>NC_134278.1:34667406-37076698 GCF_949628215.1 Phalacrocorax aristotelis
CTGAAATGCTTGTTCAATAACAGAAATTTAAACTAAAATAGGAAATAAGCAGATGTAATGAAACTGTCCATTAAGTCCTAGTGGCTTAACAAATTAGAGTAATTTTTACATGAGACAAACACATCACACTTAGATTCTATGGCCAAAAGGAATTTCTGTATGCTTCAATGACTAGGAGAAGAGCTCAGGACCTAGTCTTTGGTAAGAACACTGTTAGATAGGCTAATGAATAGGTGTACAAAAAAAGTCACATATAAATGCACGTGTATAAATACTTTTATTCTGTTTAAATACATATAGTGCCTATAAATTATCAATTAACAAATTAATATTAAATTAAAGATACGAATCAATATCCTTAAGGACTCAACTTTGTATGATGTAATCAGTGCTGCAAATAGGCGGCCTTAACTTAAAAGGTTGCTTCAGATATTATTTTACAGGATTCCATTCCTATTACTATGTAGCATAGACATATATCATTGGTCGACATATATACTTATGCCATGATTCTGAGTTATTCTGAGAGAACTCTTTCCTATCTAATACAGGAATGTGCTTTTATTTTAATCTATTGTTTTCCATCATTCTCATAGTTGGTGACCCAAGCTGCAGGTGTGTATTTTATGTGATGGTGACAGTCAGGTTCATGTCATATTCAGTGCTAAGAGATGTCTAAGGATTCCTCATGCGCTGGCATTTATCAAAAATTACATCTGTGTGGCAGATATTACAAGTGGTATAGGTATAAGAAGTGGGTTGGGTGCCAATATAGCAGTGCCAGCAAGCTATGCCAGGGTTAATATACACAGCTACTTAGCATGTTCAAATGACTCTGCTGCTTCTCTTACCTGACTTTGTTCAGAGCTAGTTGGGTGTCACTGCTGGGTAAGCATTAGGCCCCATAATGGTACATCTTTTACTTTTATTTTTTAATATCTTGAGACTTGAAAAGAAACTGAATATAATTTCAGTTAAATACTATTAAGAAAAAACAAATTGCAGTGTCCCTAGTTGGAATGAAAACCTTCAAACCACAAAACCCACTAAGGGAATGAAACTTTGCAAAAGCCTGTTCCGTGAGCAATTACCATGCGTTAAAGTTTTTGAAATCGATACGGCTTTCCAGGCTTATAGTCTGTTCAGCTCTGTAGCAACCCTTCAGGAAACTGAGGAGCAAAATACAGGAGCAGGAGCTAGGTGAGGTGGGCAGTCCCACATTTAGGAAGCTGAAGCTCCTGAACATAATAGTGGGAGAGAAAGTGTCAGTTATGAGAGACCTAGCTCTTAAATGTCGTAGCCAGTAACCTGCCAGGTAAAGTATCCCAGTTCCTTTGTCATGGGGTTAACTGCGTAGGTAGGGGCAAAATTCCTTTTAAGATGTTTGACCAAAGTTTCTGAACAGATTGGGTCTAACAGTTGAGACTGAGTCTATGAAAGCGTGCCTTTTACCAAGCATTTGCCTGAATATATTGAGAATGTTTTGATGTTTTGGGAAAAGAATGAACATTAATGCCTAGGCTTAAACACCCACTCAGGGGAGTATTCTGCAGTGCATGACAAGGTCTGCATCAGAGTTTAGTGCATCCTTTAAAAATGCTTTCTTTGTGAAGCTGATTGGTTGGTCAGTTCTCAAAAGTTCATTAACTAATGTTAACTAACCTTTTTCTGAACAGGGAGAAGAGCAGTGAGAAGCTACAATTCAGAAGTAATGCAAAGTATAACCCCTTGTGACTTCTGTGACAGTGATTGCAGTCTTTGCCACCGAGATGGTTCTACAGCCTTGCTTCAGCACTCTTCGTTGGCCTCCTTGTTCTGCGTGCTATTTGTCCTTCATGTAAACTTGCTGTGCAGTTGGGTGCTGTAAAAGGAAACAGATTATGTTTCACATCTAAGGTTTCCATAAATTATCCAAAGAAAATTTTATGTTCAGATACCAGCCCGTCTTCAGTGATTACAGTGACCAAACTCCTGCTGCGTTCAGGGAGAGCTGGGCTGGCCCATGTGGTAAATTTCTGGCTGTGCCAGAAAACTTCTTTAAGCGTCTGCTGGAAAAACTTTCCAAGTGTTAGTTTCATACTGAAGTTATTTTGTGAAGAAGCACAGAGTTAACCAAGAAAGCAGTCTGAGAAATTACAAACCTAGCCCCATGTTCCCGCTCCCTTTTCACCCCAGCTTTCAACTGTGCTTGTTTTGTAGGGACATATGTTAGTTTACCGTGCTTTTCTGAAACGCTGCTTCTCTGTTGGGTGTTGGTAAGCAGAGCGCTGGGAGCTTGGTATCAGAGCTCGCTTTGTTCTGTTCTGCAGACATGACACTTGACACTAATATTGAATTTTGCTGTATGCTCTCATGGGGGATAATATGAAAAATAAAAGGAGCTGGCTTCAGAGCAGATCCAAGAGCCAAAAAGTGCTGCATTCACAAACTGATGAACACTCCAGAAAATTGTCAGTCTTTTTTTATCATTACAGAGCAGCTAGGTGGATTTTTTGCCAATTCATAAGCTTATTTTCATGTTTCAAAATAAGGCCTAAGGATGTTCTCATGCATTTTGCCCTGAAAGGCTGTAAATGTATCAAAAATGGAGTCTACATTTGAGACTTCATTTTTCCAGGGTTATTCAGAAACAAACCTAATTCTCTTTCCATGTGAGAATGCTGGTGTCCCCTGGCATATTTATGGTCAGCAGGATGCAGATTGCTTTGATCCTGTTCTGGTTTTCGAAAGCCTTCTAGAAATGTCGCTCTGGGGCATCATTTATGTCTTGCATTTGCGGTGTCATCAACGATTTAAGTGGTATAACCCTGAACAGCTGTTTACTGCGCTCTGTGCCATGTCAGCTGGTTGGCCCTGAATACCATCTGTGCATGCAGCTCCTGTTGTTGGTTGGTGGGAGAGGCTTTTAGGAGGTGTGGGCTGGACATGCATTCAGTGCAGCAGAACAATTTACATGCTTGCTTGACTTCAAGCACACCCTTGTATGCTTAAGTGCTTTGCTGAAGTGGGATGGAGGAGACGGATGGTGAAGAGCAGCAGGCACTTTTACACCCAAACCTGCTCTTTGCACATGGGGGCAGCTTCAGGTCTGTATGAGTGTGGAAACGTGAGCATGGGAGCTCTTTCCTCCTGAGTGAGTGTATGAACGCCTTCTCTGTCTAGCAGCCTATGTATGCTCTTGAACACTGCCTGTGATTTCTAATGCTTACTTCTTTTTGATAAGGAAGCCAAGCTGATAACATTCCTAGTGACTAAAATGAAGTTAGTAGTTATCATGCCAGCTAACAGAGTTAGAAGTTTTAAGGCTATTGATTCCCTTTCTTTCATACCCTTTTGAGACGGAGTGTGTACATGCACACATGTAATAATACGGCAGTCACTTTCCTTGAGCAATTTCTAATTTCTATTCAAATTTTGCTACTGCTTGAAATGTATATTTTTGTATTATATGCTCATCTATACTTTTGTTCAAAAAGGAAATTAGTGCATGGTAGCATGGGAAGAGGCCTGAACTTCCTGAACTGGGTGCCTTCTAATACCGAGGTATAGGTTTTTAACCATAAAACTGGTTTAGGTGGAGTTATTTGTTTTACTTTAGCTGTATTTAGAATTTACAAAGTTTTTCACAAACTTGGGTTTCTGTTCTGTCTCTGGCAGAGCTTAGGCCTGGTTCTTTGTAGCCAGTTCATGCTTTTCATTTGCCTTTGGTGCACTTTGGATCTAGCCCCTTGAATAGTTGATTAGTGCTTTAACATGAGTGCCCGTGCTCCTCTCTGACCCACGTGAAGTAATATTATATTTATTGAAATCCAAAGCACTACTTAGTCAGTAGGACGCAGGATCTGACCCTCTGTAAGTCATGCCCTTGGTTACATGGCTCCAGAGCTAATAGAAACCAAGATACAAACTGAAATATATCTTTGTGTCTTAAATCCTTTACCCATGTATGGAAGCATAGATTGAATTGTGCCAAGTGTAAGATCTGGAGTACATTCACACTCTGAACTGGGATGTGTTTTGCTGTGGGAGAACTGTGAAAGCAGGCCTTCTTTTACCTTTGGGGACAACAGCCTTGACATGTCATTTGCCTCCATTTACTATAATTTCAAGAACCCAAAGCTCACAATACTTCCAGTTTTTACTATATGTAGAGTTTCTGTGGGGGTCATTGATACCTGATTAATGTTAGGATAAAGAGGCTTATTTTCTAGAAAAGATGTGCCAGAGATAAACTACTCCTTTACAGTAGATAGTAGGAATAAATTAGTTTTATTTTTCAGGCAGTCCCAGCTTACTGAATATCCCTAAGAAAAATGGATTTAAACTGCTCAGCCTAATTGCAGACAGGGCAGCTTTTATTACTCTTTCCTTACGTTTGTTTTTGAGACAAACAACACATGTTTTTAAATGACTCTTGGCTGTCTTGCACGCCCTACTAAGACGCATCAGTCATAATGCTCCATGTCGTGGAAATTGTCGGAGTCAGTGAACAAACATCCTCCATTTTACTTTTTTCTATACAGCAGGCATATCATTACAGACATCCAAATCTGCCTCTGTACCAAGCTGTTTTAAAGGAACAGTGTACGTCATATGACTTCAAAGGAATGTTTACACTAGGTGGCCTTGAACTTTCCTACACAGATGCCTTTGGTCACTTTGCAGTTGCAGCTATTATTGCTTTGAATGAGTTGCAGAGGATAAATTTTGTATTGTGTGTTGGCAGTGAGTGGAACAGAGGAAAGGGAATGTTAGGTGGCACAGTGACTTTTTTGTTTTCCTCATTGTTATGTAGGAACCTTTACAAAAATGCTCAGCATGTATCAGGTTTTGGTGTTAGAGGGGACATGCTCCCACTCAGTTACTAGGAAATCTTTTAGCAAAAGAACTCTTTAAGAGCAAGGCCTTTAAGGAACTTTAAGGCATGGTGCTAAAAGCAGTCAGGAAAAGGTATTTTGTGATGGAGCCTTCATGTTGCATTGCCTGAACATTTTTGTGTGGTTGCTCTTTGTTTGAAATTTGAGTATTCTCTGGTAATTCCCGTGCCCTTTTCAGCCACATGCTGTCAATGGACATGGTCTATGCAGAGCCATTAATACATCATTAAATCAATAAGAAACAATGATTTATTTAAGATTAGATTTAAAACAAAACCATAATGCATTTTAAAGAATCTCCCTCCCCAAATCCTACCTTTGCCGTTATCCATGATCTTATCTGAAGTTTTCTCTACAGGTTTCTCTGTGTGTGTCATCTAGAAACCTTCTATACTGAATGCTGTTGTACAGAACAGGGAACGAGTGCTGCCTCATGGGTTTACAGCACCTCAGAGCCCGCTTGCTGGGCCGGCTCGGTGGCTGGTTTGGTTCTCAGCATGGCACCACTGTGCTCCCATTTACTTCACAAGCAGGAGCTTGTGGCTTGTGCACATCAATGGCATGTGATAAAGGGTGCAGACTGGTGCGGGACAAACAGGAGGGCTGAGGTCCAACGTTACGCGCCCCTCTTTTGCCTTGAAAAGTACTGTTGAAAATCGAACCTAAGATTCAAAAATCGGTTTTATTCCGTTTTCAAAATATTATCCTAGCAATATTTCTCCAAACGTGTTGTTGAGGTTGGTGAATATTGGCAATATTTGGTTTAAGCAGATTCCTGTAGAAAGCATATGTATATACATAGCCATTATGTAGGCTCCAGTGTACTACAGTGTGCAATGTACGTGCAATTAAAAACACACAAGATCTTCACAAAGTGCCCAAACCAACAACATTTTGTTATGTTCTGTTTTTCAAAACATGCAGTTAGGTTTTAGAAAAGATAATATTTGGAAAGCAACTGGTGCCTAATGGCACAATTTTTCTATCTCAAACACTAAGAAAGAGTATTCAAATTTAATGGCCAATAATATTTATGTTATAGCCTTTCTTCTTCTACCATAAAATCTTTATGCAGAGAACCATCTTTATGTGTTTAGTCCTCTAAAAACATAGAAGATTTTGAAATTGGATGTTCTCACTGGTAATTTATCCATAAAATATAACAACAGTTATTTGATCAGGTCTTTTGAGTTTTCCCCATGTCAAAATATGTGACTTCAGTCTTGTTTCTTACTCAGTTCATTATATTTTTCTGTGCCACTTGCAAATATCATTGCACTAATGCCATTCTATGTAATAAATTCTGACAGTGTGCTGTATTAGATCAATCCAGTGATTATTTTTCCTAATGGATAGCTTGTTATTTTCAGATGTGTATAAGCATTAATGGCTTGTGTGCTACATTTGAGCCACCAGAATTCCAGTGTCAAGATTTTCTTTAACTTCAAATAATACATTTTATTTCTGTATTCCTTAATGTTTACCCAAAAGTTTCATCAGCCTTGCTCAGATCTTATCATGTTATATTATGAATTGATTTTTTTGTTGTGGTTTTTAGTATTGTTAGCTTGGGTGGGATACTAATATCCGGGAGAAAATATTAAAAAAAATGCTGGCTCAGAGGAAGCATCATATAAACAGATTTAATGTACCATACATTAGCTGTCCTACTGGTTATTGCATCTCTTCTTTTTCCATATCAGGCCTTAAGTGATTTGAACTAAAATTCTTGGCTGCCTTGAGACCTAGTCAGATACCTACTTTGATCTAGTTTAGGTCCATCATATGCATTTCCACTTTTGATCAAATCAGAAATGGTAGAAAAAGAATGCTTTTATGAGCTGTTTAGAGCAAACAGAGGTGAACTAACGTGCCAGCTATGCAAATTGCTTCTCTCTTTTCAAATAATAAAACAAGTGTTAAGGAACTAGACTTTTTCACAGGATTTTGGAAAATTGTCATTGTTTTATTTTTCTTCAAATAAAGTTTGCAATAGCTATTTTTAAATTCTATTAAAGATGACTTTTAATAACAAATGTCTAGTGTTTCCTTGTTTAACAATACAGCCACCTGTATTAGATCGCAGTTTCTGTACTGTGTTGACCGCTGCCCATCCTCAGCATGTCTTAGAGGCTGCTTCACCTGTGTTTTAAAGCTTATAATCTGAAGTGGTGCAATGGTGACTTCCATGGTCCGGCTGCTAACCATGACCTTATAGATCTTTGTGTGGGCCTTTTCCAGCTAGGGGGCACCACGTTTTAGAAGTATATTATTTTAGTCAACATGAAGTTACTGCAAGCTTTGCTGTTAACGTCAACAGAAGTAGTATATCTAAGATTATGTGATGAACTCAAGGCAGGCTCTTTGTGCTCATGGAGAACCTCAGGAACTGTACTGTTTCTGTGAACAGGAGCAGCCCTTTCAGATAAGGAGCTTATTGCTGTATGGGGCCTGTAGTGGCAGTAAAAGACTTCCAAGTAATCTTTATACCAAAGTATTTTATAAAAAAATAATTCATGTGCAAATTAGGGTTTTTTGAGGTGAACTGCTATTTTAACTGTTGGTTTTCATGCTTTAGAAGTTTGGCCTTCATGACACTACCTTTCCCTAATTGTCCTCACAATTCTCTCACGGTTCCTCCTGCCTGCCCTTGGAAGAGCTTCCTGGGCCATTTCAGCTTCGAGATCAGGTTCTGCTCAGCCTTGCTCATCTTTTTACCCTGATGTGTCAGTGATCTCGCCCATGAGCTCAGCAACCATCCCTGTGCTGATGTCTCACAAATCTACTCTTTACTTCAGAGCTTTTGTTGCCTAATGAGACCAAAATCCTTTTCGGTCTTACTTACAGATAAATAGCTATCAGCTCAAACTCAGGATGGATAAAGGACACTTGGGACTTGTCAGCACAGATTTATGAAGCTGAAATCATGTTTAACCAACCTGATAGCTTTCTATGATGAGAGGATGGGCTGTGTGGCTGAGGAGAAACAGTGGATGTTTATATAGACTTTAGCAAGGCTTTCTCTCATAACATCCTCATAGATAACTGGTGGGTTGGCACTGAGGTAGACTGAAAATGATTGTGATCAGCAGCACAAAGCCCACTGGTGGCATACCCCAGGGGCTGATACGTGCATGGCTCTGCATGCTTTTATATGCACTTATAAAGCTGGATCACTGCTTTCCTGCTCTGGTGGGTTGACACTGACCAGCAACTAAGCACTCACGGGCCACTCACTTGCTTCCCAGTGGGATGGGGGAGAGAATTGGGAGGGCAAGGAGAGAGAAACTCACGGGTGCAGATAAAGACAGTTTAATAGTGGAAGGGAAAAGTCGGGGGGTGGGCGGGGAATAAAAGAAAAAGCAAGGGATGCAAAGGCAATCACTGACCACCTCTCACCAGCACGCTGATGCCCAGCCAGCCTCTCAGCAGCAGCTACTTTGGAAAGTACCTCCAGTTTTATTGCTGAGCATGACACTGTGTGGTATGGGGCATCCCTTTGGTCAGTTTGGGTCAGCTGTCCTGGCTGTGTCTCCTACCACCCTCTTGCCCACCCCCAGCCTACTTGCTAGGAGAGCCACATGAGAAAGGAGAAGGCCTTGACGCAGCTAAAACATCAGTGTATTATCAACACTGTTTTGGTCACGAATCTGAAACAGCACAGTTAGGGCTGCTGTGAAGAAAATGAGCTCCTCCCCAGCCTGATCAGTACTCCTGCAAACCCCTCCAGCAGGTCTCCATTGCTGTGATTTTTCACGCGATGGTATGTGTGAGCGCTGACAAGCCGTTTACTCCCATGGAGCTGAGAGATATTGTGATGACCAGCATGTCCTCACTGTTTCTTGTGCCCTCTGCCTGTACGTAGCTGCTGCTGTCTCTTCCCTGCTAGTGAGATTGCAAGCCTCATACCATCTAGGTAGAGCCTGCCTTTTCCTGCACCGGTACAAGTTTGTTGCAGTAGGGTGTCTCACTGTGTGTTCCAATAATATCTTTTTACAGGGAAATACAGTAAAGTGTAGGAGTATAAGTTTTGAAATATTTTATTTTGATGAATTTTAAATACCTCAGTCATACAAATCAAGAATCCACTGAAGAAAAAGTACTATATTAATTGGCTTTGAAAAAAATCCCATTCTATAATTTGTTCTGCTCACTTAGCATGTTCCCTGCAATCCTCAGGCCTTGCAGAAAATAGACCTGTTTCCAGAGGGCAGCAGAAGATAAAAGATACAGAATGTCTCAGTCTTGTTTCTTACTTTTTTCCTCCCATATGTGTAACTGCTTTAAGAGCTGCAGGTTTGTGGGTTTATATTTTTTTTGCCCAGTATGAGAAGATAAAGCAGCAATAAAACCACTGTGCTTAATCTTATTGCCATATGTGTTCTTATCCTTAACACATAACTTATGCTGATGTTCCTTTAATAGAAAAGCACTTCCCAAAGTGGAAGATGGTTTCATGGTTTTTCTGTTTTCAGAAAATATTTTCCCTTACGCTCAAGACAATGTTTGCCCGATGTCTTCCATTTGTTCTTACTCCCTTTCTGCCTCCTTTCTCCCTGTTATTAGCACATTAGGGACTGAGGAGCGGTAATCTTTAATGGGAATGAGAACTGCAGCAGGCTGTGACTGCTGAATGTGGAGAATATACGTTTCTAATAATATAAAATGGTGGATGCTGTTTGCAGGCTTTCTATGCTCTGCAAATAATCCTTTTCTTGTTTTCCCTTTGATTCCTGTCATCTGAGTTTACTTCTTGTCACTAACGTATTACTGCAGTCCCAGTGAACACAGCGCAGTCCTGAGGGGTGACAGGACTGCGACCTTAGGGGAGTAAGCAAGGAGGCGAATCTTCCCATAGTGTCTGAAAAATTGATGAAAGGAGATGGGTTTCTGAAAAAGGTAAGTCAGAGCACCTAAATGATCTCCTGTTTGATTTATGTATTTATTTATTTTATTGTGCTTCTGCTATAGAGGAGCCTAAGGAGACTGATATCCTAGTGAAAGTATCTTAAGATCCAGCAAGCTCAGTAAGTTAGAGGGAAAGATGAGATATAGGTAAGGGTAAGAAAGGGTTAGCTATGAGCCACCAGTGCACCCTTTGGCTGCTCTTGGGAATGACCCAAGTCCCAGTACGATACAGAAAGTCCTGGGACTCCATCAGAGGTAGGGCAGCCCCTGAGCAAGACATGCCCCATGAGACGTGGAGCTGCTTCATACAGTGACCACCTTTGTGGTAACGTATTTTCCATGTGGAAAAAAATGCAATCTAACACAGCCATGACTTCCAGGGTTGATTTACCTCTGAGCATACTGTGACCGAGTACAGCTGTACTTACCTGGGCAAAGGAGAAGTGAAAACCTCATGCATCAGAGTTTAAACTAACCTCGAACTGTGAGAGATTAGGAATAGAGTGGATGTAATATAGAGTATTGTGCAGCTAAATTTTCATACCTTTCTTTGGAAGCATCCTCATCCTCTCTACTGGGCTGGATGTGTTTCTGCTGTTACCCGCTATAAAGCAAACCCTAAGTCCTTCTGGTGCAAGGACCCCTGGATGGATGTAACTGCCACTTGCTTATCATCCTCTTCCAGGCTTTGAAAGCCTTAAGACAACTGACAGTTGCAGTGGAGGAAGGATTATGCAGGTCTGGCAGATCTTTTGAAGCCCCAGAAGGGAAAGTTACGTTAAGTTTCACAGGGGTGTGTTGGGCTCCTATCTGGAAAGCTAGAAAAGAGCCTTATTAAATTTGCAGGCAGCAATAGACTGGGGGGACTTCCAGCGCTGCAGAGACCAGAATTCAAGTTGACCTTGCCAAAATGCAGAAATGCTCTAAAAGCATTGGTTCCACATTAACAGAGAGAGCAGCAAAGCTCTGTGCTCAGGAAAGACAGTGATCGGTGGCACAGATGCAGACTGGGGAATGATGAACAAGGTGAAAATTCTGCAGAAAAGCCAGAATACAAATGGATCATTCACTGACTGCTGGCCAAGCTATTGCATCTGACAACATTTGTCAAGCTATTGCAAAAGAAGTAAATGTACTGGGTTGTGTAAACAGGAGTGCTGTCTGAAAAGCAATGCTTTCTCCAGCCAACATTGCTGTAGTCTCCGCCGGCGTAGCTGCTCTGACGTGGGCACAGCACTCCGGTGACAAGGGGCTCCAAATGGAAACAGCAGCCAAAATGATCAGGGACCTCGCAGGCGAGATGTATGAGGAAGGGGTTAAAGAAAGCAGTGTCTTATTCTGCAGAACAGACAGTTAATGTGATAACAGTTTTTCATAGAGGTTATTATGATAATAAAAATAATAAGAGATTTAAATAGCCACAAGGTGCATTTAGCGTAGATATTAATCAAAAGAGTCAAAGGATCTTAATACTAAGGTTTCTGAAAATAGTTTGTAGGCTAAAGAATATCATGGAAGCCTAAGATATTTAGGCTTTATAATTTTTTATCCTGCTGGATAACAGAATCCAACTGTTGTAGCTGGACAACTGAAAGACTGAATCCTGACAGTGGGGTTTTTAAGCAGTTAGGTACGAATGAGCTGGGAATGGCAGTACTGGACAGGGAGACTAACAAAAGTCAATGTAGGACACTGGCAGTTCACGGAGGAGCTGTTATAAATCCTGCCTGCGGCACAGACATGATTTTGTAGTGTCCCTGACACTCTTATTTATCTGGGTCCAGAAACCTATCATTGACTCTGCTTCCATAAGGCTATAGCAAGCACTTGAATAAACAGTGGCATATCAGAATAGGCTTATTTAGCCGCAAAACTTGCTTTCTGTTTATATTCCCACTGGCAATTTACATGCATGTTTTGTCTTGTATTTTAGGTACTGTTTGTTGCATTTGCTATCCTGTTTTATTTTCTTCATTTGCCTTCCATTTTAAGTGTTTTATGAAATCCATACTGCGGATTCCTTCCAAGCTGTCTACAAGGATTGCTTTTTAGTTTTACCTTAAAATATGTTTTATGTAGTTTTATGCACTATTGTCTGCCATAATCTCCCAGCTGATGTATGAATAGATTAATAAACCTGGAAGCCTATCTTCTAGGCCAACACTTTTATTATGGTCACTGAGAAGGCAATAAAGTTGATTCACTGTTCATGAAAGCCTGTAAGAAATGGGAAACACAGAGTTTATTACCATGCCACTCAATATATTGTATTATTAAAAGAAATTAATGTACAGTTACATTTTCAGACAGTTTAAAATTTGTAGGGTGGTAGATGACAGGAAGCTAATTTTGCAGTCTGATTGGCAATACTTGGTACTGTGGTCTCCAGACTGAGTCACTTACGTGGACATTTGAATTTCAATTTTGTCAATAATTGTTTAATTTCAAAATATTTTTGTATTAAATATGAACAAAGCCAAGACTGTATAAATGTAAGCTGAAACAACATCTTAAATCCACTTTGGCTGTCAAAGTATTAGATTTAAAATTTTTGGTTTCAATATTGATATTACCCCGAAATAAAGCAAATTGGGAAGATAAGACATGTAGAATACAGACTAGTTCCTAGAAAGGTGCAGGCTACAAGACGAAACATAGAAGCACCCAGAGCTGAGTTTAAGTGTAAATATTGGTGTAAACATGCTGCCTTTTCCTACACAAGCAGTACTGGAAGTGTCAGGCAGATGCACATGTAAGTGGCAAAGAAGTGTTGAGTCCTTTCTTTTTTTTTTCTGACCCATGGACACCTTTAAAATACCTGTTACCACTTGTAGAGGAGGTGCCAGCTGGTGGTGCTGGCTTTCAGACCTCAGTATCCTGTTCCCTTTGCTGTGGTAGCACACGTCTGCCTGGCACTAGCAGGGTGTTTGTGTCTTGAAACCAGCCGAGACCTTAGGCACTGCTACTTAGGCAAGAGAGGATTTTAATATGTCTGGAGCAAAGAATGAGAAATCATATCCCTAATAAAGAGGAATAAAATTGTATAAATAAGAGCCTCTTGATCTGATTCACAACAGCTGACTACCAGAGAGAATCTATGGATTTCCCTGGGGATTCTTCTGGCTCATGCTGATGGAAAGGGACGACTGGGCTGAGGGATACTTTAGGTAAGTGGATAGACATTTCTTTATATTTTTAAAGAGATGAATGCTTATTAAAATGCTGGATCAAGGGGCAGGGATAGTAATATAAACACATGTGGAAATAATGTACTGAGAAAACTCTGTGGTTTATTATGGAGAAAAAAGATAGCAGCCAACTCTAGCTCAGTGGGCAACTAATTAAGCCAGAGATCTTTCTGTACATTGTATTCTAAGTTCAGTACAAAAGCTTGTATCAGCAAGGTGCCATATGACTTTCTCTTTACAGTGTGCAATTTGATTTCAGGAATGACCTATGCATCATCACCACACCATAGTGATCATTTAAAGATGAATGGCTTGGCTGGATGTTAGATGAGAGTCAGTATGATTTATGTGTCTTGTTCCCGTGCATGATCATTTTCCTTGGTCGGATGTTCACATGCAGCTTAGGTCTGTTGCTTCTCCCTTCTTGGTTTTAATTGGATCTTAGAACAATAAAAATATGAACACTTTTAATGTTCAACAATGTTAAATTATATTGAGATGGCTGTAAGGGGTGGGTTTGTCATTGCTTCATATTCTGCTTGTTCCATTTAAAATGGGATGCTACAGTGTCCATGGTTCCTTCCCTGACTCCATCCACCATGTTTGTGATACACAGAAGCCAACTACAGTCTAGAAGACTTCTATTACAGGAATCAGGAGAAGCAAAGCCAAAAATAAATGGTGTGAATCCTTCATGAGGAAGCACAGTGTGTGGTCTCAAAATGGTACCTCTCACCAAAGGAGTATGAGACGTTTAACAGTGCATTATATAGAAAACAAAGTCTAGTGTGACCTACCCAGCTCTGCCTCAGCTGTTTCCCTAGTTTCATTCTTTTCCCACTTATTCATAATGATGTTATTTGCCTACATTTACAATAAGTAGGGTTGGGATAATGTGGCACAAGGTCAAATACAGGAACACTCTCAAACACAAACCTAAACCCCAGGTCCCTCTAGATTAGCACATTTCACCTGGCGACTGGTGGGGTTGGATCTGGCTTGTGTTTGTACCTGGCCCTTTTTACCAGAGGTGATTGAAAAGAAGTTGTGTGAACTGCAAGCTAAGCCAAGAACCACCTTGTGCTGCTCAGGTCCGGGCAGCTGCATGATGGATGCGGGGTGATGAGGAGAGGGACAGTGAGCAAAGGTGGCTGCTTGGAGCAAGAGCAGCCTGGCAGGCAGCGCTTGCTATCTGCACTGTCCTGCCCCAACGACCAGGCATGAGAGAGGCCATCTCCCACCCGGGGCAGCAGCCAGCCTCTGTGCCTGCTCACCCGCCAAAAAATACCTTTGGCAATGGGACGTGAGTCTGTCTGAGCGACGTAGGGAAAGCTGGCTGTGGCGAAGAAGGCAAGCGAGAGAGGCAGGAGGAGCAAAGCTTTAATGAAGCTGATGTTAGACTGTTGGTACTAGATTAATGTATAGTTCAGTATTTATTCTGTGCTAGCAGCAACAAAACTGACTCTTCAGCCTGACATTACGTGACCTGTTTTACAGGTCGCAAAACGCATTCCTACACATATTCGAGATGTATTTTATTGGACGGAACATGAGTCTCTTCCTCTGCATCACGTGCAGTGTACGTGTAGTGTAGATGCCTCTGTGAAGGATGTCAAGGAACAGGACACGCTAACGTAAACAGGCTGAGCAAGATTCAGCAATGTTAAGCTGCAGTGGAAAAAGACAAACAAGCTCTGATGTATAAACAAGAGTACAGCTTGGGAGATGCGTGATACCCTTCCACTTCTCAGCTACTGGGAATGTCACAGCCATGTCTTAGCGAGGTCTGCAAGAGGAAACCAGTGGTCTGGCTGTGGAGTTCTCAGGGGCAGTCAACAAGGGTTGTCTAGAAAGCCACCGTGGGAAGGTTAAATGAATTAGGATTGCTTGAAGCCCCTGGAGGTAGGGGTGTGAGAAAAGAAGTTTCTCTGTCAACTGTGTCTAGCTATATCAAAAACTCTTGAAGATTTGAGGAGAATAATTTGTTTGCTGTGACCATGAGAAGTAAGATTAGAAGCAGGTGATTAAATAGCATAAAGAAAGTTTCAGTTTAAATACCAGGGAGAACCTTCCTAATGGGACAAACAAACTGTGGGATAGGCTGTTGTGGGAGACAGCCTGCTTCTTCAGCAAGACACTCTTTAAAAGGAAGTTAGACAAACATCTGCTAATAATGATCTGGGTCTGTACTAGTCTGTCTAGGTGGTGGAGATGGAATAAGTAATCTCTTGATGTCCTTTCCAGTGCTGTTTTGTTATGAACTGATGTCTGCAAGCTCTGCTGCAATGACACAGCATTGGATGGCTTTTATAAGAGACCTACTGACATGTGCAAGGCGTAACTTTCTGCTGATGCTAAGGTAAGTGCTGAAAAACTGCTTTAAAGTCACTGGAGTTACAGTGGGGTTATGTGGTGTAAATGAAAATCTAGCCCTTAATTCCTTCCATAAGTCAATGCTGATTCTTAAAAGCACAGTGGGATTGCTGGGACATTGGACTTCTAATTTGTAACAGGGTTCTCAGTATTTGCAGAATGAAACTGTCGCTATTGAAAATGCCTCATTGGAAAGTGTAGGATCAGGCATCCTGTAAGAAGGTGTATCAGATACAGTGATCTGAATTTCTGAGTCTTTCAGGGGTTGTCTATGCTTAATAAATGTGAGCAGGCAACATAACTACAGATCTGAGTTGCACAAACATAACCCAGGTACCTTTTTCCCAGGCTGTTCCTAAGGTAAGGCTGAATCATGCCATAGGTTTTATAGGTTTCAAAGCCCAGCTCCTCATTATTATAAAGAGATTTAAATGTCATTGTGATTGTGCTGGTTACAGCTGTGTTGTTAGATTACAGTGTGCAGATTCAGCTTTACAGAGTACAAGCAAGCTACCCGGGAGGTGTTTTCATTAGTGGCTACGATTCTGCGCCAAGCTTTGTCTTCCATATCATATTTCTGCTGAACTTTCCTACTTCTTCACCGTTTCCTTCCCTAAGCATAAAACCAAAGTGCTGGAGGCTACAAAACCAGAAAAATGATACTGAATATACCTCCGGCACATAATAACACTCACAGAAAGCAAGGTTATGATAACCAAGATAACAAGAACAATTTTGATTTTTAGTTACATTTTTCTATGAAACCAGAACTAATGTTTGCGTGTCCAAACAGATGTTGTACAAATTAACTATTTATCACTGAATTAAGTGTGTGCTGAAGGCAGGCTGTTAGACAGAAGTGCAGCTCTACACCCAGTACCTTTAAAATACATCTATAGGTGAGTCTGGCATGGTCCTAATATTCCCTATTATCATATTTCTTGCTGTACTTACAGTTTTGCCACATTTTAAGTGCTGTGGCTGGCCCTGCAAGGGTCTTAAGACGTCCAGGACTACACAAGACCCCAAGAGTCAGGGCCCTTCTAGGGTGTCTTAGGCTTAGGAGTCCTTATGAACTTCCTTAGTGAGTAGCCCTGCTCTTGCTGTTCCCTGGCACCCAGGTGGTGGGGGAAAAAGGCCCCTTATTATTTAAGTGACTAAATATTTATCTCATGTGATACATTCACTGGTGTGCTGGAAAGCGCAGTATAATGGGTGTTTTTTTCATATTTATCAACAAACTGCTTCTCCAGGAAAGATCGTGTTGAGGATTGAACCTTGACTGGATCAACCATGCAACAGACTACCGTAGGGCATCAGTCTAGGTAGGAGACACTGGCTGCCGGACATGGCTGTTGGCAATGACATCTGATAACTGTTGGCCTCATTATTCAAAACAGAAATCAGGCCTGCTCCTTGGGAGGCTAGAATTGCAAGATGGAGACTGATGACATGGGTAATAAATGGGGAATTTCTCTTTTCCTGGTGAGAATACTCACTACCTCCAAAAAGGCAACTCAGAGAGAGAATGAGCAAGGATACAGAGATGTCCTGACATCTTTAACCTTTTAGCTCTTGAAAAATTCTTTGGCACTGCTCTGCCTCTTTTCAAATACCCCATTAACATTTACAGAAGGAAGTCTATCCTGGTCGTTCAGCAACATGCTTGCTTGAGCTGCTAGTCGCCATTTCACATGACTGACAGAGTGACAGAGCTGGTAGAACACACTTGTCAAGCAGAAATCAACCAAACACAGCCTGCAGGATTACATGGGAGCAGTGATAACAGGGAGAGATTTTTGACCCCTGCAAGTTACCCCTTTTGCGTGTGTATGGCTTGAATAGAAGCACAGCAGTTTGTTATTTTCTGTTCTACAGCTTGCAGCTGCATACATAAACACTTTAAATTTGAAATCCTCCCAAATCTGTGAAATCCCCAATGATGTAGGTCTTATATCCTGCCAGGAGTTCAGCTCAGCATCTCCAAATTAGTACTGATGAGGTATGCACACTCATCAGATACTTCCTGCATTTCCATTCCTTTGGGGTGCAGATGCCCATGAAAGAAGCCTCAACTCTGGGCCAGAGCAAATACCAGAATTGCTGCCCTTGAGCCACTGTAGTTTTGCCGTCTGGGAAACACTTGATTGCGTCCATTTTAAAAATCAACTGCTGTGTTATTAACTGTTTTTTAAATTATTATTTCTTAATGAGAGCAGTAAGCTAAACATTAGCACACATTGGTGCACGTCCTGCAGCACTTAGAGCACAGAGTCAGGCATGGAATTTTCTTTGGAGGCCACCAATGAGTCTCAGCTGAGGCACCTTGTCAAAGTGCGGATGTAATGCTCAACCACCAGCTGCACATATTTTGATTTTTTAGGCCATCTTCAAGTACTTATGTTGAATATTTCAGAATCAGAAATGGAGATGGATTTCAGTTCTTGGTTTCTGAAAATCCCAGGGAGCTGTAAGTGATCTGCTCTTTGAAAACAATCTCACTGCTGTCCGGTGACCTAAGTACAATTATAAGAGCTTACTGGTAGGATCACATTAGAAAAAATATTGCCAATACTCAAAATGAAAAAAATCTGCACATACAGTATCAACATATCTTGGGTAATGCCTAGTGAGTAAGCCTGGCAGGGTCTGAGAACCAGGTGACAAAAGTTTTTTTTAATCCTCTTTCTCCTGATGCCAACAAACAGCCCAGTGTAATTCTAGTTCTACTTCTCAGCATGCTGTACTGGATTTTATCTGGGTTTATTAGACTAGTCAGTTTTTGTGCAAGTCTTTCCATACATGAAGTTGAGCAGAGAAAATAAAGGAGGTAGAAAGATCAAATGGCTATGCTGTTAGATTTTTTCCCTTTATTACTTACAGCAGAGCATATGTACCATCATGTTTTATGAAAGAGGCTGATGCTCAAGCAGAAGAGGTTCACATAGAATTTGGCGTTAAAAATCTGACCTTTTTAGCTTACTTGGGAAATGCCACTAGTTTAGAGAAATCATACATTCAGCCACAGACCATTTTCACTGGATCCTATGCCCAAACCATCCTATTACAGAGTCCCAAAGCCACAGGAACTTACCAAGTTTCCTTTCAAGTTTCTGGATGATCTACAAGTATTTCAGTAAGTCTTGTGTAGACTCCTGATACAAAATCAGATCACTTAATTAAAGAAAGAATATGCAGTTCAGTACCCAAAGATTTTTTAAACAGGATTTTCTTTTAAAAGTAATTATAGAAAGAATTTATAGCTGGTTTTATAAAAGTATATCAGGTAAAGGATTTCAAATACATTCACTAAAAGATTTTGCAAACAAAGAGATTTTTAAAAGCTCAAGAAGCCGTTTAGGCCCCAGCTGCTATGAGCAACAAATTCCCATTTTGAAAAATCTCCTGTAAGCGATTGTAAATGATGCACTGATTTCCTGAACAGATTTTCTGAAACCAGATTCTACTTCAGATCAACCTCCTGGACAGACTTTCAGGTACTTAGCTAATGGAAATTGATGTCCAGCCTCAGCTGTGTAACCTCACTGAAAACGTGTCAATCAAAAATGTTCTAGTCAGATTATTAAACAGCCGCTTCATGTTCTTTTTCCTGGGGAATGTGAAACTTCAGGCACGCACACACAATATCCAATTCTAAAAGGTGTGGTGGAGGGAGGAGCAGTTGTCACTTCAGCATGCTCAGGGAGGTCAGGACTTGGTGCACCTGTGGTTGTCACTGACTGTATCATTACTTTTAGCTGGGACAGATAAAGAGTCCTCCTCAGTGGCCATGACCCACCTGTGCCAGGCATCGTACAATCATGGAGCAAAAATATGGTCCCTACTCCAGAAGACTCACTATCCACACATGAAACAGGGAGGACACAGAAAGATGCAGACAGATGAAGAAACAGGAAGAAATAGCGAGACAGCTAGAAAGCAGAGGGTAGATCAATCTTGAATCATAGTATGCATGTGTCTGGTAGAGGCCAGGTGTAGGTAACACTGTGGACCAGATCCTCTCATCTTCTTTTTGAATCTCATTAAAGCTACAGAGCATTGACAACTATAAACTTACTTAACTGTGTAATTAAATGGGACTTGTGCTGCTTTGCATGATTGTTGCTTTAAGGGCACGTTACAATCATTAAGATTGCTTTGAGTAGGACCCTCAGTGGTGTCATGATCAACTTTAAGAGTCAGAGGAGGAACCATGGTGGGATTTGAGTTCAGCTATAAACTTTTGAAGTGACTGCAAATTTGGGGGCGAGAGATTGCTTCTTGGTTTAGATATTAAAAAAATGCCTTCCTTTGTTTTTATTAATCCTCCATGTAACTAAATAGTTATTCTGGAAATATCATTAAAATGGATTAAAAAGAAATGTTACCCATAAGAGGAGTTTCATAATTTAATTCAATTTTCTCCATGGAAAACAGTAGGTTTTTAATGTAATTGAATGTCAAAGTTCTGCAGATGTAATTGTGCTTTTTAAAAGAAAAAGTTAATTACATAGAAGTGACACTCCCCTGATTAGCTTTTCTCCCTTTTGGATGACTGTTGCTCCACCTCTGTGTGCAGAACTGGTGAGTGGAAAAATCACAAAAGAAACCAAGAAATGAAAAAAATTAAAAGCACCCTAAAATTGCTGGCTCCGTCTCCTGTTCAGCAAATACTGTCTTCATAAATAGAAAGGATGACCACGGTATTCTGGAACTGCCTTGCTATGCAGAAGGTGATTCAGAAACAGAGGAAGTCCAGAAGAACAATAGGGGTGGTGAGGAGAGGGGGAGGATTACAGATTTAATAACATTGGAAAATTTGAATCAAACCTGAACTTCATTAAAGTTTCCAAGTTTCTGTCTTGAAATTTGGAAATATCAGAACCGTACAATTTCTCCAGTGGTTTAATACTTGACTTTTTGCAGCTTGGGGAGAGATGATAAAGCAGCTCAATTCAGAGTAAGCTCCAGAGAGCTCCTGCATCTTAGGCACACATGCTGCCGAGTACTGTAATAAAGCCAACAGTTCTACGCCTCCAAGAGATTGACCTCATTGCAAGGGCTTAGGAAGCAAAGTACTTTAGGACTGGGAAAATCTTCATCAGCCAACTATACTGGGAAATATTTGCGTCTGAGGGAAGGGTAACATACATTCTTGTATAGGTAAAAAAGATATGTTCTCATCTGGCTGTACTTCAGAATGCTGTATGTACTGCTCTGTATGTGATATTTGGTGTGTATGAACATCTGGAAATAACAGATAGTATTTTTGATAAACAGTTGGTGCTACGATCATTTTATACTTTCTCACAAGGCCAGAGGTCTATTAGAAGGTGTTACAAAAGCTGAGCATTTGTCTGCAATTGTTGAATTTTGAAACAACAAGAAAATAAGCAAGAAGTGCATGTAGATCCCCAGACATACATACTGAGAAGGCATGTTTTACCTGCCAAACAGAGGTCTAAGCACAAGGGCTTCCTGAGTGCCCAGTTTCGAGAGTTCAAGATGGCTCATGTGGCTGATTTGGCCTGAGGTTTATTATTTCCAGTGCATCTGGATAAAAGAAGTATTGATCATGTTGATATAATTCCAGTCGATACCTGCAGAAATGTCTCAGAATTGCATGGTTTTCTCTTTCTCTTCATTTTTATGGCCAATGTGAATTTTCAAACCAAAATATTCTTGGGAGATTTGTATTTTGAGAGTGTTTCATGATAAGTGCATTACATATCTTTGCAATGTCATCATTCAACACTTTATGGCAATGATTTCATTCTGTAAAAGCTGTAATTCACCGTAAAGTTAGGGGAAAGACCATACAACATCGCTGGAATTGTAGAAAAATTGTGAAGACTAACTCACCTAGCAGAAGGTCTGAAATTTCAGTAAACTGAGGTTCAGATTTGATTCAAATATTCCAGGCTGACTGAGCTGTGATGGCTTTCTTGAAATGATCTTCTTGACCTCATTCAATAAAATACCTTAAACTCAAGACTGATTTGTTCTTTGATGTTTCAGAAACTCGGCAGGAGGTGGAGGGGTATTTGCACTCCCCTGAACCCTTTTGATAATATTAAAAAAGATACTGTTTTTCTCACAGTATCATCTAGAAGAGACCAGTTATGGTAGGACCTATTTCTCCTGTTACGGATTAGATAATGTATGGTATAATGGAGCCCTAAACACACCTGTTACGTGAAAGGCTGTGTTTTAAGACCTACATGCATGAAACCTGCATCTCCATATAAATACCTAAATATTTGGCTGTTTCCTTGAACCAGAAATTCTAACTGAGGATTAAAGAAACTCTTCCCCCCCCCCTCAAATTCTTTAAACTTCTGAACTCTGGGTTAAAAAATATTAAGCCAAAAGTCATACCTTATGGTAACACTTTTATTTTTTTTGTGTGTCCTTAAAAACCTCACAGAAATTACAACTGCACCAAAATAATAGGAAGACTAGAAGAAGTGGCATTCAAATTAAAATAAAGCTTTGGATTCTGGTGAGAAGCAATATTAAGATAGTTGCTACAGAAGAAGCAGCTACTGAAAAACAAAACCCCAAGCCCTAAACCTCCCAAAGAGAAACAGATGTTTTTGTCCTCGTATGTGTTTATCAGTTCTTAAAATTCCAGTTTAATGCCTGCAAACTCATAAAACAATGAAGAACATCTTTAATATTAGCATATGAATACACTGCTATCAATAGGCAGCTCCAGTCAGACTATTGATGAACTGTACTTTAGAAACCACATAACGTCATGATCTGACTTCTCAAGAGCATGAATGAGGTAGTGTTAAATTAAAGCTTCTAACTCAAGGCAGTCCCTGCACAACAAAATGTTTCCATACATGCTAGGAATCATGTAGATCACATTTCAGGTCTGACCCCATGGATTAAGCTAAAGCAATGGAGGTCCAAACCGTATTTCCTTGCACAGATAAGATTTTCTCACCGATTCCCACAATATGAATATGCTTAAAATGTGCTGAAAATGGGCTTGGCATTATGTACACTGTCTGGTAGAATAGTCCCTCCCTTCAGCTCTCTATAGACTGAAAAAGAGACTGAGAGAAGGTTAACTATTGAGAAGGCAGACAGCAAAAGAAACTTGAACATGTTAGAAAAACTTAGCTGCGAGTCTTACAATGAATGGCAACTACTTTTTTTCAGGAGTCTCTCTGTCTATTGATTATAGCAATGACCCGTTACTTAGAACTGATAAACTGAATTTAGAGACTAACAGGATAACAGGATTTCTTTCCTCCTTCCTGAACTCATAATGAAGTGTCACCACTTACCTTGAAAAACACCATCCTTACCTCATAGCATATCAAATGACTGAGGCTATTAATTTTTTTTTCCAAGTTTAAAGAATGCCTAGCAATAAAACTTGTTTAACACATTAAGTGGTCCCAGCGAGCCAAGTATCAGCCTTTGCCATTCAGTGAGAAGAGTGGTGTGTTCCCCAGATGACAGTGGATTAAATTGTCGTGGTACTTAGAGATTCAACCAGGGATGCTGGGCAGTCTAAACTCCCAAGCATGTCAGAGGGGCTTAAGAGCACTCAGAAACTTGTAACTTTGAAGGCTTCTAGATGAGGTGCTGACATAGTGCTTATTCAGACTGATGAGCGCCAGTCACAGGCTTATTCCCTTTCAGGGATGGATAAGACCTGCCATTTAGCTCATGAACCATGCTTTCCTTTGTCTCCTGGACAATCTGCTGCCACTTACAATTCAAGAGCAATAAAACACAGATTTTTAGTAAATTACAATATGAAAAAAATGGTGTTTTCAACTTGCTAAGTCAGCAGTGTTTTCTTCACTGAACTGGTCAGGCTCCAGTGCAACTTGAGGCTGCCTGGAGAAAATGCTGGCCTGGGAGTCTCATATGGAACCAGAGGGGGTGACTCTTTTGTCTCCATAACAGCCCTTAGTTCATTAAGTGTTACTAGAGATACCCTGAGAATTTTTCAAAACAGAAAATTCACAAATTCTGTATTGTGGGCCACATGGTAGGTGACAGCATTTTGGCTTGCCTTATTCACTGCTATGAAAATCTCATACAGTTCAAATTAAGCAAAGCTAAACTAAACGAGAGTGAGTCAGCCTTCTCTACTGCCATCTAACCTGAGGCGATCTCTAGGAAGCACATACCTGTTTTCTACTCCCTTTCCTTGTAGATGTTTTCCCATCCAGATATTTACCCACTCAAAAGCTACTCTCTGCCAGGTTTTTCCATATCTCTTTCCTTCCGGTAGCAGGTCACCCTTGGGGTTGCCCTGAGGACTCTTGTGCAGATTTCCTCCTCCTCTTCCTCTGCCTAGCTTATGTTGACTTCATTGCTGGGGCTTCTGCTTCTATTGAGAGAGTTTATGACCATGCAGAAATTACCTCTGCTAGGAAATTATTCTTTTCCTTAAAGGAATGTGTTCTTAAAAATAACGCTAACCTTTCAGGGTAGACTCAAGGCATGACTAATATTTTGGCATACTCTTAGCAATTCATATTCTCTCCTTCTCTCTTCTCTCTTTTTCCTTTCAGTTCCATTGTGTGGATTTTCTAACTGTCTTCAGAACATAATTGGAAAGCATATCTTTGTTTATCTCTTTCACCGCACTATTTTTTTCCTTCTGTAACTCATCTTGCTACTCTGGAAATATGAAGGACTCTGAACAAATAACAATGGGTAACTGGTGCTTTGATGATCATTGTCCTTATTTTCTCTAGGTTCTTTCAGATATGGCTTTTGTCTTCCTCATTTTTTGCCATCTGTGGCGAAGATAATGCAAGTCTTAGCGTTTTGCAGGAGACATCTGTAATAATTCTCCACTTCCCTTCCTTTATCTATAGCAATTGAGCTCAATCTATCCTCTTCAGATTGAAAGGTTTTAGAAAGTATAGACAGTATATATCTCAGTTCCTTTTCCCTCATCCAGCTGAAATGGTGTGGTTTTTTTCCCCTGTTTTTACGAAGAGGACCAGATGATTACTATGCTGTCACCAGCATCCTCTGCTAAGTTGCATAATTGACAACTTGAAAATCCTCCTGGATGCTTCTCTTTCCCAGCACATGCTGCTCTACTGTTCACACCATTTATTCTAACACTTGTCAGCTAAGCAGTGCTTTTTTTAAAAATATTGATCAGCCTGAAGACCCCATGAGGATAAGCGTTAGTCCCTTTGGAAGGAAGACATAATCAGAACAATTACTTTCTGAAGGAGAAAGGGGTGAAAGCCATTGCACCTACTGGCTTCCAGAGCAGTTAAAGTCACAGAGGTGACTTCAAGGCCAGGTTTCCAGGAATGCTGAACTGCTCCAGCTGCCTTCGGCTGGGGTGGGAGGAGGAGATGGCCCAATCCATGTCTGCTTTGGGAGGGGTGTGTGGAAGCTTGCAGCAGCGGGAGGCCTCCTTGTGATCCTGCTGAGACCAAGAGGATGGTGGGGACACAGCTCTGGAGGAGACTTTCCAGGTCATTGACCTGAGGCCAGCTGCATTAGATAATCCCTTCCGGTAGTAGACGACTCCAAGAACATTCTGGGAGCTCACTTCATTTCTCTTCCCCCACTCCATTTAGTCCTTGTGCTGGGAATCTCATTTTTATCCGCATTATTTTGCTTGTTAGAAACCTTCTCCTAATATCCAGCCTAAATTTATCATTTTTGCTTACGGGCTGGGCCACAGAAAGCAGCCAAGAAGAAACAACTCCAAGAAGAGGTGATCACCAATGGTGTGTCTTAATGGCTTTTTTTTTTTTATGTGTCTTGGATGCTTAGGTTTTTTTTCTAAACAATTAAACAATGATGCCTGTCAGGATGACTTTTTTCCTTTAGATTTCCAGCCAGAAGTGAGTCTTCTCTTAGGGTGCCACATTATCGCATCTCATCAGCTCAGTGCCCTCACAGGATGAATGCAGTGCAACACACTTTCTGTGGGACAGCTGCCCTGGGAAACACGGGAGCATGCCTGCTAGTGAAAGCAGCTCAGAGGCAGAGACACACTTGTAACATGGAGACTCCTTCAGTTGCACTTTAGAGACACAGTGGGGTAACAAATGAGCTCCAGAATAGTTCAGGTAGCTTGGAGTCATCCATGCCATTGCCCCGTTTGCCCTATGCTTTTGGAGATTTAAACAATGAAGGCAGGTGGATAGGAGTCCCATGGAAATAAAAAGGAGAGGCATTTTCCATCAGGACCCTCTGACAGTGCCATTCCCCTCTGTGGCTTAAGATCAGTAAGGACAGACCTTCCGGGGACACTGCAGTGTGTCCTGTAACTGAGAGAGGGGATCAGTAGTGTGCTGCCCTGTTTGTTCTTCACCTATTGTGCATGCCTTTCTGTTTGGCTCGTTTTCCTTTTCCTCGGTCTGATGTAATTTTTACAGATGAGGCATAAATGGAAAGATTCCAACAAACCTCTAAGAGCTTTTTCCATTGACATAATGCTTTATGCTTTTAAAACTGTTTCAAATAACTATGATAATTAATAGAGGTAGTCAACAAATTAGGAACATAAGGCATTTCTGGAGGATGAGCAAAGACCACCCGGCATGTCACATATTTCCCTTACACACATATCTTCCCAGCCCTACTCTAGCCAACTGCTACACAAACAGCTCTAGTATTGCAACCCTAGCTGTTTTATTGGTTATGTCTAGATTTGCCACAGTCATAATTAAAGTGTGCTATATGCTTGACCAAAGAATCACAGAGCATCCCAGAAATTATAGAAAACAGGGCTGCTAGGAACTTTAGCTGATCATTATTTCCATTGTTTCCATGACCACTTGTCATGCTTGACAGATATTTGTCTAACCTGTTTTTAAAAGTTCCACTTCAGCCATCGTGTTGTTTTGGTCTCTCAACTAAACCAATGTTACACTTCAATAACCACCCCACTACCACTCCTGGTCCCTGAAAACAGGAGTTCTTACTCCCAAAAATTCCCATCCTGTGCCCCTAATGAAATTGGTGTTGGGATGGCAGTTCAAACTGGGGATATGTTTTACTGTTCCTGAGTAAAGAAAACCTCCCTAGACTTTCATTCCATAAAGCCCACTGGCACAAATGAGAGCTGCAGTTTCTCACCTGGCCATTCAGAAGCAGGTTGTTTTTGCCAATCACAGTAGCAGCAAGGGTAGAAACCTATTTTTCAAAAGTCTTGAGAACTTGCCTTTCCTTTCTTTTCATATATGACTTTTTATTTATACAGATGCTCATAAGAGAAGGTACTCCCAATGCTTTGGCACCTTTGGCAGACTTTGAAGGGTATTAAAATGATCACTTTGCATTTTCTTGAGTGTAGCCCCAAAACATGGCTCAATCAGAAGGAAGGAAATGAGTTCATCCCTCTGCCATCTGCACAGTTTTATGTCCCTTGGTTCCCCACCCACTTCCTCGCAGGCGAGGAATATGATTCTCTCTCAGAGACTAATGACTGCATGTGGCTTGGTGTGGGGGGGAATAATTTCCAAGACATTGAGCCCTAATAGAGAATTTCCTGCTGCGGTCCTGCTCCTACAACAGTGGGGCTCAGCAATAGCACATTGCTCTGATGAGCTGCCATGGGGAAAAGAGGACATCTCTTAGGAAAGTTCTGGCTTCCTAAGATTGGTTTTAAACACCCTGTTTGACAGACAGCCCATTGCCAGTGCAAGTCTGTGGAGAGCCCACATTTGGTATCTTCATGAAGGGAAATGCCTTATCAGAAGTGGGAGGCTGACCTGATTAGCTGCAGCGTCCACGCAGAGCTGAACCATTGCCCTGTGCAGAGCACAGCACTGTCATCTCATCTCCGGCTGACACAGGCTCAGAAGACAGTTGCAAAGTTCATACCCCACCCCCTGGCCCACCCACCCCCCTGAAAGAGGACGCAATCCTTTAGCCATCTGGTAAGTGGAAAAAAGCAAACTTTGCTATAGCAGTTGCTAATCTTCGCCTGGCGGCTGGGATGCTGACCAGACACCCCAATTGCAAAACCAAAGAGCAGAAGGCAGGCACACACCTGTCAGGAAACGAGCAGAAAGTGTGGCTCTTCCGATTGCTCAGCACAAGCAGCCAGTATCACCTAGCCAGAGCCAACCCTGCATTGTCCCAGAATGCTACGTAATGCAACTGACAGCTCCGGTCAGTGGAGACAGCGATTTTAAAGCAGACTGTCAGTGGTATATTGCCTTTGCCACATCCCATGGTTGTTCATTAATGCAGTCTGGAGGCCTTCAGAGTTCCAGATGATCCATGTATCTGAGAACAATACTGGCAGGGCAACATCTCCGTCCCTCTTTATGAGCGTCCTATCATCAGCAAAAGGACAGTGTGGTGGGAGGGGAGCAGAGGAGGCAACTGGGTTTCATTTCTGCCACCTCTGCAGAGGGTTAGGAATGAGGCGTAGAGGTAAAGGGAACAAGCAAGTGACCCGTTGCTTCTTTTTTAAAAACAAGCGTGTAGGCTCCTGTCTTCAGGAGTGGATGGGGAAAAATCTTAAAAATCAAGATGCAGTACCAGAAGCAATGGGGGAAGAGCAGAAGCCCCTGTCCTGAAAGCACTGGTGAGGTCTGTTGGTTTTGCACTCAGTACTGGGTTTTTCTTGGAGCTCTTGTCCTGAGGTGCCAAGCTCACCTCATGCATGGCATAGTGAACTGAAGCCAGACACCTAAAACTTAGATTTTGTGAGGCTCAGAGCAACCAAGACCCTCTCTGGACTTGATCCTCATTATTATACAGTTTTATGATAATAATAATAATGATATATTAATTGTTATTAGAATCATAGAATCATAGCATGGTTTAGATTGGAAGGGACCCTTAAAAGCCATCTAGTCCAACCTCCCTGCAATAAGCAGGGGCATCTTCAGCTAGATCAGGTTGCTCAGAGACCCGTCCAACCTGACCTTGAATGTTTCCAGGGATGGGGCATCTACCACCTCTCTGGGCAATGTCTTCCAGTGTTTCACCACCCCCATTCTAAAAAATTTTTTCCTTATATCCAGTCTAAATCTACCCTCCTTTAGTTTAAAACCATTACCCCTTGTTCTGTTACAACAGGCCTTGCTAAAGAGATTGTCCCCATCCTTCCTATAGTCTCCCTTTACGTACTGAATGGCCACAATAAGGTCTCCTTGCAGCCTTCTCTTCTCCAGGCTGAACAACCCCAACTCTCTCAGCCTGTCCTTGTATGAGAGGTGCTCCCACCCTTTGATCATTTTTGTGGCCCTCCTCTGGACCTGCTCTGACAATTCCATGTCCTTCTTGTGTTGAGGGCTCCAGACCTGGACACAGTACTCCAGGTGGGGTCTCACCAGAGTGGAGTAGAGGGACAGAATCACCTCCCTCAACGTGGTGGTCATGCTTCTTTTGATGTAGCCAAGAAAACCATTGGCCTTCTGGGCTGCAAGTGCACATTGTCAGCTCATGTCCAGCTTTTTGTTCACCAGTACCCCCAGGTCCTTCTCTGCAGGGCTGCTCTCAATCCCTTAATTCCCCAGCCTGTATTGATACCAGGGGTTGCCCTGACCCAGGTGCAGGACCTTGCACTTGGCCTTGTTGAACCTCATGAGGTACTCACAGGCCCACCTCTCCGGCTTGTCTAGGTCTCTTTGCTTGACATCCTATCTTTCTGTCTGTCAGTTGCACTGCTCAGCTTGGTGTCATCTGCAAACTTGCTGAGGGTAGACAAAATCCCACTGTCAAAGTCATTGATGAAAATGTTAAACAACACTGGTTCCAGTACGGACGCCTGAGGGACACCACCGGTCTCCATCTGGACATCGAACCATTGATCACTACCCTCTGGATGCGACCATCCAACCAATTCCTTATCCACTGAACAGTCCACCCATCAGATCTGTATCTCCCCAATTTAGAGAGAAGGATGCTGTGGGGGACCACGTCAAAGGCCTTACAGATGTCCAGATAGATGACATTCTTTGCTCTTCCCTTGTCCACTGATGTAGTCACTCCATCATAGAAGGCCATTAGGTTGGTCAGGCAGGACTTGCCCTTGGTGAAGCCATGCTGGCTGTCTCAAATCACCTCCCTGTCCTCCATGTGCCTTAGCCTATCCTTCTAGGAGGCTCTGTTCCATGATCTTCCCAGGCACAAAGGTGAGGCTGACAGGTTGGTAGTTCCCCTAGTCCTCCTTTCTACCCTTTTTAAGGATGGGCACAACATATTGTGGACATATATAACTGGACAACATATTGTCCAGCTATTACCTGATGAGGGGTGGATAGACTGGCCTGCCTGAGAGCCAGTGCCATCTGCAGTCTGTGCCACTGATAAGAAACCAGTGCTAGGCTGGTTCCAGTCAACAGTAACAAAACCCGAGCCCATTTCAAAGTCCTCTGAGTGACAAGTATGCCTTTTGAGCAGGGCTGGCAGATGGGAGCTCTGGGATTTCTTTGGCTTTCTTTGCAACTTAGGCTGGAGCTCAAGGTGATAGTAGAGCTCTGTTAAGCCCCCTGAGGCTGGGTCTAGGCAGACCCTGCAGGTGCCACTGCCTGTGAGGCAGGCAGGGTTGGAGCTGGCTGTCCCAGAGCTGCGTCAGGGGCTGGTGCTGTCCTTGGCTGGGGGCTCTGCCCTCTGGAGTGGCATCCTGCTGGAAGCATGGCCCAGGGAAGAGCTCTGCAGGAGACAAGACTCATCTGGTTAGCTTGGTTATTTCATCAGGATGGGATCGTTTTCTTTGGAGGGCCATGTGTCCACAGACAAAGATGTCAGACTAGGTTGCCAGAATTAGGTACCTGAGGTAAACCCAGCTCGGATGGGGATGTTTTTTAATATCAGTAGTTAAGTGCATTGGAGGCAAAAAAATTGAAATAAATCCTCATATAGACTTTCACTTTGACAAAGAAAAACAAACTTTGCTTTCCTGCTTTTTATATATCTGTCTAAATGGGGATCCTATCTGTAGCATTTTACAGTTATGGAAGATGGAGTAACAGTGCAAAAACTAGCATTACATTCCCCTGATTTCCCATCCTATTCGCATGGGGATTTAGGGAGGAACTGTACCAGACACAGCATTTGGCAGGGCTTTGGTCTTTATTTTTTTCTGAGCCCAGAGAGCTCTGTTTCTGTTTGATCCTGATGAGACTGGTGTTGAGGAATTTGCCACCAGTGAAAGGGCTACTGAGCTTTCAGGGAGGATGAGACTGAAAACATTCACTAGATTCTCATACTCCTGGATTAAAAAGGAAAAGGCATGCACAGTAGCCTTATTTAACCTGTGCACTGCCCCTCAGACAGGCTGACATCAGGCCTGCTGCGATGGCAAAATAACGCTGCTCTGAGTCTGCAAAAATAATTAGGATATTCTGCTGTTGCAGGGACTGGGGCCAAGCAGCAAAGACAATCTGCCTTTGAATGCAATCAAATACAAGTTTCTGCTCTGAAGGCTGGGCGGAGATGCCAGGAGGACAATTTGAGCGCTAGCTAGATGTCTGGCCCTGGGGCCAAGCAGCATGTCAGCCATCCGGCCTGCTCAGCCACCGCCACCTGCCTTTGTCTGAGAAAATGCTGGGACATTTTAAGAAGGTTTGCCAACCAAGACATTTGGTCTTTTGGTATTTAAAAGATACCTGAACTATCATCATGGCTACTACTGCTAATAGTATTAATCACAGCGAATGCTAATGAATTTAATGGTTTACCTTGATTTATCAGGACCAATGAGTAACGGGAAAATGGCAATGATTCATTATCACATTTGTTTATGGTTTAAAATACATTCAGGACAGATTCAATTTCTTTTTCAGGCGGAAGAAAGGAAGGTTTACTGTGGCTGAACACCTGTTAGACCTTTTGCTGGTCTCTGTCCAAGCTCGGATCCAAACACTTTTCACTGTTAAGGTGAAATTCCCAGCTGCAACAATGCTGGAAATTTGCTCCTCATTCTTTTTTCCTCTGGTTCCAGGAATGAAATAACACTATAAAAAAAATGCATCGAAACAATCATGGAAAAATATTTGCTGTAGTACAGAAAGCAGGAGATAAGAAGGCTTGCAAACCACAGCAATTTCTGTGTGTATGTACTCAAATAAAATAAAATTTGATTGGCAAAGTATGTATTATTTCTTCCAGGCCAATTCTTCTGCAACAGTTGAAGTACATCGTCATTTGGTGTAATGTCTGTTTGGTTTTTTTCTAAGACAGGTCTTGTTTGTACTCTCCTCTAGAGCAGGGAACAGTAACTCTTATACATTATGTGATTTATTGTCCCAGCTGCTCTTAAACAGCACAGACTTATAGTCAAATCAGTCTGCTGAATAAAATTATTAGTTGAATAAATCTGAGGAGTGAAAGAAACTTGGTGAACCTTCTTACCAATATTTCATGGTCTCCTATCTGAATAAAGCTCTTTTGCTGAGACTTTCTGAACAGGTGAGTCCATAAAGTATATATATTACAATCACAGCATTAAATATATAATTTCTTCCAAGCAGAGATACTGATGAAGTAAAGGCAATTGAACACTGGATTGCTGGCATTTACAGTGGGAAAAGGGTAAAGCAGCTGGTAAGAGCCATCGATGAGTTTGTTTCTCAACAAGCAGTGCAGCCCTCGCTGCAGCTGTGCCCGGATCTCGCTGCCTGCAGCTCTGATGCAAGGGATGGCAGGGATGCAAGAGATGGCAGGCAGCTCTCAGTCCAACCAGCCTTCCTCCAATTTTATACCCAGGCACTCTGGTCTGGGTATAACTGTCAATTCATGGGCTGTACTGTCAGAAATTGGGTTGCTGAGCCACCACCACAGCCAGATGTTACTGATGGTGTTATTTCCCTGGTATGGAGAGGGACTTGCTGCCTTTTCAATTGTTCAGGGATGACCATTACTAGTCTGTTCTGTCAGGCACAAAGTTATCTCATCAACCCAGCAGATCAAACCAACAGGCAGCTGGCAGCCAGTTATAGCCCCCATTTTAGAGTTGAGGATGGAGACAAGGAGGGCTTTCCTGCCATCCCACACTGAATACCCTCCCGTGGCCAGCTGACGACCTCCCAGCCCCTTATCTTGCAGCCCTGCTGACTCCCCTCCCTTTCCCTTGCCTAGTCTCTCATGGTTTAACACAGCAAAATGCTCACTGGAAAACAAGAAACTCCAAACTATTCCTGTTCACAGATGCCAGGGAAGCCAGGCTTCACCCCCATGATGCATGTTGGGCTCCTCTCCAGAGGTGGCCACGGGGGGGGTCCTGCTTGCTGCAGCAGGGTGGCTGGGGTGCTCATCCAAGCCTCCCACCATGCCACAGGAAAGGCTTCAATAAGCAAAGGGATAATCACATGTAGGGGTGGGAATCACAGATCAGAAGCACAGAACAAAGGGAAAAGATGACTTTGATTATAAGAGAACTCATAAAATAATCACTCAGAGACAAACCCAGCACCTGGGGAAGGGACACGTGGCTGGGAGAGAGTAACAGAAACTTTAATGTTCATGTGGTTTTTTTGGGCCACAAAGGAGAGATCATGCAAGAGATGCTGTGCCCTGGCACTGCTCTGCCACATGCTGGCTGCTAAGAAATAAGCTTCATAGTCCTGCTCTGCCTGTGAACCTCTCCCCAGGGGATAAATCCTCACCCTTTTCACAGGCACCCAAGATGGGACTTGTGTCCTTGGTCTAAACCCAAAGTATATTAACCAAGATTGCTTGTGAGTGTAAGCAAAGGCAAACAACTATGCCGCCAAAGGCAAACAAAGCGTACAACTGTGATGCCTCCACGAGGAGCAGACCTTTGCTCTGTTTCCCCAAATCATCAAAGCAGTGAGGAGGATTTACACAGTAAAGCAGCAATGGATATCTCACAGGGACAGAGATGGGGAACATAGCTTCTTGGAAAATTTCAATGTGGAATGGAAAAAAAATTAAAATTTCATTTAAAAAAAAGCAAAAACTGCAGGATAGGTTTCAACCAAAAATGCCAAATGTTGGGAGGCATGGCTTCAAAAAGGCAAATGATGACAGAATTGTGGTTTCCTATGAAAAAGCAAGAGAAAAACTTCCAGGAAAGTTTTTGCCTAGTCAAATTGTTCTTTTCCATTAAAAAACAAAAAAGGATTGGATCAGACAATTTAGCCCCAGTCCTGGTTAGGCCCAGAATTCCTGAGAGGACCATATCCACTAGATGTCAGTCTATTGCCATGCAATAAAAACAAATGAGCCAGAAATGTCATCAGGAGTTTTTCAGGATGAGAGTATTTCCACTGAACTGTCTTCTGTCAGAAATTTTGCCAATAACTCCTTAATTTCTATAAAATTCCTCAGCTTTAGATTTCCAGAGTTTTTCAAAGTGATTGCAACACATTCCATGGACTATGCCAGCCAGCTATTTTTCCACTACCACATCTAACCCCCCACTGACCTTTGATTCACTGGATCTTGAAAAACTTTTAAGCAACATCTGAATAGCATATAAAAAGAGTTTAACCCCCCCTAACTCCTCTACCCCTCATGCCTCCCCCTTCAGTTCATGGTGTTACTGTTTATCTAGAGACAGAGAAACAGGCATCTTATTAACAGCAAAAAATTTCTTTCTGCAGTATTGTACATAGCTGAAGTCAATGCCTTTCTCCCTGATACCAACATTTGAAGACAAATGGGGTGTATTCCAGGAAACATGGTGTTTAAAAAAGATTTTTGTGATTGTCCTGCTCTGAGTAATCATTCATTTTGGGCTGCAGGTGTTCCAAAGGCCAAAAAAGCCACTAAAGATAATGACTACAGGAAAGATATTCCTCCCACCACACGTGACAAATGCTGTGATACTGTAAATTGCTTGCACTGACTTTCATTCCTGAATTGACTTCTGTGAAATTTGTGGCAGCTGTATCACAAGAAAATGTGGCCATCAGTTTCTAAAAGTTGAGGCTGGGTGGTAGGCTGCTTCAGTATATCCTGCTGCTTGTGTCTTCATAAGTATCGTTTGCTCCTTCTTCAATATTGATTCTGCTCCAGGAAAAATACATAGGATTTACCTCTGGCATGGAATGCAATAGGAGAAATTATTTAGACCCTAAATCAGAACGGTACTTTCTTTCTCACTGCAAAACTATTATTTTAGAAGGCTTGTTCACATACTTCCCCTGCTGAATTAGAACCTGAGCTTTCAGAAGATTGAGGCTCCCTTTCACATACACATATGACTATAACAACAAGAGCAGTTTAGATTTGGAGAGTTTTGTATACGACAAGGCAGCTTTTCTGAATAGCATACAGAGGCAACTGGGAAATACTCTAAGCACAAAATCTGCTAGGTCATCTGGGTTCGAGCCTTTTCTTGATGATCAGTTGCAATTTCTTCATGCTCAGACGAAACTCTGTGTCTTAAGAGAAGTTATAAAAAAGTTTCTTAAGAACGCTTTTTTTTTCCCTACAATTAATTTATACCCAGTACTTCCAGCTGAATTTCATGTGCTTGCATAGCTCGTACACTTTTTAATACTGGATTACTGGGAGACAGATAATCAGTTGGTGAAAGTAATAATGTGTGCATCAGATTTGTGTTTGCAGACTGGACAAAATAGGAAAGAAGAAAAGATCCCAGTCAGTCATAAAACTTCAAAGCCTCACCTTCCTTACAGAATACACTTGTGAAAACTGAGAAATGTATGCTCCTGTTCTGTTAGGTGGCAGACATCAAGCCATGCTTCATAGTAATAGTCTCAGGAGAGACCAAGGGACAGTTTTGGGCAACCACTGGCCTTAGGCTGGTAATGAGAGGAGCACATTTGATAGCACATACCGAAGCCTTATCTTCCCCTAAGAAGCTGCTGTGACTGAGCTGTATGAATTAAACTTCTTTTTTTTTTTTCCTTTCTAAGAGAAGTGGTTGGCATAACAAAGAAGTGTAAATAGGTAGTTAATAAACTGAGTCTCTTGGTGTTGATTGGAACTTAGTGACAAGATAATTGACATTAACAAGACCTAAGAATCCAAACACACATAGCTCGCCCAAAAGGAGCCTAAAGAAATCATCAGCAAAAGTTTGGGAGAAAGCACTAGCTAAATACATGTTCTGACTTGCAAGCACTATTTCCAGCCACATTTGGCTTTCATTTACAAGTCTTGCTTTGCACATGGGGTCTGTCTCACAGGTGTAGTATGTTCCAGACAGCAGAGATCAAACAAAATTGGATAAATCTGCCTGTTGAGACTTAACACATGATGTATGCTGGAAGATATGATACAACACCTTTGGTCCTCTGTAGTTATTCATAAGTTGGAACATACTTGTAGTTAAAAAGGTTGACTGGAAAACTATTGTTTAATTTATTCTAGCCTAACACTTACTGTCAAACCATCAGTGGGATTTTCCCTGTAACTACAACAGTTTATATGATCTGTGACCTCTCAGGTGGGTCTTCTTTGTTTTTCAGCTGGTCCAGGATCATTAGACAGCCTGCTGGTGACAATTATTTCTCCCAGATCTGTGGGAACACAGAGTAATTAAGCAGTTAAAACAGCAAGGGAGACAACCTGACCCCACTCTATCCCTGTGCAGTTTCACTCTTGCACGAGCCCTAGTTCAGAGCGTCACCAGCTTTAGATCTTCTCACATAATAATCCAGGTCCCTCTAGCAGATGGGAAATAATAGTGCTTTTGGCTTCAAAGTTTGTTCAATGCACTGCAAAGCCCCATTTCCTTTTCAGCTAGCCAGCAAGGTTAGGCTTTGCATGTAAATCATCTGGGAGCAGGCTTTCTCTAGACAGTACTCTGGGCTCTTCCTTTGACCAAAAATGTATAGCATTCTATTACATAATTTTCCTTTAGATTTGGCTCTGGGGCTAGGAAGTACAAAGAAGTTTACCTTATTCTGAAAACCCTTCTTAATGACAACAACAGAAAAAATCCAAAGCTTTTTTTTTTTTTTTGACCGCTCACGTGGAAAGAATCTGCTAGAAAATGTGCTGCTGATAATCTCTCTATGTAAACTATCTTTAGGATTTATTGTGATACCTCTCCTCGAAGAGTGTCCTTGGGATAATAGGAAGGCTTATATGTTCCCACAGTCCTAGAAACCATGTGGTATGGGTTTTTCTTACATGTTATAAGGCCATCTCAACTTAGTTCAAAGAATAAAGATCAGGTAAAGGTCCTTCTCTGAAGGTCCCACTGGTCCTTTAAACTGTGAATAGAAAGATGAGCCAGTGTTCATCTTTCATCAGGTGTTTTAGCCCAGGGATGTAGTCTCCCCAGGTAACAATTTATTTAACAATGACTGTGTTGTGGAAAGATTCTTTGGGACAAGCATCAGGAAGCAGAATAAAGACTGAGAAGTCTAAGACAAAACAAACTGCTGCAAATGATAGGAACAGGTCTCCAAAATGTTAGCACAAAGTCTGCAGTGAAGGTGGTCTGGAAACGAAAACCAATATATAGTACTGCCCTTGCACTGAGGAAAAGTGGCTGGTTGGCAGGTGATACAAAGGTACTAAAAAAAAAGGAAAAAGTTTCACTCAATCTAGGGAGGCATCCATGAAAGTGAACATTAATGATGTCTCCTGAAAGAGAAATGCCACTTTTACAGTGGAAGCCAATTATCAGCTAATTGTTTCTCTCCATTCTTGAAAACGACAATTAGGAAGTGTTACGCACCAGCAGACAATGTGAATGAAGAGACTAGATCAGCAGTTAAAATGCTGATTTATGAAAGCCCAGGAATGGTATCTGTTCCACAAGGGAACATGAGGAGAAACTCCGCTGCCCAGAGATGCTCCATCTTGACTTGGTGAGATAAACAGGGAGACCAAGAAGAGTCAAGATGTCTCTTAAGGGAGAAACTGCTGTCCATCAGACCACCTTTTTGAGGCCAGGAAAGCCTGGGTCAGAGCTATGCCTGAAGCACACACAGATGACTGGGTCCCATCCTGAACTGGGACACATAATCTTCACCTTGATGCATTGTGTATTTTTGAGGAGCTGTGAAACTTTTTTTGGGAGTCTAGAAGATCCTGCCATGGTGTCAGGGCCCCACCTCAAGGCTTTCTGAAACGTCATGATAGGCCGCCTGGGGACAGTAGATAAAATGGCCAGACCCTTAAGGACTGGATGGATGTTATTATACTGCCACAGTAAATGTTGCCAGTCCCCAGATGATCAAATCTAGAGTCTGAATAAGCAAAGTAATACATAGGTGTGTGAGAGAGGAAAGCAGCCAAAACAAGTAGCAGTTCCTCAGATCAACTCCAGAAAGAAAAGCAGTAAGAAGTTTGCATGAAATAAAGGACATAGCAAAATGGTGAGGGATGGTTGGAAACACAGGGATGGTATCGTTGGAGAGCTGAAGCAGCTGCTGAAAGACAGGATAGTAAAACACTTGATCAGCTCAAGTAGGTCCTAAGTGCCATGCTTGCACTGCTCGGCTTGTTCATGGTAACAGAAGGAGCGCAGAAAACAGAGAAGATGGGGGAGTGTGATGGCAGAGCACTCTTCAGAGGTGCTGGACAGACTAATAGGACAAATTGCTGCCAGAGGTTGGGGATATGCCGTGTACCTGCAGGCAGATACTGCAGACTGTGGAGACGGAAAGAAGTGGGGGAGTGGAATGGAACATTTTATGCAAAAGCTGCAATAGGTATTAAAAGCTGCTAAGGTCTTAACTACGAAAACCTTTTGAATCAATTTACCAAGAAAAGGAGGTAGAAATACCTGGATGGGTGTTTAAAAATGTTGCTCTGCCAGGACAATCTGCCTTTAGACAGGTGGAAGGAAACATGAAAGGGGCTGACTAGCAGTAACCTTCTGTTGAAGTCAGGTGGAGAGGGAAAGCTTTTTTGTCTGAACATTACAGATGCATAAGAGATGTAAGACAAAGTTGAGAGATTTTTTTCAAACACTGTTCTTGCCCTAAGCAGCAGACTAAACATTATTCTTGTTCAAGGTGTGAATTTAAGTTAACATTCAGATCCAAGATATGGCCTGAAATGAGAAGTGTAGTATCCATATTACTGATTCTCCATATTAACTATCTTTAATAAGAATATGTTAGAATTTGATAATAGTAGTTCAGGGCAATAAAGGGTTTGAGGACGAGTTTTCCAGTGCCAGGACAATGTTTAGCAAGGTTATCTTTTACAAACAATACTCCAGGAATTCTGAGATTTTTCAGAATGGGAGACTGTGACACGAGTTCTAAGAAGGTCAAAAAAAGAAATGAATGGGATTGTTTGCCCATATAAAAATAACAGGGGAATGCTAAAATTCATCATTATTGGCAGCCTCGGGGCACATTTGTGCAAGTTAGTGTTGCTGGGACAGTGTAGGGAAGTTTGGACAATGTCTGCTTGCACTTTGCCGAGTTCTCATCGCTGCTTATTCATTTCTTACTTTCCAACATACTAAAGCCAACATTTTTCATATTTGGATGGCAAAGCCCAGATGAGTTAATTAAATCAGAAGTGAGCAGGATACCAAGTGATTTCATAGAGTATGTCCGTTGTGTTTTCCATGCAGAGGATTTTCTCAGTATGCTCTATTGGGAACATGGAAGAAAAATCAAAATGTTGTTGTTTTTTCCCTCCATTTTTAGCGTGAGTGTTGAGTAGTACCCTTCCGACTGTGCCATCTTTGTCAGGAGAGGTGTGGCAGCTCCTCATAAGCTCTGTGCCTCATTAGGTAAGTCACAGCAAAGCAGCCTCATGGTTTGGACAAGCCACCAAATTGGTGGATTTCCGACAAGTTATTACGAGTCAGCTGAGCCACAGTAATTCCGTGGATGTGCTTTAAGCATGTAGCAAATCTAAATTACTGTAGTAAAGCTTCAATGTCTTTCATTGGAGACTAAGAGAACTGCAGCATCCAAATTAGGAGTTTCCTTCTGTACTTTGCTGGGAGAATTACAATACAAAGAGAATCAGGGCAAAATGATATGGTTGTGCAATGGTTATGAAATATGCCTTCTACTGTTCAAGACTAAATAGTAAGTCAAGCTTCATCACTGGCATGTTTTGACCTTTGTTTGCCCAGAGAGCTGAATAACCCAGTTTTACCGGTCCTCCTTTCCACTTCCACTTGTTGTGGCTGCTTTCATCTCTCACACCTGTGTACAACCCTCCTTAGTCAGACTTCAGATTTCATTATGTGATAACTAAGGTAAATTTTTTTGTAATAAGGACATTACCTCTCCAGGAACAGCTGCAAAAGTGATGTGTTTCAAAAGAACTAAGAAAGGATAAGTTTGTTTGCTTCATACAAGGATAGCAGATTTTGAACCCTACAAACTTAAATTTGCTCACTTTTTTTTTTGTTTTTGTTAACAACTTTCTCTTTCAGGTGTCTATGTTTTTCAACTGACATTATTTAGTGAATCTTATGAAAAATACTTCAGACTTTTATCTGAGATAGTGAGATGCACAACTTCTTTCTTTCCTTTAGAGGTATAATGTGGTTATTTTATAGCTCTGTGATCTCATTAGTTTTTTCATGTATTTATTCATCAACAGACTTATAGTACAAGCCATTCCCGTTAAGAACAGCAATGTTGAAGTTTCAGGCTCTTACGGCACAGCTGCATGAGAATCCAATGAGGAAATATAGTAAGCAGCTATCTGATTCCCTCAGGTAGCATTAACAGAGAGGAAACCAAGCTGCCCACATACATAAGACAGCTTTCCATGATTTTCCATTAAATGTTCTGTCAGTTTGCTGAAGTTTTCTTTACTTGTTGAAAGCAGCCAAACTAATGTTACAGAAAAGAATTAGTTAGAGGTGAGATAATAATACTCTGGGAGTTTCTTTCAGGTTTGGGAGTTTCTCCTTGATTTTTTTCCAGTTTCCCAGCCAACTGCAAGATAAACTCATACCTGCCTCAGTGCTTCTTGCAGGGCTGGAATGTCTTGTAGTACTGGGAGAAACGCTTTTGTGAGATGCTGAAAAACTCTTCTGGTATTCTCTCTTTTTGTCTTAAATCTGTGTTGTAAATATTGCCAGAGGAATGAAGTCAGAATAGGATCAGTTTAGAGAATGGTTCCTACTGGTGTGAGTACAAAGCACCAAAAAGACAGTGAGAATGGGTGGAGATGTCTGTAAATACTCAGAGAGAAGAGTTTGAATATACACTGCAGTTATGTTTAAAATACACTTTTAACCTGCAGTCACTTGGTGATGCTCTTGAGTTGAATTTCAGCTTTGGAACAGATAATTGGCAGAAGGGAACATATTACTTAATTGTTCTTCCATTTTCACTCCTCTCCCTCAGCTGAATCCTGAATTTAGGATAGGGTTCCACTGTACACTCCTGAGCCCTCTCTTAGATCTCTCCTGCATAGACTCAATGAACAAGGCTACATTCATTGCATGTTCTTCTGTGCCAGAAATGATCAGCCCAGGAGGTAGGATTGATCTCACTATTTCCAGCCATCTAAAAATATCCAGTGAATATTAGTTGTTCAGACTACCCTCATTGCTGCTAGAGTGACATAGGCCCTTCTGGAGAGTACTTCATCTCAACTCACCATAAGGCAGGTAGCCAGTTCTCCTTTGACCACAGAAATAGCCTACATGAGTATCATATACTGGATTACCAATTTTTTGTGCCCCTTTCTAAATTCCTTTTGTCTTTTTTGGCCCCATGGGCTAATCCAGTCCCATGTTGCATTCAGGGTACAGCACAGCTGGAATCTACTTGAGATACAGCAGACAGCATGTCATGCTACAGAAACCAACATAAGGCATACGACCAAATGTTCAGAGATTTCTGCAGTATCTCCACTGTAACAGAAATCTAAGGAGCCAAACTGTATCTGGAAATGATGTTAAAAATAGCTGCATCAGATCTGTTCTGGTATTTCCAAGACTTCTGTTCATGCCAGCCTCTGGCGGCACTGGGGAGCTAAGTCTTCTGAAATTGTAGCTGCTGAAGATCTGGTGCTGGGACTATTCCGACACAGTGCTGCTCATCTGAAACACTTGAAATAAGTTATTAGAGTGATAAAATGATCTAGTTAATTCTGACTTGCATACAAGGCCAGAGAATCCAGCCACATTTTATTTTTCAGCACATTTATCTTTGCGTAGTGCCTTTTCCCTCAGATAAGGGAAGCATCATTCCCTCAGGTATGATCTTTTAGTATGTGGACTCCTTGGATAAAAAAATTGTTGTAAAGCATAAATACTTGTGCACCTTATGCTTTGTGTTTTAACAGTGTGCAACAAAGCAGAAGCTACCTTTGTGATGCCAGAAAATATGCCTGAGGTGTCTGGTGTTTATAAGAAGATAGCTGTAAGTAATACAGCTGATAATTTTGCATTTATGGAAACTCAATGGGAAGTGAGCGACTTTTAAACCAGGCTCAAATACGGAGGTCTTTTTAAAGGCAATGTTCTGTCTTTGCAAAGTGTATGCTTGAAAGCTGTGAGTTAAATATTGTTTCTTTGGCCTCATGGTCTGACTAATCAGACAGCCTTAGAATTTGTGGATGTTGAATCAGCACCAGTTTTCCTTAAATTCTGGGTATGTTCATGTGCTGTTTGTCTAGGCATGATTTTTCAGAGTTTGTTCTTGATTGACAACAATTTGAGTGTGATGCAGCAGACTGTCTGGGCTGAACGCTAGGACATCTCAAGTAAATGCTATTGGAAAGTTTTATTATCTGCTGTAAACAGTGGAAATACCAACAAGGAAAGTCAATTAATGTAAAAAATTGTTTTCATACTGTCCCATCTTGAGGGTTGCTTAAACCTGGTCAGCTCTATGGGGATGTAATGGAAATAGGGTACAGTAACAAAGTCAAAAAACTACTGAAGAACTGCTGATGCTCCATCACTTGTATCCAAGGGATTTTGTTCTTACAGGCAAAAAGGTGCTCTAAGGGCAGCTTGCAAGCCAAAAGCAGCCTCCTGTGACTCAGGGAGTTGATGGCTGAGCCTCTCCTACTGTTGAGCTGCCAGTAAGTCTGACCTGAACTTGGACCTCTTTCTTCTTCTTTTCTTCTTTTTTTTTTTTTTTTTGTTTTCAGTCTGCAGTGCATTGATCAATGTTGCTGGCAGATTTACCACTGCAGTATTTTCCGATCCCAGCGCCTAGAGTCCCGCCTCTGCTCGTGTAGAACATATTGTCCTGTCACTGCTATGCAAGGGCTGTGGCAGTTTTATCCCTCACTCTAGGAACAAAAAGCAAAATGAAGAATCCAACTAGAAATGTTCCTAAGCTTTCAAAAACAAAATGCCCATGGGTCAGACTCCTTGGCCTGTGTGCTCCATCTATGGAAAGAAATAATTAACTGCTGAATCAGTGAATTCCTCTCCAGCAGATTTCTCAAGCACTATAAAAGAGCCTGATACATTGAATGAGACATCTGTGTTGAAAAGTTGAAGAAATGCTTATTCTTATTTTGTCTCAATCTGTTTTTTTTTTCTATTTATTTTTCAAGAAAAGAAAACATCAGTAGTCGTCCGCCTGATATCTGTAAAATAGTCTGGTTTTTCTGAATGACCACATGAAAAAGTCTGAAGTTGTATGTTTACTAGAAATTGTATGAACTAGATGAATTAGTCATACAAAAAATATTTTATAAAATGAGGAATAACATATGTTTCCTATCTGATGCAAAATGCAGTCATCTTATGAAGAGACAGAAAACACTGAATTCCATACAACAGAAGAAATAATAATCCAGAATAGTTTTCAAGTACATTGCCACAGAGTATGCCAGTCACTGAAGATGTTTTCCACTCCTTCCTCCACTTGTTATTTTTTTTTCATACGAAAACAGGTTTTTCAAGAAAAGAGATTTTATATCAGGACTTGACTGGTAACTGAATGTAAATGGTGTTTTTCAACTAACATGTTTGAATAATCAGTATTAGCCATCTCTGGCAGAATGGATGCCTTTAAAATTTAAATAGTTGTTCTTGCAACAGTTACTCATTTTATTAACAGGATTCTCCATTTTAAATATCGATTATGCTGCAAAGGACATAGTGAAATCAATTGTTTTAGTAACCTCAGAATATAAGATTATTTGTAGATCTTATATTGTTTCTAGGCTAAATCCTACCATTTTTTACTGCATTCTAAACCGTATCTATGTGACGTCTCAATATAATTTAACTGATATATCCAGGTAGGATAGAGCTTGTTGAAAGATGGTTGAGTGATACTTCTGAGGTTGGACTTTCCTAAATTTAAGTAGTTACCAGTGAATGCCATGGAAGGTTCTGCAAATTTCTGCTGCAGAATACTTAATTGTTTGAGTCAAGTCTGGGATTGATAGAATAGGAATGAATTGGCAATATAATTTTTTACAATGACTTCTAGCTTATCACTCTCTTCTACTGGAGATTCATACGCCACATAAAAGCATTGATTGATGCTCAATCTGAATAGTATGAACTGAGCCTAGATACAGTTACATCCAATTTACGGAGTTCTTTAGTGGTCTGGGAATCAAACTGTGTGGATTTCATTCCCAGCTCACATACTGAGTCTAAGCATATTCCCCATGTGCAAAAACAGAGGGTCACTGGGGCTACGGCTAAACTGTAGAGCTCAGGATACTTTATAGCTCCCAGCAAAGGGTAGACATCACTTGTGGGCCAGCCCGATTTAGGACAAGACCCACATGAATGTTTCATCTTGCTTTTCATGGGAATTGGTGGTTTGGTAGGGAGCTATGGGTGACTGGGGACCGGGACTGTAAGGCATTGAGATGTGCTAAATATATTAGGACTGGAGCCCAGACAATGCAATTCTCTGCACAAATGAATCAATACAACTACATTCTTTTAGCTAATGGAGCTACTATTTAATAACTGTTAATGACAGATATGCTAAATAGCTTGGAATATACTGTTGTAGTCACTAAGATGTGTAATTTTGTAGCAAGCCAGGAGCTAATGGTGCCCCTGCCAGCAGCTATTGGTGCGGGAGACCAGATATAATCTGTAGTTGCCTATGCTTCAGTTTCCATCTTTTTCTTTCATATACTATGGTCTCTTAGAGCCAGCTGGGTCTAGCGGAACCACAGAGCAGCTGCATGGTGAGGGGATGGCCTAGGAAAGAGGCATGAGATACCGGCTCAAAAGCAGAGATGCCTGAAAGGTATTAAAGGGACCAAAGAACAGTGGGTAGGCAGTAGGGAAAGAAATGCCTTGAAAAGGTAACTGTGTTGAGAGCAAAGGTGACACAGCATGTATCTTTCCAGCAGATGGAGATCTGGTCTGAGTGCCTCAGCCAACCTGGCAGTATCACCCCATGTTTTACTGGGTCACTTTGCCCTAGTGTCCCTCTCAATCGAGAGTCAGGACACAGTGGCCTGGCTACAGTGATGTGGACTCAGGGATATTTCTATAAGACAGACCTTATCTTTTGCAACTACCAGGTGGATGACCTTTAACATAAATTTACATAATTAGTGTGTCATTTTAAGCTTCACTTTCTTTTCTGTAGAACAGTTGCCTAGCTGAGCTTCTGTGCAGCTTGTTATGACTAGGCAAGAGCATAACAGTATTCTTACTGAGATGCATTGCATTTTTTTTAAGGTCAGCTCTTAATTTTGTGATAGTCAATCAGAATTCTGATTCTGTCCATTCTAAACTTGACTTCAGCATTCTTGTGCCTTCTGAGCTCTTCCCTACTCCAGCATCACCTGCAGTTTCAGCGAGAGTGCTCTCTGTCATTGAGATCATAAGGGTAACAACTGTAGATCCAGCAGAGATTCCTCTGGATGCTCCTTGAGATTTCCAGTTTGGCAATTTATCTCTGATAATTAGTCTCTAGACACATTTATGTGAGAAAATTAAACATGTCAGGGAATGATCCTGGGATTGGAACTCCATCATTTGTGCTATTTCTGAACTGTTAAAATAGTCATGGCTGTGATTTTGGTCCAAGCCATCTAACATTTTCTCAAGCAATGTTTGAGCATGGGTGAGCTTGAAACAGACCAGAGATCACTTAGGTTGAGCAAGCACCTTAGATGTGGTCACCATGTTAGGGAGGGGAAGGAAGATAAACAGTGTGGACATAGGATGTTCTGTGCCAGACAAGGGGTCTAAGCACAGTTTAGTTTACTTGTAGATTTGTATTGTCTGGATCTAGGTTTTTCAGAGTAGTTGCAGTATTTATTTATAATTAGTGTATCATTTATTTATAAGTTATTTATGAAAATGTGATGTAGGGCAGCACCAGAAAGTGTGAATGTTAAGACACACAATATTGACTGCATTAGCCCAAACTCCTTTTGCAGGAGGAAATTAGACAGATTTGTTAGAATTATATCAACTGCAACTCACCTCCTTGCTATTTTCTAAATGTTTTCAAATAACATGGATTTTCATTCTAGTACTGACCTGAGGTTAAGCTGACTGACCTCTAATCCTCTGACTCCCATTCCCCTCATTTTCCAAAGGGAGACCCCTAATTTGCCCTTCACCAGCCTTCTGGAGCCTCAACTATCCTCCATGAACTCTTCAAGATGGTGGCTTTGAAATGACATCAGAGTGAATGTAATCAAACCAGCTGTTACCACTGCTCTTTCGTCTGCTATTTCTGTGCTCTAGATTGGATTCTTGTTCTCTTCTCACTCATAGCACTACCATTATCTCCTTTGAGCTATTTAATGCTGTTGTAAGCTTTCTTTTTCCATCAAGCAGGGAACCTTTACTTGAGAGGTCTTCAGGTATTACCTTGAAATGAGACACGATTTTTAAAAAATTTGAGTATTCTGCTGAGCTGTAGGAAAGTAAGGCTTTCACAGGTTTGTGATTCTAGAATAAAACCTGCATTTTGTTAGTTGTCCAATACACTTGTGTGAAACATTTGAGAAAATGTGGGAATGAGTTGTGTCAAAAGCTTAAATACTATTTTGTTTGCCACAGTGATTCTTTTACCTTTAGCAGTAGTTACACTGTTTAACTCAGATAGGAAAGAATGGCTTATGCATGGACACATGGCAAAGCATATCGAAAATCATTTTATGATTTGTCAAAACCTGTGCTGAATAATTTGAGACAATGTTATGCAGACTTTATTTTTTGGGGAGTGATATGAGTGACTAGCTTGGTAATGGAATTGGCAGAAACAATGTTGGCTTAGTGCTTGGACCAAGAGCTTTGATGTAATAAAGCTGTACTTTCAAGGCCATTTCTGCAATGTTTTGGGCAGTCAGGAGATCTAGTGATTACCGTTCTGTTATATCAGTCCCAGTGGGTATTGCATGCTGATCCCCACCAAGCTGCTTAAGTGCATTAACTTCTGAGAGTTTATAATTTAACTAATACTTTTTTTTTCTTCATTCTGGATTAAATTTACTAATTTTCTTGCATGGATTTAGAAATTCCATGTATTTCATGTTAATTTCTGGTAGGAATGAGAGTGTGCTTCTGAGTCTTAATTGAAGTGGAAAAGCCACTTTAATCTCTTCTGTATCAATTTCATTTTGATTGAAACAGTTTGTTTTCACGTGGAGTCTAGTTAAGAGCATTCTTAATAACATGATTACTGGTAGAATCATTACAGAATTTTAGCTCTGTCACAGGCATAATCTGTCCACTGAGACATGATGAATTCATCATCTGTTCTCATGTGTAGAGCATATTTAATTTTAGTCTTCCATTTCCTAAGTTTTCTGACCTGATATTCTGGAATACCATATTTTGGGTAGAATTAGAATACTATCATTAAAAAATAACTATCACATTTTATAACAAAATCCAGCAGTTCCCCTAGACATTGAACATATGATGTGATGATACTGCTGCTTCCACTCTACCAGTAGAGTGTTTAGCAATTTGCTGACTTCTGTGATTAACATATGGTACAAACTGTAAAAGATGTTATCAAAAGGTTGGTTAGTGGTCTATAAGAGACTGATAAGTCTCTCAGGGTAGGATTCATTTGAGACTGAACACCTAAATTTAGATCCATAAATATAGGTGCTTGGGAGTTCCTGTTATGGAATCAATGGTACTCAGAGACTTGCCACTAACTTCTTAATCTGACTGCCTTAACTTGAGGTGTCTACCATTACCTGAGGTGCCTCAGGATGTATGAGACATCCACACAGCGCATCCACAGGACAACACCCCTATGGAAGACATGCATCCTTCTGGAGTCGCAAATTAAGGCAAAGCAGGATGCCCTACTTGAAATTATACAAAAGGCAGAGGGTGTTTAATTTCTGGCATATGAATCAAGCCCTTGACATTTATTCTGGGGCAAAATGAACAGCTCTGAAGGCTCCGCTGACTGGGTTGACCAGAACGCTGCTGCCTGGAAAGCTTACACAGCTGGCTCACACGTGGATGCCTACATGCAGACATCTGAATTTAGGTATTTGAATCTGAAGCCAAGTTCCGCTGCGGTGCAGGAACTGAGAGCTTGCAAACAACTTGGAACATTATGCATATGAAATCCTCGCAGATGGAACAAAGATAAACAATTCCATGTTTAGAAAAAACAATTTATGTGAAGTTCATGGAATACAATTAGGGAAATATTTTTTTTAAAATTCTTTACCTTACACCTTCTATACCATTCTTATTTTCTCCAACAGCCAGAAACATACTCTCTTACCTATCAGAGCCACTTTTAAACTTCTGTAAATTCATGGTTTGCTGCAGATAGCGTTTGGGTTTCCACATATTAGTCAAACCTGTGGTTAACGTAAATCAGTGAAATCAAGCACTGTCTTCAATCATTTAAGACGTACTCTTGAGAAGGATTTCATCCTCCTCTTTGCATGGAAACACACGTTATTTAGCCTTTCAAAATAGTTTTTTCAAAGGTGTCCACAAAAATTCATTGGCAGTTCTATGTTCTCAGCTTTTTCTGTCTGTTCACAAAGCTCGAGAGATCCTGACAACTAAGGACAGTATTATGGAATAACTGTATGATACAAAGGCTCAGAGTTTCCCGGTCCGGTTGTATAAAAGCTTTGGGGGCACATAGATGCTTTCACATGCGTTGGAAAACCAATCTAGATTTTTTCAAGGGTGATAACAAAGTTGTCAGGAAGCAACACTGTTCCATTCCTTGTCATGCAGAAGGTGTGAAAATGAGCCCTCATGAATGGGAAAGGCTGTAATCATACATTGATGCCAGTCACATGCACTTTAAAGCACTGGGGCCTAATTCTAAAATCTGCACAAAGCAATTTATATGAGTGAGCAGCAAAAAGTATCTTTTAAGAGCATTAAGGGTGAACGTTTCTCCTGACAAGGTGGAGATTAGCTGCTTGAAAGGCTGCAGGATCACTCTCTGATCTCCAGTGCCAGCTCCCTTGTTACTCACAGTAATGGAAAGTAGTTGTCCTTGCTTGTGCTGGAGCATCATCACAGAATGGTGACAGGCACTTCCCTGCTTGCTTTTCTATTTGGGAAGAATTTGGCTGGACTAAGCTAAAGACAAAAACATGAAGCCTGAGGCAATTCCTTTGTTAGTGGCCGGACAATATTGAATGAAGCCTCTGAAGACAGTTCAGTGCAGAGGCTTTTTACACTGTGATATGCACTCTTATTAGACATTTCTGTATTGTTGATTCAACATTGCTATAAATATGTATGCTAAACTGATTACAAATCCCATCTAACCTGGCATTAAGTTGCAGACCAGTAATCCTGTTTGAGGCTTTCAGCTGATGTCATGACATAGCTGGACTGAAGAAAGTAAAAAACTCTCAGTAATGCTGGACTTGTTTTCTGACATAGGCTTGATTTAAACAGCTTTCAAGATCTGTCACATTTTAGTAAAATGGAGGTTGAGAACTCTTTCAAAAAGCAGAGAGATGCTTGGTAGTATTAGCCACAATAAAATCTGGTGTTGCTAAGAGAAGAAACAGCTAACAGGCATTCTGCTATCTGTTGTGAAGCAGTTAATACACATAAGACAGCACAGTACGCAAGTCAAGGTTTTGCTGTAAGGAAACTTCTACCTGACATACATTACAGCGCTGGTGCTTAGTTTCAACACCAGCTTTTACTCCTTGATCTGTGGAGAAGGGCTAGTTTTTTATTCTAATATCTAGCATGTAATTAAATTGACGAGGTTATAAATCTGGGTTGTTTTAGCAATAAGCTGGGGTATGGTTGAAACAAAGTTTGTGGCAAGGCAAAGTGAAGAGTATGTTTCTAATAGCGCTGGGCACCTCCAGGTGGCATTGGTGGCAGTGGCTTTGGGTTCTTCCTGGAGAGGAAAGGCGTGCAGGAGGCGTCGCTCTCTCTGGGCTGCCCCAAAAGTGATGGAATTCTATGGCAAAGTGTAATGAACCCCTGCTAGGATATTTGCCTGGAAAAGAGTGTGTGTTTACCAGCTCAAATCTAAATAAATGAAATATCTCGTCTCATGCAAGAGCTCATCAGGGTTTGGAGAACAAGTACACAACTTTCTTGAGCAAGTAACACTGACCAGATAACTGAAATCTCAAAATCTTGTCATGCTGTTAATACCAACTGCATTTTAGGAAAACAAGTACAAAAAGGAAAGGTTACGGTATTGATAAGGAACTAAACATTTCAGAGATCTGTTTATTTACATTTCTCAGTTTTATAGGACAGATTTTTCTTTCTTCTTCCTTGAGCTGTTCTCCGCTTGATTTCCATGTCTCTTCTTAATTCTTGCAAATTTGCTGCGTAAGTGGTATATTTTTCTATGTCATGGTATTCAAAGGCTTTTTTTTACCCAGGTATTACCATGCCTATGTTACATCCTGCTGTCACTTTCAAGCTATTTTTGGTTACAGGTATATCACTTGTATTTTCATGTACTTCTAAGACAGTATCACAGATAAACTCAGAAAAGCTACACTATTGAGAGACTAGACTGTCTGTAGCACATGAATTTCACCTACCTGTGAAATCTCCTGGTTGCATAATGTAGTTTTTAAGGTTCTGTACTGGTGGTGTTGTAAGAAATTTTTTTTTTTTGGACAAAGACCTTCTTATATTGAAGTCAATGGCAAAACTGTCATTTCATCACAATTTCTCTGATATTTGTGGTGCTTTGTAAAAAATTTACAAAACCTTGCTCAGGGTAACTGTCCTGACACATCGTGTTGTGGCATGTCAGTGAAATTTGGCTCAGATTGCCTTGATTTCTTCCTGAAAAGATCTTTCTCTCTTCACTGACAGATAAGCTCCAGTTGGACTGGCTTCATGTACAAGGCCAAGGTCATGCCTTTAGGGGACAAAGTGACTTTTCACCCTGACTACTAGTGTCAGTTTGCTTAGCTGATATTCTTAGTCAAACTGATATCCTGGCAGTACCTTAGCAAGTTATTAACAACTGAAGAGAAAACTCTATCAGTACTGGAGTTTATATATTCTAAATGAAGATAGGATGATGATCAGAGGCCTGGAGCACCTCTCTTATGAAGACAGGCTGAGAGAACTGGGGTTGTTCAGCCTGGAGAAGAGAAGGGTCTGGGAAGACCTTATAGCAGCCTTCCAGTACCTGAAGAGGGCCTACAAGAAAGCTGGAGAGGCACTTTTTACAAGGGCATGTAGTGATAGGACAAGGGGTAATGGCTTTAAACTGAAAGACGGTATATTTAGATTAGATATAAGGAAGAAATTCTTCACTCTGAGGGTGGTGAGGCACTGGAACAGGCTGCCCAGAGCAGCTGTGGATGCTCCATCCCTGGAAGTGTTCAAGGCCAGATTGGATGGGGCTTTGAGCAGCCTGGTCTAGTGGAAGGTGTCCCTGCCCATGCCAGGGGTGGGGTTGGAACTAGATGATCTTTAAGGTGCCTTCTAGCCCAAACCATCCTGTGATTCTATGTTCAAGAATATTCAGTGTTGACCTGATCATGTTACCACTGTGAAGAACGGCAAGACTGTCAAGACTCCTGCTAGGAGGAAATATAACATATTTTGCAAAACATACAAGGGTAATAGTACTTATTAACCTTTCCTTCCTTTAATTTCTTTGATAAATTAGTGGATTTACCATTCAGATATATGACCAGATATAAAAAAAAGAGTTAATGCAAATCTTTTCATTATCACAAGCTAGAAACTATTGGAATCTAGATGGTATTTATGGAAGAATCAGCAGTTAATAATTATACAGACAGACAGAAACTGCAGTTTCAGAAGGAAGCTGGTGTCCTGTCACTGATGAACAAGAAATCCAAATTTAAATTGTTGTTGCGTTCCCACAGAAGATCTGTAAGGTTCCTAGTATAAAATTATTTAAAAATAAGTATTAGATTATTAATATAAAAATTAATTATTTAAAAATAATTTTATAGAATCATCATATTTAAGTCTTAAAGGTTGTTAAATTTGTGCTTGAAAAAGAGAGGGGTGTAAACAGTTCTCTGTGGGTTTAATGGTAATTCCAGTACAATTAGAGTGCACTAAGCTTCATTATTGTACTTTAAAACTGTTTCATCAGACTGCTCTGTGTGTGTGAGTTCAGAATGCGTGCATGTGGTAGTCAGGGGACAACAAGCATGCCTAGGTTAGCTTGGACACTGTTTCCATTCCACAGTTATAATCAAGTGAAAATATGTAGAACTTTAATCTAAAAAGCACCACTAAATTATAAAACACAGCAGTGCTAGGACACAAGTTGTGTAACAAACCACATGGGAAAGTGGTGATTAAAATCTTGCATTTCTTCTTGTGGACTCTGTTGGGTTCATATGACGTGTGCTACCAAAGTATGTCTGTTCTCCTTTCCTTTCGTCAGTGGAACAAAAGTCTTGTAATTGCTGCTTTCCTCTACATTAGCCATGGTGTTCTATTTTGCTCTCTGGACATGCCACCAGTCCTGTCATTTAGTTCTGTTTCAGCCAATGTTTAGGTTCATGGAGTGTCTCCATCAAGACAAGCAGGAATTTCCTCCATCCCCTACTGTGTAGCATGCTGGCTGGCAAAGGTGTCACAGTGGATCTCAATGGGTTCATTATGTCTGACAGCTAAAAACACTTCCCTACATGATTTATTTACAGATGATAACTGGTAGAGGCTGGACTGTGTAATGGAGTAGATTACTTGGTCTCTTGTAAACAATATCCTATTTCTTAAGGAAAGGCATTGAAGAATTACCAGTTGTAACCCTGCAAATTGGCACCATTTCAGCAGTTTTGGTTAACTCATAAAGTTGACAGCTTCCAGGGGCAGTGCAAGCAGCACCTTGTATTTTTCAGCATTTCCCCCAGCCTGCTACAATTATAAAGAAAGGCTGTGAATGGTTTTATTATGAATCATTGAGCTGATGCCAAGTAAAGATAGACCAGAGCTCTCCTCCACCAAAGAAACTACGGGCTTGCTTGGGACCCTGTAATTCTGGCCCCTCGCAGACTTGGCCTGTCAAACAGATATGCCTCGCTATTAAAGAGTGGGAAAGCGGTAGGCCATATAAAATGAGATACTTCACCATCCAATTTGCCCATCTGACAACCTGAATTAAGCTCTTTCAGGGGTTATCTGAAGACTGGATTAGAGAGGCTCACAGCAGTTCTCCTGGGTGAGCTCCAGGGTGAGTCAAGGTCTAAATCCTGAATGGCAGAGAAGGGAGCTGAAGACAGGGAAGCCTTGTGGTGTTGGTGGGATCTTGAGCATGAAGACCATGCCTCCTGCTAGGCTGTGTTAAAAGGGTTACTAATGACTCCACTGGAAAGAAAAGAGGCCACCACTTGGGTGGCAAAAGTAAGGCTCTGACAGGTTGTTAAAAGGGTAGTGGGACACCTGGACATGCTCCTCAGAGGGAGGAGGGCTGCCAATGTTTCTCTCGCTACCACATAAGCATCCTGGATCTTTTGGGATCCAGCCTGTGACGCTCAGCTGTCCCCTACACACAGGAGTGGGAGAGGGCTCACTTGCTTCTGGGTATCACCTCAGCTCTCCTAAAGCCTGGCCCATGAATCACTTTTTAGGGAGCTTATAGACCCACAGTGCATCAAAAGGCATTTTAATGCCAGCCCTGTCTCTGTTGGTAAAGAAATTATTACTCATGGGGAAAAAAATCTGTGTATGCCTACATAAACACATGCACTGTAATTTAGATTTCTAAATTATGTGATGCAGCCGTCATATTGATGACAATGTAGTTATCCTGTGTAGCTATTCGTTATCTCTCAGTAGGACGTGTTTTGGTACAAAAACAAGATCTGCATTTTCTAATTTTCAGGATTACTTGTCCATTTCAACAGGAGCCTAAAAATCATGAGTGTGTTAAACAGAAAAGCCATAACATATGTAATTTTCCAATAGATTTTTTATTTTACAAACTAACCAGAAACTAAGCTAGTCAACAACAGTAGACTTAAAAATTTGTCTGTAACTGAAGGAGTGCATTTCACCCTGTTACGTACATGTAAATTCAGAGTAGGTCCGAATCCAGGAATTTCATTTTAACATATACAAATGTAGGAACTAGAGACTGGTTTTATCTTGTGAATAGAAATAGTATTATATTAATTAAAAAAACATTCAGGTTCTCATAAGTAAAATTTCTAGCCACAGGAAAAAATAGTAATTAGAACAAGAATCACATTATTTTTCTTTCATGGTTAATAAAAAGGAAGAAGAGAAAATCACACGTGCACTTGTTCCACTGAGAAAATGAGCCTTCTACAGCTTTTAGAGAGAGCTCATTTTTTACCCATTTTTGTAGCTGTGCACATACCCATCTTACCTCCAGTTAATTGGAGAGATGAAAACTGATTAATTTTCACACCCTATCATAATTTAAAGAAACCATCCACCCTCTACTGATTGCTCTATTTAAGCATCACAAATGCCATAGCTTATTGAGATACAAAATTACTATTGAAATAAAATTCCCAATAAGGTCTTAAAGAAAGAGGTGCTTTACTTCATCTCAAGCAAAAGTTAAAACCTTGGAGAAATCACTATTACAATTTATTGAAAAATTGTGGTTATTCCTGTTGCTGAACAACCAGGAAAAGCAATTAGTCTAATATGTTTTGACTGTAGAGAAGTTGCTTCAGCTGTGCTCTGCTTATGCATGTCTCCTAGTCTTGCTCTGCAGAGAACAGGTGGTTTGAAAGAAAGGAATTAATCAGCTGGCATGTGAAAAGATGCCGGATTACAGGCAAAATCTCAGTTCAGCAAATCTTTGATTTTTGAATATATCAGATTATTCTGAAAGTGACTTTGAGATATTATTTAATCCATATGCTTAGCTAACTGGAGGCTCATGGGGTTCTCCATCATTCTTGGCTCAGGTGTTTCACCTGTTCTTACCTCTTCAGAGACAGAGATTCTTTGACTGTGGAGGTGCTCCAGTTCAGCACTTTTTTACTCCTACACTGATTTGAAAATTTCTCTCTCATTTTCTGCAGTTGCAAATGAATGACTTCTCGTCTTGCTCATAGTAAAGAGCAGTTTGTTTCTTTCTTCTCTGCAGCAGACTTAAGTATATGAAGTCTGTTACCATGTCTCCCCTCTAGACTAAATATCTCCAAGTTCTTTAGCTGAGTTTTCTGAAAATAATCCTGGTTTAATTTTTTGTAGGCTTTTGCAGATCTTCTCTGGAATCTCTACATTTGCTTGAATGAATCACTTTAAACTGCACTGTATTGTGCCTAAAACAAAATGTATTTAGGTATAGTTAATTTTAGCTAGCAACAGAAGTGGGAAACAGCTACTTTTTGTGTTTTCAGTAAGGGTTTCCCTGAAATATGGTTTAAAAAGATTCTCTCTATCACTCTGTTTCATATTACATTCTCGCTTGCAGACAATAAAAATCAGTTTACAACTTGGAGACTATAGTTGAATAATCATAAAATAAAACGTATGATGTCAAGATTAAGATAAACAAGCTGAAGGCAATCTGGCAATATGATAAAGGACTGGTTTAATTTTGAGAAATGGCCAAAGAGATAAAAGAGAAGCCCAAGTAAGGGTAAACACAGATGAAAGCCCTAGTAATGGAGTTTTTGTTAACTTTTTTACTCGAATAATCCTTAGCTATAACATGATGATGGTTTCCAGAAAACATAATAAAAAAGTCTTTGAAAACCATTAGCTGATCAAGTGACCACTGTAGGATTATATTTTCCCAGTTACTCAGTATAAACTGTAACTGAGAATCCAGTTTAAGTCATGTAATTGAATTTTTATTGTTACTTATTCCTGAGGAAATCAGTAAACTCCACAGAGTCCAGAGAAAAATACACATAATAATGTTTTGTACGTGCTAGCTACTCTGTTGAGGAGTACCTAGCCATTTCTAGATAATCCTTGGGCAAATAGGCTTCCCCTCAACTTTTATGGATGAGCTTTTGCAGAAATCCAGGTGAGTGAGGGTGCTCCATAGTCTGGAGGAGCGGTATGATACCATCCCATTCTTCTTCTCTCATATCTGGTATCTGCTTCTGTGTATATTGGTTGATGATCATCTCTATTTGAGCAGAGACGCCATTTCTCACCACTGTAAAGAGCTTCCATGTGTCCCTCTACCTTCTTTTATGTTAGGGTGGACACTCTTCTGCTAAGCACTGACTTGCTGAACTCTTGTAGCAGAGGACTTTTTTGCATTCATATAGAAACTTGAGAATCAAGAGCAGAAGGGAATTCTCCCTTCTCCTCTGAGACTGATCACCTGCTGCCACAGGTAGCATATCATAGATGGACAGTCCTGGGGGGGTTCACAGAAAATCTTTCCCCCCGCTGCAAACCACAAGACCACTTCACAGTGTCCTCCACTATTGTCAACATTGGATAGTTGAAGCCAAAGGTGAAACAGGCTAAAAAAGACTATATACTCTTCTACCTGGGATTGCCAGGTCTAGCCACAGACACATCCAAGCTCACATCAGTGCACCCTCCCTAAACTCTGGGTTTCCACAGAAAGGGAGCTTGGCTCTGTAGGCTGAAAGGGAGTTGTGGAAGATTATGACCGCTTGCCCTGCCTGAAGGCTTGGAAGATCTGGAAGATCTTGGAAGATCTGGAGCCCAGAGCCCATAGCATGATCACACTCATTATAAATGTAGCCTGTGTAGGATTATATGGAACATCCTGATTTATTTTGTGAACCCTTCAGTCAGTATATTTGCTTTAATTCTTAAAAACATCATCAGCCAGAAATCACAAGAAGAATTACTTCATTAAAGGGTTCTGCTGAGATCAGGGATTATGGTAATAGGAGACCTGTAGTCTATTTTGATGTTGCCATTACATCAGATAAATGACTGCTATGACTGCTTTGGTGGTTTTTGCTCAGAAAATTAACTTCATTCCAATTCACTTTATTGTACTTCATGATTTATTTGTTTAGTGTTATTTACAGTGTGACTAAGGCTTTATCATGTTTGCAATGAGAATGCTGTGAAGAAAGCTAGTCTGGGTGGTGTGTGATCCATGTTCCACTGTGACAAACCACTTGCAACTTGATACATACTTATACATAGGAAAAAAAGTGCTAATCAAAATTATAACCTTGTAAACCCACGATTTTTAACCTACACTTTTTATTTTCTCAAAATAAACCTTATAATCACAGCTTCCGTCTTTTTTTAGAACTTTTTGTCATTGCCAGATGAGTTAGTATATTCTTATGACTGAGCATGCTCCCAGGTCCGGGATGACTCCACACCTTTCTAATACAATTGTGCATCTCTCTGTGCCATCACCTTTTTGTCCAAAGCACAGGTCTTGGTCATCCAAGCCCTCTGGTAAGTTGTATTGAGCAAGTGATGCAGGGTTGAATTCTTCAGGCTCTGCTCTTTTGCAAGTTCATATCCACATGCAATGACTTTTCCAGCCTGCCATGATTTGGGAGAAGAGTCAGTCTGTACCAGCCATTTAAGAGTTTGCACTCTTAAATCCAGTTACAGCAATAAGCAGTACCAAGTTTCACTCTAGTCGTCTGGAAAAGCAGCTGCCTCCCTCCCATCAAGTCATTGTTGTCTAAAATGACCATGCATTCCAGAATAAATGCTTAGGGGTGGCATTTTCAAGGTTCAAACAGAATTTTATACTGGTGTTAGTATAGCTGGTTGTTGGCTTAATTAGGCCCATAGATGCCTCTGTTAAGCTGGAGAATGTTTGTCAAATAATGTAGTTTGAGTCTGGGAGTGTTTGTGCTCATTTGACTTTTTACTCATTGAACTCTCATTCTGTTGTAATGATAAACACAGAGCACATTGGAGCTGATTAGGGAACATGACCTAGAGAGAAAACATACAATAAAATACAGCAATTACTGGAAAATGTTGAAGCATTTTTATGTGGAATATTTTGGATGAATTTGGTGGCCGTTTGGAGAGTTCAGGCAGTGTTGGAGCCAGAGGACAGGGGCATGTACACATCCAGGATTAATTGTGAATCAAAACACATGAAGAATAAAAAATAGATGGGATGTACATACTGTGGAGCTGCATCATTATGGGCCTTGATAATCTGGACAACCCGGTTAGCTGAATGTTATCCCATTCCCACCCCTGTGGCTCCTGCCGACTTAATTTTCACAAGAACCGTGTTTTTAAAATTCTCTATGCTTTATTGTTTTTTAATATTATGTTTGAATCTGGTATTACTTGTCTGGAAAAAATGCACTTGTCAGTGTTGTATTTAATATGTTTATTTATTCAATTATTTTAAAGAATGGCTGCTATAGGAGCACATGGTGGGTAAATCTGACTTACTTTAAAAATGGAACATGTATGTTAAAACCACTATTCACTCACATTATTGACTCAGTATGTTTGCATGCAAAATCAGATGGCAGAACTGCATTTTATCTGAACAGTTTTCCTTTTGTGCCATGGCACTATCTGGGGTTGTGATGCATAAACATTATAATCCTGATGAGGAAGAAACATGTTTGTCTTCATAGTACAAGTTATTCACTGTGCTTCTCTTACTTATGGACTAAATCACAGAATCATACAATCTTTTAGGCTGAAAATGATCTAACACTGCCAAGTCCACCACTAAACCATGTCCCTAAGTGCCACGTCTACATGTCTTTTAAATACCTCCAGGGATGGTGAGTCAACCACTTCCCTGGGCAGCCTGTTCCAATGCTTGACAACCCTTTCGGTGAAAACTTTTTTCCTAATATCCAATCTAAACCTCCACTGGTGCAACTCGAGGCCATTTCCTCTTGCCTATCGCTTGTTACTTGGGAAAAAGAGACTGACACCCACCTTGCTACAACCTCCTTTCAGGTAGCTGTAGAGAACAGTAAGGTGTCCCCCTCAGCCTCCTCTTCTCCAGGGTAAACAACCCCAGTTCCCTCAACCACTCCTCATAAGACTTATGCTTCCTTCACCAACTTCATTCCCTTCTTTGGACATGCTCCAGCACCTTGATATCTGTCTTGTAGAGAGGGCCCCAAATCTGAAGACAGTATTCAAGGTGTGGCCTCACCAGTGCTGAGTACAGGGGCATGATCACTGTCCTACTCCTGCTGGCCACACTATTTCTGGTACAAGCCAGGATGCTCTTGGCCTTCTTGGCCACCTGAGCACACTGCTGGCTCATGTTCAGCCAGCTGTCGACCAACACTCCCAGTTCCTTTTCCACCAGGCAACTCTCCAGCCACTCCTTCCCAAGCCTGTAGTGTTCCATGAGGTTGTTGTGACCCAAGTTAAGGACTGAGCACTTGGCCTTTTTAAACCTCATATGATTTGCCTTGGCTCAATGATCCAGCCTGTGCAGATCCCTCTGTAGAACCTTCCTACCCTCAAGCAGATCAATAGTCCTGTGCAACTTGGTGTCATCTGCAAACTTACTGAAAACGCACTCAATCTCCTTGTCCAGAGCGTTGATAAAGATATTAAACAGAACTGACCCCTATACTGAGCCCTGGGGAAGATAATTTGTGACCGGCTGCCCACTGGATTTAACTCCAGTCACCACAACTCTTTTGGCCAGGTCATCAGTCAGTTTTTTACCCAGCAAAGAGTATGCCCCTGCAATCCATGAGCAGCCAGTTTCTCCAGGAGAATCCTGTGGGAAACGGCATCAAAGACTTAAATAAAGTCTAGCTAGATGACGTGAACAACCTTTCCCTCATCCACTAATTGGGTCACCTTGTCACAGAAGGAGATCAGATTAGTCAAGCAGGACCTGCCTTTCATAAACCATGCTGAATGGGCCTGATCACCTTGTTATCCTGTATGTACCATGTGGTGGCACTCAGGATGATCTGCTCAATAACCTTTCTCAGCACCAAGGTCAGACTGACAGGCATAGTTTCCCGGATCCTCCTTACAGCCTTTCTTATGGATGGGCATCACATTTGCTAACTTCTAGTCAACTGGGACCTCCCCTGTCAGCCAGGACTGCTGATGAAGGATTGAAAGTGGCTTGCTGAGCACTTCTGCCAGCTCCCTCAGTACCCTTGGGTGCATCCCATACAGCCCCATGCACTTGTGTGTGTTTAAGTGGTGTAGCAGGTCACTAACCATTTCCCCTTGGATTACGGGGGCTTCATTCTGCTCCCTGTCCCTGTTTTCCAGCTCAGGGGCCTGGGTACCCTGAGAACAACTGGTCTTACTATTAAAGACTGAGGCAAAGAAGGCATTAAGTACCTCAGCCTTTTCCTCAACCTTTCTCACTATGTTTCCCCCCACATCCATTAAAGGATGGAAATTCCCCTTAGCCCTCCTTCCATTGCTAATATATTTCTAGAAACATCTTTTATTGTCTTTTACAAGCAGCCAGATTAATTTCTAGTTGGGCTTTGGCCCTTCGAATTTTCTCCCTACATAACCGCACGACATCCTTGTAGTCCTCCTGAGTTGCCTGCCCCTTCTTCCAAAGGTCTATACTCTCTTTTTTCCCCCTGAGTTCCAGCCAAAGCTCTCTGTTCAGCCAGGGTGGTCTTCTTCCCTGCCGGCTCATCTTTCAGCATATGGGGATGGCCTGCTCCTGTGCCTTTAAGATTTCCTTCTTGAAAAATGCCCAGCCTTCCTGGACCCCATTGCCCTTCAGGACTGCCTCCCAAGGGACACTGTCAACCAGTCTCCTAAACAGGCCAAAGTCTGCCCTCCGGAAGTCCAAGGGAACAGCTCTGCTGACTCCTTCCTTACTTCTCCAAGAACCAAAAACTCTATCATTTTGTGAATGCAATGCCCAAGACAGCCTCCAACCATCACATCACCCACAGGTCTTCTCTGTTCACAAACAACAGGTCCAGCGGTGCGCCTTCCCTAGTTGGCTCCCTCACCAGCTGTGTCAGGAAGTTATCTTCCACACTCTCCAGGAACCTCCTAGACTGTTTCCTCTCTGCTATATTGTATTTCCAGCAGACATCTGGTAAGTTGAAGTCCCCCATGAAAACAAGGGCTAGAGATGGTGAGACTTCTCCCAGCTGCTTATAGAATATTTTGTCTGCCTCTTCATCCTGGTTGGGTGGTCTATAACAGACTCCCACCATCATATCTGCCTTGTTGGCCTTCCCCCTGATTCTTACGCATAAACACTTAAGCCTATCATCACCATCATTAAGCTCCAGACAATCAGAACACTCCCTAACACACAGGACTACCCCATCACCTCTTCTTCCTTGCCTATCCCTTCTGAAGAGTTAATAGCTGTCCATTACAGCACTCCAGTTGTGTGAGTCATCCCACCATGTTTCTGTGATGGTAACTATATCATAGTTTTCCAGCTGCACAACGTCTTTCAGCTCCTCCTGTTTGTTGCCCATGGTGCATGCATTGGTGTGGATGCACTTCAGTTGGGCTATTGATCCTGCCACCATTTTTTTCAGGGAAAAGCCCTAATTCCTGCTTGAGCATTCTCAGGCGCTTCTGTGATTTCTAACATATCAATAACCTTTTTGTCTTAGCTGCCACATGGATCTCCATCCCCTAGCTCCACTGAGTTGGCTAGGAAGGACCTTGCTACCACATCGTCCCTCAAACATTGGCATTCCTCCCCCAGACTTCTCTCTAATGAGTCTGGAACAAGGTAACACTATCAGCAATACAGCTCAATTGGTTATGGTAAGAGAATTGTATTCAGTGATAAAACTGTACAAGCAGAATTGTTTTATTGATAAATTAAACCAGACCAGACTCTAGAAAACATGTGAATAATTTTGCCATGTTAAGATTGATAGATATTAAGGTTTTCTGATTTTCCTGTTATTCTGTCCAGACTGTTTTTTATGTTTCTGGTGGTTTTAGAATTTTAATGACCACATTTTTAACTGTACTGGGTAAGTTATAGAGTAAGATTGATACATCTTTGAGAAGTTTCTGTACTGCATATATGAGAGATACGAAAGAAATTTAGTTTTGGAGAGGGTAAAATGAACAGCACAAGTATGTAGAGATTTTTTTTGTTGAATCTCTTTGTTTAACTTAAGAAACGTGCTAATGAATTGCTCAACAAATGAAGTGCACACAGCAGTACCTGAGACTCACGGGGAACTTGCATCTGTTGCTGTCATTATCATGTTTTTAGTTTGTTTTGTGTACAGAGCAATCCGACAGGAAATTTGGCCTGTAACTTATTTAGCCATGCTAATGTTAATGAGCGTATGTGTATAGCTACATATTACATGTCTGTGGCCATTTCTGGAAGAAAACAATTTTCCCCTGGGCTAAAACCACAAGAACAATGTGTGTATGGCTTTCTGCAGCAAAAGACTGTTAGTGCTATATTTCACTTTCCCTGCTCTTTTCACTACAGTATGATATTATAATATTTCAAAAATAACCCAGTGTATTTCACGTTATAGTTCATAAATCACCCTTGAATTGTTACCCAAACATTTCCTTATAAGGATACGTAATTCTTGGATTAACATCTGTCCAATAATGTTTTGGGCTTGTATCAGCAACACAAAACAGTTACAGCAGAAATTAATTTCAGTTATCATTCCTAGCAAGAAAAGGTGGTCTCTGGTACATGCATGTAAGACCTTCTGCTAACACAATCCATGTACTGATTATAAACATCTTGATGTGCTCAGTATTATGACTGTTTCTTCAAGAGGCCCCTATTTTTCTACTAATGTGTGCCCAAATAACTGAAAAGATAGTGGGATGTTTGTAAGCAGAAGCACCTGCTCTCCAAGGTCCAGTAGAAACTCAGGTGTTTCTGATTTGTATGGATAGCCAGCCCATCCTTAAAAAGGGTACATGGTAGTAATGAAATGATTGGTGTCTAACACCTTGGTGAAGATGGAAATGGGCCTGATGCTGTTCACTATGCTGGTGTTTGTGATGGCAGAGTGGCTTTCTTTGCCAACAGCAGCCCAGTCCCTCTCAGGCTACTCCCGTGACAGCTTTTACAGGCAAGCACATTCCAGCTCTGATACAATCCTAACAAATGTGAGCTGGCTCTTGTGACTGGTGCAGAGCACAGGCAAGTTTGGCCCACAGGGTCTTACAAAAGGTGATGTTGATAAACCATTCATTTCACTGTCATTAAAAAATCCACACACATGATTATGCTAAGGAGAGGCAGAAGGAACTGGGAGGTTAAGGTCAACTGTTTGCACTCAGTGTGAGTTTAGTATGTGATAGGAAACTGAGCTATCAAGGACTCCCAGGATCAGTTTTATCTGCCATTCCCAATGTAAACATCTGAACACACGCTAAAACATCCTATCTTAAGCACTTGACATCTTGAGAAGGAGAATTCAGCTGTGCATGATAACCTATTGCCAGCACAAGCTCTCACTCTAGTGGTTTGGATGTACCAGGTGCAAGGCAGGTTTACTGCAGTTCAGTCTATCAGCAAGTGTTCTGTTCATGACTCTTCCTATGCACTTGGTAGAAGTTTCTGATGCTGGAGCCAGGATACAGCTGAGTTTCAGGCATCATGATGTTTGGCAGGTATAAAACTTAGCTTCACAAGAGAGACATGACCTAAGGATGCTCAAGTAACAGGGATTCTAAAAAATTCTGGGAAACAAGGCATCAGAAGAAACACAGAACAAATCTGAGTAGCCTTTGAGAAGCTACCATGAAATGTAAATGCATTTTTTACTGTCTTCTTATGCTACATAGGTAAATTTGTGTTTTGGAGATGAAAGATGAATAGAAATGTTCTGAATTTTCCAAAATGCCTCAATGTCTGTTTGTGCATATTTTAAAGTCAGCACACAAATTAATAGCTATGGCAGTTTCTATTACAAAGTATATGGATTTTGTGTCATAATAACGTTCACTTTGGTGCAGTACCCAGTCTTTGCCAGTGGCCAACAGTAGGTGCTGGAGAGGAGAATAAAAATATCAAGCAGATGGTGAGTTTTCCCAAAAAAATCTGGTCTTCCAAAGTCTGTGACTTCTTTACTTGAGGCAGTTTCGTAGTTCCTGACTAATGGTTCTTACATGAATGTGTGTAATTGTTTTTAGACTTTTGACATCATGCTGAAACGAATTCAAGAGGTTAAGTGGATGTTGTGTGGAGAATACTTCTTGTTCACTCAGAACTTGTGATGTGCTCACTTCCTCTGATAGCCCTTTCTCCCCATATTGTGGGAGAGTTCAGAGAGGCCAAGTATTGGAACACAAAAATAACCAAAGAAAGTTTTAGACTGATACACTTCTCAAGAGTCTAACCATGGAGTCTAAATAAAAGCCTAGTTACCTCCTTTGGCCAAATGTGAGAACACTCACACCTGAAGGTGTTTGCAGCCAGGGCCCAGCTTTTGCATTTTGTATGCAGTTCTAAGGGAAATTCAGTCTCTGTGACACATTTGTGACATGGGAGCCGAAGCCACTCTCTGGGTGGTTCCTGTGAATTGCTCTGAAGAGCTGTGTTGCATGGTCGTCCTCAGTTCGGAGGGCAGAAGGCATGCAGAGCAGCCAGTGTAAACCTGTGCTGCAGGTCGGAGAGAGTTTCCCTCAAAGCATTTGAAATAGCAGACACAGCCGGGGATCATTTCCTTTTCCAAACAAACATCACAACCTGGTCTGGCTCTTCAGACACTTTAAAATTTCATTTTCTTCAAAAATTCATCCAAAGTAATATATTAGAGAAAAGATCTTAAAAGCAGTATGACTAAAAGGGCTCCAGGGAAACTAGATGAACTGATTAGGCATTTTTGTGCGGTTTGATAATTCTACAACTCTTATTCTCGTATTTTTGATACATCTAAAAGTAAAGTATTCATTACTCTATAAATAGCTTGTTGGCTAGAGAAGCAGAGTGACAGACCAGCTATTATTTGATTGCTTTGATTTAAAAGATGCGCTCTATTCTAACTCCTACAGGGTATCCATGCGAACATCTAGCTTTGGAGGGAAGGTCTAGTGGCTGCCTCTGTCTATTTATTCATCTCAGGATCCCTCAGAAAAACAATTTTTAATCCACGTGAAGGAATAGTTCACAGAAGGGTGTGATGGTGACTGGCAGACCAAACCTAAATCTGCAATTTAAACCTGAGTCTGCAATTAATTTATGGAGAAACAGCAGGGATGATCTATGAAGAAAGGCTGTAAGGTCAATAAACCTTTGAAAGACAACTATTACTAAAAGTCATTGCTAAAAACTATTTGGCTCCTTAATTCTCCACTGTCTTTGAGAAAACTGTGAAATTAAGTCCTGCTGTCATACCTCTGAACTTGAGGCTTTCGTAGCTGAGTTCTCAAAGCTGTAAGTAGTCCAAACAGGTCAGAGGTCTTCCACCCTTTCCTCAGTCTAAGATCATATAGATGGATATATCTACTTATAGAAGTGTGCTGCTCTCAGGATGTACTAGGCAAACACTGTGAGAAGACATTGATTTCCAGTGGATTTGAGCTCCAGTTCAAACATTTCTGAGAATGTTTCCCTAAGTCCTCTCTAAGACTGTTCAACAATGGAATATCTCTGAGCCACCATCTTGTAATCAGCTGCTGCAGTTTTTGGAATTCACCACCAAATATTTTTGCTCTACTCAACCTGAGTAAGCCTATGGCATCCTTTTTTTCCCAGCCTGTCTGCCTCCAGCCTGTCTGTCTGATTTACTGCCCTTCTAGAACAAACAGTTTCAGCCTTCCGTCTCCTCCAGATGTTTGCTGCCTTCTTTTGTCACAGCCCCCTTCAAATTTACTAAATAAATCCACATTTTGTACAGGTTTATTATTTCCTAGCAATAATAAGCCTTCTATAGCTTGAAAAAAGCAAACATTCTGCCATGGCATTCTGCCCATGAAGAAAAGCTCTTCTAGTTAGTTGTACATACTGCTTCTGCTACAAAGTTTAGTAATGTGAAATAAAACAATGAACTGCTTTTTAAAGCAATAGCCATGTTCAAGAACTGCATTCTGGACAGAAAGTTTGCTCAGGTACAAACATTGCTTTGGGTTCCAGTAACATATCTGTATGTCATCTGCTCTGTAAACCAACCTCTACATGTTATACATACGGCTTTAAAACAAGAACTTTGTATGAACGTAAGGCCTGTGATAGTGTGTGTGGTTTGTATTTGGATGCTTCAGCACCTTTTGCAGAAACGATGTATAGAATTGTATGTGTGGCAGCCAAAGTGGGACATTTGATTATGTGCAGCCTGTGAAAGAGGACTTTTAAATGGGGGTAAACCTAATTGGTTTTTAGTGGAATGAGATAGGTGCTTATACAGCACATAAGGGAGATGCTGAATCTGGTAGCCTGACAGAGGTGAGGCTGCCACAGCTCCATACCCTGGGTCCAACCAGTAGTGATGCCGAGCACGTATTCGCAGCAGACACACAGACACATATGTACACGTATGCAGTATATGTGTCACACAGACAGACACACTCAGCACTCACAAGAACACAAAATCATCATTGTCATCATCCTGTTCCTTTCTCTGGCTGATAAGGAAGAAGGTCTGTTAATGGGAAATAGGTATATACGCATGTACAGTGTGGGTACCGCCAGCAGCTGGGCTTAGCTGCTGGGCTGCGTGCTCTCCTGTGATGGGCCTGGGAGGAGATGGAGCTGGGTGTTATTTGAATTCCCTCATCTGCCATTGCTCCTCTACACTCCTTTCCATATCCATGGAGATGTGCTTTTCATAGCATAAGCTGACATGTGTAGTATAGAATTAAAAATTATCCGCTTTAAAATGCTGGATAGCAACGGAGTGAGTAGACATTTGAAGAAGCTAATAGAAATCCAGGGACAACAGCTGCTGTAGTATATTTATAGGCAACCTGCAGCAAAAGTTAAATGTTAAATGTTAACATCTAGCATGCAGGCTACAAGGGTAATTTCTGCCCCGCACGATGAAATAGAAGTGCCCAACAAGCTTTACTTGTTTTTGCCTTTGCAAGCCTTATGTTTGCTTTAGTTTTCAGCAGAGAAATGATATGAATTCTGAATGTTCATTTGTCATCTTGCATCACAACACTTCTGTTCAAAAGGAGCTTTGGGATTCAAAATACTGAGCAGAAAAATCTCAAAATAGAATAGATTCCGAGCACTTATGCAGACACTCTAGAAAAAAAAATTGCAGTTTGGCAAATTACATCTGCAGATTTGACCTTTATGCCTCCCTGTTTCCTATTCTGAATGTTGAAGATATGATTATAAATAATAATAATAATAATAATAACAACAGTAGTAATAACATAGGGTGTGGTCTCTAATGAAATAGCCCTGCTCACACAGAACGGTAGTTGCCAGAATGACTTTCCAGCAGGGTGAATCCTTGGATAATGCTTGACAACAGTTTTCCACAGGCTCCCCTCATAAGGATTTGTGTTTCTTATGGAGGTGAGGGACTTGGAGTTGTTTGGAGCCATGAAAATAACAGGAATCCCATTAGATTTCCAGAATTTTTCACTTGCTTCCAACAGATGGGCAAGACATGAAAGTTTAATGCATGCAGCTGATGCTTGCTAAGCCTGAAAAAGATGGCTTTCCAGGGTCTCTATGCTTTTGGGCTCGGGAACACATTCATGAGCAGTGGAAGGTCACGGCTGACACTGAGCAGCTGGGCCTGTTTTGAAAGTTCGTGGTCTGGGAGCAGTAAGATAAACAGCAGCTCAACAGAATCCTACTGAAAAATAAATAAAGCATGTTATCCCCAACTTTTGAACAATAAGGAAAAAGTACCATTATGTTGAGCACGGACTTTAATGGTTATAGCTTTAAAAACTGTCCAGAAGCCCCTGATTTGTGGGAACTTGGTTTTGATCTGGAGGAGGAGAAAAATACTCTTCATAGCAGTCAGGGTACATATCCCAAGAGCTTTGTGAAAATAGCGGATTGCTTTTCACTTGAATCAGCTTCTTTTACGTACAGCTGATATCCCAAGTTCTGTTCATGGAGCTGACTGTGTATTCCAGCTAATTATGCTTAAATATTCGTTATGACTAAGGTTAAAGGTATATTCTACTATTTTTCCCCTTCTGTTTATAACTTCATAAAAAAATGGCATCCACAGAATGCTGGTCTCAGAGCTGAGTATGAAACTTGTGGTCCTGAACTGGACTCATGCAACTTACCATGCATTTGGCCCCTATTCTCTTTTTTCAAAACAAATGATGATAACATCTATTGGTTTTCATTTTAATGCACTAGAATTAGCTGTAATATAAGTTTTCCAAAGCACTGTAAGCAGAAGTATATAAAGTTGTGCCAAAAAGACTATGAATAATAGATCTGAAGAAAATCCTGGAAGTGCATGGGTTTCACTATCAGACTGCATTAGGCAGAACTCATTTGGCAAATTTACTGTGTTTTAGGGAGTATTTATTTATATTTTTGCTTCATTTTTGCTTTTTGGCACCAGAAAAACACACACTATATACTAGCCATTGGATGGGAAATCTGTATTGTTTTGCAGAAGAAAATAGATTAAAAATGCCAGGGCTTTTTTTTTTTAAAAAAAACTTGTTGGTTGCTTTGTTGAATGTGAAAGAAATACCCGAAGAAAAGTAGAGCGCCTTGTTTGTTTCTTCTACACGTGCCCTATAAAAGTGTTTATTTTCAGACCTTCTCCACAAACAGCTCAAAACCCTCAAGGAACTTCAGAACTGTGTTATTGCCTTCAGGGGAGCTATGAAAATGTAACTTTTTCTATACTTCATACCTTGAGTGGTTGGCAAACTGAGGATTGACGAGATTAAAAAACCCCCAAACCCCAAGTGAGTTCACAGCCCCTTCCCAAGCCAGGTGCCTGTTTGTTTTTCACATTTGAGGTTTGGCTTGACAATGAAGAGTCACTAATATTTGTCTAAGGGGATAAAATAAAATGCATTTGCCTGACTGGGTTTAAATGAAGTACTTCTTAAAAAAAATTCTGGAAAGGGTGTTTGCAGACGTTTTTTCTCTCTTTTCAGCTCTAAGCCAATGAGTACATTTTTACTTTTAATGTTATAGTGCTCCTGTGTGTTTCCTTCAGTTCTTAATGCAGCTCTAGCCTAGAATTTTAAAAGTTCTTAAGTGGTAGTGTTTTAAATATTAAATATTTAAATAGTGATATAATGACCTAAACCGAACAATGATTTACAAGCCGAAACAAAATACAGCCTTATCTCATAAGGGGCTCCAGGGAAGAGGTTTTCAATTAGTCAGCTTTTATCACAGGTTGCTTGAGGTATTTAAAGGTTTTGTATGTTTCCCCTCTTAAACTGCTGTAACTTAGGCTTAGGCAAGTATAAGGAATAGTCATATTAAGAAATAAGTATATTTTTTCTCAGGCAGAATAGGTACAAAAATCTAATACAGATGTAGTAGGAACATACAAATGGACAGACTGAATTGTCTGACTCATGACAGGATGGGGGAAATGTGTTTGCAGGCAAGGAAAGTTAATAAATATGCTCCGAGGTCTCACACAGTTTTGGTTCCATTACTGCTTCATTGCTGTGACCAGATCTGTGGTTTAAGAAGAGGTAACTTGCTTTTTAGTGTTAATTTTTAACTTTTTAATAGCTGAAGCAGATAGATGGCTGTAGAGTTTGTTAGCATCTGAAGTAAAAGATCACAGAATCCACCACCGACAAGGTGGAAAACCACCACAAGTGCCTGTTCCTGCCAAGCTTCTTTCCACTGGTTGGCCCTCAGCCTGTACTGGTGCATGGTGTTATTTCTCTCCAGGGGCAGGACTTTCCATTTCCCTTTGCTGAATGTTATGAGGTTCTTGTCCACACACTTCTCCAACTTGCCTAGGTCTCTCTGAATGGCAGCACACCCATCTGGTCTACCAACTACTCCTCACAGTTTTGTACAGTTTGCAGCCTTGCTGAGGGTACACTCTGTCCCACTGCCCAGGTCATCAGTGAAGATATTAAACAGTCTTGGCCCTAGCATTGACCGCTGGGATATATCACCTGTGACTGGCCTCCAACTTGACTTTGTGCTGCTGATCACAGCCCTTTGAACCTAGATGTTCAGCCAGTTTTCAGTCCACCTTATTGACCACTTATCTGGTCTGTATTCCATCAGCTTGCTGTTGGACTTCAAAATTTCTAGAAATTCTCAAAATCCAGAGAATAAATTATAGTTGCTCACTTAGATGGAATTTGTACCAATGTGATTTTGTTGCTGCTTTTAATGTATGACATAAGGCTTTTAAACTAAAAAGTGTATGTTCTACATCTCAACACAGAAAGCAGTTTCCAGCTTGTCTGTTAAGTTAAATGGCTCTCTGTTACAAAAACATTTATCTTCAGAAAGGTTTATAACCAAGCCACAGCCATTCTTGCTTCTTGTCTACTGGGAAATACACATTCTGGAGCTGGAGTCATGTTTGTTTCTTTCTTGAACTCTTTCCAGTCAGTCAGCACCCTTTTCAATGTGTTGTCACCAGACTTATTTGCAATACTCAGGTAATGGCCTACCCATAATTTCCTTACTGCTTCCAAATATCACAGTAGATTTCTTCAGAATTACACTGGTGACTTTTTTCAGCTTGATATATTTTTAAAATCAGCTTAATGCCCTAGACCACATAAAGGCTTTGTCCTTTAGCTACAGTGGAGGATATGGCAAATCCTATGAAAAAAAACATGAAAAGAATGGGGAGGAAAACAGCTTGATCTGTTAGTCACCTTATTTTAAAAGTGTTTGTGAAGCATCCAAAGATCATACAAGATCCATACACACGTATATATGTATATACACTTCAATATATGTGATTTTGACACTACATATTTTTGAAATAGGGCTGTATCTTGCCAGTTACAATAGGTTTGCATTTAATTTTAAGCCCAGAATTCTGTTTTGTGCATTCTTCAGAAACACCCAGCTTGTATTGATTGATCTGAACTGGGCAAAACCATGACAAAGGCGGTATTATTTTCCATCAGTGAATGCAAGTCTTATACTTGTAAGGTGTTTTTTTCTCTAAGGTTTTTAAGATGCATAGCTTTGTATACTGAAACTGACTGGATCATAGGCAAGACTAAACCGGCATATTTATGAAATTTGTACAACCTGCAGGACAAATCACCAACCTAATATTACTTGAAAATATTTTCTTGACTCAGCTATGTTTACTGAATCAAAATCCAACTGATAATCGTAATTGAGAGATAATGGATTTTACATCCTTATGCATTCAAAGCTACCTACCATTGTCTCTTGACTGGAGAGCTTTATAAATATGTTTTGTTATGCATGTATCACAGAAAAATGTTAGTATCTTTTTTTTTATCACAACAGATACCCAGAAGGTGTGTGTTAACACTAAGACACTTTGCATTGTCTCAACTTTAACGACAGAGTAGATGCTTTTCCAGAATTTGTCTTTGCAAGCTGCTTCAGGCAGAAAAATCAGGTATAAAATACGTATATATTCAGAATTGTTCAAGTTGTCTCTGCATGATCACATTAACTTTCAAATTGGGCAACAGTAAGTGCATGGGGAACCCAGATAAACAACAGGGGATCTCCCATACTCTGCAGTTTCATTATTCACTTTGAGGCTGCGGTTTAGTGATCAGCTCGAACCAGCCAAAGCTGGCATGGCTGCCAAAAGGTGACATTCAGGAATGTGCTTCTGAGGTGGGTGAAGGAAGAGGGTGCACTGCCACTTCCAGTGGCAGCATGATTGTAGATGTTCTTAAACCAGCTGTGAAACCATCCCCTGGGGGAACTACAGTGCATAGAAGGGTGTGTTTGTGGGACTTTAAAATGAATAGGGAGTCCATCCTTTAAAATCCCATCACAGAACTGGTTGCTGGTAATGCAGACACAATGTCATCTTCAGGCTAGGAATGTTTTGTGTAAAGATTGTAATTTCCATCTCTCCTTTTGCATTTCAAAACTACTAGAGATTATTAGATTGATTACAGACAACTGGGAGAGAGAACTGATTTACAGCTCTGTTCCACAATATACTGAGTGGAAAAGAGTTATGTCAGTAGTAATATTTGTATTCAATCATATAAGTGTCTGCTTGTATTACTTTCAATAAGTTGAGCAATATATTTGTTCAATGTATTACAAATGTGATTGACTAGATGTTTCTGATATGAAATAGTTTCTGGAAAGCATACACTGATTAGTTTCCATGATACATTTTGTATTACTGTTCTCTTAAAGTTGCTCTCAGAAGGGAAACCATCACTTAAGTCATTTGTCCAATCTGGCTATAAATCAGTGAAGACTACACTGCAGAAAATGTTTCTTCATTGGCAGGCGCTTCGATGGGATGACCTCATCGCTTTTCCCATCTCCAGTATGGAGGTGTCAAAGATTTATTACAATTTTAATATAAATTCAAGATTGTGGATATGTTTTTATGACTTATTGTCACGACAATGACAAAAAAAGGCCAACATAAGTACAAGATAGCTTTATAGCATCAGGATATTAAAATATGTCAGTCCAAGCTTATGGTGAAATTTAAGTACAAAGCATCTGAATATTTTCTCAACTCTGTTCTTTTCTAATATATTAAACTAATTAATTCTATTACAGAGAAACAATGTTTTTTCTATCAATTCAATACATGACTTATAAAGAAAATTGAAATTTCAGGACAATTTTAAAACAGTCATTGCTAATCTTTCTGGGTCAGATTGTAGATAACCACAGCCCATATTATAACAAAGGGTTAGAGTAGGAGCCAGATATAAAAAAGAGTACAGGCCTGAATACGAAGATATAGGTAATTTTCTGTTGCCTTGTTCAAACACGTAGTCTGACTACTTCTTACCTAATAGTTCCCTCATCCTGAGGTTTTTAAATGCCTGTAAGAATGCCCCTTTCATCCTGAAAACTCCCAACATTTAGCCTAATGGCTAGATGCCTACCCTCCATCTAACCATCCCTGTAATCCAGAAGCAAGACAGGGACAAATTTCATATCCTGAATGACTTTTCTGATATTACTGGGCAAAGTAAACCTGAAAAGACTTTCAGACACGCTGGTGTTAGGGTAACTAGATATTACTGAAAGGTTACTGAGGTGCTTAGAGAAAAGCTTGGGAACAACAGAGGAACTAAGGGTGTGAGGTGAACCCCTTGGACAGGGCAAGGAGGTCGAAAGGACACTCCTTAGGATTGAGAAAGAAGGCTGGGCAGGACCACAGAGTAAAGGGTTATACCAGACAATGGAGCAAAAAGCCAGAGTCTAGAAGCCATCCACACAAAATGGGATTTGCAATACCATCTGGATTCTATAGATCCCTCTAAAGAGGAAAAGGTGAAGCTTAGCATTGTGGAAACACAGTTGCCATGTAAACTCCAGCTGTAGTTTTTCAGTACTACTCTGTAGAAGAAGACGAGCTGTAGGCAAACAAGCGTCTGCTGTGTCCTCAGCTCTACTTCTCTCCTACTCTATATACAAGCCATGCACTGAGTGCGATTTAGGACTGATCTGTCCTTCGTGGAATCCAGACATTTTCAGTGGGTGATAGATCAGACCACTGAAACTATCCAGGCTACTGTCTACAGAATGTCGGACTTAATCACAGGGAAATAGGTTTAGCTGTTGTTCTGCCATACCCTTTCTTAAGGGTGAGATCTTGGGCACATAATTTTATTCATCAGCAGATGCCACAGTAACACAATGAATGAAATGGTACTTATTTGTGTACTTATTCTGCAGCTGTGGTCTCTAGGAAGGACTTTCTTGTGCCTGGCCTCTGGATGACAGTTTGGACAACCCTTCTGAGCCTTCTTTAACCATGACCATCAGATGGCCCTTTCGAGCCTCCTGTAATGATACCCACTAGATGATCCAGCTAAGTCACAGAAGCCACCCCAGACTACTGACATCTCTTCAGACTCTCTCAGTGGGCTAGTTTGTGACTGTGTCTCTTTTTTTTTCTATGCAAATTTGATAATTAGTCTTTGTCCCATTTGGTTTTTCATCTGCAATGGTCCAGCAAATCTTTGCAATAACATGACTTTGCAAATGTAGCCACAGAGTCAGGGCCACTGCCAAGAGCTGCCAGAAGTGAGAGGGTTTAAGCATCCCTGAAGGCAGAGTGTGTGTGGACAGCAACAACAGGCATCCTGAAGCATATGCAGGGTCCTTTTACACTTTGTTGGGGTGAGAGATGATACAGAAACAAGAAACAAATACCCAGGTCAACACTAGAGTTCCAAAATAGTAACAAATTGCATCAAGCATCCCCCACACTTAAAATTTTGTAGAACATGTGTTTCTTTGCCTGTAGTTGAGCTCTGAGAGCGCTCTACATGTAAAATATATGTAGTACATACAGGCAGGAAAGCTGAAGATGAATGTGCAATGTGGTTTGCGGTGATGGTGTCTAGGGAAACCCCAGTGCCTAATGCTTCTGCCTTTATTTCCTGGGAGGGAATGGTTGATTACATCAAGCTGGGTGGCAATTCCCAAAGGACTCTCCAGAGATGGACAGTTTGAGAGCTGTGCGTTGACCAGAGGCTCTTGTCTCTGCTGAGACTCTGAGGTTTTGTCTGGTACATGGCAGGCAGCTGAGAATAATACTAGGGAATATGACATACTTGGGATGAGTTGGCACAGCTGCAATGTCAACATGTTGGCAAAAAGGAATTTGGGCCTGGGAGGAGACTGTTTGTAGGAATGATCTGGGAAGAAGGGTGGAATTAGACAGATGGAATTGTCCCCAAGCAAAGGGGGAAAATGGTGGACTTCGGATGTCTGGTAATCCAGATGGCTAGAGCGTGTCAGAGAGAAATGGGAACATGCAAGGCAAAAAGCACTGCCAGGGACAGCAATGTAGCTGAAGGAGCTGTGTATGAGCAGACATGGAAAGGAAAGGTGAAAGAAGAGGAAGCTCATCCAGGACTTCTGTGGGGAAGAGTTAGACAAGGGTGAGAGGAATGTGTGGTGAAGTGTGATTCCAATAAAGGATATGATGAGAAAAAATAACTTCTCTCCCAAATGATTATATTTTCACGTTAAAATATGATTATTTATAATAAATATAATAATAAATAATTTAAAATAATTTAAAATAATTTAAATAAATAACAATTATAATAATGAATAAATAATAATAAATAATTATTATAATAAATATCATATATCACTATAGATAAACATATTTAATAAAAGACCAAATACATATGTCAGTGAAGTCAATGGCAAAACTGTAGGTCAAGTCAGTCCAAAGGTGCTACCAACACAGTATAAAAAACTGCTAAAGGAAAAAAGTCTCATTTTGCCTGTATATAAAGAGCCAAAAATAAATAGATTAACTATAGGAAAAATATTTTTCCCACCTTTACCCCTGTACTTTCCACCATCATTTAAATGCCCACATCCCTTCAAGACTTCAGAACTGGCTGCCCATCCATTAATGCCTCAGTAACTATTTGTCATAGTCACAAGTGTTAGACAAATGTTTTTCTTGGACTACCACCATGCAACAGTCTTTTTATGCAGTTGTTGCTTCCATTATGTTATTTCCTCACTGTTGGCTGCTGTTCTATGACTTTTTGCTGGTGATAATTTGTTTCAGGTCAGTGTTCCTTGGCTTAGCTTCTCCAGAAGATCAGGTATTACAAAGGTAGATAGATACAATCACTGGCATGGAAGATGGAAGAGACACTTTCATATTTGCAAGAATGCAGTTGCAGAGGAAGAAGTCCCATAGATTCATAGCATAGGAGCCCAGGACAGGCCAGTATGTTTATTTGTTTCACCTGCCACAGCCTGTAAATTTTTGGAATGTCTTATAGAAAAGCATCAGAACTCAGTGTTATCCATGCAAATGAAGACAGTACTCGATCTTTCACTGCTTATTTTGGTAAGTGCCTTGGAAACTTCTGTGTAAGGACACACCTATAATATAATGTTTGTGGTTTCTCAAAGCTAACAACTTAAATTAGTGGACAAATGAAAGAGTGATTTTTAGACATAAAATCACTTACTCCTTAGCCGACTTCTAACAGGTTTTTGTCCTATTTACAAGAGGAAGGGAACTACTTGATTTGGTTGTTTGCCAAGACCACCTTCTTGGTATTTCACAGTGAAAGAGGAAGAGTATCAGCTACACAAACTAGAATTTCAGTCATGGTTCACAGCTGATTGGTCCAATGGAAGAGAAATTGGTTTTGCCTGTATGTGTGTGTGTTACAGTTGTGGTAAGGTCTCCACTCTTAAAGTAACAGATGAAACACAAGCCTGTGCTTGTACACTGAAGATTGAATCAGTCTTTTGACACCTTGCTGCTGCTGACAGGTTTCTTTTTCTTGTGTATAATTTCCTGCTAAGACTGGGAGAAGCTTGTGTCTCTGTGAAGCTACAGCAGAATCTGGAGAGTGTGGAAGGTGGTGGGCTGCAGAGTGGAGACACTCAGAGGAATTATCTCCATCTGCCCTCTCATGTCCTGCCTCTTTTCTATGGGGCTGGGGGGAGACTGGTTTGCTCTGATTGATGTATTTTGCATCTCTCTGTCTGCATTTGCATAATGATCACGATGGAGAGTCTACGGAGTCCATCTTGGATTTAAAGCTTCCACATCTTCCCTTTCCACCCCAGATCTCCAGGCTGAAAGTGACACAGGTCATTTCATTAGAGGAAAAGTCTGTGTTTCCTCTCTATGGTGCACTAGGAATACAGCTGGCAGCAGTGCCAGATGCAACACTCTAATTACATCACTAGTGTTTTCCACTGTATTTATTACATCTTGCAGGATAGGTGTGTTTTCTTACAACTTGTTCCCAAGCAAAGAATTTTTCAGTAATATTATTGCCTATTTAAGGGCTGGGCAAATTATTTTTTTTTTTAATAACAATATGCTTTCTTCCTTGCAAGAGTTTCTACTTCAAATCAAGATTTCCCTCTCTGCTCTGACAACATGGCTCTGAATTCTGCCTTCATAATGCCCATTGGTAAGATAGTCTTTTTGGAAGACATTCTTACAGATGTTTAGATTCTTATCATAGGCTTTCATCCAGTCTGTCCTCCTATGAGTGGGATATTTCATGACATCTGTCAAGTATAATAAGAAGATGGTTTATGAAGTGATAACAGTAACTTTCAACACTCCCAAATGACTAGTCATCAAAATGCATATCACTGTACTTTGTAAAAGCCTCTGATTTTGAACATGGGTGGTAAGCTATGTAATTTAAAGAGTATTCTCCTAGAGTATAACAGGAGGGAGAAAACACTTTTCTGATCTGATAATTTTGCTTGACCTCCTGAGGAAGAGAGACCTATGTGAGATAAGTGAAAGGTAACTTGCCAATAGCCGATTAGGTCTTGTGTTCTGATGAGTTGGATAGTCCCCATGCCCTCCAGCAATTTTAAACTGAGATTAGATGACACTCGTGAGCCCAGGAGATGGCACGGACTAACCTGAGATGAACATTTTAAAAAAGAGGCTAAGTACATTATGTGGATTAGATTTATATCTGATACCACAGACTGGTTAAATGATAAAAGGCCTTAAAGATTAGATTCATATATATATATTATATATTCATGTAATATATGCATAACAAAGAATTACTGGAAGAGTGCTGTAACTCCAGAGTTCCAAGTATGTCCTGTTTTTTTTACACCTTATGGGCCCACCAGCCTCCGTGCTTCCCATGTAGAACATATGGAACTCCTGTGACATCTAATGATTTTGAAGCCCTACCATTGATGTGCAGCTATCCACCTCAGTGGTGTGTTCTGTGTATCTTGGACCTGGAGCTCCTTAGGACAGCAGTTCTTATGTCCAACCTGACTAAGTGTTGCTATGAGTGCATTGAAATAAAGCACTTGGAGAGTACCCTGGGGAATGGGAGTTTTAATTCTGGCAGATAAGTGAAAACATTTTAGGTTTCTACTTGAGTTTTATAAGTGGATTCTCAGCAACTGTAACCTTAACAGGCTTGTTAATGTAACTAGCACTGCAGCTATATACATCTGCATTTCACCAGTCTTGATCCTGTGGATCTGAGGGCATGGAAGGATAAATACAGGTGGTGAGAATCAGCCTAGGGGGTTGCTTCCTAACTTGCAAATATTAGATCTTCTAGGTCAGAAAGAGAAGGGTTGGAGGACAGGCTAAGCTTTTATTCAGAGAGGACAGACAAGGCTTCTGGATATGGAAAAGTAGCAGGTTTTGGGTTTTTTGTTTGGTTGGTTTTTTGTTTGTTTTCTGGATGGAAAACAAAACTGATTCTGAGCTGTTACATCCAAGTAGCTGTGGCAGCCATTGACCTGGCTTGCAATGGGGTACAAACAGCCCATGTGGAAATTCAACTTTCAACTAAACCAGTTGTTCAGACCCACAAATAAAGGTTATGCTGGAACTTTATAATTTATGAGACAGCAAACCAATAAAGTGAATTTATGTACCCTGAGCTTTGGTTGGTTATTATACAAATGCCATTGCTGTTAGACAAATGGACTAATTTATTTGGACAAACTGTTTAAAACTTCTCCAGAGTCAACTGAGGGCTAACCCACTAAAATGGAGATGCCTTAAGACAGGCAGAGGCAGGGGCTTTGACAAGAAATATATATGTGGTGGCTTCTGGTGAGGTTTTCTGGAGGAGGCTGATCAAATTCATCTGAGCTCATTTGAGGAGGGTTCACTATAAGGAGAGGAACTCTGCCCTAGTACAGAGGTTGCTTTCAGATACACACCTTTGTGAGATCTCAGCTAGGATATGAATGAAGCTGGATTCACATATTGATTTTATGTGTAAGGTAGGAGGACTTTTAAATATGCTTCCAGTACTAAGTGATGTGCATTTAAGAAAAAGCCAAAGCCAAGAGCATATCTATTTCATTTTATGCACGCCATTGTGCGTTAAAATGTCATAAATACCACCACTTGAAGTAAAGAAATCATTACATCAATTACAACTGAGGAAGAGAACTGCATTAGATGAATTTTGGTCTGTGGGACCTGAAAGTATCCTTGCTTCTCTTAATGTAATTTATGCATGAGAAAGTTAGGATCTTAATTTAAATTAGACTTCTTTTATTGCCAACGGAGAGGAAGACAGCTCTTAAGCATTGATTCATCCAATTCTAATATCCTAAGATACCTATTTCTTTTCAACAGTACTTAGCAGATTTCAAGAGTGTTAGAAAGTTTTCCTTCAATGTTCTTTTCATTAAGCTAAATAACTCAATGTTTTTCAAGCTTTTCTCATAGCATGTATTTTCTTAACTCTGCCCAATTGGTCTATGGTGAGAGAAATAAATGAACACAATAATTCAGCTGAGGACCACATCAATTCTGAGTAGAACAGGAGGTTTACTTCATGTGTTACCATTGAATCCTGCTTAAGTATCCCGTTATATAGTTTGCCCTTTTTGCAGCAGTGTGACAACATTAAGTTATGTTTAGATCGTGCCTGTTTAGACAGCTGTTTAGTTGTCCCCACCCATTTGCTTATTGCTACAAAAATGTTGAAACTTGCACTTGTTTTTATTAACTTGCATCTTACTTTTTTCAGACCACTTTTCCAATGTGTCAAGAAAATTTAAAATTATTATCCTGTCATTCAATGCTCTCTTAGCTCTTGATGTGCTTATTTACACTTCTTTCCATCCTTAAGATGAGGATATTGACCAGGGCTGGAAAAATAACATAAAGACACTGAATATGTGCTTCCATGTTTATACTAAACGTTTTAAATCTTCTGTCTGAAAACTGTTTTCAGATAAGTTTTGCACAACCCTAAAACGGTTTCATCCAGGCCACATTCCCCTATTTCATTTCCAAGGCTATTCCCCTATTTCACTTCATGAAGGCAACGCCAGAATTCCTACTAACGCTGAAAGGTGTGTTATGTATGCACGCTCCTATCCCCAGCACCACTTAGAGAAATGTTTTAGTTGATCTGAAACAAAAAAAAAAAAGCCATGTTATTTGTACAAGTAGCGTATGAAGAGAATCTGCTATAATGACAGTGAATAATGCTACTTAAAGTGGTCTCTGCAGGACCTTTTTTAAATCGTGTTAACATAGTGGTCTTCATGAGATTATACTTAAATATAGCTGTGAATTTTGTCTCTGGAAAACACTTTCCTGTGACTACTGTTTTTGGCTATGTTTCTTCGTAAGTTCTTTTTACTGAAGAGAATTGCTTTCCCTGCATAGAGGAGATGGTTACCTCACACTCACTCCTCTATTTCTTTTTTTGTGATGCTCCCAAATCCAACTCGGAGTTGTTTAGAAAATTAATCTCTCTCTCTTTTCTCGTCCTGTCAAAAGAGCAATGGAAATCACTGAAAAATTAGACCACCGGGTTAGCCCCTGCAAGCCCTTACTTTTAAAGGACTTGTTTTTAAATCAGTGAAAGGTGAAGATGTATTGTACTTGGCACATGCAGAGGCAATGGAAAAACATTTCCTTCAGAGTACATCTCCTGTACTTCAGTACAATCTTCCTTCCTGTCAATCTGAAGAGCAATACGGTGACAATTTAGGAAAGAAAAGGAATAAATGCTCCACAATACTGCTTGCCAAAATATCCCTGCAAAAAAGCTAGAATTCATGCAAATGAACGTGAAGAATTAAACATTGATGTTCTCGCTGTATTTCACATTAATGAATTATCCAGAATTTGTTACAAGAGCTTGATTGCCACACAACCTTATTTTTGTTTGCAAAATGTTTTGAGATACCTTATATGAATATTTCTGAAGAAAAATAAGCTGTCCTGAAGTGAAATGCAATTACATATTTATTTTGAGCTTTTTAAACAGGTAACAATCAAATGAACCCTGGTAATAAACCAGGCAGTACTCTGAAAATAATTCTTGTAGCATCTGCAATATCTGATTAAATAGTTGTGGATGTTTGTGGTATGTCTTATACAAGCAGCACAGAATATTCCTCCATATATGAGAAATGCAATCTTGACCAATTTTATGATGTAAAACTTTCTTGTTCCTTTTCCCAAGAATATTGTAGTAGTATTGCAAGTGGTAGCTGTGTTCTTGTCCTGTAGAAAAGGTGGTTTCCCCTTAGCCTTGGAGGACAGTGAAGGAATGTCACCACAGTAAGAAGAAAGGATAGATATTTGCAAGCCTGCTGTTAGGCATTAAACATGTTCTGATTTATTAAAACTATATTAGGGTTTCTGAAATTCCATCTACAGGACAGAGTATCTTAAACTTAATACCTCCGATAAGAATTTTTCATGATTTATATATGCACACATATTTATCAATATGTAAGGATTGATATTTGAGAAATGTGTATGCAAAATAATATGCCTGATGTGAGATGAAGAAAGAAACACTTTGTTTGACTGTATCTTAAAATAAGGTTGGTTGCCCTTGTTTTCACACCAAAGTTCTTTCCTCTATGATAATTTGTCTGTCTAAATTCCTTCTTCATCACATCATATATGGACAATTCTTTGTTAGGAAAGTCGCTTGCAAAGTCTGAATTAGACTACTTATAATTTCTTTGTTTCCTGACAAAAAGCCAGCATTCCTATTAAAGTGATCTTGCTGTATAGGTTAACTATTCATGACATTCAGGAAGTATTGGCTAAATTTATGATAGTAGGCCAGCACTCGCCAAGGCCAGTCCACTGCACAAGGCTATTTGGCATGGTCTAGTCATCCCCCTTCGTCTGTCTTACCCTACAAAACAGGTGGCTGCACTCAGGTGTTTGCTGAGAACGAGCCCTGGCCCAAGTCAGCTCCCTCGCTGTGCCCAATTCTCATCTGGGAGAGCTGCAGTCTGTCTGGCCAAAACCTTGCTGGGAATCTTGTAGATCAAGATCTTGTGCCTGGAAACATTCCCTGGCACTGCTCGTTTTACTTGTATAAACATAGCTGTAATGTCTAACTTGAGCACACTGGTAAATAGAGCTGTTAGGACAGTGCTTCTTAAACTAGATTTTTTAAAAATTTAATATTTAGATGATGGTGACTTATAAAAATTCTGATACAGATAGTTTATTTATTTACAGAGGTAATGGGTATAAATTGTTCTAGCTGCTGTCTACATGCAACTACAGCAAAGCAACATATGTGGTTAGTACATGCAGGATGCAAGGTATTGACATACAAAATGAAGTGTGACACCATGCTGCCTGCCGGTGCACACACCCTTCCCCGGCTCCTGATGAGGCTGGTGGCTGCAGTGAGGGAAAGACACAGGGTGGATTGGCTGGCATAGCTGTACTTTATCTTCTTTATCTTCTTTATCCCTCCTGCCCATGGCCCAGGACCCCATGCCAACCCTCTGGGGCCATCAGCCCCTACCCCAATGAAGATGCGTCAGGGCTGGTCTCCAGCTCTCCCATCCCAGCCTTGGCCCATCCCTGTCCCCAGGGAGGTGCCCCATGTCCGGGGCTGGGGCTGCCCCTGTGCCCCCGCTGTCCTGCTCCTTGCAAACTGTACGACAGTATCGTAACAATTCTTCTCTCTCCTCCTTACCCTTCTCAGTAACCACATGTTCAAGATAGAGTCAGAAAGACATCCCTCTTCAAGGGAAAGCAACAAAGCAAATCAGTCTGAAACCTTTTCTTGAGTATTTTAAATATCCCCGTCTGGTATTTTAGGTAGTGCTGCTCCACTAGTGCTGCTCTAGGAATTAGGGAATACAAGCTACTCTATCCCAGGCAAAACCGGCACACCCCTAGATAAAACTTGCTGAGTACCCTTTATTTACTTAATGTAAATTGCTCAGTCAGTATAATTACATTAAAATCTTTCCAAAGGTTCCAACCTCCCATCAAAAGCACATACTCCATCTAAATATTGTTCCACTTATGTCAAACACCAGGACATGTATAAGTTTCTACACCCATGGTGAGGAATGACATCATGATGACTTAAGAAGACCTATTGAACAGATACATATAACAAATCTGGGAAAAAAAAATTCTAAACGCTTTAGTTTTCAGAAGGAATGGCAATGCCAATTTTGTCTGAAGTTCCTGCTACATTTAAAATTTGCATTTCCTTTACTGAGATTAAGCAAAGAGGAAAAATGAACAAACCCCAGCTGGAATTTAAAAAACACAAAAAGGTCTGCAGAGTAAATACAGAATGTGCACAAAAAGAAAACATAACAACCCCCGAATGGTACACAGAATTGTATTTTGAAATGATCATTGGCTAGGGTTTTATTTTAAATTGGCTCAAACACAGCCAAAAGCCAGGAAAATATACCATGTGGTTATAAAATAAAGATGTTTTATGGCCATTGGTAAGCTCATTAATAAGTTAAGTAGTGCAATAAATTACATGTGAAAAGTAATATTTTTTTCTGAATTCCTAGATGAGATAAAATTCAAACCTATTTAGGTTACTGAAAACAATAGTAAAATAAATACTTTACATTTCCAATGTAATGGAATTTGGTTTACCACACAGCTTTTAATTAATTAGCACAGAGTGTGATGCTATTTTCAACTTGTTTTCAAGATTTTAAGTTTACCATCAACAACCAGTAATTGTTGCAGAGAAATAAAAATATTTTTAAGAATATAACATTATTCCAGTTCCTGAGGATACTTAATTTCATCATCTGCAAATGAAAAATTGCTTATAGATTTCATACATCCTTTACAAATAAGTTTTTTATATATAAATATTTCCCCATTTATATAGAAAGAATTCAAGTGTAACAAACTGCAGACAAAGGGAACAGATAATGTGTTTGAATTCAGAAATATTTTAGCCCTGCTTGTGCTGAATGAAGACAGGATGTATTGAGAAAAATAGCTTTTATAGGTAATTGATATCTACGCTTTTATATGCTCCATTTTTCAGTACCAGATTTGGTCACCTTTTGCAAACAATAGTAATACTCAGCTGACTTTCATAACCTTCCCTAGACATTGACAATTACCATTGGAAAGTTTGAGGATGACAGATGTAGTTCAGGGGACATCAGGAGATGGTTTAGTCCAGAGTTCTGCACGGAGGAATTCTGAACAGATGTAAAGCAAACCTTCTAAAAATCTCTGAAGATTTTCTAAAGCAGTCTGGCAGCCTTTAAAAATTTTTTTACCAACATCCTGGTTGGAGTTTTTCCTTTATGTTCAACACCAAATCTTCCTCTTTGGAAATTATATAAATTTATTGTGCATAGCTGTTGAGTCTGAATGAGAACAGCTGATTTGCCACGGAAAACAGTTGGTTACAATCCTACAGCATTTTTTCATGCACTAGAAAAAAGCTATCCTGTTTTCTTTCTGTCTTTTTAGAGTAATCAAAGCTAATTTATTCATCAATCAAGTCTCTTAAATCTCTCAGTATTCTTGCTACTGTCATCTGGATTGTCCCAAACTGTCTACCTTTTTCTTCAAGACTTATCCCTGGACTGGACACAGCAGAAGCTTTATTTTTTCCTCACACACTCAAATTTTCACCTGTTGTGCCCTGCATTGGGTGTTCTGTTAATAGAATCTAGGAATTACTTTTATTTTCCTTTTTTATTTTTTAATACAAAACCTTCATCATTATTGCTGCCTTACATTTCCTTTGTGAACCACTAAGGAGTCCAGATCTTGCTCCACCAGTCTCTACCACTTTTCCCTTTTTAGAATATTTTTCATTCCCGCTTCTATTGTATCAGCCTTTACAGATCATTTCTCCATTTCAGCATTATTTTCAGTTGTAACGTGCTTGCAAATCTTCCCAGTCTTGTGTGATCCACACATTTTATCAGTACAATTTCTATTCCAAATCCAAGTTATTTATTAAAATTCTGACTGGATTGGGTGTGAACAAATCTTTGACAAACCTTACAGAAATTGTTTCATCTATTTGATGACTATTTTTGAGATAAATTGTCCATAATTTTATACCCATTTCTAGGCTATTCTAGCTAGATCATATTTCCTTAGCCTTGTTATAAGATAGTCATGCAGGACCGTGTCATAGATCTTTCGAATGTTGAGATGTACTACCTTCCCCTACTCACCTAGCCAGCTACCCTGGAAGAAAGAGATTACGCTAATTTAGCAAGACATCTTATAGAGCAATTGATTTTAACTACCTTTTATTTTTGAGGGATTTACAAATTGTTTGCTGTGTTTTAAAATTCTGGATTATTTTTGAAGTTAGACTGCAGTTCCTCTCTGTATTTTTTTTTTTTAAAGTTGGATATTTTTAATGTCCTCTTCCAGTTGTCAGACATTTTCACTTTCCTCAGTGAATTTATAGCACAACAAAGATATTGATGGCAACACAGGGAAAACTGAAAAAAAAAAGAATACTAAGAAGAAATTAGCTTTGAGAATCCCTAATGAAACATAGTGAAATATTAGTATCTCTATGAAGTCACAATGCAAGATGGATAATCACACCCAAAAAAAAGGCCATGTGAACCCACTTCAAAGAAATGTTAGGCAATGACAAGAAGAATCACACTGACAGTGCAAAGAAACTGGCCTTTCTAGACTCAGAAATCTGTATAACATGCCTTGTCTCACCAGCTGGAAAAACTGGAATAGGAGACAGCAGTGTAATACAGACATTTTTCTATGTTGATGTGTACATTTTCATTGCTTACTTAGGGCGTCCTACACTAATGTAGGTTAAAATCTCTCAAATAAGGGACAACTTGCTATGAATACCCTGCATTGTGTTGCCTTGGTGCACATTTTATGATCATTTCTCAATAATCTGCCGTTTCAGGCCTGCCAAAGAAGTCAGTAATAGGTTGAAAACTGTGGTTTAAAGTAAAAGCACGGAGCTGTTTTGTTTGCATTTGCAATCTCCAGATTCATGGCCTTTTCACACAGTATTTGAGTCTCTAACTGGACAGGATTATCACATTTGATTTCCCTGTACTGTTGTACAGCTGAAAATGAGGTGGTGGTGCAATATTTGCGTAATTTCTCTCATTTTTATATAGTTCAATATTTGTGAACATTTCCTCTAAAAGAAATAATTCCTTATGTTTTTTTGTGGACTCCATTCAGCTGCACCATTACTGATTCTGCACTGTAACCCTGACTGATATTCCCTGTTGACTAGAATAGGAGAAGTTCTGAAAACGCATACAAGAAATCCAAAGCAAGCTGTATATGCTCTTGAGGCTTAGTCTATGCTGTTTGACTTTGGTTGAGAATCTGGCCCTGAGCCCCTGTACGGATTCAGAGTTCTACTGTAATTCTATTTTAGACCCCTAGGAAATACGCAACGTTTTAAAAGTATATTATCCATTTCAAAGCATAATACTGCCCCATTGCTGGCAGTTTTGTGTCTCTTACGTGAAGATTTTTCATCTTACAACATCAGTGAAGATGTGAGAATGACGTTCCCACTTTCCTATTGTGTACTTTAGAAGTTACTATCTGGAAGAGCAAGAAGCTGCAGTTAAGGACAAGTTCTTTACAAGACATGATGAGGGGAGGGGGTGAGAAAAGTGGCTTGAAGTTAGTGTTCTGCTTCCAGAGCTGAAAGGCAAACCTACTCCTGGCATGTCTTCGAACAGCCTGGGGGATGCACTAAATAATTCTGGCTTTATGCCTGCTAATGACTCATGGAAGCATTCTTATCACAAAGGGACTTCAGCAGAAGCCAAGGATCAGATCATATTTGTGTATCTGTGTGAGTGATAGCAGAAGGGAACGAAGTAATTCTTCATCTTCTTTTTCTATAGGTAAATGCTTATCTTGTTCTTTAATGAAATGTCTCACATGGCAAGCAACTAGGCATCAGCTATTCATTCTTAAAATACCTTTGGAGTTGTAAACAACTTACATATGCAGGTCGTCTGCAAATGAATCCGCAAGAGTTGAGCAGAGCACATTGTTTTCAGAAAGAATGTGGACTTTTTCTAAATAGGAACTATTGAACTTCAAGCCATAAACCTTTAAAACTCCCTCGTTTTAGAAATGTTGGATATTGCCATCCCTAAGGAATGGGAGTTCAAAAAAATGTGCAACTCTGCCCTACATATGTAATACTTTGTGTCACCATGGTGAGTGTAGGATGATGTTTCCTAAAACATGGTTTTCAAAACCGTAAAGTAGACTCAAGGTAATATCAGTTGTGTATAATGAACGAAATCTTATTTTATATATGCCCATTAGCTAATGCAGGGGTTTTTAATATAGCTGAAATGCAGTGGCTTTTTGTGATGCTCTTACTCATGTGAAGGTCAAAACTAGAATCCAACAGTCCATTTCTAAATTTTTTTAAAAATGGATTACTCTATTGTAAACTATAAGAAAAATAGGGTTTTTTTTTGAAAGTCAGGCCCCATACTTTAAAGGTTATTTTTCAGCTTAATTTAATAAGGATTAGCTGTGAAGTTATCTTCTTATTGCAATGAAGATTTTAGTGTCTGAGGGAAAAAATGTCTTTAAATACTCATTTTCTCTGAAGGAAGAGGGAATGCTGAGAGTGAATATAGGTTAATATTTCTTCATTTTTGTGGAAAATGGGAATTGAATGGCTGCTTGCTGTATAAATCTTTATCAATCATACCTTTATACTAATTGTGGGTTATTTTCCAATTCATAGTCTTTCAGAAGTGGTGTTATAAACTTGGAGTTTTGTCACATTTTTTGGAAGATGAACATCAATTTCTATTTCATATAAAGTATAGATTAATTTTTAGTTGCTAACAAAAGCAAAACATTTATTTTTCTTGCTGTCCAGCAATGACCTCTGACTGGGATAAGCTGCATGACTCCAAGGCAAGCCTTAGCCTACTTTTTCCAGGACCTTGAAGGAAGGTGTTGTGAGGCAGGATTAATACAAGTCTCAAGCTATAAGAACAGAGGGAAAGCAATGCTGTCTCATCTTTCAAATCAGAAAGCTGTATGAGAGGTTGAGAGGAGGAATCATGGAAGCCAAAAGTGTGGGGAGTGAAAGTCATTCCAGAATTTGGGTGCCAGCAGACCGTTTGCCTTGGCTCCAGGTTTTAGTTCCACCTCTACAGTCTACTTGTATAGTCTGCTAGTATGAGTTTTCAGACTTTTTTTTTAAAGTCTTTGTGTGTTTTGCTGTCTCTTTTCCTGCTTGACTTTTACATTGTCCGTAAAAAAGCAGCATAAGCAAACCTTCTCATTTTTTTCTTGCATGTGCGAGTAAATGTGTAGCTGTGAGCATAACACAGATTATGTCCACAGAGACATGCCCTCAGCTTTGCATAGTGCTGTATATTGTGCCATTAATAGAATACAATTTTGTGTTAATCCTTAAAAGACCTAGAGAGCTGAAGAGAGCAAAATATAATTTTTAATAAAGATTTGTCAAATCTGCACTTACTAAGCAATTTGATCAATAATACTATGTGTCATCTGAAGGTAAAAGATGACCAAAATGCTGTATCACATAAAGGAAATTCCAAGAAGAAAATTTAAAACTTGAACCTAAGGTCACAGTACAGGATTTAAGTTTTATCACTTAACAACTTCAAATGAGACCTAAAAAATAATAAAGTCTTTCTTCAATGTCAATTTGCAGAACTTCTTAAAAACTTCTTCAGACACTATGGATTGTTTGAATCGATATCTTAAACTTCTGTTCCACTTTGTACCTAATGCTCTTCATGTTGTGGTCTAGTTTTAGCTGGAAGTCTTACTATGTTCTCAGTTTAACTTTATGTTAGTGATAATAGGCTATAAAACATGTGTAATGAGAATGACAGAAGGAATTGGCAAAACAAGATTTGGGAATGTAAAAGAAGGAAAATTGTCACCTCCAGGAAATAATATTTTGCTTTGTAAAGAGTATTTATCAAGAGATAATATAAAGGTGAAAACTGAGATGAGTGGAAATTGCAGATGTTTGCAATCCCTGCAGATGCTTTACCTGACAAAGTGTAATATCAAAGAGACTGTCCTTCTAATTCCTCCTCCGGTAAAGGCATCATTATCACTCACAGATATTTCAAAAAGTGGGCAAAGTCACGTCCCATTCTAAATAAGCATAGATATTCAAAGGTTGTGATTCATTAACAAATTTAAATAGGAGGTTTAAGATTTCATTTTGCTTTAAAACGTTCAGTTTCATTCAATTCCAGACTCAAAAGACTCTTGAGAAACTGAAGAGAATGGGTGGACATTCACAAGAAACTAAATAAAATATACAGACAAGCCTTTGTTCATGTGAAAGCTCCTACCAGTGTGGTATGATAGTGCAAACAAAATGATAAAATACTGCACAATGATACAATGCTTATAAGAAGTATAAAATGCTTGCAAGCAGCAGTGCAGTGTTCAAAGTTCCTATTCAAGGCTCAGAATAAAAGTGTATGACCAACTGGAAAAGTTGGACAACTCTTAAAGGATCAAACCAAAAAGATTCAGAGAAGCAATAGAAGAGACATCATTTGTCCAAATGAAAGAAATACAAAAGAAAAAAAAATGAAGATCTAGTGGAGTAAACTGATACAGCATAAAAACAAATTTTAAGATGTTGGTGTACTTTTAAATACTCTGGATGGAGGAAGCCTGGCAGAAATGTGAGGTGCAAAACAGATGTCAAGGTCATCCATGGAGGAAAAGTTGAACAAATTCTTTGTGTTGTTGGTAACTACAGAGCATCTGAGGAAGGGTGTCTTCCATCCTGAACTCTTTAAAGACCTGAGAATTAAGGCGAACTCACGTGTCAATGGAAGTATTTTTGAAAAATTAGAAACAAATAATTAAAATAGTGTTCAGAATGGGATGACAGTCAAGTATGTAGGTAAAATGGCATAAAACCCAGACTACTTCTAAATGATCTCATGTTGCGGGGGATGCTGCTAGATGAAGACTTACTTCATACTGGCTTTGTTTCTCACTCTCCCTCAGGACGCGCTACTAACCTCTGTCAGATATGGCATACTGGGACAGATAACTGTAGCCTTAAGTGATTACAGTTGTGACATTCTCCTGCATTTCCCTCAGAAAACACAGAAGACTTACAGCTACTTTGTTATTTAACTTACTTTCATGTTATCCTTATTACTTTATTACTAGGATGACAAAACCAAAAACACTTCACCTATTTGTGCTACAGCACATCTCACAAGGCAGTAAGCTTGTCAGTTGTTGCAATAGCCTTTGTGGTGGTGGTTACAGTATTTTATCTGTAACTAGAAAGAAAAGTAAAGAGAGGGAATAAAGGGAAAGGAAAGCTGACTGTGTAAGTAAGCCTTACATAGTGGTGTATAGGTATTAGGAAGTTTCCTTAGTGAGTTTTCTAATTGTGCAAAGCTCAAGGACACAACTTATACGTTACCAACTAATAAAAAGGTAGAACATTTGGAACTTATATCTGTAACAATCCTAATTTTATTTTTTGTTCATTATATGAAATCCAAAGTTTCTGCATTATAAAAAGAGAGAAGAAGCTTTGATGCATAAATCAGGAGAAAATAAATGTGCTGAAGGTAGAAGAAATTAACTTTATACTTTAAATCTTAATTTACTAAATGCTTCGAGTTGGGTTTTTGGTAGTTCAGTGGTAGCTCAGCCTGCCTCATACCATTAACATTTATTAAAATTTATAAATACCCTGTAACCCTTGTTTCTAGTAGTCTGAAAGAATTGTCCTTGTCTTATGTACATGATGAACCCTTTTACTGTCTCTGCTTTGCTGCCTTTATTGTGGTGAATGGTTAAGATTGCTGTCTGACCATAGAAAACTGTGATTAATAATAACCTTTTGCTATCGAAGACCCCCCCCCACACACTTAAGAGCAACAATACACAAGCTGAGAATTCTTCTGGATGAGTAATGCATATTTGATGACTCCTGTGTTCCTCACAGCTCTGAAAATGCTTCAGTTGAATGCTAGCAAATTATACTTCACTGTATGAAGTGAGCCCATGGGATTAAATGAAAACTGAATGAAAAATCTGTCTGAACCTCACTTCAAAAACATTGAAGTATTTTTCTCATCTCGGTTTTTCTGCTGTGTACAGATGCACTCTGGCTGTCACAATGTAGGAGGGAATCTTTGAAATTGCCTGCTAAATGGCACAGTGACCATTAAAGTAATGTACAAAACCACAGATGTAGGGGATCTGTGCTCAGTAAAGATCCTTTTTTAGTAAGAGTAAGAGGGAAGAGCGCTAAAGAAGGATGGCATTCTCACTGTCTGCTGCAGAGTAACTCCAGTCAGTGGCAGACAGCCTTCTCTGACGTGTTTCCCAGCAGCCTGCTGGTGAGATGTCCTTAAATGAAGTCTCAACATTTTGTATGTCTGTGTTAAAGAGCAAATTTGCATCTTGGTAACTGTAAAAAAATGAAAGTACACGGACCTGTAAGGGTAAGGTTACTGTGCTTTATACCAAGACCACTCAACTTTTACTGGGGGAAGAAGGGAGGGTGCCTGCCATTTTTGTATAACTGGGATATGATATTTGAAAGCACAGCAGGAATATACTCCCAGCCAAGAAGTAAGTGTTTGTGGTGATGTCTGTGATATGGAGAGGGAAGCACTGACACCTCCAAACAATGCTTCCCTCTGCTCTGGCTATGCTGCTGCAGGACTGGGAGCATCTCTGCAGAAAGCAGTCCTGGAAGAGATGGTCCCACAGCCAGCTGGCCAGCAGGACCTGAAACTGGGATGGGGTATCTCAGAGAGAGGGCACCAGCGGGATACAGACCAGGGACACTGGTCCTACTCTCATATGTCACTGCATGGAGCAAGAGAGGGAAAAAAGCAGAAGTGGCAGAGCCTCCCCTGTGAGACTGGAATGGTAAAGGAGTCTGGGCATGGCTCAGCTAGTGCCTGCAGTTCTGGAGATTTATCTTCCAGTAGCTTTGATCTTCCAGACTTCTGTTGGTACTTAGGGAACTCCAAAATCTGTAAATACTCTTCTTCTATTGCAACAGTTCCTTAGGAAAATCTGCTAGTGAGCATTCCTGTAGTAATTGCTTCAAGTGACCACATAAATAATTAATGCCAAGATGATGCCCTATGGATCCAATGAGTTGCTTTTTCCTTATCTGACTGGGTGTGAATGTGCCAGTTGACAGCTTATAGAGGCTGGCACCTTTTGAAAAACAGTATGGATCCATCCTTGGTTTTAGAAAGAGAGGGTTTAGATGACCATGGTTAAAGATACATTCTCTTTAAGGCCCTGGTTACAAGCTGAGTCCTTAGGGTCTCCTTCTCGGGAGGTTTTCAAGACCTTACGAGTTAAATCGCTAAGTAACCTTGTCTGAATTCAGTGTTAACCCTGCTTTGAGCAGAAGCTTGGACTTGATGACCTCCTGAGACCTTCTGAGTTATGCAGGAGAGGACATTCTGCTGTGGGTCCTGAGAGGTTGTGACGGCTTAGTCCTGGGGAGAAACAGGATGCAAGATACACCCATTTATATAGTCGTACTGGCTAGATCAGGCTAGTCCATTCTTAGCCTGGTGGCTTTTGTGGGTCTGATTCTTGGATGCCTAAGCCTTCTTTTTAACATAATGAACTGATGGTTATTTATGACAAAAACATAACCAAAACAGGCAACATAAAATATTTTCTTTGAGTAGAAGAACCCCAGAATAGAGGGCTCATTAATTCAGTATGTATCAACTGCATGGCTGATCATTACTAAAATTTTTATGACTGCTTCATGGCAAGGATGATATGACTGAAACTTCCTTTGGGTGAATCATTCAGATGAGGTAGGCCAAGATTTACCTTCCTTTTTTGTTTATGAATTTTATTTAATGGGCATTTTATTTACCTTATTTACCTCAAGATACGTATGTGAATGAACATTTATCTTCCACAATTGTCTTGATATCTCACCATCACTTACAGATTTTATCTTTCCACCAAGAGAGATGGGAACAGCCATCATACTAAAGAGGATGAACAGAAGAAGATTACATGGCCATAGTCTCATATAATGACCAAATAGGAAATGTTACCTTAATCTCTGCAAATGCATGCAAAGGAGCTGACATAGTATGAGTGAGAACCAAGTAATACTCTGTCTATCTAATATCCTGTTTCTGATAATGAGTCATATCTGTTGCTTTAAAAGAATATATGGAAAACTGAAAAAAGATTTATAGGTATGGAAGATTATACCAGAAAAGTTTCACCCTAATCTCTAGTAGTTACAGGTTTGTTTAGCCTTCTAAAATATTTTTTGGACATTGATAACTATGTTAACTCTTAATCTATATAAGTAGTTGCTCACTCTTTCCTGTCTGAGAACAGGAATGTGAATTATTCATGAGGGAATCCTGAAGCCAAATGGAAGACCTTGACTCCCCCAGTCCTACAGAAAATAACAGTGACATTCCTTATAAATACAGACATTTCCCACTACACACTAATTTTAAGATGCCTTTAATACAACCCTATGCAATTTAAAGTACAGCTATTCACATCTTTACCTTTTTCAGTTTATGCATTTCTCTCCTATATAAACAACCAGACTCAGGTGAGACCAGAGCACATGTACTTACATGTATACGTGCACATCCACACCTTTCCCTGAAGACTAAATTTGCTGATCTTCCTGTAGGAACTGAAAAACATTTGCTAAATATTTTCTGCTCAAAAAGAAATGAATGGTGGGTGTTTAAACCTTTCCTTTTTCAGACAGTAAATGATGTTTATTCTGTATATTGTTAGAACATGAAATCATGCTTTTCTGTATGATTTCTATATTGCTTTAATATCTGATATAAGAAATACTACACCAGTTAGTCACTATCCTCAAATTGCTTCCTTCATTGCATTGAGTTGTTGAGTCAAAGACTGAGATAGGATAATCTAACTGTAGGGGAAAGTATTAAAAAAAAATCAAAGATAGACTCCTGGGAAATTTGAGATATTGTTCAGACTTGAGAAACCTACCTCAAAATACCTTCAGTCTAATGATTTTACCATTTGCATCTCCCTTTTCTAAGGAGATTGTGACATCTCTAGCTCCAGGCAACATCTTCTGGGAAAGGTGAGACTGACACAATTACACTTGTGATGGGTGCCTGGTAATTCCTGACCTCAAGTTACCAGTATACATCTGCACTGATAGTCAGAGCCTGGCATGCATGATGCCTTATTTTGCTCCCCTAAGGGCTTACAGTTCTTCCATCATGATGAGCAGTTCTGACAAGTGTGGACTGAGATAGCAGGTATCTTGCAAGTGGCACTGAACTAGAAACTCCCTGACAGACAAGAACGAATATCAGAACTAGGCATAATATGGCAAAATTTCACCTTTTCAGATTAGCAAAAAAATTTAAGAAACAGGCTGCAAGCAGCAGGCACAGCCTGCATGAGCTGCATACCTCATTCTCCTGTCCCTTGCTCTGGATCTCCTGAGCTGCACTGGAGTCTGGAAAGACTGACAATCCAGCACATAGTCCTCACTCATGTGAAAGCGGGGCAGACACAAGATTATGCAGCCTCCCTGATCTCTGTCCTGCTTTACATACAGGCTGCATCCACTCCTGTCTTTTGAACAATACAGGGTTGCTTGTTTAAACACACAGACTGTCCGTCAGGGATCTTTGACTTCCTGAGGAGTCCTGATTTGTTTTGCTCTTTGCTGGAGGCAGAAAGAAACTAAAATATCTTTCAAAGCTCTCTGTAGTGAGGCGAAGCAATGAAATCTTCCAGTTTATGACAGTATATTGCACCAATTCTGCCATTTTGCTGTAGAAAAGGCAGACCTATGTGTCAGCAGCTGAGCAGCATTCAGGTCAGTGATGTCTGCCAAGAGGAGGATGCAATTAGGAAGGTGTCTGATAAGCACTGACCTTATAATGAAAGTCTTGAATGGTGCTCACCTTGAAGTGAAAAAGGAGTCTCATAGGGAAGCCAGACCAATAATCAGTCTCCAGCCTAGGCAAAGCATCGTTTCCTGACAGAGAAGCAAGCGGGAAAAAAAGAGGCTAGCAAAAGGATTGCAATAAGGGTTTGGTGCAACTGAGACAGGCTGCTTGCAATGTGTGAAAACAATGAAATATGTTTAAAAAGAAGCAAAAAGGGAATTAGCATACTGTTTAAAACTCTAAACTAGGATACACAGTGTATATAAGGCTGCTCAGGAAGTAGTCAGAAATGGCAGGAGTATTAAATTTTTAACAAAGTCCTGTTACCTTCCAACTGTCAAGCTTCTAACTGTTAAATACATATTTCAAAAAATGAATCAAAATGGTCTTTAGGCAATTTAATTAAAGTTTTCTGCTCTGTTAAGTTTTTCCTCTTGATAGACCCTCTGTTCTTCGTTTCTGTATAAGCTCACCTTTTTCTGGCTGTCCAGCAATCACATTTCTCTCCCAGTTTAACGACCTGTGGTATCACATATAAATTAAGTTTTAAGTGGAATATGAATCTTTCTGTCAAAGAAAGTCCAGGTATGGATAATATATGTTCTTGAAAAGTAATTATTTGGTACATTCACAAGCTGAATAGTCTAGGAAAATGGGAACAGCTGACTTTTTCTAAAGCCCACAAGGTGAAGGTGAATACAATACTGCCTATTAAAAAGTGTCCTATTAAATTAATATTTGAGACACTAGAAAGAAATTGAAGACTCAACCCTTGAAGTCAATGGGATAATTCATACCACAATATATGGTGTTTTGCTGAGCTAGGCTGCAAAGCTCAGCAGTCAACACCTTGAAGTACTTGCCTAGGAAACAAAGCAACAGGCATAATTAAAAAAGTGAACTGTTTTAGTTTCATTTTACCTTATGTAAAAAGTTATATTTGGGAGGTCTGTTAACTTTTGGGCTGATACCTTCAATGGTTTTTTATCCTGTGTTTCAGCCCTTTACCTACGGTCAATTGTAAGGAGAGAAGCTGAAGGGAAAAGTGCAATTCTCATCAGTTTCTCTCAAAATACTGTAGTCTACAGCACAGAACAGTGGTGGCAAAACTTTTTACTTAATGGACTAAGTGCATTTTTCTTGCTCACTCTGTGTGATGCCAGCATGCCCTGGTCCCAAATGCCTTGTACACCAATGCCTTTTGTTTCCTGGACTCGGCATGCATACTCCAAAGGCTCTCAATCATCTTCATTAATCCTTCAGTATTCAGTCAGATGATGGCTTCAGATCCAACCTATCTCAAAGACAATGACTTTTTCCATAGTTTACCTTTTTACAATGGCTGGCTCAAGTTTTTTACCAATGTTGGCCAAATTTCATTCTGTCAGAGATAAAGTGAATATTTCAAGCACTATGCTCTGTGAGCCACTCATGGTGTTCAGACCTGGCAAACTGCTTGGACCATCAAGTATTAGTTGGCCTGATTTTGTGTTTGCCTCCACTCCCATTCCCCTGCCACTGCTAAAAGCTGAAAGTTTTTGTGGAATTTGTCCCCACCCAAACAATACATTCCTCCTGCCAACTTCATCTTCACAATGATTGAGTTCCCTGCCATATACCTGAGGGATGAAGAAAATGAGGAAATCTGGGGCAAGTCACTCTGCTTTTACTGCTGAGCTAGCACTGACCATAGAGATAACACTTAAGAAGTGAAACCCAAAGAGCCTCTTGCAATCGAGACCGTATTTTTCCTGTTTCCCTCAGCCTGCTTTCATCCAGTGATAAATAAGTGAAGACTGCAAAATGTGTGACCAAAACTTTAATCACTTCTGATAATGATCAAGGGAAAGTCTTTCTTTTGAGCTTCATTGATTTTAGATCAGGTTTTTTTAAGCAAAGAAGTGGTTTGTTAACTTGAAAATGTTCCAATTTCTAAGCATGATTGATTTTGGCAGGGGTCATGTAGAGTAGCCACTGTAATGATAAACTCTGACAACTGTTATGGTGCTGTGAATCAAACATTCTGCTGAGGAATTAAAGGTTTGCCCTTTCAAAAGGTTATCATATTGCATAGTCCACAGTTGTTCTTTTTTCAAGAAAATTACTTCACTTGTATAACTGTCAAAGGTTTAATATATGGGCTGTAGAAATGAGGCATTTTCCACATTAATTAGCCTAAAACAGAAATAAAATATTTTTGCCATTATAGCAGTTCCCCATTGTCAGCCATATTTCAACATAACACAAAGCTTGAAGAGTGTTCAAAGATATTGTTTTTTGGTGCTGAGCAAAAGTAAAACGATTTTAAAGAATCTCACATAAAACACACAGCATTATTTCTCTGGCTCAGTGATCCAATTTTTACTGTTTTATATTTAGGTGAACAGTACATAAACTCAAAACTCTTTTGGCAATAAAAAAGCTGGGGTGTGTGTGTGGTACACTATAAAATTTCACTGGATGGATGGATCTTTTGTCTTACATTACAGCTATGATTTCAGTTATATTGAAAATTATTGCTCTGTTTTATAAACACAGAAATGGGAAGGGTTATTGACACACAAATTCAGTTTATTTATTCTTATGTTAAGTTATTCTTTTAGGAATTGTCATATATAAACATCAAAAAGGCCTGAATCAATCTAAATTAAGCTGAAATGTTTTTATTTCTGAAATTAAATAGTGCATGTTATCTCTCTGTCTTTCTTTTTCAGTTGTATGACAACTAAGCTGCACTGCAAAGTTCCAAGCTTCTGTGTTTAAAAAAACCCACCCAGTAGTAATAACATCACATTTGAAAATAGATGACATTTTAATGCAGATTTAAAAAATGTTAAGACTAGATATAAAATGCAAATCCTTTGCTTTTCCTTTGCTTTTGCCTTTTTCTTTGTACCACACAGATATGTGTACTGGGAGAGCCATTCCAAAATAACATATTTGGATAAATCAAAGCTACACAGCAAAAGGAGTTATACCTATATTGGTGACTGGGGCAAAATGCTTGGTTTATTCTCTATGCTGTTCCACAAATGAAAAGATAGCCCTGTTAAGCTGCAGTAATCAGACATAGCAACTGAGCAGGTTATCTACAAGGCTACCTTACAGTTTGGAATGTAGTCTTTGGCAGGTCTTAATGAATTTTGTAGTTGTTGCTCAAAGCACTCTTGCTGTCCATTTCAAAATAATGTATGGCTGAAATACTCACAAGGCAATTACAATGATTCAGGTTTTGGAAGACTGGGTTCACCGGAGGTAGAATCAGATATTCAGCTATTATAAGCCACTCTGACTGCACTAATGTCAATACTGACTTATACTCTCTAAGGGTCTGATAATCTCAGTTTGTAAGAAGAGAGTTCCCTAAAGATGTGATCAAAAGACGAATGAAGTCATTGTGAGGTTTTCCATTAATTTCAGTGACTTTTAGATCAGTCTGCAAGTATTTAATGTTAATCTATTTTAAAAAATAAAATACAGGTAACCTTGGAAGCAAGTACAAACATACATATATTCGGAAAAAGACATATCCAAAACATTAAACTTCAAATAGAACTTTTAACGAGAAACAAATTCAGAACCTCTAACAACTTTAGGCAATGAATTCCACAGATTATCACCGCTTTTACAGGATGTGCTTTGCTCTCCCACTATACATTTTTTTAGGTTTTATCTCCCCTATGAAGTGCATGTAAACACATGCACCGGTACAGCATAGTACAGCATAATACAGTCACAATGCAGAGAGAAGGGTTTATAGCAAAGACTTGGAGATGGACTGTTAATCATTTTGACTGGTGTGTCCAGCTGGATCTATTGTGATCTATCCCATTTCCATTTTTTTTCAGTGTTTTATGGCTGCCCACTGGAAGCCTGAAGTGACGTCTTTCAAAGGAATATATGTGTTTGTGAGCTGTTTGATTGACATCATATACAGCCGTATGCATTAGTGCCTACAAAACAGAGTAACAGGGGTGAATAGTTTTTGGAGGACAAGAGGAGAGACACCATTTGTTTTCACAAAAGTACTGTTACCTTGTGCCAGACCAGACTGCTTGTTGAACTATAGTGTAAAATAAAGCACTGTAAAAATAGATACTGACCTCATGAACAAAAATCCATGTCATTAGGTCTTTGAGCATATATCCCTGATAAACACATGAGCACTTTTGTTGTTAGATTTCAGACATCTACTTCTGCCATATTTGGGACCTCTTAATTCTCCTTTTTTTTGTCTGATGAGACTGATTTAAAGTAACTTTTCTAAGAAATGAAACTGTCTTGGCTATTAGTGAAAAACAACTCTATATTTGTAATAAAAATTGTCTCATGACCATTTTGAAAAGTTATTGTTATTAATATTGCAAAACATTTATAAAGAATATACAAAATCATTAAAATCTTGACCCAGACATGGACATTTTATGGGCAGGAAAAGGTAACTTCTTCCACTTATGGAAAATAGTCACAACACAGTAAAAAGCATTATTTTAACCACATAGCCAATCACATATGAAGAGTGAAATAGTACTGCTAGTACCCAGTTTACAAAGTAATAAAAATTATTACTTCATTATAAAAAAATAGTAAACTGAAAATGCTTGAGAGTCTTCTAGTGTTTGTCCAGCATAGGAGGAGACCCAGCATGTGTAAAATTATGATAATAAATGATTTAAGGAAAAAATATGAGTCCTGGGTTTTAAAGAGACATTCTGGTTTTGAATAATTAGAGATTTGGGGCCAATTTCAGACAACATGAAGGAAAATTCAACTTTGTTGAGGTTCATGATTGTAAAGGAGGCAGGAACAGTCCATCCTTGCCTCACATTATTATCTCTACTATCACTAAATAATGTTTTCTGGCTTAGAGAAAGAGCAATATATTGTGGGTGTTTTTATTTTATTAATTTACAATTTTAACTATTTCAAGCTGCCATTATTTTGAAGTAAAGGTCTATGGAGTCATCATAGAAAAATGATACAGTATAAGCTTCTATAAAAAGTACTCTTACTGTGCCAAGTAATGCGTTCAGCTACACTGAAGTAAATATGGTCTTTTGGCAACAATTACTTGTTGTTCTGTAAACAAATTCACATTTTCAAAGGACCTTTACCCTCTTGCTGGAGCGAAGTACTGCTGCTGGCACTTTCCCTCCTTTACATTCTTGTCTGATGACATTCAGCAGAGGGGTTATGCTGCTGACTCAGAAAATGATACAGGAAGCAGGTCCTGAGATAAGGCACATGGCAAATGGTGGAAGAAGACACTACTGATGTTGCTGTGCAGTCCAGAGTAGTCTGTCACTTCCCTGAAGAAACTGCTTCTTCTTCTCTTTCCATTGGTGTCTTGAAGGCCACTCATAATGTTTTTCCTACTATTTTCCATGCTATTCCTGGATTTCCCTCCTCACCCCCAACCCCATCTCTCTTTTACTGAAAACAGAAAAAGTTGTCACCCCAGTAAACTTGTTGAGATGTGGATCTGAAATCCAGCATGCTCCACGTAAATCTTTCCCTGGACATCTCTGGCTTTGGAAGAGGTTCTAGACACAATCAGAATAACTAGTAACAATCAGAAAAACTAGTCTTCTAACCTTTGGGCCTTTCTGCTGTAACATGAAAACATGCCTTTATCTTTTTATCTTTTTTTTGAACTCCCATGTCTACAATCTCTTATGATGAATCCTTCTGTCAGTAGCTTACATGGAAGAATTCCATAAAATTGAGGTGTAACATGTAAGTAGTGTTTTGCAGTGTTTAACTGACATGCATCTCTGCATTTATTCTGAGGAAGTAGGTTGAATGGTACCAAGCAGCAATGGACCTTTGCTATCCTGTTTGGAAAATGGAAGTCATCAGCTCAGCTGCAATTTTGTTATGCTCTTTTTTCCAGGTTCCAGATGGCTCTGAGTTATTGGTAAAATTATATATAGCTTTAGACAAAATAAGCTATATTCCCAATTGGCTTCTGCTATCAAGCTGTTTTCCTTGATTTAATACTCAGCAGTGTCCTAGTAAATTGCTGAAACAAAGTTAATTTTTTTCTTTCTTTACCAGCATATGAGCGGCATTGATTTCGGATAACAAGCCTTTTGATGTGGTTCTTACTGTATACCAAAGGCACTGTCATAGAAACATGGCTGATGGTCGTGTTTAAATAGGATACTTAACAAATGAAAGACTGCCATGATCAAGTGAACTCATAGATTATATTATCAGGGAAATGTATTCTAAAATATATGATTTTTTCAACTTGAAATTACTGAACATGTCTTCAAAAGTTTCAGTGCTCTGTGAAAAGAAAATCTGTGTATGGAAGTTTTGGTCTCAAATACCTTCTTCCAAAAGTTGTAAAAATGAAGCGGAATTAGAAATAAATTATTCAAACCCATCTGGGGACCTGAGTTATACTGTCTGTTTCTTGGCATTAAGTGTCTATTCTTGCTGAAGTGTGTCATAGTTTCTGTTAGAAAGTGTAAAAAACCTGACCAGATGATGTCAGCACAGACAAGGTGGCTCCTGGCAGCAGATATTAAATAATGGCTGAGCTTAAATGCTGTGAAATGCATTTGACTAGCTGGCGGCAGGCTGTACTGTGTGACCTCTCCTTCTAGGTGCATTAGCCCCAGCCAGCAGAGTCCCTGGCACAGAGATGCGAGCACGAGCTTGGAAACATGTCCTTATTTCAGGCAGAGACGCAGAGGCAGCTCCTCGCCCACTGCTGGCTCCTCTTCGCTCTTGTCTGACTGGAAACATCCCCCTGAAGGTTGCTTCCTGAATTTGTGAACATTTTCCTCTGGAAGGAGCAAAACATATTAAAATAGGGGTTCCCAAAGTTTTTTTCTGGAGGGCTATGCGATAGCTGGGAATATAAGAATAATAAAAGCCAACTTGCTGTCCAACACCTAAAGGTTGGACCTTCCAACCTGTTCCCTTTCTCCTCTGCTCCAGACCCCATGAGGCTGTTCCTTTCATTCTCCCAGCTGCAGTGACTATGCTGGACTATTGTCTAGTCCTGGCAACACCCATGGAGCAGACTTTGCTGAAGCTTCTTGGGGTTAACGTAAAGGTGTAAACTGAGTTGGGGCCTGGAACATGCACTGAAGTCTCCGGGATCCATCAGGTGGGTCAGTGTCATCCTCTGACCGCTCAGAGACTCACCTGGCTCCTGCCAAGAGGATTGAAGCTCTCTTTTAGGGATCTCTGAATGAAAGGGGACCTGCGTTTCACCAGCATCTGGGACTGCCATGCTGGCACTTCCTTATCTTTTTAACAGTACATCTCTGTACTTATGCAACAAATAAAACAATGTGTTGTAAAACAAGGAAGCAAGAACCCACCTGCAAACCAACAGACAACTCAAGATTGCTTTACCAACTAGGCAGCTGGATCTGTCTTCCAGATTTGCTGTTTGTAAGTCCCTTCAGGTATAGTTTGAACTCCTTACCTGACACACTTGCTGCTCCTGTAAGAACTGGCTTAACTTCTGCTGCTGCTGAGGTGATGATGTCAACCTCACTTTCTTCTTCTAAAGAGGAAAACCAAATACTGATCCATATCTCAGGTTTTTGCATTATCCTGATTCCACTTGTTTCACCTGGAACTAGGCAGCTTCGATACTTTTATTTGACCTCTCTTTGGAATTACTCAAACCCAGTGTCTTTCATATATCTGAAAAAGAACTGGTTAAAATATGTTGTTTTTCTTGCCCTTGGCTGGTATCATGCAGTGTCCCTGACAGCCTGCGTGCAGTTGTGAAGAGCTCCTGTTTGTAGTGGTGGTGTTACCTGACTACCCCGTAACACCAGTTTCTCCCTCAGACCAAACTGTCCACATTCATAGGTGAAAGAATCCTCATGACACAGGAAATGGTTTTCACCTTTTCCTCTTAAATGATTTTTTATTGCAGAAAGCTACAACTCAGAAAAGCTCAGAGGCTGCCAATGACTTCTTAACACTCATCCAAATACCTCCTGCTGTCATTCCAGCTTTGTTCATTCACTCCAATGCCTTCTCTGTCCCCTTTCTCTGGTTAGCCTGGGCTCTGAGACACTGTGTGATGTATTCCCAGGAGGGATAAGAGGGGAGAAGAAGCAGAGGAGAGTGGCCAACCAGGAGATACAAGTCCTCTGGCAGGGTCAGTATGTGGCAGAACTTTCTTCTAGGCCAGCCAGCAGTCAGGAGAGGTAAATAGTCTGACTGGCACCAGTTGGAAAATGCATAGTCAAAAGGCACACATTGCCTCATCCCTGGTGGGCAACAGAGACTGCTTTGTGGGCCAGACCTAGCCTGCAAGCTGGCTGCAGTGCAGGCCTGCCTTACAACCTAAGCTGGAGATTATAGTTTTCCTTCTAGAATAACGAAAAAATTGCCCTTAATTTACTGAGCTATTTTGGAATATGAGATGCAATTTCTAAGTTAGTTACTTGGATCGGTGTTGTTTCCTTATTTGAATTTTCCAGAGAATGACATGCATGCCATCAACAAGGCATGCCTTTCTGGTCCCCCTGCCCCATTCTCCTTGCCTCATCCACCTCCACAGTGCTTTTTAGACATGTGTGATTTGCTGTTCCTGCTACCTGGCCTCTGCCCCATAAGCTTCTTTCTCCACTACAATAATTGATCTTAAACCAGGGGCTATGTTCTAGAAAATGTTAGCATTTTCCAGTTAAAATACGTGTTCTTCCTGTATGAAGAATGCCTTTATACTTCCTCAGAAGATCAGTTCCAAATAGAATTTGCTGTAGGTGGTTTTTGGCAATCCCATTTAAAATCCCCAGTCCTTCTTCTTTTCATATGAAATAAAATCCTCTGTGTTATGTACAAGCAAACTCTGTTTCTCTGCTCTTTATTTCTATTGGCTCACATAGATTAGTACTTTGTCTTGCTATTTCCCGTATGATCATAAGCAATGCCCTCTGTGATCCTGCTTTTTCTGTGCTGACCCCATACACTTTTCGAGCCAGCAGCCAGCAGACCAGCGCACCTTTGCTGTCTGGTCTGATCACTTTGCGGAACGTTACAGGTTTGTGACTCACTGTTGTATTCCAATAACTGTTTGACCTGCATTAGCAGTGAGGTAGTTTTGTTCTAGGCTAGCCTGTACTGTCACGTCCCACATTCACAGGTTTTTTCTGTGGCTGGATGCCTGAGATGATTTTCTAAATCTCTGCAAGCTTTTCCAAGTTCTCATTTCTATACGTGTATTTTGGTACGAGAAAAAAGGGCAAGGGGAAATTCTAGCTTCTTTCTATTCCCTGGTTTAGTAGGACAGTTAGTCCACTCTAGTAGATACAGTTCCCTTGCCTAGTAGGAAGCACTTAATGGTCATTCTTTCTAAGGTTTCTTCCTAATTTGAGCATTTTCCCTGGATATTCTGATCAAGAGAAGGAAAAGAAATGCCTCCTGGCAAAAGCCGCAGCCTTTTGGGACTACCTGTGGTATACTGCACACATGGAATCAGGAAGCACAGTCATTACATTGCAAGATTTAAGATGCACCAGGCTCAGTATTTTGGTAGAATAGGGGAGGAGGAGTTAGAGGAACCAGCCTTCAACTTCTCCACAAAAGTCAATGTTGGAGTACAAAAAGAACTTCATGAATTGCTTGGGGAGTAGATAAATTAATAGTAATGGATGCATTTGGACAGAAAGACAGTTGTTAATACACTCCTGTTTTCTGGCAAAAGGAGCGTGGGGTGGGGGCTGGAGTCAATGTTATTTCACTCTATCTGTGTTCAGGAAAACAACACAAAAGAATCTAATTTTTTATTGCTACACTGGCAGTACACAGACTCACAGTTTCTGAGTTCTACAAAGCCAGACATTCTTCTTAAATGAAGAATATTAAAGCAAGACAGCCTGAACTCTGCTTTAGGCCCAGGAGTGTAAATCTGGAATAAGTTCACTGGTTTTGATGAGGATACTTTGGATTTACACCAGTGACTGAGAATAGAACTTGGCTCTGTCTCTTCTTCTGGTGGTAGTGAAAAATATGATCCTAATACAGACGTGCAAGTGATCACAGGAGTATTCTCATACTGGTTCTACACTTAACTTTTAGATGCAGGATTTAAGACGGTGGAATGACAACCAGCTTACACAAGAGTATCTTTGAGCAGCCTGGTAAAGAGGAGTAGCAATCTAATGCTTGCACGGCTCATATAGCTTTATCGTATGGGCCTTTCTTGCCTCATGAGAGGACATTCAGAAAATATTGTGATGTTTTATTTTTATTTATTGATGTTTATGGATATAACACACAAAAATAGTTTATGCAGTAATTGTTCAGAAAAAGGCTATTTGGAGTTGAAGGAACTGAAGAAGCCCGAATAGTTTCTGTTGTAATACCTTTATAGAGATGCCAGCTATGGAGTAGATCATTATAGACACTGACACTATCAGCTTTGGAACTGAAGCATTATTTCTTCTAGCCCAAAAATGTTTTATTGCAAGTAACTGGTTTGCAGATGAAAATGTTACAAACACAGTAAAGCTGCATAAGCCTCGTGCACTGTTTTGACAAGTTTTTCTCTTTTGTGAGATTGTGTACGGGAAATCTTACAGACATAAAGCTAAAACCCGTTCTAGCCTTCAAAGGTTAACTATTTTTTTTTCTTTCAGATAATATTCCATATCCTGCTATGACTTTCCAGTTGTTTACTTGCTATAGTGTGAAGACTTCCTGAGCCACCCTTCTCAGCATGATAAATCCACAGATACTGTGCTTTAAAATGATATACAGATGGGAAAGTTTCTAACAGGCATCAAAGCCATTAGATTTGTATTGCTTTTCCTATTGTTTGCTAATCGCTGAGAGGGAGTGGATCCCTCTGTGACCTGGCTAATTGAAATGAAATTCACAGAGTATTAAAAACAAATGGGAAGATGGAAAAGAAAGTCGCAGTAGGATTTTTCAAAGGAGTTTTCAATCTCATGGACATTCATTGTCACTTGAGTGCCTAACTGCCTCAGGCTGCATTGGAAGTCCCATCATGAGAGCTGGAAAAAACAGAACCCCACCTAGCCATACCTCTAAACTTAAAAAAATAAAGAAGCTCCAGTCACAGACTAAACAGAGCATGATTTAGGGCGATACTGTGCTTCTGCCACTGGCTTTAATTGGGCAAGCATGTTCATGTGCTTAGATTTTTACTAGAGACAGAAAAGAATCAATAGAAGTGTCATCAAGCAGCATATTTTGCTTTTTATTCACTTTAATAATCCCTATCCTTAACTGGAAACTGCTGCCAGTGTACTTAAAATGTAATTCTTTATCACACAATCCCTTGAATTCAATGAGGTGATGTTCTTTAAAGTTTAAAGGGATGATATGAGAAAACCCAAACACTTTTGGTGCCGAATGTCCATAAAACACATTTTCTCTGTCTTTTGCCCCATTTCTGAATACTTAACAGTTGAAACCAAGCGAGGTTCCAGTACGGTAAAGCACTTACTCTTTGCATAATAGTTAAGGGACATGAATGGTTTTTTGAAACAAATTAAACCACTTAAGAAGTTAAAATAACTAGATAATGCTTTTAGATACATTCTAACCTAGTATACTCAAAGCCATCAAATAGATTTTCATTTTTTTTTACAGTTTAGTACTTCTTTCAGCCTTCATGTTGCATTATTCTCTCACTGCATGAGAAATTGGGATAAACCAATAGACTGATTTCACTAATGTGGGCTTCTTTTGAGGAGAGAACCATGCCTTGATGTTGTAAAAGAAGTGTCTAAGCACATCTTATTAGGGTCTAATGAACAGGGCTTTTATTGATGTCATTAGAGATTATATATTTAGTGATGTCTACTTTCTAGTGAAGAATATGTTTGTCACACAGATGGCACATCTGTTTTATATGACATTTCTTGAGAGTTATTTACATAAAAGTGCATTACTGTTCTGGATTCTGTTTATATTTGTTGGAACTTTCTCACATGGGGTTGTTGGACATACTTAATGCCTACAAAACCACTGGCACTGCACAGTTACAGTAAAATATATACAACTTCTTGGGTGATAAAAGTGTTACATGGGTGAAACCATAAACACAAATAAGCTCAACATGCCTGTCTGATTTTTTTTGTCTTTCATCTGTTCTGTTCATAGAAAATATCCACAGGGTAGATCCAAGTATTACCCAGACATTATTATTTTGTTTTTATATTTTCAATTTTTTGGGGGACATTGAGAATTTTTGCCAGTGGTCGCTATGTTCGTCTAGTGGTGAGGCAGAAATATTGCTAGAGGTTGACAAAGCTCTTAACCTTCTTTGATCTTTTTATAGTAATGGCACAAGACTGAAAGGTTTTATTACTGCTATGCTGATTGACAACTGTATGGCTGCACGTTAAGAAATCTGAGATACTCCAGTGGTGAGAGAGTCTTAGGTCTACCAGGGAAAACTGTAATTCAGATTTCTCCATAACCTTTAAATCCAAATATTTTTCTATGTGCTCAGACTGTTGCTCAGGGAATCTACTTTTTTTTTGCTTATTGGATATGTATTTAGTCAATGTTTTTCTATCAGTATAGTTATTAAACACTGCATGGGGTAGCAGTTGGTGGGGCAATTAGTAGTGCTGCTTGCAATGCAAGTTGCCTATATTCAGTTGATGACTAATGGAATCAGAATATAATCGCCAGTAAATATGATCAATGTTGTTAGCATTAGAAGAAATGGGCATATATTCTACTTCCACTTAAAATACCTCTCTTTAACATGTAAGAACTGATGGGCCTTTCCAAAATTCTTCAGTTAAAGCTTTGTCTCATTAGCCTGACAGAATTTGCATTAAAATAGGGTACCATATTCTGAAAGCATAAAATAGGATACAGTAAGGACAGGATAAATACTTATTTTCCTTGTCAGAGGTTCCACTGGTACAAGATACTACTGGCAAGATGGTAGTAAGGAAATAAACACAAATCACACCAAATTCTTTTATTTAGAAAATTACATCCAAGAACGGAAACTAAGTTTAGATATGGTGAACTTTCTTCCTTAGAAGACTGTCTAGCCAGCTACTTTTAATTTTAAAAGATTTGTAACAGCCTTGAAACAGGCATTTCAGAAATTCAGTAATGAAACAAGAGTAACATTAAAAAGACTGAACAGCACAAGTAATTAAGTATACTTAATTAATTTTACTGTTGATTTCCCAAGGCTTTTAATGGTCTACAGAGACAGACAAAACCCATGAATCTGAAGGATTATATAAATGGTCAGGCAATTAATAAACCTTGAAGTGTAGATCTATTGCTATAGAAAAAGTTATGTCACTTCTTCGTTGGTAGAGTATTTATGGCATCTTAAGCACTGACACAGCAGGAGTGCTTTTAATATCTCATTGCTGAAAAACCTTCTTGATTTGAAAGTCCAGATTTGTTATCTTTTCACATTGCACAGCTGACATCAGTCAGGGTGTTAAAATCCATGGTTTGACATACAATGCTCTGAATGTTCTGGGAGCATGGAAAAAGCTGTGTGATTGAATCTTTGCCCTCTTTCAAGTAAGTTTTTCAGGCACAGTTCTGGCATTACATCAGCAAAGCCTAGGCTGACAGTCATGATCAGGCTGGTAGGAGGCTTTTCTTTTTTCTTTCTTTCTTTCTTCTTCTCTTCTTTAATAGGCGATGTGTAGCCCCACTGATTCATCCTTCTCCTCTTCTGTCTCCCAAACAACCAAGAAAAAACAAAGAAAAGAAACAAACCTTGTGACACATGTAACTATGAAGGCTGGTTGGACTTTTAACCTCGTTTATTTGTATTTTTACTTGGTAAATCCTTCACAGCAGGAACTGTCTCCTTCCCAAGTTCATACAAGATGCTACGCTGGAGGGTGCCTTTGGGAATAACTGCTATCAATCCTAAAACAACAAACATTGAGTTTGATCCAGAATGGTGTGTTTGGAGAGCATATGCATGGTATATTCTGTTTCCAAACTTAGTGCGGTTAACAGAGTGAAAGGAAAAAATCTTTCCACCTCTTCCTTATATGACTAAACAAAGATTTCTAACTGGCTTTCATTAGAACTAGTAGGCAAATTTCACAGCTCTCAAAATATGGTACAACAAAACTGAACTATGCTACAGCTTCAAATCTTCAGCTGCATTTCTATACAGATCTAAGAAGCCCCCAGTTTCTTGATGGTCTGAACTGGTTTCTGACATCTAACTTATTCTTGGTGGTATACACAGAGTAGATCAGTATAGAAATGCCATATCAACTTTTGTATTTTAAACTGAATATACCAATATATAAAAGTTGTATAACATAGACCAATAGTTGTTCCATGACTTATATAAATATTCTGAATCTATTCTGAAATTGCATTTCTTCTACTAATTCTTCCCTTTCAAGCTTTCTGAATGCTTAATTGATTTTGCAACTATTGTACCCACTTGTGGCAAGTCATGCCACTTTCAGACAGTGGTAACCAGTAAGCAAAGCTATCCAATGTGTCATCCAGGATTTACCACAGTAAATGATGTGGTGGTGTGAGCTACAGCCCCCTCCCTGCCAGGGAGGGAACAACTTGCTTCGCAGGGGGGCTGGCAAGGGTTGATGCATGGGACAAACTCTTACAGGGGTATGAGACCCACTGCTGAATGTCAAAGATGAGTGTTCACAACTCACTTGCTGCCTGTGGTGCAGCATGGGACCCTCTGCTCTTTGTTCTCCAACTCTGCCTTCTGTCATGCCTGGTTTTTCCAGCTTGATCTCTTGCCTGCTGTTGTGCTCCCAGTTTCAGTTGCTGTTCTGTTGATTTGGCTGCAGTCAGCAGGGTTTATGACTGTCTTATAAGAGCCCTGAGAGATAGCTTTGTTGGTGTGAATAATTCTCTCTCTAAGTCCCCTAATTACTGTTAATATTTGTTTTGTTTTCATAACAGCTCCAAGCCAGATTTTCCGTGAGGAGGTTACCAGTAATGCTGCATACCCTGAGGAGTTCATGTGCATGCTCTCCTGCTGTGTCAACTCTTTATTCATTCTTGGTAAACAGATCTTGTCTGGGACAAGTGTGGCCCAAAAGATGACATGTGTTGCACTGATACTCATCTGGGTTTTAGGAGAATGCATGACTAGTTGAAATCAGTCCCATATCTGTGACTGCCAGTGGTATCAGGTTCCCTTCACACACTGTCTCTTCTGCGTGAGCAGCCAAAGGCAAGCTGCTTCAAGGTACAGGCCAGATTATGGCAGTACTGTTTAATTTCCTATCCAGCATTTAGCTCCCCACATTTTCCTCGTGGATAGCTCCAAACTGCCAGTCCGACCACGTGATTCAATGTGCAGCCAGCTGGCGGGAGTAGACTCAGAGCCTGGTCAATATTTGGAAAGAAGTACACACGCTGCCTGATTTCAGCTGAAATAATGGAATACCCATGATTATACATGATTTTTGAAGAGGTTGAGCAGCTAGTCATTTGTCAGATTGGTTAACAGTGACCTTAGTCTATCCATCAAACTTTCTACAAAAACAAATCAGAGAACAAGGTAGTGCAAAACTGTATCAAGCACCTTGTCAATGGTCCAAAACCTGAGCTTTGACTCTCATAATTCAATTTCTCAACAGAAGTTGGGGACAAAGGGCATGAATACGAACTGGTTGCAGGACAGCACGTACCTATTTCTGCAAAGGTGTCTCTCCAGCTATTTAGTGAGCCTTAAGTCCTCCATTTCCCTCTGCATTTCTGTCTGACCTTTTGCACCCTGGTGACTTGGGCAGTTTGGAGAACATCAGCCTTGTGCTAGAAGGAAAAACAGAAGTAGGAAAGAAAGAACATTCCAAGGGAAGAAGGATTGCTCACTTTTTCTGCCTGATTTCCTCTTCTTTATTTAAGAATTTACGGAAGTGTACATTCATTTCTATTCTACTTTGGAGTTTGAGTTTGGTTCATTTGCTTTTGCAGGAGAGTTTTTAAAAATGTTGATCTTAGCTTTCTCTTAGCAGAACTGAGCTTTGTGAGTGTGAAGCTTTCAGTATTTGTTTCACATTCAGTCATACAGGAAGTTATCCAGGAAGCTGCAATCTAATCAGATGATATTATGAAAATACGACAGAATATTAATAAACTCTGAACAGTGGTGAAATGGCATCTCATGACCTTAGGTCAGAATAAAATAAAGTTCTATTTAATTCAATACATAATTCCATAGGAAAAATAATGTTTTATCTACCTCCATCAGTAAAACTAACTAGGGACAAAATGTTTGTGGTTGCATATGTTAGACATGTAGAGATTATAGGGTGTGGAAAATAATAACTCAGAGAACTGAAGGTGACCTGGACAATGTGCAGTAAAGTATTGTGTAATCTGCCAATGAACGGCTCTACCTGGCATAAATACTTATCTCACCTGTTGTCCCACTTTGACATTTATGAATGTGTTTCTGTCCTCCACTAGTCCCTGGATAACAGGAGTTTAGTCCTGTCATATGTAACAAATCACACTACCTTAACAATGATTATCAGTGGATTTGTAGAATGAAACCATGGGCACTGAAGTTCTGATGCCCATACTATGTGCATTTCAGAGGCATTTACTTTGGAATAGTTCTAGTTGTGTTCTTGGGCTGTTGTGTCATAGTGATTGGAACATAGAATCACAGTCATAGAATGGTTTGGGTTGGAAGAGACCTGTGAAAATCATCTAGTCCAACCCTCCTGCCAGCTGGATATTAGGGGCATTTATTTTCTTTTCAATCTGTTTTTCACTCCAGCTTATGTCTTGGTACCACTTCACAACGTGAACACAGCATGGTAATGAGAGATAACCCAAAGACCCATATAGCAGTAGGATGCAGTAAATTCATGAGACCACTGAAAAAGGTCAGACTTCTGCAGATATCATGCAACAAAGAATATACCTAGCCTAGATATAGCAGTATTAATTCTATATTCTAAGTCACTTCTTATTTTTCTAGTTAATAAAATATATAACATTTTAAAACTCTTCTACATTTGCAAATGCAAAACCACTTAATTCCCTTGCACCTTCATAATCTGGCTTACCCTTATCTTCATAGACAGGAGCTGGCAGAAAGATTGGAGCAGTAAAAAGAAAAAGTGACTTCCAAAAAAACATAGTAGGCTGCATGGGTCACTATCCTAATTTGGATACCGTTTGACCTGGTCTTATGAACTAAAAGAGCAGGAAAGTGAGGTTGAAGACATCAGGTCTAAGGACTGTTGAGCAGATGCTGTACAGGGGAACTCTGCAGCAGTTACTAACTTATTTTCTTGTCATAGATATCTTGGGCTTTCCATGCCATAGTCACTTGTCTTGGCCCTTAACTAGTTTCTATAAAATCTATATTAATCAGCCTGCTTATGGGGTAGGAAATTCATTAATGAGTTATTTAAGTAACTGGATGAGATCCTGGCTCAACTCTCATTGACCTCAATACAAGGATTTTACAGCTCATGTATTGAAAAAGACAGTGACTTAGGTATCGTTCCCTTCCCTAAATACAAACAGATTATGCTATTAAATTACCTCATCACTTTTATATTAATGTGGGATTTATTTATTTATAAGAAAGAATACAAACATGAATGCTGTAATACAGCTGAGAAACATAGTGAAAAATAAAAGCAAGATGAATGTGTTTCAGTAAATACATTTACTTTAATTCATGACTCAGGCCTAATTCCTGCCATGATTTGTTTATAATAAATTCTAAAGAAAATAAGATTACTGTGATAAAACAACATCTCTTACCAATGAATACCTAGTGCACACATGCAAACAGTTAGGCTGTTTGCCTGCTTTGCCAGCTAAAAAACACCTCTGCTTAATCTTTCACTATTATTTCCAAAACTATCTTTGAAGTTTGATCTGGAACAGCTCATCCTCTGAACAATGTCTTAGACTTCCCTGCCCAAAAGAAATAACTCAATTACAAGAAAAGCAAACAAGTCTATCTTTCCCATGATTAATAGTCACTTTTGCCTGAAACCTACATTCAGGAGATCTCTTCTTTCATAAATCCTTTGTTGATATGCATCTTAGTTGCTTGAACTAAGAGATTTCTCAATTACAGTAACCCAGAAGTATTAAAAATGAAAAGTTTTTGGTCAGGAAATATCATTTCATTGAAAGCAAGTTGCTCCTCAGGAAGGAACAGTTTAAAATAATCTTTTGGTCTAGATATAAAAATAATTCTGAAATTTTTCTGACATGAAATTTTGGCATTTTAATGTTTTCCTTTCAATGTCTGTACAGGCATAATAAATCTACAGTTATTTGTAAGTTTATGACATTTAACGGTATTAAAGGGCTAGCACTAGTAAGAGGTGCTTACTAGTGTTAATGTTTACATTTGAGAAGGCATCTCAAAGGAAGAATGAGGAACAACTAAAATGGAACTTTACATGCAGTAGCCTGTTGCATTGGCTTTTTTATTGTCAGTCAAGGGAAATTGCCGCTATTAAAGTGTGACAATTTTACCTGTACAATTTAGAATGAAATTATTCACATTTGAAAAGGCCTATAACTATGCATTTTAGAACCTAGGATCACTGTCTCGACTATAGATGCCTACAATAGGTGAGATAAATCCCACCTCAAAGGGAAAAAGAATTAAGGTACACATATTGCCATGTTCCATCCTTTCACCTCTCCCCACAATTCCTGCTTTTCTGTGCTTTACCTTAGTATAAAATTTCAAGGCTTTCTGATTATAGAAAAGTAGGTTATTGAGAGTAGAACTGCCTCTCCCAGTAGTGTTTTCTAAGCTGCATATAGTGATTTAGTCACTTGCATAATGCAACATCAGCAGTAGGGAAAAGAATTAACAATTCCTGTAATATTTTTTTCCATTTAGGTTTTTATAAAGTTGTCACACACAGCTACAGTCTTGAAATGTTGTGAAGTTGACATTATGAGAAGAGTCTGGTTATAACAGGAGCAATAAATGCGAAAAACTAATCTGTCCTTTCAAAATAAATGAAAGCAGTAAGATTTTATAATTTTATGTCTTTATTTGGTTAATATTTACTTTTGTAGTACCAAACTGGATCTCAATGTTCTAGTATACCTCTAGTGACAATTGGCTGTGAAATATCTTTATGCACAGACAATAGAATAGAATAGAATAGAATAGAATAGAATAGAATAGAATAGAATAGAATAGAATAGAATATTTCAGGTGGAAGGGACCTACAATGACCATCTAGTTCAACTGCCTGATCGCTTCAGAGCTCACCAAAAGTTAAAGCATGTTATTAAGGGCATTGTCCAAATGCCTCTTAAACACTGACAGGCTTGGGGCATTTACCACCTCTCTAGGGAGCCTGTTCTGGTGTTTGGCCACACTCTCAGTAAAGAAATACTTCTTAATGTCCAGTCTAAACCTCCCCAGTGCAGCTTTGAACCGTTCCCATGAGTCCTGTCACTGGATCACCGGGAGATGAGCTCAGCACCTCCCTCTCCACTTGCCCTCCTCAGGAAGCTGTAGAGAGAAATGAGGTCTCACCTCAGCCTTCTTTTCTTGAAACTAGACAAAACTGTGAAAGTGTAGAGGTTAGGAGAAGAACAGAAAAATTCAAGGAAAAGAAAATTAAACTATTGGCTTTGTCTTTCCCTTGAGGTCAACAGATAATCATCAGATGATTCCAAAAGTGCAGAAAAAGTTCAAATACGATGTGTACGTGTGTGCCTCTGGTCCTTGTGCATGCCTGTTGCTCCTAAATGCTTGCTTATCCTTTTCCATTCTTGTGAACTTAGTCCTTTCCAACTCTTCTGCTCTAATTTCAGGCTTTTTGAATTGCTACTAACCAGTTTCCACCAGCGTCAATGGAAACAAAAATTGCAGTCTTTTTTTTTTTTTTAGGATCTGAAAACTAGAGATTTCACAGGCCCGTCCTGTGTAACATTTAGCCATCTTATTAATCTATTAAGCAATAAAGCCTGAAGAATGGGTTCATAAAAAAGGACAGCTTTTCCAGTGTTTTTTTAAATGAAAAATACAGTTTATGATATGACTTAGAAATGCCCCAGCAAACAGTGTATTTTCAGGTTTTTTTTACTATACCATGAAATCCCTGAATGTAACGGTTGTGACTAAAGCTGGATCTGTAACCAGCTGCAGTTTTCTGCTGAGATGCCATGAGAAAGAAGGTGCTCTAGGTCTAATTAGGAAATGAACAAACTTGAATGTGCTAGTGGCACTCAATAGAGTCACATGCCCAAGTTTCTTGATTATACATTTAAAATGGGCTTATAGTTTGTACATCATTCTGATATCATTAAAAATTGTATCATAAATCTTTTAATGCTTACTGCTTAGGTATGGCAGTAGTAGATGTCTTATAAATACATATATCAAACTAACAGAATAAATCAAATTAGAAGATACAGTGAGGTATTAATTTTATGAATATTTGTAAATATTGTCCAAAAATATAGCCTAATGAAGAGTAGGTATGCACAGATACATATTCCTCACTATTTGATGTCTTATAGAATAATAAAATCATAGAAACATTAAGATTGGAAAAGAACTTTATGATCATTTAGTCCAACTGTAAACCTAACACTGCCAAGTCCACCACTAAACCATGTCCTGAAGTGCCATGTCTACATGTCTTTTAAATACCTCCAGGGGTAGTGACTCAACTACTTCCCTGGTCCAATGCTTGACAACCCTTTTGGTGAAGAAATTTCTCCTAATATCCAATCTAAACCTCCCCTGCTGCAACTTGAGGCCATTTCCTCTCATCCTATCACTAGTAACTTGGGAGAAGAGACAAACACCCACCCCACTACAACCTCCTTTCAGGTAGTTGTAGAGAGCGATAAGGTCTCCCCTCAGCCTCCTTTTGTCCAGATTAAACAGCCCCAGTTCCCTCAGCTGCTTCTCATAAGACTTATTTTCCAGACCCTTCACCAGCTTCATTCCCCTTCTCTGGACACGCTTCAGCACCTCAATGTCCAACTTGTGGTGAGGGACCTAAACCTGAGCACAATATTCAAGGTGCGGCCTCACCAGTGCTGAGTACAGGGGCACGATCACTTCCCTGCTCCTGCTGGCCACAAGATTGCTGATACAAACCAGGATGCTCTTGGCCTTCTTGGCCACACTGTTGGCTCGTGTTCAGCTGACTGTCAGCCAGCACCCCCAGGTCCTCTTCCTCTGCTGGGCAGCTTTCCAGCCACTCCTCCCCAAGCCTGTAGCGTTACATAGGGTTGTTGTGACCCAAGTGCAGGACTTGGCACTTGGCCTCATTAAACCTCATACAGCTGTCCTTGCCCCATCAATCCAGCCTGTCCTGATCCCCCTGTAGAGCCTTCCTACCCTCAAGCAGATCGTCACTCCCACCCAACTTGGTGTCATTGCAAACTTACTGAGGGTGCACTCAATTTCCTTGTCCAGATCATTGATAAAGATGTTAAATATAACTGGCACCAATACTGACAGCTGTGGAACGTATTTGTGACCAGCTGCCGCCAGCTGGATTTAACTCCTTTCATCACTACACTTTTGGCCTGGCCAGTCAGCCAGTTTTTTACCCAGCAAAGAATACAGCCAGCCAAACCATGAGCAGTCAGTTCCTCCATGAGAATACTGTGGGAAAGGCTAGTCTACCTACTTAGTTGACTTACTAAAGTCTAGGTAGACAACATCCACAGCCTTTCCCTCAGCCATTAGGTAGGTCACCTTGTCTTAGAAGGAGATCAGGTTAGTCAAGCAAGACCTGCCTTTCCAAACCCATGCTGGTTAGGCCTGATCCCCTGGTTGTCCTGTACATGCCTAGTGAGCACACTCAAGATGACCTGCTCCATTACCTTCCTCAGTAATTGCTAAGCCTACTATGGCCCCAGCTAAAAAATTGCTTTGGTCTGTGGTTTTGATTATTAATTTAGGCTTACATGTTCATTTGCATGGGAATATAGGCCAATTAACTGCTATTCATCAATAGCAACTAGAAATGTTAAGATGCGGATAAACTGTATGACTGACAAGCTGTTTTTTCAAAATTTTAACCTTATTTAGCAAATAATCATATGTAAAAATAACACTATTGTTTGAAAAAATTAGTAAATGTAGTATAATTTTCAGTTTCTAAAAATGTAGATTGGGTGTATGTAAAATGTAAAACACATTTTGAAATTGTAGTATTCAATGTTGCATTGTTCTTTTCTATTGTGATTTATTGCCCCAGCACTGGTATATATCTATAGCATTGTTAGTTAATCATGCATTCTGATATGCTAGTTTTTTAATTTCATGAACTTGCTAAAGATTTTATGATCTTTATGTGTGACTTAACATCAAAATCTGTGCAAACCGAGAGCAGCCTCTTGGCTTGCCAGCATGTATTTTGGATATATATTATTAAATATACTAGTAGCCAAAAGCAATTCTTTCCATGTGAAATAACCACAGAAAAAAAGCTATGTTAAAACCCAAGTCACTGGGAAAAGCAAACTGGTTAAAAGGTGGTGGTGGATAACTGATTGTCTTTCACACAACACGCTCTGCTGCAAGTCTAAATAAGAGAGCTGTGCAGTTCCTGCAGTGTTCTAGTCCTTGAGTTCATGCCACTGGGATAACATTTCCTGTTTGCCAAAAACTTTGGAAGACATTGTTTGAAACCACTTGAAGACTTGCTTTTTTTTTTTTTAAGTAATTAAACCTTTTTCACATTAATGGTCTATTTAAACATGACACAGTCTCTCATAACTCGAACTGCAGTCTGGTTTTCCTATGATTTTTTTATACCATTGTGATACTTTTTTTCTTGGAAGCATAGCTTGCAAATAAGTGATCTTCATGGATGAAGGTAATCGTTTGTCATAGTAAATAATGGAAAATCATGGAGAAAACAATAGCTGGCTTTTTGAAAAAGGGAAAAACAACACTCCCTTAAACCTGAACAGGAAATTTTAATTAAGGTATTTGTCCTAAGGACAAGAATAGTCCAAACAAATAACCCTGATTACAGAAGGAAAATATTTAGACTCATATGATGGTAGTAAACTAATAATTTCAAATAATTTTAGCAATTTGCACTTTTTTCTGAATTACATCCAGTATCTTATTGTTATAATTCCCAGTTTACAGCTTCTTTGCTACACTTCATTGAACTACGAAGATCCTCTGCATTCCTGTGCTCCAGCTCTTTCATTGCCTTGTATATGGTCAAGCTGACTCCCTTAACCCCTTTATTTCAGGCTACACAGAGCTTTTTTTCCCATTGTCTAGTACACACTAAGGACCCTAATACACACTAAGGACCTTGGATTTGGGCTGTTTTCTAGAGTGTATATGTATTTTCAATTGTCTTGAGACATTAGTTAATTCATAGTATCAGATTCTGGAATATAATTGATTTTCGTCATCCAAAATTCTGATTTAAGCACATTAAGCTCAGGATACTCACAGTGCTCTGCTCTGGTACTTTTATACATGGACTGTAAGGTTTTAAATTAATATGTATGGGCCTTAAGTGGATACCTGTCTGCTTTTTAAAGATTGCTGGCAACCTGTCAGTGCACACACAGCTATTATACCTCTGGCAGTGTTTAAGATGAAAGGGTTATAAATTCTTTCTTTTTCCCTGACTATGCAGGAAGGCACGCTCTGGCAGCCATGGCTGGACACAAGGTTATTCACCTATTCTTTTGAACTCAGACACAATAGCTGTGGCAATACCTACGACAGGATATAATAACAGGGGTCCTGAATATGGGTCCTGCACACTATGCTGTTACTTTTTCCATAAATGTCTTAGCAAAAAAGATTGGCTGGGAGTAACCATAACTCAGAAGAATATGAATGATTTGTCTTCTGTATGATTGCAATATTGCTACTGTTTTTGTGTTATGGTTGTATAACTTAAAGCATGTATAATTCAACAACCTTTTTTGGAACTGTGATCTTTAAATAACAGTTGTATCCTAGCAAAGTGTGTAATGTGGGTAGTTAGGTTTGAAATAACAGCTGAGACAGGTGACTTAACTTTCAAACTTTATTAGCAGTAAGATTTCAGGCATGTAGAACATTTGTGAAACCTCTGTGGTGTTGACTTAGCTGCTGTTCTAGCCAAGGCACGTTAAGAAAGATTGCTTGTTTGTTTTTCTGGTTTTGCTAAGCAGCGTGGACATACCCTGTGCCTGAAGATCAGAAGGAATTGATGAGACACAGGGAAAGAAAGAAGGAAGAAGGGATGGAACTACAGATCCCAAGAGTACAAATTTGTATTGCATGGAGTGTGTAACTATGGAAGTAGTTTACCATTTCTACTAGATTGCTTTAAACTGCGTATGTTGCACAGCAAGTTCTCTTGTGGGGATTTTGTTTTTTCTTTTCGAACAATGTTAAGAGAAATAAAAATAAAGAAGACGATACTGCTTTCAGTAAAATGGATCTGTCACAACAGAGACAGATGCTGGAGGGAACAGATAGTAAAAAAGAGACACAGTAAAATAAGAGGAGTGCACAGGTACACATAGGGCTGGACTACTAAGTATGTTTCATGCCAAGGTGTTGTGGTTTAATCCCAGCAAGCAACTAAGCACCACAGAGCCACTCACTCACCCTCCAACGGTGGGATGGGGGAGAGAATTGGAAGAGTAAAAATGAGAAAACTCATGGGTTGAGATAAGAAAGGTTTAATAATGGAAATGTAATAAAGTAAAATAGTAACAGTAGTAGTAATAATAATAATAATATACAAAGTGAGTGATGCATGATGCAATTGCTCACCCCTCATTGACCGATGTCCAGCCAATCCCTGAGCAGCAATTGCTGCCCCCTGGCCAACTCCCCACAGTTTATACACTGAGCGTGACATAATATGATACGGCATATCCCTGTGGGCATTTGGGGTCAGCTGTCCCAGCTGTGTCCCCTCCTAGGTTCTTGTGCACCTGACAGAGCATGGGAAGCTGAAAAGTCCTTGACTAGCGTAAGCACTACTTAACAACAACTAAAATATCAGTGTGTTATCAACAATATTCTCATATTAAATCCAAAACACAGCACTATACCAGCTACTAGGAAGAAAATTAACTCAATCCCTGCTGAAAACAGGACACAAGGTTAGAAATCAGGATTATTGTCCCCAGGATATTCAGCCCCCTGAGCTGGAAGACAGGGATGGATAGCAGAACAAATCCCCCCTAATCCAAGGGAAGCAATTTATGACCTTCTGAGTGACCTGGACATTCACAAGTCTATGGGGCTGGATAGAACCCACCCAAGACTACTGAGGGAGCTGACAGAGGAGCTCGCTAAGTCACTCTATCGTTTATCAGCAGTGTTGGTTAACAGGGGAGGTCCCAGATGACTGGAGGATGACTGGAGGCTTGTGAATATGATGCCCATCTACAAGAATGGCTGGAAGAAGGATCCGGAGAAGCACAGGCCAGTCAGCCTGACCTTGGTACCAGGGAAGATTATGGAGTGGTTTGTCTTGAGTGTGTCCACCAGGCATGTGCAAGACAACTAGGGGATCAGGACTAACCAGCATGGGCTCGTGAAAGGCAGGTCCTGACCAACCTGATCTCCTTCTAAGACAAGGTGACCCACCTAATGGCTGAGGGAAAGGCTGTGGATGTTGTCTACCTAGACTTTAGTAAAGACTTTGATATGTCTCCCACAGTATCCTGGAGGAATTGGCTGCTTATGGCTTAGACAGGTGTACTTTTTGCTGGGTAAAAAACTGGCTGACTGACTGAGCCCAGAGAGTTGTGGTGAAAGGAGTTAAATCCAGCTGGCGACAGCTGGTCACAAATACGTTCCACAGCTGTCAGTATCGGTGCCAGTTATATTTAACATCTTTATCAATGATCTGGACAAGGAAATTGAGTGCACCCTCAGTAAGTTTGCAATGACACCAAGTTGGGTGGGAGTGACGATCTGCTTGAGGGTAGGAAGGCTCTACAGGGGGATCAGGACAGGCTGGATTGATGGGGCAAGGACAGCTGTATGAGGTTTAATGAGGCCAAGTGCCGAGTCCTGCACTTGGGTCACAACAACCCTATGTAACGCTACAGGCTTGGGGAGGAGTGGCTGGAAAGCTGCCCAGCAGAGGAAGAGGACCTGGGGGTGCTGGCTGACAGTCAGCTGAACACGAGCCAACAGTGTGGCCAAGAAGGCCAAGAGCATCCTGGTTTGTATCAGCAATCTTGTGGCCAGCAGGAGCAGGGAAGTGATCGTGCCCCTGTACTCAGCACTGGTGAGGCCGCACCTTGAATATTGTGCTCAGGTTTAGGTCCCTCACCACAAGTTGGACATTGAGGTGCTGAAGCGTGTCCAGAGAAGGGGAATGAAGCTGGTGAAGGGTCTGGAAAATAAGTCTTATGAGAAGCAGCTGAGGGAACTGGGGCTGTTTAATCTGGACAAAAGGAGGCTGAGGGGAGACCTTATCGCTCTCTACAACTACCTGAAAGGAGGTTGTAGTGGGGTGGGTGTTTGTCTCTTCTCCCAAGTTACTAGTGATAGGATGAGAGGAAATGGCCTCAAGTTGCAGCAGGGGAGGTTTAGATTGGATATTAGGAAAAGTTTCTTTACTGTAAGAGTGGTCAGGCATTGGAATGGGCCTGACCTGTGGTAAAGTCACCATCCCTGGAAGTGTTAAAAAAATCTGTAGAAATGGCACTTCAGGACATGGTTTAAGAGGCATGGTGGTGTTGGGTTGATGGTTGGACTTGATGATCATAAAGGTCTTTTCCAACCTTAATGTTTCTATGATTCTATGAAATATAGTTACGTAGAGTCTTTCTATAGTGAGTAAAATACCCCTATTTCCAGTGAGTGGTTCAAAACATTGATGAAAAAGAAAAAGCTCACCTGAAGTGATACATCAGTATAATAGCTCTATATATATGAAAAACCCAGCAACCCTGAAAGGCAGGAAGATTGTGGTTTTAATTGTTGTGACTGTTTAGTGAAAAAAAGGAGAACATGGCCTCACTATTTGTCATTGACATAGGATCTGTAACATGTCTAAACATCATTTAGAAAATTACTAACATCTATGCATGATAAAAGACTATAACCACTAACAAAGTATAGGATAATGATCAGTTCTTACAACTGAGAGAGGTTATAGCCTGTGGTCTTTGGCTTTCAGATTATTTATCTCACGTAGCATAAGTGGTCCACTACTCTAGGTATCCTGTGTAGTCAACTAATAAAAAAAGGCTCTGTGAAGGTGTAAGACCTCTGAAGTACTTTAGACAGTTGCCTCAGAATAAGAAGAACCAGCTTTTTCTATAACTATACAGACAATTTCCAAACCAGCTTATAGGTTGACATGTACATTAGGTAGCATGGATCCAACCTTGAGGGCTGAATCTGCTGCCAGGTCATATTTATGACTTTAGAAGTGATAAGAGAAATAGACTTTGAGAGCATCTGGCTGAGATCAGGGACTCTGGAGGATCTCTAATGCCTTGGGGTTGTTGCAAGGAGAATAGAGTATATGATTTCATGTGGAATATCTATCAAAGAGACAAAAGTGGTCATTTTCCTAGCATACACCTCACTTGAATAAGATGAATCCAAAGCTTAGTCTGCACAGAGCTTTATCTCATGAAAATACTGATAACTGTTCAGGGGATACCTCCACCCACTCATGGGAGACATTATGAAATAAGAATTTTCTGCCTATCTTATAATTAACATCACTATATGGTAAAATCCCCCTGTCACACTGGAAAGAAAAAAAAAAATTTATTGGGGATGTAAAAACTCAAGTGACAATCTCCAGTAGGTAAAAAGAAATAAATTAGCCTTTGGATCCAATTTCAGGACTTTACAGAACTAACTTATAATTGTTGAACTTTGAGGGTTGCTAAGATTGCATCACATTTCAGGTTTTTCTCTGTTTTGTGGCAGAGTACGTAAGGATGTTTGCAAGTATTCTGGATGCTAAAGAATTTTGTGCGCCATCTCTTCAGGTTTCATAGGGAGCCTGGTGGAGAATATCTCATGGTCTCTAGAAGCATCTGAAATAATACTGCTCTGTTGTTATTCCCCAGTTTGTATGCTCCTTTTCCATCGTGTTTCTTTTTGATACAGAGAAACAGACATTTAACAACTCAGTGCTATGCAGGTTTGTAATATTACCTTTGTATATGTGAAATAAAGAACAATAGACTTAATATATTTCTCAACAGGGTTGATCAGAAGAGATTAGATTGTGTTGGGAATCACTTGTTGGAAATGTGGCATTTGCTTCCTTCTAGGTTGTCAGCATATTTCTATTTGCTTATTAGATGGTTACTTGTGTGACATATACAGGTGGTTTCAATCTAGTTTCTGTTGTGCGGGCATGTATCTGTGTCTGACACTGCTTCAGTTCATTCAGATGAAGCTGAAGACTTGAGTGGTTGGGAAAAATCACCTTCTTTCTCCTGTTAAAGTGAGATGGTACCTGTCTATCAGAGATGTGTATATTTGGGAGACCAGATATTTATATAATCCTGAACAGAGATGTTGAAGCACATGGCCCATCTGCAGTTCTGGTACTATAACTAAAAAAATACCATATGAATGTTATTTTGGAAATACTTTTCCTGAGAGCCAAAACCCCAAACTTATTGATGCTTAACTAGTCCTACAGAAATATTAAGCTAATTTGCCAGTAGCACAAATGCCAGTAGAAGTCTTACAGAATGACTGAGTAACAGGATGTGCGGCAGAGAACAAGGAAGCTTTGTCAGTGAAGACAAAATGCTCTTCCTTCTGAGCATGCTGCCAGAAAACTCTGTTGAGGTAAAGATAACACCCATAAGGAAATGACCAGAATGGTAGATTGATTTCAATAGCAGAACAACTCATTTTCTCCAGCTTCCGTAAAGCTTCCAGAGGTTTAGTGATGAAGTGCAGGCTTTGCGTACAGAAGACTCAAGGCTAGACATGTGTGCTAGTATGGAGAAATAATCTATTTTTTTTTTCTGTGAAGAATTAAAATTATTTTGTAAGGTGTTCCAAAACTTACTGTTGAATGGAATGAAGCTCTCATCCCTCATGTGTTAAGTTCATTCCTTTTATGGTATTTCCTGAACAGGAGAGCGAGTATTTAGATTTCTATCTGGACACAGTTCTGAAATATGTCAAAAAAACTGATCAGGCCTTGGTGTGGATGAGGTTATTGGAAAAGAAATTTCATAGTCATAGAAATATTCTATATCACAGCAAAAAAGTCACAGCCTAACAAGCCTTATAGTAAAATTTCCATCTGATTTATTGAGATTCATTCTGTGCAGATAGTAAAACACTCACTAATAGCTGAACATTTGCTGGTGTATGCATTGGTGGATATACATAAATCCCCTGTATTGTAACTTTAATTAGATGGCATTTCTAGGACTGATATTAAGGCAAAAATATATGCCAGATGCTTTCTTACTTCCATTTCCAATGCCTGTACAGAAAAATGGTAAGGAGAAAATTGAAAATAAATATATATTTTTTATACATCCCTAAAATAATCTTGTCATAGGTCTTCCTTTTCTGTTCTGGAATTCCTAGTAACCTTTGCAAGACCAAAGATCTCCTCTTTAAGTTTTGTTATCAGGGCTATTTCCTGTGAAGGTAAACTTACAACAAAACTTTCAGGAAGAATCCTAAAAAGTCCCAGAATCTACCTTTAATGAATACTATGTGTGGCCTCTCAGCATTTCTTCAGTATGGCCTCATGGTAATTTCAGTACATAAACCTTGTTCTTCCTGTTAATCTCCACTGTATGCAAACAGAAAATGTAGGACACCTCTGTCTCCAACTGATGTGTTAGAGACATCCTCAGAGGAAAGGCATGGTTAGAAGCAGGTCCAGTAACTCCAGGGTACAACAATGGAAGCATTTGATCAGCTCAGGTTGTCATTAAAGATATTTTCTTAACTTGCTTTTCCAGCTGGCTTAGATTCTTTGTTTTAGCTCTGTGGAAATCAGATTCATCTTGACCCTGAACGCATTGATGAATTCCTGGTCCATTTGTTATTACAAATGGTTATTTTCTAGAGGAAAAACAGTGGCAAGGAGAAACGTCACAGAAATGTTATCTTAACTGTGGCAGACTATGGGAAATCCAGTTTTGGGTGAAACTTTAACTTTTTGCTTTCACTGCAAGGTGGGAGCATTTCAATTCAACTGACTTCTCTTATCTTCACATTTCTTTAAAAAGCCCCTCTGTGGTCTGTAATAAATTCTCTGGGTCTCCAAAACCAGCTACATGGACTATGTGTATGTTTTTCCTAGTATTTCATCAGGCTCAGTATTAACATTGGACATATCAAAGTAATAGCCAAAAGAAAGCAAACTGTAACAGCTGCCGACATGCACATTTCTGTATACTGACAGGCTAATTTGTGAATTATAATTCTTAACTAACCTTATTAAAACTTGTCCCTTGGAAAAAAACAACCACATATCTGTGTTTTTTCAAAGCTTTTATGCTTTTTTTTTTTCTCCTTACATTCCTGAAGTGATGTACACATGGTGCGAAATATCACAGGCCAAGAGATTACAATAGAATATTGAAGAGCAGAAGAAATGTGCTTGAGATACTTTAAAAATTGAAAACTGCAGCTGTAGTGGTTCCCCCAGTACAAGAGGGATACCAGGAAGCTGAAGCAAACTCAGTGCGCCACTGAGGTGGTTGGGATCCTGGAAAACATGGCATGAGAGGAGTAGCAGTTTGTTCATCCTGTAGGAGAGAAGGTGGTCAATGGGCCCGAAATCCTCCACTGCCTAAGGGACGTCATAGGGAAGGCAGGGCCAGACTCTCCTTAGAGGTGTGCATTGAAGACAAGAGACAGAGGTCACAAACTGAAGCAAGGGAAATTCCTTTGAGATAAAGGGAATTAAAAAACCTAAAAGATGATGGTCTGGAAGTCATCCGATCCCACTCCTTGCTATATAGCAGGGTTATCTCAAAATTAGAGCAGGTTGCCATGTCCAGTCATGTTTTGAAAATCTCCAACATGGCATCATGAGAGTTTATTAAATATTTCTGTGAGTAATCTAAATAATTTTAAAGATTTAGAATTATTTTAGAAAATATATGTAAATAGCACACTGGATAAAATTGGTACAAATTAGTGACCTTTTAAAATTTAACTGTTCATATAAAAATGTATTTTTTTACAGTCAAAATTATTCTGAATCACAAAGATGTTTAAGTTATCTTTGGATTTGCTATGGTTTCTAATTACTTGTTCCTGAAGTAATTACTTTGAAAATTGGGTAGGAGTATTTTCCCAAAGGCATAGTATCTTATACTTTGTTTGACAAAGGCTGAACAAGTTTTCTTATCAGGCAGTAAGGCTTAAATACTTAGGTCTCACCATGGCAAAAACCCAAACAAACAAAAATATTTGGTGTAGGAATTAAAAAAATTCTTTAAGTTGTGCAAATAAGGACATTGTTTAAGTTACTCTTGTAATAAACAGGCACATTAATTTTCTTTTTAAAATCAATGCATCAAAAACAGGATATGCATCAAAACCACAAGCATGTTATGTAAGTACAATTAGAAATGTACTTTTGGAAACTTCCTGAATTTGAATTTTTATGCCGATGGGCTCTGACATTAAGTGGGTTATTTTAAACTCTTCTGTGAATGTTCCCCACACTGCTCACTGGGGTGGGGCCTTTGGATCTGTGGGGAACTCAGAGGAGAGCAGTGAAATTCTTCCTATTAGTCAGACTGACTGGTGACCCAAACTAGCTGATCAGATCAACTGCTTCAATCTCTTGGAGCCTTTGCTAGGCTCTCACATCACAGCCGTTGTGAGTAATATTTCACACCATCTCCAGTTGGCTCAGAGTCCATGTCCCATTCTGGCGGGCAATGACCCGGCCTCTATTATTCATGTCTTCATCACCTCTTGGCTAGAGTATAGCTGTGTGATAAACCTGGGCATGATGCCTACAGCACTTAGGAAACTCCGACTAATAGAGAAGGCTGGAACACATCTCCACAGGCGCACTGGCTACCATGGGTCCATCAAGCCCCCCTACAGAGATTTCCCAAGTTCAAATTCCTTTTCTACTACCAAAAAACCAGATTGTAATTCTGTGATGAATATCACTACAAGATCTGCTCTTTTGCTATGGATAAGGTATTGTAAATTTTGCTATAGATAGTGCAAAGTTATATTAAAACTTAATAAAAAATTGTGTAAATATGCAAATTCACACAAATATGTGGCTTAAAAGGGCAAAAAATGCCTTAAAAATAAGGGATAAAGCGTACCTCTCAGAGCTTTCTTGTGGTTCAAACTGAGAACTAGGGTTCTTGCAGGGACAAAAGAAAGTCACTAGTTTTTCTTCCTCAGCTCCACTTTGTCTTTTCTGATGTCAACACATAATAGCTTTCCTAATCCTAAAGCTTAAACCCCACCAGAACACCACTTATTCTGGAAAGGGTGAGAAAACAGAAATCATGCGAGAGATGCACAATCCTGTTGCTTACTGCAAAGCAGGAGGCCAGGGTGTGAGTGAGGACTGCAGCCGGGAGGACCTATGTGGTGGACCAGACCGACCATGCACAGCTAATAGCAAGTTCAGAGTCAAAGTTGTGGTTTTCTTTTGAACAAAGGCAGTTAAAAGGCATAGTGGCTAAATTTAGTGATGGAAAATATTTTCTGAGTTCTCTGAAAAATGCCTCTTGTTTGCTACCACTAGGAACAGTTGATAAAATCACAGAAATATTTTAAGGCTTTAAGTCATCAGAGTATTTACCCAGACATCTAAGTCCATTCCTATTTAGTGAAGCATGTGAGTATTTTAGTGTTTTGTGTCTACTATTCTATTCATACTGCCCATGTGAGAAGTAGGCATGGATGTTAACACAAGAAGGATTCAAGTTTCAGAATTTTCTGTTGTGGAAGCAGAAGATCTGACAAGTTAATACAAATACAAAATTGAACAAACTAAGAATGCTTTGCTAATCCCTCTGAAGTAAGCAACTAGTCCTGAGAGCAGAACCGAAGAAGCTTACAATTTATATAGCTTGGACTCCTAGTAAGAGATTATGGCTGTAGGTATGGCTGATATGGGGTTGCAATTCCTAGATCTGCTTCAGGAAGAATTTTTTTTTTTAAAAAAAGTTGTTAGGTAGAACTTCCAAAACTCTGCCTCCTAAATATTGTCTCTGGAAGCAAAACCACAAATAACATCCTAAATATTTAGGTGGAATCTCTCCGAGTTACAAACTATGGCTTGTCCTAGGGAACTCTGTATATCTCCTCTTTAAAGTTTTCTTTATTTCATTCTTCTGTACATGATCCAGTGAAAGCAATTCCTTCTGTGTACCACAGCTGACCTACTGTACCACTTCAGTTTGACAGAAATGCAATAAAAATAGCTAAAGAATGTGCTGATGAGAACAGTTATTGAGGGAAGCCGTCATGAGGTTTATAGCACCTTCTTAGTTTGCTGGTGCCTAAGATCAGCTGAGCTAGGAAAGCAGAGAACTACAGCTAGGAATCAAAGCCAGCTTTCAAATGCAAGTGCTATTGATATTATAGGTTAATACATCTGAAAACGAAAGCAGGATATGCCTTGACAGCACCAAAAATCTGTCCATCATATTATTTTCCCTAGACGTAAGCATTCTGTGCTCCAACTGGGAAAGAATTTAAAGGATTGTGACAGCTAAAAAGACAGGTATATAGATCTATATTTAGGTATATTTCAGGTTCAGAAGAATGATATGTTTTTAATGCTATATTGAATTCAGTGTGGAATGGCTGAACTATTCTGATTCTAGGCAATTCAGAGGAGTCTTGTAATGAATTTGTGGCTCTGTAGTGCACTGGACTTGCATGCATTTCCATTGTCAACATTTGAATAAGGTCTTGCAGCTCACTAAAATAATTCTGATCCCCCGCCCAAATGTTTTTTTCATATAACTTTCTAGTCAGAGTGTCAACATGGCACTCCAGCCATGGTTAACAAGGATGACGAACCAGTTATCTGACAAAGCAATTCTATTTTACTGTTTTACATAGGTCAAAAGAACACAGTTCATCTGTAAATTTAATTTTCTCACACATCAGTGTGAAAATCACATTGTCAGTGAAAATAAACCATCTGTGAAAGCTTTGAAGATGGCTCTCTGGAAGCCTATGCACTGGTATAAATAAAATACATTATGCAAACCCTATCAATTTAGGAGTTCTATAGCTTGTGCACTAATCAGGGCCACACACATTTCAATGATACAAGTAAGAGGTACAGCAAAAGAAAGAAGGAGGAGGAATATGGAAATTAACACAGTAATCACAAAGAATTTCTGCTAACTTTCCTAGAGCTGCTAGGAACTTTTGTAATTATCCCATGGTATGTTTGAGGTATATTATTGAAACAGTTTCAGTTATTCAAACAAAAAGTAAATAGAAGAAAGAGAAAATAATTTTATTATGTTCTCTTTAGTCACATGTGTAGCAGATGATGTAGATAACTACATCTCCCTTCCTCACCCTGGAAAGACCCTCTGTGGGTCATCCAGTACTTGGTGGAGGTCAGTGATAATTTGGTCAGTGGCTTTGTTCTGTTATATTGTGTTGTTATATAGCAAGTGTATTATACTCCTCTTCTATGCAGAAATGCTCTCGGTACCTCAAGGATGATTTGCATTGATGAATGAAAAGATATGCATAACTGCAGATTTAAAATGTGATTGTTAATACAAATGCACGCTAAGGTAAATAACATGTAGACACTGTTTTCATTGTCGTTGTGCTCTTCAGAGCCTTTGCACAGAATGCTTTCACTGTTTCCTGTAAAAGCTATTTGTCACTCAGTAACAAATTAAGATCCCAGTGGTCAGTCTATTTTTTCTTTCTTCATTGTTCTTTATTTATAACTTGATGCATAAACTACACAGGAATTTTCCAAACATAAAGACAGACAAGAGCTATTGCTTCATACCCTTGAGCATCTAAAATAACAAAGAGATATGGAAATGCTCTCACTGTACTAAATCCCAGATGATGGTATTAGGTCATTTCTACTGTGAATTCCTTTGTTTGTGTTCCTAAGTATAAATGACGTAAAGTAGTATGACTGCAAATAATACCATGATCATGCACTTGTTCATTGCTGCCAAAAAGAATTGTAGGATTGCTTTACTAAGGCTATATCCATACTTTTCCCCTTGGATACCCTCCATTTACTGAAAAGCAAGTCCTATATTTATGCGTTCTGACAGCCCTCAGCACAGCACCCAGTGGCTCTGGGAGCTGGCCTCTGGACTGGCAGGCAAGCTCTGTTATGAGCAGATTTGTTAATGTAATTCCTTTCATGCTTTAACAAAACATTTCCCTGTGAGATGTTCAAAACACTCTAAAAAAAGAGATACAAACTTTTCCTAACACACAAGAAACCTGCCCGGATAGAGGACTACACAGAAGGTTTTTTGTGAATCATGTATTTTTGCTATGTCCTTTGAGTCATACAATGACGCAGAAGGTATGGATGGACACGGTCCAAAAGGTACAACTTAAGAAGCAAAAGGCAAATCCTTCTTCACAGGAAGTTGTATCACTCCACTGGCCAGCATGGGCTTTCATCACCTCCAGATGCTGTTGCAGATATTACTTGATTTAAAGACATTAGAACACTTTTGAAGAACTCATTAGGACTCCCAGTCTCATAGACACTATTCACCTATATTGCATATAGTGGCCTTTACATTAAATTATGCATTGCATGTGAGTATTTCTGTACAGAAAAGCACACATAAACAATGTTACTGAATCACATCCACCTGTGTCTGCAGAATACACTCACACAACAAACAGTGTCAATGTCCAGAGAAACTCCTAGGACTTCCAGAACTGTTGTGCCATTTCAACTCTCAGCTACAAAGAAGCCAGGAAAGAGAGAAGAAAAAAGCAAGGAAACTAAGCATGATGGAAAAGAGGTCAAATGGAGTAACAAATACTTGTAGTATTCAAGGGTGCTCATTAAAGGAGAGGAAGAAAAAGCCGTGAGGCAGAAACCTGCACAAACAATCAAGTGAAAAAACAATGTAAAATGGAAAGAACAGCAGAGAAAATACAGTTGGGGGAACCACAGTCAATCAAATTGAGCTACAAATCCTCTGAAAGACAACAGTGTCCAAAAAGGTAAATATATATATTATTTTTCTTATGTGGCTCTGTGGGACCATGGCAACATCCACCACCAGACTTTAACATAAGGTGATAGTTTTCATAATTCTGAACACACTTTTTGGATTAAATTGTTTTAACACTGTAAATCTCAATCAGTTTACATTATTTTCCAGGGCCAAAAATTATAAAACTAATAATAGAAAATAAGTTGTTCTGAGGATCAAAGTCTCCCTTTTCAAGTAAAACAAAAAACCAAAGATCCTAAAAAGTCACTTTTTTTTTTTTAAAACATTAGTCTTCTAAGAAATTTTATACTAGGAGCATTGTTGTGGTTTAGCCAGCAACTCAGCCCCACACAGCTGCTCACTCACTCCCCCACCGGTGGGACAAGGGAGAGAAGCAGAAGGGTAACACTCATGGGTTGAGATAAGAACAGTTTAATAATTAAAATAAAACAACAACAACAACAAAAATGCAATGGAAAGGAAAACAATGAGAGGCATGAAACCCAGGGCAGCAGGAAGGGGAATGAACCACCAAAACAAACCACAAATAACACAACCACTCACCACCTACCAACCCAACACCACCAGCCCCCAAGCTGCCACTGCCCCCATTAATATACTGGTCATGGCATCACATGGTATGGAAGGAACATCCCATTGGCCAGTCGGAGTCAGCGGCCCCGGCTGTGGCGCTGCCCCTCCTGGCCTCCCGCCCACATGGCAGAGTGCGGGAAGCTGGAAAGGTCCCTGAATAAATAACACTTTTTTTTAAAAAAAATCTACAGATAGGTCCTGAGTTAGAAATAGCCTGTTAAACTGAAATCTGAAGAAGGGTGCCAAGGATCGTCATTGTGCCTAACTCCATCTGGAGCTGCCTTTCATATCACACACATGTTTTTTGAAATGTCTGATATAATATGTTGATGAGGTGGATTTAAACACTCTGAGAAACAGTATGCTGAGTAAAAAATATTCTAATTTATAAATACCAGTCATCCAAGGAGTTCTCCGAGATTCTAACTGGGGAGTTAATTTCTTAAGGATAAGCTGCTACAGGGAGGTATCACAGTTTATCATAAAATATTTTTAGGTTTTTTTCCACTAGTTATAATTATTGCAATTGTGTGCTGGGCAGTCTGTGTATATGAGTAGAGTTAGGGGCAGGATGGAGGAAATGAGGACAGAAAAAAAAAGTCAGCTTGATGCTATTCCAACTGAAAATAGCCTAATTACCTACTTAGACTTTAGATTAGGGTTGTGAAACACTGGAATAGGGTGGTGAAACACTGGCACCAGTTGCCCAGAGAGGTGGTAGCTGCCCCATCCCTGGAAACATTCAAAGTCAGGTTGGATGGGGCTCTGACCTCTAAAAGTCCCTTCCAACCTAAACCATTCTATCATTCTATAATTTTATGATTCTCTGTAATTTTGCTCAACATTTTCATTGACATCAATGGAAATTCCAAATGTAGAATGAGGACAGAATACAGCTTACTGTCATTTTGGAGCATAACAAAATATAAAACAGCCATTTATAAAATATTTGTAATTGCGATCTTTGCAGAACACATTATTCTTGATAAGTTTTCACAAACATGGAGGTAGGAGTCACCCAAACTGGTAAACAGAGTTAAATGCAAAGAGAATATAAATTTGTATTTTTCAGGTTTTGAAAGCATTGGCTGTATATGTTCCCTCGCAAATGGCAGCCAAGAATTGCCAGATGAAAGGCGTATGTTATTCCTGCTAGTGATGTCACCAGTTTACTTTTTAATGTGCATATATTAATAACTTTGTTTATAAGGTGATTTTCCAAAAAAAAAAAAAAAAAAGAGTTGTCAAGCTGTCTCATTAAAAACAGCACAATAAGATAAAACTAATGGACACAGCAGATATTAAATAGTTATTAAAAAATGTTATCAATCATTAATCAGTTTAAGCGGTTTTATCTGATTGCTGTGCCAGTTAATATGTCTATGTCTGGAACTCTTACAACATTAAAATACTGGAACAGGAGAGGTATATCATTTATATATGTCCATTTCCTGCCAAACTTAATCCAAATTCCAGAAAGGAGGCAGATTTTGATCTTACTGTGACCCTGACTGCGAATGCACATAAGCTGATTTCTTGGAAGCTCTTTTCAATTGTCTTTTTGGTATGTATCAGAAAATGCTGGATGGAAAAAATAGAAAATACTGAACTGTAATTTTTGAATAATCTCCTTTGCTGTAACTGTGTTTTACTGTTCAGTGGCACATTGTCTCTATCAGAAATTTTGTAATGTCCCAACAATTTTTCTTTGAAGACCTGGCGAATGTAGCTATGTCCAGACTTGCAGGTGGGTTGGCCATTCAGTCAAATGAAATGGCTTTAGGATGTGGGAGTTCATAGCTAATGATGATCTAGGTTGGAATATGGACAGGAAAGACTTTGTAGATCAAGTTCATTGTTTTGTAACTGCAAGCAGCTATGATGTTTAGTCTAGAGCCTCTTCCACAGGATTTTTCTGCCCCTCCTTCCACACAGCAAAACTGAATGTGCTTGCAAAATACCAGAAAACACAGGACTGACAACATGCTCTGCTAAGCCAGTAATAGCTTTCAAGTGGCACTACCTCAGTCCTTCAAGAGGAGAGATTTTTGTGGACCTGCCCCAAACATGGTGAAGAATGGATTCTGTTTACACCAAAAGAAAAGGTAAAAATATAAACGTAAAAATATCCTGTTTTCTGCCACAGGAGGCTGGGGGAGAATTCCTTCTTGAGCACCAATCTGATATTGGGTACATCATAAGCAAGATCCATTGATCTGGCACTGGGGAGATTTCTAACCATTAGTAGATGATATAAGTCCTGACTAAGCAAAACTCAGTGAAACTATTGATACTTTTTTACTAAATTTATACTTGTTCAGATGACGGTGGCCCTGAGTATGAACAGATTTGCTGTTGCTGGCACTTTTTGCCAGCTCTGTTCTGCATGCATCGCATGCTGTAGTAGGATTAAAGTAGATCATCACTGTATCTAATCAACATCTAAGCAATGACAACCTTGACTACTGAGTGAAGAAGGTACATGCAACAATATGTTTTCAAAGCATTCACAATGAAATAATTTGCTCACAAGTGTGGGATCCAAATAAATCTGTTTCCTTTGTGAGAGCAGTATACCCCATGAGCCCAGAAGCCTGAGATTTGTGGTGAGGTTTTAAAAAACATTACCTGGTTATTATTATGGTAATTATGATTATTATCCCTGACTCGACAATGTCCTAAGCAACCTGCTGTATTTGACCCTGCTTTGTGCAGGGGTTGGACTAGATGAGCTCCAGAGCTCCATTCCAACCTCAACAATTCTTTGGTCCTGTGATTCTATTATTATGATTAATTGTGATAAATTAATTTATTTATATATTTATAATTTTATTATAATCAAATGTTGACTAATTAAAGAGGCATATGCAAACATTTAGTGCTCATGGGTGTATAGATCTGTGTGTGTGTGCAGGTACAGAGTCATTGTGCATGGAGCCTTGAAAAGACACCAGTCCTCATCTCCTGCTAGGCAACCATGGCACTGGCGTCCCTAGAAATGCAAACAGGGATATTGCCAAAGGATGGGTTGCCAAAAGGGCTAATGGGGCTGGTGAGACATACTCAGAGGGGGAAACTTCAAGGCCGTGGAAACCTGTTGTGTCTGGTATTGTGGGAGGAACCTTCCCCTGAAGTTTGCACACCAAAGGAGGCTGAATGTCCTGCTGCTGAGCCAGTCCCTAGCTTCCCCATCCACACCGGGCGTGATTCCCTCCTTCCAGCTCAATATGTGATGGTGATGGAAACAATGTGACAATATAAAAATGCCAGAAGAATTTTTGCCTACATCCAAATAAATATTAACTCATTCTAACTGTCGCCTGGCTGTGTCTGATTAAAATAAATTGTACTGAACATTCAGAAATGTTTAGCCATATAAAATTTAATTACTGTTTAGTGGGAATGAATCTACATATGTAAATTGCACAATTTTCATAGACTAGAATCATAGAATCATAGAAACATTAAGGTTGGAAAAGACCTTTAGGATGATCAAGGCCAACTGTCAACCCAACACCACCGTGCCTCCTAAGCCATGCAGTGATGTGCCACATCTACATGTTTTTTGAGCACCTCCAGGGATGGTGACTCTACCATTTCCCTAGGCAGCCTGTTCCAATGCCTGACCACTCTTTCAGTAAAGAAATTTTTCCTAATATCCAATCTAAACCTCCCCTGATGCAGCTTGAGGCCATTTCCTCTCGTCCTCTCATTAGTAACCTGGGAGAAGAGACCAACACCCACCCCACTACAACCTCCTTTCAGGTAGTTGTAGAGAGTGATAAGATCCCCCCTCAACCTTCTTTTCTCCAGACTAAACAACCCCCGTTCCTCAACCTCTCCTCAGAAGACCTGCTTTCCAGACCCTTCACCAGCTTTGTTGCCCCTCTCTGGACACAAGAAGGGAAAGTCAGCCTTTGGATGGTGTGCTCAGAAAGACTGGGCAATCTTTGGCATTTACTGTGGAAAGAGAATGCATTGCAGCATGGAAAATAAAGCCCAAGTTAAGCACGTGCAAAGGTACAGCATTAAGGAGACAGATAGACTGGAAGAGTCATGTTTCTAGAGCTCATGTTTCTAGCCACAAGGGTGAACTTTCTCCAAAATACTGCAGTGGCTGCAAGATCCCTAAGCCTCAGCATTCCTTTGTTGTTTAGTAAGTCTATTGCATAATGTGCCCTCCATCTTTTCCTAGTGGCTTGTCCTCATGGAATAACTGCCTCATTGTTCCAGCTGAGTTCAAATAGTAGCTGCAACCTGAAATATAAGAAAGGATAAAACATCAACCCTTTGAAAAATTAGTAAACTCCTCATGTCAACATATAAGGATGCTCTGTGTGTCTAAACCAGGGCACCACAAATTAATAGGCATGTAACAGCTTTGATCTGACATATTTTGATAACTTATGTCAGAGTTTTGCATCCCAGATGCCTAGTTAACTTCAATATGTTCACTCCTCAGTTTTCCTCAAATTACTCTTTTGCCTTCAAAGTATCCACTGTTGAAGAAAGAGGTTGTGGCTCAGTAGCACCCAGGGAGTCCTGCAGCTGGATTCAGCTAAGTCACTTTACCAGTTGCCGCCTTAAACTGTTTGCCAGTACCTTTCTGTTTCACTTTCCTTTTAATGTGGGAAAGAAATTCTGCCAGTAGATTTACTGGGAGGGGATCTCAAAGAAAACAGTCAGAATTAGTCACTGACCTGAGGACCTAAATTTAAATAAAAGGTAAAACACGTGCTCTCTGGAAGAACTTGAGACAATAATGGGTATGTGCATTGCATCTGCATTCCAAGATGTGTATATAATTTTAAAATCTAGAAGTCTTCTAATCTCAGAATCCTCTAATGAGGACTTCAAATTAGTCTGAGAAAATAATCTGATAATCTCCAAAATAATCTGAGATATCGTCTACTCTGGAACATTTCAGTATTTTTGTTATTAATTAGAGCAAACTCAAGCTCTAGCATTAATACCTATTAACCTGCTTTTCCAGAATTTTTGTATCTTCTTTTTAAATTTCTTTCACTTTTCTGTAGTTCTTAATCACTGGACAATTAAGCATTGAAATGTTCCATTGCAAATACAGTTTACAGGATCATTTATGATATCTGCTCACACAGTGACAATGATGCTGTTGTGATCATACAATCTGCATTCAGATTTCACTCTTAAGAACCAGACTCCCAGAAGACATTTCAGTGCTACTATCATTGCTTTAGTGGTTTGTTCTGTTCTGCTTCTTTTGCTACTTAAAGTTACATGGTCACAACATTGTATCACATCCATGGAGGACATTAAAACAATAGTAAAATACAGTGCAAGTCCATATGACTGTCAGAAATTATTTTGAAGTGACTTCATATATCCTTCTATAATTGATTCAGGTATTTTACTGCTGCACCTTGCATGCAAAAAAGTGCAAATGCAGATGTGCTGAAGTTAGTAGAAATATTAGGAAAAATTGCTTTCAACTCAGGATTAAATGAGTTAATAGTTTCCTGTTAAAGAATTCCCTTTGCTGTTGGGTTTTGTGAACTCATTATCTAGGCTAGTTAAAGAAAGTTTCAGGCCAACATATCTTGTAGTTTTCATTATGATTTTTCAGGAGTGCTATTCATAATCAGTGCACCATATGAACTATATTGTGTATAGTGGCCTCTGCTTTACATTATGTATTGTATCCATTTATATGTAGAAAACAACACACAAACAAAATCACTGAACCATATCCACCTGTGTCTGCAGGATAGTCACACAACAACCACTGTCTATGTCCAAGGACACTCCCAGGCTTTCCAGAACCATTGTGCCATTTCAGTTCTCAGCTATAAAGAACACAGGCTAGGATTTCTGTTTTGGCCAAACAATGCCATGCAGTAAACATTATGTTTAGTTACCCCAGAAGAATGAAGAACCAAGTTTATTCTAAATAGAAAATGAATTAATGAATGCAGAATTCCTAGGTATTTGCAATATGGGGCTTATATGGCTTTTCTCACTTTGATTTTACTTGGTAAAAATACCTGTTACAGGGCTGGGAATTAACAAATTAAATTTGAAAGATGTGGATAGGAATCGCACAATACATACTTGCAGTAAGCACTATAAAATCTTCTTTAATAATAGCTAGCTGTAATAGGAATATTTTTAATTATTTTTATTTTTTGTGTATAAAACACACCTCAGATTTTTCTTCGCTCCTTGAATGTACTTTCCTAGAAACTTAGCCAGCTTACAGTATCATAAACACAATTTATCCTGTTCTGCCTCAAATGTGGGCATTGTACAGTGCTCCTCTAAACGTGCTAGACTTCTTCAGCTAAAAATAGTTTGAAAGCAAAAAGAAATCCTTTACAGAGACACTGAAATAAACGGAAAATAGCTACTTAGGCCATGATCCAAACTATCCTAACAGTCATGCGTACTTTCCTTGTGTCACTGAGATTTGCCTCCTGTCTTTGGGACTACAAACAGCAACAAACTGAAACAAATCTTTACCTCCCAATAGAGTTTCATTAATGCCTCCCTCCAACTTCTTAAAATGAAAAATGTGCTTACTATTTTGCTGGATCAGAATCTCAGACCATGAGACTTACTTCTATGTGTTAAGAAATGATATTTTATTGGCACTTTGAAATACCACAATGTTTTCTGGCATTGAATAAATCTTAAAAAAATTGAGTATTAATGAAACATTGTGGAACAAAAGATAACACATGGATAAATTAATTTAAAATTACATGACATAAGCTGTCATAGGCTTGATTTAACCAGTTTTGTTCTGGGTTTTTAAATGTCTTTTTTTTTCAGCATTGTGATAAGGTGCTGGACTGCCATCTTCATTTTTGAGAATTATGTACACATGAATTACAAGAAAAGAAGGTGGTAGGGTCCTTTTAGTTTTTGTGAGACAAATTTGAAGATTCAGATGTCACGAGGTTTGTTAACAGAAATTGCTGAGCATGGCATATCTGTTTTCCATGATTAATGAGTTGTCCTGCCACAGATGCTACAGGAGCATCTTCTCCCCCTATGACACTCTGGTTAGTTATTTCCTTTGGTTTTAATCAATCTTATTGAAAGAAAGCAAACTTTGGACAACTGAAAGGATGCCACTATTTGGGGTTATACACCAGGACATATAAAAATAAAAAAATTCTCGCATAGTATATGTAGAACATGCAAAAATACAACCTCAGTGGCATGTGAATAAATGCACACCAAAGTCTCTATGCACTGTCACTTGTGGTGGATAACATTTCTAGCTCATGTTTTGATTGCCACTTTACTGAGCTGTTATTTGAAATTCAGGTACAAGTTTTAATGCAGTTATGCAAACACTTTTACTTTGATACTGTGGAAGGTTGAATCATGAGTAGCACTGATTTAACAAAAGTCACGTAATGATGTAGACAGTATAAGGTCTCTTGTTAAAATGTTCCACACGTCTAGCTGGATAACACTTGTGCCAGTATAGCCACCTTCACCTATATTTTTTAGAAACAGCTGAATGTATTACAAAGTCTGCCTGTAGTTCCCCCTTTTAATCCCATTTCTCCCCTTTTTTATATGGTGTCTAAGCAAGGAGAGTAGGAAACTTCAAGGTCTCTTGCAGGATCACATCCATACTTTGAAGAATGATGATGATTTTTAACTGAGTCATATATTGAAACACCACACACATTATTCAAATCACAGCATAAAAATAAATTAGAAAGCAAACTTCAAGATCAACAAACTAGCATTTCAGGAATCCTATCTTAAGTTATAGCAATGACATAAAAAAAGCAAGAGGGCAGCCATGACAAAGGGAGTATGAGTCAGTGGTTCCTAAGTTAATCAAAGATAAACAAAGAAGAGAATTAAAGAAACCAGATGCACAATTTTATTTTCCATTTTAGGAAAGTATTACAGTTTTATAGTTCCTACAGAGATACTTAAATGCTAATAATCATATCGTTAAAAAGCCAAACACCGAGAAGGGGAAATTTTAGTGATACCACACATTAAATTTTCCCTCTTGTTACCTCAGGCAATTTGACAGCTCTTGATCTCTTAGTGGAATCTGAAACTCTAGCCTACATTATATTTTTCTTTGTCAAACAGAGGCCAAATAATGTATGAAGAAAGTTAAATCCAGATGAACTACAGCATACTGCTAGGATTTGTCCTCTGATGTGCTACTGATTTTGCATCCAGTTTCTGTTGCTTTTTAGTGCCTAAATTTCATTCTTCAGAAAGTCAAATATTGAGCCACAAGTCAATCACTCATGGTCCAAAGATGTGACAGAGGCCCCTAAGTCAGTCCAAAATCTGAAAAAAGGCAAAACAGAGGTAACAAAAGATGTGCCTTAGCATGCCTTAATTGTTGTTTTTCAATAGAAAAGGATGGAAAAGGGAGGGATAGGAATAAAAAAGGGGGAACTATATTCTATTTTAGACTGGGAACACAGAAGTTTTGCTTTTTGGGCTTGACTTGGACGTGGCTTCTTAGTAGAACTGAACAAATGCTCTTACCTTCAGCTTTCTTTGCCTATCTGTTGTTGCTCATACTTCTCTTGTCTGTCTTCATGGGATGCTGCTTTTTTAAGTGCTTTAAACTGGACAAGACCTGCAGAGTGGCTAAATATAAAAGTGTACTACTCAGCCTAAAGTGCAGAGTTATTCCAAACAACAAATTAACTTTAAAAAGTGTAATATTAAACAGGATGTTAAAGACACTGTAATGAGGTAAATTTTATGTTTGACATCTCTTCTACAGTAAAAGGATTAAGAAGGCTTTTCCCTGTAAGTAGAGTAGGTCCCAGTTAGAAGAAAGTTGTTTGGTTACTATGAGGTGAATTTAAATTCAGAATTGCCTAATTTTCCTGAAGCAGAAAACCCCTTGAATAATATGTTCAATAGAAAAATGGAACTCTGATAATGATTTGGGGGAACGGTTTTAAATAAACCTGTGTGAGATGATGAGAAGAAAACATTTCACTAATTTTGTAAGTGAGATGGTGGCTTGCTTAAGAATGATATGGAACACTAAAATCTCCTGAAAAGATATCTACACAGCTCCTGGATCTCCTGTATTACAGAAAATATTTTGGTTAGTACTCATGGCACAAAATATACCTTATCCAGTCAGGAAATGAAACCAAATTATGTGATATATCTTTTTTTTTTGACACTGGCACAAGTTCGGCACAAAGTCTGATTCATCTTGAGTGTAGCAACTTGCAGACATATGGCCCTTTCACCTGAATAGACACAAGGATATTTTTAGAAGCTTAATATTCTAAAAGCAATGAGAATATTCTTTGGAATAGTGGAAAATCCAACATTGCTAGTTCAAACAGTTCTGGCAAGCAAGATGATGTTCTTGCCAAAGCAACACCAATGCTTTCCTAAGCACCACCCCAGAATTACCACTGACTAATATAAAAGTTGTGTTGTTTATTTGTGTCCTGGTGAACTATCCAGTTCAATTTGGAAATAAGCAACATGCACCATCACGTGGGCCGAAGGAGCCTGATTCTACCATCTCTGGTCTGTTGAGGCTTTGCTCCATCTTTAGGCTGTAGAATCATGATGTGCCTTTCTTTGACCTCTCTGTTAATCCAGCCAGCTCCCTAGTCCTTAAATCCTCATAAAACATTTACTTATGCCCTAGAAATGCTCTGTGTGAGAGAAACCTGCAGCAAAGTCCCTACGATCCACTGCCAAGATTCCACAAGGAGTTAAGAGCTGACTGTGAGGGCTTGTCTGCTTCCAGAGCCAGGAGCAAAAACTTTGCCACAGGAAATAAGATAATGCATCAACAACTTAATTTATCTTCTGATAGAATTGCCTTGCCTTGGGGAGGTACACTGAATGCCAGATGCTGTCAAACCAAAATCTGAAGCAATTTCATTACTGGTCTTTCAAATAAGGAATAATCATTTATTCAGTTTATTGTTCAGAGATCTTTTCGAGGAGTCCCTCTTAAGGACTTACAGAAAATATGGAATCTAGAGTGTTAGCTGATTGCAACCACATGTATCAATGACAAAAAGGTAGCATAAAGCCAGAGGAACAGTCTATCAGGGCCCTGAGGGCACCAGAAGGCCTCTGCTGGGGCTGCCCTCCATCGCTGTCCGTGGCCCAGGACCCTGTTTCAGCCCAGCTTCTGTCCCAGTGACATCGCAGCAATGCCAGCCTCCAACTCCATCTCCGCCCCTGTAGGCAGTCGGTCTCCTGCAATGTGTGTTGCAGCTTGTCTCAGCCCTGCCTCTGGCCCCAGCTCCTTTTGCTGCCAGTGTGTCCACCTGGTTACACCCTGGCCTTAGTTCATTGCTTGGTATGTCTAGCATGGTTATAGGTAGACATGGCCTAAGATTAAGCCACTTCTACAAAAAACAGCCATCTTTCCTCAAAATAGTTATTGCATTGGGAATATTTCAGGATTGTCCTTGTGCTTATATGCTGCATGGAAGCTTGGAAAGCATTTTCTTAAGTCATAAGGTGATGAAAAATTAGTCAAGGCAAGTCACAGTAAAAACCTCTGTAGTCATAAAATATCGTAAACTGCTGATTGGTGTGAGCATGGATGAGGTCTTTTAGAGGATAAAGGAGAAATTTAACAAAAGCTGGTTGACAAGTTGAATTAACATACCTGTTAGATAGTCTTTTCTCTCAGATCGACAAAGTTGGTAGCCAAACTGACAAATCTGTATTTTAGACTATTTCTCAGCATAGTAGCATAGGTAGAAACTGGTAGTACAGAAGGAGGTAAATGTTAGTAGTAAAAGAAAAAAAAAAATTTGGCCTGGAATTAAGTGATGAGTAGGTGGAGCTGGGATGAGCATTATTAAAATTTTTTCTAAATTACTTCGTAGCAGGAAAAAACTGCATAGCATTAAATGCATTGATGACACCAAGATAATAGAAACTGGAATTATTGTACCACAGAAGAAAAATTAATAGACCAAGGGAGAGAAGTGAGGACAATAGAGTAATAGATGGATTTAGTGCTACAAATTAAAAACTAATTAGAAGAAAGCTAACTAAGAAAATATTAAAAAATTTGAATGAAATGCAGCTCGAGGGAGCTGAGGAAGATAGAAATAACAAGTTAATTAACAAAACTGCTCAAGAAAAAGCAGCAAAAGCTGCTAAAGAAAGTAACAAATTTGTAGAAAGGGACTAAGACAACAGCTTCGTTATTATATGTGACACACCTTGGGCTTTGAAACAGAGAACGTAGGTGTCGATTCAAAATCCAGTAAAATCAGTGGAAATATTCCTTTTGAGTAATAAAAAGCTTTGTGACAGGACGTCAGCTATTGGGGTGTGTCCAGATGTCAAAGAAATGTATTACTAGAAAAAAGGTTCAAGAAGTAAAGCATATGGAAGAAAACTGCAACCTTTTCTAATTACAGATTATGGAGACTTGAGCAGTACTGCAATTATACAATGTTCCAGTGGCAAAACCCATGCACATCTGTGTAAGGAGATGTTCTGGTTAGAGATCAGATTACATATTTTCAACCAGAAATGTTGTTTCCATATAGATGTGGAAAAGGACAGTTAGTGCCAAAGAAGAGGCCATCAGTATTATTTGTTATGTAAACCAAGACTAGTGCGAAAATGAAGTAATGTATCCATATATATTTATATATAGAGAGAAGCAGGTTTTCAGGGGGTAGATTTTGTTTGTTTCAGTCCAAATACTTATTCTTGAAAATAAATATAAAACTGATTCTCCTTTTCGCTATTATATTCTATGTGGACATTTGAAATTTGTTAAATTCTGCACTTTCCTACTCTTATTGCCTTGCCAATGGCATTTTTTATTTAATTGCTCTTTCCAAATGTGAATATTATTCCTGAGTTTTCTTATTTTTCCCTTTTTCCCTGTCAAAATGACTAGAAGGCTATAGGTTTGCTAAGAAAAATAACTTCCCAATGCACACAGAAGTTAATTTATTGGTTACCTTATAGTTGTTATGGCCACTTTTAAGGCTCTATGTTATAAGCAAATGGCCCCTAGTAAATATTGTGATGCAAGTAGTTTATTCATATGTCATATTTCAAGTTTTACCATAAGTCTTGAAATTTTTGTTCTTTTGTATGAACCTCTACTGCTGAGAGAAGTCACTACATGGAAAAACTCAGCTTCTCTCTACTCACAAAATGTTCCTACCTCTCATGAATGTGGAAGATGTCTTGAGTTCATGAGCTGACAATCTTGTTCTCTAAGAAACAAAAAAAGGTAAATAACGCCCAATTTCTTTTTTGAAAGGGTTGAGCAGACATTTTTACACAGTTGATGACATGGTATGATTCTGAGTTTCCTGACTGAATGACCTCACTTCTGCAGATGAGAATATTAGAGGAAATTACCAGTCAATATATTTTATTCACTTTGATTCTCTGAACTAATCTTCAAAAGAAGATAAGTAAAGTATAGCGAAACAAAGATTATCCTGAATTTACAGATAAGGAGTGAGGTAATAAGGTTATTTGTCAAAGATTAAATGTAGGTCAGGCTGCCCAGATCTTCTGGCTCCCAATCTAGTGCCTTAAGCACAAGACCTTATTTGAACTTCAAATATTTCAGTAAGAAAGTTGAGAGGACTTCAGAGAAAAAAAGACATGTCAAAGCCCAAAGTCTACCTCCATGCTCCAGAGAATCACAGAATCACAGAATCACAGGTTGGAAGGGACCTCAGGGATCATCTAGCCCAACCTTTCTGGGAAAAGCACAGTCTAGACAAGATGGCCCAGCACCCTGGCCAGACGACTCTTCAAGGTGTCCAACATGGCTGAGTCAACCACTTCCCTGGGGAGATTATTCCAATGGTTGACTGTCCTCAATGTGAAAAATTTTCCTCTGGTGTCCAATCAGAATCTCCCCAAGAGCAACTGGTGTCCATTCCCCCTTGTCCTCTCCATGGGACTCCTTGTAAAAAGGGAGTCTCCCTCTTCTTTGTAGCTGCCCCTTAAGTACTGGTACACGGTGATGAGATCCCGTCTGAGCCTCCTTTTCTCAAGGCTGAAAAAACCCAGTTCCCTCAGCCTATCCTCATACGGCAGGCTTCCCAGTCCTCTAATCATCTTGGTGGCCCTTCTCTGGACCCCTTCCAGCCTGTCCACATCCTTTTTGTATAGAGGGGACCAGAACTGCACACAGGACTCCTATAGATGATGGGGCTCTCTCTCTTGGATATATAAATATGTCTGTTGCTGGACTAGAGCCCTGCTAAACTAAGATACTGAAGCAAATAACTATGCTCACACATTGATGTCCCCATTTAGTATTCTTACATTAAATCAGAAGGCAAACACAAACCAATCATAGTGGAGGTATACAAAGAGAAGTGAACCAAAAATAAAGATCTTGGACTGAAGCACAGGCTGTGTTTTCTGTGACTTCCCTCTAACTCTTCATGTCTCCACTCTTACAGTGGGCACTGTAAGATACCCCTTGCTGGTTGTGACTTGGGATGGTAAAGCTACTTTGCAATGTTGTCTTTCATTTTTAAGCACAGTTAGGGTGATTTCAAAATCAATTATTCTATGTCCTGGTTGCAAGAACCTTTTAAAATCCATTTTTCTTTCAGATGTTAACATATTATATCAAAGACTGGTCAGTTTTAGATGCAATATTCTTTACCATTATTAAAGTGAAATTTGACTTAATATCAAGACTTCCGTATTAAATTATTTCAATGAGTTTAACTAAAAGTGACGGTATCAGAACTATAATGTGCTTAGGAATTTCTTACTCTTGGAATCCTGGAAACCTGTATTTTAAGAAGAGGTGTACTCTAATATTTTCGTTTATTCTTGGAGTTCTGTAAGTCATGAATGTTTAAGTACTCAGTTTAACACCTAAAATGGGACTTGCCATTTAATCTGTTATGACAGTGAGTTCAAAAGAATATGGCACATTCTTACCTTGCAGTGTGTTCTTATACATGAATAAATGGCTGAAGCAAAATCAGGTCTGAGTTTTGGGTATTAGAACAGGATTTAATACTGGAGATCAGCTATCCCATGTCTATGGTAGCTCTTTAATGCCTCATTCTGACTACTTACCAATGGTCATAACTATGTAGGGTGTTGACCAGATGCCTTTCTGGTCTGGTCCTGTAAAGAAAAACGTAGGCATCCAGAAATCCCTCTGTTGAGTGAACAGAGGAACTAAATAGCTATTTAATTAAGTCTCTGCACAGAGTGCCACAACTGAAGCAGATCTAGGAGTATTTGGACTGAATCATAAAATCAGTTTACAAAAATGCTTCTCCTCAAAGGGCAAATACACCAGCCATTACTTTGTTGGTGGCCTCCACACCTGTTTATCAATGTTTTTCCTACACTGGGGAGCACAAAACAGGCTGCGGTATCTTAGGTGTGATAAGTAAGAGTAAAGGATGAAGATCCCTTCTCTTGATCAACAGGATGTGGTGCTGTATGGGACAGCCAAGGATGACTTCTTGCTGCCAGAGCCACTGCTGGCTCATGCTCAGCTCCCTGCCCGCCAGTGCCCCATAGCTTTTCCTGCAGAGCTGCACTCTGAAAAGGCACTCCCAGCCTGTACCACTGCAATGGGCTCTTCCTGGAAGACACATTCCTTCCTCTTCAAGAATTTGTCCTACTTGAATTTCATCATGTTGGCTCATTTCTCCGTCTTTTCTATGACCCTATGGATGGCAGCTCTGCACTGCACCACCCGGTTTCTTGTTATCTGCAAGCTTGCTGTGCCCTCTTCAAGCTGTTCACAAAGATGTTAAACAAGACCCCACAGTACTCCACTAGCCTCCAGGCAGAGAACAATCCATTAGCCATTAGTCTCTGGATCTGATCCTCAAACCAGCTTTTTACCCTAGTAGTTTTCCAAAGAGCTATTTGTTCATGGGCTATTCATATGTTTCATGTATCCTTACCTTTCTCATCTGGGGAGGTGAACAAAGACACACCAAACTGAGAGAATCAACTTTTTATATTTTTCACTTTTCACCTTGTGGATTTAAAGAACGCCTCTTAGGAAATCTTTTTCAATGCCACCAGCTCATACCATGGCAAATCTTGGGAATGAGTGGGACAAAATATTAAAATAACCCTCTCTCGCAAGCAGTCTTCTGCAAATCCTATACCTCTTAGAGAAAAACCAACCTTCTTAAATTGCTAGAATGGGCAGCATATTTCCTATGGGGTTTGCTAACAACACACTGAATAATAACTCAAGGTATTAATGTAGTTATTGTGGTTTAATTATTTACTGAGTAACTGAGGTTTTCTGACATTCACTGTGAACATTCTTTCTCTGTTTTGTTCCTTTCCATACAAACTCTTTAGACTATATGCATTTCTGAGTATTACCCCAAGAAACTCCTGCCAGAGACAATATGCAATATAATCAAATGTTTTCCAGCACTAAGATACTTTGGTGGCATTTAGAATTGTTCACCGCTGGCTTATCTTAATATTCACATACAGTTTCATAGTACGAGAATGCAGGCCGGCAGGACAGTTCAGTCCACTGTCAGCCATTCTATAATGCCGTATGTGACTGAACAAAATAAAAGTGGATCACCTTTCTTGGAACACAAGTGAGCCAGGAATGTTAAGATTTGTCTTTCTCACAGAAAGCTATCTGTAACGCACAAAGTGAACATTTATTTCTATACAACCTGTTTTCTAAAGATCACCTAATAACATTGCTAAATAAGGTCTTGTACATATATATGTATTTATATGAAAAGAAACTTCTTTTTTTAGGGTGTGTATTTTGGTTGGTCATTGGAACAAGTTCTGGCAAGCATCAGTGGAGCCTGCTGACTGCGCTGATCCGTTTAACCAGAATTCATTCTTGAGGCAGAGTTGCTTCCTGACAACTCTTGTCCATGTGTTGTTTGTGACCAAATATATTGCACGACTGATATATTTGTATAAACAGAATTGATTGCTTTAATATTCGTCAGGAGCCACAATACAACTTGGAAATAGAAGAAAACATTAAATTATGCTCTTCAGAAACCTAAAGACTTCTTACAGTAGAGGTGACTGTCCTAGAGTGATGAGATGCAAGGCCACATACCAACTTGTCTAGATCTCAATTAAAATTCTTGCAATGCCATGATGTTGTATCAATAATTGCATCTTCATTAAAAAAAATGCTATCACATGTCACTAGACAGACTGGTCTGCGTTACTATGACATATATTGTGGTAATTACCTATTTCTATTGAAATTTTACATACACAACCCTTCTGGAGAGTACATGCCTAAGAATTCTGTTTCTAAAAATGGAAATTAGTATCCTTCATTAGTAATATAATATTAGAAATAAGCAGGCAAATGTACTACTGTTCTGCTTTGTATGCTTTTGTCCTCCTGATTCTTTTGCCCTCAAGATCTTTTTTTCTACCAGGATCTCTAATACCACTTTTGCCAGATCCTTATGATCAGTAGTAGAGATGAATGCTGCCAGTTTTCCTTTACTATACTGCTCTGTGGAAAGATTCATGTAGGATTTTTCATAAAGTCTTATGAGCTGCTTGCTTCTAAGGGAGATCAGCTGTAGTGAGATATTTGTCCTTACACTTTTTACTGTTTGTGAAATTTTGTGCTCATATGTTTTATCTTGTTCTTTGCCCTGATAGCACTTGCAATGGTGCTGCTGTGAACCCAGGTAACTCGTCGTCTCCCCTACCATGGTACTAAATGGACTTCTTGCTCCTTAATTTTTCTTTTCCACTGATTGTTCTTTAAAAATTAAAGCTGCAGCTAGTAGTATTCTTGTGCAGTAGCATGTGAGATTTGCTGAGGGCAATCCTTTTTTCTCTTCAGTTTTCCTGCAGTCCAGTAACACTGTTCCCAGACTCTTGAGAAGTTCAAGGTTTCCTAGTCACAAAGGAGAATCAAACTATTTTCATTTTTTATATCCGGCAACACTTCAAGAAATGTGTGTAGAAAGCTGCTCATGGGAAACTACTTGAAATATAAAACTACCAGGAATTCTGAGCCTGAGAAAACCATAAAAACCCAATAAGTAGTGTTTCCTATTTTAGAGTGGTACTGGATTATATTCTATTTACTACGTAGCTTTATTCAGAGCCCTGCATTTGAAGGGCACTTTAGCAATAAAAGTTATGAAGACAATTTGGTATCACACTTCTTGCTTAGAACAAGCGCCTCCGAGCAACTGTTAAGCAATCCATCACTGGACAGACAGGCAGATAGGCTGAACTCAGATACCATAATTCAGTCCTATTCTGTGTTTTATGGGATGTCTGGTCATCTTCTATGTTGGCTCAGGTATCCCAAAGCACCTGTGGCTCCCGCAGTTATTCAGCAATTGTGTTAGAGTTTCTGGATTGGTGGACTTGTTTGTTACATATTACTTACCTTGTTCTACCAATGAGCCTTTTCCAGGCAAGTGTTTGTTTCCTGTACAAGTAGGTTTAATTTGCAGCACAAACCATTGCGTACGAACCTCCCCAGGCGGGTGGAAGGTGTGCAAGAACAGAAAAGCTGTCTGACCGCTGATGTAAGACAGCTATTTTTCTTCCTGTAAGGGAAAAGCATCTGTGCAGTGGATCAAGAAGAAAGAAATGTATGGGGGTAGATTTTAGTGGTGTATGAGCACAGACAGTAGCAATGGGTAATGGATGATGGGAAAGTCTGGAGGTGGTTAGAGGGTAGGACATCAGGCTGGATGATGGGCAGGAATGTAGGTAACTGTGAGAACTGTGTGTGGCACAATTGATAAGGAATACATTGCTGGGATATAACGTGATCAAAATGGGTACCCTAATGTGCTCAGCACAAAACATGTTTGGTCTCCTAAACATGCTGTTGAACTGAGCTGTGCTGGATATTGAGAAAAGGGGACAGATGGCCTCAGATGGCAGGAGGGAAGGCAGTTTCAGTGCAGGCTATGGGCTCTTCCACTGAGGTGAATCTGCACCCCTGTGAGGGCACAGGCTGTGTCTTAGGAGATGACCACCTTCAGCCCTACACACCTTACGCTTCTACTGAGAATCTAAATGTTATGACACAGCCTTTTGTCACACACACTCAACTCACAACCTCCCTTTTCCAACTCCCATTCTTAACCCATAGCTGTCCCAAATCATTCTGCTCATTCTGCACATACCCCATTTGCCAGGCCAACAACCCAGACCATAGCTCTCCATCCCCCTGGTGCATCTCCCTCCTGACTCTCTGTTGTTCCCTTGCTCACCTCATCAGTCCTACTTCAGCCTGTATAGGATGGATAAGCTGGGAGCACAAGTCTTTTAGTATCATGTACACTTAGAATTTCTGAGTGTGTAATTCTTAAGAATGAATAGTGGATTTAGAGTTGGATTATGGCTGGTCTGTCTGTGTTCATCAAACACCATGAAATATTAGGTATACAGAAGACACTTAGCAACTGCAGCTCAGTAAATCAGATTGAATTTAATCCTCAGAGTTTGCATGAATTGTTAATATTTGGAAGCAATTTAAAATCTGGAGGAAGAAACTCTCCCAGAACACACTCAGGCCAACAAAAGATATAATTTCTGTACATTTCTTATATGCTCTGAGAAATTGGTTTGTGGGTCAACCCTCATTAAAGAGGGAGTTGCTACATTTTGTTATCTTCCCTAAAAAGAGGCATATAACATAATTCATCCTACAATTAGTTAAAATTCAGATTTACATTTCGATTTGCTCATGCAGTTTCCAATCTTCCAGATTATTGCCGTGACCCTTCATTCCAACATAACTCTGCAGAGATTGAAAACTGAATTGGTACACATTGCCCGTGACATACTCATTAGCCTTTTCAGAGCATTTGTCCCAGTGCCTCTGCATCCTGTATTTGTGAATCAAACACAGGTCAGTGGACTCTGTTCTGTTGCTGTGAACTATCTTCACATGAGCTATGTTGAAATAAATCCATTGATGATTTGCCTTATCAAGTGGAAAGAGAAGACAGAGACAGACCAAATAACCTCATGATAACTTTTTGTCAGTAAATGCCAGTATGGTATAACTTGGTCAAGGGATGCTAAAAGGTAAAGGGTATAAAGTTTACCACAAATCTTTGTTGCTTGACTGCGGGTATTTGATAGAACCTAGTGAGGCATAAAATCTGGCATAAAGGATCCTGAAATATAATATGGAAATTGTATTAAAATGTGAAAATATTAAAAAGTGAAAAAAATGAACACTGGCTCTAATATTTTCACATCTTATGAATGAGTTTATTAGAAAAATAGAGAATTAGATGTCTTGAGCATTTAGTATAACTGCTGTTAGCTTCTAGCCAAACTAATGTATACTATTTTCCTGGATATTTGCCACATCCTCTCACAGTTTGTTTTTAAGAACTGGTATTTCTTTAAATGTCAAGTTGGGCTGTGCTGAATTATGTTGGATTACAGAATTTTTTAGGATTTAACTTCATATAACATGATTAACAAACAAAGTTTATGTTTCATAAGAAACACAATATTAAGAAACCAGTTTTTAAGAACAGAGCAAATGCCATCCTACCAGTGACAAAAGATAATACTTGGACAAAGCATAGTAAAAGCTAGGCATAGACAATTAGGCAAAATGAAATCTAGAACTCTTTCCTGCAGAAAGTTGATTTACTGGACTATCTTCTCTAAGGGTTGCCAAAATCCCTATGTAAGCAGCTGGAGAGGACACGTTAATACTAATAATGAAATCCTAGGGTAGCTCAGGTTATTAGGACTTTGGTGTGATCAAGATTTCATCTGCAGGCTGTATAAGCAGGCAATCATTTTAAGAGACCCCCAAATGAGGAATAACAAAACCCACAGCTGTATTGGATGCTGATATTTGGGATACTCGTCTCAGGCAAAGTCATTGCTGTGTTTGGCTCAGTCAGGTCTAGCCACACAGCATATGGTTCAAGGATGGCACAGAGGTGATGCAGCCTAAATATGTTTCAGCACATGGCCATTATTAGACAAGCACTATCAGTGCTCTTATAACTGGGGAAAAGTTTTGAGCTTTTTATATTTGAGGTAAAACAGTTTCTAAGTGCTAGAACTAGGTATAACAACTGCAGCCTGCTTTTTTTTTTTTTTTCCCTAATATGTCTGCTATTCCACAGAATCAGAAACACTGACTTTTACATCAGGGATCAAATAAAACTGAAAGAGGACATTTCTGGGTTTTCTGAATCTCAGTGTGTGAATTGAGACTATAACAGTTTCCCCCCTTTTCAAAAGAAAGATCAGCATTTCTTTTCTTACATTTCTCTTTTCTACATGTAGGTCTCCAGGATCATTCACTGACACAGTAGATGTATTTTCACATGCAACATAGAAGTACATTTATTATTGCAATTTTTAATGCTGGTAGAATATATATACAGTTTGAGAGAGCAACTGTATTGAACTGAACTCTTTTTCTTCTGGAAGACACTTGCCAAATTAAAATGTTTCGTAATGTGAATGTGAAGAACACTAGGGTCTTGCATCAGTCATAAAACTATATTCTTATACAGTGATAGGTGACATAATAACAGACCCTACACGGAAATGTGTTGGGAGAAACTGTGGTTCACACTGTTTTAAAAAAGATGCTGACAGCGTTAGGATGCTGACCTTAGAAATGTGAATGCAAAGGTAAACTTTATGGCTATAGAGCAAGCTGACTATTATACACACAGAAAGATGACTTATTCCAGTGTCAGATTCATTGACATATTAAACCTGTTCCAGCTGGGGGCAGGACAAGCAGAAGAACTCTATGTACCGATTGATTGTATCTGTTATTTCACACCATTTTTAAAAAGAAATGGAGTTAACTAATGGAATCTTATAAGGAGATTAACATCATATCCATTTTATAGATCAATACGTTGGGACAAAGCATAATTAAATGATCACGGGCTGCACTAGAAATGGCTTGTGGACTGACAAAACAATGCTAAGGGAATCTGCATCTACAGTTTTTATCAAATTAAAATGTGAACAGGTAAAAAGTTGAATAGTGTTTAATTTAATGCAATGTGTTAAATGTTTCACATTAACAGTTTTTTACAGTAATATTTTCAAGCAAACTTAAGTTACTTTTTTAGGAAAACCCCCAAAGAATACTGTGCTGGCTGTCTGGCTCCTGCAGCTTTTCCTCCAAAAGGTCTGGAAAAAGGTGATGTGGACAATACTTTCTCAATAATTCATGCAGCTGAATCTCTAAATGTAATTTTCTGCTCACCAAAATTTAAACTATACTGAAAGATGAAATTAATCTTTTTTCAACTAACAGCAGAAAGAGATAAAATCATTGATGATAAAAATCAGCTGTCTTCACTGAAATTACATGAGAAGTTAATTTCATCTGGAAATTACTTATCTCTTATTGCTTCTGAGCAGTCGCTACATGCTAATAAAAGTTATTTCACACCAGTAGACCTCACTTATTAATTTTGGGGCTTATGCTATGTAACTCTAAAGTCCAATTCAGGAAGGCTTGAGGCAGCCTGCCTGAAAGTTCTTAAAGTTGGAAAAATGATACCTGCAGCTCATATTAAGTCTTTGTAAACAATTTTAAAAGTAAATTTTAACTAAAAAATGGGATACCACCATTTTTGCTCTCTGAATTGGGGAAAGCAAATGTGTTCTAACAGGTCAGGTTTCTCATTTGTTTTTCTCTGCATTTCTCCTAGCAACGTGGCCAAGTTACCTCTTTGTTGTTTCAGAAGTGGTTAAACTGCCATTTAGCAACTTCCCTTATATTAGAATTTTTTTCCTAATGTTTAGCTTGAAACATCTCTTCTGAATGTTAAGCATGTTAGATTCTTGTGCCCATGACTGACATGAGGAGAAGTAATGCCCCTTCTTTGGCAGAAACTTTTCGTGGCACTTCTTTTGTTCTCTCAGACTTTTAAGACTGATCATTTAAATTTTTAATCTTTCTGAATAAGTCATACTTACTATAACTCCATGTGTTCCTGCTGCTCTCCTCTGCATGGTCATTGCTTGATTGTGGTGTGTAGCTCACAGACTTGGGTTTATGCTCTCTGCAGAGAAGTCCAGCCAGGGCACTGCAGGTGTTGGATATAACAGAGTCATCCTTCACATGTTCTGCAGACTCCATTCATTCTTTTCAGATCCATAAAATGATGATTTTTTTTTTTCTCCAAGACAGCTTGGCATTGTGAGTCATTATCCAGTTTGCAATCTGTAATAATCTCTCTGCCCTCCCTTGTCCAGGTGGGATGTATCTATGTTTGTCACCTAGGTTTGTCTTGGTCCTGGTTTAAAGCCATTCTCCAAAACCAGCAAATCATCTTGAAGCATTCTTAGGTTTGTTGGTGGAGAAATAGATCTGTGACAATGTTGAAGGAAACCTTCACTTGGGGAGAAGTACAGACAGTGTTATCAGCAGTTAGGGTGGTGCAAGATTGTAGGCGTTCTCTTGAGCTGTTGAAATTCACAAGTGATTGAAACCAGTTTAAATAAATAAAGTGTGCTTTAGATTTTATTAGCTGACCAGTTTACTGCTCAAATCCCTATTAGATGTTAATGGAACTATTAAAGAACAGACCTTCAATGTTTTGTAAATAGTGTGCTAATCTCACTGGGTTTGTCTGCTTATTACTGTTAAAGGAAATAAACAGTTTAAAGATAAAATATTGACATTTAGAATGTATTGAAATCTAGACTTAGAAAAAGCCTAATAGCCATTAGAAGAGAGCTTCTTTCCCTGTTTGGTTTCAATTATTATGAAGAGGTGTGGGCTGAATTCTAAGAGTTGCAGAACCTTTCATATTTTTTTCAGGTAAAGGTTAGATGTTTTTGCCATTAATGAGATCCTCTTACATTCTTTACATTAAATTGCTGCCTTGTTCTTCTTGAAAGGCCCATCTTGCTGCTAGGACACAAGATTGTCAAACATGGTTACTTCAAAAAGGATTATTTTTCACTCTATGAAGATTAATTAAGGCTCCTCAAAGCCTAAGTTGCTTGGGGGAAAAAAGGAAAAAAATCTTCATCAACAGTCATAATGTCTCCCAGGCACATGGAAAAATGTGGTGCTGGGCAGATCTTAAACACAAATTGCTGAGATTATGTAGTTTGTAGACTGGAAAAAGAAAGAAGCTGGGTGCAGTGTCACTCACATTTTTTTCTGTATGACCATTCTGCAGTAACCAGGCCCAGTAGTGCAATATAACAACACACTGGGAAGCTGATTATAGGCTAAATTTTCTCTAGTGTGCGGTCATAGTTCAGCTCAAACAGCTTTCTACCTGGAAAACAGTTTTTGAGCCGTTTGTTTCTTAACTCCTCAAAGAGTTCCCTATTGCAGAATGGCTGTCCGTCATCTCCCCTAGCCAGCCGCATTCTGCAAAAGAGCCCATGGAGTTTTTTGGCCATTTTGCTTATACTGCTTACAGAAAAATGTGTTTACTTGCAAGAAAGCAAGTTCGTAGGAGAAAATCCCAGCTGTGCATACTGACATAAGCTCTTGTTTCCAAGTAAAACATAGAGTGGTGGGATATTTATTCATCATAGAACATAACATATAATTGAACTTCTCTGAGGTAAGTGAAAGATCTTTTTTCCATAGGAAACAATGACTATAGGAAGTGTTTAGTTATGTCATTAAAAATAAGATCATATTGCTTTTCTCAGCCACAGATCCTACAGCAAAATAAAATATTTTCCAGAGAGTGAGATGAAGATCCAACGTCAGTCATCTTCAACCGCTTCTTTTTTTTTTATGGAAACCTGCTCCAATTTCCCATTATTTGCCAAATTTCTATCATTCATCTTTCTCTGTTGCCAAGAACCAGATAATAGATAACTTTAAAAATCCAGAAGAGAGTGATGCATTCTTCTTTGATAAGTATTTCCTTTTAGAAAAAAATATTCCTTACTTACAAGGGGGACAAAATTTTCAGGAGAATGAAATGTTTTGGTTTATATGTTACATTTTTTGTTTGAAATGTGATCATTACAGATACGTGTGCAACTTTGCCTGCCACATAGCCACAGACCTATTTCTCTGAAATTCAGTGGAAGTATTTTCTATATCCCTGTTAGCAGTTCTGTTTCTACTATAGACAAAGCTGTTAGTGCTGTCAAATACTTGTCTTTTTACTTCCTTTATTAGACCCTGAAATATATTTTTTGTTGTTATCCTTAAAAACCTAAATTGAATGGAATTGAACTTGATCTGACTTGAATATTAAGGAAACAAAACAAAACAAAACAAAACAAATAAAAAGAAGGACCACATCTGGGAGATGTGGGAGATTTGGACTAACTTGTCAAAAAGACTGAGACTGTGATCCAGGAGAAGAGACAGGGACAGAGACTGAGGGTGAAACTGGTAAACACACTGGGTTTGGTGGCTGGGAGAAGCTTAGACAATTTGGACAAAATTAAGAAGATCTGAAGAGAGATACTGGAAAAATGGGGATGCTGGGGGAGGCACGGGCCAGAAGGATGTGAATACTGAGGCTGGCTGGGACAGAAAATGGGCACCAAGAACCATGAAGCAAGATGAAAAAAATATTTGAAGAGGTGCTGTGGGAATGGCAGGCAAATTAGATGTGGCTTGGGATAGAAAATGAAGTGGAGTCAAGGAGATGTAGTTAAAATTAAAAAAGAGAGAGAAAAAATGGAAATGGGAGGGGGTAGGTAAATGGAGTTAACATTGAAATATGCTAAGGTACTGAGGAGGTGTAAGGTGTATGGGGATTTATTGAGTGAAAAGATGCAAAATAAATGCTGGATCTCTCTGTCACAACTATCTGCTTTGGCACTCACTTCTGCTCTTCTGAAAGAGATTTTCTTTTGAGGGGTGATCTTATAAATGTTTATAAATATCTAAAGGGCGGGTGTCAAGAGGGTGGGGCCAGACTCTTTTCAGTGGTCCCCAGCCTTGGAGATCAAGCAATCTGGAGGTTTCACTGTGTTTTGGTACCAGTAAATATCTTTAAAAGCCATTGGTAAAATGCTTTATCCCATCTAATTACCCTGATGCACAGGATGACAGACTATTAGTGTTGGTATTGATTCTGTTAATACACATGGTGAATGGGTCTAATAAGTCCACTCATCTTTGATGATAACCATGCAGGTGCTGATACAATACCAAAAAATGGATCTTCTTTTCATATACATCTATGCATCCACACTAAGTTCCTATACAGAGAAGTTTGTTTATGAATATGGTGCACAAATTGCATGTGTTTTTTCCACTGCTGAGGAACAGTTGATGATTATGGTTCTTTTAATTTAATCTAAAATTATGAAGGTTGGAATTATTTTCCTTGAACTAATGGGTAACTAATCAATTCCTTCAGCTGGCAGCAACTATATTTCACCTAGGTGCACTACTTAGTTACAAGAAAGCTGAACTGAGAGCTCTTGTTCTTTTAAATATGAGAACTTGTTATTGAAAGGGAATATTTGTTTTTATCTTTATGTTACATTATTTATTTCAGTGGATTTTTAAAGTAGCTCATAAAATAACATAAAATCTAAATTTGGAATCCTATGCACCCATAGCATATGATATTACTGAAAAAAAATCTAAACAAATAAAGAATGCCTAAAAACAGCATTGGCAGTGAATGGAAAGGAGTGATTATTTTCTTCTATTTAGCACTTGTAAAGATGCATCTGGAGTACTGTTTGTGTTTGAGGTTTCCCAGTTTGAAAGAGATTGCTAAAAATGCTTAGGAGTCTGGAGTACATAATGTATGAGGAACTGGCCTTGCTTTGACTGTACCAGACTTCCCAGAGGGGTTGGGATGTTTCCATTCATGAAGGCTTTCAGATCTCAACTGGACATTGCCCTGCTCAACCTGGTCTGTCTGTGAAAGCATCTGCGCTTTGAAGAGGGGTTGACCTTCTGGGGATCCCTTCCAACCATAATTATTGTATGATGATATAATAAAACAATGCTATTAAGCATAGTTATATCAGCAGTAGTATCCTATAAATCAGCCTTACTAGCTCACATTTATTGCTTACAAGAAATATTTTATTTGCCTTTATTTATTTAACATTGATCCCATTGCCACTTACAGGAATTGAGGTGCACAGTGTATATATGTTCTTGACTGCATAGTTAACATTGCTTCCTGAAGCCTCCTCTTCATAGTTTCAGCTTTATAGACATAACAGATTTTAAAGACAGAGCAGACTATCTGATTATAATGTCTCATTTCTACACCCTTCCACCTACTTATGTCATGTATTATCTTACATACTGAAGGTAGTAGCATGAGCTTGGATAAAGCACATATTTAAAGAAGTATTCAGTTTTTATTTGAAGTCTTCAAGAGGTAGAAAATCCATCAGTCTTATCTTTCAGGTGTTTTCATGATCAGTCATCCTTTCTGGTAAGAATGTCAATATAATTTTTATCTTGTACTGGGTGCAAATAGCAGGGTTTCCATGGCAGTGGGCTACAGGATGCCTTGTGTGGAAAGTGGTATTAGCTGCCCTCATCCAGTCACAGACAGTTCTGAAACCCATGCAGGTGCCACTGCAAAGAGGTGGGGGAGTATAAGAAGGAGCGGCAGTCCCCAGGGGAGGAAATATATGAAGAAAATATATTTGGAGACATGCAGGGAGATGCTTGTGGGAGGACATGTGGAGGACAAGCATTTGGAGATACGTGGAGAGACAAGCTGCCAAGAAGACATGTAGCTGGAGGTGTGCTTGTTGGAGGAGGTGCTCCATGCCAAAGGAGAACAACCCTGAGGGACTGTGGCCTGTGCAGGAACCCATGCTGTGGCAGGAACACTTGGATGTATGAAGAAGTGGAGTAAGAAACAGGGAGCAGCAGAAAGAAACCATTGTGCACATGATCCAAGCCTATTGTGTTGTGTGTTGCTTTACCAAAAGGACTGGGACTCCCTAAGAGCAACCCACAGCAAAAAGGAGGGGAATCGAAAATAAGGATAGGGGAGGACAGGTGTTTGGCTTAAGGTGAGCTTGGGAAAGGGGTAGAAAGGTGCTTACTTACATGTTTGTTTAGCTGTGTGTATTTTCTTTATTCTCAATACACAATTCAGTTATTAGAAGTCTGTGTTACCTGGCAAAGAATAAGAAATAATTCTCCAAGTTGAGACTCTTTTGCCTGTGATTACCTTCTAGCAGTTGGTCCTTGCTATTCCTTTCTCTCTGAAACAAAGAGTTCTTTAGTACCATATATTTCCTTTCCAGCAAAGGACATCTACATTGTAATCAAGTTCACTATAAGTCTTTCTGGTGAATCTATAAATTTATTAAACTCTTGATGTCTCTGTCACTAAGTCAGCCCTTGAAATGATTTACTGGCAGTTCCCTACACCCTTTTCAGTTTTCAGTCTCCTTTTAAAGAGATGGACAGAGCATTGGAATACCTGTGTATTCTGCTATGCAAGAAGATAAAATAAACTTTCTCATATTTATCTAGCACACCTTAAATAACTTTTGCTAAGATATCCAACCAAGAGCTTATGTTGAGCTCCTCATTCATTACTGTTCGTTCTTCACCTTTCACAGGTATAAGTCCTGTCTGCCTCTGTCTTCCATGAGTAGATGTGCTCTACATTCAATCTCCTGAAACTTTGCACTTGTCTGCATTTTTTAAATTGGCACAGCTTCTGAAATGATGCAAGCCACTCAGTATGACCACTCCATTCTCATTTAGAAATGGAGAAGCTTCTCCCCTTGTCTCTACTCCCCTCCTCACTGCCTTCTTCCCCTGGATACCAGTTTATGTATGGCTTATGGCTGTCAGTTTCCATACAGAATCAATAATGACAGGAAAAGTGGACAGTACCAGCGAAGGTCAAACATAGTCCTAACATCGCAAAAAAAAAAAAAAAGGGCACTAAGGAATTACACATTGGTTAATCTAATTTGGCCTCAGAAACAATGACTTGAGACATTATAAAGCTATCTCCACAAAAGATAAAACAATCACAATGTAAATAGCCAGAAGACAAGGCAAAAACTAGCCAGTAGAGATTTGTGAAGGACAGGTCATATCAAATAAATCTAATTTTCTTTTATGACTTAATCTAATTTTCTCCTTTGACAGGATAATGGGAAGGTACATGCAAAAGGGAATATATCCTAAGCTTGAGAAAGTTTTTCATGCTTTTGTGCGTTACATTCTTTTAAACTAAGGAAATATCCAGTAATAGTCATCATAAGGTGAGTACAGATTTGGTTGAAACATTTGCTCAGAAAAGAGTTGTCATTTTCAGTCCAAAAAAGATTATGTCATATTTACAAAATGATAGTATGGAAGAAGAAAACAAATTTCAAGGTTTATAATGAAATTTGCATGTATTACTTTTTTTTACAATGCCATTTCAAATTTTTATATTTACTGGGAGAGTAGAAATATGGCATATGGAAAAGTAATGCTTAAGACCAGATGTCACTTCAATTTTCCCTTATTCATTAGATTTTATCAAAGTATTTCCTGGACTTGCCTCTAGCATACAGGAATATCTGCAAATCTCAAGATAGGAAGCTACCCATAAAATGTCAGTGAAGAAAAAATGTATGTGGAAGATGCATATCTGAGGCTTTTACTCTTTTGGGTAACTTAAGTCAAATCAAGAACTCCAAGAAAATTTTTCTTATGTTGTAATTTTTAGTAATCATTATCCACAGAATCATTTCTAATACACTAAAACCAGCATTTCTTGATTCTTATGAAGATTCTGGAACACTTGTCACAAGAAGTGAAGAAAAGATTATTGTTCTTTCCTAGAAAAAGAAGAGATACACTTACTGTGGTGAGCAAAAGTATTCACTCCTAATGAGAGGAGTAGACATCTGCATTTCATTAGAGGAGAAAGCCTTTATAAGAAGTGTTTAGGTTGGGGAAGAGAACCTTCTTTCCAAACAAATACTGCAACAAGATCTATTCATACTGACCCTTTGCTGACAGGGCCACAAATGAAGGTCTACAAAGAGCCCATTTTGCAGTCACAGTACTGCTTTCGTATACTGCCTCATGAGTTGAAGGACCATGAAGACGTGAGTCCCAGGAGAGGATCTGAAATTAAATCCTTTTTGCTGCCTGTAGCTATATACTGCTTTGCAATATTATGCCCTTAAAAGTTGAAGCTGACATGGCAAAAATCCCTGCCCCCCCAAAAAAAACCCCAAAACTCAATCCAAAACATTGGCAGAAAATTGGAGAATTTTTCATAAAAATACAAGTAGGATGCCTGATCATCTTTACAAGCATTTCTTAAAGGTGATATCTTCACATGTGTTTAATCTCACTGAACTTGAGGTGTTTAACAGTTAAACATTCAGAAGCAGTTAGTGGTCTGGGATCCTACTGTGACCATATTATGTTGACCATGGTGATGTGGTGACCATGTCATATTTCTGCTCTATTTCAACTCATGTTGAGTTAGCATATGTATCAGAAATCTCTACTGAAAATCCCAGAAGTTGAGACAAATAAGGGATAAAATTCTGGAGCAAAGGCTGTCTGAAATAAAGGATGCTACATCTGAACCAACGTGCACTTTCTCATCGAATAGATTTGATTTCCTTCAACTCTCCCTTTGATCCTTGCAATCTTGTATTTCTTTTTTTTTTTTGTGCAGTGGTGTGCTGGTAAAATAAGGAATGTTCTACAATGGTCCATGTGTTTCCACTTTATGGCCAGCCACAAGTGTTTGGGTGGCTAAGCATTTCCAGTTTGATTAGGACTTTCTTTCCTGTTTCTGCTGTACTGACTCAGCTGTTTTTAGCTTTTGTTCTTTTTTTTTTTTTTTTTTTTTGTACAGGCACAACGATTATATTTATTCACATATTAGCTGACAGCTAGTTACATCATAGTTGGATGTTTTGCCCTTCCTCCCTCCCCATACCCAGTGCTAATTTCACAAAATTTACATCGGGAGGTACAGATATTACCAGAAACATTTACTTTTACATAACAGTATGTATTTTGATACATAACAGTATGTATATCTATATTTACTTCTACAGTATAGTAATATGCAGGAATACAATATTTGTTCTCAAGTAGCTGTCCAAAGCATAGGAATTATTGCTATGAATGTCTATAAATGTTAACACAGAAGAAGTTGGGAAAGTATCTCAAGGTCAGGGGGGATTAATTCTATTTTCTAGGCTTCTTTCCATTATCTGCTAATGTCCGCTGCTGGAGAGCAGTCACGAAACTAGATGGCCTACAGGACAAACCAGCATGGAGGCTCTTACCTTCTTTTCTTTACATTTGTAATACTTTTCTGAACTGAGCTGTGTGGCACAGACAGACAGATGCACACTCATTTTACTATTTCATGCTACCAGTGTGGGAGAAGCATTTCTCTGTGTATAAACATTTATCCCATCCATATTCTTAATACAGATTTCAGCCTACTCTGAAATGATGGTCATTCTTCTTCATGTGTCTTGCTTTCTTCTGTCACTGATTATGTCTTGAATCTCTGGTGTTAAAGACTGTTCTCCTCTCTTCATCTCTCTGTGCGTTCCCCTCCAGGTTTTACTACTTCCCTTTAATTACTTCCTTGTCTCACCTCTCTTTAAATGGTCCCAGACTTAATTTTTTATCCCAACATATGATCACTTAATTTGCTGTTTCCAGTGAATAATCTGTGATAAATTAGCCTCTTTGGTGGTAGTTATCCTACTGTTTGCTCTGTTTAGCTAGCATCTGCCCCATACAGTGTGATGCTCCTGGGATTATGGGGTGAAGCAATTGTGGTCTGCAGTGCCAGGTCCTCTCTTCTTATAAGCTAATTATTTGGCTGCCCTGAACAGCCACAAATGAAGTTTTTAACTTGCCTGCAGCCCCTTAAATGACCTATTTTAAAGTGATAATTGCAGGTTGCATGTTGCCAATATAGTTGTATTCAATTGTTAGAAGGAAAAAAATCTGTGAACAACAGCTCCATTTTATGACTGTGAACATTTAGATTTATTAACAGTGTCCATGAGTGTGCAGAAACTGCAGCAAGAATTCTCAGTCACAGTTCAGCTCACAATTCAATTCAGTCTCTGGAAAAACAAAATGAAACCGTGGAAATAAAAAAAATCCAGAAACTGCAACCACAGCTAGGACTACAACTAGTATACATGGTCAGACCAGCATGCCTATATGCAGGAGTTCCAGCATACCAAAGCATAACTGTCCCGCCTGTCTTTGAAAAGCCCCTTTAGGAGTACATGTGAGCAGGCCAGCTAAGAATCAGCCAGTGGCCATCCTGAGAGAGGATGGGAAATTCATAGGAATTGATGAGAATAGCATTTCTTTTTGAGGCAGACATCACACCTCTGCAAAGCAGCCATACTTGATCTCAGGAAACGCTTGATCCCTGGAAGAAAAACAGATTCTTAATTGACTGAGACATGAATTGAAAGCCACAGAAATGCAGCATATCCTGTAGGAAAGGAAGTGTGAAGTTTTCTCCAGCCTGGTAGTGTTAAAACTACCAAGTGTTCATGTGCTACATCTGGTTTATAACCCAGAGAACCCCAGGTACTGGGCTGTAAAGCAAAGGCAACACAGGCTGATGAAGGCAATGACCTGGACCTGGTTTATTCTGTGCACCAGGAGCTATGTTAGCCACCAACAAGGACTGTTTGAGTAGCTGTCTGTACCTTTCTAAATCCATGGTTATTAACAAGAACAATATATTTACTGCTGAACTAAGTGGGACTCACAATGGTCTCATGGTCTCTTCTAGTCTTCCAACCTGTCCACATCACAAAGCTCCCATTAATGTCTGTGGAAATCCTGTCCTCATGAGGTCTGTGAGATGACATCCTGGGCACTGACTGTTATCAGTGCATATTAATGAGCCTTCTTGTCCAATGCATTTCAGAAAGCCACATTTTCCCCTCTGTGTTTTGTTTTCAGGAACAGTATAGTGGGGTTTTTTGTGATATATGGGAAAAACTGTCGAAGGAAAAACAATTAACACCCTATGGAAACAAAGTGAAACAAAAGGTCGGACTAGATGATCCCTGAGGTCCCTTCCAACCTGTGACTCTGTGATTCTGTGAAATGTAAAAGTTAAAATTACAGAGCACCTGCCCTTTTTCAGATTTTGTTAAAAGACAGAGTTAGTGGAGACTTTTCACTGCAAACCAGCATGGGGCAGTGTTATCCAAGCAAACTCAGACTGGTAGATATATCAGCACCACCATCTGTAAGGTTTAGACATAAACACCTGAACAGACTTGGAACCTCCTGTAAGTAAGTGGCTTGGACAAATATAGCTACATAAAAAAGAAAAAAAATCATCTTCAGCAGCAGTATTAAAACTGTTGCTTTGCGTTATGTATTTTATGAAGCCAACAGTGTGTCATAACAACTAGGCACGGGTGTCCCCAGCTGTGATGATGGTTATGATGATGATGACAATGATGATGATGATGACAATGATGATAATTAACATTGTGTCCAGTAGCTGAGTATCTGGAAACAGTAAAGCTAGTCCGCATACTAGAAAGGTAATGTAGAGAGGTGCGGGCAGAGGGACGCACCTGAAAAGACAAAAGACATAAGACATAATACCCTTGATCAAGATAATCTGTGGACTCAGTAGGATAAAAAACAGATTATACTGTGTTAGTCTGTATGCATCTTTACAAATCAGAGCTTTGTGGAAAAATGACACGATTATTAAAGGTAGCAAAAGAAGTATAAAGTTACAGCTCTCAAAAACTGTACTTTATCAGCATGCTCAACTCCTATTGCTTCTAACTGATGTTAGGGATCTGCTAAATATAACGAAATTCCAACCCTGAATTCGGAAGACTCTAATTATTTAATTATTATTAATAGATGGTAGTTAAGGTCTGGGTTTAACCCATTTCTGCTTCCACATTCATAAGGTTACCTTCCACAAAAGCACATTTTCTTGAAAAGCAGCTGTATAAATCCTGCTTTCAAGTTCTATGGACATTCAGGCACTTACTTTACACACGTGCCAGGATACTTGCATATAATCAGGATCACAGCAGCAATGCTGGAAAATGCTTTCAGTAAGCCTATTTTTGCCTTTTGATATGGTAGCTAGACAACAACTCTCCTGTAGCATACAGAAAACCAATCAAACACAGACTATTTAAGTAAGGAGTGTGGAACCCAAAGAGAAATCTTTCAGCATCTCCTGAAGGTGCTAGTATTCACAGCCACCAAGTGGTACTTGGATGGAGGGATTTCTCACTTTGCAGTCACTGCAAAGTGAGAAATCATCAGGATGGAGGGGAACAGAAAGCCCCACCTGTTGGCGATGAGAAGGAGTTCCTGAACCCTCCTGCAAGCCTGTTAGAGGACAATGCTAGAGCAGAGGTGATGCCCCACACAACTTGTACAGCCTCATATGTGAATACCAGTAAAGCACTTGGAAAATAGGGCTTCTCTGCTGCTTTATTTGAGTTCTGTCTGTAAAGAGATATTTGGCCTTCAGAAATAAGTACAAAAAGGCCTTAGAAGCCCAAAATAAAAAATAGAGGAACAGGAAACAAGTTCTGTTGCTGCAGAATTTACTGGGGCTAACAAGTTCTTAATATTTCATCAATTGCACTGAAGTTCATTAAGTCATTTGCAGAGGGACACATTGATTCTACAATCCAATTGCTCTCTGAATTCTTCTGGTGGCTCTGTGTGGAACTAAATGTCTGATACAACGTTAGTAGCACCTATTAGTGCCTATAGGGTCTTCCCCAGCATTTGTGCAGCCTATTGTATCAGACTGGAAATCTTCAAGATGATAACAATTTTAAAAGCAAAATTGGATATATTAAATTAAGTACTATTATCGTGTTCTGAGTAAAATCACAGGTGTGAAAGAACCTTCATTCTAAAAATACTAAATATAATACTAAAATGATGATACAACCCTGTGTTATTTACTTAATTGATTATTAATATTAAAGTTGGTTTAAAATTAGGAGGAAAAATAAACAGGTTTCTCTCTCACAAAAGGAAGCAAGCTAGAGCGTTGTGAGGCCTCCTTCTATAATTTTTTTCTTTTTGCTGCCTGTTATGACTGGATTCCACCACTGTTGACGACTTCAGTTAATGTGCTGTGTGTTTTCTTCTTCGCTCCTAACAGCTCCAAAGAAAATGAGGTTTATTTTCTAGAAACTGAATACTAAATGGAGACTGTCAGGTATGTCATCGTATTTAATTTATCACACATGAAGAAGGTAGTGTTTGCCCAGATGATCTGACAGTAGATGTAGGACACTGCTAATCTGTGGACTGCTGACAAATTGACAAGTTGGCAAAAAAATAACATTGTCAAAAAGAAAAAGAGAGGCTAAGCCAGTTTTTCTTCAAATAAACTGTGGATAATATTGCTGGGTCTGTTTTATATTCTTAAAAATTAAACAGGAATGAAATGTCAGGAAAAAGAGAATTATTAAAATTGATACCAAAACATGTTTAGATGCATCTCCTGTATAATAATAAATAACAAGATGGCTCTATGATTCAACCTATGATTTTAAAAGACATTTACAAATAGGACTAGAAACCAAATACTTTTTAATAATAGCCAGATTTCTGTGATATAATATCCCTGAGATGGAGTTATGTGACTCTGGGAGCAAGTACACTGAGGGGAAACACAATTCAATTTAAATATTTTGAGAAGAAACTAAGAAATGAGATTTGAGAATAGGAAAAAAAGACTTCAGCATTAACAGTACATTTTCTGTAATGTGATACAGAGCACAGAAAACCAGACACTTTCTGTCTTGTTTTATCCCATAATCACACGGTAACATTAATATTTATTTCTAAGTAACAAAGCTGTGAAAATGCCCTTGTAGCTCCTGAGATAATTAAGTTCTGAACATATCCAGAGCACTAATTTTTTTAAAGAAAATTAGTCTACGTTGTGAAACTGTTGGTTTTTTCTTTTTCCTCTGGAACCAATGTTGTGGTGCCATCAAAACAAGAAATAATTAGATGTCCATATTAAATGTCTTCAAAAATGTTTCAAACAGAATTCTTCACAAAAATTGAATGGAGGTAAACTTTTAAAAAAGAAATTATCTTTTAAAAGCAAGGACATATCGGAAGAACACAGGTCAGAGCAACAAAGGGATACAGCAAAACCCATCCTGTCCTGACGCCCCTGAGGAACCAGCCCCTGGCAAATTTGCACTTGTGGTTTGAACACAACAGAAGTTATGGAACGCAATGAAGTACAGTACTGCCAGCTTCCAGCAAAAAGTCCAAAGTAATTGGGCCAGACAGTGAAAAAAAGGAAAGAAAATAAAAAACGAGAGACTTCACATTGTCAGGGAGGAAAATTTGTAGCTCAGTCTCTCAGGTTGGATCACTTGTGCCATGTCTGTGGTACATATTTTCAGCTCAGCCTGAATTACTTTTGCAGAATTGCCCTGGACAATCCATTTGTTTAAAAGTACGAAGTCTTAAGTGTTCTTTAGAAGAATGAACAGACAGTGCAGTTTGGAGGAATGTTATTAAAAATGCTTTTGGCTGGGCCTGGTGCCTTTCTTCAGTCAGTGAGTTGTATCTGAGTGTTGCACTGAAATTATGCTAAAAGCCCTTTGGTGAAGAGGCAGCTGCATTAGGGAGAAACCCTAGATAAAACTGGACTTGTGATCACAATTTCTCCTTCAGTCTTTCCCTTAGAGAAGAATGGTTTTCTACAGCTCTTTACCAAACCCTGGGGCTGACCCCAGGCTTCACCGACCTCCTACTGCCTTCCACCTTCTCCTTGCCTTATGGCGCTGGCAGGAACTAAGTGTTTTGTCATCCTTTTCAATAAGCTAAAAAGGCCCATGTTTCACAAGAACCATCTCAAGTCAGCACAGGGTGCTGGAAGGGCCCAACGCTGGGGCCACATTGACCACATCTACCCATTGACTAAATAGGGCAGGAACCAGGCGCAGTCCCATGCTTGTTTATACTGTTTCATTGTCTGGCTGCACTTTGAAAAATGGCAAAATTCTTTGAAATTTTTCTAGTAGAGTGTATTAGAGGTGATAATTCATGAATAGTAAATTACATAAAATAAAGAGTACATAAAAATTAGAGGGACACAAGTATATGCCATACACATAGTTCAACAATTGATATGATCCATTTTATAAGGCTCTTTTTAAAATTGCTTTTCCATGTTTCAGAATCACAAAATGACAGCAGGGCATGCTATGCACAAAAAATGATAGCACCACTAAGTCAAAGTGAACATTATCAAAAGTATTGCATATAAACATTTAGCAAAATAATCAGGACAACTGTTACACAGAAAAAAGGTAAAACTAAGTATCCCAAATCAGTTCTGATAACCTTTGTTAAACCAATGAGCACTAGCAAATCTATAAATGCTAAACTTAAGTTTGACTTCTGAAGAATTATTCTTTTTGGCATGCAAACTATGTCTTCTGAGCAAAAGTATAACTTAAATTTTTAATATCTTAGCTGGTAATCGGCATTGCAGGAAGAAAGAGATTGTGAGGGGGGCTGCAGAAGAGTCTGGGAAGAGACATATGAGAGTTTAGTATTTGCAACATCAGCATTTTAATGGTAGGGGAAATCTGCTTCAAAACGTTTTAAAATAGTGCTTTTCATCTTTGAAACACATGAAATATAATGTGATAGTCTCTTAGGAGACCTAGGTGGCCAAAACTTCAGGATAGGAATCCCTTAATAGATGATGTTTCCTTGAGTATTGCAAAAAAAAAATCCCCAAATTATAAACTTTTGAACTTTTCTAAAAAAGGGAAAAATCATAATGAGAAAGGACAGAAATTAGAGGGCAATTTCTGTAATGGCCCCAGGGTAAGCATTACACCTAGTTTAGAGCTGTGTGCCTGCTGATCTGTCAGGTCAGCAAGCACACGCTGTTTGGCCAAGAGGAAGCTGCAAAAATTCAATGTATAAATGTGTAGTCTTGCCTCTCTTTCCTGCATACATTAGGAACTGTCTTCTAAACCAAACTGATTTTCATGACAATTATGGGATTACCTGTAGAGACTTCAACTTACTTTTTGTCATCTAGGTAAAAGTGGCTAATGGTTTCCAAAAGTACTGGAAAGGGAGGGGCAGACAGATGGTTGGACAAAAATACATACAGAGAGACAACTAGAGGTAATATGCCTATTAAACCAATTTCTGGGTGTCACTAAATTAAAATACTGAACTACTTACAGCGCTTCTTATTTATGTCTTTCTTAATCAGCCTTTACAGTTCACTTTGCTGTCACTTTAAAATTGTAGTGTATTTTCTTTTAATGAAAGTGGAGCTTAATCATTGGATTTAAATGTTGCACTGCTGAGTGTGGAACTTAAAACACACAAATGTAAAACTTGTGATGAGGTAATGAGATCTTGCAATACCTTTTCTCTACAGCTTTGCTCACAGGCATTAAATCTATCGAAAAAGGCATGGTTTGGTTGATCCATGTTTTTCTCTCCTTTCCACTAAGAGACATACTACTATAGCATCCAGAGCTCAGGCAGTTGCAAGGATTTATATAATATTTATAACATGTGTTACATTTATTGTTTTTATAATTTCATTCAAAGACATTCTTTGCAAACAAAGTTCAGAAGTTCCCAGGATTACATTTTCTGTAGTGTTGGCATTCTCACACAATAGTTTCACAATCATTAGGGAAATAAAAATTTGTATAATTACATATTTTTGTAGTTGCTGTTCTGTTAGAGTTCTGGAACTCTTGCAAATTAAAAGAATGTATTGCTATTATACTCTGAATCTGAACAACCAGAAGAGGTTATATCTTAAACGAGTACATTAAAAAAAAAAAAAGAGGGTGACTATAACGTCCATCTAGGAAAATCCTCAGCAAATAAGGTAGATTGAATAGGACAAGGAGAGAAGAAAAAAATATGCAAAAATATTTTAAAAAACTCATTAAGAAGTCAGTGTAACAGATTTCATTAGATCCTTGTATTTCTGCCCTTGCAGTGCTTCTGCAAATTTGCTTCTTAGCTGTTACAATAATTAGCGGCTTGTTTCTCTATTTACATTTGCATAATAGAGTTTTAATGTAAAGTAAAGCAAAGTGCAAATATTGGATCTAAGGCCAGTATAAATCCAAAGATAAAATATTTTTTGAAGACCAGGTGGAAGCTGGCTGCCTGAAAAGAGTTTAATCCAAGACTTCTGTCACCTGTGGCATCTATATATGTTACATACCTGCATAGATTTGTGTTACAGGGATTTTTACAAGAAGTGGTGAAGACAATACAATGATATAGGAAGCAAAATCCTGTCAGCTGTTCTTCATTATTCTGAATAAGATTGATAATGTGAAGAAATACATTACATTTCCCATCAGCGCCAGTGAGGTCTTATCTGAAGCAAGTTTGATTAAAACATTCTTCCTAAGAAGCCCATGTATTTTCTTTAAAGCTGCCTGAAGGTTTTAGTTTACTTCTTGTAGAGGAGGCAAATTGGACAGGAAAATATTACATTCAGAAGGCATATAGTAAAACTTCCATGATATGTATTTTGGGCAAAGTAATAAAGCTTGAGGCAATCCAAGGTCACCCTCTGACAGACCTATGACTTGTGTGTATGCTGACCCTGAAAACATAATAACAGACAGAAAAACTTTACAGTATCTTCATATTTTTATGAATAGGTGGCCTTCACTACGTCTCCAGGGGTTTCTTTTTCTTCAGCTCCCAAACTTTTTTCTAGTGCGAAGACAATATTTGGGGATACTCTTTGACTGCCTCAAAGATTCCCATGGGTTATTTACAGAAATAGTGAATGATGCCTACAGTGACCAGTTTTGGGTTTTTTTTTACTTCTAGAGGTGAATATGACTATTGATCTTCTGTCCACACTGGGTGCATAGACTAAAAATCGACTCTCTTAAGGCATGGAACTCGTGAAGGTGGTAACACAGATTAGACGGCAGCATCTTGAAATTTTAATGGCCATTAATAGAGGTCATGTATTAACAGTAAGGCTACCAACAGCTAGCAAAAACATCTGCTTTGCTTTCAAATGCATTCCATGATTTTTTCCCCATATTTGCATATGCTATCCTTGAGTTGATTTTGAATGTTGCCTAATAACACTTTGTTTTTTAATATTAGAAATATGCATGTTCTTGCTGTCTTTCTTTCTGTCATGCTAGAGAGAAACCACAAAACCAAACAGAAAGCCCAAATGCTAGTGTAAGCATCAATAAAGGGAAAAACCTATGCTCATAAGTGCTGTTCATCGACTAGTTGAAACAAAGACACTAGTAAGGGTTTAAAGGATTAAAAACCTGAACTATAAATGTAGAAAATTTCCAATATTTTTCTTGTGATTTGAGGTAATCAAGCTAAGTCAAGAGTATAAGGTTTCTACATGACAAGAAAGCTTTTCTGAAATGAGATGGAAAAGCTCCACAGACATATTTGAGGAAACTTGGGATAAACCATAATGTGAAAATCAGTGGAATACTTACTGAATAAAGTAAGAATCAGTGATGGATGGAGTAAAACTTGCTTGGATACTTTAAAAATGTGTCAATTTATAATTCTCCCCTGTGACTAGGAATCTGAGGAGCTGGAAACTGTCTAATGCTAGTAGTTTTTGCTTACATAGCTAAAAGTATAAGGTGATAAAGGTATACTTTCTTTTTTTCACTTTTATTCAGTTTGTACATTCTCATCTTTAAACTTTGGAAATCCATTTTGAAGAATAACGAAAAGTGTGCTTTATACTAAAACAATATGAAATCAACATAGACTTACTCTAAGCAGCCAAGTTATTGCCCCTGAAGGCTAGAAAAGAAAAAACAGCGTATGTTAAAAGATAGTAGTCTCATGCCAGACCAATGAACGTCACCATTTTCTTCTGTTAAACCATATGATGAAACAATGCTCAAAGGAAAATCAATAGTGAAGGTAGACAGATCACATGCACATACTACTTTCATAGGAAATCATGTCAGTATGTATTTATGTTACCTTATAATATACATTGCCTAGGTAAGAAATAGTTCAAGTATGTTGAACTTCACGATATATGAATTCTTATGAGCTCATGAATATTATGTCAAGCTGAAGATAAAACAGAGAAAGATGCAATGCTTATGTTGCATGTTAGCCTTTATTATTATGTATTCATTATTATATTGTTTGTAGATTCTACCTCTATATTTCACCTAAGCATCTAGAATGCTTGGAAAGATGCTTCCTGTCATTATTTTGTAAATCCAAAGAACGAAAGTGACAAACTGACATTTTATATTCTGGATATTTAAAAAATAATTTTGGAAATATAGTGCCTTCTTTAGTTTTTGGATAGGCAATAATTGAAATAAGAAACCTGAGTAATTTTCTTTTGTGAAAGTTCTTACAGAACTGAGGTACATTATAAGTAAAACCCAAAGATTCATGGGCCAGAAAATCACTTACCTGGAGATTTTAGAAGATGGAAAAGTAGAAATTCTCGCCAGGTTCTACAAAGTGAGAAAGGTGAGACATACCTCAGGACAGCCTGAAGTGACGTGCAGGAGAGGCCTGTGTTGCAGAAATATGATGAGCTCCATGAGTCCAGAGGTTGGGGTAAGAGAAGATGGGCAGGCAAGAACTTCTGTCCTGCAACCCTCACTCATGGTAGTAGAGGAATGCAGAACTGGAGGCAACCCTGACCTCTTGCAGCAAACATTGGGGGCTGTGGTAGAGGAGCAACCCTGTGTACTGGGAAACCAGTGTGAGTTTCACCCAACCCCAGCCACAAATCAGGAGGTCTCCAGTCTTTGTGAAAGTTGGCAGGATTATTCTCTGGTTTGGTAAAATGATTTCTGTCACATGAATGCACTGGCAGTGGTGCAGCAAGGGCTTGGCTACTGCTGGCCATTACAGGAAATGGGATACATGGCTAGCTAAACCTTCAGTGTGAGCCAATACTGCTGTTCTTATATTTAAGCTACTAAATACATCTCTTTATGCATAACCAATATGAAATGTAATGAGTACATTTATAAATGTGTTCATTAAGACATATATAGGCAAAACTTCAAGGTGTATAAATTGGTCCAGCTCCACCCAGTCTGTGAAGTTACACAAGATCTACTCAGAGTATTCAATTATCTTTGAAAGTAGTGCAACACAGATGCATAGTTCTATAAAAGATTAATATGAAAGGTAATTTTCTGAGGTGTCTGTTATTATGACTTACCAGTCTTAAACATGAAATATCTGATTGAACTAATCAGATTTCATGAGACTAGTGCATGAAACATTTGGGCAGAATTCAAGAAGCATAAAATGATTAATTTAAAACAACAAATTTAATTTCCTTTGTGTATTGTGAAAAAAACCCCTGTGAAGTGTTTCCAATGAAATGTGGCTATCGATGAAGTTCAGATATCATCAGATTTTGTAATGAACGTGAGATTTGGCCTATATTTGCTAAGGTTTGTGAATAGGATTCCAGCTGAGTCAGCATAAGCCAGTCTGGTTCAAATGAGAAAACAGGTGGAAATTCACCTTGAAAATTTTTGTCCTGATAATTTGCTACCCACAATTAAAGTCCTGAGAGCTAAGATTGTGTAAACCAGCTGTAAGGAAAACTTTGATTAGAAATTAACCCAACCTCACAATTTGTATCCAACCCCTTTCGTGTATGAGAGTAAGCTGTGCAGATGTTAAAATTTCCATTTAAAATGATACACAGTTTTCTTTTGATCTGAGGCAGAGTTATAATTGTAAAGGAGACCTCTGGAAATTTAAACAGTAAGTTGCCTGGATGGTTTCAGGAGATTAGGACAAAAAAAAAAAAAAAAGCATGTTTCTTATGAGAACAGCTAATTTTATGAGAATTCTGCACATTTAGGTTCAAAACTCTCAGTGTGTGTGAAGCTTTGGCATTTTTAAACATCCAAACTAAATATCTGCCTTTCTGAAATGACTGCTGTGCACCAGTGTAGTAAATGAATCAGAACAGTTCCAAGAAATGATGGTAGGATTCTTGGAAGTAAAAGAATTATGAGCAAATGCAAATTTGTAAGAATTTATTGGAGGAAAGCCAGTGGAGTGAAAGGCATAAGGCAGAGAGTCCTCTGTAGGCCGTGGTCCACTCAATCTGGAGGAAATATCAAGGAGGCCAAAAAGACTAGTCTTTTCTGGAGGTATTACTCAAAGTTGTAAGATTTGCCTGTTGTCTCCTTTCAATTCCTTTCTTAGACCTTTATTATTCTGATATCCACAGACAAATACCTTTCCTAAACATTGTTGGCAGACCTAATATTCTTTTAAGAGGTAAATACATTTTATCTGTGTAATATTTTGTTTTCTGACAGATAAATTAGCTTGTACATTGCTTTACTTTAATTCTTTGGATGTAAGTAACAACTTTGGATTAGATAGGTAGACTTTGAGTGTGTCAAGATGGTGCACATCATTCCAGATGGAGGAAGATAGTAAGAGTAACAAGCCCAGATGAACTTTTTTCCTTCAATTCTATTTATGTTAAGGAATAACTTTTTTTTTTTCAAATTTCACCTTTTTTAAAAGAAAAAAAATAAAGTTACAGGCATTAAAGTAGACTTGTGCTTCATTCAAAACCATGCTAAAACAGTACTAACAGTGTACTTTAATAATTTTAGAAGATTTGGTCTCCAGTACTCTAAAACCTTGTTCTATGTGATAGTTATTGAAAACTGACATTAACAGAAACAGATGTTGTTGGCTTTTTTCTGTGTGCATGGAAGGCATAAGATTTCTCCAAAATAAAAGATACAGAAACCAAGAGCAAACATCTTGGTGTACGTATTTTCTACACTTGGCCTACTAAACTGAGATATTATGATTGCCAGACGTGCCTCCTTTGAAATAGTAGATATGGAATAAAATACCCATGGTGGGAAAACACTTGAAAGTGACATCAAATACAACCTGATTTATACACCTTTGAAATCTAACACAAGACTGAATGATGCAGGAAGTTTTATTGCTTTGCTGTATAAATTGGTTATGTTTTAATGGTACACATTTAGAAATGTATGAACAAGTACTCAATAGAAAAAATGTACAACTCAGGGTAAATAAAAAAAAAAGTAAAAGAATAAGGATTAAGAAATAGGATAATTGGGAAAATAATGCCTCACAAGTATTTTAATTTCTATTCAGTATCAATCAGAAAAATACAAAAGGGGCTAGTAACATAAAGCTTGCCAAGATGGAGAAAAGGAATGCAGTAACAGGTTTGTTTCGTTAAGACTAAGTACTTCCTCATAGTTGTATAGCATTCCCTCTGGCTCTATTTAAATTTAGTAGACAGCTATAAGCAGAAAGAAGCCCAAAACTGTTGGACACATAATATATTACATTACGACAAAAAGGTTAAAATTATGAGCAGAAGGTATTTCATTCCACTTGGAAATACACAAATAAGGTATTTGGGGAAACTAATGCAAAACATGGATAGTCAGTGACTTGTGACAAAGAGATGCCAAAAAGAAATGGCAGCATGAATGGCTAGCTCTAAGGGTTAGCTGTCAACTGAATGTGGCAGCAAACAAGGCCAACAATATTTTGGCCTAAGACACTAGGTCTTATGCCAGACATCAGGTCTGAGGCAGACCTTTGGTCGGCCGTCTCAGTGGAGGTAGGGAATGGAGATCCATGTAGCATCAAAGACGCAAGTATTATTGATGTGTTAGAAATCACGGAAGCACCTGAGAATGGTCACATAGGAATTAGGGCTTTTCCCTGAAAAAAATGGTGGCAGGATCAATAGCCCAACTGAAGTGTATCTACACCAATGCTTGTGTCATGGGCAATAAACAGGAGGAGCTGGAAGACATTTTGCAGCTGGAAAACTATCATATAGTTACCATCATGGAAACATGGTGGGATGACTCGCACAACTGGAGTGCTGCAAGGAATGGCTGTAAATTTGTCAGAAGGGATAGGCAAGGAGGAAGAGGTCGTGGAGTAGCCCTGTATGCTAGGGAGAGTTTTGATTGTCTAGAGATTGATGACAGCAATGACAGGGTTGAGTGTTTACAGGTAACAATCAGGGGGAAGGCCAAGAAGACAGATATCATGGTGGGAGTCTGTTATAGACCACCCAACCAGGATGAAGAGGCAGAGGAAATATTCTGTAATAAGCTGGGAGGAGTCTCACAATGCTAGCCCTTTTTCTCGTGGGGGACTTCAACTTACCAGTTATCTGCTGGAAATACAATAAAGCAGAGCAGAAAGACAAGAAAGACAATGAGTCGCTGGAGTGTGTCCAAAGAAAGGTGATGAACCTGGTGAAGGGTCTAGAGCACAGGTCTTATGAGAAGTGGCTGAGGGAACTGGGATTGTTTAGTCTGGCAAAAAGGAGTCTGAGGGGAGACCTTATCACTCCCTACAACTACCTGAAAGGAGGTTCTAGCGAAGTGGGTTTTGGTCTCTTTTCCCAAGTTACTAATGATAGGACGAGAGGAAACGGCTTCAAGCTGTGTCAGGGAAGGTTTAGATTGGTTATTAGGAAAAATTTCTTCACTGAAAGAGTCAATCATTGGACCAGACTGCCCAGGGCAGTGGTTGAGTCACCATCCCTGGAGGTATTTAAAAGACCTGTAGACATGGTGCTTAAGTATGGCAGTGTGCTCCCCCCACAACGTAAGAAATAGCTACCAGTGTGGGCTGTGATGTTGGACTTTTGGGAGAGGTGGCAACACAGTAGCCAAGGGCTGCCTGGAGTAGTGACCCAGATGTCTTGCTGGTACACAAATATGACTATAAGTCAATCATCTTACTCCTTAAATAATGGGGCAGCTGGGGCCTGATGAGCTCTCTTGTACAGCAGTGGGATGCATGCCAGGATCTCCCCTTGAGTAGGGACACCTCTCAAGGTTACTCCTCAAGGTTGAGAGATTTCTTGCCACAACATAACCTTGGTAAGTGACTAACAGCATGCTAAACTTTGAAATCTTAGCTAAGTGATGTAAAGGATTGATTGCAGCTATATAAACCTTCAGACATAAGCAGTTGACCAAGTCTGGGACTCGGATTAGGTCTAGCTGCACCTAGACTCCTCTCTGAGGAGGAGTTCAGAAAGAAAGGGTATCCTCTTTGAACTTCACGCCTCAATGGGAGGGTCTTCCTGACAGTTTTGTCTGACCCTGTTCTCTATGCAGTAAATAATCAAGTGTACCTTGCCATCAAATCTTGTTAAACCACTGTCACATTTACTATTGAACTTTGTTAATCTATATCAATAAAGATATTTTTGCTTCCCGCTGACAAGCGAAGTGCACTCTCACTGCATCTTCAACATCAGGGACATGGTTTAGTGGTGGATTCAGCAGTGTTAGATTAAAGGTTGGACTTGATGGTCTTAAAGGTCTTTTCCACCCTAAACAAATCTATGATTCTAGGATTAAAAAAAACATCATGTCATAGTACAGGGGGATGGAACTGCAACTTCATATAGCACCTAGGTTGCATCTGGGATGCTTGACAACTATGAACATCTCACTGCTGGAAACACATTAATAAACTGGATGCAGTTCAGGGAAGGATCACAAAAATAATATTGGATTAATGAGAAAAGTTTAAAATAGCTAGATAAAACAACTTTGTTAAAACACAGACAATTGAGATGGACATGCTAACTGAAAAGTGTTTAGGGGTGTTTTCTTCAATTATGTGTGGTTATGAACAACAACAGGAAAGAAAAATTTAGGCTGTTTGGAGAAAAATTATTTGAAGATGTAATTGGTGCATGGAAACCATATGGGGAGAGTCTAGTACACTTAAAACAACAAAACAATTACTAAATGTAGAAAAAAATCCATTATTATAGAAGGATTAAGTGGACATAACAAGATTTTTTTTTGTAATTCCGTCTTTATGACACTTGTCTCTGGAAAGGACATTTTAGCATTATTCAGGAAAGTAAGACATCTCAGTTGTTGTTTTTCCTTTTGTTTTAACCTAGTGCTAGCTACTTAAAACTGTTATTAACTGTCCAGAAAGAGAGATCAGCTGTTCTTTTTTAAGTTTTTACATTAATGCTTAGCTGGATGAGGCCTATGTTATGAGCATAGGCTATGGACTAGGAGAACAAAATCAGCCTTCATGAAAACTGAGCTTGGCTGATGTCCACAGTAAACATGTGCAGCAACCATATAAGGATGATCAAAAGAAGGAAATGTTTTTTCAAGGTTTACATGACAAAAGCTCTGTACCTTTAAGTCTATAATCCATAGCAGATACCATAGACCTTCTCCTTCTGGGAACTCTACAGATACTGGGGCATCAAAGTCAGCCAGCATTATCCTTCAGGCAGTTCAGTGACTCTTCTGGCACTGTGGTCTGTGATAAACCTCTTTGTGCTGTTCTTGTAAAGAAGGTTCTCCAGTTGGCGTCTGACTTGGAGATTCATGAAGAGAGGTCTCAAGAAGGGGGGGGGGAGGGGGGAAAAATAGATGCTACTCATATTGTGATATCCAGCATCACTCTTGGACATTGCATTTTTCCTAATTCACTTATTGCTTTCATTCTGCTTTGTGGTTATCTTCTGGCTTACAGATTAATTATGATGTGGCTTGAGATAAACAGGGATGTTGAGACAGTCGGATATCTCCAACTCCCTTGTTTCAATGGTATGAAGAGTAATTATGAATTTCAACTCCCACAGAAAAAGGTAGAACAGGTTTACATTTTCTATAACCCTCAGATTTGTGTCAGAAAATACAGGAAGGATCTGTGACTATAAATCGAAAGATTAAGACTCACATATGAATGAACTTAGATTTTGAAATGGGTTTCAAGGTCAAGTGGGATAAGGTTGTTTGTACTAATGCATTTTATCTTTTGTTAAACATGGAGGAGCTATAGAAAGTATTGTTGGTATGTCTCAGTAGTGCAGTATATGTCTTCCTAAATTCCCAGGTCAAAATATTTTTTCTAATCTCATGCAGGAAAAGAAAAAAATCCAAATATTTAATACGTGTAGCTCTGCAACATAATTAGCTGAAGTTTGCTTTCTTCAATTTTTCTTTTATAGTTGTCAGATTTTAAGCTATCTGTGGAAATTCTCTGGAACTAACTGTACTGCCATGGCCAGATAAAACAGGTGAGAGTATTCCAGAGAGATGTCACTTCTCAAAGTATTATGATCATTCAACTGAAATGTTCTTCCAAGATTCCATGTTTCAAAGTATTGCTAATAAACATTTTGTGACAGTATTCAAAATGTATCATTAAAATATAGTGAAGGCATAACTTTAACTACTTTCTGAGATAAAATTAATAGATGACAGGCTGTTGCTAGAAGATAATACAAATGAGGCCTCTTAGTGCTCAAAGCCTTTTCTGTGCTATTAGAGCTTTTGGTACAGAAGCCATGATTTGCTCTCAGCAATAGTCACTAATCTGTGACCTTTCTGGTCTGATGATCACAGCATCTGTCTTTAATGGCAAGAGTTTGAACAGTTAACAGGGGAACTAGCTGTCAGTTCCATAATGAGACAGTATAAGGGATGTGTACTTGCTCCCTCATGTTCTCAGATACCTCATTATTGGCTCATTTTCCATTTCCTTATGGGGTGGTATTGACCATCTGTCTTCTTATCTGGTTAGCATGGAAGTTCAATCCCTCTCTGATTTTCTTGTTGGGGGACAAGGCTCAGCTTTGCCCTCTTTGTGACCTCAAGTCGCAGTTCACAGAGGCAATAAAGGATAACGAATGGCAGTTAGACATGAGGTAAGCACCAAAGTGTCAGTTAGCGCATATATTATCATTTGATGGTTCTGTTTGTGTTGCTGAGGAACATCCTAATGACTGCCAAAGTACTGGTTCATCCTCCAGCTCTGTAATGCAATATAACTACCCATTCTTTCCATGTCCTTTGGAAATACTAAGTCATAAAGCATTCCACTAACCAAATATCCAAGGTCATACTAGACGTTCTTTGTGCCACTACAGTCTGTAAAAGTTTTGGGTGAAAAGGAGACAGGATCTGTTGGAGACAGGGCTATATGTGTCAGAACCAAGTGGAGATGCTTCTACACACCCTAGACATAGGGGTCAGGTTGCCTGGCCTCTGGTGCAAGTTCCTCACAGGCAGTATGTAGGCAATGGCAAGAAATTGTTCCAGTTGCTTTGAGAACCATCAGATAGCCTTGTGGCTTCCCAGAGGCTCTGTGATTCCCAATGTTGGTATGGCAAGTCCTCTGGCTATAACAACAACTATGCTAGGAAACTTCACAAGACAACCTGCAGTCTACTGTGGCTGCAGGATTTGCTGCTAGGCACAACTGGCTCCATAATGCACATGCCCGTCTGAACAAAATCTGGTTTGGATAGCAGCTAGTTCGTGTGTTTGAGGAATTTTCTTCAGCAGATGGTAATAATTTCTTACCAAACATTGCAAAGAGTTAGACATCTACTGAAAGGCACATGCTTATTGCATGGTAACCATGTGCATTTCTTGCTTGCATAGCACTGCCAAAACCTTCCACTGGCCTGGTTTACATTTGCATAACAAACTTAACTTTGGGTCCAGAATGCAACACAGAAAGGGATTTGCACAAATTTCTCCCAGCACATCCTAGTAAACTTGACATTGCACAGATTTCGAAGCCTGGATGCTCAAGTGTTAGCAGCAAATGCTGTAAAATCTTTCCTCAGATCTGCTCACTAACTAGTGTGAGCCAAAATCACCGGCTCTGCAACTGGGAGATGTCACTGAGTTCAAGAAAGTGCAGAAAGCACCATAAATCTCCTTCTGGAATTTCAGACCTTATACTGTCATTGTAAGATTGTAGGATTTTTGAATCCTTTCCAAGTTCTGATGTCAACTGCAATGTTGATGTTAGACATACACAAGGAACCAATGCTATATGCATTCTGCACACCATGCATGTAATCAATACATAATGCATTTTGCACACCAGAAACCCAGCTTTAGAATTCAAGCCACAGCCAAAGAGAAATGACAAGAAAAAAATAGCATGGGCTGTAAGGAGCTAATAGATGTAAAAAAAATTAAACCCTGATGTACAAAACTTCTTAAATCAGAGAAAAAAAAAAAAGCTAAATAAAAGCCTGTTTTGAAATCTGTAACAACACTGATAGCAAAGAGTAAGACTAAACAAACCTCATGACTTTAAATGTTCTTCTTTAAATGTCCTTCCCTTACATGTAGAAATGAATGGAATGTTTCTTTTGCCGAAAGACCTATACAGTATTTAGGTCAGGTTGAATGATAACAATTGTGCTCTGTACGCTTTGTACTTCTTTTGCAGAAAAAATGTTAATACCATTTGTCAGCAATATGATGATGGATGAGGCTGAATCTTAAAATATAAAAATCAAAAGCTGGAGATGAAAAGCATTGTATAAAAATGATGACCGTGTAAATACTTATATACTAACGGCATAGCTGTTTGCACAGAACTTTGGCAGCTGCTTATTAAAGCAATGGACAGGCGTGTCATTCCTTTCTGCTTTAGGGTCCACGTGGTGTCCGAATTCAGAGTGTGTGGGGGAAGAAAATTGTTCCAGGGAAGAGCCAGTTATGGAGATGGAAGAAATATGTGCTGGGAATAGGAGAGCAACATCAGCAGGGGAGAGGCAGGGATTAATTGACACTGGTGGGGTTATCAGAGTCTTTTCCACAGATTTCTGCTTTGGACATTCCCCTTCTTTGCTGAATGTCTATGTGCTTGAGTCTGTTTCTGCCTTCTCCCTTACAGACAAAATGATGTGTGAGAGCTTACAAAAGAAAATGCAACATGAGGATGGATCCCCTAAGCAATGCAGCTGTGGACTTCTGTACACAAATGTTCTTGCAGGATTTTAGTGCAAGGTTAACATCTCTGTATTCTCATAAAGGTTTGTTGCTTTGAGATAAATAACTTGACTAAGCTAAGCCACAAATGTGTGCAGGGGAACGATCAAACACTGCAGAAAGAGATCTTAATTAAAATAACAATAACAAATAAAAATAATTGAAGAAGTGCATGAGCAAAGAACCCTGCTTGGGAGCAAAAAAACCCCACAAGTGTGAGACCGTATCTGAAAGGGGGGGAAACAGACTCCTTAGCCTTTGAAAGGAGGCATCCTGCTTCAATGAGTGAGTCTAGTGCATCTGCCTTGGGGCGGGAATTCCTCACATGGAGACCCAGAACCAAAAACACCCAGACCCAGATGGTAATTTGGGACAGGGAGTAACCCAGCTGCCTTGGAGGGACAATTGGTTGCTCAAACAGTATGGGCTTAAGACTGAATGCTGAATGAATAGGAAAAAATAATAATCATTCAGACATGTTTTACCTTATTTTTAATAAAAACAAAGTTCTACTTTATTTGAAAGGATTTTCTTTGTTTGAAGAAATAAGTAAATAAAACTCAGGCAAAATATTAAATTCTGTTGGGGGAAACAAACTTTAACAATTCCACATGTTCTTTAAGATATTGCTAAAGGATGCTGAATCCACTCAAATACAGTATAACATTTTTGTGTGTATTGTGCATTGCTCAACACTTCAGCTAATTCAAAGTAATCTGGCATTCTAATGACAAACAGCCTTTAGCAAATGAGAAAAGGATGCAAATGCCACTGGCAGCTACTTATAATATTGCCTTAAAACAAACTTACCAAGATAGAAAAAGTAAAACCCTCTTGTTTTGTTTTGTTTTATTTAAAACCGATATCCCATATTGTGTTGAGTGAGCAGACATCTTGGGAACAATTCACAACATCAATATTTATATCACTACTTCATTTTGACTTACAATTATAAAAATGAAGGTTATTTAGCATATTTGAAAAGCAAGAAATTTTTGGTGCCCAACTTTAGAAAATTATGTTTTGACCTTTTAGCTGTTATTTCATTAGACAGTAAATAAAAGGAATAAAAAGTCCACATTATAAATACAGGATTCAATATACAACATATAGCTCTTTAAGTCTTAATTCTTACAAAAATTTCTCTTACACTCAGTTGATCTTTCCAGTGGATTTCAGGACTTAGCATCTTAACACCTAACCATTTTGTGATAACCCAGCAATGGCTGGGAAGAGTTGACTCATTTCTTGTTTATTAAAAACAGACAACAACAGCAACAAAGAGGCATATATATATCTGTGGATATAAATTGATACATTTAACTAGGACATTTTTTTTCTTAGGTATGTCCATCACTTCTCTCAATCAAATGTGTTTCTTCATTCAATTCTGGAGAGTGTCATTCACAAGTTTAGAGAGAAATGTACTCAGAAGAAAACTGTTCCAGCATAGGAACAACTAATTCGGAGCTACTTGGGGAAAACAAAGAAAGAAAAAGAAAGATATTTCACATATTTGCAAAGATATTAACACAGCGGTACATGAGTTTTGGCTGGAGCCTTTGGAGCTGCATAGTGCAAAAGCTAAAAATTTATGACTGATGAAGATTGTTGTATAGTGAAATGACTAATTAAAGAGGCACATCTTGCAATGTCCTTGTGTCTCACACGGCAGCTAACTAAAACAATTTGAGCTCAGCCTGTTCTGCGGTTAATTGACATCTTGAACTCACAACCCTTCAGTGCATGCTCTGTCCTAATTAAAAAAAGATTTTCGAACAGTCTCTGCCACTGCATCCAAAGACTATGTTGGCACACATCCAGCAGAAATGCTTCTCTCAGCCATGTCCAGTTTCACTCCTCACAGCAAAAAGAAGAGTTTTCCAGAGAGCAGAGTATTTACAAAGCACCTTAGTTCTAGAGATGGCAGTAAATATGACACCGAGCTGTAACAGGATAAACGTGCCTTCAGGAACAAAAATGAAACCTGTGAAAATTACAGGATTGTTCACCTTTTCAAGATGCACTGGAATCTCAGTTGACAGTTTAATGGGACATGTGGGTCATCTAAACATTCTGGGTTTTGGGTTTTTTTTTTGTTGTTATCCTGAGTTTACAATCTTTGTATACCTAGATTGGCACTAAACAATGGTAGCGCAGATAAGGAATTTCTAGTGATACAGTGCATATGTTGGTGGATCAGTGTGTGGAAGGAGAACTGTCTGTTTACAGAAATTTATTTACCTTATCCTCTAGCCATGATTCTGGGAGGAGTTATATGGCTATATAAGCATAAAAGCTCAGTCCAGCAGTTCATATCCTGGCAGCTTATCTCATATAGCCAAAAGTAGCTACATCTAGTCAATAAAGTACAACAGAACTACAAGCAATGAAAGTCAAAGTAGAATGCCTCAGTTATATTGTTTCCTTCCATGATATTGTAAAAGTGGGCTTGCACCTACTCACAGTCCCTGTGCCAATGCACCCCACTGAATACAGGGGTGTCAAAGAAAAATAACTTTTAGAGCATAGCTATTTTGAACATTGAAGTGATGACTGATAGTTTCCTTAATATTCTTAAGTGATTCCGCACATTGACAGAGGTTATTCATCTGAACTGTAAGTAGGTGAGACGGGCAATAGATCTGTGGAGAGAGTTCTGTGCTGAAAAGCATTAAAGGTAGCATTTGTCTGCTAAAAATCAGAGATACAGGGCAAATGAAGGCAATGAGAAATGCATGTCCTAGCATCACTCAAAAGGCAGCAGAATGTAGCAGGCAAACAACATGCAGAAAGATAGAGAGAACACATAGCTAAAAAGAGAAAGAAGGGTTTATATCCTACTTCACACATAGGCCCTGTTTAAAGACTCCCCTGCAACCCTTTGGAAAGATTCCTGCTGACTTTTGGATGCTCTTTTTTATGAGTTCTTTTGAAAACAACTGGGATCTGTTGCTTTTGTAGTAAGAGGAATCTTAAACCAGGCCATAGAGTCTCCTTCTGCCTTAAAGGAAGAACTTGAATTGTTTGGGAGGTGCATGTGCTTTATTCCTCAGGATAGTGGGGAGCTGTAGGCTATTGTCTAGGTGCCAGGCTAGTGTTTATGGAGCACTTCTGCACTTACCACTCCCCCTTTTGACTGCACAGTATATCGGAGGGAATATTAGTGTCTGAGCTGTGATTCTTCTCCATATGAATAATGCAAAAAAGGTAAACACTTCTAACTACTGTCTAGAAAACAGGGTAGAAGTGAGATGTTCAATCACTGGTTGAAGTGAGACTTCCACTCAGGAGAACTTTTCTCTGACAGGGGTGCAGGCTGTCACACAGCACAGGTGGCTACAGGAGGCACCCTCTCACTCATTCAAGACAGGCAGCAGTGAACTTCAAAAGCCTGTGCCAATGGACTTAAAAATACATGTGTTTAAGTGATTTAAAATGAGAGCTGTGATACAATATTTGCATGGAAATAGCTTTACAGACACTCAAAGACCTAATTGTCAATAATTCCCAGGATCTGGAAATTAAACCAGACTTTCTGGGATGCAAAAGCATACTGAGCATTTTGGCTTCTACTGGCTTCATAAAGCCCTTAAACCTAAATGCTATGGGTGTAGATGGTTTTGATTCCACTGAACCTATGCTACCTAACTATGCTGTGTGTTAGAACGTCCTAAGAAAATATTTATAGACAATTTATTAGGAAAAAAAATCTTTTTTTTCTTGGAACTACCCATTACAATTTTATCCTTGCTACAATTGTCTAATGGTGTGTTTAAAGTCCATTCTTTATTATGGACTATTTGCTTTTTTTCCACCAGAGCCTTTAACCTTTAACTTCTATGGGATTTTGCTTCAGAGAAAGTGTCTTGTCTGTAGTTACTCCAATGATAAGGCAGGAGGCAGTAAATGTACAAGTGAAAAAAAAATATCTTGGAAGTAAAAAAACCTATTGCTAAGTGGGGATCTGCTGGAAAGCTCTAATATGACCAGGAAAAGAACTGCTGGAAAAAATCCAGGGAAGCAGAACTAGGGACTGGTGCCAGGTACTGTAAGTGCAAAGGCTCGGGATAGATGTGCAGCCAGTGAAATGTCAGTGCCATTGGTGTGGAAAGCAGCCACTTAAAGCTGTGATGTGGCAACGGATCAGAGACTACTGCTGCTGCAGCTCCACACAGGGAAGAAGCAACATCACATAACAATTGGGCTCTGTCACAGAGGCTTGAAGACTTGCTGGGGTTGTCAATCAACATTCCGAAAAAGAGTGTTCTGCTGCTGGATGACTTTACTCTCTTTAAAATCTGCAGATATTTTTGAGAGACAACTCTGCCTTCTTTCTTTCCACCCCTGAAATGGAAAGCAGGAGTGAAATTTGCATTTTGTTTTTCACAAGAATATTAATTTTCTTTTGATTGGGTAATCAAAGAAGAGACATTGTTTACACCTGATTTACAATGTGCATAGTTTTGTCTGGATTAGTAGAACCCAGATGATGAAAATGACAATTTGAGTAGGCTTCCAAATGACACAACGTTTGTCCAGGTTTGTTTATGGTAGTAATTTCTGCTGACCTATGGATTTGTATGCTTGAGCTTTTGTTTCAAAATGCAGAGGCAGAACCTGACCTTGTTGTCTTGGATAGCTGACTGAAACCATGAGTTTCGTTTTTGTAGTCAAACATCTTCTCCAATGCCTCTTTCATTGTCATTTGGGACTGAATTTTTGTCCTCTTTCATTAAATGCCATGGAGAGGGCCAGCAGGGGTGTCGGGATGATTATGCCCAGAATTTTATTGCTTCGTTTATGAAATTGTTCAAGATTGATTCAGTTTATTAAGGTTTTAAGGGCCTGGACATATAAGATCATCATTGCTTATTTTCCACTGAGGTCTATGGAAGCCGACAGAAGCAGTGAGATTTCAGCTTTCACCCTGAGCAAGGATGACTATACAATTTCAAACCTACTCATCAGTATATGACAAGATAAAAGAAGCATGACAAACATAATAATTATTAATAATGTGCAGAAATAAACATTTCAGTGTATAGACAAGAGAGACCACAATACTTGGATGTAAATTTGAGGGGATGCTGGGAAGCAATATGAGTTTTTTGCATCTCTGGAAATAAGCAAGAAAACTACTGAGATGCTGTAATCGTTGTTGTCAAAAAGCCTATTAAAATTGACAAGATTTAGAAAAAAGCTGCAGGTTTTTGAAAGCCTGACTGTGACCAGAAATAATCAAAACATTTAATTTATCCAGGGCAAGGTTGAAAAGTTCGTCAGGAATCTCTTGCAAAAAAAAGGATTAATGATTCATGAATGTAAGAGAAAAATGGAAACCAAGCTGTACTGGGTCTGTTGTGTAGGCAATTGTTAGTAAATGCCTTAATAGATTCTTAATTGTTAATGAAAGTTAAACTAACTCTCATGTACAGAAAAAAGCTTATTATCACTGTCAAAATGTAGCACACATTATTTAACTACTGTTTGTCAAAAGCTGAAACTAGATACTATTTAGACATAACAGAAGATAACAGTGTTTTCAAAGTCAGGAAAAGGAATAATGAAGAATATATATATTTATAAACATATATTTTATGTAAATAACTGTGCATAAATGCATAGGTATATATTTGTATACCTAAACTTACAGGTATATATTTTGCTTTTTATTAATAATGCTGTAAACTTGTGGTGTTTAGGTGACATTGTGTCTGGAAAAATTATATATCTACATTGTCTTCAGAGAGTGTTCTTAGCACCCAACAGAAGTAGTAGAGGTACACATATAGCTGAGATCCTGTTAAGCTTGGGACAGATAACAGGCAAAGGTTCCTGAGAAAAAAGTTTTAGTATAGCATAGGACCAAAGATGCTGTCTACTTAGAAGGACAACTGAAAAGTTGCCACTATTAATTTATTTTATATATACTTTGCTTTATAAGATAAAAAATTGTCTGCAGAACAAACAATGTTTGATCACTGTATACTGCTTTTCCAGTTTAATTATTGACTGCCATCTTACTTTACCCCATATTTACCAAGTTTCATCCCAATGACAAAGGGGTCACGTAGTGCATATGGCAAAAACTTGTTATTTTTCAGTTCAATATAACTCTAAGGAGACCTTACAGAAGGAAACTATTGATTTTTTGAAGGTTTTCCTTATATTTTCAATGCCAGATTATTTTAAGGGGGCTCCATTCACTTTTCTTTGTATTTTGACATCCAAGTTCAGAGTTGGTAACACACTTGAACACCAAGAGCCAATAAAAACAACTAAATCTGGGATACATTAAGCCTCTAAAGGCACAGGAACTGGAAAACCTGCAGTCATTGTGCATGACCATAATTTACTGTAGCTTCAGGCTTGGTTGTAAAATAGTATGCTTATCATCCAGGGTATTATGTTATTCACTATAATCCTGATAATTTATCAAATGAATTGAGAGGTTATTCATTACCTGTTCTGGAGAGAAGGGCCTTTGTAATGTTTTTTTCATTAGGTCTGAACCAGTTGAGTTCATATTTTAGTATTCATGTAGCTTCTGTCAGATGGCACACTGCTTTACACTTTAGAAGAATTATTTCTTCTATTCTACTTTCCATATAAATTCAGGCTTTCTTAATTCCTTTAATATCTATCATTGACAGATGAGTGTCTATCAAAGATGATTTTTAATTGAGGAGTTACTTGCTTTTACTGCAATACTACAATAAGTGAAAAAAGTTTAAACACTTGTGTAACATGACTATATTAAAAGCACAGGGAATCCAGGTTTAATAGTTTTCTTAAATCACCTCTATTACTCATTGGCACATACAAGCGTACATTTGTGTCCTGTGTAAATGTGACTCTGATATGCAAACAACCCCAATTTCTAAGTGAAATTATTTTTTTTCTTGCTTACTAATTAAATTACAATTTGATTAACACCTTCGCCTCATTCCTGAATGTGAAAAAATGCACTATATTGTCTGCATCTATTGTACTGGAAGGTAAAAAGTATCAATAAATGAGATAGTATCACATATAAAAATAAATTCCAATGTTAAAAGATACATATTTTTACATTTAAAAAAAAATACTCGTTACCCAGGATACTGGAAGATATCTAGACCTCCTCTACCGAATGTAGGTATTTTAGGCTGTGTGAAATCTGTTTTATTTTTATGAGATTTAGGAAGCAATGAGAATTTTATCTCCACCTTATTTATTGGAAAACCAAGGAAAAATAAATCTGGGAATTTACATATGATGCACCTAAGAAAACATAGCTCTAATTGTTGTTCTGGATTTCCTTAACACTGAAAACCTGGATTGCCTTAGCAACTTCCACCATAAACTCAGTGAGAAACATTCTTCCACCAATTTTTTTCTAACCTCCTTTGTGAGTGATAAAAACAATTGAACCTCCTCAAGACACAGGTTTTAGGCCCCTTCTAATTTTCTTGATCGTCCCTCCATTTGAAAATGTTAAGATCTTTTTCTTTTTATCCAACAAGGGTCAGTGACATGACATCTTTTCTTCTCCATAACCAATTTTCCTCAAGTGTTTCAGTTGCTTAATTAAATTTTATTGGATCTATGGTTCTATATTTAGTTTCAGTTGTGTTACTTCCTGTTGAGCATCTAGCAGAAAACCATATCGATTCATTTAATGAAAGATATTTTGTATCCTACAAACTTTGCTTTTGGTGGCCTGCCACTGGCCTTTCTAGTGACCAAACTCCTTTAAGAGCACATTCCTGATTGTTTTAATAATGCTACCAAGTAGTTCAGCCTGGGCAGCATTAAAAATAAAAACCCTCTGGTTCAGTCTTGCCTGTAACAGCAATTCTGCCAAACCTACATTGACAATACAATTCAAAATCTATGGGAAATTGCTGTTACCTTGGCAGCTAACTGTCTCTGGCCCCTGCGACTGAGAACCATGTCATGAAGAGGACAGCAAATGCCAGGGCAGCTTCACAGAGATTAAATCATTGTATCTGGAATAAAAATTATCAGGTTACAAACAGACCTGTGCACCACACAACTGTCATCACGGTTCTTGTTGAATGCCTGCAAAAATCAGTGTGCAGTCATTACACCAAGCCTTTTGGTCAGTTCCATATGGAAATTCTTCCTGTCCTGTTCTTGGTGGTGTAAGAATCTGGACAAGCTCTGGGATGAGGTCTTAGAGCCGTGTCAATTATTTTTTTTGCCATCAAAACAATGCTTTTGCAGGCTTGGCTATGCTGGTCTGGGAATATGGTACACATTGGACAGATAGCTGCACAAAGCCATTTTAAACAGAAATTTAAAATGTGGTGAGGAGCTGGGAATTAGGACAGTGAAATGAAGAAGGATGCAGTCAGGGAATATTGCATACCATCATATTATTTAGAAAGGGGGTATTACAGCTAGAGTGTTTGCTGTAACAATGGACATGTACTCTCAGAGTCTATCAGCCAAAAACAAATTCAGATTGTGTAGGAAACTACAGTTGTGTCTACGTACTGCTAAGGTGTTAAGAACATTGGACAACTTCCTCAACAGTTGGATTGAAAAAGCTGAACTGCATGCACCGCTGGGCATCTATTATTATGGTAGCATCCAGAATGAAATGGAATAGAAGGTGTCTACTAGAGTTTTGTGGTGTCATAAAACTGGAGATTTCCATCAGTGTGAGAAATGTGAAGCAATAGATTAATGATGACCAAAGTGAATGCACTCAGAGAGGAAAGTCTGGTTACAACGCTCCTTATCTATGTCTTTATTTAGGGATTTTCCTTGACAAAATCCTTACAGAGATTTGTGAAAACAAAGGCATTGTCCATGCCTTTCCAACACTTAATTCTCCCAGCAAAGGAAAAAAACCCTACTAAATCAACACCCTCTTAAACATTGAACCTTTCCTTGTGGGCAGCAGAATTTCATCATTTGGGAGCACTAGAAACAGCCTCCCTTAATCTGATACTTTGGGTGTACTTAAGTCAGTGATGAATGAATTTAATGGCAGACAAATCTTCAAAAACTAAAGTATGATTTTGTTTTTAATCAGAACCTGTCTTTTTAGAAATGAAAATTTAGATCCTTCAGCTTTCTGAAATTTACCACTGCATTTTTGGAAACGTACTTCTAAACATTTGCCAGGATGTATATGCTCATGTCACTACCCTTCCTAGACTTGACATCTGTTTATACCACAGAGTGCACGTTGTAGTTTTCTAATACTGGATGCAAATGTACATTTTAATGAGCTAATCTATTTCAGCTGTTCTAATGCCAGTTTTTCTTTATTTAAGTACCCTGAAGAACTTTAAAGAATCTGCTGTTTTATTCCTTTTAATTAGTGTAGTTACAGCTGATTAATCTGTACCAAAAAGACATGCTAGTTTTATACTGTCTCAGGGTTGTTTGAATTAAATGTCCTGTGATTTACATTTAATACTAGGAATACACAAAAAGGATACATACACTTTTTCACTTGAGAATATCACGTCAGAATTTTTTTCTACATTGAGGCCAAGATCCAGAAGGGTGTTTAGGCATATAATTCCTGTTTTACAACCACGGGGTTTCACCTATCAAGCACTTCAAAGATTCTGGCTCCTGTTCACCCTTAGTTACATAGGACCCTGATACCTCTTTGGCATTTCAGCTTTTCCTAAAGAGATCACACAATGCACATTCCCATGTAACATGAACGTTACTCACTGTTAGGTCTCTTTCTAGTCTCTTATTTTCCTATATATCTCCTCTCAACTGAATACTTCAGTCTTGGTTTGTTTCCTCAGCTACAGGAGTGCTTCTTTTGTCAGTAAACTTCTGTTTTGAGTCCCAGTCTTGACTCTCAAAGAGAAAGAAAGATAAAGACATATTACAAGACTCAACTGTACTTGCTCTGTTGAGACTAATTATTTTTCAACTTCACATATATATTTCACTACAAAAATATTAAGTTATAAGTAATAATAATCAATAAATATTACTGGAAATGTGCAAGGAAAATGAAAACCTTTCATCTGTACTTAACATCTTTAAAAACACTTTAAAAAGAAAAGGATATTTTTTATTGTCCATTGTTTATTGTGTCCAAAATCACAAAGACATTCTGTGATATCTATCTGGGTAGTTGAATAGCTTCCTGTACAACAATTTTGGGTGTACCACCAATGTTTGATGAAATCTTTAGAAATACATATATATATAGAAATGTTTTTTAGAAATGTTTTGAAATATAGCATTGCAGAATTAGTAGATGCAGCAACTGCAATAGGCTTTTCTAAAGATAGCTTTCCCTCAAAACTATTCACTGAAGCCTAACTGAATTCTGCACTGTGGGATCTGGACTAAAAGAATCCTTGGTTCTAAGTTTTAAAGGAAAACATAAGCAAAACAATTTTGCATGACTGAAATCAACTGTATAATGGACCATCTAATAAATTAAATATCTAATGGAAAAGCCATTTTATATGGATCAGTGGAATATCTGTTGAAACATCATTGTTTCTATAACATTTTTGGTTATACATTTGTCTGGACATATACGGAATTTTATCCCTCAATCCAATTAGCCCCAAATGCCTGTGATCCCTCCTGCTTCATTGTTTACTGTTGTACAGTTCATCTGAAGGACCAAGTAATCTGAGAGCACAAACTCACTGATGATTTCATGACAAAGATCAATACTTTTAAAGCAGTATAGATTATCTGTGATGTGAATTGCATAGGTGGATAACTGTACTGAAACTATAGAGGAATGTTGCATTAGAAAATGGAGCTATCCACATGTAAGCAATGTTAAGAGGGCCAACTACAGAAAATGTTTTGTGTGACCATCTCCTTTTTCTCTGCCCATGCACAAGGGATTTGGCTGTCCCAGCTGTCAGCACTAATGTTAACTGCTTTAATCTTAATTCTATTCTTAACTCAAACTGTACCTAGGAAAAGATCACTCACAGCCATTTGTATACAGAAACATACAGTTGAGTCTGATATATGAAAACTCTTTACGGAGGGGTAGGCTGCTGGAACCAGCTCACATAACTCTATCTTGTAACTATTTTCAAATATCAGGCATGTGGGGGATCTTGCAGGGCAAAGCTCTTCTGTGAGATGTGGCTTGTTACACTTCGGATTATTCATTCTGTAATGCTGTGTGATATTCTATACTTGCTAGAACTGTATCATTTCCATGGCCTTCACAAACCTCCAGAGTTAATGAGCTCTGTAGTTCTCTGAGAACGGGCCAAAGAAACAAAAACCACAAAGAAACCCAAAAAAGTGTTTCCTGACTTCTAAAGTGGGGGGAAAAAAAAGGCATAGGGAGCTCAAGCAACATAGAAAAGTATGTGTATTCTAAATCTAGCATACCTAGGGAATAATATGAATAATATATACCCTTTTTATGGATTTAGCAAATTAAACTATTGTTTTTTTGAAGTCTTGCTACTGGCAGAGAAATCCTTCCACACAGGTATGGGGAGAATCACAGAATCACAGAATGGTTGAAGCTGGAGGAGATCTCTGGAAGTCATCTTGTTCACCACCCCTGCTCAAGCAGGGCCACCTAAAGCTGTTTCCCCTGCACTATGTCTAGGATACGGACAAGGAGCAAGTCCATATTCAATCAAAACACATTGTAACCATGTTCCTTAAACATAATTTTGTTGAGTGAGGTAAAATATGAGTCAAACTATTACCTCACAATGTATGCATCCTGGAGAAAAGATACTCACACACCAAGTAAATATCCTGCTAATTTTAATGGATTTCCTTGGTATATAAAAAACTTGGGATGTAACAGTTAATTGCCATAAAAGAAAACGGAATGGAAGAAATATTAAAAAAAATTACTTAATACCGAAACCATAATGAAATAAAAAATAGCCATGACACTGAAGAACAAGCAGAACATAGTAAAATGAACTCATATTTGGATACAGTTAAAAGTTAGCAAAATTAAAGTTTTATCTTTTTGCAATACCTAATAAGCAACCTCGCACATTGCACAAAGTGCTGCAAAACTGGTATAAGGATAAGTACACAAGGAGTTGAAGAGGCTTCTAATAAGCAGAAGAAACACTGGGGACGTTTTCTATGCAAGTCAGCCCTATTTAAAGCTTCTAAACAATTTTAGATTTAGGGGGTGATGGTTTGGTCTCCTTTTCCCTATCGATTGTGCTAATTGTTCAGAGTAAGAACAACAAGAAGTGTCTTTACTGTATGTTAGGTTATGTGATAAGATTCCCACCTACACTCACAATGGTGGGCAGGGGAACACCAGTAACCCCCTCAGAGACATGAGGTCCCTACACAGCCCCTCCTAGGGGCACCCCAGGAGATTGGTGGTTTAAGGCCCAAGGTCCATGTATATGTATTACCTATGTGGTTTTGTGTCCACGGGCAGGATGGAGGGAGCCAAGCAGGGAGAGTCAGGCCTAGTGGTGCCTCAGGGGCCATGACAGGAACATGGAGGGGTGGCAGCCTTACCCGTAATGGGTTACAGGCCTCTTAGCACCGTTTCATTGACAATAGACATAAATGTTGACATATTTCAACCCCTCTTGTTTGGTTTAAATCTGAAATCTGAAATTTTGCTGTGAAGTGTTCTCAAAGAGGGGCAACAGTCCTTCAGTTAAGCTATAAAATCTTAAAAGATACAGAGCTTAAATATAGTTCTCTACCAAAGTTCAAAAAGGAATTAAGGCACATTATAGATGCACATCTTGCTGGTTTTGCGATTCCTATTGTGAACGCTCAAGTCATAGGATGTCCAGGTGAACACTGAAATTTGGGAATCTGACTGATGACCAGGAACCATGATTTGTTGGCTCTCTTCAGATGTGGGACATGTGTTCCCAAATTCTGAGCTAAGATGGTGTCATCTGTGCAAGGAATACATCTGGTATTTACTACTTCGGTTAGAGGCTTGCAAGAAATGACTGCTTGAAGCCAATTTCATTGATGCTGAACCTACTTTTGAATTAGCTGCAAGCCCAAACCTTGCCTGAATGTCAATATAGTTTCCTCTGGAAATGTAGCAGGGCAGGAGATCAGAAAAATATCTGTGGATCCCCAGTTTACTCTTCTGAGACATGTAGCAGAGCACAAATAATGAAATTTCAATAGTCTAGGCTCTAAAGGCCTGAAGCAGTTTAAACCACAGTCTGTATTTTGCGTAGGGTCAATATTTTTGTTCAAACAGTCTACTCACTTCATAAAATCAAAAATTATTTTCTGAAAAGATACACATGTCATCTCGGTCTTAGAGAAGTGAATGCAGGTCATTGGGTGTAATGACTATACGTCCACTCAAAATGTTTACTGGATGAAAGTAGGGAAATGTTAGGGAGGATCCAGGAAATTTCTTGATATCCTCTTGAGAACACAGGAGTTTTCCTCCTGGTATACACATAAGGGAAAAAGAATTAACTCTGATACAATACAGCTTGAGCAAATGAGCTTCACAGGAGAGTTAGATGAAAGCTATTTCCCCATACACCCACGCCGGATCTGGGTCTTCAAATATTTTGCAGTTTCACCATGAAGTTGACCATTATTTTTGTTAATGCTTTCCTGAGTTCTACTCTGGTTGTGGTAAAACAACAGGATGGAAACACCGAAAAGGCTTTCCCTTATTGCCTCTTCCATGGAGATCCTGTAGAAAGATAAACAGACATAGAAGCGTGCTTCAAACTGCTTTTGAAATGGTAATGTGGAAAGTATTGTATCTATTCCGTTCTGAACATTAATCAATCATCTTTCTAAGGAATAAAAGGTCTCTAAAGCAGTGGCTCTCACTACATATAAATTTTAAAATATGTTCTTGTGATTTACTATCCAGAATACAGTAAAGAAAATTCCTGTTAGTAAAGACAATTCTGAGCAGAAATTATTTATGTTATTGTGGCACTGCAGTTGTGTAATACTTAGTAAATACTTGGGAACACCATAAACATTAACTTCTTGTTATCATTCATCCAAACCTAGGGTTAGTGTGATCCAAAACAGATGAATGAGGAAAACAGCTACTGTTTTAAATAGTTCACTTGTACATTTTCCAGGCAGAAGACAAACTAGCTGTAAATCACAGTTGGTCAATTTAACATGGTTTTCAGAGTCCCATCAGAGTAAAACGAAACTCTGGCATCATTAGAACATAATATTTTCCATGGGTGTGGTGTTAGCACAGCCACAGGGACAGAGACAAACACACTATACGCTGCTTTAAGCATCATTGCAGATGATTCCGATGTTTATTAGAATATGAAATAAGTGATTAGTTAAAAAGGTGATGATTGCATCATATTGAAAATGACTTTATAAAATAGGTAACCCCACATCATTAAGCACTATATTATAATGTGTACTACATGGCTGCTCTGGAAAGAAGGTGGTTGTATTTATGCAGTTGATACCAGAAAACTAATGAAAATCATTCTATTCTCACTGCTGTTAGTTTAATGTTATCATAGATAATGAACATTATAATGAGATTAAGATATTTCCACACAAAAGCCATTTACTTTTATTTGGCAGTTTTTCACTAATTCATTGCCTAGTGATTTCATATGTCCATAATTATATTGTACTATCTACTGTGTTTCAGGGAGCATCTCTCCTAAGTTGGGTTAAGCTTCAGGGATGGTAACTAACAGGTTTCTCCTTGTCTGTCCAATTAAACAGTCCCAAGATGCCACTCTTTTTGCCATAATGTCTGTGGCAGATTGAGAAATCTCCTTACTGGCAAACATAAAAGGCTGCATTTCCACACAGACCGACATCTGTCTTTGGTAACAGATTTTCAGTGACCACAGTGGTCCTTTCTTGACCGTTGGATCATCTTACCTGAAGTTTTGTGTGACACAATATTTCATCCAATCCTATGCTCTTCAATACAGAAACATTTTCGTAATTCAGGTGATTTTGATTACTAATTATATAATTTCTTAACTTTGTTTTGGTAACTGAAATAAACTCACTGAGCAGCTTTTCCAGAACTCAGATATGTCACTTTCTGAATCTTTTCCCATTTCACATGCTTGAAGACATGCTATCAAGAAAATCCCTGATATGCTGTTTGCTGAAGCTGTAGATCAATCTATAATAACTCTTAGAATTTCCAGGCCTCTAATCTTAGAATTTCCAGGAAATAAGAGAAATGCTTTATTTGTGATTTTAAGATTACTTTGAAAATACTAACATGAGAAATTTCAAGTTTTAGTATCTGGCCTTCTGCTGGATAATATTAGTATAAAATTCTGCCAGATTCCTTTTTCTGTTTCACTCAGACAGCACTGAGAGTCTCTCTGCAAGTCACTGTACTTATTCAACCAGCTCTCAGTTTCCTGGAATGTGAGGTAATTCCTCTGCCACCTGCTAGGGGTTAACTTCATCCTCAATGGTGCAACAGCCATTTAAACCAGCTGCAATCAAGTGTATGCCGTTACTCTGGATTGACATTGACTTAATTAAACATACTAAGTACTGAGTAAAGTTGCTGTGATTTTCTCACTCTTTGCAGACCATTTTTGTTCTTGAGGGCTAAGTAAATATTTTAGAGAGAAGATTCACTTAACTGCCAAGAGCAGCATATTTACTTGCTTCACATCAGAATTCAGTTATGCCGTAAGTTTTTTCAACAAATAGGATGTTGAATTTCAATTTTGCCTTGATTTGTGGTTTTATTATGCTGGAATATATTCAAAATACCCACTTTGTTACAAGTTTGAGAGGATGTTCACAAATACAATGATGTTTGCATGAAAACTCTCACGAGTTACCACTTGGTCTCACTCAGGATCTTCAGGTTTATTAGAAGTTAAAATTCAGATCAGAATGCCTCGGTTCAGCCTCTGGAAAAGATTGAACAGTGGTATGTGGTGCCATTTGAACTTTTCTGTGATACCCCAGAACTCAAGACAAACTTCGTCACACAGGTAACATTCACAGTTGATGTGCAGCTTTCTGCCATTTTCTAGTGGCAAAACTAGATGAAGAGTCTGAGGCTGCCAGTGCCTGTGAGTGAATCCCCTTGTTCCAGCTGCAGATGCTCTAAAGTCCTTGGTTAAAAAAACATATCCCGCTATGGCCTGAAAAAAGGCACTGTTACACATGTGTATTTAAAGTGTTTTTTGGATCTCATTAAGTTCTTGACTTTGAAGGTGACTTTTGCTAATGAATTCTGTAATCAGTTATGGCTCTTAAAGTATTTCTTTTAATGATTTGCAAATGTATTTTCTTTGTATATTGGCGATTGCTCCTTGTTTTTGAAAATGAATATTTGATTTATGTTTTTGTGGTTCTGTCCCCTTATATTTCCCTTTAGATCAAAAAGAGTAGTTTACTGTCACCAGTATTCAACTTCATGGAGTTTCTTTAATACCCACCAGTGAACCTCTTCTAATTTTTTTACATCTTTCTGAGATTAGGAATCAAAGCTAAGTCAGAATGCCCAAAGAAATGGTAATATCGCTTTATGTAAAGGCATTGTATTTTCAACATTATCCTCTACCATGTCCTTAATATATACCAGTGTTTTGATTGGCTTTAAAGCAGTTTAGATCAGGTCTTCAGTGATTTTCTAGGAGTATCAAAATTCTGTTTTCCATAATTTGTTCACCTTTTTTTCACTATTTCATAAAGCTTACTGATCTATGCATAGGAAATAGCACACAAATCCCCAACCCGCTGGGAAAGACAGAGAAAACTAATGAAAGAACTGCCTGGTTTTGCTATTAAGTTATTTTGTTGTTTAAGAAAAAAAAGAAGTTGTGCAAATTAATTAATAAGAAGGTGGACTCCCAGTCTGAATGCACTTGAAACTGCTTCTTCTGCATCTGCTTTTTTCCAAAGTAAGTTTATGACCTGACTGTGTGTTAAATGGCTGTGGTACATGGCAAAGCTTCTTGCTTGCTTGCTTTTTTTTTTTTTCTCCTTTGCTCAGCCATGCTGTCCATTTCCTTCAAAACACTTTCTATCCAGAAGGAGCTTAGCCATTGTCATTGACATTAGCTGAAGAAAAGCCAAAAATTAGAAGAAATAATTTCTCGGTCTCAACTGTGTTGTAGTAACTCTCATAATTGTTCTAAGATGTGGTTTTTCCTCATAGACCTGCAGATCATAAAGAAAGCTGGGAGATCACATAGCCAAAAAAACAGTCCAATGTAAATACATGTACTCTATCAACAAAACTTGCTTTTATACTCACGCTAGGAATAGTAATGTAAAAAACACTGCTGGAAAACACAATTATCTTGGAGGTTTCCTATTAATTCCTATAGCTACCACTGAAGGATTTGTTTTAGGATGCCTTTATGTCAGGAAACTGACATAATCAGGAGATTTTCCTAGACTTTCAAACAGAGAATATTCTTTGCTTTTTTCCCTCCATATCTAACAAGAAAAAGGTGCCTAACTGCACTGTCATAATTCATACATTATCTTTAGGAACACATATTTTGTTCACAGAGTTTTGTCTGACTACTCTGGAGAAAATTGTAGGTCCACTAAACTCAGTTGGAGTTTGCCACTGAATTTTATGGAGCCAAAATCCCACCCCCTGCATAAGACTTTTGCCTGTCCTCAGGCCCCTGTAAATTTCTCTGCTCCTGTAAATGAGCTAAAAGTTGAAGACCAAGGTGTTTTCACATCCAAAGTGCTGCCAAGGGATTCCAAACTGTATGACAATTAGACTCTTAATCAACAGTGGAAAAAGTTAAATAAAATTAATAAAAGTTCTAGTCCAGATCCTCAGTGATAATCCAGTGATCCAGACATCCTCCAGTGATAATTCCATGTAGGTGTGTATATTTAACCTCATGAAGACCCACTCAAAGAATCCAGTCAAAATATATTTTGATAATATTTTTTTCTTAAGATTTACTTATTTTTAAAGCAGATGTTTGAATGATATTAATATTATTATTCATTTTCATTTTGAAAAATTCAGAACAGAGTTCTTTAAATGTATCAGTATAAATCAAGGAGTAGATTCACAGGTAAGACTGGTCTTGCCGTTGTCAGCTTTGCAAAACCCATACCAAAAGGAAGATGAGCTTTATTGGATAAAAAATCCAAGCTGTTTTCTTAGCAATATATAAACCTGTGTTTTAAAATAATTTTAATTCTATACATAGTTTTATTTATGTATTATTCTCAGCAGTAGAACAGTGTAATAATGCACTGAATTCTCTGTGATATGGGTGAATTTCACCCCATTTTCACATACAATTATAGTTATTTATAAAGTGGAACATGAAGTTGTCTACTTCCGTTGGGTAAGAACACTGAAGAAGTTAAACATAAGAACCATATGTATAGAAGAAGAAACCTGCATAATTTGCATGATCTAAATAATTAGTGAGCACAACATGGCATTCGTTGTTACTTTACATATAATATCTAAAAAAACTTGCATGAGGATCAGTCGTTGGGCAAGTATTTATTTTGGTTTGGGTTTTTGATAAAGTTGACTTATAAAGAGAATGTGTTTCTCTTTATACTTAAAGAGTCTGCTACTTAATAAGAACTTTCTGCAGGATTCAAAGTCTAACATTTAGAATAAAGTGCACAACTAAACTGTAAAGAATATATTGTATTAAGCTGTGGTTTTTAACTTTAATTTTTAAAATCACATATTTTTATCATTACATTCATATAAAAACATTGAGGACTTTTTTGCCATAGAAGAAAGTTAGCTTCTATATTACATGAGAAAAGAATAATCTATGGGATTCCACATTTATAAATAAACCAAAACCACAAATTAAAAAAAATAAATCCTATAACATTGAAAACAGTTGTCAAACTGATGTGAAAGGGTGTTGAAGAAAACCTAAGGCATAGTCGGTTCTAGAGTAGTTTCTTATGCTCTCAGGAATGCAAAATCTATGCAAGTGCAAAAATAATATTAATTTTAACATGTAAATTTTAAAGGAAAAGTAAATAAATCTAGGTCATATAAACAAAATTACAGTCAGGTTTCTGATGGACTTAGTATAATATTTCTTTTCTAGAAGTGGAATTTTTAATGTGAAGGGGTAGTAAATTTTAGAAAAAATATTTTATATAGTTCATACCCTCTATTGGGATAAATGATACTCTTACTTTGCAAGAAAAGGTAGAATAATTTATAGACTTTAAGAATTTTATACATAGGTTTTCAGTATTCCAAAAGCGGGCCATTACAAATAATCTTTTATTATGGTGTTCTGCTTACATGAACATAAACTTTGACTACTATAGCTACTTCTTGTTACAGTTTGCACATGTATTTCATTATTTAAGTACCTGTATCCTTCTGGAGAGACACAGCATTTACTGGCAACATTCATATTACTCATTAGCAGGCATTACATGTGGGTTTGTAGATGGAAATAGCTGGTGCCCAGGACTGATGTCGACACTATACATGTTTCAGGAGGTTTTACTTCGGACTAGTTCCAGTTCAGTCTAGTTGAGAGCATGTCCATCAGTGGTGGGAACTCATTGAATGCTCTCTTGGAGTGCATTTCTTAGTCTAGTTTCATCCAAAAGGAATCCAATTTTCATATTCTGAGACCACTCCATGCATTAAGTGATGATTTGTGGGAGATGTCCTTCAAAGGTGTAACCCTGATCATTAACTGTAGTTTAGTTCACTGAAATGCTAGTGTAGACATAGCATAGTAAACCAAATGATAAATTAACCGTGCAAAACACGAATAGGCTTCTAGGTAGATGAGCTACACTTAACTTGAAGAGTTCAGAGTAAAGTGTTCTATTATGAAAAAAGAATGGTTAAAATTCAAATTAGAATTACACAATCAGTGTTAAAATGTCCTTTTTTTTCCAAAGACACATATTTTTTTCACCATTTATTCTAAGTGTCTAAAAATGAAAAACAATTTCTTGAAGTAACAGGTGTCTGAAGTTTCATGTGAAATATGAAGGTCACAAACTATGAGTATTATTGCAAAAATAGGATTAATCTGTGATTAAAATTAATCTTTTCCATCAAGGGATTTTGTGTGTATAAGTTAGTAATTTATGCAGTGCAAGTAAAATTGAGCCTTTGAGGTTTTCTTTTTGTCATAAGAATTTACAAAGATAACCACAACAGACTGTAAAAATTTGGTGTGCCTGAAAAAATCTGTAACAAGGACAAAGAGAATCACAGAATCACAGAATGGCAGGAGTTGGAAGAGACCTCTGGAGATCACCTTGTCCAACCCCCCTGCTTGAGCAGGCACACCCAGAGCAGGGGGCACAGGAACGCGTCCAGGTGGGTTTTGAATGTCTCCAGGGAAGGAGAGTCCACAACCTCCCTGGGCAGCCTGTTCCACTGCTCTGTCACCCTCACAGGAAAGAAGTTTTTCTTCATACTAAGGTGGAACTTCCTGTGTTCCACACAGAAAACTTGTTCCACGCAGAAAATTTGTTTAATGGATTTTCTATAATTCACAAGAACATCCTGTTCAGAGGAAATTTCCCAAAGAAGTCTTAGTGAATTTGGCTGCTTTTTGCACAGAAATATATCTGATGCATTTTTACCCATGTAGTTTTAGACCTTGGTAGGCGAGGCTTAATTACAGAGGCAAAGTCTATTTATCAACGTGAGAAAAACATAGCTAGCTCACCTATTGGAATATGGTTATGGAGCAAATGAAGTATAGTGAATCACTGATGATGAAAATCACTATTTATGTAATAAAGCCAAATCATAATCCATTTTGTGAGTGTTCATTCAAGTTCCTAGCACAACAGGGCTTTTAGTTTGTCCAGCTGGGATCTAGATCTATGGGGGGGAAAATGTTATAGAATATTCCTGTATGTTTGTTCGTAGATAGTATGAACCAATGATTAGAGCTGAGATTTTGTCTCTACAAACAAATAACACAGATTTTTGTCCTCTGATATACACAACTAAAATATCAGTTAAGTGAGAGATGTATTATGCAGAACAGGACTGTGTATTCCTATCATGCCTGTGGAACTATTAGACCACTGTTAATTTCTTCGTAGTATTTGACATCGCTTGGGTGATTCTTGAGTTGTTGGAATGTATATAGCTGCAAGTATAATTTTAGCGAATTTTGTAAGGTAATTTCTTAATTTATAAACTGCATTAATTTTACTCTCTATATTATTATTAAAAGAGTTTCACAGGGGATTTCTTTCTAAAACTGAGCTAGATGGCTAGTATTTTGTGGCTTAACATGTTGATACAATATACTATAATTTATTCTAACATCTTCTGAGAGATTGAAATACATACAGTAGAACACTGTATATTTGCCCATAGAGTAGTTATTAAATGAATGCCTCAGTGATACATTCATTCTCCCATACTAACACAGGTCTAACATTGTACAAGCTGCAAAATGGTAAGAAAGTGTTACTTTTTACCATCCAAAGAACTGATGTTTTGGGACCTGCCCACAAACTTGGGAAATTTTGAAGCCAACCACTTCTTTGTAAGAGACACTGCAAACCCTTTGCTGGAACAAACATTTCCAAAAAACTCAGCACGTAGTCTTGTCCTCACACTGTCTTTCAAGAAATGTTCTCCACACAGCCCTGGAAAACTTCTCTGACTGTTTTTATGCTAGAAATACTACTCAGTTTTTTTGCTCAGGAGCATAGTATGGCTTATCTTAGAATCATAGAATGGCATTAGGGGTCACAGCTCAATATGAGTCACTTGTTTGGGATTTATTCTTTTGTATTCACAGGTTTCTTTAAAAAGTTTTGAGTAGGTTTTCCTTTCTGCTAGTCCAAAGAAGCACAGATGCCACAGAGACAATACTTAATATGTACCTGTTCTGTGATATTTTTTTCCCACCCACTGCTTATAGTTCTGCTGTGCAGCACATTTTACTTTTACCAAGCTTATTTATATGAGACAACAACTTGATTTTGGAAATATTGATTGCTGACTCCTATATGGCTACCTAAAGAAGAAAAATGAATCATGTACTTTTAATGACGATATTTTTATACAAAAATGCAACTCCCTAGAAATACACACAGTCTTGTGGTTTTCATTACATTATTTCTCACTGACAACAATTCACACCTTAATTTCCAGCCACATTCCATCAGATTTTCCCCCAAATGAACAGTTACTTCCACTAGTTAAATGTTACCATGTTAATTTTCTTAAGTGGTATTTTCAAATTATCCCTTTCTACATAACTCATGGATTAACAGATAATTCTAGTAATAAGGGTTCATTCAGGGATGTGTTCATTCTTTCATTCAAGCCTTTTTTTGTTAAGCGTATTTGTTAATAATATGACACTTCACTGATATAGTTATATAAAGGCAGGTTAGGCTAAAGACTACTCCTTAAGCTTCCTGAGAAAAAGAATATTAGTGGAAACTCAGAGCTCTTTGTAATCACTGGCAACATCTACAATTAACCATGTCTGAGTTCTCATCTGAGGTCACCATATGTGGCTTCTTACATAAGGTCTTAGTTTGTCTGTGACAGATGTTGCAGCCACTCTTATTCTTTCACACCATTCCTCTAACATCATTACTTCACTTTACTCATATGCACCCCATACACCTGTGATTTTCCAGTACTTTCTCCATATGGACACCTGCCCACACTCAACTCTCATCAACTGTGCTGAATTTGCTGCAAAAGCATGGTGTTGCTGGAAAACAAAATAAGAGCCATCACCTGGAACAGAAATCATAGACACATTTGCAATGTCTGTGATAGGTCCTTACTTAATCACCAGAAACTCTAAGACTGCACAGGTCTCCAGCTGATGAGAATTATTACTAAAGGGAGGGATGCTCTTGTCCTTGGCTGTGGACATGGATTCCTGATGGATCCTTCCTCACCTATACCTGGCAGGAGGCTCAGCATACGCTGCATATGGGTGGCACTGTCCTACCTCCTTTTCTGAAATCATATTAGTCCTAATTCTAACTCTGCCCTCTCCCCAACAAGGAGCAACCGCCATTGACACTGGTTATCTCCGTAACAACGCCAATATGGCGGGAAACTGGTGCAGCTGCACAGCAGTGCACTGCGACTTGCTTTGTAGGTCAGCTAATTGAGGAAATACTTTCAGTCAACTTATTTGATAGAGAAGGGGGAAATGAACTCCTTGCAGTGAGGATGAATGACTATTCAAACTTATTATGACACTTCAGAGGACAGAATGGCACACTGTGTTATAGCTATAGAATACATAAAAGTAACGCTTCAGGTCCTGCAAATAAACAAAGCTACAGTTAAGTGAGATTTGAGTAGATCTTGTCACTGTAGCAAAGCCTGGGTTCCTCTGCTGCTGCATTGTTTATTACGAGGTCAGGTCAACTTTTCCTCAGATCCTTACTTGTAAACTTAGTACTCAAAGTAGTTGTCAGGGCCTTCTTACTATAAGAGTAAATGTGCCTCCCACTAATTCTGTAAAATGAATTTGTAGCTTCAAAATATTTTCAGGAATCTCTATCTACAGCACATTTAGGCAAAACTGTTTCAAGTCCTAATCTAATTCAGAAGCTTAACTCAAATATGTTGAGCTGGGATTTCTCTCCAATGTGAGACAACATATTTCTAAAAAATAAGCCTTATACTAAAGTTGGGCTGGTATTGACTGTGGTTGGGTATTTATGTTTTCTTACTGGAAGGATGAGTCCTGTGGCAATCATTAGAGTTAGGATTAGGTTTAGATTACATTTTGGTGGTATAAAAGCTTGAAGAAGCCAGTTAATTCTATTCTACCCACAAGAGTTTGGAATAGAGCTGGAGTCTATTGTCAGCACTTCTTTTACTTTGTGTTCTTCTTGTCATAACTACTATTATGTTGGAAGCTTGCAGATCTAAAACTGGAGACTAGTTCTGTTGCTGAGACTGATCAGCCTTCAGAGAGAAGACTGAAGAGAAGTCTGGAGTCAATTGTGGTCAACAGATTATGTTCCCTTCACTGGATGGGTGGTTCCCTTGGCTAGAGTGATAGTGACTTCCAAGGGTAAGGATATTTGGGGGAATGTGATGACTGAAGAACCCATTTCAACATCTGGTGCCTTGCCCTCAGAATAAGGGAGAAACACAGAGTTCTTTTAGGCCAATACTTTGTGCTCTTTTTTTCTTATAATTTTTTCCATGACCTTGGTTAAGTTCAGCTCTTATGTTTGGGCTAGCGTTTAGGAATCTAGACTGAAGAAGGCAGTTAAATGCTGGGTGCTACATGTCTCAAGATTAAGAAGGGTATTAAGGACAGCTGATGCTTTGTGTCCTGTTTGTTGGAGAGTTGCAATCCCTGATCGTTACTGGGTTTAAAATTAGGGCTGGACTCAGTGTTTGAGAGTTGTAAAGTGAAGAGCTCCTTTTAATGCTTGAAGCTGCACATCCTTCAGCATTATGAAAGGGAATTGTATTACCTGTGTATTGTGTCTTTTTTTGATCTTTTTTTTTTTTCAGTCATGTTCAGGTGTTGAATCTTTTCTTGTTGGGTTTCATTCCTGGGCAACAGCTGTAAGTTATGTTCAGGAAAGGGTAGCCTGGGGTGAATATTCATTCTACATCTTGGATTAGGCTCAGGTTGAGGTTTGGGATGGTTTGCGAATTTAATTGTTGCATATCTTGTTTGGTTTCTGGAGGATTTGAGAATTTAGGATTCAGAAAGTGGCTTGTTTGATTGGGGTCTATATGTTTTGGTCTACAGTGAATGCTGACAGCCAGGGTAAGACTAGGTTTAGAAAGCATAACCTAAAGACTGAAGATATTGGTTGGACTGTGTGGTCCTAATAGCTGGAAATACTAGTCATGGGCTACAGCTGAATTATGGTTAGGGTAGACAGTATAAAGTATGAAGAGCCATTTTGCTTATAAGATGACACAGGACCTTCAGAGCTTGGTGTCTGCCATTACCAAAACGTGTTTTCCTTCGCTGTACTTACATATGGTTTAGGTTACTGTTAGGCATAAATCTGGATAGAATCCAGATGAATTCTCTGTCTCAGGACACGTGGAGTTAAGGAGAAGACTGATATCATGGAACTCCATGTGTTATTTCCTCTCTCACCTGTAGAGATTAGTTCCTTAAGTTTTTAAAAGGTACTTGTTTGGTACTAGTCCATTTATATTTATATAATGTAAGTAAATGCGTTTTGTCAAATAATCAGTTTCCACTGTACCCTGCACATATGTTAATTTACTTTTATGATCCTTTTGGGAGGTTAGTTCACCATGTCTCTTTGAACAGAGTTCAGCTCAAGGGATATGTATCTCTACAATTCGGTATTTATCTGTACAATTTGTTAGAGATAATATGGGTAAGTTTGTACCAGATTTGTCTCCTGTTCTACACACCCCTCAGATTTCCTCACGAATGCTTCAGCTCTTGAAACACAAATTCTCATTGTTCTAGAAAAAACAGCATTCTCCTCATCTGTACTACATACAGGGTTCACATTATTTCCTCCTTTACTTCCCGTGCAGTTTTTGATCTTGCTGGTACCTGTGCACACAGGTGTAGATACCCAGAGACATGTATAGGACTGGAGAGTTCATTTTAAAAATTCCTTCCAAGAAATGTATCTGCTTGTTACATGACTTCCTATTTTCTGCTATCCTCATCAACTGCCTGGAGTGTCCGTTGGCCTCCCAGACAATACCCCAGCATCCCGGCCTATCTTTATGAGTAAGTGTCTTGCTTTCTGGCTCCCAGTGTAAGTGGGACGGCACCAGTCGCAGCCATAGAGCTAACTCTTCCCTTTCCTGTTGCCCCACAGCGTAAGGCAGCCTCATCCATACTCTATTTGAGAACAGTCTGTGCCCCACATTAACCTTGGAGCTGTACTCATGTGTTATTTGCGATAATGGTGGATGGTACAGGCAAACCAAATATATGCTAAGAATTACACAGTGTGGACAATTTCATGCTAGCATTCAACCATGCCTTTTCCTTGATTGGCTTATTAGTATAGACACAGTCCAGGTGCCCTTCTTCCGCAAGAAAAAACTGCTTTCCTCTTCCTGTTATTCAGTGGAAATCTGTCAGTGGAACCAGACTTTATGTACAAAGTAATGATAATTTATTTAAGAAATAGCTAAAATAAAAACAAGAGCTTGAAAATGGAATTTAGAAGGAAAAACAAAAGCAGAAAAAGACAATGGCTTAAGTGGTAAGTTTGTCAGCAATTTGTTTTAACTCCCTCCACAAACTAATCCATGATCCATGAATTACACTCAAGGTGAATGAAAGTGACCCGTGCAGGCAAGGTAGGGCTTTGCTTTATTTTATTTTAAGTTAGACAAGGTCTTCAAATATGTGTTGTATTTAGCAATGAAGAAAGTAAATGCAGATTAATTCCAAAGGCTTCTGTGGAATGGTTTCAAGCATGAAAACCAAAGTAAAGCTTGATTCCAAAAGTCTATCTATGATAACAGTGATCAGAATAATAAATAATAAAGGCACTCTAACAAAACATACGGTGAGAACTTGTTTTGGTTAGAAAATGGCAGCAGTTTATACACAGCACTGCAGCTGCAGTCTTTTAAATTGTTGGGAGCCAAATGTATTGTTTCAAAAGAATACTGTAGTATATAGAGTGTAACAGGGAAGTTGATTTTGCCCCTGCATTTCTTTGATCTTGTTAGCGCTTTCACACCACACTTCTTTTTCTTTTATTTCTTTCAGTCACAAGGTCATAAACCCAGATTTATGATTATATTAGTCTTTTGCCACAGAATGATCAGTATGTCCTGGATTCAGCCTTGTGGGCTAAACATGAGCAACTAAAAAATTGTCTGAAAAAGATTTAATCATTTTTAAAAGAAAAATATTTTTAATAATAAGTAAATGGGAAAAATTAAAATCAAACCAGGTAAGCTTTAGTTCTGGGTTGTTTGCAAATACTATTTATCTAGAAATGTTATGAAAGTTTTGTATTGATCAGGTTTATTCTGTAGGATTATTAACTTTTCAGTATGTTATTTCTGAAAGACTGAAGTATATGGTATTAAAAATATATAAAACCTATGACTGTGCTGACAACTTTATATGGAGGACAGCAGTGAAGCTTCACTCATATTAGCTATACTGAAATTAATGTACTTTTATGTTCAGCAGTCATGTTGTTTTCACATCCCGAAATGTTAGATATGTTGACAATGGTCCAGAACAAAAAACTCTTTTTGCAATTATTAAGGAATGTTTGAAACTTTGAGTTACCATGCACATTATGTACAACATATGCACAACATTTGAAAATGCACAACATTTTCAAATTCATAGTCTGTGAAATGGAAAAGTTCCAGAAATCTTTCCAGGTAAATTAGGATAGGTATCCAAGTCTCTGGATTGTGGTATAGGAATTATGCTGATTTATAATATAGGAAGCCATATCTGCTTTGAGTGGAGATGACAACACATATACAGAAGTTTTATTAATAAGTGTCTCTGAATAAACACCCATAAATTGATGAATTCAACAGCAAATTCTTAACTACCATGTGTTTCTAGCCTCAGCAAAGATATCGGAGTCAGTCAACTTGGCATGTTCCTTGAATGGTCTGATACGCAGAGAAACAAATATATTTTCTGAAATACTGTGCTAATTGTTATGAGGTAACCCCAGAGTAAGCATCCATCTCCAAAAAAAGAGAAAAGGATTTTTTCTTTCAGATCAAAATCATTATGTATTACTCACCCTTCTAATGAACAACAGTGTCACTGACAGAAGTTTACATTCTTATTAAAACCAATTAATGGATGAAAAAAGGGTCATTGTCAGATGACATGATGGAAAGGGTTATTATCAGGGTCATTTTGTTAAATATGAAAAGATTGACAAAAGTGTTAAGGGTGAAACAATTTCACATAGCATAGTGTGGTGTTCTGCCAGCTTAACTGGCAGGTTGCTGGGGATCCTGAGCTGTTACTGTGTCCGGCTTCATAGTGTTATTTTCTTAAATGTTGTGCTCTGGTTGGTGATGCAAGGACTTTCATGTTCAAAACTTCTCTGGCCCTTCTTCTGCAGGCTGACTCCAAGCTGGGACCCACAAGGATTCAGTCAGCACATCCAAGAGCCTCCCTGAGTAAGAATTTTCAGGGTTGTTGAGGTTTCCTTTCCAAGGCTGAGAAGTTATCAGACCAAAGAATGCTGTGAATCTCTGCTGAGTGGTGATGCCTAGGGTACCTCTACATGATGCCTACTAGGCAGTACTGAAGTGGAGTAGCATACTTTCATGATGTCTGATTAAGCCAGGATGGGAAATGGACTCAGGAGAGAAGACGTGGTGGTGCCCTGTAACTTTTCTGAAGTGGCTGCTTCTTGCCTGGCCTGCCATACTACTATGAATGAAAAGGGATGGCTGTCATAGAGGAAAATTATGATGGTTGTGAGTTCAGGCTATGCTTTTTAATAGCAGAGTCGCATTTTGGTGGATTTGCCTTACTGGTCATCTGTGCTGCCCTTGTAGGCAACTTTCTCATACAAGAACTCTTGTTGCATGCATATCCCACCTGCCCTTGTAGGAAACATAACAGCAGCTCTGTAAGGAGGGGTTTTATCACATAAGACCCCAGTTCAGTTGTACCCTCAAAGTGGAATGGTTCCATTTTTTTCCTTGAAGTGAGAATATCAGGATTCTTTTGAAATTTTTATTTGTGAAGTTCCATTTTGCTAGAAAACAAAATTTATCTGGAACAAGGTAAGTTAAATACAACTTAGAAAATTTTGCTGATGGAGGCTAACTGGACAAAAATCATTCTGCTGCTACCCATGGTGTCTTTAGATGATAAAATATTTCTTCATTGTTACTTTTCTGAACAGCAACTTTCAGTGACTTTCTGCTATTTGCCTCACTGATTGCTCTGCAGAATCTTTTCCCAGCTACAGGTGTTGGGTCAGGAGAGTGGATTTATACACTCCAGTTGGCCATATGAGACCCTTGCGTACAAAATCTCCTTTTAGAGCTGGAGTGTTAGTTTGAGAAGTCCTCCAGAAATCACCTGTGTCCAATTTTCCAGCGCTGACCTCAAGTGCCTTTCAGAGATGAGGAAGACAGCTAATAATAACTCATGCCATGAACTTAACCTTACACTTATATTTACACTTAAACATATAAATATAGATATATTTATTTATGTTTAAAACGTTATGATTCTTATTTCATAATGTCTTTTTTTTCTGGGATGGCTACAAAATGTGTAGCTTGCACTGTGGCTCCCAACAACATTTTTTAAAAATTCTTTTGAATTTGTTGCAGAATAGAAATTCCAAATTCAGCCAATGCTATAATAACGTTTATTCCTCCTTTTAGCTTTACCTTTGGCTCAGCTACATCCCTTCCAGTATTAATGAAACCAAAGAGAATTGGGATTTATTGATGTTTCATATTCAAAAGAACTGTCTTTCCATTGTCTTGAATTACTAGCAGTTACTTACACACATACAAAAAGACTGGAGATGGCTGTGAAACCAGGGACACTTCAAAAGCCATTTGCCAAAGAGAACTCTAAAATATTTCTGCTCTACTAGAGCAGGAACTGAGCAAGTCTGTAAGAAATGCCTTTTAAGAGAAGATAAATGGATTTCACACACACTGTGGAATTATTGTGAAAAGTGAAAACACTGAATGTAATCACTTGTCTGAGTAATGATAAATCCACTACTACCAGTCTGCCAGATCAATTTCTGCTCCTGGACACTTACTTTTCTATAGTTCAACAGAAGTCCACATTTGCAGTCTCTCCAAGGGGTTCTCACCTGATGTCTGCTGTGAAGATGTCTCTTAAAGGCAGCTGCTTACAACTCAGAATTTCCATTCAGTAGGAAACCCCAAGATTAACGAGAAATTCTGATTAAAATAAAAAAAATCTAAATATTTATTTTACATAGTAGTAAACTTAAATATGAGAAATATACCATTCCAGGAGGGTGGTAGAACAGCATTTTTACCAAAATATTTTTTTCTTTTTCCTAAATGAAATGCTTTTTTCCTTGCAATGTGTTTTCACTAGGCTAGATTTTCCTATAGCAGAATATTTAATTGGCTCCACTGATGAAAAGTAGTTTCTGAGAAATGCAAGTCTCATACAGCTTTTGGATTGATATTAACATTTTAAATGACAGTCAAGATAAAATTGATAAATTGTAACCCCAAAATCACAGTGCAATAACTTGCAGGTGAGGGTGAGTGCTGAATAAACAAGCGTGTATCTTCCAAGGGATATCAAGAATAAACTTTTTAAGGTACACTTTGATAGGCGAGGTGTGTATTCTACCAACTAATTGTAACAATGTTTTAAAACCAAGATGAAGAGCTTAACAAATACGGAGAATGGCAGATAACCATAGTGTTACTGCTCCAAAGGAAGCCAGTAACAGGTGAGTATCAACCAAGGTAATCTGTATTAGCTAAAAGCATCTCAACAGTGTTAAGAAAAGTGGAAAACTGAAGAGTAGAATTTGTAGAGACCTTAGGAATACCAGATAATTCTACCCTCAATTCTGAATTTATGGTAATTTAAACTTAAATTAACCAAACTTAAAGTTTTATTTCCAAAATGTGGAAAGGTACACACGAAGATGCACACCAACAGTCCAGTCACTACTAAAATAATTAACAGATGTGACCAGAGAGACAAACAAGTGTGTTACGTAAACCATTTAATTTACTAATAATCCAGAAGATACTTGTAGAGTACAAACCTTTTGTGTCTTTTCTAGCAGTTAGAAAGGAAAAGTAGCAGCCATCATTAGACAGATTACTCTGTCTTATTGCTGGAACAGCCTATATCAGTGGCAAGTGTTTGATACCCAGCTAATAAAATAAAATAAATTAAAATAGTCCTCACATACTTTACTTATGCCACAGGTTTTAAGTCAGGCTAATATTTCAACTGAATCAGGCAAAATGAAATAGATGCCTAGCCGTATGGTCCTGTGACAATATCAGTTGCAAATGTTTATAAATAAAATAAGGAGCAATAGATGTGCACAAACGGAAAGCGACATGGCTTGTTTTTTTACAGAAGAACAATTTTTACAGGAGACGTTTTAATTCTATGTAAGTAGCTAAACTGAAACAAGACTGGATTTCAACATCTGCAAGACAATCTGATTTCATCCAGATGTTTGTTTTTTAAAAAATTTTAGCCAATATAAAATATATATGGTCAATCCCACAGCAGGAAAATATCCTCAGATGATAGACTGGAAAATAAAGTACAATAGAGAAGCTTCAGCTACTGTGTCAAACTAGCAAATTTCATATGCTACCTTTTTTACTAGAATTCCCTTCTTAAACTAGATTTAAAAAGAGATTTTACATTTTATTTTTTGTAGACCCAAGTACTCACATATTCTTATGTATGCTTAGCACTTCAGAAAATTCTCAGCCAACAGTACGTATTTAACAAATAATTTAACTTAAATTATGTATCAGAAATGCCCAACCAAAGTTCACAAAAACCTATCCCATTAAAATGTTTTCTTTAAAGTCAGCAATGCTTGACTAGAGCCTAGGCATTTCCTCTTTCATTAACATTTTCCTTTCTGTAGCATTCAGTATAGAATTTCTAACTACCGTTCCTTCTATTTTCTTGACCTACTTCTTGTATTTCATTTTCACTTTCTGCTAAATCATTTAGCTTTTTACTACTGCTGTATAAATATGTGTTCAACCTTTCTCCTTGCAGTTGGTGGAAATGTATATTACCGTAATACTATCCTCCCGAACACATCATGTTTTCCCCATATGTGCCCTTGCATCCTGCTAGTTTTAGACCTCTGTAAGGCTAAAATTTTGTTCAAAGCTTGATTTTTGGAACTAGTTTTATTTTTTAGGTATAAGAATAATTCAGGCAAAAACTCTGGCTGTTTTTGACACATCTGCTAGTGTCTTCTTTGTGTCTGCCTGGAGAACATCAGAAGTAAATTCCCAAAAGATTAATTTGTGGTAGTGGTGTATGAGTAATTTAAAGAGGCCTTCTGTGACAACATGGGATTATGCTAAATTGTCTCACAACTAATTCTTCCTTGCCAACAGGACACTGGTGTTTGCCCACGTGGGAAGAATTTCTCCCTGAATCCTGTCACCTACCAGTGCCCAAACTGAGTCTAGAAACTTAGTGGGAAAGACACACGATCTTCTCTGAAATGTAAACTTGTTCCACGTTTCAGATGCTTAAAGGACTTGTGTATGTATATATAATGCCTTCTTTGAACATGTTATTTCTGGAGAAAGACAGTGCCCTTCACTTGTAAAACTTTGCAGTTTTGCTTTTAGCAGAGAAAATTAATGAAGAGTTAACAGGCAAAAGCTCAGTTTCCTATTAATGAACAGGGGAAAAAGTTACAGAAAAAAACCAGGAATAAGATCATTAACATGGTGGGTTAAAATATACTTACAACACTTTGCCTGTCTCTCAGGATTTTTCCTAGGCATGGCATGGTTATTATAAAGCAGGGATGACTGTTCTTGAGATATACTTTTCAGCATCAAATGTCCTAACCCTGAACTTTTGTGTCTTTCTTATGTCTAATAGTTATTACTGTTGAACACATGAAGTTTCAGTGTAACCTAGGAGCTTTGTTTCCCCTTATATTACTATTTAGGGAAAAGTGCCATCAGGTAACTTTGATTATTGATTCATATGTATGAAAAAGCACATAAAATTTCTTTTTATTTTGATTAGTTGATTTCCTACAATATGCAAAAAACTTTTTGGAACATAAGTTGCTCATCTGTTTTACATTCTTGCTTAGGAAGTCAATTGAATTAGAGAGTTAGCTGATCGCTCCTTTCCCAAGCAATATGATGTCCACTGTGAACACTTTTCCCCTTGGCTTTGTAAGACCTTGAAAAATGTGCAAGAAGAAAGATATTAATTGTGCAATTGCTTGATTATGCCACAGACTGTGACACATCATTGACTTCCTATAGTAATTCCTTAAAACGTACCAATAATACAAATCAATTATTTAACACACAAATTATTTTCTCCAAACCCCCTTCCATAATCTGGGAGTGCAGTACAGACAGGGATCCACCTGGCTGGAGAGCAGCTCTGTGGAAAGGGACCTGGGGGTCCTGGTGGACAGGAAGCTCAACATGAGCGAACAGTGTGCTGCTGCAGCCAAGAAGGCCAACAGGATGCTGGGTTGCATCAAAAAAGGCATCACCAGCAGAGAGAAAGAAGTCATTATCCCACTCTACTCAGTGCTTGTCAGGCCACACCTGGAGTACTGGGTACGGTTCTGGTCCCCGCTATACAAAAAGGATGTGGACAGGCTGGAGGGTTTCCAGAGAAGGGCCACCAAGATGATCAGAGGAGTGGGAAGCCTGCCATATGAGGATAGGCTGGGAGAACTGGGTTTGTTCAGCTTTGAGAAAAGGAGGCTTAGAGGGGATCTCATCACCATGTCCCAGTACTTAAGGGGTAGCTACAAAGAAGATGGAGACTCCCTTTTTACACGGAGCCACATGGAGAGGACAAGGAGGAATGGACAGAAGTTGCTGTTGGGGAGATTCTGATTGGACACCAGAGGAAAATTTTTCACATTGAGGACAGTCAACCATTGGAATAATGTCCCCAGGGAAGTGGTTGACTCGGCCATGTTGGACACCTTTAAGAGTTGTCTGGCCAGGGTGCTGGGCCATCTTGTCTAGACTGTGCTCTTCCCAGAAAGGTTGGACTAGATGATCCCTGAGGTCCCTTCCAACCTGTGATTCTGTGATTCCATCTGCCTTGTTATTGACTACATTAATCCTAAGAGTGCATCCTGTTACTTTTTGCCAGTGATAGGCAGAGCATGCAAAACTTCTGCCTTGGTATTAGCCTGAGAAGTAGAAAATTGTAAAAGCAAGAAAAATTTAGTAGTTATAATCTTATATATTAAGAAGTAGAAAATTTCACATACTTACAACCTCAAAGAGTAAAAAATCAAAAATCTGACAAAAAGTAAACAGGAAGGAAAAGGTTATGTACCTTAAGCAGAATGAACGTGTTTTAAAATGTTGGGCATCAAAGTTTTCTTTTTCCATGTTCCTGCTTACAGAAAAACAAAGAGTTAGTAATTCCTCGTTAAAGTACGAAAAGTACTTACGTACATGAGTGTCTCTTACCATGTCTCTTCAAAAGCATCTCATTCAGGTGATAGATAGAACAAATGAGTCTGGGAAAGGGTTGCCAGAGAAAAATTGTTATTTGTACTTCATAAACACCTGAAAGACTTCATACTGGCTTTGCATAGTGTTTTGTGGAAAAGGAATTTAGGAAGGGGGCAGAGATTATTTCCTAGAAAAAGGGGTGGGTGAAAGACAGTGGAGATAGTCCTTCATTCAAAGTAGGCTGTCTATATGAATGAAGCCCACGAAGAAAGTATAACAGACAAACATGATACGAAGAGCAAGTACGCTGTAGCACAAGATGCTGGAATAAAAAGCAGATGGTAGGTGTCATGGTTTAACCCCAGTCAGCAACTAAGCCCCGCACAGCCACTCGCTCACTACCCTGTGGTGGGATGGGGGAGAGAATCAGAAGAGTACAAGTAAGAAAACTCATGGGTTGAGATAAAGACAGTTTTACAGGTAAAGCAAATGCTACACACACAAGCAAGGCAAAACAAGGAATTCACTCACTACTTCCCATCGGCAGGCAGGTGTTCAGACATTCCTGGGAAAGCAGGGCTCCATCACACATAACAGTTACCTGGGAAGACAAACACCATCACTCCGAATGTGCCTTCCTTCCTTCTTCTTCCCCCAGCTTTATATACTGAGCATGATTTCGTATGGTGTGGGATATCCCCTGGGTCAGTTGGGGTCAGCTGTCCTGGCTGTGTCCCCTCCCAACTTCTTGTGCATCCAACAGAGCGTGGGAAGCAGAAAAGGTCTCGACTCTGTGTAAGCACTGCTCAGCAATAGCAAAAACATCCCTGTATTATCAACACTGTTTTCAGCACAAATTCAAAATATAGCCCCATGCTAGCTACTATGAAGAAAATTAACTCTAGCCCAATAGAAACCAGGACAATAGGTCATGAGGTGAGATGTGAGGAGCACACTGTTGGAAATATTAAGTCAGTGAACTACTAAAGACCCTTATGGAAAATAAGGCCTTACAGGGGATATTCAGTGTCTGTGTAATACTGGGTGAAAGTTATTGTCCTTGGAACCACAGGAAGCTGAAGAAATTTGCCAAGTCCCGGAACATAGCTGTTCATAGCAGGTACCATGAGAAGATGTCATGGAACGGGATCATAAGGAGTTGTTTGTATAGGACAGCTGTTATCCTTTCTGTACTCATGTAAGCAAACATTTGTTAACGAATATTTGCATAAAGATGAGACAGTATTAAATGTCACTTTCTTCAGTGTCAGAAATCTGTGATCTCCCATTTTCTCAGAAATTCCTAATGGCTGCATCAGTCAGAAGCTCTTCTACCCATCTGTTTCCTGCTGCATTGGCTGTACTACAGATTTGTACTTGAAAGTGAGTAAAATTCTTTACAAAGCTGGGGAACAGGAGCTCAAGGTAAACCCCGTGTTTTTGTCTGACAGAGTTCATTCAGTCTGACAGCTCATTAGCAAAAGCTAGTCATTGAGCTAGAAGTACCAGCTGTAACTACTATATACAACTGACAAGCAGACTGGGAATGGCAGGTGAAGACTGTGGGGAAAAGAAGCAGCAAAAAAAGGTTGTTTTAGTACCAGAGGATTATGTCTTCTGAGTAATTTCTGGTCTGTAAGTGGAACGAGGGGAGTGTTTCTGAAGCTTCTGAAGACTGAGATGTCTGTGACTAGATAGCTGTGACTAGAAAATCCTATTAGTGTTGGCTAGTGGCAATCTTTAAGAGATTATTGGTGGGCAAAAATGTTTATGGAAGGTTATAGACAGTAACTGTAATATGACAGATCTGATAACATAGTTCCATGACTTACAAAGAAGCACCCACCAGTGTTTTTTAATTTTATGTAGCTAGTGCTTCCAAAACTTAAAAAGGTTTATCAGAAAGATGAGGGTGTTGAAAACATGATTTATTGCACTAAACTAAGGCTATTTAAGAATCACACACACTTTACTCACAAAATCCTAGGATTAAGTGAAATGCTGAAAGTTACCCAAATTTATATATCAGTATCTCCAGACATGTCAACATGTGCACCAAAGCCTTATAGTTCCTTTAAGACAGGATCTCACTTAGGCGGTGTTCTGTGATGATTATCATGTAGAGAATATTTTTGAATTTTTAAATTCAGCTTTAATATCTTGGGTGGTATTGATTAAATTTCTTGTGTCATGGAGAATTATTCAATTTGCCCTCTTCATATCATTAGCATGTAGGCCCCAGAAGATCATTCTATAGCTACTGATCATACTAAATGTGGGCTCCAGCTATGGTTGTGTTGATTTAGGAGCACACCATGGTACTCTTGCCCTTCAGGTGGACAGCAGTGGCAATTTTTTCACTAGGGCAATCCCTGGCAGTCATATTCTCTGCTGCTTCAGATTTTTCCCCACCATCCTGGGACTGTTTCTGTCCCTTGTTCCCCTCAGTGGGCCTGATCCTGACCCCGCCACAAAGGCCAACGTCCTGGCCAGGTCTTGGCTTGTTCCCATCCCCAGTGAACCGCCCAGTGCCCAGGGCTGGGGATGTTCCTTGTGCCCCCTGGCTGCCCTGCTCCTGGCTGGGGTGGTGGGATGGGCCCTGGCTTCCAGGCCCTGCCCTGCTGTCCCCAGAAGGCCTCACCACTCCCAGTATCCACTCCACAGGAATTCCAAGTCCTCTTGATGTGCAAAACAGACTTATAACAAATATTAACTTCTGTTTGAGTCTTTTCTACACATTCTGTGGAGACCCTTGTAGGAGATGTTCCTTGTGCCCTGGTTTAGAAGTTTGCCTTCCAGGCTAATAAAAATCAAAGTACATTGTAAGTGAATTTTATAGGACATAAAGGGGGGAAAGTCAAGCCTAAAATAAAAAGTTCTGTATGAATCTTATTATTTAGTTTGTTCAAAATAATTGTTTTACTACAGACAGCACTAAACAAAAATCTTATATCTAATCAAAGCCAAGGAGTTTTTAACTTGATTACTTAATAGCACCTGATTGTCTTGAGGCAAATTAGAATCATAGAATCATAGAATAACTCAAGTTGGAAGGGAACCATAGGATCATCAAGTCCAACTCCCTGTGCCATGCAGGAGTACCTAAAACTAAACCATATAACTAAGAGCGTTGTCCAGACACTCCTTGAATTCTGACAGGCTTGGTGCCATGACGACTTCTCTGTGCAGCCTGTTACCATGACCGTGAACCTTTTCCTAATGTCCAGTCTGAACTTCCCCTGGTCACCAGAGAGAGAAGATCAGCACCTCCCCCTGTGCTGTCTCCCTTGAGGAAGTTGTAGACTGTGATGAGGTCACCCCTCAGCCTTCCCTTCCCCAAGCTGAACAAACCAAGTGACCTCAGCTGCTCCTCGTAAGTCTTACACTTGAGGTCTTTCGCCACCTTGGTTGCTCTCCTCTGGAAACACTTTAACAGTTTGATGTCCTTCTTATATTGAGGTGCCCAAAACTGCAGAGAGTACTTGAGGTGGAGCCACACTATTCCACGTAGAATGGGACAATCACCTCCCTCGACCTGCTAGCTATGCTGTGCTTGATGCACCCCAGGACATGGTTGGACCATTTGGCTGCCAGGGCATACTATTGTCTCATATTCAACTTGCCATTAACCTGAGCCCATAGATCTCTCTCCACGGGGCCACTTTCCAGCCTCTCGTCCCCCCGGTTTGTACATATAACCAGGATTATCCTGTCCCAAGTGGAGAATCTGGCACCTTCTTTTGTTAAATTTCATACAGTTGTGATTGCCCAGCTCTCTAGTTTATACAGACTCTTATCTCTGTAAGGACTCTCTTCCTTCAAGGGATTCCATAGCTCCTCCTAGTCTAGTATCATCATCATACTTACTTAATGTACATTCCATTCCTGTGTCCAGATCATTTTAATTACACTAAAAAGGACTGGCCCTAAAACTGAGCCCTGGGGAACCCCACTGGTGACACTATCAGCCTGATGTAGCCCAATTTACTATAACCCTTTAAGCCCGACCCATCAGCCAATTGCTCACCCAATATATTATGGACTTATCTAGCTGTGTGCTGGACAGTTTATCCAGAAAGATACTGTGAGAGAAAGTATCGAAGTATCAAAAGTTTTGCTAAAATCCAAACCGACCACATCTATTGGCTTCCCTTGGTCATATATAGTAACCTTGTCATAAAAGGAAATTAAGTTCATTAAGCAGGACTTTCCCCTCATGAACCTGTGCTAGCTATGACCAAGGACTGCATTGCCTCTCAAGTGTTTTTCAGTAACTCCCAGAATAACATTCTCCATAATTTTACCAGGCACTGAATTGAGACTGACAGGCCTGTCATTACCAGGGTCTTCCTTCTCACACTTCTTGAAAACTGGGAAAACTGGGAACATCTCTCCAGAATTATTATTAATTAGTGAGTATAGGGAAGAGTATACACAGTTTAACCCTTTTACTCTCTTCCAGTAAGGGGATTTATCTTATTTACCCTTTTAAGGACAACTGTGTTGCATATTCTGGAGCTGTGGTTGGTCCAGGTGTCAGCTGCCATTGCTCTTCTTGGGCTCAGCCCCTTTGTGACTTGAATCTCTCCAGCTCCTGTGATATCATTTCCATATACATTTCCACTACAGCATTATGGTAGCAGCCACCTTATTAATGAATAGAAGAATTTTATAGAATGTGCATGGCCATGCTGTGCCATATAATATCAAGGCCAGGTAATGGGCCATGGCACTTTACGGTTTACTGAGGATGCTTATCTCACCTCAGGCTAGGAAATTGACCCAGTTACCTTAAATATCCCAGAAATCCAGAAGAATTTAAAACTAAAAAAGTCTGAGTGAGATTTCTAGCATATGTGTTCCAGATCAATGTATTCCATAATGGCATAATACTTCTGACCCCTGGATAGTTTCATAGGGAGAGATACATCTGTTCTTCTGATGTTTATTAAAAAAATATTTGGTGAAAAGTTTTCACTTCTTTATCCCTTAATCAGAAGTCCTTTACTCAGTATAGTACTTAAGGCAGGATATTATATTCAAGTGGTAGAGAAAAAAGACTGGTTTTAACTATTTTCATGCTTGAGGAAAAGAACTTACTAAATATGTATTTTCAGTGTCAGAAAAGTAAATAGGCTAAAATGAACACCTGCAACACTTCTGTTAAATCTGCTAAAACCTATGTTTTGTATAGATGATTGTTTGAAAACTGTTCCTGAAAAATTTACATGAAACACAGCTAAAGCTTATTTGTATCTGTCAAGTCATTATTAATACAGAGTCAATACTGTGTACACAAGAAAGATGTAGCATAAGCTATAGAAACAATTTGGTGCCATCTCTCCAGTTTATGAATATAGCACTTAGAGTCCTCTGCTTTCTTGTTGTGGAGTAGTGCTATGTACAACCTGTATCTTTCAAACCCATTTCTGTGTGGTTTTTGTTTGTTTATTTTAATAAGGAGCTGTAATAGAAGCATTTTGATAATTCAGAAATCTCTAAATCACCATCAGTATTCAGCATTTGTCTTTTATTTTTAAAATAAAATGTCCACTCAGGACACTCTCCTTACAGGGTCTCATGCAACAACCTTTGTAGTTCCTCCCATGGGGACAGATAAAACACAAAAAATACCAGTTTAGGTCCATTATTTTAAAAGGAGAGACTGATCGGGTAAACCATTCTTCATAAAAATACAAATAATTACTTCAGTTTTGCATCTTACATCACTAACGATGACATCAGGGTATGGGTTGTAATATTATAACAGCATCTGGAAAAATATTTAAGATTTAAATTCCCTTCAAGAATAATCTGCCCTTATATATTATCTGTCAAAGGCTCCAACCCTGAGATGAACAGAAACACACCCAGAAAGAATGGCCGCTGTGACAGCATTCCATCCGCAGCAGAGAGTTTACATTTCAAGACTACCTTCACAAGATGAAGAGATAGACTGAAATAAAAAATTCTGTCTGAGGCAACTGGTGAGGTTTGAAACTTTGTTTTTCTTCTGAATTAGAACAAAACTAAAAGCTTTCAAATATTTTCAGGAAAGGGAATTGTGGTGAAACATCTGTTTTCTGATCAGAAAGGTCAGCTTTTGAATTCACGTCTCTTGGCACTTGGAAACCATCCAAGAATATACCCTGAATGCTTGAAATCTACAATTGTAAATGTTGTCAAGATCAATATTTCTCTGCAAGCCATCCTGGCTTTGATGCAGCTGCTTATTTTGACCAAAAGCAAACAAATAAGTTGTCAGACCTGTTGACTAGTTCTAGTTAGAAACAAACTAGATGGAAAAGATGGGGGAGAAACAGCAACTTTGATATTAGCAGTGTGGCTTAACTGTTGCCCATGAGAAAGTGTGTAAGTGGGGAGCCAGGGCCATAGACTACAGTGACTGACTCTGGCTCAAATTCCATAATCACTGCAGATGACTTCCTACCACATGCAACTCTTCCTGCTGCTTATAATGGATTTTAATTCCTTTTTAATCTTTAAAAAATACACATACTAACACATGGTAATTCGTGTTAATGGTCATAAATTTGGTCATACAAACAAGGGCAACTTTAGTCAATTGAAAGTTATTACCAGAATGTGTCAGACACCAAAACAACTAGATACAGCTGAGTATGCTTTCTTTTTTTGTTTAATATACAATGGCATAGAATAACTGCACAGTAGAATTTTATTGAAAAATGTAAAATTAGATTTTGTAGAGTGCTCAGTGGGATAACACATTCTTGGATTTTATTGAAGCCTAACATTGTCCTCAGCTTCTCAGACATAGTAAGTTTTAGTGACCACTGTATTATTCCAAATAGCTGTTATGAACAGATTTTGGTGAAGGCTTATATAATATTTATAATCCTCAGCAAGCCAGTATTCCCAACAGAATCTCTCAGTTTCTCCGCATTTAAATTGCTTTTGTGCTTCAATAAAGGTTGAGTCAGCTCTATTTAGGTTATGCAAGATATTTTATGAGAAAGCATGTGCATTGAGCTAACAAAATCTCAGCACTTCATTAGAGGCAGAGATCAAGTTTATTATACTATTTATCCTGCTAAATGCTAATGCTATATACTGTAGCCTTTACTAGTGCCTCATAAGAGCCTGTATTTCCCTTGTTCTAAAGTACTGTATATAAATTGAACAATGGCACTGATGACATTACCTCACTTGGGTCAGGATTACCTGATTTTTTTGCAACACCAAGCATTGTGTTTTGTACATGCCATTCTAAATATAGCTAATAATAATTTAAGGCTCTCCAGAGGACTTGGTTTCTCAGTCAGTGTCCCTGCTGATGTGTACAATAAGGCTGAACAGGTTGGGAGAACAGGATGGAGGTTCAGCTGACCTTGGAAATGAGATACAGCTGTTTCCAAGTTTTATGAATTTTTGAGTTATGCAAGCAATTTTTCATGACACACATAGCTTCTTGGTTTGTTTTTTGTGTGACCCTGCTGGAGCAGAAATAAAATTGTCAGGGACTTGGATGATTTTGGCTACTAGCGGTAGGCAGAAGGGAATGACTCTTTTGAGACAAAGTGGCAGTAATCATCAGGAGCTTATCATAACCAAATGCCAGGCAAAGCACAGGAACTAATCCGTAGATGAAGGTCTGCTCAAAACTACATTCAGAGCCCAGTCTTCCCCCCAGCATCCTCCTCCTGTTTTTTTTCCAAGAGTTCTTCCTATGATCAGTGAGGAAGCAAAGCAGAGAGGAGATAATGATGGTGTTAATTCCTAACATGCTGGATATCTGTTTCTAGTATCTTGCATTATGTAAGGTTCCCTAAGAAACTGTTCTGGGACTCCTTACGCAAACTGAAGATTTGCAATAAATTAAAATATGTATGAATAGAGTTACGTGATACTAGACTGTCCTGTGTGTCTGCATCCTCCTTGTTTCTGCTCGGATAAACTGTGCTTGCGGTCACCCTGAAGGGTACCATGACATTTTCCTTATGTTGTGGAAATTTGTGTGCAATGACATACTGGCATTGTATGAATGCCCTTCAAACCTCCATGGAGCTTCCTCCTGTAGTCTCTGACAAGTGCCCTGCTGGAATAATGCCTATGATATTTTAAAGGGTAAAAATTAGACTCAGACTTGCTTTTTCTGATAAAAGGAACTACAGTTTTGCTTAATGGAGTTTATCACAGTCAGTGCTGTAATAAAAGAAACCTAACTTTTCTTTTTTTATTCTATTTATATTTTCAAAATATGCAACTTCTTGCACTGAAGCCTTTTAAATTCTAGTTAAAGGAATTCCCCTTAGCACAGCTTGACCTAAGAGATGCTTGTTACTCTTCTTTTACATGATTTTTCCATTTCCCAGCTGCCTTTCTGTGCAGGAACACCAGGAGGAGCTTCTGGTTGTTAGGCTGCAGGTGGTGAGGAGGAGGAAAATGAAACAGAGGCAAGGGAGAGGAGGCAGACAGTGGAGGCCTTTGTGGAACAGGGTTAATTTTGATCTGGCAGCTTGTGGAAGCTCTTAGCTATGAGCCAGTCTCTTGCTGCTGAGACAGCCTCACATGCTTTTCCATTGCCATGGACACTGCTTGCCAAGGGCATGCAGCTTTGGTTCCAAGAGTCATTTGCTTTCTCTCAGCTTATGTTAAAGGTTACCAATGGAAAGGGAAGCAAATAGATTTGTATTTACTGTTTAAGGAGAAAATTATATTTGCAAAAAGCCCAAATGGCTTTTATATTTTGCCCTCTTTATATATGAAAACATTAAGTAGTTTATTTTTAACACATTTCTAAAGCAACCAAACTGTAGTTTGTCTTTGGAAAGACCTGATAGACAATCAAGGAAATTTTCCATTAATGAAATTGTTTGACTAACACTGAGATGGAAGGGGAGGAAGGTGCTGCGCTCCTGACACTCAGCTTTGTCTGCACAATGGGCTTCTGTGTTATGGTGCAGTATTGAGTTTGGGGGACTTCATCAGCCAGATATAGGGGCAATAAGAAGAAAATAGAAACCTTTGCAGAAAATCACGTTTCTACAATGTATTATGACAGTCAGCCTCAATTCTTTCTCGTAAGAAAATACCACAGAAATGTTAAGGTCAGAGATGAAACCACAGGTATGTGTTTGTGGTATGTTTTAGGCAGATGTGAGCTGGTTCAGGAGAACGGTAGCCAGACAGCATGTAGGAATGCCAGTTCAGCCCAAGTCCAAGGTAATAAGCCCTGCCTGACAGTAATGGCCTGACTGGAGCTTTAGAGTTACCAGTCTGCAGTGGCCCACATGCAGATGACTTGGCACGCTGTCCTTGCAAGTGACCTTGCAAAACAGCAGATGTACTCTTGCTCCAGGACATTGTAGGTGGCACTAACAGAGATTTTGAACCTAAGGCCCATATTCTGCTGTCATCTGTACACTAAGAAGTTCCTTTCAAATCTAGGACACTGCTGAGCTCTCTGTGTCTGCATGATGTGTGTTTGCAGAAAATACTGGCCTTTAGTGGCCTGCCAGAAAAGAAGTCACTCTCCAAAGTGCCCCTTATCTATCCTTTTAAATATTCCTCTCGTCTCTACTGAGTTCCTATTAAAATTTCTGCCTAAAATTTTGGCTATTTCAAATTCGCTAAATTTCACTTTTGGAAGACATCTTTTGAGAGCCTCAGTTGTGCTTGAATTCTCTTGAAAATCTTACCATTATTCTCCGTGCTTCTTCATACTACTGTCTTTGTGTCAGGCTGCTGAAGACAGGGAAGTCTTTTACTCTGCAGGTATGTAGGGCTTCATGCATATTTCCCTAGGGTAGCTGGGATTCCTGCATACCACTGTCTTAGAAATAAATACCAGTGACGCTCCTACAGGGTCTTCCTGACTGTATATTGCTTCAGCTACTGCTCACCTATCTTATTTAACACATACACATACACATACACATACTACTGCTTGGAAACCATTTGTGTTCCTGTCTTTGCCCTAATTTTAAATCCCTGTTATTCATTCTAAGCCACTAGCAAAAATTTGTTCCTAATCCTGTGCAGTACAGAACCCCTTTCAAAATTATTGCCCTGGGCTTTTGCTGGCTTTCCATAGTTCTAATTATGCTGTTTTCTCTTTTCTTACCCACTGATAAAAGCTATTAAACATGCCATTTCTAATTCTTAAAAATGGAAGTTGGTCCCTTTTCCTTGGGGCACTGTCCTCTTTTCTGCTTAAACAACAAAGCTAAAGAATAGTTTAAGCCCCAGGCAACATCATTACTATCTACATAGTGCTTATTTTTGAAATGTCTCATTCTCCACTGTTCGTTATTTGTCTCCATGCCTACTGTGTCCATTACTAACAGGAACCTGCATCCCCCTGCAAACAGTGTATTTTACTTAACCACCCCACTGTTTCCTCTGTTTCTCATGCTTCTTTATGTAATACCATTTGTTTTTAACTGGCATATTCTAAATCCTATTCAAATAATGCTTTCCTTTCTCATCAGCTTGGAAATTGAAATATGCCTCAGTCCAATAAGCTGTTCCATGCAGCTGGGCTCAGATCTGCTTAAAAAACCGTGACATGTTTGTCAGTATCTTCACATGGGTAGTGAGTTGTACCCTCACAAAACAGTCTGTACAGATGGTGCCAGTGTCCTAGGCAGGAAGCAAATTGATGTCAAAAAGGAATAAAAGAGTCTCTCTAATATCAAGATATAAATACTTCTACTGATATAGTCACCATGGTAGGGCAGGACTTTAGTTAACACAGGACCCAGATCTCAACTTCCCACTGGAGATAATGTGTCCAAGTTGAGCTGACTGGTGCTGCCGTTGTCATGAGCCAGAAAGAGCAAGGGACAACTCTGGTCTCCCAGGCTTCTCCACCTGTACCTTGGAAGCAGGTCTCTGGTGTGCCAGGTATCTCTCTCCCAACTGGTTCCCTGCTTTGGAAGTTGGCACAGGCTGGGACCTTTCCCAACAGGCACACTGGGCACTGCCACAGTGTTCTGGAGGGTAAGAGCTTGACTGTGTAGGTGTGGCCAACTCATGCCCTGTGGCCAAAGGATAGGCTCTGGAAGTGTTTAGGCTATGTAGTTGGTTTTCCTTCAATTTTGCTGTATTTTTTCTTTCTAATCTGCCTTTCAGCTCTCAAATGAAGAAGAAAATATAAAGCCCTTTTCTGTTCATTTTCAATCCTGTTTCTTTATCACCAAGCTCTTTGTCTTTCTCTTACATAAAAGAAATGATACACATGACTTCCAGATATGTTGCAAAGATACACAATTTTATGTATAATTCCTAGAGGATTTGCTTATAATCCCTTTGAGTATCCATGAAAATATGCTGGGTTATTAGACAATAATACATTTGTCAGATGGAATATTTATTTACAGCATAACAAACACTGAAGTGTAGCTGTGGCATCAGTACTTGGAACAAATGAGCCATTAATCAAGAAAGCAGCCTGACCTTCCCTATTTGCATGATACTGTTGTCCCCAAGGCTTCTGTGTTTTCAAGTCCCAGTTATTGACTTCTTAGCTTAAAAGCTGTACCCATAATTATGGAGAAAAGTAGATGGGCTATATAAAAAAAACCCACTTAATCCAACATAATTTGTCTTCATAATAACTGTATTTAAGAAGTTGATGGTTGAATGGCATTCCTGTTGCACATGCAGTCATAGTAAATGATAGCTTAAAATGTAGACAACTATGGAGTGCATTAGTAGTAGATGCTATATGACCTGGCAAAGATATTTATCTTGTTAGATGGTAATTCATAGGCAAAACTGGTAAACAGTATGTGATCACTATGGGATAGCTGTTTTCCAAACAGAAAAAATGAACATATTTCTGCCCCTGCAGCCAGAACAAATGAAACCTGAACACAAAATGAGAGAGCAGGAGGAAGGGTGATTTTACTTTGGGCTACTGTTGGACAAGACCTATTCATATGCATCTATTGCTTTTCTTAGTTGCATTCTTTTTCTCCACCTCTGCCTGTTCATTTTTTGTAGAACTGGTAGACCTTTGGGTCAGGAATTTTCAGTGTGAGACCAGGGAATTTTCTGTATGGTAAAGGTCTTGGAAAATATGGCCATTCAAAAATTATTTAGCACTTGGTTGGTCTCCATGAACTAGGAGAATATAAATGTCAATTCATATATTCATCAAGAATGGAGAAAAGAGAAATAAGTAAATAAACAGAAACAGACTAGAATTTACAAAAACGTAATATATGCATCATCCATCCTTTCATCAATACAAATTCCTTACAGTTAGTCTTCCTCTAAACTAAGGAAGATCTTATAAGACTATGAACAAAACTTAATTTATGCACCAAAAAGCACATTATTTCTGTTTGTAAACCCAACCAAATCTTGATTGCTTCTGTTCCATACAGTGAGAGGTTTTTTTAATTCAGAACTTTACTAAATGCAAAAATAGTCACATTTAAGAATACACAAAATGTACCTACATTTATAGGAAATACAAATCCTTTTATGTTACTTGGCGTGACAATATTGGAGATGAGGTGGAACAGCATTCTTTCAAGGCTTATTAAAACTTAAGTGGAATCTGACAAAGACTTGCTGTGAGACAGAGCTGCACAGCCAAATCTGTAGCCTGTTCTTGGCAGAAATATATCTCTTGACCCTGTAGTTCATAACTAACTTTTCTTTCTTTTTCTTTTTCTTTTTCTTTTTCTTTTTCTTTTTCTTTTTCTTTTTCTTTTTCTTTTTCTTTTTCTTTTTCTTTTTCTTTTTCTTTTTCTTTTTCTTTTTCTTTTTCTTTTTCTTTCTTTCTTTCTTTCTTTCTTTCTTTCTTTCTTTCTTTCTTTCTTTCTTTCTTTCTTTCTTTCTTTCTTTCTTTCTTTCTTTCTTTCTTTCTTTCTTTCTTTCTTTCTTTCTTTCTTTCTTTCTTTCTTTCCTTCTTTCTTTTCTTTCTTTCCTTCTTTCCTTCTTTCCTTCTTTCTTTCCTTCTTTCCTTCTTTCCTTCCTTCCTTCCTTCCTTCTTTCTTTCTTTCTTTCTTTCTTTCTTTCTTTCTTTCTTTCTTTCTTTCTTTCTTTCTTTCTTTCTTTCTTTCTTTCTTTCTTTCTTTCTTTCTTTCTTTCTTTCTTTCTTTCTTTCTTTCTTTCTTTCTTTTCTTTCTTTCCTTCTTTCCTTCTTTCCTTCTTTCCTTCTTTCTTTCCTTCTTTCCTTCTTTCCTTCTTTCCTTCCTTCCTTCCTTCCTTCTTTCTTTCTTTCTTTCTTTCTTTCTTTCTTTCTTTCTTTCTTTCTTTCTTTCTTTCTTTCTTTCTTTCTTTCTTTCTTTCTTTCTTTCTTTCTTTCTTTCTTTCTTTCTTTCTTTCTTTCTTTCTTTCTTTCTTTCTTTCTTTCTTTCTTTCTTTCTTTCTTTCTTTCTTTCTTTCTTTCTTTCTTTCTTTCTTTCTTTCTTTCTTTCTTTCTTTCTTTCTTTCTTTCTTTCTTTCTTTCTTTCTTTCTTTCCTCCTAATTTGCTAGGTAAGGAAGCAAGCATAATATTTCTAAATGCCTCTTTGCAGAACAGGGCACTTATACTTTGCTGAACGGACCAGAATCAGATGCTCTAGAAGCTAAAGGGTAACTTGGAACTTTTTTAGCTTCCATTACTCTGTCAGCCATCATAATTCTTCCACTACCATAATTGCTTTGCAAGCTCTCATTTTGCACAGCAGAGTGTATGAAATATAACCTACAGCTCAAAGGGGAAAGTACTGCTCTTGAGTTTATTACGAGAATGTCAGTGCTCGATCAAGGCAGCCTAACTTGATTGTCCCTGAAAGAAGAAATACATCTCCTCTCTTCAATTTTCTCTTTCTTCCCTTTCCCTCAATACATTTATTGAATTGTCATTTTTGGTCTTATTTAGACAAGCAAGCTCAAAGATAGTACATAATGTCTGATTTTCATTTCTGTGTCACATCCTCATCTGAAGTAAATCAACAACAGTATGCTGCTGTCAGCAAAGCTAAGTGAGTCTTTACTTGATAATGATCCACTTTATTGCTTTTTTAAGTAAATAGGATAAGGATCTAGAAATACGAAACATAGGTAATTTTTTCTTGTTCTCATCCTTTTATGTTTATAATGCTGCTGTATTTTTTGTACATAATTTGTATGAAAGTAATTATGCTTTGAGACATATCCCATACATTCTTCTGATAGAACTTTTTACCATATTTATTCACAATCACATCTGTCTCAGTAGCCCTCATACAAAAGAACTGCTCTTTGTGAAATCTGCACTAGAGAACCAGGACACCTGGGAAGAAGGAAAAAGGAGGAGGGTTTTTCTAAAGTCTTTTTTCAGCTCTAATGACTTCATACAATACTACGAGTAAATGGGAAAAAAAATCCCCTTAATTTATAAAAGGACACAGTATAAGGCACACAAGTGTCTGTTTTTGCTTGGAACAAAAGACATGTCATGAAAAAGACATTTGTTGGGAGATACAGTTGGATTCTATTTGGGATAATGCATGAATTTTAGAATCACAGAAATTAGACCATTAAACTGCGTGAAATATGTAAAAGAATGCAGACTAGAGAATCAAACTTTTCAGGAACTATTCATGTGGCTTTGAAAAAAGCCAGTCCATCAAATAAATTCAGTAGTTTGACTTTTTTATAATAGTCATGGAAGGATAAACACATGTACAAGTACAGAAGAAAGCATCATATTAGATGTAGAGGAGTACCCTGATAAAATGTGTGATACGTTTTTGTTTTGAGTAGCATCATAATTAAATTTTCCTCCTTTCATAAGTATTTCTTGTTTACATAATTTATGTGTTGCTTCTCTTCCTTTGCTCCTTATAGACAAATTCAAACTTGCTGGTGTACCGGAGCACAAGGTCTCCCCTTTTTTAGTAAACTGTTCTTAGTAACTTGTACTGTGATGGGGACTAGGAGAAGAGAGGCAAGCACTGACAATCACTTCACCATGATTCAGGGAAATCCTACATCTTGTTGTTGGCTGCTTTGGCTTGTCATCTCCATTTGCTAAATCTGTGAACAGGCACTGCAGGAAAAACAATATTCCTCTCAGTGAAGATTTCAACAAAAAAATGTCCCTTGGCTTTTGTCTGATGATATTTGAATATAGTATTCCCAACCCAAAGACATGTGTCCAGTGAGTTTAAAGAGTTGCTCCTAAAAACCATGCAGTAAATCCTGGCAAGTGTGGCTAACTTAGAGCTGAGCAGGAGGGTGTAGACAAGGTTTCCAGCACTGGTGGTGAGCACACCTGCTTTGTGCCAATGGCTGGGAAAGAGATTAGCTGGGGATCTACCTAAATACAGAAAAGAAATCTGGCATGGTGTTCCTCAGATAGGACCTAACCTGTGAGAGTGTTTTACAACTTGGTTCACTATCAACATCTTCCCTCTGGAGCATACCAGTCTGACTGCTGCACAGATGTGGCAACTGATGTTTTATTTTCAGCACTTGAAAGGCTTTGTAGAAAAGAAAGAAAAGTATTTCAATTGCATTTGTTTCTCATAAAGTAAATTTACCTAGTAGCTTTCATAGAAAATAACTGCAACACATGCTTGACCTCGACAAGGAAAAGGAAAAATGAAAGGGATGTAGTTTCATTAAGTTCATTTCTTCTGGAAACATCACCTGGTAATAAACTGTATGATTTTTTTAAGGAAGGTTCTTTCCAGTCCCTGTTATTCTGATCTTGTCTTTGCTGATGCCTTATTACTTTCCTTTCTGAGGAGGCTCAAGGTTAAAGTATGCTCTTTTGTGGAGCAAAAGTAATTGTGTCTCTTCTGTGCTCAGTAATAGAAAACACCTTCCCCATTTTCCTAGTTTTCTACTCCTAGTTGCATTTTCAAGTCAGGTTTGCCCTCAAACCAAAGTCCCCTAGGCATCAAACTCCTGTCCTGGATCCCTGCCCTTTGTTCTGACAATTTCAAGAAATTACCTGTAGGAAAAAAATGAGTCCAGTGGAACTTTGATATTAAGGAGTAGCACAGTTGGACAGAGGTTCAAAATCACGATCAGCAATCCTTCTTCCAGTCAGCACTGAATATTATTCATGAACCATGGGTGAGGAATATGTAGCTGCTCACATGGAAAATCACCTGATTACAGTCATCAACAAATGATTCCAGAACCAACAGCACTTCAAAAAGGGGAAAAAATACTGTACTAGCAGCAGTGTTAGATTACTGCTTCTCAATAATACTTTTAACAAGATAAACTGTCAATAAGTAGATAACATTACATCATAAAAGAACTCTTAAATTTATGGCTACATTATAAGCAGATTCATTGCCAAATACAGTACATTAACTGTTTAACTGTAAATCAACTTTATAGTTTGCATGTGTTAAAACTGTTTCTTTTAAACTGCAAATAAGACTTGAAATGTCCCCATTTGGCAGTAACAAGGGATGGTTTTTAACCAAAAGAACACTGGGCCAAGTGAACAAGTTCTGAAGTACATTTTATATTCCACAAAAGCTCAGCTGAAGAGAAAGTGATGAAAGTGTCCAAGCATAGGTAACTCATGGGTTGGTGTACTGCGAAGTTAATGTGTTTGCTTTCCAAGTGTTCAATAGTTTCAACACATACATTGTTTCAGTCTGGAAGCAATAAGGTTGTTGGGTTTAAAACTTAAGATGAAAGGAAGGTGTACTTTTTCCCTGGACCCCACAGGATCAATGTTATTTGTTTACCTGGGTGGAAAGATAAATTTTTGGCACACTTTAGTGAATGGAAAAATATGTGTAAAAACGATAGAGATATCCAGAACCCACGTGCTAAAGACTGGATTTTTGTACAACATTATAAGCAAGTGTCTCTGCTTAATTCAATCAGATATTTTGCAGTTCATAATCTTTTCTACAGATTTCCATTTTTTTAAGGATGCGTGTTTAGAATCTAAGTTTTGGTGTCTTAGTTTGTTAAGAGAAAATTTAAATAAGTTGTTTTGATTTACACAACAATCTAAAATGACAATGAATTAGCTATTTAGTTTAACTTTTCCTAGTATATAAACATAACAGCTTTGGACAGAGAGATGGGCCATCTTGTTTAGACTCTGCTCTTCCCAGAAAGGTTGGACTAGGTGATCCCTGAGGTCCCTTCTAACCTGTGATTCTGTGATTCTGTGATTCTGTGAAATGAAAAAGAGAAGATGTATACACAATCTTTGAAGAAGAAAATTTAACAAAACTTAAATTGGATTTGGAAAGGATGGCTTAGGAGACATCCGAAGACATACTTTGGAGAAGTGTGTCTCATTGTTCTTTTTTATGGGTGTGGCAAAAAGCCATGACCACCAAGAACTAACTGCATCTTCCTTCATGAAAATGTAACTAGTGATGTAAAAATTGGATGACATAATAATAATAAATGTACAATATTAAAGATGAGCAATTTCTGAAAGAAAACATCTTCAGAGGTTCCCATTATGTATGAATGAGTCTTGAAGATGGTTTTTCTCTGTGGTTGTACTACTGGCAGTAATACATCTATGCTTGGTAATGTGCGAATTAGCATGTGTAGCTCCTGCTGAAACATTGTAGATAGCGTAAGAGTCCTGTATAGTATCCTAAGAAAGCAGTGCTGAAATCCAGAAAAAAAATGTGTAAAATGAGTAATGACTTTGAACATCTGGACTATTTCAAGAAGAGATGATATAAGGGTCCTTGAAACAGTACTATTGTATTTCAGACATCAGTGATAGTAAAGTAATTGCAGAAACTTAAAAGACATTTCTCTGTTACTTCATAGCCTACCAGTGAACTCTGTTATTTTCAGCAGTGTATTCCTTCCCCTGCATTCACAGATTTTTCAAAAAACCTTGAAGTTCTTGAACAAAATACTTGCATATTGCTGCTGTAAAACTCAAGACAGTGGGCCATTATAGTCAAAATAAGCGTGGGTTTGAGAGCTTTGACAGATATTTTATGGCTTCCTGAGGTTCTGCAATTCTTAAGAAATGAAGAAGCATGAAAATTCAGAAGTACTCATGTGAACCAGGATACAAGAGAGAAATGAAATTTAAATTATCGACATCAATATTTCCAACATTTACATCTGAACAGTGGGCTGACCCCAAAGTAATGGGAGCCAAATTCAGAGAAGATTCAAATAAAGTTCTGGAGTAGAAGGCATTTTCTGTTGTGTCACAGCCTTGGGATATTTATTTTAGCATTTTTATTGGAGAGTCAATTCAGTAGGTTTTCATAATTACAGAAAACCTCTGTCTTACAAATATAAAATATGGAGTATCAGCTTCTTGTGATTGAAAGATTCTTATTCCCTCACCTCTGTGCAAGTTAAAATGCTGTGAAAGTGTCTGTGACATGAGTCATCATAAAAAGCTATCAGATTAGTCAGGCTTGATTTATCCTAGGTAAATTCATGCTCAGTTTTCCCAACACTGTCTTTCATGTGTTTAAAAATGGCTTCCCAGAGGATTTAGTCCCCAGTCCTCATGGAGTTAGACTGAATAAGCCTGTATCTTCCTCATTTTCACCCTTGCCCTTCTTGAAGATGGGTATGATATTTGCCTCCTTTCTGGTTGTGAGGAGACTTCTGTGATTGCTATCACATTTCAAAGATTATTGAGAGTGGCTTTGTGATGATATCTACAAGAACCCACAGGGATGCATCTTGTCTCATCCTGGGGACTTGTTCAAGTCCAAATGGCTTCAGTGTTCCCTAACTGTTATCTTCCTTAACAGTGACTGATACTGCATTCCCACAGATTCTGCGGTTCCACCAACATCTCAGTATTTCCAGTGATGTCATAGGTGTCTGACTGTACATGGACTCCAATTCCTCCTACTTTTTTCTCATGTACATGTATTTGTGCACACACACTTGAAGTGATAGACTCAAGCTGCACCATCTTCTGAAGTGGAGTGAGAGAGATGGCCCTGTCCTTTGAGTGTTTCCTCTCTATTTTCCCTTCACCTGCTTTGCTTTGGGCACCATCCTCGATGCACCTAGTTTAAAATCCTCGTCACTAGATTAGCAAAGCCAGTTGGCAAAGATGCCCATGTGCCCCTTTGTCAGGTGGATTTCATGTCTCACAGCAATTCTTATTCCCTGGTCATAAAAGCCAATGCTTTGCCTGCAATGTCAGCCATGCAGGAAGGTTTTGGTCTGCAGGATGCATCTACTCCTGTGTCCCTCACCCCAGCTGCTAGAGCTGCTCAGTTCATTCAGTTTCCCTTGGTGATGTCATTGCTTCCCATAGAATGAGTTGCAAAAAGTCTGAGGGTGACAGGATCTTTCCACAGCTCAGGAATCCTTCCATGATGCAGCACATCCCCCTCCCATAGTGCTTCACAATGACAGACTCTCATTCCGCGTGGCGCTCCACAATGTTATGCTCCCTGTCCTGCATGGCTCCAGGAGCCACATCAGAGGCAGCAGCGGAGTCAGGTCAGCCAGCCAAAAGCCTCCCAGAACAATAACTACATCACGTTCTTGCATGAATGACGTGCAGTACGGTTGCCAGATCACAGTGTTGTTTCTTTTCATATACCATCTACTCCAGCCATTGCTGCAAGAGGCAAGAGTGTAACTCTAGTGTGATTTTAACTGTATGTCCTCTGCTAGCTTTCGTAGCGGGTTCACTTCAGCCTTTCCTCTTCTGTGCGCAATAAACAAAGGAATCTTGTAAATCATTTTGATTGTGTTAAGGTTTTGTTTCAAAATTTGTATAAAGAAAGTGTACAAGTGTTTTCTAATTAGAAGTTGGTTAGAGTTCCTTATGGCACCTTAATAAACCAGAGATCCAAAATTCTGTCGTATCCAGACTTAACTGCCTGAAATACTAAACAAAAAAAAAATCCATTTCATGATTCCAGTATTTTGCAAACAGTAAAACTACAAAAATGAGCCAAACATAAAAACAGTTAGCAGATGCTAGGCTTACGGTGTACAACATACAAATATTTTCCTTCTGAGGGCACTCCTATTATTTACAAAAGAAAGTTTAGAAAATAAGTGGTTGTAAGCTTCTGGGTTGCTAAGAATTCCTAAAGACTGAGCTAAAGATTTTAGTTTAGTCCCCATAGCAATCATTTGGAGGGGTCCTTTACTTCACTGAAGGTAAAAAACCCAATGTAAGAAACAAAATATATTCCTACTGCGAGTGGCTTGTAAAAAAGATTATAATTGTTTTTGTATTGCTATAAAGTTCTGTTTAACAGGTAGATTTTCATGTTGAGCCCCAGGTTCCTAAAAACTTATTTTGTCAGAATTTTTCTAGGGTTCACAGGAGACCAACTTCCAACTGGGCTGACAGCGAAGCTTCATTGTGCTTCTCTGTGTGATTGCTAGCAATTATTTGTTACCCTTTGCCACTCTGCAGTAATTGCTGGAAGAGTATAAACAGTGGCAAAAAAGCACCAAATATCCATCTAATTTGTGTCTTTTCTCCTCCTTTTAAAATAATTCTCCAAAAAATAATAATGGATAGTCTGTGGTCATCAAGGATCATCACAGTAAATAATAGTTCAGAAGGTCAGAGAAATACAGGGCTGCAAAACCTAGAATGTTGTGCCGGTTTTGGCTGGGGTAGATTTAACTTTCTTCTAAATAGGTAGTATAGGGCTATGTTTTGGGTTTGTGCTGGAAACAGTGTTGATAATACAGGGATGTATTCGTTATTGCTGAGCAGCGCTTACACAGGCTCAAGGCCTTTTCTGCTTCTCACCCCACCCCACCAGCGAGGAGACTGGGGGGACACAAGGAGCTGGGAGGGGGCACAGCCGGGACAGATGAGCCAAACTGACCAACGGGATATTCCATACCATATGACGTCATGCTCAGTATATAAAGCTGGGAGAAGAAGAAGGAAAGGGGGGACATTTAGAGTGATGGCATTTGTCTCCCCAAGTAACCCTTACGTGTGATGGAGCCCTGCTTTCCTGGAGATGGCTGAACCCCTGCCTGCCCATGGGAAGTAGTGAATGAATTCCTTGTTTTGCTTTGCTTGCACGCGCAGGTTTTGCTTTACCTGTTAAACTGTCTTTATCTCAACCTGTGAGTTTTCTCACTTTTACCCTTCTGATTCTCCTCCCCCATCCCACCACAGAGTAGGGAGTGAGTGAGCAGCTGTGTGGGGCTTAGTTGTCTGCTGGGATTAAATCATGACAAATGTGTAGCAGTATGCTCCAGGACTTGCAGTCTGTTGATCTGTATATACATAGAGCCTGGACAATTAACAGTCTGTATGAATTTAGGAACACAAAAGCATGGCCAAAAGAAATAAGTGGAACAGCTCCATGGCATTTGTAGTAAAGCTCTTTGGAAGCTGTTTGAGAAATGCATTTCAGTACATGCAGCTGAACACTGATGGCAAAACATACACATCCCAACAATTTACATCCTTTCAAATAGCACACAAGGGAGAAGATCAGTGATAAAAACCCAGAACAAACAGCATTGCGTGTGGGCTGTGGAGGAACACTTACAGGCATGGAAAAGAGTCTGCTCTGACACCCCTATGTGAAAATAAATCCAGTAACTTAGCAGGAGGATTTTCCATGACTCTGAAATGTCTGCAACATCCAACAGCTGCACCATTTTTTTGAATAGACACTTGTTTTCTGAGTGAAGTTACTTAGTACAAATGCTTTGCAAACAACAAAGGCAACTAAGTTTATCTCAGAGATCTGTGGCCAGAGTTCTTTACACAGCCGAGCATCCACAGCTGTGACAGCAATCAAGTGCACAAGGTTTTCTTTTCCTTTGTTAACTGTTGTGATGAAATTGTTTCTAAAGCTTGGAGAAGTCAGCAGAAATCAACTGGGAGTAAGGAAAATGGTCACAGACTCCTGGCAATTAGTAAAACAGAGCTGAAATGTAAACAGCATACTGTAGGTAGAGACATTTGTTACTAATCTTCTGTGATTCTTCAGTAAAATACAAGGTCTTTTTCCCAGGGTAATACTCTCAGTTAATGGTTTTAGAAGTGTTTTTTCCAAGACCTAATGCATCACAGCAGAGACACATGGGTTTGTAGCATAACTGGTGAAGGAGAGAATTGACAAACTAGTGATGGCCATGTTGGAGAGCTGAAGCAGATGCTCATAAGCTCACCACATAACAGGTAAGAAAAAGAGTCCTAAGAGTCCTGAAACCTACTTTCTTCTAAAGAAAACTGGCTATTTTTGGCCTGAATGCTAGTGGTTCATGCAAAGGGGATGGAAGGACTGGGGAATGTGTCAGTGAAACTCAAAAGGGTCATAGTGAATTACAAAACCATTTGTTTTGAAGTCATTGTCTTTCCTTCCGCTTTCCCCAGGGATGCCAGCACAGACCTGCCCAACTTCCTTTCCTCAGTATCTGCCTTTGATCTGCAGCCAGAGCCCCAAGTGACTCTCCTGTCCATTGCCACATTTCTAGGAACCTGGGCAATCTAACCCTTAGTACAGATAGAGAGCATTTAATTCTGGGTTAGCTTTGCCAATTAATTTCTCTAGTTCTTTCCATTCTTAGTCTTTAAAGACTTTGCTTCATATATTGACCTGTATCTGATGTTTTTTTTACATCATCACAATTTATTTCCTCACAGCTTTGTGGCTCTGTATCTGTCTGTTATGTTCTCTTTTTTCTTTGCTGACACTCTTTGCCTCTTTGCTGGTATTTTATGAGAACGACTTATTATTTATGTGGTTCTCTTACCTTCTTTTTTTCTTCTAACTGCACCCTAGAGCTACATTTTGTTAGAATTTTTTATTTTTCCAATAATCTGTGGATATGAAAAAATGTTTTTTGATGATTAGATACCAGGTGGATAGACATCTGACACTAGACACTGTAGACAGGTATCTGATAAATACTACAATTCTGGAAAGAAACAAAGAATCATAGAATGCTTTAGGTTGGAAGGGACCTTTGGAGGTCATCTACTCCAACCCCACTGCAATGAACAGGAACATCTTCAACTAGATCAGGTTGCTCAGAGCCCCATCCAACCTGACCTTGAATGGTTCTAGGGATGGGGCCACCACAACCTCTCTGGTCGACATGTTCTAATGTTTCACCACCCTCATTGGAAAAATTTCTTTCCTTATATCAGTCAAAATCTACCCTTCTTTTGTTTAAAACCATTACCCCTTGTCCTGTCACAACAGGCCTTGCTAAAGAGGTTGCCCCCATCCTTCCTGTAGTCCCCCTTTAAGTACTGGAAGGTTGCAATAAGGTGTCCCCGCAGCCTTTTCTTCTCCAGGCTGAACAATCTCAACTCTCTCAGCCTGTCCTTGTAGGAGAGTTGCTTCAGCCCTTGGATCATTTTTGTGGCCCTCCTTTGGACCCGCTTCAACAGTTCCATGTCCTTCTTGTTTTGAGGGCTCCAGAGCTGGAAGCAGAAGTTCTGCTGGGATTAGTAAACAGCCATTCTACACAAGTCCCTAACAATGGTTTTCTTGCTTCCAGTATTCACAAGATATAACTTAGTTTAGTCCAACAAAGTCAGAAGAACTTTGGGAAACTTGGTTTTAATGACTTACAGAGATAAATTTTATTTGGTTATTAATATTATTTTTCTTGGCTTTGTGATGCTGGTGTTTGGAGAATGTCACAGTTTTCCATGGAACTGAGGAAAGACTCAGTAGACTAATTTCTTCTTCTCTTATATTTGTGCAAATAAAGAGCAATGGAAGAAGAATTGCTAGTCAAAAATGTTGTTAGGACTGAAGGGGAAATATTGGAAGTAAATTTCTTCTTTTTTGAATGACTCCTTCTCTTACAACACTGAGGAAAACTGAGGTCAAAGCAACATTGGCATATTGTGCATTTGAAAAACCTGTTCTAGAGTCACTCTGCTCTTTCTTTCTAAGATCAAAGAAGTTGGTAGCACACTCTGTAAGCCATCTGCCAGACGAAGACATCACAAATGTTAAATTTATTCTAGGAATGCTACTTCTCTTTCATATCTGGGTGACAATTGAGGGCCGAACCAAATTTTAAGCTTTCTGAATTTTTTCTGTCTCTGCTTACTGTAGAGGAAAATGAGGCTTTAACCATCTGACCTTCCTTCATGTTATCATCTAGTTTAAAAATACAACAGGTTATTAAATTTCCTAGCTACTCTTATGCTTAAGCCTATTAACTTTCATTTTATGAGAAAAAAATTCTTTAAGAAAGACATCCTGTCTTGATATGGAAAAGACAAAAGATGGGAAAGCCATCACACCTTTCCTAGTGTACTAAAATACCCAGTGAGCTTCACTGTTAAAATGTTTGGTGTTTTTACCTGAAGTAGCTGCGCTCAGAGCCCTTCCATCACCCTTCTTTGCCTCTTTCTATTAAAGAACCCAGTAGTGTTTGGTTATTTCCCTTAAAGGAAATAATTATTCCATCTTTCATGTGAACTAAGCAGGAAGCCTGTTAGCTCTTCCTGACACAGTATCAAATTGGGAGCTGTGGATTAATTTTGTTCAAGACTGCAATCCTTTCTGAAGTAATTGTGTTCTCTGTTCTATGTATTTGCCCTGTTGTTCTGGTTTCTTGATTTAGAACTTTGTACGTGGATCTATTACAATGATGTGGGGTTTTTTTTTTTGACTTTGCAACATCTGTGCTTATTGCTTGATAAATATATACCTGAGTTCATGGGCAAATTGCTGTCTATGCCTGCTGTTTCATCACACCAGCAGTGTGCCCAGGTGGCGAAGGCGGCCAACAGCATCCTGGCTTGTATCAGGAATAGTGTGGCCAGTAGGAGTAGGGAAGTGATCATGTCCTTGTACTTGGCACTGGTGAGGCTGCTCCTTGAATACAGTGTTCAGTTTTGGGCCCCTCAGTACAAGAAGGTCATTGAGTTGCTGGAGCATGTCCAGAGAAAGGCAATGAAGCAGGTGAAAAGTCTGAAGAACAAATCTTACGAGGAGCAGCTGAGGGAACTGGGGTTGTTTTGTGTGCTGGTTTTGGTTGGGATAGAGTTAATTCTTTTCACTGTAGCTGGTAAAGTGCTGATGACACATTGATGCTTTATTTGCTCAGTGTCACCAAGTAGCACCTGTAGTAGTCAGGGACCTTTCCAGCTTCCCGTGCTCTGCCACACGGGCAAGAGGCTGGGAGGGGTGGGGCCACAGCCAAGTCAGCTGACCCCAACTGGCCAATGGGATGTTCCTTCCATACCATGTGACACCATGACCAGTATATTAATGGGGGCAGTTGGCATGTAGGGGAAGTGGCTGTGTTGGGTTGGTGGGTGGCTGTGTCATGTGCTGTTTGATTCCCCCTTCACCCCCACCTCTCCCTGGCTTTTGCCTCTCTTATTATTCTCCTTTTCATTGCATTACTACTGTTGTTGTTATTATTGTTTTAATTATCAAACTGTTATCTCAAGCCACAAACTTTCTCACTTTTACCCTTCTGATTGTCTCCCCCATCCCACGGGTCAGGGAGTGAGCGAGGAGCTGTGTGGGGCTGAGTTGCTGGCTAAACCACAGCATTTATTCTGGAGAAGAGGAGGCTGAGGGGAGACCTTATTGCTCTCTACAACTACCTGAAAGGAGGTTGCAGTGAGGTGGGTGTTGGTCTTTTCTCCCAAGTAACTTGTGACAGGATGAGAGGAAATAGCCTCAAGTTGCACCAGTGGAGGTTTAAGTTGGATATTAGGAAAAAAGTTTTCACTGAAAGGGTTGTCAAGCATTGGAACAGGCTGCCCAGAGAAGTGGTAGAGTTGCCATACCTGGAGGTATTTAAAAGACTTGTAGATGTGGCACTTCAGGGCATTTAGGAGACAGGGTAGTGTTGGGTTGATGGTTGGACTTGATGATCCTAGAGGTCTTTTCCAACCTTAATGATTCATGATCCTCTCTATTTTTCTTTCCACCAGCCTTAACATTATTGCCAAATCTTATCGGCAATGATCTAATAATCCTGTGTAATTGTGGAAATTCCATTTAGTGTTTGTTATGAGTTGTTCTAGGGTCTCAGGTTTAGTACCAGTCCCCATGATGCTGTAGTAGAAATTCACAAATTCACTTGAAATTTATTTACGATTACTTGTTCTGTTTTCATTAATAATACTGGCTATACTTCCTAGTGTTGTCCTCCAAGCAAACTAATTTTCCTTAACTGAGGCTTATGTCTTTAACTAAGATGACAGAGACATAAAAAAGGCACTTGAGAACCTCTGACTAAATTTTCATTGATGCGAAGCCAGCTCAGTTTTTGCATCATTAAGCAAGAAAAATGAGGTATTGATTTCCCAGGTCAGCTGCACTGCCCTTGTCCCTTTATTCCAATCTTTAGCCAGCTGTGAAAGAGGAAAGAGACTGAGGTGTTCCTGGATGTGAAGGAATCCCAGGCTAGAGGAACATCATCTTTGACAGTGATCCTTCACTGCTGTCACAGAAGGTATTTTGGGCAAGGCAAAAGTTGGAGCACACTGCATTCCTCCAACCTTTAGCAAAGGAACAATGCCTATGTGATATTCCCAACAGAACAGTTTTTATCAACCTTTACACTCAAAAGTGAACCAAGCTAGGGCTGGCCCTTTTCTCTCGCATTGCTTTTCCCTGCTGAACTTATTGGAGTTGCTTTTGATTTATATTGACATACATAAGGACTGAAGGTACAAATGCGATTTTCATAAATTCAGGCAGGACTTCCATGAGTCCAAACTAGAGAACACAGCCATATAAAATGTACAAGGCTATCTAGAGGGACATATTCAAAACCAGATGAACTACTTGCCTATTAAACTTGATGGAAAGTGGTTCCAGAAAAAAAATGTTAGCTTGTCAGCATCCAGCAGAAGATCTTGGTCATTATGCATGTTTTTGAAGAGGCCAAGTTCAGTATTAGTTATTAACATTTACAATACAAAAATGCTACTCGTACGGTTGTATAATGGACTAATCATTCTTCTAGTTAATTATCTTCAAAATTTTTTAATTATTTTCCCTATACTTCCACCTAATAAACTTCATAATATGTTTAACTTGCTTGGTTTTTCCATCAGAAATTGCTCCTGTCTATTTTGGACATGAAAAGAGCATAGATATGCTCTGTGAAAAAAAGTTCATCTAAGTAAATGTGACCTTAAAGAGGTATGGAAAACCCCTGCTTCTAGGAAGTCCATTTCAGTAAACTATGCAATGACATTTTGCCTTGCATATGCTAACTCTTCATGGTGCTGAAGCTTGGCATAACATCTGAATATGGTTTTTTTTCTGCATCTGGTCCCTAAATTACTCCAAATACAGGCTTTGTTGTGTTGTAGAATACAGAGCAAAACCTACTACCATTTCATGTTAGAGACTGAAATATAATCTGCAAATATTCAGAAATATAAATATTCATATAAAATGATTGTTTTCCAAATTGTTTCAATTTCACTGGTGTCAGTTGTAAGGCCTGCTTCCCTCCCATATGCTTCTGGCATATGATCAATGTTATAGATCTGTCATAAAAGGGTGGGGATTATGCAAACATCAGGTACAGACATAGTTATCTAGATCTGAGTACCTGAAACTGTTTATTGGTACATTTAAATTTATTGCTAATGAATTTTAATGGCTAAGCAGCCAATTCAATGTTCATAAGAATGAGAGAATACTGTTCTGAGCAGCACAGAAACACTGAAAAAAATAAGCTTTTTACACACCTCTTTTTTCTTTAAAATGTTACACTGCTCTCTTACCAAAAATTGGCAGTGAGGTAAAAGAATATAAATTGGTTAGGATAAATCTTTGATGAAGGAAAAACCAAAAACCCTAAACAAACATGTGCCTTTAGGGAAATCAATTTTTAAACTATTCATCTCTGCCCTCAAATTATTTTCAGAGATGTTTCCTCTCAAGACTGCAAATGATTTTGCAATTAAATTGCCTTTATTGTGAGATGGAGAAATCACCTTAAATGAACTTAATTCAAGACCAGCACAGTGCAGGAACAGCTGTTGGGCCAGCTAGGCATGCTTACAGGGGGGGAGGCTTGATCCAGCTCTTCTCCTGTGGGAATTCGTGGTGTCTCAAGGGCTGCAAGCAGGCTGGTCCTTCCTTGGCCCACGTTTGATGAAACATATATTTTAGGGAGCTTATGCTAATGCAGTTCTCTCTAAAATGCTTTCTGTGAGGCCCCTCTATCATGAGTTTCGTCAAAAGAACCAGGGGCTTAAGAAGGAAAGCTATGCTAGGAAAAAACCCTTAGAAGTTCTTCCATGAACTCTGCTAGTAAAATCTGTTTTAAAAAGTCCTTCTAGTTATATTCTCTTAAAAATGAGTAGAATCTACAGCAACTAAGGCACAACATCTTTTCCTACAGATACAGAAAATGCAGCTGTGCTAGACCTTATGGAGAGCAAATATGGTCATTCAAATGCACATCCAATCATTTTTATATTCGTTGTTCCATTGCTACTAATAATTGTGTCCCTCCCAAGGCCATCCAAGAAGACAAATGATTGTATCAAGAAGGGTTTCTACGGAAAAGGGATACAGAGATGAAGCATTTCTGTTAATACAATTTATGAAGAGATGGGTTTTGCAGGTGTTCCATATCATACATCTGGATTTCCAAATCTACACGTAATATTTTTTCTTTCCATAGTGAGTATGATAGATTAATCATAACCCAAATATCTTTAAAAAGAACATTCTGATTCACTTGCCAAAATTGGATATGTATTTTGAAACAGAGAAAATGTTCATGTTTGCTGTGAGAATTGGCATCCCTTCTGTATCACTCCAGGAAAGGCTCCTGCACTAGTAGGCAGAGAAAAGGATGAAACTTAGTTTTAAAGGGAAATCAATTTGTAAAAGGGATATTTATTTATTAGCGCTTATTAAGCAGAAGTAGCTTTCTCCTTCTATATTAATTTTTTTCATTCATCCTTTGTTTACTAGTGCTGAAAAAAACCCTCTGATTTTGGCACTCCTGGTCTTCTCTCTGTAGCTTGTGGAAAAGAGTGTACGCCAAATTCAGGCATGACATGTATATGATATAAGTAGGTCCCTGAAATCCAAAGTAATGGCCTGAGTGTAACATGACAGGTTCTACATGCAAAGGGTACAGAAGAAGCAGCTGATGGCAACAAAAATAAGTCAGGAAAAGGTTTATCTTCATTTTATAGTGAGTCTTTCTGGCTTATGAGGTGACAAATAATCTTGACCCTTCAGTAGTGTGTAGCTGTATACTGGCTCATCTTGCTCTGAATGCGGTCAGCTTGGTCCCCTGGGAACAAGGGCTCACAACCGTAGGAGTGATGGTAAGTTCAGCCAGAAGGAAAGATGAGGATCATGCCTCCTGCCAGTAGGGTACTGTACCATCCAGGACTGGCATGATAGGCTGTGGGTTTGTCTCATGATGAAAGGAAATGGGCTTGATGACAGTCATGGACTGTCTGAGGGATGCACTATTATGCCAATCTGCTGTATATTACTTCACACCAGCAGGGATGTTAATGGGATCAAATATAACATTTCTAATGTAATTTACATGGTAACAGCATACGTATGCTTTTCAAATAAGACTAAGAAGCTCTGTAGCAGATACCCGTCTTCCTTCAGGGGCAATGTTTCCTAATTCCTCTTTCTTGATCCACTATTAAGGAAATGAAACTGTTATTTAAAAGTGTCACAAGCTTCACTGTATTAGTATATATATTCACCTTTCAGAGACTGATGGATAAATTGGATTGACTGGAGACTTTTGATAGCTGGAATGATAAAAATAAGCACAGAAGGGGAACCCGAAGGATTTTGTTTTAAACAGAGCACTAGGAAATTACTATATGTCTCCTCTGAATTCCCTTCCAGATCATTAAATTCCTGATTAAATTCCTAGGGTTGCATATTAATTAATCCTAACAGCTGTACTTAGACTTCCCTTCTGAGGAAAAATATTGCCTGTGACATGGTGGAGATGCACAAGGCAAGTCACTTCCATCACCACAAGAGTGCACAGAACTAAGGATTCTAAGTGATGACAAACTTAAATTGTTGCTAAATGAAATAATTCAGTTGAGATGTATAGTGTGACATGACATGTTTCTTGACTTACTTTAACTGAGATCAGAATTTGAATTTTGGAATTATTTATGAACTCTAGGATTATTTCTTGAGACAGCCTGATTCAGTCACATAAAATTTTGAGTAATACAATTATATATTAAATATTTAATATTGTAGGGTAAATGTATGGAGAAAAAATTGTCATTTTCCCAAGAAAATACTTTTAGTCACACTATCATGGTGATTGGAAAAACTTAGCTCGTTCTCATAGTGTTGTACTTTCATATCAGCTCCTGGTTATATTATTATACCACAGTTTGACCAGGGAATACTCTGGGGCATTCTGTGTATCAACCAAGGAAGTGAAAAAATACCAAGACAAATGAGTGTTTCTTTTTTTTTCTTCCTTTTAATTATGTGAAATAAAATAGTCAGGTGAAATAATCAAAAACTCACTAGCAAACAAACTGTTCCTAAAAAAAGAACTTTGGGAAACTAAGTTGTTTTTGCAGAAGCTTCCTGTTCAGTCTTCCACATTCATTCTTCTGAATAAAAATTGATGGTATTTTTTGGGTGTTTTCTATACTTGACATTACTCATGTTGTTACTGTATTATACACTCCACTCAATTTCACTGTTCCATCAGATTCTGTTTTTATTATTTTCCCATCAGTCTCTTTCACTTGTGAAAAATGTATAAAATTATGTGGTCATGCATAAGGCCGTTATATGAGCCATTGTCTTAAACTTATTTCTATGTATGTAAATGGGGGAGAATTATTTCTTCCTCTCGATGTGCTTATTCCTGCAAAGAACTATTTATGTATATACTAAAGAATGTAGTGACACCTGGGAAGAGTGATACAAACTGAAAATAATTTCATTTTAGAGAAAGCTGAATAAAGATGAGTGTCTAATTAAGTTTAAGTAGTACTTTAATTTAGGGCTGAGTATAAACTAGCAATAATAGGATCCTTCTAAATTTTTCTTGCAACAATATTGAATTGTGGAAATATATAAAGATCTTCATTTAGGTTTGTAAGACTCTGAGATTATAACTTTCCTCCTGTGCTTTCATCAATTGGAATATCATTAGTAAAATTTGAAACACAGCCTACTCTGAGTAGTCTAAGTCCATATTGCTCCATCCAAGATACATTCCATGAGTCATTGGCTACTTGGGTTAAATGCACCATGTCCATTTTAGATCAGACATTTCTCAATCCCATATTAACTGTCAAAATAGTTTGGAAAGCCAGTTACTGGTAATGGTGTGTTTGGCAGCTAATAACAATTGCATGATCAGCTTTCATTTTCCATTGTCCAGTGATCTAATAGAAAAAACATTAGATACCATAGGCTGTTATGTTTTTTTTCTTATAACTGTTTTCAAATTGTTATTTAGCAAAAGTACCCTAGAGCAAAGGTAATAAATAACCATGTTCTCAGGTACTTGCTTGAATACAGTTAGTAAAAACACATGTTTATAAACTGTTTCCCAACTTGTGTCAGACTCCTATTTTTTTACAAGTCACACATGACCAAGTAGTACTTCAGACTAGGGATAAATAATTTTTCTATGGAATAAGAGGACTTCTCTGGCAGCTTTATGTCTAGCCTGTTTTGTCAGACAAGAGGCATGGGTTCTCCCCAAGACTCTTCCTAGTGTTCATCAACAGAACCAATATAAACATGCTAGGTAAGAGTATTCAAGGACAGGGAAATCTGACATTCACAGACCAACCAACCCTCAGATGAATCTACAGAGGGAGAAAGGCGTAAAAGCTGGAAAGCAAAAAAAAAAAAAAAGACATTATTGTAATACCAGTTAGAGGTGGAAAAAGAAAATAAAATTTTAAAAAGGGAAAGAAAAAACAGAAATGATATGGGCTGTTCATACAATCCTTTTCCTCATAAATACATAAAGGTGTGAATGGCATGGATTTTTCTTGCAGGGGTTTATTTAATTTGCTTCTCCCTTCTTTTCCCACTTCTTGAATCCTTTAGGCTTCATGATATGCCTTTCGGCCTCCTCCTCCTGTCTTTTCCATTTTTCCTCTGCTTCCTCAGAGTAGAGTCTCCCTCCATACATTCTTCTTTAGATGCTCCATTCTCGAGGCTTGCTTTCATTCTTCAAGTCCAAGGTCCTTATCCCATAATACTATTTTATATAATAAAATCTGAGGCTTCAGAAGTACCTTTCCATTCAGCTACAGACATTTTTTCCCCTACCCCACCTTGTTGCCAGCACTTTTTAATGTATATGTAACAGGAATGCACTAAAACCCTCCTTCTTTTCTGAATGAAGACAATAAGTCTTTTTAAATTGATACCATCCCACATAACTGAATTTAGTCCTAAACTGTGAAAATCCCCAGCTGCATTATGCTTATGTCTGATATATACAGAACTATTGCCTAAAATTAATTTATATTGCACAAGCCTCCTTGAAGTATAAGGAATAAGTGAAGCAAAGCATGAGGAGACCTTTCCTTGGCTCAGAATTAACATGTTAAAACATTTTTGGATGCACTAATATAAACCACACAAAAATTAGATTTGAAGTTATCAGGCTGGGAAAGAAGACAAAATATGATGCCCACTGAATTGAACTTCTATTTTCACTGAGGTTGTAGCTGGCTTAGGTCTAGAGTGACAAAAGGTGTGCTGATTTTGGGTAAGTGGAGAGGTGGAGCACAAAGAATACATTACCCAAAGTGGGCTTCAGTTATTTATTACTAAATAACTTTACAAAAAATCTTCCTAAGCCAAACCCAGCCAAAAATAAACAAGCATACAGTTGAAAAAAGACGGTATGCTAAAACTCCGTATTGCATTTTGAATCAATAAGAGGACTAGATGCATTCTAAGACAGTACTTAAACTGCCTTAAATCTTCAGTCATTCAGTCTTCCTAAAGTCAATCTTTCCATTTAACTGATCTGTTAAACAACTTTTTTTTTGACCAATACTATTTAAAGTAATTGCGTAGTATTGAAAATTCAGTAAGACATCTTGAAGCATTGTTTATATATACACTCCTCTGTATATTATTTTCACCTAGGTTAGTCTCCCTGCTAACTGGCTTAACTATACCAGGGACCATTTTCTGGCCCTGAGGCCAACTGGCACATTTTGACCATACTATTAACCTCCCTTGCTTTCCAAATCACATCTGAATTACCTTTTGGGAATGGCCTGTGGCCCATTCTACCTCCTGATCTGTGTTAGGGAATAGTTATTAGATGTTCCAGACAAAAAAAAAATCCAACAGATTATTATATTTTAAGAATGCAGTCAGTTGAGTTCCAGTGTCTGGTTCTCTGCCATAGCAAATAGACATGACTGAAGAGTACTAGAACAGGAATCATTGACTTACTTACACTGAGCAGACATATCATTTTCAGAAAGAAGAGGAAAAATTTTACTTCTGAATCAAATAGAAGCTGTGCTGACCTATGCACTTTAATAGTATTTTATATTAAACATCAAAGAAAACTTGGAATGGAAATAACAGCGGAGCTCTTTATCCTAGCTGGGTTTAATTTTTGTGATTCAACACATTTTTGGTTCATTGGGGTTTTTTTGTTTGCTTGATATGTTGCAATGCCTAGGATTCACTTAAAGCTGCAGATCTGTTAAAAAACAGTGTGCTAAAGGCAATACCTGAAACTAAACTGAACTGCAGTCTTTGTACTGTGATTTCTTCTTGCAGAATCTCCAGAATACACAGAACTTTACTTGCTTCCAAAACCTCCTGCTTGTTAAGATAATGTTCATTGGAAAAGTAAACAAGCCTGTTAAAAAAACCCTGTCCACATAGCATTTCTTTTCTGACCCAGGCTCTGCTGAAAATGGTTTGTTCCAATTTGTCAAATGGGATGTTGAAATCACAGCTAGTTCTTGATTACCTTGTTGTGAGTCTCCTCATGCCCTATTCCTCATTGCTCCTGCCACTTTTTCAGAATCAAGCCAGGCATGCTTGGTTTAGCAAACAGCTCCTCTCTCTTCTCTTGCTCCTCAGGCTTCACATGCTTCCCATCCTCCTCCTCCCGGCAGGATCTCCAGTCCCTGACAGCAGCCTGGGCTTACCGCTACACTTGACCCTAGCCTTATACAAACTGACCTCAATTTTCAAGCTGGGTCATATTGAATCAGTACGTCATCTTTGTCTTTGACTCTTGCAAGTGTTAAGTGTTGTCCCAAATCTTAGAATCAGAACCATAATTCTGATGGCCAATAGGTCATTGGAAGTAATGATGAATTATCTGGATTTATATGTGGCAGCATTTTGAATTGGCACAAACGTGCAGTATCATAGAATCACAGAATGATAGAACGTCCTGAGTTGGAAGGCACCTGCAAAGATCGTCACGTCTGACTCCTGTTCCTGCACAGGATATATTCCAGCTCTCTAAACTGTATGCAAATGACAAATTTCCAAACAGGTGTTTAAAAAATTTTTTTAATGCCATTTAAATGTTTCTTAGAAAGGTTACAGGTTACACACACACATATATAAAACACAGACAAGCTCCTCATGAGAGATTTTTTTTTATTGTGTGGGAAGCAGCAGGTCTCCTGAGACAGAAACCCTGATATGTTTAAATGATGTAGGAACTAAGACCTTCAATCCAATGAAACAAATTAATGACACCTTAATTTTTAAGGTCGTAACTTAGCTGACAATAACATTCTGCAAATCTGCAATAGAGGCAGAAATCAGCACATATTTAAAAATTAACATCTAAAAACTACAAGTAAAGATGCACATTTCATAAGGAACAGAAACAGATCCTTTGCCTTTTTCACAAGTCATTCACAATTCCAGCACAGCAGGAATTTCCATTTCAAATTCTCTATTACCCACAGAGAGAGAGAAGGATTGAAAAAAAGGTACAGAGGGATTTTATGCAATTTTTAAAAATTTTATTTTATGCAAAAAATCCAAAGTTTTTTCCACAGTGCAACAGTTCAACAGTTCTGTGCTGGCACTGAAATTATTATTTTTAAAAAATGGAAGTAAACCAATTATTTTCATGACTTGAGTTATAAAATGCCCTCAGAATCTAGCCTTTTTTTTTTTTTCTTTCTAAAGCCATGAGACCCAGTAATAGCTAACCTATTGATTTTACTAGGTTTAGACAGTGTAATTAACACAGTATTCTAGAAATTCTGAAAGGCTTTGGTTACTCTAATCTGGAATCAAAGCTTTGTGAACAATGAAAAGTACATTAAAACATGCTCACATCACTTCTAAACCAATTTCCTGTTCAATTTCTCTTCACTTTTTAACACCAAACAAATTCCTTTTGTCTTTTGTCATCAGAGATGGAACAGGGAGATGTTCAAAAGTCAACTTCCAAAATGAAGTGCTTTTCAATGATTATGAAAAGTAGAGACTCTTAGGTTATGTGATAAAAGTTCTTTGGCACACCCACAGAGGAGCACAAAAAGGCAATGGTAGGAATGGGAGCCCAAATATTACCCTGCTGAACTGCTCCCAGGCCCATCACAGGAGCCATCGGGTGGAGTTGGAGGGGACACCCAAACTAAGAACTCAGAAGAAGGAACACTCTGTCCAGGCCCTTCCCAGAGTTGTCTCAAGGATAACTCAGCCCATGTCCAGGTGTGACACTCATTACAACGGGTCACCAACACAGCACCTTTGTTGTATGGTACATATCACGGGGTGCAGGGGAAGAACATTTCAGGGTAGCACAGGACTATGGGGTGTTTAGGGGAGGAAAGGGATGGATTTAGGTGATTTGGAGAGGAACAAGTGTGGGAAAATACAGGGGCAAGGAGAAAGTGTGTGAAACTATATATGAAGTATATGAAAGGACAAATATAGGAACTCAGAATAAAGTAACTATTAGTGTCAAAAGTGCTGAAGAACTTTAAATACTAATGGTAATGGAAACACCTGGGGTCATTCATTCTATAGAGCTAGACAATATTGTCAAAATCTAACGACCAATTCTAAAGAAGCTGCAAAAGTGTTCATTGCTTAAGGATTTCCCTATTTTCCATTAACAATTTTTTAAAAATTTTGAATTTCAGTGAAGTCCTTAGAGAGGACACATTTATTTGTCCTTTCACACTGTAGCAAGTATGGTTCAAAATACTAAAATAATAGAATAGGTAGGTATGAAAGTAAGCCAGATTATTTTGAAAGACTCTACAGTTCAGACACAAACTAGCTTTTGGAAAATATGAGTGTAATATATGAGAAGAATTGAAGATGGGTCAAGAAGGACTGTTCACGGATGTGAGAGATGTCAACACTGGGGATGAGGATGAAAAGCTGAGAAAACATTCATCTGGTGAAAGTTATCTGTGAAAACAAGAAGTCCAAGGAGTTAGAATGTTGTGCTGGTTTTGGCTGGGGTAGAGTTAATTTTCTTCAAAGTAGGTAGTGTAGGGCTACGTTTTGGATTTGTGCAGAAAACAGTGTTGATAATACAGGGATGTATTCGTTATTGCTGAGCAGCACTTACACAGGCTCAAGGCCTTTTCTGCTTCTCACCCCACCCCACCAGCGAGGAGACTGGGGGGACACAAGGAGCTGGGAGGGGGCACAGCCGGGACAGATGAGCCCAACTGACCAACGGGATAGTCCATACCATATGACGTCACGCTCAGTATATAAAGCTGGGAGAAGAAGAAGGAAAGGGGGGACATTTAGAGTGATGGCATTTGTCTCCCCAAGTAACCCTTACGCGTGATGGAGCCCTGCTTTCCCAGGAGTGTCTGAACCCCTGCCTGCCCATGGGATTTGTGAATGAATTCCTTGTTTTGCTTTGCTTGCACGCGCAGGTTTTGCTTTACCTGTTAAACTGTCTTTATCTCAACCTGTGAGTTTTCTCACTTTTACCCTTCTGATTCTCCTCCCCCATCTCACCAAAGGGGGAGAGAGTGAGTGACTGTGTGCTGCTTAGCTGTCCGCTGGGGTTAAACCACAGCAAAGTCCAAGTCATTTTGATAAGAACCAAACTGCTGTTCATGACAGTGTCTTGTTCTGGGTGTTATCTTTTTGTCCCAACAAGTACAGTAATGAACAATTCCAGATCCTGAAATAATTGTCTTGAAAAAAAATTCTATTCTTGTACTGACACAAATGTCCTCCATATGGAGTACAAAGTTGAAATCTGGTCAATTTTCTCCAAACAGAATAATAGTTCAGCTGAAAAGATTAAAAAAAGTTAGGATTGCTGGCTTGTGGGGCTGAGCAGTATGTGCTACAGCATTATGTTTACATTTCATGGTTTAGACATATTCTAAATTTCCTTTAGGTCTATCTTGATCTTACTGGCATTGGCAGAGGGTAAGATTTACAATTAATGTATATCTAAACTTGTTGGGATAGCATGTATGTGTTGCAAACTTGATGAGAAAATATCTTGCCAGGTTTATTAAAAGAAAAACTCAAACATTTCATAGTGCTATTTTCCCTTTATTTGTCAGATAGATATGAAAGTTAGCAAGAAAATATTATAACCTATTTCTTTTATCCACAATGCTCTTCTTCAGTTGTTGACAAAAGAAAAACATCACTGCCCTAGTGAGACTACATCTGGAGTACTGTGTCCAGTTTTGGGCCCCCCGGTTTAAGAAGGATGTGGAACTGCTTGAGCAAGTCCAGTGGAGAGCTACCAAGATGATCAGGGGACTGGAGCATCTCCCTTATGAGGGAAGGCTGAGAGACCTGGGTTTGTTCAGCCTGGAGAAGACTGAGGGGGGATCTCATCAATACTTAAAAATATCTGAAGGGTGGGTGTCAAGATGATGGGACTGGGCGATTTTCAACAGTGCCCAACGACAGGACAAGGGGCAATGGGCTCAGGTTGGAACACAGGAAGTTCCATCTCAGTATGAAGAAAAAACTTCTTTCCTGTGAGGGTGACAGAGCAGTGGCACAGGCTGCCCAGGGAGGCTGTGGAGTCTCCTTCCCCGGAGACATTCAAAACCTGCCTGGATGCATTCCTGTGCCCCCTGCTCTAGGTGTGCCTGCTCAAGCAGAGGGGTTGGACAAGGTGATCTCCAGAGGTCGCTTCCAACCCCTGCCATTCTGTGATTCTGTCATCACCCTTTGAAAGTGCAACAGCATGTGTCTAAGGAAAATCAGGTTCATTTCTGTACTATCTACTATGGAACATTTAAGGAAACTGTATTTCAGGAGTTTTATAATTTTGAATTATTATTTTAAGAAATGAAAGAAGAACACAAAACAAAACATGAGAAACAAGAGTGGGCTGCTTCCCCTTATATGTCCTTTTGTAAGGAGTTTGGAATCACTGAAATGTACTGACATTAAGAACTCTTTCCTTCCTTTCCATTCATATAGATCTCTGTTGACCCTAACCACTTTTGCATATTGTGGTGATATTTCTGTAAAGTTTTTGCCAAACATCTGCTTGAACCTGCTGATGATTTTGGTAGTATTGCATGAGCTATAAATTATGTACAAGCACAAAAAATGATTGAAGACCTTTATTGTTTTCAGTATTCATTTGTTGATGTCATTGATCTTTACATAAAACCTTCAACATAATTTAGCTCTTAATTAAACATCAGATAAGTCTTCATGGAAGCAGATCCTTTCTGCTCCTTGCTTTTTCTGATTCCAGCGAAGTCTAGTTTTGTTTAACTCTTTCCTTTCCCTAACTTTCCAGTAGACCATTCAGCCTAACGAGTCCACATTAGCCCTATGCTCACCTTGTGTGCATTGCTGTAGGCTACGTTTTCATCCATTGCAACATTCTTGGAGATATTAAATATTAGCTTTGGTGCTGCTGCTAACCTCCTTCTGATACAAATCTGCTACAATAGTATGTTCAGTCTCTGACATTGTAAAAAATGTTAGGGCACATGACTCTCAAACCATGAGGCTTTTAAAATGAAAACTATTTTGGATTACATTAAAAAAAATCTTTGGCTACCAAGCCTTTCACAGAGCACATGCTCATAACTTTCAGATTCTCTTTGAAATCATAGACTTAGAAGTGCAATGACCTCTTAGTGACATATAGACTCATTTACAATCATTGCACTCAAGTGTCTTTAGTGGTAGTAAATGCCATGAAAGTCATGATTAAATTACCAGTGCTCAGAATGCTGTGTCTGCCACTAATAAGACAAACTGTAACTAATTACACTGTAACTAATTACTAATTTTGAGTGTACATAAATTCTTGGCATTGTACAGGATTAGAGCGGTGAAAGAAGGGCTTAGCAGAGCTGCAGCAGGCTGTCAGGGCTCACAGAGTTTTTGGGAGGCATCCAAGTGTGGGCAGTTTGTGGTAAAATGACAAATTAGGGAGGAGGCACTGCAACATGCTGCTGTGTTATAGCATGCTGGCATGAATGAATGATGGTAGGGAAGCAGTAGTTGATGAAGGGTCAAAGGGAGAGAGCAAGCATTTTCCAAAAGGTCAGTTAATCAAGAAAAATTTGCATAATTTAACATCTGAATGTTGATATTTATCCAAACTAAATTAAATAGTGGAACCTCCTGTAGTCAGCCCACCACAAGCTCAAATCCCTTTCTATGCTATCATAGATGGCTCCATGGCAACAAAGTGCGATGTTGCAAACAAATTGATGGCTTTAGGTGGGAATAAGCAGAATTCATACTTTTAAGGCAATAAAAGATGTAGGTAAGTATAGGTTTAGAAACACAGGCTTTTTCTCAGAATTTTTCTCAAAGTTAATGTTCCAAATTTTGCAGAAGCCATCTTTCAACTATATTAAATAGAAACTAGTTTTTATGTATAATGCTTTCTTGTTCTTAAAGGTGCTGATTAAAAATAGATCACCTCTATTTGCCTACCTTTTCCTGAGTGCATAATATTCCTGTGTGTTTTCATCTGTAGCTTATTCCATGTAATGAATAGTTGAAACCCTGTAACACTCAAAACTTTATTGTCATAAGAAGGAAAATGTAAAGGATCATCTTTTCATGCTCGTATTACTGGGCACTTCTTTTTGGCTCCTAAAGTTGCTGAGAGGCAGCTGGAAAGATGTTTGAGCTTCTACCACTATGGAAACATTTTAACTTATTTTCATACTGGCAAAAGTATCTTTTTCCCCCAAAGGATTCATGGGGGACTTCCAGTTTCATGTTGACCACCTCTCTGTTTCTTCACCTGTCCCTCAATTTCTTTTCTAAGCTGTTTTCTTTTGAGAGGGAAGAAGTCTTTCTTCTCGTCTTCTGTCTCATCACTAATATTCAGTGTCTTCCACACATTTGCCCAGGCCTAAGAGATGCAGCATTAAGACCAATGACTTGGAAAATATTGAAGGTCACTGAAGAGAACTGACTGCAGTTCTGGAGTGCTCCTTGTTTGGAAGAGAAAGTGAGCACTGGGATGCTTTACTCCAGCTCCCACTGCTTCCAGGTACCTTCTTGGGTGTCCAATGGACATCTGGCTCTTAAGAGGAGGTGTATGACGGTGCCAGCCCATGCCTAGGGCAGTGAAGTGGCAGTTCAAATTAGAGCCTTTGAGTAAAGGGTGTGAAAGACCAGCCAAATGGGGGGAACTCTGAAAGATCTGAAAGATCCTTACATAAACAAACCTATAAATTCACTTCTGCTTGCTGCCCCACAAAATCTTTGGATGGATGTTTTGAGGCACACAACTAGGATGGCATAGACAGTCATATAATTCATTGTATTGCAGCACTGTCTCCGCTACTTTCCTTTTTCCCACCTCTTTTTCAGCTTTTTACCTAAACATCTCCTTCCACTGCTCCAACCCCATTTTCTTGTTTCTTTAACCCATGCAAAAAAATCTGTCTGACATGCATAATGCGGTGCGTGATTCCTGGATATATTCTTATAAGTGTATCTGAACCTTGTGCTTTGCATGGTTCTGTATCTTTACTATGCCAGAACGATATATTGCACATGATGTATAGCAACGAGCATTGAAGTGTGTATGGGTTCTCTTTTTTTTTTTGAGAAAACAGCAAAAGATACACTCTAGGAGAACAGTAAATCTGTGTGGCAGTCCTAAGCCCTGAATGTGTTTATTTTGCCTACAAAGAACAACAGTAGTGACATCCAAACCACCAGAAACTGGAGATGAATATAAATATATTAAATGGCCATGACAATTTTGTAATGTAGTTTAACCTCTCTGAGGAATGTAAATATGTTTTTCTTTTTTTTCAAATTCCAAGAGAACTAAAGCTGTGTATATGACAGAGTTCATTTTCATTTGAGCATAAAGGAAGCACTTTTCTTGGTAAAAGGAACATAGTTTTCTGAGAGAGTATAAAAGTAAGAATGAAAAGAGCACCATTGTTTTATTTAAATCTCCCTTAGAAAATATGTTATTTCTTCAAAATTTAAGTGCAATTCCTATAAAAAAAATAATTAGTACTCTACACTAAGCTTCTCATGAGTCTCAACATTTCATTTTGTATTAATATTATTCCACAATAAAAGCCACAATATTGGAGTTCTGTTTTACTTGTTTTGGGCCAGACCTTATAGACAAGGCTGCTCTGCCTTCTAAATTTGCAGCATATGCAGCTCTAACTTTTGGTGAAATGGCTTCAGAATACTGGTGGAGATGAGTTGGTGGACTAGTGAAGACAAAACCAAGATTTTCCATCCCACAGTTTCAATTTTTCCATCCACAAATTGATTCGTCTGCCAGAATGGATTATTGAGGAACCAACACAAGAAAAATGCCAAAAAATGAGGCAGAGACCCTCACACTCATACCTAGGAGTTCTACACTGTATTTGCAGGCATTTTCCCTTTGTTTATAGAAGCTAATGGAAATGGGTCATGGAAGTTCATTATAGTGAGGGTAGAGATGTTACAAGTTTACAGGTTTGTTTGGTGTATTTTTTGTCTTTTGTTTTTTTTCCTTTTAGCTTTTCACAGTAGTTCTCAAGCAAACACAGAGCCTCACTGTCTAGATATAATCTTGCCTTTTGCTTATCTGCCTAAAGGAACTATTCCCCCATCTTTAAGCCCAGGCAAGTTTCTGTTTCTCTTACTGTTAACTACATAGTTAAGTGAACTAGTGATACAGCCTGAGACAATGAGTATTGTCCTGGAACTTTCAAATTGGTGCTGATATTTGTCCACCAAAACATAGTTTAGCACATCACAGCTGGGACAGAGATGAAGCATGAGTTAATCAGGATGAAGTAGAAAGAAAGATGTTCTCATGAACTTTCTAAAAGTCAAGTTAATGAGGGGAAATGAAGAAACCTCTTAACCAGTCAAACATTCCTGAAATTGAAATTCAAGAACAATAATAGCAATAATCCAATTGCAACGCTGGAAACTTGAACCTGATTGTTTTGTTTTAATTTGTTTTATTTTCCCAGACTTTCACTTCCTTTTGTTGTTTGCTTTTGGTTTCCCTCCCACATCAACTCTTTTCTCATTTCAAAAGAGACTTATTTTTGGTAACACAAATTTTCTTTTCATAGAAAACAATTTCAGATAAGTCTGCTACAGTGTCAAATGATAAATCACTATTTTTATGAAGATAGGTTTCAAAAGCTCCATGCACTGTGGTTGGGAATTAATTTTCTTTTACTATATAAGGAATTAAAGAACAAAAGCCTGCAAATATAAGGCAGAAGAAAGGTAGAGGCAGAGGGCATAGACTTTTTTCCCTTCTGCATGTTCTGTACATTAACAATTTAGGAATAATAAAGATTGCCAAACTAATTTCACTGGGAGGGCAGTCTAAAGGGTGTTTTGTATGAACCTGAACCTGTAATCACTGAAGTTCCCTAAATATTTTGCTTCACAGTGAGAGCAGGATCTGCAGATTGCCTACACCAAGCGTTAAGAACCAGTTCTACAATCCATTAAATTCACTATCCATGGATCAGTAAGCTCTTCTGTGTGATTCACAGCAGCAGTAGAACTTAGATCAGGCTTACTTCACTCCAGAACTGAACTGTAGCAAACTGAGCTTAATTTTTTGTACTTCAGCTCTGTATTAGGCTGGCAAAGTGTATCTAACCCAATATCTCAAACTCTCTCTGGGCCATTTTTTGTTTTTTTTAATGCACTCGTGAAAGTCTAGACTAATTGTAGAATTGTAGTAACAGTAGTGGAGTTACTCATATTATATCATGTAACTATGCAGGCTGGTGGACTGAAGCCTGGGGAAGAAGAGCCATTGCTCCCCAGAGTCAGGAGAAACAGTCTTCCCGTGGGTGCTGAGGGCAATGGTGAAAACAGAGGGGGGGGTGGATAAAGTGGGCCAATACATAGGCAGAAACAAGTCCAACTTTCACACAGCTTGGCAACAGCATATGACACTTATATTAAAAACAGTTCTGTTGTAAAGTTGCGGGAATTATATGATGTCATTCATAATCAGGTTCCAAAAAGCATAGGCAAACAATTTCCAGAGAGCCTGGGGTGAGGGTTTGCAGTGTGATCTGTGGCTGCAGCCTGCAGCCTGGCCTGAAGAAAAGCTGCACAAAGAATTCTGAGAATTATTTTAAAAAAAACAAAACATGTCAACTGTGGCATGGCTGCTGAATGGATGCCTGTCAGTGCCTCCCTTCTCAAAAGCTGAAATACTGCCAGAGGCATCTGCAACGAATGGCTCAGCCAGCCATAGTAGCAGCAGAGCAGGAGTCCAGCCAACAGAGTGCATGTTAAAGCAATGTGGTGAATCTGGTTAATTTAAATAACTGTAAAGATCATGGCCAGCAAGAATGATTAGGAGCAAATACAATTTGCAGGAATACCAGAAAACTCAGCTAGAGACGATTGGTGGGGAGCTAGTAAAGGAGAGCAACCACCAGCAGCAGCTTTGAGCAGGAATAGCAAATAGTTTATCATGATGGGAGCCATGCAGTGAGGCTTTCCCTCCCTGAAGACTCAAATGGGGCATGCTGCTGAGGGCCTCTAAAACTTGGCCTCTTCCTTTCCTCAGGGCAGCCAGCAGCGAGTGAGCCATAAGAGGGAAAGGGAGGAGCAAACAGCTGCCATCATGCAGTTTTCAGAGAAGGACTTGGCTTTGGACAACTGCCAGAGAGCTTTGTTGAGGTTAATGATAATTTGCAATTTGTCAATTGTTACTGCATTTTTTTTTCTTCCCTTCTGCCCTCTGTAAACCCAAAGAGCTCTTACTTGTTTAAGTCCATCTGTTGAACTCACTGCCTCACTGAACACCCAGATGATTTAATTTCATAGGTCTTTGACTGGAAGCTCAAGCCAATGACTTTTTAGTAAGGATTTCTTGAGAGATGAAGACTGTCAAAGGTGAATGGGGAAGAGAAACAGCAGAGGAATGGGGATTTTAGATGTGAGTGCTATGCAGACTGTGGGAGTAAGGCAGCTTTGGAGGTTCTTGCTGGTGTCACAGTAACCATGAATTGGTAATTCATAGGTGTGGATTTGGGTAGATGTGTGCATGATTAAGAGATTTGTGAGACAGACACAGTATGGTTATATTTAATTTATTTTCTGAATGAGCAATGATTGGTTTCTGGTGACTGATGACACTTTGTCTTGAATGTTTCTGACTGTTCTCAGTTATATTTCAGGCAAAAGGAGTACTTGCTTCTCCATGGGAGTGTGGGAACAGCAAGCATGCAAAATAGTTCCATGGCATACAGAAGTCAGGTCTTCTATGGCACAAAATGGAGCATATATTTTGTATAGCCTGTGATATTAAAAAAGGTTAAGGTAAGGTTAAGGTTAAGCACAGATGTTAAAATATGCAAGACTGCAAAATTTTACAGCATAAATATGATAATTGTGAATAAAATTTGATTCATGGTATGTCCACCATGAAGACCACAAGCACTCTACACAGTACACATTGATGGTCTCTGACATTTTTCTGCTTTATTCCAGAGGGGTCTGTTTTCAACAGAGAGGAAGTGGAAGGTCACTTATATTGGATTGCTGTGGTCTTGTCTTGATCTAAACTTTAATACCCTCTCACTGAGACCACATAAATGTTGCTTGCAGGAAGTAAAACCTGCAGTAATGAAACGGCAAGTTAATGTGGATTTCTGCTCAGCTCACAAGTAGAAATTACTTCAGTAATCTCATCGCAGTCCCAAGTGGACATTGTCTCCATCAGAAACAATTTCAGTTTGAAATGTTTTAAAAATTATGTGAAGACGACAACCAAGATTGGAACAGCATGCATTTAGGAAATAAGATGTTGCTTTGATTAAAATTTATGGTGGAATAATATTGTATAAAATACAGTTATTCCAAGGAAAGACAGAAAGAGGTTTTAAAATAAGTTAAGCTCATTGCTTCTCCTTGTCACGTATAAATATGTTTCATTTAAACACAGGTAATTTATACCCTCTGCTGGATTAAATTAATGAAGGTCATTTGGTTTAGATCAATTTAGCTTCATTGATTTCAGTGAAGCTGCACTAACAGTACACTAGCTGTCTGTGTGGGTATATATATGAATCACTCATACCAAAATTGAAACCTTTTTAGTAAAGATATGCAAAATACATCAACATTAGTATCTTTTCTCATTAAAGACCCAGTCCTTTGCAATCTGACTCTGTAGGACTGTTGCCAGTACTTTCAGTGGATCTGAGATTAAATCCTGTGAGGCAGGTGGTCAGCCAACTATCCAGCTGAAATCCCTATGCATGGCAGTGAGGTGTGTGTGTGGGCTGGTGGGTGAGACCTGTGCTCCTGCTGGGGCTGCTGCTGGGCAAAAGCCTGCCTAGCACATGGCTTCCCAGGTTGAGCTTCTCCATCCCTTCCTTGTCCACTGTCTCCCAGCATCCTGCCTGCAATGAAGTCACTGGCCCTAGACGACAACATTTAGGTTTTGTTTTTTAATGTTATGTAAAGCCAAGACACTTTAATATGAAACACGAGTGTTAGGTGTCTCCTCTGTATTGTGCCCAAGCCAAATTCAAACCTTGGCAGTGGGTACATGATACTTATAATGCTGTGAATTTTGTGGAAGCATGTATATATACACTCCCCTACTTACAGAGGGCACATCTTAAACCCTTGCATATATTTTCCAGCCCAGTCCAACAGAGAAAGTCATTTCAAGAATCAAATGGCTGACAAAGCACAAATCATACTGAAACTTGTCTTCTGAAAGTAGCTGTCAGCTGTTAAATGCATCCACTGATCATATTAGGTTCAACACTACAACTGGAAAATGAGTTTCTAAATTATTACTGTTTGAGTTAAATTTTTTACTTGGAACAGGAACAGCTTCCTTCTGAACATAACACAAAACTGTAAAACTATTCTAAAACAGGAAGCTAACCTGTAAAGTCCCAATAGGCTTTTACTTACAGAAAACTACAGCTAAGCTACATAAATAATACATTTTTTTTCCCTCGGAGCGGTGGGGGATGATATATAGCATGTGTGCTCACAAGTAAATCTTAAATGCCTAATCTGAAATAAAGTAGTGATCCTGTTTCCTCTTGGTAACTGAGCTCTGGGATTTAGAGGAAAAGCCCACTCATCATCATTATTATTATTACTATTATTATTATTATATACACAAGGATATTTCTGCGATAGCAGTCATCATGCACATCTTAAATAATAATGGCTATAATCTGACCCAAATACAGTAAGGAGAGAGGTGTGTGAATCCAGTAAGGATTTACTTTTGATGTACACGAGATGTTAAAAAGTGCTTTTGAGACTAAGCCTCATATTAAAAAGTCTTTTTTTACGTTGCAGAAAAAAGGAAAGACCAGGGAGAAAACATAGTAGCATAGACATAAGAATAGAGACTTTCTGGGTTTTATATCAGCGTGTGACTCGGTTTGTATTTAAATCTATATCCTAGTTTGTGTCAATTATAGTATGTCGTCTAGAGCAAAAGAGTTACTATCTGAGGAGAGGCATGAAAGTAGGGCTAGAGGCAGTTAGCTTCCACATTTTGGGTAAAAACATTAGAAGCTAAGGTATACCATGAAAATGTATATGCATTAGATATCTTGGAGATAAATCTGTCTGAGGATTTAGTTAAAGAATTAACTGTCTTCAAAAGAAGATGTCTCAAATATTCAGCAGCCATCTCATCCTTATTAAGCTGTTGGGTTTCTGACTATGCTAACAAAGTATCAGTATACTTTGCTAGAATATTTGTATGGTATTCCCAAGAATGTGAGGTTTATTTCTTCTTGGTTTTGCAGTGCAAGCATATGCTATTTTCTATAGTAATTTTTATCAGCTTTTTTCTACCACATAGAAAGACAACCCTGCTTAAATCAGAAATACTTAACTGGCTTATTTTTTTTTACCATCTGTAAGGAAAATCAGATTCAGACCATTGTTAAACCTACTGTTAATTCTTGAATCTTTGAACACATGCAACTCAACCTGAACTTGATTCAGTAACCAACGAACAGCTGCAGGTAGAAATGGAAGATGGTTTGTCCCTGGGCTGAGTTTCCTAAATACTGAATGCTTAATGCTCAAATACATCACATAGCTGCAGGCCAGCCTGGAAGGAACCAAGATGTGTTTTACCAAGATAGGCAGGAATGGAAGGATTGTCCAAAAAAGCTGGAGAAAGGATAAAAATACTATTTGTAAAATTTCTTTAGAAGTGAGGAGCATCTGTCAGCAACCTCCAGTACTGAATTTACTGTCTGTGTATGTTCAACAAAAGGAAATTGTCAAGAGGTTCCAAATTCTTTTACTTTTCTAATGACAAAATGTCATATTTTTTTTGATTCAGATTCAACAAGCAGTTCTTCCATGAGGTAAAGCCTGAATTGTCCGGTTTTTGTTGTTGATACATTTGTTTGTACTGAAGGATGGTTTTGTTATGGCTGCACATGATGTTCCTTTTCTGTTTCAAACAGCAAACTGTTACTGCATTTCTTTCCATATGGAGCTGGATTTCAGTGCCAGTGAAATAATCACAATGCAGCCACCACCTAAGCCTCTTCTATATCCTGATTAAGTCAATTCCCATAGCACCCAGCACCTCAGTAGTTTGCAAAGTGCTTTGGGGCCAGAGAAATAACAACATAGGAATGTATGTCACCATCTTACTGAGGACACATTTATAAACTGGCATGAGAGAATGTAGATTCAAATACAAATATTTTTTTATACTAAGCACAGAAGTAATTTAAGCATGATTAAAAAAGGCAGAGGTTTAACTGTGTTTCCAGAAATCGAAAGATCATCCAGCTTAACTATTACAGCATGAAACCTATAATCAAAAATAGATGAATTGAGAAGATTGACTGATCTTGTGGTGCTTTTATAGCAACTCACAGACACACAAATCATTTCACTCGTGTTACAAGCATACAACTTGGTAATCATTACATGCAAGCCTCAGAGGCTGATTACCACATTTCCATAGAAGTTAATGTCTTCTGCAGAAGGCAAACTGTTAAAGTCAATTACTCAGAGTCGGTAGAAACTGTATTTTCTTTTGAAGATGTAGGGGTAAAGTCTGACACTCCTTACTACTAAACTAATCTGATCTGCAAAGAAATCTCTGCGCTGTTGAGCAAAGGATGAGAGCATAGTATTACACTTCAGTCTATACACTATAGTATTACACTATAGTCACAAGACATCAAAACAGACTTGAAAAGCATATTATGCCACTTCTGGAGTGGAACAGAAATTCTCAAATGAAACCTTATGTATCAGAAAACATGAACTGAGAGAAACCAGAACTTTTGCTATACTGCATCTATTTAGCTGGCAAAACCAACAGCAGCTGCAATCGTTGTCTTGAGGCCCTAGACAGAATATCTGGTCAAAAATCCATCTGAAAACAAACACAGTATGGGAGACTGAAGGGCCAGGTAGGAGTTCTTTGATCATTTAATGAAGTAGGATGATCTAATAATGACAAAAATACCTTGCCCCAAACCAGACAAAGCAGAGCCTTTTCCTGAGCTGCGTGTAACCTTACACAAGTCCCCTACCCGCTGCGTAGTCAGCTCACAAATGAAGTGACTCTTTTTATGTTGTGAATTAGGTTTCCTTCTGATAGGAAGAGAAAAAATACCAGACCTGGAATTTTTTCACCAAGTGAAATTCCTGTTTTCTGAACACTTCTGGTGCTTCCCTGAATGATTTAATTACACTGGAGTTTTTCATAAAGATCAGAAAATCACAGAACTGTTGGCTATAAGAGACTTCAGGAGCTCGTCTTATCTACTTGCTTCTCTGACAGCATCAGTTTTGTCTTTGCTATTCCTTACAGATGTTGGAAATGTTCCTAAACATTCCTGATGCTGAAGAGCCCACTGCATGCTCAGTTTTTTTGTTATACTTTTAACCCATCTTTTTCCTGTTACAGCTCAAGACCACTACTTCTTAACCTATCTGTTAGTAACCAACAAGCATGTTTAAAGGAATTTAGGTTTTCGTTCATATTTATATTCCTGGCATAAAAAATATAGCCCAATAAATGTTCTCTGCCAGTTAAATCCTGGTTTGAGTTATGTATTAGGACTTTCTACTTCTGAAGTTTACTTCCTGTGTCTCTTGCATTGGAATGAAGGCATTTCTGATTAGCAGCTGCTGCACTATTAGAGTTTCTCTCTCTTGATTCTGTTGTGCAAAATTTTGTCCCACTACCTTTTAAGCTTCTGTCCTGTTTATACTCACCTGGAAGAATTTGCTCCCTTTCTCCTCATCCTAGTTTAAAACATTCCTCATTGCGTTTGCAAGTATGCAAAAATACTCTTCCTCATCTTCTCACTCAGTAGTTCACAGAATATTATCCCATGGTTAAAGAAAGCAAAGCCCTGCTGCTGACATTATTGGCATGGCCATATTTACCCTCAGGCTGTGTTTGTCCCTGTTTGAACCCTGAGTTTTTTCCTGGGAGTGCTGATGAGAGTAACCCTTGCCACTGCCAGAGCGCTGTAGTTGCTTGCGGTCTGCTTAGGCTCACTCTGGCCAAGGCATTTCTCTTTGCATGAAAGAGAACACGTATCAGCAGCCCAGATGTGCCTTTTTAGGCTGTCAATAACATTTTGAATACCAATAATCACTGCTGGGAGACAGATGGGTCTTTTCACTGCCAGCAGGGGGAAGTCACCAACTACTTTTACATTTTGGTTTTCCTCCTGAGAATAAGGGTAATGAATCTCCCAGTATTTCAGGTTTGTGCCTTTTCTTCCTCTACCATTGGCGTTGCATCTTCCTGTGCTACCCGAGCTGCATATTTATTTCTGGAAGAATTAAAAAGGAACAGGACCCCTCCTCTGAAGAAGCAAAGTAGTCATTACTAGGTGGTGTGACTGTAGCCTTGCCTAAACTTTTGCTTTGTGGCTGACTTTTAGGCTGTGTTCAAGCTTGAAATGGTGACTAAAAAGGTTTGTGGTATCTCCTTGCAAATGGACTCGATTCCTGTTTTTGTCTTCTGTTCTGGGGAAAGCAAGGATCAAGTACTTGGTTCTTATCCTTTATCCACAGACCATGTACTGCTCCCATAGTACAGAGTGTTCAGCTGGGAAAATACAAATGCTTCTGGGTGTTCATATATAATTTAAAAAGTTATTAGTGAAACATTGCCACTTCAAAGTTTAGGTAGCAAAATAGGGATACATAAAATAAGTGCTAGCTCATGCAAATTTTTATTATTTTTTTCTTATTGGCTTTTTCACATCAAATACATCCCGATGGCATTCTTATACATGTAAACAGTACTGATTTATTGCAGAACAATACTTGCCAGGAGACTAAGCTAGCTAAATAGCGCTGGCAATGTACTGAAGATCTGTGTGAGAATAAACATGAAAAATTTACTGCATATTTGCAACAGTCCATCATTGTTGATCATGAGTGTTCACATAGTTATGAGGTTATTCATCAGATTATTAATTTTCCACACATAATTATAAATTGTCTGAAAATTTATCCCAGAAATAATTTTTACAACTTGCATTTTTAAAAGTAGGTATTCTCACCCATTCACTCAAAAAGCATAAAGACTAGTATGTGATTGAAGTGATAAGTCACACTTCACTAGAAATCAACTGATTTGGTTTTATGAGTCAAGAAACCTGAAAGCTAAATGAGTTTGCAACAAGCATTGTTTGAAAGTTAAGCACACAAAATACATCACTATATCGATCTCCAGCAAGAAAGGATTTGCTAACACGAAAAACAGCACTGACTTTTTTTCCTTGATGTGGTCATTATTAATAATTACATTTAATCTTTTGCCATGTTGTATTTTTGATGTTGACAGCGGAGTTGGGATTAGTACTTCTAAGCTGTTTTTCAGTTTTTCCTCTATAGAATGTTTTTCAGTAGTGGTATAAGAATGCTTGCAAAATAAACACCCAATAAGAAAAGCAGTTTGTGACAATATGTTTCAAATCTTAATCGAGCAAAATCAGGCAGTTGAGGGGGGAATTTCATCTTTTGTTATGGTCCTGTTTACTTGAGAGTACATGGCACTGGTAAATCTACTTGATTGCTGTGGCAGTATTTTCACAGTGGAAGAATATAGTTTTATTTATTAAAAGAATACAGTTTTCAGAGCAGTACAGAAAGGGTAAAAGGAAGTGCAGAAAACATTTTTTTCATTATATTCAGAGTTGTCTGTTGTCTTGGAGATCCAGCCTCATGACACAAGTTCATGGAAATGTAGGTGGGGGTTCACCCTTTTCATCTGTTTGCTTGTGTGGAAAAAAAGAGTTGCTATGTCATGCAGTACAGCTTCTCTTGAACATTTATATAAACCACGTGCCGGGTTATTCCTAAACTCTAAATGCTAGCATGCAAAATATTAAAGCTCTGAAGGCAATCAGCATACAGGGACTCTGTTATTACAGTGCTTATACAGCTAATGTTTCTAAATCCATCTCCTTGGAGCAAAGTTTTTAGGCATATACTTAACTGCACCTACACAAATAATCCAAGGCTATGAAGCTCATATATGTGTTTACAGATAAGTACCTTTTAAAAGGTATTTATCTCAAAGCAATTTTCCTGCTGCAGAGTAGTGGGTGATTCAGTTCAAGAACTAAAACGCAAAGTTTTAGAACTGACGGACTCCCCATGCTCAAGCCAGGCTCCTGAGACAGGTTGTACCCAGGTGGAGCAAGGACACCAGCCATGCCACAGCCTGGCAGCCCAGGCTCATACAGCACAAAAAGTAAAGATGGTCCTTGTTGTCTCTGAAGGGTCTTCTTGAAAAACAGAGGCAAGCACACCTGCAGGAGGACAGTTCTGGACAGTTTACTCACCTGGCATTGTCTATATTTTTTCTGCTTGATATTGTCACAATCATCTGCGTTGGTTGGGAACAGATTTTGCAATAAGACTTAGGGGCGAGCCCATTCTCAATGTTAAATATAGCACAATCTTTAACTATAGAATTACCTCAGTTTCTGATTCAGAGGAAACAAACAAAGATCAAGCAGGTATTTAATTTCTTATGTGACTGTGACACTCCAGGATAAATGGTGGTGTAAGGCAGAGTAATCAATATTTGTCTTCAATCAATTTCACTTCAGTTTCATCTCCTGTTGAGCACTGCCAGAATAAATGGCTGGTACAGCCAATCTCAAATGTTAGTTTAAATGAGTCACTCATATTGTTTGCATAGTGGATCAGATAATTGTTATTCAGTTTATCAGCATCTTGTCTTTTTTCTTTGAAGCAGCAATGAATATAAATAATTGTTGAGGCAATGCAAGTGGATAATCTCCAGCGTCAGTGTGGCGTGCTTCATACAGCTCACAGGGTTCTTGCTTCATTTTCTGCCAGTGACTTAATCCATGTGTGTCAGATGGACTGCTATTTGCAATGTTTTTGACAATAGGGAATAAATACCAGAAGCAAACATTTTTAGCATCATACAGCTGTGATTTAAATGAAGACTGTGATAATTTTCTTACATTCTTGTGGTTTTTCGTCCTTTGAGTTTAACATGATTCGGAGCTTCCTTGACCAAAAAAAAAAAAAAAAAAAGACAGGAGAAAAAAGGAAAAAAGGGCAGGGCAGGACAGGGAAGGAAGGGAGATTAATTTCGTAAGCCTAAAAGCTAGACAGGCAATATAAGATAAAATACGCTAATAGACCCTACTTTTCCACCAGAAGCTACAGTAACTACACAGAGACATTTTATACTTCTGTAAAAGGGAGCTGAGAGTTGCTGAAGCCCCAGTGGAGAGCAGGAGAGTGGGTTATAACACCTTGCGCTAGCACAAATGCAGGAAGAATATTGTGGCCAGCCTGGTGGCTCAGAGGGGCTGGGCAGAAAGCTACTGAAATTGCTGATGATCACAGGCATCTGGATATTTCACACAATAAATAATACGAATAATAATGGTAAATAGCTGCCTTTGCCCCTTTCCCTGACTGGGCCCCTAACACCTTTCATCACACATACACAATGGGGCATCCCAGTTAGTTTTGGGGATATATTCCTCTTAATACCCTTCCAGCTCAACTTTACAGGGAAGTTGAGCCCCTTCTGGAAGATGAACCTGTATGATATCCCTGAAACCTTCTGCATGTCAACAATTGGTTGGGTACCCCCTTGTCTCTCCTGCTTTGTCTTTGGTGTTACATGGAGCGAAGAAATCTTGTGCTGTGAAGGCACCTCAGTGACATGGGGAATAATCCTTTCCAGCTTTTCCAGAAAGATGATTAGAGTAATCTCTGCAATAGGTCCCAAAACCACATCTCTCTGTTAAACTGAGGGCTGAATAACAAACCTGGGTGTGACAGGGGTTTAGGATGGTGAAAAACACTTCAGGACTTTCTCAAAGGCCAGCAGGAACCAATGAGGTGCCATGCATCCATGATTTAAGTTGTACTTCATCCCCATTTCAAATCCAAAAGAGAGTGAGCATTTAAAAGGAATATCTATTCTTTTTTTCCTATCTGTCTAGAAAGCCTGCTAACATTTAACCCTGTGACATTTATATTTATGTTTCTGTGATGAAATTCTATTAATGAAATACCTTACACAAAACTTGCTTCACTTCAGTATGCTGGGGAGTTTGCAAAAGGTGGCTATTGACTGTGAGTATATGCTTATTTGAGTTTTCTGTAGCAGAACGTTGTGATGACAGTATTTTTTCCTTTGAGAGAAACATAGTCTTTGCTCATGCTCCTTGCAATTGGATTTTAAACATGTAAGGCATGAGTAAGGAACCGAAGATTGTTCTCATAAAATTTGAACCAGCATAAGACATTATTTTAAACATATTGCAATTATATCTACTATTTGTTGTTTACTGTAAGTGTGAAGAAGTCTGTACATGTATAAGTTACTTATAGGAGGAAAAGGACCTGTGCAGTACCCATATAATGCTTGTTTTACAAGGTGCAATTAAAATAAGGCACTGACATCTGCATTGGAAATGAAATGCTCATCTTTTAAAATTCTGTACTGTAATTTCCATAAGCTGGTCAGTGGTGAACGGCTCTCATCTGGAATGCTGACGCGGCCTCTGCTGTCAGACATCTTTCCTAATAAGGTAAATCACACAGTGTTTGGTCAATCAAACTAAATTCAGGGAATGATCTCCAGCTTAAGCTCCTTCTGCCAAAAGACACTAGCAAACCACAGGTTAAAGTTCATGTCTGCCAATAATATATTGCCAATCCAACAAGAAATGTAATCAGGATGTATTTCTTACCTCTGACAAAACTGTATTATTTTTAAATGACAGCTTTTCTTTAGAGCAGTTATCTTCCTGTCATCTGAGAAAGTTTATCTGAAACAGCTGGGAAATAGCCTCACTTTTTTTTCCACAGTTTTTTCTTATTCTTTTTTTTAATAAAAATAATTTCTTAGGTGTAAGAATAAGCACCCTGCTTTTAGTTTGTTAGAAACAAGAGGGAAATGGCATGATTTCTGGATATTGCCTGTCCTTGTAAGTCTGTCCCATTGATTTTATGATATTTCTTGAAACTATTACAGAGCATTCTGCCAAATAGTTGCATTGTGTGCTCTTTTTAAACTTTTACTGGTGGCTTCTATTTAAGCAAGAGTACAAACAGGTGATAAATATTATTATCTATGAGAACATACCCATGTACAAGGTGTGACATTGTGCAGAAATAAATAGTTCAAACGCGGATCATACATAGCATATATATGGGTCAATAGAGGTAGAGATGTATGGGGTATCTGCAGATGCATAAAAGGATGTGAACTAGGCTTTTCTTTGGCTCCTTTCAGGTTAATAACTACCTATCTCTCTGTCTCCCTAAATATCTAATAGCTGATGGTTTTATAGTGCTATGCAGGTTCATACTACTTATGAATTTTCCATATAAAATCAATGTCAATGTGAAGGTGATTACTGAGCTGTTCAAAATCTCTCAGCCTTCTTTCTTCTGAGAGTAAAATCTTTTCATTGGCTGGCTTTGAATTTTCCTAAAACTTGATTTTCACTAAATAAGAAAAGGTCTTTAGCATAATAGGCATAATTTCTGTATTTTTTGGTTTTTTATATTTTTTTTTTCAGAGAGAAAGGTTTCCTGCACCATCCCAACTTGTTAGGTGCTGTATCTTCTCCAGGAGCTTGTGAGCAGTGGCAGAAAGTGGGCAGAGGCACAAGATATCGACTAGAATGTGTCCTTACTGCACTCAGATATTGATACTTGAATTGAGACTATTATTAATATGCCACTAATTAATAACATACTTAACATTACTACAGTGCAATTAATGCAAGGACACTGATTTCCACACCAGAATCACTATGTTTATGATCAAGCAACCAAAATAATTCCTTTGCATGCTAGAGGAAAAAGAAATCTTCTAATATATTAATGCTACTTGTCACCCAACCCTAATGAAAAGGGAAATTCTACTATGAGGCTCCAAACAATTTGATAACAAGAGGCTTTAATGAAATCTGAGAGTGTCAAACCAAATGAGAAATGGAATAGTCTGAAGGGACATCAGTTCAAAAGATTAATGCTTAAGCAGGGCAAAATAGAACTTAATTATGTGCAGAGCTGAGATTTGGTCCATTAGGTTTCCTACTGCGTTATACTGTGGCTGTCTCTGAAAGTCTGAAGAATTATGGGTGGTTTTAATAATTTAAGCAAAAAAGAGATGCCTGGGTACTCAGTTAAATAAATCATGCATGATAAAATACAAAATATTTTTGGTGTTTCTCTTACAGTTTTCACACTACAAGCTACTGAGAATGAGTTCCTGAAACTGGTATATTCAAGAGAATATACCAGAATATGGCTAACTTAGGAAGAAGACAGAAGAAGACATCTGAATATGGAAATTAAGCATTTGTAGTACCTCCTTCTAGGACACAGTACCAAGATGTTTATGGGATCCAGAGCAGGCTAAAGATCTAAAAAACTGTGCATCCTCCTTTTGATCATCAGCCAGGAGGACCAAGCCTATAGTGTGGTTCAGCTGCAATTGCATAGCTCTGTGGTAGCAGGGAGGACACAGCAGGGAAAAGCAGCAAATACTAAGTACTTTGGCAGTCATCTGTTCAAAACATAAGCTTTTTTCTCTGCTTCTGTGGGTTGCACCCCTGAGAAAGGCCCTGGTCTTGTGAATGGATCTGTGCGCAGGGTTCGTGTGAACCTATGTCCAAGTGGTTAAACAGAAACAAATCAGCAACTTTCCTTTGAAATAGAATTTCAATTTTATGTGTCATCTCTGCTACTTGCTTGAGTGTGAAAAAGATCTTACTTCTTCCTCTTGTAGAACAGATGTCAAGAGTAGACCACTTGGTCAATGCTACAGATAGGCAGCTTATTTTCCCACAGGGCTGAAATACGAGGGCAGATGCTGCTCCTTGATAAAAGGAAACTGGTCTTTGGGCCTTTCCAAATGCCTGTAAATGTCTCTTGTCTTTATGAACTATGATCTACACAGAGAAATAAGAAAAAAAACATCTTAAGTAACAAAATATCTGAGAGTATAATCTAATATTCATTTTACATAATTATGGTATAACTATGTTTTCCTTTGAAATTATATGACACATTTGCCAGCTATATAAATACAGATTCAGTTCATATTGTTTACTGTTACTCCTGCATCAAACAGACATTCCAAAACTATCACAAATTTAACACTCGGAATATCTTAACACTGCCGTCATTAAACCTTTGCAGAAGGCAAAATATTCAGTGCAAGGAGGGAATAAGCATGGATCTCTCAAAAAATCTACAGGAATTTAGCAAATACATGACAAAATGTTTTCCTTATGATCAGACACTAAAAATGCATCTAACCAACTTTTCCACAGATCCTTCATCTGTATTAATTTTGCCTGTTATTGGAAAGAGTACTTATTTGTTTTAACAATTACTAAATGCAAAGTTGGATATCTTCTTTACCAAAATATCCATTTGTTTGCATAGCTTGTGGTTTCCTGTCATAGCTGGGAACTCAGTTCAACCCAGGAGAAGCCTTCCAGTCTATATAAATTGGACTGGAACTAGGCTGCACTGGTCGTTGATGGTGAAGAACCAGGCAGACTTTTTGTAGTGAATAGATAAACACTATTAATTAACTATTCACAATTATGATATGTAGCCATCTGCAGACCAGTGTACAATTTAAGATTCACTGTGAGCAGGCAATCAGAAGGACGTTGTGATGTACTGTTTTCCTGTGGCCTTTTATTTTCACATTTGAAGGAGTAAAACTTAATCCCTTTAATTTAATTTTATCCCTATGAATTAATTTAATCCATTTTTTTTTCCTTTTTGGCAAAGAAGGCAGTTTAACTGAGGTGTCCTACATTTTGGGTGGGTTTGCACGTCACAGTTATACTCACGCAACTGTGCCTCTTGCCAAAGAGTCAGATCTGAGCCTCCATCCACCCCATGGCTACAGGATGGCTTTTCCACCTCTCTGCCTAAGCTACTGAGCTTAGGAAGATCATGACCCCACCTGTAGGTTGTTTGGTCTAAGGTGGTTAATTCTCTCCATGTGGGGTGTAGGGAGTACTTGACTCACTGCATGCTGCAGTGCCCAGGAACAGGTCCTGGGTGCAAGAGAAAAGCCAGGTGAGACAAAAGGGTGTGGAAGGGCTGGCTGGTAGTGGCTGTTGCTGCTGGAAGGGGTGGCTGAGGACATAACAGAGAAACTATGGCCAAGCATGAGGCGGAGGAAGGTCCCAGGAAAAGTCATCCCATGAGGATTTCCTTCCCATCTTCCAAGGAGTCATAAACCTAACTCACCAAGTCTCTCCAACTTAAGCCAGTCCCTTTCTCTGCTATTTCCTTTCTTGTGGATGAAGATTTGCCACTTCATCTTGAATCAACCAAGTTCAATTTTGTTCACACTGCTGAGAAACTTTGAGTTGGCTATGAAAAGTCCAATTTTTTTTTCCCCTAACAAAAATACAGTTTCAATGAAGCAGAACGACTTGCCTTTTTTCTTCGTCTAAAAATCTAACTGTCATAAACCTGAAGTGCCTTAAGAATACTTTTTTTAAAACTTTTTAAAAAGAAAATAATTCTGTTATCATTGTGCTTTTTTGCTTTTTTGCTTCCCCCCCCCCCCCCCCCCCCCCCCGAAAAAAGACCCCCTCTTTGGCTTGCTTGGAGCTGTTCAATCCTTTCTACAGACCACAGTCCATCTGACACTGTGTTACATAAACTGCAGACCATAGAGGGAAGAGGCACAAAAAGGGAATACATATTTCTCTGCGATAGTTTTCAGCACATGTTCGCAGTTGTCAGATCTTACCTTCTTTTTATTCCTGCTCCCCTGGAAAAGCCTTTTTGGGAGGTGAGGCATTTGTAAAAGAACAAGAAAGGCAATACCCAGACAGTTAGATATACATCACAACAAGTTGGACCAGACTGTATGTAAATTAAGTGAAGTAATAACCTTTGAAAATGACTGGTAATAACACACATTCTTGGAACAGCCCTGCTGGCTGAAGAGAAATAAATCAACTGAAAAACAAAAGATGACCAGTATGACAAATAGTGTCCAGTCGATCACATTTCTTTCCTCAGGAAAATAGTTCCATTAATGCAAATGTAGGTATAATTTAATATTGAAAACTTCCAGAAGGGTAAAAAGTAAACAAAGGACAAACTGTACCAGGAAAATATGACTGGCTGATTTGACAGCATTACAGGAAAAAGTCAGATTAGGAAAACATTCCATTTGAAGGACCATTACTTAGAATTGATCTGATTCATAGTTTGTTTTTGTTTTGTTTTTCTTTCATAGCATTTAGGTCAAAAGGGATAACTGGAAAATCCAGGCCATCCTCTTGTTTGTGAAGAGACTTGACATTTCACCCAAAAGCTTATGTGTAAAACCCCTTGCTTTTTTTTTTTTTTTTTGGTTGTTGTTGTTGTTGCATTCCCTGAGTTTGGCTGATGTGTATCCAGAATTACATTCAGTCTTGAGCTGAAGAATCAAGGGAGGGCTCTTCTGTCATCTCCCTTGGGAGTTCACCTCAATGGTTTGTCATTTTCACTCAAAAATATCTTCACTGATTTTTTACTTTTGCTGATGACATTGCATAATTAGATCTTTAGTAAGGCACAGCATTTAATACTGGAATCTTTTTATTTAGAAATGGTTTAGAGAATCATGACTGGAATTATTGATAAACTCTGAGATTTTGATGTTTGTTAGGAAAGGCTTGTTTCTGCCTTCCAAGCAACGTTTTTTCTTTCTAAACAAATCTTCTCAAATATTGTGCAACTTCTCCTTCTATTTTCACATCTGATTCTTAAACTCAGGCTACATTTCAGTGAGTTTCACAAGCCATTTGTAAAGTGCAAGTCCAAGGAAATACCTTTGCTCTATGGTCTATGCTTTATTTGGACAAGAATTTATGAAAAAGGGCAGGAAGGGAAGAGGTGGAAGATGGTGTGCTATGCCCAAATTTGTAAGAAGTCTCCTGGCATCTAAGAAGTGGGTTGAAATCCTTGTACTTTATTCACCTGAGAGACTGGGACTCAGGCACCTTGTAGTTCACAGTTCCCTGCTCTAATGATTGGGTTTTATAAAGCAGCTGCCTTGTTTCTGTCTTTTGGAGCTGTTTCAGTTTTCAAACATGATTAAGTAAGCACTGATGATGAGGTTTGATCTTAGCTCTAGCACATGGCAGAGAAGTGCTCCACCTTTCAGCAGCTTGTTCCTCCTTTTTTATAGCAAAAGAAAATAATCTTTGAATTCAGATGTATCATCACACACAATTAAATTATTTCACCTTAGTGAGATATCCCGTGCCACAACGTGGTGTTGGAGTATCCCAGCTGTAAGTCAAAATGTAGTAGTTTAAATGACAACAGAGATAAGATAAACTCATAAATTTCACTTCACACGTAAGATAAGCAAACAAGGCAGCCCTAAAATGACCTTGCAGTCAACAAGGAAGAAGTAACCTCTCAAACTGTCACAACTGCAGCACTTTTGGTTACAGCCCTATGGTTTCATTCTACTACAGAAAATTAAATTTTATGGAAGTTGAAAGGTTTTACAGGACAGTGAATTTGCTTTCACTTAGGTTTACCATACAATTGTTTCTCTACTTAGTTACATTTTCCTTGACATTCTTTTATTCATGCAAAGGGACTAACAAACAGCATATGTAGACACAATTTAAAACCTTGTTTTAAAACTTTTCTACTTCATTTCTCACTTTCTAATGAAGGCATAGTCTTAGAAATAGCTTGGCTCCTGTGAAACTGTGAAATACAGGCACCTGATTCAAATTTAGACTGAATAAGAGTTTATCAGTAATTGATTAATTCTTCATAGCAGCAAATATTTTTCTCATTCATAGCTTATTGTCAGAAGTGCCAGGCACTATACTGAACAATAAGCAATTTCTTTTCTCTCCCCACCCCTCTCCCAGGCGCAGCCTGAGCCCAAATGTTGGCCCCACACTGTTTCAGGGGGGGAAAAGTAATTTTGGATTGAAATGTTACTGCCAAAGCCAATCCCACTAGCAGTCCAATCTTATTTCTAAAAGAGATGTTCTAGCCCGTGTCAAAGTTTCAATGTTTTTGCACATTTTGACAGATGGTATAAAGGTTTCATTTGTGTTCAGTTTACTGTATGTGCACCATATGTTCTGCTTTACTAAACATGCGTTGCTGAGCAAGGTAGAAGGTGGCCTTATCCCGACTGTCATGTTCTGGGTCAGGTAAAAACATCTGGCGGGAGGGGAGGTTGCACCCTCCTGGGGAGCAGCCCTGTATTGGCATGCAGAGAGAAGCCATAGGCTCAGCTAGCATGGAGGTGGCAACGTGCACGCATCAGGGCTGGGAGGGTCCTGGGTCATGGGCAGGATGCAGGCCAACAGCCAGCCTTTGGAGGTGCTTGGAAAAAATCACCTCATGGCTCAGGCGGGGTAATGTGAACACTGACACAACTCAGGAAGGCACTGAAAGTTGCTGGGCTGAGAACAAGTCTGGGGTGAAGGGCCGGTCCTGAATGGTGGAGTACACAGCAGGCAGACTAGTTTTCTAACCTTCTTCCTTGGCCAGAAGAGCCGAGTTTTCTCTGTTTCAAAAGTCTCTGTTTCAAAAGTTATGAGTTAGAGAGGCTTTAAAATATTTTTTTTTTCTTACATTGGTCATTATGAAGAAAAAGTGTCTGTACTGTCAGACACATAAGCAGTCTGTATTTCATGTAACCTACAGGGCTTTAAAAGAATTAAATTCCCTCAGCTAATTCTTACTGAATATAGCCTGAAGTAGGAGGGAGCACACCTAACTAGTTCTAATACCTAATAACACTTTTTTTTTTTTTTTTACAAATAACCACAGGGTAGTAGGTCTGAATAAATAATAAGTCAGGAAAGACCTACTTCTTGTGTTACACATGTGGTCAGATTAGGTGATGGTAACAGTCTTCTTTGAACTACTGAGTCTGATATCATGGAGCTTTGCAACTATATGAGGTGTGAATTTGTCTGAAACCTCCATTTAAAACAAGCAGAACATAAAAAAAGGAAATGGCCTGGAAGTGCTTTGTTGCTCTTTGCTTTTTCCATAATCCCTTCCCTATTTGTATCTAATGATGTACGATATTAAGGACCTGACCAACTTGATCTAACTTTGAAGTTAGCCCTTTATTGAACAGAGTTAGATAAGGTGACCTGCAGAGGTCCTGTTCAACCCAAATTATCTTCTGATCCTATAACTTAAATAGTCCTCTCAGCCAGTGAATTTACTTCTTCATATATAAATTTCGTAGAATTAAAATAAAAAGCCATTGTTTACCCAAAACAAGAATGTATCTTTTCAAGGCTGTAGAGTGTCAAGTTGTTTCAGACAATTGTGATGCTAATTTTTCATTATTAGAATTCCAGCTAATGTCTGTTACCTAAAAGAATTGAAGATGAAAGAAATCTTAAAAGTCTTTAGTTGCTAATATATTTATTTTTATGTTTTGGTTTTTTATTAGTACAAATTCACCACACAAAGAAGATTAATGTTCTCATATTGTCATTGCTCAGAATCCAACCACACATCTATGCTGCTGTGTACTAATTACAGAAAGAGAAGCCCATGAGATTATCTGAGCTATACTGTTTCAAACAAACAGAAGCTTTTATCTTATTCGATGTGAAATATTATTTTCAGCATTTGTGAATTAAAAGATGTGTAATACGTGTTGTATCTCTCATACACCAGAGAAGTTTCTTCTGCTGGTTCATTTTTGCTACCTAGATTGCCAAATCTCTTACCTTGGTTGATTGACAAAATCTCTAGATTTTTCTATGTACCAATAGAAAATATTTTATATAAAATACTAAGAAAAGGTTTTGATTTTCAATACGTGCCAGTGTGTCACCGTATATCCCAAAATACCCTATAATATATGGAGAATAATAATCCATTTAGTATGTGCCATTGCATTATTCACTTAACTTATGATACATGCCAGACTCTTCTTTCACTTCCTTTCTGCATCCAGTCCATCTTTGTCATTAACAGTTTGTATAACTTGATAAAAATACTAACTGGTTTAACTCCTTTGCCTAAGTGTTCAAAATTTTTTTGTCTAGAGATTATCTCTAAACTCTCCTTAAATCTTTCCTCTGCATCTGTATTCATTGTTTCCGTTTCAATTTTTAACAAGACCCGCACTAGGGCTACAGTCAGCAGCAACAATAGTAACATCCCTGTTCACGGAGATTTCCCTATGGTTTCCATTCCAAACTGAAGTTTGGACTTCCTCTATCATTTAATAAATGTTCTTTGAGCATCAAATGTATTCTTCTGGAACATGACCAGAAGAAAATAGTCATTGGTTTCTTTGAAAAACAGATCCAAGTTACTTTTAACAATTTGATTTTAAAAGGAAACATTACAGCTTCTTGTAACCCATTTTTGCCACATCCTATTTCCAAAGCAGCTTGCTAGCTCCACTTCAGATGAAGTATGTCTGAAAGATTACAGCAATGCAACATGTGTGAGATTAAATGGACAACGCCAAAGTGACCATTCAAGGCCAAATTAGGAACAGTTGAAAGGCACCATTTTCATAAAGGTCACTGAGGTTCCAGTAATGAGCTTCACAAAACTGCTGAGATTAATAAAATTTGCCAGACCTCCAGCTAGATTCCTGCTTTCCAAACTACCTTCAAAACACCCACACGTCACTGGAGAGCAACACCTCGGAATAATTCCACATGTGCCTCTGGGTAGGAGCTTGGACCTCGTAAATCTCCCTAGTTTTAGCTGTTTCAGCACTCCTACTGAAGACCTTAGCTGATTCAGAGGAACATGAAATTTTCTAATGTAAGCACATGACATTTTCAGCACTCTAATGATCTTTAATTTGTCCTCCTACAAGAAACTCTGTCTTCCAGTTCATGGCAGCACCAGTCTGGGACACTCCTGTTTCATGGCCTTAAATCAGGATGAATACAAGAAGCAAGACATGAGGGCCTTGCTCCTAGCCTGCTGCAGCCTATGTGCTGCCCTTGCTTGGCACACAGGGCCCCTCATCCAGCTGTGCCACAGACGGACTCCCCTGATGGTCTGCTTCAGTCAAGAGTTTCTATATTTTAGGATAAATAATCTGTTGTGATATACAGCCACAGCTGTAAATTTACCTTGCAGTATGGTAAACACTTTGTCACAGTAATAGTTTTCCTTTAAATCCATCATGAATTAACTCTTTTTTCCATGAACTTTGTGACATCCCTAAAGACATTTTGTTAGGATGGAAATTCTCTACATATTTTTAACAAGAACATGTAGGGTTTCCTTGAATTGTTTTGTGGCATCAGTAATATGTATGCCCTTTCCTTCTTTGTGCTAAGTGCACAGCCAAGTAATGAAAACTCCTGTCAAAAGGCCTAGAAGTAGTTGCATGTATCACTATTTGTGCTGCTTTGATCAAAGATCAGATCAGTGAGCTAGTGTTTAAATAATTAGATTACAGTTTCTAGAAATAAGGAATTGAAATGGAAGCACAATTAAAAAAAAAACAGCTGAAGACAAAAAACATTAACTTCACTATCTAAACATTTATATACCTGAACATATCTTAGCCACTGCAAATGCTCATCACCTTGTGGATTAAATAACACTATCATCCTCACTGGCATGTTGAGGGCATTATCACTTTGAGGGCAGTTATTCATGTAGATAGAAATTAACTTTGGAATGTAGCTGATGAATGTGAGACTACATATATTAAAGTATATCCTCGATAACTTTCACTCTACCTTTCATGACATACATGGTTCCCATTCCCATTAGCACATGAGCACATCTTGTCTCTCAGTTTACCTTCATTGACATATTAACTCCAATAAACAGAAGAGGAACTGAGAGAAAAGTGACCTGCCTGAAATCACATAGGAACACTGTAAAAATTAGAAAGCAAAGCTTTGAGTCCACAATGGTTAAGCAGACAGAAAAATCCCATATCATCTGAATCCAGCAACAATTCAATTATTATCATAGGTAGGTCGTGACTCAAAGCAGAAAGGAAAGGTTGTGCAGAAAGATAACACAGATTTACTAGGCTAAATGTGAAAGACTGTGTTTGAAGAATGTTTAAATCATATTATCAATTTCTTGATATTCAAATTCAAAAAGCAGTCATAGAAAATTTTTCTTTTATAAAGATTTTTCCTAGTAAATATCAAAGGTATACTAGGTTAAGTCACACTCTTGGAATTTTTATTCCTCTATTTAAAACCACTATGAAAAAAAATTATTAAAATTTATTCTCATGGTAAGAGAATGCTGGATAAAGTAAGAAGATAAGCAATGCAATGTGAAATATTTTAAAATAAAAACAAGTTCCTTTAAAATCTCCATTTACTCAAATGAGAGTAAATTGGTATATGTGGTATTGGATGATGGGAATAAAATGAGTTCTAAAAATCAGTGATAATGAATGCATAGCAATGTACAGAGAGAAAAATGACTAAATATATCATAAATAACTAAACTAGCTACCTATGTATGCACGCACGCACACACATGCATATTTGGTGATGGGCCCTGAGTTAAAGGTTACGATTCACGAAAAAGATCTTGGAGTTATAATTCATATTTCTATGAATAGTTCAGTAGTGGCCATAGAAACAGCCCAAGTAGTCGGAGCTACAGGAAAAGGCACAGAGTGAGAAAGAAACAGTTTCATTGTGTGACTTTAAGTCCACAGTGCAGCCCTGTCTTGACTACAGGGCACTGTTCTTCACATCTCAAAAACGCTGAGGCAGAATTGAAAAGGATTCAGAGAAAGGAAATGAGGGTGACGAAAGGTCTGGAAAGCTGCCATGAAAGGAGTGATTCAATAAGGTAGGTCTCTTCAGTCAGGAATAGAGACAGCTGGGGCAAGGATATGAGAGAGGTCTGTGAAATCTCAGAAGGCACAGAAAGCATGAACAGAAAACAGTTGCTCCTTGTTTTTCATAATATGGGAACTAAGAGCCATCAAATCAGATTATCAGATGTCAAGGTGCAAAATGGACAACAGCAAGTATAAAAATGATTGAGTTTATTTCCTCAAGACCATGTGGATGTAAAGCATTTATGTTGCTTCAGAATGCAAGTACACCGATTCATACACAGAATAAATCCATCAAAGGCAAGCTTGAGGCCATCTAAACCCAAAAGGACAATTTAAGGACTTTTAATTATAGATCTGGTGAATCACTGATGGCTACAAGTTAGTGTATTTTTTGGAAAATAATCTATCCTTTGTTACATATCTTTTGCTGTTGGTGATGATGTTGATCAGGATGACAGCCATTTTTGTGGAAAGTATGACTGTAGTATCAGGTCTAGTTGAAACAAGAATTTCAAATAAATTATTCAATATTACAGCTACATTGGACAATATTCAGAATGATACAGGAAATCCATTAGCATAAATATTTGATTGAATTCTGACTGAATATTTTCTGAAATACTGAGATGAATTCATTCTAACAATGCCCATACTCTTTGATATTATACTTTCTGAAAACTCTACAAAAGTTCATTCTCTTCAAGCTTTAAAATTTAATTAAAAATAACTTTTCTACCATTTCTGATGGAAACAGAACTTAAAATGAGCATGTTATTGCCAAATTCACTCAGGTTCACCTGTCAGAAACACTACTGTGCACCCACCAAGTCAGTCTTAAATAGATAATTCAACCCAACATCTGAATATCCAGTCATCTGTTTAGTGAATTATTACCTATCTTGATGTAAGAAAAAATTAATAATGCAAAAATCCTTATATTTAAAGAAAGAAAGACTCTGCAGTCTGCTTCTGGATACTGACTGAGTGTGAAGAAACTCAGATCTCAACACTGCAAATATTAAAGCCATCATATAAATTCATGATGCAATCTCCCTTTGAATTCTGAGTTCAGTTTTGTCAAGTAATATGGTTATAGCAGTAAAGGGAAAATACAGAGCAGGGCTGTATTAGAAATGGGAAGAGATAGAGAAGCACTTGACAAAACAATAAAAGGTGAAGAACTCTTGTGTGGGAATGAAATTTCAGAACATAGGTAGATAGATCAATTGATCAATCTGAATGGTATAGACTATGAGGAGTCCAAAAACCCCCAAATCTAGACCAAAAATCTGTAGTCTTGTAGCCCAGTAAATATGGTGTTGCCAATGCTTGTAACATGCTGCAGGTTTTTGTAAATCTCTTAATGACATAGGTGTATTTTATTCTTAGTTAATTTAATCCCCAGCTTCGTAGAAACTAATTTTAAGCACATTTCTTGCTAGTCTTTCATTGTAATACTGACCATTTTTCCTATCCTGTCAAAGATGTCACACCATTTACAGATTATATTCCAACAAAATAAAAGATCAAACTATTTTAAGTACTCAAACCTTCATTATTCTCTTTAACATCTGTGCTGTGTTTATCATCACCCCTTCTGATTTGCTATGCCTTTATGAAGATCTTGAAATAGGAATTAACTTTTGGCATTTTGACAGTTTTGTAGAGGAAAGTCAGTTGTCTTGTAACCCTTTTAAAATTATATGAACATATGCTAAGCAGAATAATAATGACCTATTTTGTATTGGGTTTTTTTCAGTTTGCTTCTTGTTATTATTGTGAGAATGAGGAGCTCTTGCTTCTTTTTGTATGGTGTAATGAGAGAAATAAAACCCTGGTGAAAGGGAAAGATGTTTTAATACTTTTGAAACTAAGAACACTTCATTCGTGCCAACATTTCCTGAGCCCAAAAGATGCATAGAAGTTTGGATAATGAAACCACTAAAAAATAGCTCAAAATGGATTGAATCAGTCTCAGACTCAGCCAAAACAAACTGACTGGTTTTAATGATTTTTACTAAATAATGGGCAAAATGTTTCTTGAAAGAGTTCTTCAGACAGAGTAGAGAGAGCAAGTGTTAGTATCAGGGTCCGACATTCTCCCTCTTAGCTTGTAAAAACCTCCTATGCCAGATGCCTGTGCACATGGAAGAAGGGGCTACGACTGAGGGAATCTGTTTGTTTTTCCATTCAAGTAGAATACTTTCTCAGAATTGTAAATTCAGAGAGCAGCAACACAACTTGGCTAGGAAACTTCACGCTTGCTTGAATTTCTCTGGAAACACTTATGCTACGCTTCTGAAAAAAAGCACGTACTTGGCCTACTGATAGGCTTGGGCTAAGGCTGGAAGCACCCGTGGGGTTGACTTGTGGGCTGCACAGTGGAGCAACTGCCCCCTCTTACATTTCCTTGTGATGCTCCAGTAAATCCATCTCTCCCAATGTCTGATGCTACTTAGAAGCCACAGAATGATGGTATTATAGAAGGCCCTTGAGTACACTGAATTTTTTAAAATTAGTTTTTTACAATTCAAGGGTAAAAGAAATTGAGAGCTCTTCAGAAACACTCCCTAAGTCCTGAAGATTTATTTTGGAAAAGGAGAAAAGAAAAAAGTGAAAAGAAAAGTAGTCTCTCTCCTATCAGTTGACACCGTTTCCAATTATTTTTAAGAGATACACCAGTAATATAATTCTCTGATGTCAGAAGCTGAAATAATACTTTATTCTTTCTGTAAATTGTGTATGAGAGTTCTAAAAGGCTCCTACAAGAATCTGCCACCTAACTAAGTTTAAGGAATAATATTCACAATTGTTATTTATTTTGGCCGTTCTAAGCTGTTTTGGAGGGTGGTTGAAGATTTCCATCACACTAGCCAGAATATGTCTGATTTGCGAGATTAAACTGTTAGAGTCAGTTATCTCGGAGCATTATAATGACACTAATAAAAATGATCTCACACAGAATGATCAGTGTGGTTGTCCATTATGCAGCACTTGTTCCATAAATGTGGCTTTAAGAATGTGCTTGTTATGCTCACTTAGGCAAGGTTTAAAGTTTCTTAATAGAGTAATGCTGCCATTTTAGAGAACTTCTTTATGTTGTTAAAGATTCACTCTTCTTTATCATTTTTACCACTTTTAGGGGAAAAAGATTATGAGGATGTATAATGAGCTTAAATAATGAGCTTAATTCAAATATTCTGAAGACAAATGTCAATGTTACAATACAGGAAAGTAATATAACTGTAATATATATCTAATTCTTACTCGTGATTCTAGCCAGTGTTCCTTCCACATGAATCACAAATTCACTACTCAAAGATGCTTCTCAGAAACTAAAGTGACAAGAGAAGGGAAATAAAAACTGTATTTCTTTAACAACTTATAACTGCAGAAAACATTATGCACATACTTTCTAAAAGAACCAGAGTTACACACTGTCACACCTGTTACTTATACAGAAAGATGAGATCGTCCTCCACTTCCACAATAAAATATCCCTAAAGTTTTGCCTATACTTTATATTGGAGTTTTGGGATGCTGTTACTGATAATGGTGTTGTCTATTCAGAACAAAGACGACAATATCTGGATGAGTACATAAGAGTGAATAACTCTGAATACACACTGTTTATTTAGAAGTTTATTTTGATTATTCTAAAGCGTGTTTCATTAAGATCTCTAGCCACACTGAAATTTTAGCAACAAAAGCTGCACTCACCTTCTAGGCAAGAGAAAAGTAATAATTCCCAAGCAATGACATTTTAGAGCAGCATTTAAATAAAGCTGCCTATGTTACATGTTTATCCCAGTAGCATTAAAGGGGAAATTTTTCAGAGTTTGGTGAGTTATAAGCAAATAATTCCTAAAGAAATCTGATGCCTCTCTATATATATATGTATATTTTTATATATATATATATATTTAGTTTAGGTTGGATATTAGGCAAAACTTCTTCATCTAAAGGGTTTTCAAACATTGGAACAGGCTGCCCAGGGAGGTGGTTGAGTCTCCATCCCTGGCAGCATTTAAAGGAAGGGAAGACGTGGTGCTTGAGGATATGGTTTAGTGGTGGACTTGACAGTGATAGGTTAGTGGTTGGACTCGATGATCTTAAGGGTCTTTTCCAACCTTAATGATTTTATGATTCTATTTCAGCCACTTTGAGCCTCCAGGCTGTGCTGTGAGCATGGTCCCTGAAGCAGTGCTTGCCTCTGTGCTCCTCTGGGGTGGTGTCCCCAGCCCATCTGTTATCTCCCATATACATTGAGGCCCCATGACTCTCAGTCCCTATACCCTGCCTGCCCACCTACAGGTACCCTTCCTCTCACACCTCTTCTTCTTCAAAGTCCCTATAGAAGACACAGTATTTCTGTGTCTGAGAGGAGGTTGGAGGTGCAAACACCCTCCAGCCTTTTCATATGCACAAGAGGGGCACCAGCTTTATTCATATTCCACTAAGTATCATTATGACAGGAAATCATCCAGCTGCAGGGCTTATATATAGCTAGAGAGAGGGTACGCTTTGAGAACATGTGTCAAAGAAGATCGGTTACAAGTAATTAACTTTCTTTTTTTCCAAATAAAAAATTATTTGGGTTGGGTTTTGTTTTGGGGTTTTTTGTTTGTTTGTTTGTTTGTTTTTCCACAGAAAATTGCAACCAGCTGTAATCCAAATGAGATTCTGTTTTATGCAGTTGGCTCAGGAATAAAAAGTTTAAAACCCACTGCTCAGCAGGTATGACCCCAAATCTATACACCTGCTGGGAAACTATATTTATAATTATTCAGTGACTGTAACTTCCATACAGACTTTCTGTTTAATGCATACATTTATTGAAACAGCTTCACTACTTCACAGTAAATGAAGTGTATGGAACAGATTCAAAAAGGAAGAATAAATATCATACTGAACTGTTATCTTCCTTCTGACAAAATGAAATTCTAACACTAGTATGTCTCTCCCAGGAATCATGAGAAAAGGCTTTTTAGTCTTTTGCAGTCCAGAACAGGGGAAATAATTTTTCTATTTTTGTTTCATTTTTTAATAATTTGTAGACTCTGCCACACAGTAGAAAATTCACGTCTTTCTCCAGTTGATGGTTTTGCTGAAATTAATAATTGAACAGATCAGTTTAAAATCTACTTGTTTTGCTACTGCTAGTTGAAGAGAATCTAAATTGCAACAGGATGCTTTTCATGTTCATCTACATAATTTTAGAATGCCTAACAGCTTAGACCATTAATATTTCATAGCTAAGTCTTAAAAACAAACTGAAAATTGATTTTTTTAGGACATATTTATGATGCACTAAACAACAGAAATATCTTAGAAATAGCCATGACAATTTTAAAATTGGTGTCTCTTTTTTTACCTGAAGAAATGAGAAGGGAAGTTTTAACTGATACAACGCAGCTACTTAATTTGTGTCACAAGTAATCTGTAGGATAAATTTATTGACTTTACCTTGAGGGTGAAAAACAGCATTACAGATGATTACCCATGCACACGGAACTGCCCATGCAGGCAGTTTGCAGTCTGTGTAGCGTGTGTAATAGTATAAGGATTTTGCCATTAACTCTTCCATAAATCGTTCCGTAAAGGAATGTGAAGCAAATCCTGTTTTTGCTTTGTTGTTTTCAGTTAAAAGGACAAAGCACTTGCTTCATATAGAAAGATAATCAAAGGCAGATTTTTAGAAAAAGAAAATAAAAATCTGTACAAAATGAAAAGAGTATTTTGCATGAGCTATAAACTATATCTTATGTGGATAAGACTTCAAAATAAAAATTTAGCTATCTGCTTTCTTTCCACCCATGTGTTGATACTTATCCGTGTGCGTTTGGGATTTAAGAATAGCTCACTTGCACTGAAAACCTTTTAAGCAATGCATATGAAGAGCCATTTAAACCAGTACAGATTAATAGTGAATGTTCTTTATGTTTCATGCTTAGAACAAATTGTTGTTTTCAAACCAACTTACTACGTCTGGTACTAGCAGAGGTATGGCTAGAAATCTCTTGTCTCTGTGCATTCCCAGTGCATGAATTCACATCTTTTTTTATGCGTCGAAAAACAGTGACATAGATGCAAGCATAGTCAGCACAGAGGATTTTCTCTAGGTTCACTGCCAGTTTAAGTGGATCTTTATTTAAAGCTATCAAAACAGTATGAGGCTTTTTAGATTTAGAGTCCTCAATACTTGCAACCTGTTATTTAGCCTCCATAGCAGGACTAGTTTGATAAATGTGGTCCCAACAGCTCCAGACAGTGATGTCAGCACTGTGCCGCCTTCTGCTGTTCCTGGCTGGGCTTCAGCAGGAAGAACAGTAGTAAGCTTTTAATCTATACATGTCTTAGTGAAGATCACTGAAGTCTCACTCCATTAGCCTGTCAGGCCAAAGCAAAGACCTTTTGCTCTGCTCAGCCACATGAACTTAGTTTGGGTTTAGGTACTTAGAGAATGTACAGAGCTTTTTGAAACACTTTATATTTGCATAATAATTGAAATCTTAGCTTTGTGAAGATTCAGTTATACCCTGTTGTATTATTCATTAGAGACTCTACACTGATGCTTCGAGACCCATTAAAATATTTGTCTCATCACGCAACAACTGGATTTACATCTTCTTAGTTTATAATTGCTGGAAAACAATTGTCAACATCTTCAGAAGTCCCTTCACCACTCTGATGGAATTAACTTCTTTTATTTACTTCAGACCAAGTGCATGTTGGCTGAGGACTCTCTCATGTAATCTCTCGATATTATCCTGAACTGCAAGCTTCCTGTGAGACTGAAAAAAACTCCATGGCTTTCAACACCCAAATTACAGGCAATGCATGCTGCAAAGACTAGTATAAGAGTAATTGGGTGTGAATTTATATTCTAAAAAGTGGATGCTCTACTTCTCCCCTCCAGCTTAGCCTACTCCCATGATGTTCCCTCCTAACTTCCACCATTTGTATGGTGTTCTCCTGGCCACCCTCAGGAAGGAGAGTCCTTTCTATGCAAGTTCATTGGGAAGCTTATCACCCTATGTAGCAGCTTCAGAAGGTGTATAACTCTAGCTCTGATGCCTCCCAAAGCTACTGAAGGATAGTGAAAATATTTACAGTGCACAGCCTCTTCACAAACATTTCCATAAATCAGAATTAAAATGTTCACCGTCTCTGGTGTGTTAGCTAAAAACCCTTGAGCCATCTGCCCGGCCTGCTAACCCGTCATTTCATCTTTCTTACTTCTCTCAGGGGGGTTGTGGTTCCCCATCCCTACTGTCTTTAATGCTCTGGAAAAATAACCAGATTGAGGCTGTGTGAGCCCCTTGAAGCATGAAGTACAGTCTCAGACAACAGCGAGAGTATAGAAAAGAGAGTGCAGACTACAGCCTGGCTTGCATACCTATGTTACAAAAAATGAGTGTTAGCAAAGGGAAGGGATGAATTCATCAGAGATGTTGGAGTGTGTTTGAAAGTCAGTAAAATGTCAAACCTACTTTGATTTATTGAAGGTTCGGTGTTCAAAACAAGCTCTCCAGGTTGTGTTAATATATATGAGCTCCTCAGAGGCAACATAAGTTCTCACACTGAGGTACAATGCAATGCCCACAGATCACACTCATGTCACACAAATACTGCTGTTGTAGTTATTTTCCACCTCAAAAAGGCAAATCTTCTGCCAAAAGCCATGGCAAGAACAAAAAGTACCATTATTATAAACACTCATGAAAGGGCACAACACACTGTTACCCACAATATCCCTTGCAGCCTGATCTCTGTTTGGATGAATGCTTTGAAAAATATCACTTTTCCATAGTTTAAGTAAAACTGTTCTCTTAGCCTTATGGAGTGTGGTAGGGGAGGGTTGAGTTTTGCAGCCAACATTGTTAATAGGCCATAACCAACATTAGGCTAAGTCTGTTTTCAGTTCATCTGGCAAACTGTTTTATTTACCATCACTTCTTGCTGTAGACCGCTGCAGTTGAAATAGAAAAGGGAGACAGTGAGGCAAATGCTCTTTTAAGTCTTCTGTCTTCTTAAAAAAAGATTTCATAGATGAGCTAGTACTTCAGCATACCATTCGCCCTCTGCAATCTGTTTCTAGATTATTTTTAGAAGCAGAAGTCATCAGGGCAATTTAAATGTAAGGGCCAAATCCTGATCTCAGCTGCATGAAATAATAGCTATAGAGTCATTTGCCCATACTGTAGGCCTGATGGTTTTGCTACCAAATGGCCAACTGCTAAATCATTACAGATTGCTGGTTTATTGTTAGATGAGCAAAATCCACATTCAGTGGATATTTCTCCAGGGTAAGCATATTTTCACTGTCTGCCTGCCTACTGCCCCTGATCATCATAATATCTGTTGGTATTAGAAACACAGAACCGCGCATTGCAGCAGCTTAACAATATTATCGCCTGTTTGGGGAATAAGGGTGCAAAGAGATTTAATAACATGCCGCTTGTATCATAAGGTGTCTGGGCAGAATTAGGAAATTATCCTATGTTCACTGTACACCAATCCACAGCCTTAATGACAAAACTACTCTTTTCTCTTAAAACCTAGTCCAGTGCAAATGTCAATTAATGATACACAGAAGCTAAAGACACTTGTTAACTGAGCAGCTTCATGACAAAGTTAGTCAGTGTGCTTAATTAGGGACTAAGCTCTAAAAGCTCTGTCTTCTGGGGTTTAGAGATGGCTCTTTACAGCCCTTGCTTTTTAATTCAGTTTTTCTGATTAAGCTCAGTTTCTTTAAAGGGACTGAGCCAGTCCCCACATATAAACTTGGTGGTTACACCTGATCACCACTTTCTGCCAGCTGTGGGTAGCAGCCAGCATGAACAGGCACTGAAGTAGGTGTATGCTGAATCCCATCATTCAGAGACGGCCCTGTCAGTCCCAGGATGAATGAGAACAAAGCAGCTGCTCCTAGAGCGCCAAGGATTCAGAAAGCCATTATGTTATGCCAGTTCTGTGGGTGTAATAGGGAGGAACATTTCATATTGTATATTCTGGTTTAGATTATTCAGGCATGAAAAACATGCATAGTCTGCTGGATACACACGTTCCTAAATAATGCTACACATTTCTGATATTTCTGCCATGCACACTATCTGAAGAATGCAGAGATGCTTGTCTTTTCAGAATTGAATTGGAATTCCTATAGAAATGAACATTTAGCTAAATATAAATCAACTCTCAAGCTGGCTAAGAAGAAAAGTGTCCTAAAATGTACTAGTACGTGTTTTGATTAGGAATGAAGGAACATTTTATTACTATACATATACAGACAATTCAAAACATATGCTCTGTACACAGTGTTTTGGGGCAAAGTTTCATCAGTATAACAAACTTAATCTAGACTTAGTGACTTACTGAGGTGACTGACCAAAAGAAACCTATATGGTTTTCATGTTGTGTCTAAGGAATAACTGAATATGGAAACCTTTCTTTTGCTGGCAAACAGGGATGACTGGTTGGTTGATTGACAGGATTAGGCTACTGATATAAAAATTTTTGCTCATGGATAAAACAATATTTTGAAGTAGTTATTTTCTGAGCATCCATGGATCCACTGAGGAATCATGTAGGTTGGAAGGGACTATGCTTCCTAATGTGATTGGTTATTTGTGTGATAGATACCCAAAACTTTTCTGGCCATAGAAATCAAACTGAAGTATCAGGCTAACTTTGGTTTTGAAGAATATATATCTGAATTCTCACCTGAGATATACAGATTTTGAGAACTCTGACTAGAAACTGAGAATCATTTTTAAGCTTTCAGCCTGGCTCTTTCAGCTGCAATAGAGAAGAAAGAAAAGAAAAATGCTCTAAGTAGGTGGGGATTGTTAAAAAGTCCTTAAAAGTTCATTTTTATGTTCTTACAGTGCTGAAAGCCAATTTGCTAATCACTTTTACAGCTGATAGAGCTTAATCCATTTTATAGCTGGGAGAACTTGGCAAAGCAGAGGAGAAGTCTAAAGATCTGTTAGTCTATGTTATATGTGAAATAATTGGTCATAGCAGGGAAGTGAGTGCTATCCTAGAGGCACAGTTTACCATTTCACTTCTTTTTGCTTCAGTGAAGGCTGGATTAATCCAAACTGCTTGAGCTAAGAGAAATCTGAAAATTATATGGCACTAATATTACACTCATTTCCACTGAAGTAATGGGGCAAGAAATCTGGGTGCAGACTCTGACTGCTGTCTGTGGCTGTCTGAAATTCTCATGTAAAATCATGGGAAGTTAGATTTGCTTCTTTACTCACTCTGTTGCTAATTGTCATTATTCTAGGGATAATGTTAAGGTAAAAAGAGCAAGGTAAGCACCTGATCTCATTTCAGGGATTGATAGCAGGTTATCCCCCCCGAACGATGCTACTTTCCATCTAGCTGCCAAGTATTAACAGCTGTGTTAGAAATGACGACCATGACTCAATACTGATCACAGTCACCTTCTCAGTAAATAATGACCTTGAGTAAAACCTTTTCCTTTCCATTGCCTTTAGTTAAGCAATGTTCAAACCATTTTCTCATCTTCTGAAGCAATAAGAGGTGTGGCTCAGATGACAGATTGACATGATGGCCAAATCAGAGTTTACAGGGATCTTACACACTACACACCTGAATCCAATCATTTATCTAAAAACTTTTTGGAGTAAAACATTGGACACAGTATTGGTAAATGTTAATAAGCCTGAAGCAACAGCAACAGCTAAAGATGGTTGGCTTGGAGAAAATAGCAGAGAACTGGTATGGGTGATAAGGATGTTTCATATGCTGTGCTACTTCCTGCAAAGAAGTTAAAAGTGAACGCTTTCTTTTATATGATATTGTCCCTGCTACTTAATTACATTGTCATATTGTACCAGTGTGGCTATTAAAATAGCCAGAAAATTAAATTTTGAGTCACATTTTTATAGATTTCATGGACTTGGAGGAATGTTACATTTGTGCTCTCTTACATCATCCTTTGCTGTAATAGATAGATATTGCAATTCATTCCCAATGTCTCAAACTTCCAATAAAATTTTAATTTTATGGGAGTGACTTATTTTTTTGTTTTATTGGAGAAGGTCCATTTTCATTTATACTCACAGCAGCCTTATTTTTATTAGTCATTTTAGAGTATAGATATAAGGATTTTGGTAGATTAACGAGCTTTATTCTATACATACATAGCAGCAGTGGTCTGTAGGGATTCTTGTATCTGCTGCATTAGATGAAGATGTAATCATTAACACACTGAGAACATCATTCTGGCACATGCTAAATAGCTGTCACGCTCTTGCAAAGCCTGTTGATAACTCAGTGTAGATGTAGACATGTGTATCATGATTTAATATAATGCCAATTATTTCTTTATTATTGTCTCTAAATAAGTCAGGAAAGCTAGTCTTTAATATTAAACAGAACCTGAAGATGTTACTAGCATTGTCATTTAATACAAACAAAACACCATATGAAGTATACAAGACACTTGAGAATAAGTCAGTCAGGCCCTTCTAAATGTTTATTAGCTCTCAAACATCTGATTTTCCACCATTTGCTGTAACATAAAAAAAGAAGAAAGAGTCACTTAGCTACCACTCTCTCTCCTACACGCAGTACTCACTAGATTTTCTCACCAGCTAGGACAATCCATAGCTTTAAAATCGGAAGAAATGTATAACAGGAGAAGTGACAAAGACCTGACACCAGGTAGGGATAATAGACTATTCTGTGTCATAAGGCACATGGGCGGGTTGTATTATACTACAAGCTGTGTAATGAAGTGGCAACAAAATTACTCAAATGCAATTTTTAAGTCTTAACCTACATTACATGACTAGTTTATTGGATCTGCCACCTTCTGCATTCCCATTCCAAGACTCTGAGCAGTGAGAAAGGGATGGTATGTGTGGAGTATACTGGGATTAAGCTGTCCAACTCAAATTAGCCACTGGGAGGCTCACACCTATGCTGGACTTGGGCAGAATATGTGTAATTCATAAACTACTTGTGACATTCCCTGTAGAAGCTGGCCACCACATAGACTCTAAACCATCTCCAGCGGGCCTTTATTGGTCTGATTCAAGAAAGGACAGCAGTTTGGTGCTGAAAGTTAAGAAACCTTCTCTCTGATATTACAATTCACAGCTTTATTTGTGTGCCCTTTTTTTGCTGAGGTTTTCACTGGTAAAGTCTGCCTTCAGACCTCCCAGGTTCCTGAGCCTAAGAGCAGAGTATGTGGGAGTGAAGTATTACTGACAGTAGGGAAAGATGAAGTCTCAGAGCATTAAGCCGACTGTAAAAACACAAGCCCATTCAGCAAGATGGGATGCATCCAATGGTGCTGAGGAAGTTAGACCAGCAAACGATTTGGATTTTATGGTAATAGTCGATTGTGGTGGAAGCTGAATGTGATGTGAAATGGGATACTGTAAGAATGTAATATTCATTAAGTTTAGATGGAGAATCGACAGGAGGCTGCATAACATGTTTGCCAAGACCTGGGACATCCAAGTTGCTTCTGTTCCTCTACAGTGAAAAAGGACTCAGCTTCCCAGTTTGGTGCTTTAACCCATAGGTCAGCAAACTGGAAATTACATTGGCCATGATTTTCAAGAATGAGCTTCTTTGAGTTAAATGCCTTGCCTCAGGAAAGAACCCTGGATTCTGTCTTAAGGGAATAAAATAAAATCATGAGTAATGAAGTAAGCCTCAAAGGAGGAGAGAATTCAAATATAAAAATGTATTTAGGTTTTCCCAACATCTGGCTCTGGATGTATCCTCAATGAGCATGTGAGAATACTGAATTGTTCCATGGAATCTTCTAATCCAACCTGCTGTTTTAGAATACAAATTCTTCTCCATGGGTTGTTGCTGCGATATTATACTGATGACTATGGTTTGCAGGTGGCTGGAGTAGATAATCTGACAGTCTTTCAGCAATTCAGAGTACACGATGCATATATTGTATCCCATTACAGGCTTTTTCCCTCTGTAAGTTGCCCATAAATCAGTCAAGATAGTTATTAATTTGCTTGCTATCCATGGTTGCTCAAGGGATTGTATTTATAACTATATTTTGGACCGCAGGGATTTGGCAGCTACTACTATAAGAGGTCATTTGATTATCAACATTTAAGTATTTCATTACTGAAAATGATTGCTTAAATCCCACAGAAAGCTTTTATTACAATTGAATGAGAAAAATAGTTTAATGTGAGTGTTGAATAAAAAGATTGATAGGGATTCCTCTCTTGGAGAGAAGGGTGGGCCTGTCTGGAATATGCAGGCCAAGGCTTTTGGGGGTCAATCACAATAAATTTGTTATTATCCCAAAAAACTGACTACATTTATGGCTGCTCTCAATCAAAAAACAGTAATAAACTAAGTGCATTACTCTGATATTGCTATTGTTGTCAGGATATCTGTTTATGTTGTATGATATAAGTTGATATACATATAAGGTTGAGCAGACAGATGTCATTCATATTAAATGTGTATACTGAGGGTGAGATGATCTGTCTTATCTTAGACATCTGAATTTCCCTTTATGGCCAGTGGAGAAAATTAAGCATCTCTGCAGACTTATTAAGATAGATCATGTAAATAAGTTTTTGTATTTTCATTTTATCTTAGGTTTACTTAAAGGGGTACCCAATGTCAGAGCTTCCCCACACAAGCACATGATGGTGAATCAAACAACTGAACATATTACGACGTGGCCAGCTTTCCAACATACTACCAATTCAAGCTGCTCCATTCAAGCTGAGCATCCCAAGCCATCTGTTGGCATTTCAGAGATCAAGTGAGAAGGAAATGTGGTCCAGGGATCAGTAGTATCCAGGAAATGCAATGATTTCTGATAAGTTACGAGGTCATAGGGTCCATGCCAGAAGCCCAAGTGCACCTAAGATGTTTGTTACTCCAGGTCAAAATCGTGTTTCTATATCTTCCTTTTTATAAAGACATGTGATTTACAAATTTCTGGGGTCTGGCTAAAGACAAGAGAAGTAGATGGGTCAGAAGGCCATTGAAGTAAGCTCCTGCAGTCATACAAACCAATAGAGTCACAGAGGAAGACAGGCAAATGTTACAAATGACGTCTCCATTGCTGAGTTTCCCAGTTCCTCCCTGTAAGCCCTCATTTTCATAGCTCTGAATATAAATAATATTAAAAAGGAGTAGCTCATAAAAAGTAGTTTGAAAGTACATGTTTCAGCACTAATCTTTTACTTGACCAGGTAGTGTGGTCAAGCTACTGTCTTCAGGGTCACTGTCTTGTCCTAATTTCTGAGTGAAACAGAAACAGGAACTTTAGCAACCAATTAAAACCAGGAAGCAATTCTGACAGTTAAATTTGGTGTTTATTGGGCCATGTCTGTAAGAAAACATAGTTAAGGTCTTTCCAGTAAAAGGGATGTAAGTGGAGGGGTGGGGAAGAGAGAGAAGTTAATTGCCAAGGAATGGAGAGAGATGCATCTTGTTTGCAACTTGTGGAATGTACAGTAGTGGATGGAAGGAAAAGATGATCTCTCAAAGTTTATGTGTTTTGCTATTCAGTATACTTGCAGATTTTATTCCCCACACTAATTTTTGGAAGGTTTTTTTTTACTCTCCTTTAAGGGCCAGACATGAGACCTGAGAAAGTGTAGTGTAAACTGTTCCCTTGCTGATAGCTGAGTGGCTTTGTCTTTTGTCAGTCCTTTTCGTAAGATCATTCTGCTGTGTTGAGGTTATTTGGTTTCACTTTTATCATTATCATGAGGGTTTTTCAGTGCATAATAAAAGCAAAGTGCAAGTATAAGGTCTAGAGATAATTTTGTTGGGTTTTTTAAGTGCTTATACATACGCTGAATACCATGTATGTTATCCATCTTTTCCATTAAATTATTTTGAGTTTTGAAATCAGCTTAGCATGTCAGTAAAACAAAAGAATCACAATGTGAGATTCAGCAGTATACCTAAAACCAAAATTGCAAGGAATAACCAAAAAGCTGCAATGGAAATCTTTCAAGCCTAGCATTTTAACATCTTGCTAATGTGGCAAACAGTGCTGCAAAAAATCAAGCAACAATACTTTGTTATACCAGATTAAAATACATCTTCCAGAACATTCCTTAAAGCTCTACATAGATAGTCCAAAACTTGTCTTGACATTTGAAATGTGTAACAAAATATTTCCATATTTTATATATTTTAAAATGCCTTTATTTTTTAAATTATTCATACCATTGACATTGAAAGTACTGTGTTTTCAAAGGCTTTTCAGAATGGCTATATTAGATATGGAAACAGAGCAGGACTTCACGCAAAACTGATCAAACTTTGTAACTGAATAACAAATCTGTTACAAAAAAATCCCTTTGAGTAATGTAAGCCTGTCTGCATGCCTTTTTCATCCAGAAATTAGTGGTAAGCATGTCCAGGTTACTAAGGATAAGTATCAAGGATTGACAAAAAAATAAAAAATTAAATACATTAGGTATTTCTCAAGACAGTGCATAGTTTTAACCTCAATCAGAAGGTCTTAAGGACACTATACTCCTTACACGTTCTAAATGGAAAGCATAAATCAGATGGAAAATATTTGTCTTAACGAGGGTTACATTTCATTCCAATTTTAGGGAAGTCTTGGGTGACCTGAAATTTCCAGTGGATGAGTTGCTAGATTGATAGAACAGCTGATGCAACTGTTAATTTTACACCAGAATTTTAAGAACATGTGAGACCTATTATTTTGGAGGCTTTTGTACATTTACGATGACATCAGATGGTGCTCAGAACACAGGAATGCACTTGTCTTCTTGGCTGCTTTTTTGAAAGCATGTATTTAAATTAATTTTAGATTTTCTATTGATTTCAGTGATACAGGATGGGGCAGTTAGGTTGAAGAAAATCAAGACCAATAAAAAAACATGCCAGTAAGGTAAGAAAAGAATCATGGGAAAATGGTCTATCACAGGAAGGTTCCTTTGTAGAAATTTGTTTAAAATAGTACAGTGTATAGATCTGAATAATAGTAATAATAATAATAGTAATTTAAAAATTTACTTTTGTATAACAAGGAGTGACATAAAAGATATAGTCCAGAACTGAGTGGTGCATAAATATCCTATATGTCCTTTAGTACTGTGAGGCACTGCAGCACAGGGATAGAAAGGTCAAGGAAGTGATCCTTCTTTGCCATTATTTAGTGCTCAGTCCCTACAAACAGGCTGACATGGACAAGAAAGGTAAGGCAAATCCTTCACTTCTCAGCGTCCAGAAGCCTCAGGCAATGGCTAGGCAATCGATGCAGAAGTGCTGTGAAGGCTGAGAGCAACTCCTTTCCACTGCCTCTGTCTGCCATCTGTGTGCTATCACGCCCTTGCTGGAAGCAATCGCTCCCACAGCAGGGTCAGTGTAAGGAATTGTCTCAACTGCTTCAGCCAGATACAGAGTGAACCACTTTATTTTACAGGGCCTTCAGAAGCAGCTTCAACTTAGGAAATGAATTTTTCATTGGACTGGATTGGATTTTCATGGATGAGAGTTGCTCACAACTTGATCTCTGGATTAGTCTGCAAAGGAGCTTTTCTCCAGCAGAGATGTGATTAAAAAAATCTGCTTAAGGTTCAGACCACAGGCATAACATAAACCAATGTGGCTGTTTTCTGGAGTGACTTTTGACCATTGCCTTACTAGCAACATCAGTCTTAAGAGTACAGTATCAGTGGGTACGTGCTGCAAACCCCAGTGTAAAATGGCAGTAAGAAAAATCCTAGAAATCAGAATCTTTGTGGCGTTTCTAGCTAGCACCCTTTGCAAATCTTATTTCTTTTGGCTTTATGCCATTAGGAATTGAAATAATCAGGACAAGTAATCTTTCAGAATATGTAAACCAAAAGGGACACATAAAGTAATGAAAGTATACTTCTTCCCCTGATTAACAAACAGGCATCAAATAGTGCAGTGCTTTCACTAAGGTTATTCCTTCAGTGATTAATTTTTTTCTAGGTACGTACTAGAAAGAGTATGAATTATAACTTCTTGTTTATGATGTATGAACCATTACTTGGGTGTTCATGGTATTGTGTTACCAATGTTCCTGATAATAAAGATATATAGCATAATAAATTCCTGACCTTTAAAGTGATCATTCATGGGAAGGTATATGTCTACAGTATTAGTATTTGAATAAGGAGTCTTCAATAGTCTGTTGAATTTTTTACCTGTGAAGATTAAACAGGAAGAAAAAAAGAAAAGAGCAAATGAGCTGCTAGCAAAGACCCATTGTGTGTAGGAGTCAGCGGAGTGATGAGGCTCACAGCTTCTTGCTCGAACAGTTTCACAGTTTGATAGGCCATTTGTTTATGCCTTTTTGGGTAGGTTTGGCTAATAGGCCAAGTTGCTCCAATTTTTTTGCAGTAAAAATATTCCCAGTCTTAAGAGATTTTAAATTTTGTTCTCATTTATGTTTTTACAAGTAAAGTAATTTTTCCGTTTTGCTGATCTGTAAAATAGGTATTGCAATTTGTAAATTGCAGAAAGTTTTTTTTTTTAAACATGGATTCTTTAAAAATTATCTAAAATCATTTAAAATGTATTTTCAAAACATGGATTTATGGAAAACATGCACTATTTCTAGGCTGTGTTCATCTTATTTCCAGAAAATCCCAGAATCTTAAAACCTCAATGAAGAGGAACAGCTGCTAAAAAGACATAACAACAGGGACTCAAAGCATGGTATATTTGAGGGGAGGAGAGGAGAATTCAGCTGTGCAACTTCTAATAGAGAATTACATTTTCCCATATATTCCTTGAGGATTGCAGGAAAGGAGTGATTTTAATGCACCCACTAGACTGCATGGGACCTAGAGACGTGCACTAACAAGTGCTGTTACTGTGTTTCCAAAGCTCACGATAACACCCCTATTAAAAAGGAAGGTTTTATTCTGCAGCTAAAGACTGGAAGCTTGTAAAACTACTGACTCTGCCATGTAATGAAACAGCTTCTCCCAACTTTATAAATGTAGCAACAAAAATATACCATGTAACAGGAAGTACCAAAACTTAATTTTAATGCCTTCTTAAGTTTCACTCTCTTTAAAAGTTCACATCCGTGGAAACTGTGAATGACTGTAAGTGTTATTTGCATCAGAGTATGCCTAATTCATAATTACCTACTTTGTGCACAGCATCAATTTACAAGCCCTCTATTCACTAGCAATTTGAAAAGAACTTTCAGATTAGATATTTGGTAAATTTCAATTAGACTAGAAATGCCTTGGGGGGCCAGTTACATATTGTGGTATTTATGCAGGCATCAAAGATTTAGTTGTTTAGACAAGGAAAACAAAGGCCATCTGGCTATTCAGAGTATTTAGGAAGAGTTCTCTTTATTTCAACCTAGATTTTTACCGTAAATAGATGTCCCAGTTACAAAAAACGTTACCCTTTCTGATAATCCATACTTCTATATTGGTTGTGTCGATAACTTTTAATTTTAAAATCTTAATTTTTTTTAATGTACACTACTACATAGATAGAATAACACTTAAGAAAATCCTGCATTCTCATTTTTGCTGTAGTTTTCATGAACAGAAATTCATAAGTACCACTGGAATTCAGAATAAGTTCAGATATTTTAAACTTTGGAAAATGAGTAAGATTAGATTTTTTCTGGACCATCTGATAATGATCTGACTAGTCCATTTTCTAAACCATGCGGATGAGTTGCATTTGAATTTAACCCTCCGTGCTTGCAATGCTTTTTCCAATTCACTGTTGCTCCCTTGAAGCTAATCCCAGCCTTTGCCAGAAGAGGCAGCAGACTGACTTGGGTTTATCACTAAATAAACTGCTAAAAATAAGCTGTTAAATCAATGAACTCTTTAAAAAAAAAAAAAAAGAAAAAGAAAAGGAGTAAAAGTCAATTGGCTACTAATCTGCTATGTTATAATTACTAGTACATGAAAAATGCATTTAAAAATTAGTACTTCCATTGCAATGTTTTCTGGCATAAAACTATGTTTTGCCTTTATTACAGGTCACATGCTTGCATCATCAACTTGGCTGAGTAAGGTGGAAGGACCATTACTACTTGTATAGCGGCAGTCTGATCCTAAATCCTTGAAAATAAAGTGAAATATAATCTGAACATTGAAGAAATAAAACCTTAGTCTTTCACAGCCGGTTGTTCTATCCTTGTGACTGCATGTTAGACATGCCTGTGCACCTGCTTTTATAAGGCTGCTTTTATAAAGAAGGCCTTCTTTCATGACTAATTTGAGTATGTGTGACTTCAGCTGCATTTTTATTAAAATGCTAACATAGAAAGGGACTAATAAAATAGGCCAAATCCTGTTGTAGGCTAAGGACAGGGAGTTGTGAACAGCATAATCTGTGATATGCAGGCATTTTGCCACCCTATAAATGGTGAGAGAATTTATTTCTTGATTCTCAGTAATCAATACATTTACTCATGCATTCTTTTCAGTGGGATGAAGTAGACCTTGATTATCTTTGACTCTACTTCTGTATATACAGCCAAGAACAGAGAAGACTCTGGTAAGAGTTCAGCATGGTGTAGAACTTTAGAGTTTCCCCTCCTTCTCTTTTTTTGTTATTCCCTGGAGTCCAAGGATGGCTTCCTGAGGGGACTGGTCAATAAAGCAGCAAACCATTTTGAAGTGTGCCACGGGACTCCCTCTGCACACCACTGTGCACCCTTGCTACTCCCTTCCACCGGCAGCAGCTGCAGAGCCAGGAGACAATTTGAATTTCTTCGTTTCTCCTCAATGCTGCTTCTAAAGAGAAAAGACACCTGGTACAAGGTGGGAGATGATGCTACTTAAAACACTTAAATGCTCTACTTTTAAAAATTTTTATCTGGTTATAATTTCAGAGAGAGTAAGCCACTTCCAGTGTCATTAACCACTTTTATATCTCAGATGGTGAAGGGCAGAACTCATCACACAGCCAAATTCTCAGGTTCCAAAACCTTTATTTGGGTCATTTCTAATATGCTGTTGAAAGATCTCTGTCATCAGTACTGCACTACCATTATTTTATCTGCTCTCTGTGTACGGTTTCTTGGAATGAATACAGTTCTTCATGGGAGGTTAAAATAAAGAAACTGTTCTTATCTTTTCAGGTAAAAAAAACATGTTGTATCTTACCTAACTAACACTGGGCTTTACAGTGGCACTGCTTCCTGTTCTTTCCCTTTGTAGTTTATGTAGCCATAACATTTCCATAATTCTTCCCTGAATCTCAGGGAGAAAAAAAATAAAAAGAATAAGAAGAAGTACCAGACTGTATAAGGACCCGGGTCATGACTTGTGTTTTCATTTAGGGCCACATTTTGGAATTGGAAAAGTTACTGTGTCCAGAAATTTTCTGTTTGCTTCCTTCTGATCTTTGCCCTCTCTTTATTTCCTTGAACTTTCCTACCATTTGCTCCATTCTTTGTAATCCCTCAAGCCCATTACTTTATGACACTATTAGCATTGTGCTCAGGCTGCTACACAAAATCTTACAGTAAAGTTTTCTGATTACTGCATTGGTACCATTTTTCAAGTACAGGCTAATCACTGAGTAGGTTCTGAATCCTGGAGACCAATAATATTGTTCTACTCAGATGAGAAATTTAGTCTTCCCCTTCAACATCAGAGTACAGGAGATATCACCCTTGTTTCTGTCTAGCTCTGTTGAGTCTGTCTCTGCCATTGTTAGCCCCCCTACCTCCATCTTGCAGAGCAAGAGAAATCAATAGGATCTTCCAAAATTTTTAAAAATTTTGTTTCTGAAGCAGGAGTTACCATTTTTTTTCCTGATAGGTGGAACTGTGTTTCTGTGATTCTGTGAACTTCTCCTGCAGAAGGGAGGAGATGGAAGCCCAGCCTCTTCTTGTCCTTGGCAGCACTGAGAGACAGTGGTGGTTGGTAGAAACACAGGACATGAGGAAAACAAAATCACTGGGAAGCTAATTAAACAGGCTACCATCAGAGGTGGTGTAGCCTGACTGCACAAAGCCCTTAAGTAACCTGGCCTAACTTTGGTGTTGGCCCAGCTCTGAGGAGGGGATTGGACTAGGTGGCCTCAGAGATCACTCCTGGCATGGTGCTATGCAATCACACTTTGCATGTCTCAGCACAGCACATGCGCCACCAGGCCATGGGGATCCTTAACTAAAACACTGTGTCTGTGCAGCAGGGTGAGTGCTCTTCCGTCTGTGCCAGAGTCAGAGAACCCAGCATCCCTGGATCTCTGTTTCTGTCTCTGCAGTGCTCAGCTTGAAAAGACAAGGTGGGATTTTTCAAGGTACTTGCTGATGGAATAGGCAGAACATCTTCTGAGGTAAGGTATAACCCTGTCTGTCCCATCTGAATGGCTATTGCAAAAAAACAGATGATTGGCACCTTTTCCATTAAAGATCATTTGTTAGCATGTGAAAGTAAAGTAGATAATTTGGGGAACTTTGGGCTAAGTATATAGACAGTGAGTGGACAATGGAAGAACTAGAGATGTCATCTACCTGGACTTCTGTAAAGCCTCTGATACAAGTCCCCCCCAACATGCTTGCCTCTAAATTAGAGATGTGGGTTTGATAGATGGACTGTTAGATGGATAAGAATTTGGCTGGATGGCTGCATCCAAAGAGTTACAGTCAATGGTTCAATGTCCAAGTGGAAACCAGGAATGAGAGATGTCCCTGAAGGGTCCATACTAGGAACAATACTATTTAATATCTTAATCAATGACATAGGCAGTAAGATTGAGTGCACCATCAGCAAGTTTGCAGATGACTTCAAGCTGAGTGGTGTGGCTGACTTGCTGGAGGGAAGGGATGTCATCCAGAAGGACCTTGGCAGACTTGAGGAGTGGGCCCATGGGAACCTCACAAAGTTCAACAAGACCAAGTACAAGGTCCCGCACCTGGATAGGGGCAATCCTAAACATGGATACAGGCTGGGTGATGAGTGGATTTAGAGCATCCCTGCAGAAATGAACTTGCGGGTACTGGTGGATGAAAAGCTGGACATGAGCCAACAATGTGCGCTCACAGCCCAGAAGGCCAACTGTACCCTGGGCTGCATCAAAAGAAGCATGGCCAGCAAGCTGAGGGAGGTGATTCTGCCCCTCTACTCCCCTCTGGTGAGACCCCACCTGCAGCATTGCATCCAGCTCCGGAGCCCTCAGCACAGAAAAGACATGGACTTGTTGGAGTGGGTCCAGAGGAGGACCACAAAAATGGTTAAAGGGATGGAACACCTCTCGTGTGAGGACTGGCTGAGAGAGTTGGGGTTGTTCAGTCTGGAGAAGAGAAAGTTCCAGGGGGATCTTATTGTGGCCTTTCAGTACTTAAAGGGGGCTTATAAGAAAAATGGGGAGACATTGGACATAATAAAGAAATTTTTTATGTTGAGGATAGTTAGACACTGGACCAGGTTGCCCAGAGAAGCTGTGGATGCCCCATCATTGGAAGTGTTCAAGGTCAGGTTGGATGGGGCTTTGAGCATTGTGATTGTGGGAAAAAAGTGTCTGCCCATGGCAGGCAGATTGTACTAGATAATCTGTAAAGATAATCTCACATGATCAAGTGGGCCTGGAAAGAGCCATCAGATCAATTAGAGACAGGGATAGTCCCACAGCAGGCAAGATTCAAACAAGCTCATTATTTTCTATAACATTTGATAGCATAGAAACAAAAAGTGTTATGAGCAAAAAATGCATGGATATATCTTATTTCACATACCCTGTGATCTATATTTGAGAAACTCCGGAGTAGAAGATAAACATACCTGTACAGAAATGAAACTCATTTTGGAAAATTCCTGAGTTTTTCCAAAACGTGCTGTTGATTCCTCTTGTCCTACACATAAAGACATGTCATATAAGGTATTTATTTTCGTATTACTATATGGCTAATGAGAGATTGGATCTATTTTGGGGCCACATATTGAATTTGTTTAGTGGTATGGCAGGCTGCTTATATATAGATAAACTGAGAATAATTTGACAGGAACATGTGACATTTCTGGTCAGTAAGGAATGAAGACAATATTCATACAGAAAGATACCTGTGAAATACGGAGAAAGAAGCATGCAAATGAAAAACATGACAACACAAACAACCTGGGATAAAATAAATCCATCTACCATCCAGACCAGTTAGTGCCTTTCTGTAACATGGTCCATTCCATCCCACATGTCATTTCATTCAAAGAATTAAATTCCTCCTTGTTTACAAATGTTCTTGGAGCTTCAGGATTTCTCTCAGATTCCTTGGGAAACATTTCTATGAACACTAGACCTAGTAAACAAAACAGAGGAAAGGACTGTTAACCTGCACACAGATGTCCACATTAAAAAATTGGTATCCTAGTTTGGTCCAGCCCAGGTAAGTGTTTAATATCTGGCTACTTCTAGGGGTTTACCATGGGCTATTGGTTGCTTTCTAGCAGGTAGTTTAGCTGTGGATATCCTGTTTCAGCAGGTAAGAAAGCTCACCTGTCCTTATTGAAGAGGGACAGATCAAAGCAGCTGGCTTCAGGGCAGATTTAGTGGCTCCTAAAATATGTTATTTACTTGTGTGTTTCTGTGTCTGTAGGGTTTGAGACACTAAATATGGTTTGGCTCCTGGCTCATCAGCAGGGATCTTGAAAACCTAAGAAAGTCACCTGCTACTTTTGGTGTTGTCATGTTCCAAGATGCAGAACTGGACCCTGGGCTGGCTTCTGAAGCCTGGGCTCTCCCAGAGAGCTGAGCTACACAAACTGCCCCAAAGTTAGGTTCTGTGAGCTTCTTCCTAACTGTCCAGTGAACCTGATATTCATGAACCTGATTTAGCACTGTCTTCTGATTTCACTGAAGAACTGAGGGTCCAGCAGGCTGGCTTTTGGTGGTGGTCATGGTGGGCTTTTCTGATTTATAATCTTGTTAGGTTTTGGGTTTATTTCTTTAATATGGGTGTCAAGTCTAATTTCTGTGAATGGAAGCTGGGTTGGCTTTCAGCCAGCTCAAATGCTGATGAATTGTAATTAGCCACACATGTGTTACATGGTACAGATTTTCTTCAACTGGAAGAAAGTCAGTCCAGACCAGCTGATAAGTATATTTATTTTCTCAAAAGTCACATCAAGCAGACACTTCAAAATATAATTTGAAATGTGCTGTTTCCATGAATACTGCTTCCAGAATAAATGTTTGTTAAGACCAGGGGTTAAACAATGAAAAGAATATAGAGGAATGCAGTTCCCCATGGTCCAGGGACCTGTACTTCTCCATAATTCTTCCTTCTCTTTGGCTGGTGCAGTGGGAGCCTCCCCTTCATAAATATACCACTTCCCAGAAAAGGAACAAGAAAGGGAGAGAAATGTAGCCAAAATGAACTCAGGCTTTTTTTTTTTTTAATAAGTATTTCTGGAAAATATTTTGTGGTATTTGCTCAGCCCTATTAAATCATCCAAACCATTTTATTGACACTGAAGTTTATCCATATAATCATTACAGCTGCACTGACTTCAACAGAACTATTCTCAATTGTTGCAGCTGAGGATCAAGACTAGGGAATTAACACGTTGGCAAGTATACTATCAGATGCTCTTGGTGATACTGTATTAAAGGTTTATAACACAATGAAAAGAGCTGTAGGCTGATAATCAGTCTATATTGTCCCTTTGTTTCTTTTACCCCCACTGGTCTTTGTCCATAGTCTTAATGCCACATGTACAGCCCTCTGCCCACATTATTCATGTCACTGTCATGTTCTCATTTACCTAGCATAACTGCTCTGTTGTATTGCTTTTCCCTTTTAAATTCACTCTTTCCTGACACCAAAATATATTTTCAAGGACTTTTCTTGGAACTGTTTCTCTGTATATCCCTCTTGATCAGCAATGAAAACACCATAGGTGAAGAGAACGACAATGATTTCATGCTTTCAAAACACACTCCACTCAGAGAAGGGATTGCAACACTGACATTTAGCTTCAATTTCTTTCTAGACCAATTAACAGAGAAAGGTGTCACTGGGAACTGCATAGCACCAGCAAGATTTTTGGATGGGTGAAGACCATGACAATTTACCAAAAATAAGTAGATTACAGCTCCCAGTTCCATTAGTGCAGCTGCACCCCAGATTGGATTTGGATAAGCAATCACAAGAAAGCCCTTTCCTATAGGCATGTCACAATTAATACAGGGATTTCTCTCCAGATCAGGTCTGAAACTCATCAAAGTCAGTGGGAATCTGTCAGGGGCTTCAGTGGAATTTGAATCAGGCCTTGAATTAGTCCTGAATATACCCGTTTGATGGCATTATAAGGAAAGACAAAGATAATTATTAAACTAGTTTAAAATTACGACTTCCTGTGTTACATGGAAATAACTTACCATCATAGATAACCTCATACTCTTTCACATTTCAGCTAACACCACAACAAGGTCTAAGACTGGAATAAATGTTGCAAGCTTCCAGCTAGTCCAGGATAGGTATACCACACCCACTGAAGAAAATAAGGTAACTTTTATAGGAGAAGCAGGTAAGTGGCATATGCCTGACTTTGATACATATCCAAGCATAGAAAAGAACAAGAAGTGACTATAAATTTATGTCCCATTTTTTATTATGTTATTTTAACAAGTGTGAAAAGGGATCCCACAGGGACCATGTTTAATACCCAGCAGAGAAGTAAAAACAGATACTTTCTCCTACTGTAGAAACTGCCAGGGACAGACATTTTTATTGTAAAGAAATTAGGAATCCAAGCTTATATTAACTAAAGAAAGTGTGAAATATACCTAAGCAGAAGACAAGCCTGACATGACTAATAGAGTCTACCTATCCCTACTTATGCCTTTTTCAGTGTATAGATTATTTGGTCTAAAGACTGAATATTATAAAGGTGGGTAAGAAAAGACAAAAAGAAAGTCTGGCTGTGGAAAACTCTTTCATTCCTATGTGTGTTGGATAGGTGAGTATTGTGCTTCCTCTGATCTTGGATTCACAGAATTTTTTCATGGGTGCCTAGAAATAATAATGGTGAAATTCTATGTTGATAATGCCATCTTAGTAGGTTTCTTTTACAATATTTTTGACTAATATCCAGAGATGCCACATGTTAGACTTTTTGTTCTTTAACACACAAGAGCTCAGTACTTCTAGTAGCAAAATACCCTTTTGTACTTGGAAGCCAACTACACAATTTCTAGGTAGTTGCATTTTTTAAGTGCTATTATATTTGTCCAGTGCACCCCTAGGAGGAATGCTAGTGTAGTAAACTTCTTTATGATGAACCAACTGTTCTGTTAGATTGTAAACTTCCTGGAGAAATGTATGTATTTAAAGCCCTAAGATAGCACAAGTAGCAGACTTGCTCTTTCATTTGAGGTGATACGTTGGTTTGATATTGTATGGTCATAAGTTATATAACCTATAATATAAGTGCCAATGCATAAAAATAAACCAGTAAGGATAGAGCAGGTATGTACATACAAGTGTTATGAAGCTACCGATATTCAATATATAACATTTCAAAACAACTCACAAAATCATGGTAGGATCAGACACTCTTTACTAGAAACCATGACAATAACAACACAATAATTAGAAGACATGGCATTCAATGTGAAAAAAAAGAAAAACCAAACCTCAAAATTTTGGTTTTCATTAATTCCTAAGTTCAATATTTTATCATCCCAACCTAAGGCAGAGAGTATTCAAGAAGAGTGATAGATCAAGTGGTATTTCTGGAAAGTCATTTCACCATTCTGCACTGGGGTTTCCTCACAAATTCAATGAAATAAAGAACAACTTTGTGGTCAGTACAGTTGGCAAATGTAATCTTCACAAAGATTTAGTACCAACTTCTAATAAAAAATTGTGAGATAATGTTACCACTGCCTTTTTATGTTAATATTCAATGCTGCTTATATATGAGATTAAAGGCAAGTTTTGCAGCCCTAAATCCCACTGAGAAGCAGCTAGTCATGTGAGGAGTCCCATATCTCCTCAGTCTCTTTCTGCTGATCAGTTTTCCACCTCTTCTATAAGGAATGAAGAAAGCAGCTTTTGTACTCATATATTCCTAAACTTCACATAAGTTCTGTAGAATTTAACCCCAAGATAAAGAAAGATGGCCTCTTATAGATTCATAAATTTTTAAGGCAAAAAGACAGATCAGGGAATTCTTCTTAGTGTTTCTATATTAAGACCATAAATTCTGTTTGAACTAAAACTGTAGGTCTTAGAAAGTCACTCTGTCTTTATTTTAACAGCTCATATAATGAAGAAATCCTTTTATTCCTGAATGAATCTTACAAGTCAGAGTCCCAGCATGGCAAGGACTCAGAGTAAGGAGTAAGAAAGTTAAAGATCACTTAAGAAATAAAAATATGGGTAAGATCTAATTGCAATTCAGTAGTGAAGCTATCAGATTCTGTCTTCTGACATAGGAGCAGAGCCAAATTAATCTGTTAATTTTAACTTATCTAAAGAAAAATTCTTCATGTCAGAAATCTGCAAGGGTCTACCCAATTTCATTATCTCACCCACTTCCGGTCACCCTATGTGTAAACTTTCTGCTTTTGCTATCACACGTCTCAGAAACTTTTCAGAACTTGAAATAAAGAGATAAAAATCTTGAGAAATTAATAGAGGGTCACTGAGAAAAAAATAGGATGAATTGCCAGCTTTCAGCAAAACTCAAATCCACTTAAACTGCTCTGAGATTTTAAAATGTCTTGTTAATCTGCTTCATCATTTTTGTTTGTCTTTGCTCTTCTGAGCTTTGGCCAGGTCCTGAAGCAGAACAAGCATTTGTGGAGCATAGCTTATGTTTATGACATATTTAATAAGGTGTAGTGAAGTGTATTATAATTATACGATTTGTCAAGTGAACACTTTCAACGCATGTTATGTTTGATTGTTATTTCAAGTTTTGCAATTTAGACCATATGTGACCTAATAAGAGGGATTTGAGCATTAATATCCACTTACTGTAGCCTATTTCTAATTATTTTTGAGAAGTGTTGAAATACTAAAGGACACCACTACGTCCTTCAAAGACATTAATAAAACAGGAGGTATTATTTGTAAAATAAAACATCTACCTTACCAAAAAAATGGAGGTTCCACCTCTACCAACAACAGGTTTCCTTTCAATATATCAATATGGAGAAGAACTTTCCAGAAAAGGAGTCACTAAGCACAAAATTAAGTCCTTTGTAGCGAAAAGTGTATGCCCATGTCCACAGGAATGGCATTCAAAAGGTAGGGGAAAAGAATTCTCTAAATATAATGTTGAGTAACAGTGCACTTAGAGTGCCAGAAAATTATATTTAGGCCCATGCCTTTGCATAGCTAGAGACATACACAGGAGACCAGACCCCTGACCGCAGATGAAGATATGCTCTAGAGGCCTTGCACTCCAGTAAGACTTTTTATCCTACTGCTGGGATGGGCTGTTCTATCTTAAGCAGATTTCTAGGGTATACCTGAAGTGTTTGGTTTTTTCAGTTAAATTTGGGAGAGAAAACTAATTCTCGATTTTGCTTGAGCATCTTCTTAAGCTATAGAAATGTCCTGCTCCCTGGCAGTCTTCTTGGGTGATTCTGCACCTGAACGAACATTTCGCTCTTTATTTAGTTTCCTTTCGTCTTTTGATTTTCCTGTTAAAAATCTGAAGAGTTAAGATAAAGCAAGATGGAAGTATCATAGTTTTACAATAAATCATTGGTGGGTATTGCAGTTGGAGGGAGATGGAAATTTTATATGAGAAGTTTTGACTCTCAGATGTCTCTCCTGACCTAAGTCTATATTGGTGCACTCCTTTTTCTGAGGTTTGTTTTTCTCAGAGTTTCTGAAACCTTGGGTGTTTCCAGACAAGCCAAATTTGTTGTGATATTCCCCTCCAGAAGGCAAGATGAAAATGGCTTCTTCAAGAACACTACAAGGCTTGAAAAGGACCCAAACCCTGAGTATCACATTCCTGGATATGAAGCCTAATTCCTAGGAATATGGAAGAAACAGTCTCCACTGATAACACCACTTGGATTAATTATAAAAACGTGAGTCATGATGAACTAGGTAAATTCACAGAAGATGATCTGGAGCTCTGAGTACCAGAACAATCAAAGTGTAACACTGAGTCAGATGGCGAGGCTGTGCCAAGGAGGGGTACTTCAGGTGTACCTCTGTACTCAGTATTTCCTACTGGTTAGCTCTAGGCATCCTGCAGATCACTGCAGATTACTGCAATGGGATTGTTTCCATGAAAAAACATCTGGTACCTATACCAACATCTGGAAAAGACTGACCCTTCATTTTAACTCTTCATTCACTTCTTTCACCTTTTTGGAGAAGGTTTGTGGGATGGAGATGTCCTGTTTTGGTACATTCCCTAGCGTTCTTTGGTCTGAGTTTCTGAAGTGAGCTAGTAAACAAGAAGTCCTGAAGTTATCACAGGTCTTAGTGATACAGATTATGCCATTAGTGTTACTTCATCAATTTCTTGCTGTCTGGAATTTTTGAAAGTAATGTGTAGGACAAGTAGGTCAAAAGATGAAGCAAGAACATTTCTATTTATTTTGTCTGAAACAATGGATTCAAGCAAGTTTTCTCAGTAAGGTGACATCTGTATTTCTTTCATGGATACTGTATCTTACAAATATTTTATAAAGTTCACATTCTGTAAATGCAATAGAAACTGGACAACAAGAAGCAGCATCTTTGCTCATGCTTCCAAGCCTTTTATAATATGGTTCACCACTTGGCTCAGAATATTTCTCACTGAGCTTTTCCTATGGCTGCATTTCCAGTATTCATCTCATTGTTCCTTTGCATTTTCTGTCCCTACTCTTTCTTTATTCCTGCCTCTCTCAAAACCACATGGATGAGGAAAGGAGCAATTATAGGCTACTATAGTAATTTAAGTAACAATCATTCTTAGACCAAGCTACAGCAATCATAAAAGATTTACTCTGCTACTATTATTGAAATAGATGTTATGTTGCTAACTCAACAATCAAACCCAGTTATGTGACTTAAGGTTGATGAGAATGATTATGCAAGAATGCAGCTCACAGGAGTCTGTATGTAATGATTTATGACTGCATTTAGGTTCTTCTTGCTTTATCTCTTTGTTTCCTGTCATTTGCCCCTGAATCAGTTGCAGAAATTGTGTCAGGTTTACAGTAGAACACATAATAACTAGCAAAGTGTGATGCAACAGTTTTTCAGGTAAAAAGATTCTAGTCAAATATTAGAACTCTCACTGAAGTATTTGCATTTTGCATGTCAATTTTTCAGTCATCTTTTTCAGGTAAAAGTAATTGCATTGCATGACATGATATGTAGAAGAGTTAATGTAGTAAACAATACAGCATAATAAGCCTTTCCAAAATTCCTAACAAGGTCTTTTACTGGGCTATTGACAATAATAACTTTACTGTGGAAACAGCTGACTTAGCAGTTGCAAAATACATTCACACATTCTTTTGCTTGAAACAAGCTAGGTGGCCAGAATGCTTTTTGTATGTTTCTCTTATGCATGCCTGACATCTGGCCTCAGCCTCGTAAAACAGGCAAAAACAATATTGAAAACAGGAGTAAAACATGGGGTAATTGAATTAACAGATGGGGAGTGTCAGAACTTCCTCTGTCTATCATGATGTAGGGAAACAAAATGTTAAATGCAAAAAGGAAACCAAAGAGGACTGGAAAAAATTCTGCCTATTTAATGAAGGAATTAAGATTTTCCTTAAAAATATTGCATAAGACTTTTGAGCAGATAACTTGCTTTTGACGTCTGGAGACTCCTCTGAAATGGAGTCTCATGAAATTTTAATTGCATGCATCGTTTTCTAAAAATGCCAAACAGTTGTGGTTTTTTTTTATTAAAAATCCAGACATTAAACTAAAGCTATCAGCATAACCCTTAAGACAATGTACTTCTACTTTAAAAATGCTGTGTTAAAATTTCAAAGTGATACTGTGATTATTATTTATAATGGTTTAGATCACTGAAATATTTTGTAATAGATCTATGATGGTTATATCTGTAGAGTTAAATAAAGAGTTCCAGGAAACATTCCCAGAAACTGAAACCGGGTTACCTATCTAGATAAGTTTTTAGAAAGGTCCATGGTGCATTTTTGGTCTACAATAACTAGCTCACTTTTTGACAGCTCCTGATGAGGCTCAGGGACTAGACAGACCAAGGATCCTTCAAAACAGGTGGTTTGTGTCCAGTTACATAATTTCTTATAGGCAGTTTTGGACATGGGCTATTGAATGCCCACTGGCAGTATTGCCAGAATAACAATTCCAAGCATCTTTAATTTACTGCTATTGACATAGTCATCGTGTCTATCCAATACTTTTGACTATGTGAAGAGTCCAAGCCCAGCTGTTACTACAGGGATGACAGAAAGTGGCACTTCTTACAGATTTGCCTTCTGCCTCCATCCAGGTCCCTCTAAGAAGTGGAGTTTTCTGCCCCTGCTCACACCAATCTGGAATTTCACAGTTTTCCCACTTCTCAACTGAAGTTTGATTAAAACTTGATTAAAATTGCCTATTTGTGGCAATTTGTACTACACAGTGCTACAGAAATTTCTTTCCTGGAGAAGTTTGTGATAAGTGTTATTACACCAGCGAACTCCTTTAATTAAAAAGCTCTGTTAAGAAATAGACAAAGCGTTCAAACATTGTATACACTTATAAAACAACAGTCTACACATTTATTGACAATCAGTCAATTTTGTGTGTTCAATCACAAGCTTAATTTAAAAAAAACTAATCCGATAATACTGTCTCTGGACTCCCAGTAGCAAAAGAGGTGCTGGATGTCTTCTTTTAGCTAGTCTAGGGGCATTGGGACCCTTTGTTTTCTCTGGTTTGCCCTCCATGGAATAATTCCTCCATTCTACAGTACCTTGTTTAAGGAAAACTGCCCTTTTCATAGACCTCAGGCTTCTGAGTCCCCTAATCATGCACCTTCTGCAAGAAGGTGTAGGTGTTCAGCATCCTTTTGCCAGTTACCTAGCCAAGACAGAATTTCTTTATTTGGGCAGCCTTTGCTAGTTGTAATCATGAGCCTCATGCCTATGGGAAAATGCTCTGAGACCTTCTCTCCCTGCTCCCAGCTAACCATGGAGAAAACAATTTTGGCATATGGATGGATATTTACCACCTGACATTCCTCTGTATGTCACAGCCATAAGGATATGTGCTGTCCTCAATCCAAATATCTCTACAAGCAGAACTTTTAAAAAGAAAAAATATAACATACTCAAATAACAGCAGTAAAGTTTCCCTACAGTATTTCATAAATGCATCACAAAGGCAATGATTGGAGACTTTTATATTATTTTCAGTACTCAGTTGCCCAGAGGAAGTGGTGAAAACTCCATTATTCTGCAATTTTAAACTAAGATGAATAACGTGTTAAGAGATTTAGTGTAGAGAACAGTTTAACTTTGAGAGGAGGCTGAACTACATGACCTTCTCCATTTCAAATATCTACAATTTTTACATAAATATCATCAACACTGAGTCTTTAGTAGGATGTTAAAATGCCATTTTAAAAGATTCATTATGGCTTAGGGACACCCAAAAAATAGGGAACCAGATATGAGTTTTGAAAAATAAAATTTTGTTTGGAGCAAAAAAGAAAGTCAATATATCTTACAGAAAGTTTTAAGTTGTTTTTGGTACCCTTAGAGGTATTTATGTCTGCTAAGAACCATATTCCTTTCAAATAATTTTGGAAGCTATAGTTGAGAAGGATGAGTCCTCAGATGTTTTGTTGCTTATAATTCATTCTAGTTTAAAATAAGCTACTTTTGTGGTTTACATGAAGGTTTTGTTTTGAAAAAAAAGTGCCTACTTGTACACCTAAAATTAATCCAGCTTGTGGCAGAAATAAATAAATAAATTTACACTCTAAGATAACATCTATGCCTAGAAAAATATAGACTGAAAAGTAAGAAGAAATACTGAAACAACTGTAGCTACCAACAAGGAATACATTAAAACAAAGAAACCCCTCACAAAAAAATTAGTTCTAGAAGTGCTGTAATGCAGTTCTTTCATGAATACTGTCATGAAATATTTTAGGACTCCCAGTAATGTAGAATATATGGCAAACTATGAAGTCAGTGAAAGGGAAGTTATATTATTACTGCAACAAATCCTTGGGATAATGGCTGTCTGGTTAGACTACGGGTTTCCAAACAGCATCTTGAGTGTATCATAGTCACAACTCAAGGCGCTGATGCTGCTTTCATCTGTAAGCAGAGTAATGAAAGCAAAGTCCAGTAGGAAAAATAATGCCATCTGTCAGTAGGTCCCTGAAATGTCTTGGCTTTTCTAGTGATGATAGCGTTAACTCTGAATGTCAAAGATTATTTTAGCTAAGGTTCTTGCTGCTATTTCAATATCATATTTGTGTGTGTGAGTACGCCCAGCTGTTTCTTCGAAGGAACATCCGCAGAGCTGAAGTAAATGGATGAGCCAGCTCAAGGGAACATTTTAACAACTGTCCTTCTCTGTATACTTCTGTGTGTACATGTGAGTGTAGATCCTCTCTCTGCCTGTCACAAATTAACATAAACAATGAAAGACTTAAGTGTCTTTTGTATAAGGTACACTAAATCTAACTGGGTCCTCTCATGTTTCCAGTCCTCTGAAAACTGTGATGTATTATTTTTGCAAGCAAAATTATTATTAGTAGTATAACTACCTGTCGTACAACTTCTTAATGCAATGCAAAGGAATGAACTATGTTACTTGAAAGCAGGTGCATGTGACATAGAGGCCATACAAGGATTTACTATTAATTCTGGAAATTATGGAAGGATGTAATGTAAGACTAGAATGTCACAAAAACAAATAAATAAGATAAACTGATACTGGTCTGGATTATGAACATTACATATGGCTGCACGTAGTTGCTTACAAGAAATATGTTCATATAGACTTGGCATTGGAAAATGGAATTGAAAGGCTAAAACCTTGACTGGGAAAGACAATAATGTTAGACATAAATTTCTGCTTAGCACTACAAGGTTATGGGAGGGGGCCAATAACACAAGTTATGTCAGCTACTGATGTTTTGATTGAATCAGTGAAGACCAAATATTTCTGACACGTAGTGAGTGATGCCAGAAGAAATGGGAATTTTCTAACAAAAAAAAAAGAGAAGAGGTAGGTAAAGCTAAATAGATAAAGACACCAATAGATGTGGTCTGGAGTCCTGAACTGCTGACCTCACTTCCAAACGACGACCATACCACTGTTCATGTTTCTGATGGAAATGGTGACTACAGACAAGCCAGGCCTCACAGGCAATGCTTAGTTTAAATTCTACGTTTGTTTTTTGATGCATGCTGTCATGTGTTTCTGAATCCTTTTGCAGATCATGTCCTTGTTATGAATATGTCATGATCATTTCTGAGCCATTCACTTTCATTTCCTTAGTACAGAAACTGAGGTGTAGAGAAGAAAGAGGGAGAAAGGCCTCTTATATACCAGAACCTTAGTCTATCAAAGAAGTAGGATGTGGTTAGGGCACATACCTGAACCCAAGCTCCTGAATGGGAAGCATTCTTGGGAGTATAGATGCAGGCATCTTATATTACAAACAAAAGGATAAAAGGTCTGATCATAGTCTAGACTACTCTTAATTATCTGCCCTGTCTGAATCCAGAAAGGGGTCCACTGTAAAGATCCATAATCTCTGAAGGATTTAAACTTAGCAACAGCAGCTATTTTTGCAAGTGGAAATGACTCTCTTCTAGGCTCCAATGGTAGATTTAAAGGGAAATTCTTAATGAACTGGGGGCTCCTAATATAGGACATACCTGCATCTTCAGACTACAAAGTGATTATTTTAAATCCCCAGAAAGAGACTATAACATTGTTAATGTATGTGATCCCAGGGCAGAGAGAACAAGTTTCTGTTAAACATGAGCCTCCATTCATATAACTTAGTAGATTGGCTTGCTTAGTATGTTTGGCTTTACTGCTTGTTTCAAGAAATTAATGAAAGGGCTGACTTAATGAATGTGGTTCTTTTAATTTGGCCACCAGGGATGTGCTGAAGTTCTGATAAAAACTGCTTAGAAAAGGTTACCAGCTTGTTAAAGCTGGCCCTGTAATCCCATGGGTCAGACTGTAAATAAAATAGTCACTGAGGCTGTGCCTTGCTAAGCCTGCCTACTGCCTTCAAGTTGGGAAGCAAGGTCAGCACTAAATTAACAGACACCCTTCTTGCTGCTTGGACCCTTCAGGACTGAAGGGCTTTTTATTAGACTGTTTTTGCAATAAGAAGTTAGGAACTGATCCAACAAAATGTTTAAGTTTCAGCTTTATTTCTAACACCTGAGTGTTGGTCCTTGGAAGTGATACTCATGTGTATAAAGATAAACATGTGCTAAAGGGTTTTGCTGAGTTGAGGTCTCAGGACTCTACCCATGATGAGTTTTAACTTGCCTCTGGGGCTACTTCTTTCTGCAAAAGAGGAGCCAGGGTGTGATACCCTGGAGAGGAGACAGCCTGAATCCTCCTTTTCACTGCTTCTATTGATCTCATTGGTGTAACTGAGTTGACTCCTGTTTTCCACATGCAGACTGGACTGGTCCTTAGTTGCCATATATTACTCTGACACATCCACATAAGCTTAAACTTAAACTGTGTAGAGCATCCTCATGCCAAATCTACTGTACATGTATTTAATAGGAATATTCCAGACAAAACCCTAAACAGCTGTCTGTTATCACTAATAATTTTTGTCTTTCCTTGCAAATCTTTTTCTATAATCTAGACAATTAATTTATCTTTTTAATTTTTTTCCTGGTAAAATACATCCAAAATTATGCTCTAGTACCTTTTAATTAAATTAGATTTTGAATCTGTCTCTAATGTGAGGTCTCTGTACCTATAGTACTGAATTGCACTGGTCTTTTTAAAGATGGGCTCTCACTACCCTTTGCTAAAGTAATTATCTCTTCCTTTTCTGCAGACTGAAACTAAGCTTACATGCCTTCAGCTTGCCAGACTTTCCCCTTCAGAAATTCTTTCTGACTTTAGAAATCTCTCTAGTCTTGGGCCTCCAGGACATACAACCAGGTACATACTATCAGCAGTTATTGGAGGCCACATACCCCAGCAGCCTGTGTCCTGCTGCTGCTGCCATCTCCAGCTCTCCTCAGGAGCAGTTGCAGGCTCCCAGAGCCTTGTATTTTGATCCTGCCTTCCTGTTGAGGGGAATGTTGCCCACTGCTGACAGCTGCTGTATGTATACCATGGTTGAACAAGATCAACAAACCTTATCATCACCAACATTTTATTTTTTCTCACTGCTGGGCAGGATCTTTGAGATAATGCAGCCAGTTGACTGAGAGGCAGGTGTCAGGGACTTCCCTGTCTACAAGATCAGCAAAAACTGAGATCCTCCAAAGTGTCTTATCTTGCAATGGTAGGTACTGGCAAAGCACCCATTTTTAGAGAAAATTTGTAAAATCAGGGGTGAAAAACATCAGTTCATTTTCATCTGAATCCATAGGCTTTAGAAAGCAATTGTGATTTACTTTTAGAAAGCAAAAGGGTTTAGAAAGCAATTGTGATTTACTGATTGGCATTTCTGTAAATCTGTTAATGTATTACAAAAGTGTCTTACTAACTCAATATGAGAGTTGGTAGTGTCATAATCTGCCAGGGTAAAAGGAAAAGCTGTAAATGCATTTGCAAATATGTTTTAACTACATGTGATATCTTCCATCTCTTCCTTTTCAGGTTAGCTTGTGCCTGTTTGTGTTGGCAATCCAATTGTGTAAATCACATTACATGGATTACTCCAACTCTCTGAAGCCCAAACTGTTGAAATGTCCAAACAAAATCATTCTAGCAGCCAAGTCCAAAGTGTCTACTCTTTTCCAAGGCAGAAATACACATCACCTGCATTACTCAAGATCTTGTTGCTTCACTTAAGTAATTCTTCCCGGTGAGAGTTGGAAATGTTATCACAGCACATATCAGAGCAGGGTATTGCAGGTGCCCCTCAGACCATTTCTCTACCAAAGCATGTCCCAGTATCTCAACTGAAGCAGCATCTTCTGTGCCAAATGGGCTGGAACCCCACGCCAAGTTCTTACATCAGTCTGGCTCCTGCACATCCCCAGATGAAACAGTCCAAGTCTACAAAGTCTGCCAGGCCTATTTAGACATTAAAGTGTACTGCTCATCTATCAGTTTCATCATACAGCTGTGGAGTCCTTGGGGCATACCAAAATAAAATCACTGCTGGAGTGAGACTGGGATAGTCTCAGCACCACCAGCAATACACTTGGGTCAAAAACCATATGAGAACAGCCTGATATCTTTTCTTCTTTTTCTTTTGGCTTTTAATTACAGATGTGTTGGCTTCCCCTGCTTCCCTTTTTTATCTGCCTGCTGTTTCTCACAGAGTTATGACAAGAAGCAGGAGAACGCATGACTCCCAGGAGCAGAGGACAAGCAGCAGTATAGAGGGTAAGCAGGGATGTGAAAAAGAAGGCCTAGGAGTGACAGCAAACCTCTCCCACAGGGCACGGCCCTAATGAGGTAAGATGTTTTTCTGGGTACAGTAGTGCCCTGTTAGTGTTTAAACAGTACAAGCAGCACCTACATCCAGTCTTTGCCTTTACACTTGCATGCACAAATTTGACTAGGAAACTTGGCTCAAAAGTGGAATCCCCTTGAAGTTTGAAGGGACTCAGACTTGGGGCTTTTGAAAAGCCTAAGTGGAAGATTGAAATCTAGCTTCGAATTCCTGAATGCCCAAGCTCTGGGAATTATTTGGATGCGGTAATATTTTTTCAGCTCAAAGGAAATATGTAATTACGGATGCTCCACTCTCAGGCACATTTGGGTAGGAACTTTTTAATGTGAACAAAGAACCCTGTTCATCCATTTCAATATTGAAGATGGAACAAGAGTATTTGTTATCTTCTATATTACACATTGTATTCATAAATTTTTGAAAGCAATGGGAATATATATGTATTTTGGAGAAAGTCCTCCAGGAAGGAATTTTTTGGATCATGGCTAAATGATGTGAGAAGTTTTTACAGAGGCCAAGAGGCCCTTCTTTTTTGTCCATGTGAATGCTCAGTAGTAGAAGCATCCTCTGCCAAGCTAAATGAACTTTCAGTAAACTAAGAAAATAATACAAGTGAGGGAACCAAAGTCTTGCAGACTTCTGAAATATACAAAGATATACAGAGAAAAGTCTTTATTTTATTTTTTAAAAAGACACCCTTTGGCTGAGAAATGTCTATAAGCATCTGTGTGTGTGAAGCATCTGAATGAAGTGAGCAGAAGTGACTTGACTTCTGTATTTTTGAAAATGCTTTTGCTGAACACTGTAAAACGTGAAAGGATTCTGTAGAGTTTCCCTTCTGCTTGAAAAAGGCACCACAAGATGGCACCTTCTGAAGTGAATAGCTGACATTTAAATTAAAAAAACATAATTTTATAAAGGACTGTTATTGAACATATGGTGGATATGAATGACAAATGCAATAGGGACTAAGTAATAAGATGGGGAAGCATAATGCAATCATTCGTATTTATAAATATACAATCCACAATTGAAAACATTTATATACATGTTTAGATTTGTGACTAATACAGTAACTATACTGTATATGTATATGTTATGTACTTGTAACGAATGCCAGGTCTTAAAATATGGTTTTCTACCCTATATAGCAGATTTGGGAATAAGTTACTGAGCCTCCAAAATCTATACAGCAGATGTTAGCTGCAAAATGCAAACATGTCCCTGTTCCTTTAATTAGGAGATCAAAATTATATTTTGCTGAATGACTATGGATTTAAATAAAAATTATGAAAATTCTGGAGATATTTTATAACTCAACTGGCAAGGAAATGTAGATAAGAACCAATACTGTTCCTTGTTGCAGCACCTTTTCCTCTCTCTAAATAAGGTAGCTGTGGGTATGCATGGACAAACACATCTCGTATTTCGCATACACACAGGGCTAGTATGTACACAAGCACACTTCTTCTCGAATAGCATTTCTTTTTCACTTTTTTTTAATCTGAACAACTATTAGTAGTATTCTTGAATCAAGTTGTTTTAAAGATACTATGACTTTTAAAGTGTTTGAAAGAAGTACAAGTAAATTAAACACCTTCCCTGGCAAAACATCTTATCAGAAGAATTGTATTTGGTAGGTGTGCCTTAAAGGACTACCATTTAACTTCTTTAATTTCAACCTTTACTGATGTCTCATCTTTCTGCCGAGGGAGACTCTCCCACCTCCCTGGACAGAGGGGGTTTCGTGGCAGGGCACCATGGGGAGGCAATGGCCTCCCCATTAACAGGCCAGAGCTGCACAGCTCTCATTTGCATGGGAGCCTCTGCTGGGGTGCAAGGGACAGGATCTGTGCCACCCAAGCACTGCTGGCAGTGGTGCTCAGCCCCCTGGCTCCCCAACAGCAAACTGAGCTTTAACAACCTGATGGTCTTTAGGCTCCTGAGACAGAGGGTTGGGGTGTCAAAACAAATCTAATCACACACTGCCCTGGTTTTACAAACTGTCCAAGGGAGCAGGAATGAGTGAGAATCAAGAGTGGTCTATTCAAGCTGATTTTCAGTCCAAAGGGAAATTTTCAAGAAACATAGACTGGTTTCAATAGACTGGTTCAATATTTTTGTCATGGATCCCTTTTTTGGCTCTGGAGCTCCTTGTGTCTTCTCACAAGAATGAATAGGATAGATGATTTCCTGTTGGCATTGGTGTCTCTTTCTATTTGGAAAGCATTTTCCTTTGTTACTGATGGAGCAGAAGTTGGCATTGTTTTTCAGATGTTTACCAGTGTGGCCGTCAGCTTGTCTGATGACAGGAATGATGGCAATATATCTGTCTCTGGAGAAGGAACCATTTGTTCATTTAGCCTTCCCCTTTTTACTGTGTACTCCCACAGAAATAAATCATTTGCAGTGATACTTCTTAGGTAATTGATACCTGGTGATCTTCCACACAAGCCAGTGAAATACACAAGTGCCTCAGTGTAAACCATTTGAAAGACCTTTTAAGCTAATATCTTTAGGTTATTGAATCAGAATACAGCAGAGATGTGGTTAAATTTTTGTGTTATTCTTTCCACTTCCATGCGCAGACATCTAGCTCAGAGCACTTCAGAACAATAACTCTCTATGAAATTTGTTATAATAAATTTAGACACTAGAGAACATCCTTTACCTAATTATGAAAGGTTTGAAATATTTAAAAATCTGAAGCTGAAAACTTCTTGCTTCAAATAATTTATTTGAATATCTCAGTTTTTAACACAGCCACTTACCATGAGGTCCTGCCATAAAATCAAATTTCTTCATAGAACACTTTATTGGAAAATTATCTTTTCTAATATTATGGGATGAATATAGCAATAACAATTCAAGAGAAAGCAGGTTTTCTGAAAATTAAAGCGTGCTGCCAATACTGTAGAATAAAGGTCTTTTTCCTATATACTGTAATTTTACATCTCTGAAAGACTATACAGAATAATAAGATAAAATGATATTGTGTGTTCTTAAAGACATTGTATTTTTAGATCAAAACGTCAAACACAAGATTTAAATGCTGGTCATTTGTCAAATGGTTGAAACCACACAGCCAGCAATTCTTACTTATGATTAACAGAGGTCTTATTTGCAAGTATGGAATCTATGGTTTCTGATAATGTGATATGATTACATATTTAAATTTCTGTCAAGCACAATATGCAAAAAGTATATATTCCTGAATGATCAATGGAGGCAGAGAAAAACAAGGAAATAGATAAAGGCAAGAGCCACAACATTGCAAAACAAAGCGTGGAAGAAAGTATCTAGTACAATCTGAGGTTCCTATCGGTCACGCTGGCCCCTTCACAAACTTCTAAATTATGTCACCCTGTAAAAATGGATTGCTTCACTTTCTAGGTAAGTCAATGTTATGTGAGTTCACTGAACACAATGGTTTTATAATAGCCATTAATCTTCATGGAAGAAAACACTATGTGCTCTGGAATGCACTGCATCTATTCTCTTCTGAAGCCTCATCTTTGTTCCTAGTAATTACTGTTTCTAATTTCTGACATTCTGTGTCGGTGGCAAAGATTATTCAAGCTTCTGTACATAATATGAGCTAGGATAGTTCATATATTTTTATATAGTAAGGCCATATTTCTAAAAGCAATAAATAAAATTTAGCTTGTAAAGCAGAATATAATGTACTGCTGCTGATGCCAATTTAAACAAAAGTAGGAACTGGAGACCATTTACAGATCTTGCTGTGAACAGCCCATACATTCTGCTTGCATGTATGTCAAGATTACAAAAAGTCCTTACAGAACCAAATTTTGTTGTAAGAACAAAAGAAAACACATTTTTCCAACACAGGCAATTAGTTAATGTAAATAGCATCCTTGCATAAAGGAGTCAAGTCATATTTCACTCCTGCAAGAAAATGTTGAACACTCATTGAGAAAACTCCAAGATTTGCACTTTGGTCTTTGAACCAAAGTGGGCACTTACAGGATCTCTATTTTAGCATAAATCAGATGGCTAAAGGATCACACTGTAGCACTTTGAAGGTAGAGGCTTCTTTCTTCCCTGGCTTTGATTCAAACTCTTGCAAAGCTTGCAAACTTGCAGAGATTTTTCAAAAGGATAGAATAGCTTGACCAGCAGGTGACTTCTATCCCAGGGTTCCTTGCCCTGCTTGAAGGTTTACTTGGCTTGTTTCTTTTAACCCCAAATGGTAAAGAAAATCTACATCATGTGTCCTTCTAACCCACATGCCATCAATTTCAAAGTAACAACTCTACTGACTGACATATTGGGTCAAGCTTTGAGGAAAACATAAAACCCCCCAAAGAGCTGCTTTTGTCACTGCAGATTCCATGAGAGATTCTAAGAGTTAAAGAAAACATTTCAAGATTATGAACACTGTCGTTTTGGGGAGTAAGTAGAAGGATTTCTCCCTTGAAGACAAAAGAAAAAAAAGAAATGGCATTTCCTCTATCCAATGAGCCCAGGACCTGTGTCACTCTGGCTTGTCAGGTAATCTTGAGGGCTGATCCAAAACCTACTGAAATAAATGGAAAAAATCCCATGGTGAATTTCCCAGTTGGCTCAGTTGAGCCTGTCTAGTCCAGGTATCTCATGTCATCTACAATCTCTACTTCACATGCACACAAAAGTGAAAAATAAGGAAAAAATGAAACACCGGACAATGTCATAGCCTCCAGTTGATAAGATTTTACTTGTTGTTACAGGTATATTTATTTCATGCAGACCTAGAATGCCACAGCTGCCCCATTTTGATGTGCTGATGGACCCTGGCTCTGCCCTGAATGCAGCTCTGCCTCCCATAAAGAAAAGAACTCCAGGGCCTTCCGCAGGATCCTCTCCTCTGGCAACACTTCCCAGTGTTCAGGAGCACTGAAGTATTTCCCGCTTTGGATCAGGGCAACAATGAGTAGGATGGATAATATGCATGGGTGAAGAGATAACAGGTATTTGCCAGCACACATATCTCACTTATTTGTCCCAGCTTGACAATGAGAATATTTTCTTATCCTGATGCCAAAGTATCAGCTTACCTTGGCTTTTATTTGAATTGTGATCTGTATAATATATCTTTAGAGAAATACAACTGTAGATAAAAGAGTTGTTTGTTTTGTACTTTCAATTACTGACTATGAATACATCAAGAGATTAAATAACGTGGAACCTAAGTAAAAGAACAATGTTGGCAAAAGAACTATGGTGCATAAACCAGCCAGGAACTTGGTCTGGAAACCATAATAATTCAAATAATCAAAGCAATTCTAGTCTGTAATTACTTTCCTGAGGCTGTAGTATGGACTAGAAATCTAACCAATTTTAAGATAAATTTATGAACAGGATTAGATTAAGTGGTTTCTGAAGTAGTAGGGGACTTGAATCAATGATACAAGAAGTACTTTCCAGTGCTAGATCATAAGATCATAAATTAAACTTCTCTCCTTCAAGTAGCAGCATGGAGCAAGAAATTAATTTCATGTCTCTATAGTCAATTCTCTGTTATCCAATATGTTATGAGATTGACTTATCCTGGATAATGGTAGTGGAACATGCTGGGCAGGCCATATTAAGGCTGAATCTGGCAGAAACTTCTGTGCTGAACTTCCTGCATCCATATCCTGAGCACATAAATTCTGACAGACTAGAGCTGAACCCTGGAGCTCCTGGCTGCCAGTGTTGGTCTCCTGATTATTCCAGGTTGTAGTGAAACTTAGCGTGGGCAAAACACTTAACAGTGTGGAACCACTACCCCATTTAATGAACTTCCATGCTTGAAAACACTGGGGAGCTCAGTGCAGAGACCTAGGTAGCTCTGTAAGACTGAGCTTCTTAGCTCTGGCTTAATGCCAGTCATGCCAGACCCTGCTGACTCAATAAACAACAACCCAGCTGTGCCTGTGTTTCCCTCTTCCTGCTCTGCACTGCAGGAGCTGCTTTTGGCCTGAAGCGGGGCTGGACCTGACCTAGTTGCGTGCAGCTACCTGGCTGTAATAAAAGTTCTCAGAACACAGCCTGTTGCAAAAAGGGAGCACAGACTCCAGTGTGGTCCTTTAGGGGCTAGAAAACACCTGGGCCCTTTGCAGACTTTGTCCAGTAAGTAGTGTTGGGAATAGATTCTTTCATCACCTACAGATGTGATTCCTACAGTTGTGATATATTGATCATACAGGATCAATCAACTTGCGAGTGAAAATAATAATCTTAAACAACAGTTGAAAAGGTTGAATTGGCTGATAAATAAAGTGCAACCTCCCACCCCAATTGAGGAGATTTGCAGACTAATGTCCTCTACAGACCATGAAACCTGGGACAAGAATATTTGGCTTGATAGCAATGATGAGATTGCAAAAACCCCTGATCCCAAACCAGAACCAGTTCCTTTATGACCCTTGATTAAAACTGACACCACTGTCGATGATAATGAGGAGATCTTCACTACTGTGCACACAGTTCCCTGCTTTCCTGCAGAACTGGCAAACATCCAGGAGAAATATTCAAGGTAGGCAGGGGAATCTGAATTTGAGTATAGGTGGCGAGTTTCTCTGACAGCTGCAGACCAAATTATGTTAGATGAGGAAGAAGCAGGAGGCTATTGGATGCCAGGGGTATTTTTAACCTCCACACCGGGAAATCATAGCTATTCCTTAACTGCACAGGTTGCATATTGGGCAGGTGGTATGGATCCTCAGGAGAGAGGAGAACTGCTGGATATTAAAATTACTGGCTTCTTTGATTTGGCTGTGTCAGTACAGAAAGCCTGCATACAGGCAATGTACAAAAGAGACAAGTTCAGGAAATCCCTGGTGCTAGCTCCCATCAACCCAGCACGATTAACCCCTCTTATTCGCAGTCTTCCTGATAGTCTCAACTATTTTCAGCAAACACCCAAGATCGCATACAACCTGGCCAGCACAGGGTTAAATTCACTGGACTCGATGGTGTGGAAAAGGAACACGCTACCCCTAAAGTTTTACTCTGGCTGCCAGGAGAACAAAGACTAACCAAGGCAGAGATTTTAGTTGGTGCAGCGCTCACTAACGTTCTAGGATTTTATATACTGTGTGGGTGAATGTGGAAACTCGCAGGTATAACTCTGTGCAGTTTTGCAAGAAGTGAGAAGGAATCAGGCATATTGTAATTGAGTCTGTTAGAAACATCTGTAGCCTTACCCGCCTCTTGTACCACCAATGTCCGGCAATACCCATTATCGGCAGTAACAATTACGGGGACTGAATGGGGTGGTAACAGAATTAGAGGAAAGAGGCATCATCAAAAGGACTGATTCACATTATAATTCTCCAGTGTGTCCAGTAAAGAAGCCAACCGGGCAACGGAGTTTCACAGCGGAATACTGACAGTTAAATGCTAATACTGCACCTTTCAGTGCCACAGTTCCAAACATTGCCAAGACTGTGACACTGATACAGGGAGCTGCCCATGAAAGCTTCTTGTGTATCTGCTAATGCCATCACCCCAAAGGTTCATGCTGAGCAGAGAGAATATCCTATGGGATTTTGCACTGGAAAACAAGACAATAATAACCCTGTCGGTTGTATACTCAACCGAGCATGCTTCCTTTCTTTTTATATTTACAGGAATCACCCTGTTATGGCATAACCTGTCCGGAAAAGACTCCACCAGGACCAGTTCCCTTCTAATTGAAATTAGTACATTCCTTCTGGTCCAGACACATGATCTTTGGGACCACCCGCTTCTAAATTATAGTGAAAGTGTTGGATCACCAAAAAACCAGTCAGGCCTCAGTCTCGCTATTCTGGTCATGCATGAGAATGAGGCATACCTGAAAGACGGAGATAGGAGATATTGCAAACCCATGGAATCAAAATATCCCACAACAAACAGAGTATTCACCAGATTTTGTCCCTGCAGGCCACACCAGGAGAAGAAATACAGATCGGGTGTTGAACAATCAATGACTCTACCTATGGGACCCTCTGAAATCTGTCTCTGGGGCAAACGTGGCATAGAATTATTATTTGACTTTATGATTACTGAGCATAACATGTGGAATGCATGTGTGACAGGGTGGCCATGGGTTGAAGCATATGTGCTTTTTTCTCTAGCTTGGGTTTTCAAATCAAAATTGACAATATCCACAGGCCTGACCTCCTATTGAATTGTCTCCTCACATCAGTAACATTGGTCCCTACATAATTAAAAGCATAAGGCAACAGCGAGTACTCTTCAATCTGTCCTGGTCCCTCAAAGGAGTGGAATTGACAATGCAGATCAATATCTCTGCAATTAAACCTGCCTGTTCACCATTCCTGGATACCTCCTATACAGGATGGTCAGCATGGTTGCACAGACAGACCCTCACCTCTCAAAAACAATCAAAGAGAGATGTGACTGGTGCCTTAGGAACTAGATTGAGACTCTTAAACAGCATTGATACCGAGGTGCTTACAAACTAGTCATGATGACTAGTGATCTAAACAAATTAGAACATCCTTTACAACCTTCTCTTTCAGCTCTGGGAAACAACCAATGGCTTTTATTGGATATATTGCCTCAGTGGGGAAAGGTAAATGAGAAAGACCACCAGTTGATTACAGGTGCACTTGGTACCACCGAAAATAATGCTTCTCTAACTCTTAGTTTTACGCAAGCTCAACTGTGAATATAATCTATAGTTGCTGCAGTTGTACGAGAATGTGAGGGAGGCACCCTGCCCATTGAAATTCAAAGGATAATTTGGGATAATGCAACTGAATTTGAGAAAGAATTCCAGTCCTGGTGGTATCCAATTAATTTCACCTATTACCCTACAGATGGCAAAGCCACAGCTTTTGTGTTGACAATATGCAATGCTTCAGAATATACCATATACCTAATCATTGCACTGGGATTAAATCACAATGGGGCTGTACTCTACCCATTAGAACATCAAGCATGGGCCTGATGAAGAGACGACAAATGGGAAACCCTTAATGTTGCTGCATGTGTTGTGCGGAAGCAACAAGGATTTATTTGTGAGAGCAACACCATCAAAGCCCAAGACATTTATCTCGACACTGAACAAAACATTTGCTATTTTGCAATATATAGAGACGAAACCCCTGAAACTGTACCTGTATATATTGGGAAAGGATGCGCTTGTATGAGAACCCTTTGTGATTCTACACTTTTAGACAGCACCACTGTAGATACTCATAATCACTCTAATATTTGTGTTTGTAGCCTTACTAACATAAAGAGATGTGACTTTAATTATTCAGCTCCTGTCATGTCCTACCAATTGCTACAATCTAACTACATGCCATATCAAGACTTGTTACCTACCCCCTTTGGAATGAATCTCATATTGGAGAAAAAACTTTTGCAACAGGATGATATGAACCAGTTCCTGAAAAGAATTTGGAACAACAGAAAAGGAACTCTAATTACTGTCCATCATGATGCAGAGGAGATACACCACGCCTTAGAGAGAGTGAAGAAGGCTGGAGAACACCACTGGTGGGACACTTTATTTGGATGGTGACCAATCGCAACAGGGATTTTCACAAGATGCTGCACCCTGTCATAGTGTTACTAATACTTACCATACTGTGTTGTATTTTAACAGCTACCTTGTATGTTAAATTTTGGATTATGATGAACCATTTGTCTCACCAAATGTCCCCACAAGATGTATATGTCCTTGATAATCCTCACCACAAGAATGCATGTGACACACCCAATGCATCCCAAATTTTGTGAAGCTTGAGCATGAAGCTTGAGTCACTATAGTCACGGGGTGGATTATGTGGAATAATAGCTGAAGGTGGCTTAGAAATTAAACTTATGTTTTTAGAAAAGGTACAGCATTGAAGAAGCTGTCAGGGTGAAGTGCAGCTGATATGTGAGGAATCCATTCCACAGAAGTTCCCTAGTAACCATAGATGTTGGTAATGCCAGGAGAACTTGGCGTACTGACTCTAAGAGGAGTTGTCCGGAGGGTGGAACGGTGTGGAGGCATCGCAGCCAGCTTCTGTGATAAATGGGAACTCCAGGTACCATGGATCTGGTATGCTGCGTATTTGCTACCCTGGGCCAACAGTCTGTCATGCTTTTGACAAAATACTGTCATTTCGGTGAGCTTTGTTCATTATAATATCATTATAATACCAAAACACACCTCCATCCCAAAAGATACCCCCCTCTAAGGTGCAACCACCCCTCACTGAACATGTGCTTTGAATTTCTTCTAGTCTACACTTTTAAAAGTAAAGTGAGGAAATTTTACACCAATCCTAATAAAGGTATGTATGACTAGAGTCACTCAAGCTCCACCTGAAAGATAAAAAATAGTATAAAATCTGTGAAGAGAAAGAGGATGTTGGGGAAGATACCATCGCGTACCACTCTGACTTCTGGGACCAGTTGATGGGCTGAGCCTCTCTTCCCCCCCCCGGGACACCTTTGGGTAAGATTAGAACATTTGGTTATACTAAGTGTTTCCCCAGGAAAAATTAGAAAACTCTCTATAGCTTCACTTTAAATCTCCAATGCTTCATATTTGCTTAATGCACTTGTAGCCTATCAGCATTACTCATCTTCTTAGTATTTGTGTGTGTCTTGTAACCAGAAATCTTATCACTGGTAATCCAAAAAATCTGTGATCTGTTGCTTTAATAAGTTGTACTATTCATTAATCTAGCCGTGATCGTTCTCATTGAATGCGACCAGCCTGGACATCTGCCAAATTAGTTACTAACAACAAATACTCTGATGAGTGGTTACTTCTACAACCCTTAGAAAATAAACCATTGACCAAGTCTGAGACCAAGACTGGACTTAGCCGTCCCTAGACTCTTCTCAGAGAAGGAGTTTAGAAAGCAAGAGGGTCCCCTCTGAACCTCATGACTCAATGGTAGGGTCTCTCCCTAGCCATTCCTCAGACTCCTACCATTAACGCAACACAGGACACATACATACATTACACACCATAGTGCACACAAAATTTTAAAGCTGATACACCTTCAACTTTGAAGGAACATATTAAATTTGCCTCTTACTGGTCCTGCCCAGTGACAGAATCTCTGTTGCTCTGCTTCAGATTGTTATTTTATTTTAATCCCCTTCCACCCGTAACTATCTTCCCTTATTCAGTACACAGGAAGGATGGGTGCAAAGATGGTTGATGTATAACCAGCATGCACAAACTTCCAGTATTTTTCTTAATTCTCTGGGGAAATAAAAATGAGAGTTCTTTTAAAGCTTTTTTTGTTTGGTTGGTTTCTTTTTTGGTTTTTTTTTTGGTTCTTTCTGATAGAACGACCACCTCCCTGGCAAATAGACGTCTTTCCCTTGGTTTTTGTTTTATTGATGTAAATCAGTATTTTTCTCTATCTGTTTTTCAGCAACAGCTGAACTATTTTGTCTGATATTTTCTAAAACCATTCAGCCAAAGAAAGACACCTGTCAGAAAATTTTGCATATACAGTTTAAACTTACAACGTGGTAAATCCCTAACTATCAGAACATGGAATGTGACAGATAGTCTGACAGGCCTCCCATACCCTTCATCTCCTAGCTGCTCTCTCAACTTACTTCCAGTTAGTGTTAATCAAAACTTCAATAGAAATTCCTTCTCATGGGAAACCCTTTTACTGTTTTTAAAGGTCTTCTCTATAAAGAAGAAAGAAAACTTAATTTTAAAAATATTTCCCTGGAAATAATTTTTTTTCCCCATAGCCAGTTCCTTTTCATGGATGAAGGTATCTGGGAGCCTTGAGAGCCCTGGCCCTAGGATCAGAAGATAAATGCTGGAAGCCAAGGAATTCCCAGCCCTTCCATATGGCAGAATTGCTTGTGAAACATGAATCCTGGAAATTCAGAGTTCCTGAACATGATCTGACAAAAGAAATATTTTTTCTGGCAGAAATCCTAGCTGGCCCTATTTTTACTGGCAATTCAAGCCACTGGTCTGAACTGTCCAAGACAGCAGGTGACTGGAGATCATCTCTCTGGTCAAGACCCACAAAGCTGGCTATTCATAAGATTCAAACTGAAGTCTAGCTCTGTATTTTTCTCCCTGGAAAAGCAGGTACTTAAAGGTAGTCAACTGGAAATACTAGGCAAAGACAGAAGCTGGACACACTCCTCACTGGAGCTGGGCATCCTTTTCTGAAGACATGAATGCTAACTCTGGCAAACAGCCTCTCAGTCCTAAGTCACAGATCTAATTTCTCTCTGAGTCTCAAGAGATTCAGTCTCAGAGCTCCCAGAGGAGTACCTCTAGGCTATACTTAGGATTGCAGAGCAGAGGCAGCCTCCGGTGACTGTCTGACATAAAAGAAATAAACAGCCTGGTGAGCAAAGAATATGGGGTTGTCCTGCACAATGAATGGAAGGAGAATGGTGGCTGTAACTTCCTGTTGCTACTGCACAGCATGGGTCTCCTGCCACCCCATCATTTGAGGCAGTCTTTTCTAGCTGGGGCAGGTCAGAAAATCCCGAGGGTGTCTCCAAGGCTGACTAATGATTGATACAATCTAATGTCCTGGGCTATTCTCACACCAGTAAACTTCAGCTGAATCAAGCCCCAAAAGCAGATTTCAGCACTAAAATAGGACAAAATCTGCAAAAAATGCCTTCATTTTTTTCATCTGGCTAGGATATGAGCACTGCATCTGTGAACTGAAATGACTAGATCAAAGGACTAATCAAGACAGGCTTCTCTGCCTTGGTTGGTGAAGCTAATGTCTCTAAACAAACCTGACAGATTTTTATACATTTCCACAGGAGTAATTTTAACATGTGTGCCTAACTGGCTTCATCTTTGGTAACTCATGAAAAATGATAGGTGGATGGTTAACAGTTGGTGCCAGGATCAACATTCTTTCTTTTCCTAGAAGCTGAAGATTTAAAGATTTTTCCCATCAGAAGGATTTATGCAAGGATTTATGGATCCTGAAAAAGTTGGCTTAACTTGTATTATTCCTCTGTCTTTTGGAAATTTTATTTTTAACTAACCTTTTTTTTTTAGTATAAAAATAGTAAGCACTTCTTCACCAAGTCCATAAGACCACATCATAAGCCTGCTCATTATCTTTTCCTTTTATTTAACACCTTTTGCAGACGTGTTATAATACTTATCACTGGAAAAGCTGATAATTGACAGAAACTGCACACAGTAGTAATAATACTTTGATTAGTAATTAAACCTAATTACACTAAATCCTCACATTCATAGCTCTAGAAATTGTTATTCAAATTAGTTTTATTTTCTGGCAGCTGTTTGTGTTTTCCCTGACCTTAACAATAATGACCTGGAGAGCATAACTCTTGATCTATTCTGGTGTAAATGACATCATGATTATGTCTTCATCTATTTATTTCTAAAAGATTAAGCTTTCTTATCTCTTCTAAAACATTTGAAAGGGAGATAAACACTGTAAAAAACTTACAAATGACGGCAGTAGAATGTGAGTCCATAATGGTGCTCCTTTGTCATGCAAAGATTAACTGTGATCAGAAGTTTATCACAACTAATATCAATAATAAAAAGAGATGAGCTGAAGATAGAATAGGAAAAAAATATTTGACGATTTGATGAGTACTCATCCAACTAGGATGTTGTAAAATCCGCTGGCCCTGTTGTAATTCACCTGCAGACACTTACAAAACTGAAATAATTTCCAAGCTACTAACGATTGCCTTTGAGAACACACAAGGGAATGGTGAAGTTCTGAGAGCCTGGAAAATGGCAAATAGAGAGTCTATCTTTAGAAATGGGAAAAAGAAAGACTTGCAGGGACTTGCAGAGGCATCATCTTAACTTCAGTTCCTGGAAAAGTACTGGAACAGCAATCAGCTAAACTATTTGTAAGCACTTGGAAGACAACAGGGATGTAAGTAAAAGCCAACATGGGTTTGTTGAGAATAAACCTCTCCAAAGTAGCTTCACTTCTACTTATGACAGAGTAGGAGGCCTTGTGGACAGAAAAGAGTCAATAGGTGCCAGATATCTCTTGATTTTAGTCAAAATTTTGACAGTTTCTTACATAACATTCTCATAAGCAATTTTAGGAAATATGGTCTTAGTTAAACCATAGTAAGATTAGCGCAAGACTAAAGTGTAACGGTAAGTGGGTTTTTTATTTGTCTTAGAGACAGTCTAAGGGTTTGGATGGAGAGTGATATTTTTCTTTTTATGGATAACACCAAGTTGGGATGACCCTCAAGCACGCTAATAGTCCACAAAAAAAAAAGATGTAGGTCAATAAACATACTCAGGCATATAGAATAGTCTGTGTAAATAAACTGATCACATGTCGTGTAGCAATTCTTCAGGAAAAGCTCAGACCTTTATAATACATAACACAGTGCATGAAACAACAATGTCATGTGGCTGGGGAAAGAGGCAAATATCATTCTGTGATGTATAAACAGAAATTTCATCTGTAAGATATGTCTACTCAATAATATAAGACACAGCAGGAGCACAATGTCATGTTTTTGAGGCCTTTATACCAGGGATGTATAGACTATTTGGAAAAAGTACAAAGAAGAACGATCAGAGGTCTAGAAAGTATGATCTATGGAAAAAAGAATACGCCAAAGGAATTTGGAGTGTTTAGACTGGAGAAGGGGTGGCTGGAGGGGGTGATAACGCTCTTTAAATATGTAAAACGTAATAAATAGAAAAAATTGTTCTGTCTGTAGCAGGCTGAGATAGTAGGCGCTGTAGCTCAGACGCAAGTGATGAAACCCTGTCAGTGAGCAGAGCAAAGATTGGAACAGGCTGTCTGAGGACATTGTGGACTCTGTCACTGAATATTTTGAAGACCAGCGTTAGACATTCATCTGCCAAGAATGGTTTGGATATAGTCAGTCTTTTTGTGGAGAAGGATTTGGTGACTCCATGAGGTTTCTTCCACTCTGTTTTCTATGGGCTATGATAAATATAATCTAACAATAAGACATAGTGTTTTGGCCCTTTAAATTCAGTATGTGGACAGTTCTGGAACAGGAAATTTTCATAGTATCATGTTGCTAAAAAGACCACATTTCAGGCAAGGAGAATGGGGCATTTGAAACCATCCAAAATGTCTTCAGTACCTGCTGTGTTACACTTAAAAAGGAAACAAAATGTTCTCAAAATAAAGAGTACAGCACATAGTTTGGTTAGTTCATTTGGATGTGGCTTTCAATGAGAAGTTACATACCACATACTTAGTGGTAGTTTCTTATAAACTTCTGGGATTTTTAACCATCAGTGATAATTGGACTGTGTTGTTGAGGTAATGCCCTGTAGCAAGGATTCATCACCCCAAGTTCATAAATCACCATAAATGATCGGAAGCGACATTAAAGGGAAGCCTCTGGCTCAAATTTTCACTCAATTTTTTAAATACATTTTTATAGTTACCTCAGTACACAACACAATTGTTAATGATTATTACATCTTTTATTGCTTTTATAAAGTTTTACTGAAGTTTGTAATGTAACACAACACATGAGTGCAACTACAGCACTCAGCCTCTGGAAGAGGGTCAGTGCCCTGGTAGCAGAGGAGGTGCTGGGACCCGTGTCCACCAAACCTCTGAGCTGGTAGCACCTGAGACCCATGGCAGCACTTGGAGGCAGTGGTGGGAGACAATCTGTTGCAGAACAAAGGTCTCTGTCTGCCCACATGACCTGCTTCCTAGGAAGGTTCAGTGCATGCCAGGAGCTTGGATCAGGGATGTATTGGAGATGCTGACAAGGCTTGTCCAGCCCTGGGACTGTTGTCTGTGGCTGCTTTCCACAGGGGCAACAATGACATTGTCAGGGGCAACCTGGAGCGTATCAAGTGTGACTGCATGGCTCCAGAGGTGATGGTCAATGTTAAGGGAGGCCCAAGTCATGTCTTCTCAATCCTGCAGATGATGGTGGAAGACTTGAGGAGGACTGGATTAGCTCTGCAAGTAAACAACTGCTTTCACTGCTGGTTTTAACAACAAAGATTCAGCTTTTACAGTCATGGGACTTCCTTTGAGGACCAAGGACTGCTTGGAAGAGATGGGATATGCCTGACTAAGTGAAGCCAGTACTAAGATGGGTCCAGTTCTGGGCTCCCCAATGCAATGTGGAGTACAGCAAGGGGACACTAAGACGACTGAGGAATGAAAGTATCTCTCCTATGAGGCAAGGCTGAGAGAGCTGGCACTGTTCAGGCTGGAGAACAGATGGTTAAGGGGGGCTCTTGTCAATGTGTATAAATAGCTGAAGCGGTGGTGTACAGAAGACAGAGCTGTAGTGGTAGCCAATGACAGGACAAGAGGCAGTGGGCACAGACTGAAACACAAGACGTTCCTCCTGAACATCAGGGAAAACATTTTTTTCATGGTGACTGAGCACTGGCAGAGAATGCCCAGATAGACTGTGGACTCTCCATTGCTGGAGATATTCAAAACCTGACTGGACATAGTCCTGAGTAAGCTGCTCTAATTGCCTCTGCTCTAAGCAGGGTGGTTGACCTACTCAGTATCCTGAGGTCCCTTCCAACCTTCTTAGGAGAAGGATTCAGTAGCTTCAAGTTCCAAGTTCATTACCAGCAGCTTTCTCATTTGCATGTGAGCATATTAAGATTTGGAAAAAAAAAAAAATTTTTTACTTGATTAGATTGATTCTTTATATTGGACCTTGTTTTCTTTTTGGTCTTAGAAATAAGGCATACACTCTCATCATAGTTGTTCAAAGAGGTAATATAAGTTTAGAAGTCATTAAAAGTGCATATAGCATTAGACACAATCAGCTCTGAAGAGACTTATTCCTGGTCTCAAAGGTTATGTCAAATAATTTATGATGAATATGTTAAAATATCAAGATTCATGAAATATCACAGAATCACAGAATGGTAGGGGTTGGAAGCGACCTCTGGAGATCATCTTGTTCAACCCCCCAGCCGAGCAGGGACACCCAGAGCAGGGGGCACAGGAACGCATCCAGGCGGGTTTTGAATGTCTCCAGGGAAGGAGACTCCGCGACCTCCCTGGGCAGCCTGTGCCACTGCTCTGTCACCCTCACAGGAAAGAAGTTTCGTCTCATATTTATGTGGATCACTTCACAACAGAATGATATTGAGTTTTAACTTGTGTGTGTATGAGAAGATTACATTTGGATGTCTCCATGGAAATTTGTTATCCTGAAAATTCTTTTCTTTTAGTATACGGGTAAAATTCTCTCTCTATAATTCAGTGAGTCCATGGTACTCATATTCAGTAGGAAATGGAGTTTATTTTGTTATGACACATGAAATTTTCCTTCTTTCTCTGTTTCAAAAGCTGGTATCCCAAATCTAGAACACACTAACCACTTAGAGATTTTGTGTAACACTGGTATTAAATCAGTTTTCAGCAAGAAGTAGTAAGTCAAGTTACTTTAAGAAGATTCTTTAAAAAGTTTAATACAGTGTTTTATTCTGCTGAGAAAAAATATAACAGAAAAATAGCATAAAAATGTAGCAGAAAAGCAAAACAAGATGAAAGGTAGAATCTAAAGACAGAGCAACTCAGGCAAGAGTAGCATGCTATCTTGACGGGGGAGGGTTACTGACAACTGAAGTTTCTTAGTGGCAGGAAGGCTTTGCTCCTTCATGAATATGTTCCTATCATGAACACCTCTAAATCAAGACTGAGTCTTCTAGACTCTAATCTTCTAGGATAGGTTGCAGATATAATGAAGCAACCTGCAGGTGCATAAATTAACAATTTGATGTGCTGGAGAGGTTGTATTTTATGCACATTTGCCTTCTGGCTCAATCTCAAGAATGAAAAAGATTTTCTCCTGGTGAAGGGCATACAATAGCGTATCAACAAGATCACCCCAGCTGCAATGCAATCACAAGATTCTCCAGCAGTTAACTCTATACATGTGTGGTACAGAACTAAGACCACTATCTAGCAATAATTTTGTTACCAGAAAGGATATTTGGCAGTACATGGCCCAGGAACCATAACAAACCACAACAAATCAAACTCTTTTTTTTTTTTTTTGGTGCTTTAGAAGCACCCAGTAAGTAAAATGCCATAATGTATTTGCTCCTGGAAAAAAGACCAACTGGATTCACTATGCACTGGGCTTTCTGATAGTCTTCAGAGATAGATATCCTAAAGGAGAAGGGGTATGATATTTTCCCATTTTCCTTTGACAATTAATATCTTTGTGATGATCCAGAATGCCATGCAAGACCTTTAATTTATTTCTCATGGAGCCTTGTAGCAATTTCTGTACATCAGCAGCATTAGATTGTCTTGTGCCATCAGTAAGTCATTGTGTTACTACTTCTTGTGTTCTGTTTATTAAATATGACTCACTGAGGCATCAGTGATAACTCAGGATTTATGAACAGTGCTTCTTGTGAGATCAGACAGCATTTTCTGAGCCATTACAGCAGCACTATTTCAATCTCATGGGTGATTGTAAATAGCTTTGCTTAAGTCTCATTACTGGGCCATCTTTTGCAAAGCAGATTTTCTGAAGGCTTTCAAGTCTGACTTCTAGTGAGAGTATATTTGATTATTAATTTAAGAGTTTTTGTTTCCTTTCCTGAATTTCAAGTCATTCCTCCACAAACAAAGTCAGTAAAGCACTTTGCACTGATCTTCCTTATGTGACATCAGCAAATGATTTAACAAACCTGTTTGGAACCACATTATGAAGAATAGAAGCTTTTGTGCACACTTCTTTTTGCTTCTCTGTGATGTTACAACATGTCACTTCTCTTACTCACCTTCAGTCTTCCTGGAATGACTTTTTAGACAACACAGTTACTGAAGTTATGTGTGATTGGAATATGGAAAAGCATGTAAACTTTTCCAGGAATCTCTCTACTTTGGGTGTTGGTGTTTGAAGTACTGGTATTCATCTTAGTCTCTACTTTGAAATTTACTCAGATTAATACATTCTTCAGTTAATTTGGACTATGCGATTCACCAAGTATGTAAGTTCCAGTCTTGCTAGAACAATATTTTCCTTTTTTATTTCCTTGCCATATTTTGAGAACTATTTGCATGCTCCTCCTGCTGATCCACAGCCATAGTTGTGGCATCATTTCCATCTGCCAGATGCCTGCCATTTTCCTGTAGAACACTTCTGGTTCATCTGAGATACCACAAGAAATGTTGTTATCCAATAATATATCACATTTAGTCATTAGTGATGTGAAAATATGTAAATGTAAAAATTGGAAATGCAGTGTTTCCAAAAAAAGAAGAGTGAGATTCTGATACCAGCTGAACAGAAGATAATGAACTGACTCACATAATGGAGCATAATATTCTCCCTAGTGAGTAGAAAACATTTATAAGCTATATGAGTCACTGGTTGATAAATTCAGGTACTAGCTTTCCCTGATTCCTTAGAAGCATTATGTTGTCTGATATATGGCAAAGGCAGACTACAACTTCTGTGCAAATACAGATATCCCTCAACAAGCACTGAGTGTCTGAAGAACTTTGATGTATGTTTAAATAAGAGAGCAGTCAGCAAGTACAGAGGACCCAGCAGATATATTTATTGAAGAATATGTGAAAGCAATTGGTAAGGAAGCTGCTTGAGATGAAATGTACTAGCACCATATGTGGCACTGACACCAGAAAGACTTGGTGTGTAATCAGAACATTTAAGAATTATATTTTATATATATTATATATATGCTATACATAATTATATATTATATTTAACCCTGATATCAAAATGAGAATCTAAATCTGGACCTCTATTATTTAAAGTCTTATCTTTACGCTGCAACAGCTGCATGAATATTGTTTGTTTTCGTTCAGTTTCTACTGTGCTCAGTATTAAAACTAGGTCCTCATCTACTGAAGCTGCTTTAAAATGAATGACCACAGCCTCATTACATTACAAGTGAGATTCTGGCCAGAAACATTTAAGTAGAATAAAGCAGTTATCACATTTTTCACACACACATGCCTGACTACATAACATCTCTTTCCTTACATTTTTTCTAAAGACATAAGTAGAATTAGAAGAGATTTACAGTTCTCCCTCTTCATTAACTAGGACTATTTGTCATTATGTGCCACTGAAGTTATGGCTTGACCAGTGAACTTGTCAGTGACTGGCATCTTCTTTGATGCACTAGGCAACCATACCTGTCCTCACCAGTACTGTTATCATGCAGGTGCACTGGTAGGATTTCTGGGGATGTTTCCTGTATCAATATGCTGAGCCACTCTGCTGTTTTCCCAGTGGATGGTGGGAGGAGTTGCTCTGTTCTGGAAATTCTGGAAAAATGCTGGACATGAAGCGTTTTATTAATTCAATGCATCCTCATTAAAATGAGGAAGTATTACCAGTTTTACCAAAAGAGCAGCACTCATCTTGGACATTTAGCCTGATCTGAAGGATCGTTTGAGTGAGATGTTTGTGCAGCAAAAGCTAGGCTGAGGAGTAGCACTAGAGCAAGGCTGCAGGCTACTTCTGCCATGAAGGTATAACTAAGAGAATAGAAGCCTGTAAAATAATTTCAGATAGTTAGGCTTTTTTTTTTTTTATATTCAAACTGTGTTCCAGCCTAGAAAGCCCATCATGCCGTTGTTTAAGCTGTCTTGAATCCCTTTGGGCTACAATAGCCACATATATTTACTCGTACAGCCCGAAGGTTCCTTTCAAACTTGGCCTACTATTGGGACGTCACTTTGACAACAGTTTGTTAGTCAGGCTGAGGCTATCAAAATCATGTCACTGAAGTTTGTGGTGGTGGTTTTCTTCCTCTAGTCTTTGAAACTGAACTACAGATCTATAGCTGGCTAGATGCACACACATAGTACAAGCCAAAAAATAAAAAAATGCAGTTTTAACAGTCTGAAATAATTATACAGTTATCTAGGGAATGAGAAGGTAAACTCCAGCCAGTAATAATGAATTGACCTTAATTCATTAACCACTGCATGGGATAGTGCATACACAATCGCTGTAGTTGCTTTTCTCTGTCTCCTAGACACAGAAATCCAGACAGCCACGAAATCAGTGAAATGCTTAGGAATGTGTCCATTTGCATCACTCCTGGCTGCCTAATGCTGAAAGGACAATCTGGTACCTAGCCCATGAAGATCAGAGCATGAAGGTAAGCAAAGGAAATGCTTGGCAATGATTTCAAAGCGACAACATTTTGGGAAATAGTATGTCTGGATAAGATTTTCAAGGAGGAATTCACAGATGCCAATTTTGCTGCTGACCTGCTTGGTAGATTTCAGGAGGTCCTTTCAGTTCCCTCTGACATATTTGTACCATCTGTACATGGGGATCAAAATGTCTCTCCAGAGTGCTTTAAGATTGATGAGAGCTGTAAAGACTGTTTTCACAGTACTTACCCACAAAAGATATATTACAGGCAAAGAAAGATGCCTCAAGCCTCCAGTGATGCCATGCTAATCAAGGGCCTATTCCAGGCATTATTTGTTCCACAGGTTCATAAAAAATTAAATCTATCAGACAGAGGAATATATTGACACTGTGAAAATAGGTACTTTTTTTTTTCCTTATGGTGTCATTGCTTGAGATTTCTTTAGTAACATAAAGTTAGAAAAATATATAGATTCTCCTAGCAATTGGTCTCAACAAAACCTGCCAGCCAGGGCTAAGATCAATGTTTATAGCAGCCTCTTCATTTCAAATTATGACCAGAACATATATTGATATATCATCAAAAGGCAGATGCATACAACTGCGCGAGTATGTCTTAATAACATATCATACATACCATGAGATATTAAAACTTACTAGGAAGATACTTGGTGGGTATCAACTTGTAAGCAGCAAATTTCACACTCAAGAAATACCTTGGTGCTGTTTAAAAGCGCTCCCTTAACAGAAAGAAATTTTATTTAAGAGTCACAGAAAAAATATTTGTTAACACCATAATGTTGGCCCAAAACCAATAAGGTGCTTATGGTTGAGGGCCCACCACAGAGTCATGCTAAGTAGGAGATGCCCTCACCCATTACTGTAAGTCAGCGCCCTCAGAGACAGATCATTGGACAGGAAAGCAGCTGCAGAGTTTTCCTGTTTATGCACAGCTGCGTCCAGCCTCTCCAGACAACTGCTCTGATTTGTAAAGGGTATCTCTTCCCTATTAATTTAGTACTAGGTTGTGTTATTCTAGCCAGTTTGCTTTTTCAGTTCTACCAGTGCGCTAGTGCAGAAGTGACACAATGCACTTAAAATACCAGCAGTAACTGGGTAGCTGAACAGGTTTTGCTTTAGACTAATAAAAACAAGAAGCATTTAAGAGGTTTCTGGATAAATGAATAAAGAGTATTATTATAAAGTGGTCATTCATTTTAGAAGAATAAACTCAATGACCTAGTAAGCCCCATCCTGGTCAAAGTTACTGCAAGACAAGAATCAAGGCCAAAAATTTTACCAAATAGGTAAAATGAGTGTATCTCTTAAAATAGTTCTTGCAATTCTCAATATGTGTCTCGAAACCAGCATTTCACATATCTTTTTTCCATCATTAATTCCAAACAAAATGAATATTTATGACATTTAAGTCCTGCCAATTAGAGTTCATGCATGAAACCCTGACCTATTTGTCTGTGATTTCAATAGGGGTAGGGTTTCACCCCATATTCTTGACATGCTGTAACTCAATCCAAGTGTTGTCATGCGGAAAAAAAGAAAAAAAAAAAGAGCTTTCTGCATTAAAACTATGTTTCTATTTTCTAAATTTTCCCATGTTAAGTAGAATATTTCTGCTGGTATCTGCTGAAGTGCACATAAAACTGATTAATAGAAAGAGTGGCTATTTTAAAATTCTAGCTCTAATCGGAAGATACCACTTCATAGTATTTGGCTGACATTTCAGCAGCAAACAGTAATGGAGAAAGAGTGTCAAATGTCTGCTTTGTAGACTTGTTAACACAAATTATTTTACTAATCATTTCATGATCAGATAATGATACTACATTTGGGCATAATATTCCCAAGTGTCCAGTTTCTTCGTCTCTCACTTAGGACCTCCAGACCTTCAGAATGCCATACAAAACTTGAGGGCAGTTAAAACTAGAGGAAGAAAACTCAAACTGAAGGCTTTTTCCAGGAAGACAAGGCCATATGTAAGACACTGGCAAGGAACAGTGAAGCTCTTAACAGGAAGAGATGATAGACCTATATGCCCTAATGTATCAGCGTGCAGAGACACCAGCTTGGATGTCAGAAGTTGTAAAACTATGTTAAGTGGCACCAAACAAAATCTAATCTGGTTGAGCAGGCTGAGGAGAGCACCCCACCAACACAGCCTGGCTGCTTTGCCCTAGAGCTGCCAAATCATTGCTAGTTTACAGACTGCAGAACACAGTTTGAGGCTGGATGACACCTCTGGAGACCATCTAGTTCAATCTGAGGTCAGCTACAGCACCTTGCACAGGGTTGTATCCAATTGGATTTTGAATATCTCCAAAGATGGAGACTCCACAACCCCCCTGGGCAACCTCTTCCTATACTCAGTCACCTTCACATGAAAAAAACATACCTTTTTCTACACTTAAATGGAATTTCCTATATTTCAGTTTGTTCCCAAAGCCTCTTGTCCTGTCACTGGAAAGCCCAGAGAACATCCTGGCTCCATCTTCTTTACTGCTCCCCAATATCACATTCATAAGCCCCACTCTGAGCATTCTCCAAACTGAACAGCCACAGCTCTCTCTGCCTATCCCTTGTATGACATATCTCTGCATGGCACTGCACTGTTTTCCATAGCATAGCTATGCCCTGAAGGAGATTTTTTTAAACCACATCTTACAAGAATCTTGATTTTGCAGCCACGTATATCCTGATTGCTACTGTCCATGTATAAGAATATTATAAATCCATTTTCTTAAAACATCAGAACATTATGTGAAGAGGAAGTACAAGTTCGAGGCTACTGTATCTAATAGAGTAACATCAGGGGCCGTGCTGGAAGTTAGTGATTTCCTGAGAAATGTATGCCTGAAGCTCAGGATAAGGTTTCATCCTGCACACATATGTAGAGTCCTTAGTCCCATATGTAAGCAAGACACATTTTTTTCTTAACTGATGTCCTGAAAACTCCCTTTCTCTCCACCTTCTTCTTTCATTCTCTGGATTATGGGCTCTTTCTTCAAGCCACGTCTGGCTTTGTCTTCTGGATAGAGTTCAGAGCCTGGGAAAAGAACCAGCTATGCTGGTTGGTTAAATCTTTATTGTTCTCTCTCTTCATTTCAAGTCCATGTTACAGAGGCCTTGAAATGCATTATAAGCATATGTACTGTATGTGAATGAATGAGGCTAGACGGGCAGTTATCCAACAATGACTGTGCCTAAATGCAATTCTGACCCTAACCACTTCACTGCAATGCTGTAACAGAACGACATCCTGTTGGCTCTGTGCCATGACTTAAAAAAATATTAGTCTGGTTTCAACTCTTTGGGGATTAACAGTTCCTACCAGCCTTTAGTTGCTAGAAGTCAGGGCTTTTTCTGGCAGTACCCATCCTTACCAAAATATTGTGCTTCTGTAGTTCAGCACACTGCAGGCATTTCTTATCTGCTCCGGGCCCCAAATGAATGGACAGAGTATGCTGGCAAACATTACCAATACAAAGTTAAAGTAATGATTTTGTTTATTTGACTATATGAAAAAGGTAAGAGTCTTGACATAAAAATTTCACTTTCAAGCACAGTGCTTAATGAACTGACTAAAGAAAACCATTAAAAACATTAAGCTCTTTGCAGCAGCATGCCTCAATATCTGTAGCGGACCCAATACTCATCTGAAGAACGTACCATGCAGCCCAAGGCAAGCATCCTTGACCCCAGAGTTTGCCTATGTTACAAGGCCTTCACTCTGTAGCACTGAATTCCCACAAAATTCAGATAATCAACAACTGAGTCCTCACTGCCTCATGGGGACTGTACTCTGATAGGATGAAGCCAGTAAAGCTAGTAAAACCAGAGCAAGGACCATTCTCTGGCCGTAAGACCAATAGCTCAACCTGTCTCCTGTCCCCAAATCAGAGCTCCCCTCCCAAACCAGACAGAACCCATCATCAAAAACTCACACTGGGAGTGAAGCCTGGCAGGGGCTACACCTCCAGCTGTGCCCAGCAGTGTCTGGGAGAGGGAAGGGGACATGGACTACATGTTAACTACTAACAGGGTCTGTGACATACCTGGTGTAACAGCCTGGCCATAAAAGCCTGGTGGCTGGTGTGAAGGATGTGTCATGCTGCCCTTGCAAATATCAGGCTACCCTTCAGAGACACATGTGCGTGCCAGGTGGCTAACATACAGACCACCCAGAGGATGCAGAAGGGACTGGAATTGCCTTTTAAGCTGTGAATCATGGAACTGGGCATCCTCCTGTTCTCTGCACTGATAGCCTGCGTTTCTGCCTCCATCCTGGCTCAAGTATGCACACAGCCTGTTCCCTGGCACCTCAGGTACTGTGCCATCCCTCAGTAATCATGTTTTCTTCTGTGTCTGCTGTCACTGAGCAAGGCTGAGCTGTTACTTGAAAAATATGCAATTCGGCTCATAAGGTCGGAGAGCTCTCTGAATGTCAGTAGCCTCTAGCCCTACTTTGGAAAGTTGATTCTTTTTTCCCTTAATTGCCATTACCATTTTATTACCATTTACACTTGGATATATGTTTAAATCACAGTCAACCTATCTATGTGTATTTACCGTTAATATATTTTAATTGCTCAAACCATTATTAAACTTCACAGCAGTAGTATAGTCTAGTTTCCATACCCATCCAGGCTTACAATCCCTTTTCCAAAACACATCATCACTAAGACCAGATATTTGAGCATGATTTGTACATTTGTTGAGAAGAGATTGGAGCATTACCCCAAATGAATTTCACACAGGCTGATAAACAAGTGACACATCTCCCACATTGATAAAGACTGAAACAAAGCCACTGACTGCGGTGTAGAAACTTCCAAAGCCTGGTGCCATTCCCATGAGTCATTCATGGTATAAACACTTGTAGGCTTAATATTCTTGTATATTTTTACACTTGTGCACATATACACATATAGCTATCTGTATGGACACAACTTGTATCTCAACATTAGTATGTTTTAATTGTTCTTGCATTAAGTTGCTTGAAAACTGACTCTTTTCCTGACATAATAAGACATAAATACAAATAGTCACTGAAGAGATGAATAATACTATAAAAAGAAGTATTGTGGATTTTTAATACGCAAACCAGAAACTTTATAATAGGCAGATATGTTTTTAAAAGTCTCTGAAATTTGGGACTGGAAAGGCAGCCATCAGGCCTTATGGGACTGTCATCACTATGCATAGGCTTCCCTTCCCTCTCTAGCACATGTGGTCCTAATTGCTGTGTTGGCGAGACCGTGAAGCTGGATTCTTCATGAACTGGCTGTAACATTGGCAGACATTTACTCATCCACTGCTAAGAGTTTTTAATGGAAAATCTGTATCCGTTCATGCTAGAAAAATGCTTATGTTAAAACAGAGGAAAATTAAGGAGAGAAAACCAGATATCAGTAGCTTTTCCAGCTGCCAATAGTAGATATTCTACTACCTCATTAGCATTTATTGTATGAAATTTGAGGACAAAACAATGAATGTGATCAAAGATTTAAAAATATTTTGCAGAATTGCACATAATTTTGGCCATATTTCTGAATCTGCATATGCTACAACTTCAGGATTATACAGCACGTGATTCAGAAGTTACTTATACCTGACTCAAACCTAAGAGCAACATACACTGGAAGTAACTTTATCCGTGCAGAATGGCAGCTGCCACATAGGATGACTAAGACACATATCCTGAGGGACATATAAGCACTTCACTCATGGTTGTTGAGCATAACGTACAGCTGTTTGACCAGTGGAATATTTATTCTCAGTTAGAGGCCCCACTTGCCTTCGCAACCAGGAGTTTTCCTGCACTTCACAGCTCCAAATGCTTTCCTGGTATTAAACACTGATTACATCGCCTCTGCTTAGACAGATATTTCTGCAACCACAAGAAGATGGGAATTATAAAGAGAAGTCAGTAATCTTCCAGGTCTGTTACTCACTGTGATGTGAGAGATCACAATCAAATCTCTGATGCATTAACTTGGAGCAGAAGCTCTTGTCTTGTAGTAGCAGAAGTATAGTCTATAGCAGAACATAACAGTAAGACTGTTACAGAGTAAGAGTAATTAAGATAGGTGCAGAAAACTCTGTGTGGGCGAGGGGAAACACACGTAGTATGTGTTAAAAAGGGCAGATTGAGCTGAAAAGAATTTACGACTGGACCTCCTCAAGGATCAGTCTCCAGGCCAATATTATTTCACATTTTCAATATTGAACTTGGCACAAGTAGTAAAAATGGCCTAATGAAATTTGTTGATGACACAAGCATTGACAAATACAGACGGATATATGTAAATTACCGGAAAAATCAAATTACTTGAAAATTGAAGTAATAAAAATGGGATTAAATTTGACAGTACAGAATTAGAGCATACACTTATAGACCTGAAGCAGAAGGGTTTTCTCACCTTTTCAGTGGTTCATCTGCCAGCAAGGGTGAAAAGAAGAGAGCACCAGGGCCTATGAACAAATTGCACAGTGGCTCAGAACCATTGATGGTTTTCCATATTGGGAAAAGCTGATGGACCCTAAAGTCCATCCAGCAAAGTATTACTGGAAAAAGATAGAGAAGTATTAAAGCATTTATATGGTGGAAAAAAGCCACATTGGAAGTTGTGTGGAGGAGGGCTACTGGAATTTGCAGCAGAGAGAAACGTTATTTAAAAAGATATAGTAAAAGAGATTGTCTATCCTAGAAAAAGCAAAGTTTAGAATGGGTATGACCGATAGCTCTAGATACATCAGGTGCACAAATTCCAGTGAAGATAAGAAGCTATTTAAGTCAAAGGACAACATTGGCTAATGTGTAAAATGATAATGATTAATGGATAAAAAAAGGATGTTTGGCAATCAAAGCAGTGAGGTTCTGGAACTGTTCCCAGTCATATAGTCTCTTGGGTAAAATAGCTTTAATATGTAATTTGATTGTTCTATAAAACAGATCACAGGACAGAGTTGCCCACTATGTCAAGGTGCTCAATTCGATGATCCAAAGTCTGCAACCTTGGGAGCAGAGTGTGAACTTGAAATTTGGTTGCCCACACCTTCTCAGCATTCTTTACCACCAGTATTGGGTCAAAGTGTATTTGTTCCCACCACTACTAAATGTGTAAATGTCAAGCTGTTATCTTATACATTGATGGTCTGTAGTTGGTGTTTCCATGTCATGTTCTGACATGTGTTCTGGCCTCTTTGTGAGATTAGACCATGCAGTCAAACTGGAAAAAATGTGGGTACGTAGTGGACTTAGACATTCAAATCCTTTAATAATCTGGACCAAAGCAACTTGTCCAAGATAACGTGCAACATGGGGATTCTGTCGCAGAGTAGGAAATCAAGTCTAAACCTAATGGTCATCTTTCTGTGGGAATTCATTAGGGACCCAGAAGAACTAATTTCAAATCTCTTTGTAAAGGCACTCATATCTTAGATGAGAAATGTTGCCCTAGGTCTGAAAATTCTTTTAATAGCATTGTGATAAACAGATTTCTTTCCATTTTAATGAACTGCTGTTTTCCAACAAAATACACTTTATTAAAAACCTTCCAAACAGCTTTGCTTTTACTCCAACATCCTAACCACTGGGGTGTGGGCTGTTTTGGAGAACAAGCAAGACTCTCTCTTGTATTTTAAATTAAACATTTCAAAGGCTGTCATTTTTATTCTATTATAAAATGAAACCAAATGTTCAAACTTTACCATTTTTTCTTAAAACGGCATTCTTATTTTCCATCCAGGAACATTCCAGCTGCCATTTGATTCACTAGGCCATGCTTCTTATGAGAAGATGAAATGAAGTGAATTACAAAATTCTCGGCAAAGCTGGTATCAGTATTTCTACAGCACCTTTGTGGCCAAGGCTCAGCACTGTCTTCTTAGCAAAAATGAATTGGTTATTTAGGGCAAATGGAATGCAATATTTGGTACTGTCATTTCTTTTTAAACTTTATTATTCCTTTTAGTCACAATTACTTTTCCAAGGATCAAATCTAAATATAACAAGATGGAAGCATAATAAAAGTCTTCAGAACTCATTTATACTCCTGGCTTTTGTCTCCTTACAAATTTATTGTCAATCATCAGCTTATTTTTTTGCTAAAAGGTGAAATGAAAGCATATTTAGTAATAAAATAATCCCACCAATGCTTCAGCAGAAAGCTTTAGAAACATTGAGTGCTGTCTTGGTGTAAAAACTAAATATCAATGTCTGCTGAGTTTCCAGGAAGTAAAACGCCACTTGGACAATGGGAAAGAAGAAAACTGTATTCTACTCTGTACATTAGCAGTTTTTAGAGTGAATCCTGGGATACTGGATGCTTACTTTGAGGACTAGTTTCTTGAATCATGAGGATTTAATCCTTCATTTCTAATGACAGATCTAGCCTTTATATGAAAGAAGTAATTCTTGCTCCTCAATGCTTTCCTAGATATTAAATTAAACTTAGTTAATGGATTTTTTTTTAAGATAGTGTCCCTATCTGTCAACTGATTCATTAGAAATCATGCAGCCACAATACTGCCCTCTTGCTGCCTGCAACAACACTTTTTTGCCTTAATCACAATCGTACAATTATTGCATAATATCTCTGTATGGAAGCTGTGAGGTTATCTGACTATCCAACAATTCATTTCTGTGATTTTCAAATATTTAGCCTTCGTTCTTAACCTTTGTTCTTAAGTCTCTGACTTTGTAATAGTATGCTTTTTTTCTCCATTTTTCCCTGGCTCTGGACCAGTAGAAATACATGTGCACAAGTAAGATGGCTGAAAAATCCTATGAAAAAGGTGAATTTTCTAGACCCATTACAGACAACATAATGATGTATCTACTTACAGTGATATTGCAACATTATTTTTGAAAACAAAACCCAAAAGCAAAACCCCTTAGCACCTATGGTCACAGTACATGTAATGGAAAAGACAAAGAAACCTACATACAAATAACCTACACTGTTCAGTCTTGGCACCACAGCTGTGGAGTCTTCAGTGATATGCAATGGTTATGTATCATATATTTTATTTTGCAGATAACCTCATTTTCTCCTCCAACAGAGCAAACCCACACAGGTAGAAAGTGTGTCCTCATGGAAGAGTAAAAGAGTTCAAAAATTACCTTCGGTCATAACAGCTTTGATGGAAACTTCCCAGGCCATATTTCTTTATTTTTCATCTTTCTTGAAATCATGATGAAGGTTAAACTTAGTAAAGGACTTCCCAAAACATGGCATAGCTATGGAATGTAACCGGCTATGCTGCAAAAAATGGGTAAAGGCTGTGGTTATAAGAGAATCTTTGTAGTCCACATTAGTCAGCACTAACTGGGAGCTAACAGTCATGCTTCCAAGCTCACAACTTGGCCTTGCAAGCAGCTGAGTATCTTTGTCAGTGCAATAGGGTGGTGCTGAGTAAATTATGCACTGAATTGGTAGCACTACTTACTATTAAGGCTGCAAACATTTCCTGTTATAAGACGTAGTTGCTTACACTTTTGCCAAACTAACCGTTTAGGTTGAAATTTTCCATGCGCGGCATTTGCTTTACGAAAAATCTTTTGGAAAATTTCAGCCAAAATGTTTCTGCTGTGAAGCAAAAGAAAAACATGTTATTTTTTGCTGTTAAAAAAAGTCCTGTAACCTTTACTTTGGCGGCACTTTTGCCTTCATATGTTGGAGCAGGAACTTGACATCTGGCAAAAGGGTGGTCTGTGTGTTGCTGTTGTGCTTTTTGCTATCCGTATAAGAAACCACCCATAATGTAAATCTTGGAAAAGTCCAATTTGTATGAATTCATTAGAAGTTTGCCAAAGCTTGACCACAAAAATCCCAGAAGTTTCTGTTCTTACTGAGCATACTGAAGCTCCCCCTGCCTTTCTTGAAGCTGTCTGTCTATATGTCATTCCCACAAAACAATAGGCTGTGCTGCTTCTCCTCTTATTTGAATGGTTCATTCACTAACGCCAGCATGGGACTGTGCTGTCATCCCACACATACTTGGAGAATTCTGGGTTTTTCTTAATATGGTTATTTCCAGGCTGGGATGAGGCCAGACATCAGAGGGGAGAGAAAGAAGCTCCTGTCTTCTGTGCTGTGAATGATCTACTTGCTGACACCCAGCAAGAGTTACTGGAGAATATGCCTTACACAAAGGCACACAGGGCTGGAGCTGAACATAAGACACCACAGAAACACGAATGGAACAAGCAGACGATGGTGCAGAGCAGAGACTAATAGAAGATGGGAACTCAGACTGGCTGGTCAAAAAGCTATGGCCTGAAACCAAGGAAGAAAATCTAGAAGCAAAACAAAATCCATGCGAAATATAGGGTAAAAGAGACAGAGTGGCAGAATTGCATTTCTTGTGACCAAAAATTAGCAGGACAAATTGAAGGATGTTTGGGTTAAAAAGCAGGAGTCTATGAATAGTAAAATCTAGATTAAAATCTTATAAAAGGGTCAGACTTCTGAGGAAAATAATGTTTCTGAGGAAAAAACTCCTTTAGTACCAAGTCCCCTTTTCAGCATGGAAAAAGATGTTCTACAGTGATCTGTTAAGGCCACTGCCGTTGTATGTCATGTTTCTGTACCACTGGTCCACACTTAGGATAGCAGCCTATCATTGCTACCCCTCACTTCATTAGCTCAAACATTAAAATTAAGGGCAGATTTACAGAAAACAAGGAAAAGCAAAAGGCATATTGTGAGCCAACAAAACACATTATGCAGGAGTTCACACATCAGTTAGGAAAAATTGTTAGGGACTCATAGCTGAAAATGATTTAAAATATCTGATCTAAAGTTTGCAGCTTTCTGACAATCCACGTGTATATTACACAATGGAATTTATAGTTTTCATGTTGCTTTTTACAACCTAAGGAAATTGCATAAATGTGACAAAAGAATAACCTGAAGTTGCAAAGTCAGGTTTTTAGCCAACCATCTCCATTATTATTTAATTTTGTTTCTTTATCAGTGTAAGCGTTTGTTGTGCACTAAATGATATAGGGGTTCTGTACGAAAAATAGTAAATGATGACCGAATCAACCATCATCTCCTAACACATAAGCATAAACTGGGCAAATGTTTTCAACATTTCATAATTTTGAGCAATTTTGCAACTTAAATGCAAAGTTTAAAGCTCTATTTTAACAGGAACTTTTCATCTATCTCTCTCGTCTCTGAATAATAGACCAATAGGATTACCAGGTTAAAAGCACAGTAGTCAGAAATGTCCAAAAATTAAGATGAGTACACGACCTTAACTCTGCCTGATGACGTGCAAATAACACTACAAAGTTTTTATCCACTTAGCAAAACATTGCTTTCAGATATTCCATAACTGTTCTGAATTTGTTTCCTACTGTACATACAACCTGAGGCTTTTATTTCTTTTCTTAGTTTGTCTTGTCTTCCTAACTTTTCCTCTTCAGCACCTACTATTCATATATTTCTGAGAACACTGAAATTCATGGCTTAAAGGTGTAACAAAACTTCTTTCACAGATTTAGGTGGATCTACCTTTCCTTGTACTGTAATGTAATAATTTTGTGTATTTGTAAACTGCATTTGTTCTGTAACCTTTCAAGATTAAAGAATGGTAACAGTAGTGAGGGGGGAGAAGAAATAGTAGTGAGGGTCAATGTCATTTAAATTCTGTATGAAAATTATGTTAAAACACATACCACTAAATATTGTAATAATAATGAACCCATTCGAAAAGTATTATGAAAACCTTATGGGGACTTATGGCAGTGATTAAAATAAGGCATTTAGCTGTGGTTTTTAATAAGAATTTTAACTGTCTGTTGCCAATAAATGTCATATTTGACTCATTTAAAACTCAGAAAAATTCCTGGTATCCATGTGATATATGTGATAGATGACAGTGGGATACAAATCAGTAATACAACTTCCTAGACTGCTCATTACTGAATATTACTGAATACTGAATATTACAGGGTGGTTAGGTTTGAAGGGACCTCTGGAGGTCATTTTGTCCAAATCCCCTGCTCAACCAGAGCCACCTAGAGCCACTTGCCCGGGCTCAGATCTGGAGAGCTTTTGAATACCTCCAAGGATGGGGACTACACAGCTTCTCTGGGCAACCTGTGACAGTGCTCAGTCACTCTGACAGTAAAAAAGTGTTTCCTGATGTTCAGAGAGAACCACCTGTGTTTCAGTTTGTGTCCATTGCCTCTGATGCTCTCACCGGGCACCACTGAAAAAAGCCTGTCCCCATCTTCTGAATACTCCTCCTTCCCATAATGTATTTGAATACATTAATAAGATCCCCTTCATACATACGGAAGGGACAGTCTTATCTATTCATTAAACCATAAAGGAAAAGTGTATATATATTTAGAATGCCCTATATGCTGTCCCCTTCAAATACTTTGACCATTCAAGTGAGTGATTTTCGGATGTTAATAATATTGTCATACTCCTGGGAGCTTTCAGGGATAAAAAAAAATTGTCTGCAGATTCAACCTAGTTATATTATTTCTTCTTAAATCTTACTATGGCTTTTCAAACAAATATTTAAAGGAGGGGGATTTTATTTTTTCTTGGAGTTATTTTTAAAAATCCCTTTATGTTCACAGTTTACTTCAACATTTTTAACAAAGGTATTGCAAATTAGCTTTCTATCCACAAAAAAAAAAAAATTAATGGCTAAGCAAGCAAAGTTTTGAATAGCAGGAAGCCAAATGGAAATGTTACTGCAACCCAAAAAAATTGTGTTGCGCTGGGTGTCTGCTTTCTAGAATAACACCAGTTGCCACATAAGTGCTTAAACACAATTTTCTTAAATTATATACTGAAATCTTATAAATTACACTTGCATATGACCAGCACTATGTAGACACAGAAAACCATTTCTGACTTAAATGAAAATACTTCAACGTTTGATTTGCTGCTGAAAGGGACTGTAAACAGGTGTGGTCACAAAGCATTCTAAACACAAAGTAGGCACTGCTCTAGCTTGTGTTGCCATCCTCAGATTTACTTTATGTGATTCCTTAAAATAACATCAGTAAACCATAACTGGCAGTCTAAACTTTCCTCTGAACCTCTCTTTTCCTGACAATTTTTTATAATGCTCTTTAACCATGACCATGTTTTCCGTTGCTTCCACGAGACATGAAATTCTTTTACTCTCCAGAATTGAACCTCATATTTTTTCTGGTCTGTATCACAGCGACTCACCCCACAAACCAAGCTCTTCTACGGCTGTTCCCAGGCTGTGATTGGATTCACCGGTAAGCGGCCCAAGTAACTCAATTTTAGTACAAGTCGTAAGATTTTTCTCACATGGATATGGAGACTGAGAACCTGGATTTTGGAACTGGCAGGTTTAATATGCACAAAAGCTGAGGCAGACAAGTCTACAGCATCTTTTAACCTCGTCTTGAAGGTAGCCAGAAGCTGATTTTAAACCTGGACTATGTTAAAAAGCCTTCATATTTGTGACATACATGAAAAATAGACAAATGTGTGATACCTGTCCTAACACCAACTCACACACAGATGGGGACTTTGAATACATTTTCCTGTGCTGTTTCATATGATTTTGTTGCAGTCTTCCTGAATCCAGAAGAGAGATGCTAATGAAGGAACTCAACAGAAATTCAAATTAAGAACCAAGCAGAAACAGGGAAGGAAATAACCATTCCTTTTTAGTTGCACATGCTGTGCCAGCACCCCATATGGGCTACTTGAGAGGAGGAGATCCTTCCAGCCTTGACAAGAAGAGAAGACAGTACTGCAGAACTCACACTTGAACCCCCAGTCCAAGAAAATAAATGGACTGGACCGCTTCAGTGTAATAAGAACAGCATAGCTCAAGAAAAATTCTAATCAAAGGAGCTCAAAGGGTGGGACACTGATTCTTATGAGATAATTAACACAGAGAAGTAGCTATAGAAGAAAGCCTGTTTTTTAAGTACAGGTGTCAGTTTAAGTCTTTTTCTATTCCTTCTGAACTGCCTAACCTGCAAATAATTTTTAATGATGACCTTGATAAAACCAGTGTTATTATATCCCTGTGTTCAAGTTTACTGCTAGACTAAAGTGATTTCTGTGTGGTCTAACAAGGACAGGGCACATGTTCTTTTTAGAATGGTGAATGAATCAAAGGAGGGAAACAGCAAACTTCCAGTGTGCCTTTTGAAGTGGGGGTCTTCAGTGAACCTCACTGAAGTAGGAATGATGAAGGAATGATGCAGGCTGACATAGGAATCGTGGGCATTCATACCTACCAATGTACCATGCTGTCTCATTAGGTGAGTGATAGTAAGGACCCATTTGGCAAGAAACAAAAGGGATGTTGAAATGGATTCTGCCACAAGGAGTACAGGCTTTCATCAATTCATTGGTTTCTATGTGGTTTCACTGGCCCCCACTGGGATTAGTTCAGGAGCCAAGTGTTGCTGAAATGAGAGAGTGCTATGAAAAATGTTATACAGTTTGATTATCTGTGAAAGCAGATAACCTAATCCAGTCAAAGACATTCTTTTATGCTGTTTTTCTTATACTACTCCTACACTTCTCTTTCATATTGCTTCTCCAGTTGTACTTCCTGTATGTGTAGTTGGACAGTAAGCCAGCTTCAATTATGTTCTTGCTAGCAGACTCAGTGGGAAGCATCTTGCCTATGTTGACAGGTACACAGAGTCACCATGAGGTCTACCTGTTCCTTAGTGAGGAACAGAGCTGACACTGTACTGGAAACCATTCATATACTGTAACACAGGAATGTCTTTGTTGACCAAGCTCTCCCTTCTGAGAGGATGCATGTATCAGTACAACCACATACCAACGTGTCTGAACAGGTTCTGAAACAAAGCTGGCTTAGACCCACCAGCCCAGACACTGGAAGAGCTGGTCTGTGCTTCTCTGCACCTGAGTACAGATGTACCTTAACTCACACCTCCAGAATAATTGCTTTTTGAGTGACTGGGGAAGCAGTAATGTTTTCTCCAGTAAATTTCCTATTATTATTTGCTGCTGTGTCAAGCAGGCTTACTTGCTGTTCTAGGCATCCGTCTCAACAGATGGATAACTAGATGCAGAGTAGGTGTCTTTGACTCAATATAAAAAGGTGTTTCAGTTGTCAACAAGCAGTCATAACAACAATTAAAGTTCAAACATTTTTAATGAAGGTTTATGTTGCGTAATCTCCCACATGCTCTTCAAAGTGGCTTCAGTATTTTACTTATCTCAGCCACTTAACTTTTCAAATTAGATGTTATTTATATGTGACATTTAATGGCAAAGCCATGTGGAGGCTCTTTGGGTTCATATGTGACTGAAAGGCAGCCCACACTCTAAGGAAATGAAGCTAGCATGCTAGCTTAGCTAGAGAAAAAGTTATTCTGAATGCCAGGGCGATGTCTGTATTAGCTGGGATAGCATAACTACTCATGTACCCTGTGTTTCTTACCCACTTTGATTTCTAAAAGATTTGTGCCCAGATGCGAGTACACTTGGTGTTCAAGGGCATTGTCAGATGCGTCAGTAAATCAGGCATAGCATCATACACGGAATTAGAGAATGGATGCTTGATAAGGGGGCATTGCTCCTCCTCTGGCCAGTTAAAGGAGGAAAAGATCCTGATGAAAAACTATCATGTGATCACACCATCAAAGACTGCATCCACAAGCAAACATAATTCTTCTTTTTATAGCTTTTAACTGCTTGAGTTTGCAATAATCTTCTTTTGAAGTTTGAATATATGAGCAGTGCACAATATCCCACAATATATGTGGGATATGCATATTTACCATGAGTCATCACAAATACATATCATTTAAACCATTGGAATAATCATGAGGAAATATGTGTAACTGTTAGTGTTCACTATATATACCAAGGAGTATGTGTGGTTTTACAATATTTGCAAAGTAGATGCCATTGCTGTTACATAAAACAGAAAGAGCTTGCATCTGTAATATTACTTGTATACATTTAATCCAACCTGGGGTTTAGCGGGGCTGTCTGTGAAAACAGCTCTGTATTAAATCCATCGTTTTACATTCTGGAAAGGATTAAAATTATTTCAACAGAAGAGTGGAGTTACACTTCTCTGTGGCTCATGAGGAACAAATATTGCCAGCTGAAACGTTTGGCAACTCAGCTAAGATTGAAATACCAATACCAACCACAAGCATGCCTTTCATCTGCCTGAGGACACTTTGTTAAAGATGAAAGACTGAGGAGTTTGCTTAAGACTGGCTTTATAAAGTCTTTCTTTTAAAAAAAAATTCAATACCAAACCTATGTTGTTGTCACAGACTGAGTAGATTCATGATTAAGCAGTTCAGGATCATCACAGTCTTTTTACTACATCTTCTTTTGAAGTGCCGATGCAAAACTGTAGGAATAATATAATGAAATACTGTGAGAACATTCTTTAAAGGGCAGTGGCTGGCATTCAGATCTTTTCATTTTTTTTGAAGTAGAAGGTTTTAAATAAGAACATAATTTTTTCATAGAAACACTGTTCTTTGAGGCATGGGTGTTATATTTGTCTACATATATGAACAAAAGTTAAAAAACATTGATGATTTATCAGAAATAATAATTACTACAGAGTGTCATTCTTCAGACAAAGTCATAGTTACCCAGAGCTGTTACTACTTTAGTAGCACTTAGCTCATGACAAAAAGTCCCTTTTATTCTCTGCTCCACCTGGGTTATCCTTAGTTGTCCAAAACACACAGCAGTTTTGGCAGTACCACTTTTGTATACCAACTCCAAAGAAATACCAGTCGTTTCAATCCCTGTTGGTTCTGTGTTCCATAGAATAATATGTTCAGCTACAGCACTGCCTACCACTCTCATGAGGAACACCTCTTTACTAGTTGGGCTGCTAATATTCCTATGGTTTGTGATCTGCACACCAGTTCTGGTACATGCAGAAATTTCAAAAAAGATGTTTTTGTATAAATTCTCACCACTTGGACATCCTCAGGTCTCCAAGTACAGTTTCTAAGTCGTTTAAAAGATCAAAATAGTGTCTTATTTCTATTATGTGAATTCTTAATCACATTATTTTCTTGATTTAATTTTGATAATCTTTGCAGAGTTTTAATTCTGAATCTTGCATTATGATTTATTTTTCCAAGATATCTATCAAAACCAATTCTGTTATCTTGAATTCATGTAAATTCTCCAGCTAAAATTATAAGACTGGCTGTTCAGCCCTACAGCAGTCAGGCTCAAAATCTTCCACAATTATATATTCCTTTTGTGTTTTTATTTTTTTTTAATCCATATGTCTTTCTTTTTTATTTTCAATGCAGAACCCCATGGTTTTTTGTATCAGTTTCATGCTAGTCTGACAAACAATGAATACCAAGGTGGGAGACGCATGAGCAGAGAGTTCCTCTGAGAATGAGATAAGGATCTGGCTGAACAATCTTATTCAGTAATATTCAGAATTAAGAATTTCAGTAATGTACCAAGATTTTAGTGGTTGCTAGGGCTGATCATTAATTTTTTCAACTACAACATTTTTCAGGAAATGCATGTTCTCTGAAATCATCTGAAATCCTCTGAAATTCAATACAATTTCTCAGGTCTGGGACAGAATGGGTTATTAAACACAGCTAGGAGACCTGGTAGCCCAGAGTAGCCAATAGGCCGGTGGGTGTAGCTCTCAGGTGGGTTGTGTGGGAAACCACTCAGCCCACAAGATGGGAGCTTGCCTCTTCCTTTCAGTATCTCCTGTTGATGGTCTTCTACTGTGCTGTACATGGGAAATATTCGTTAAGCCTGACGGATACACCAGTTGGTTGGTATAAGGTGGTCTTAGGTTTAGTTAGTGTCACAGATCAAACTAAATGACAGTAGGTTTCTGTATTATCAGGCACGTGCCCTAAATCTGGACTACTGGTACAAGCTTTCTGTATAACACTAAAGTCTTCTTCAGTAGATGCAACTTCACTAAAACACAAATGCATTGGATGCAACATCATTTTCTCAGGTATAAGATGAAACTAGTTAAGCACGTCTGAGAGAAAGAGCTCTACTCTCTAAATTATTTAATCTAACATGCACCATTCTGACAGAACTGGATTAGGGACTGATTTCCTATGCCGTTACACTGATAGGTTGTTGTAGTTTAGCTCCAGCTAGCAACTAAGCACCACACAGCTGCTCACTCCCTCCCTCCTGGCAGGATGGGGGAGAGAATCAGAAGGGTAAAAGTGAGAAAACTCATGGGTTGAGATAAAGACAGTTTAATAGGTAAAGAAAAACAGTAATAGTAATAGTAATAGTAATAGTAATAGTAATAGTAATAGTAATAATATAATGAAAAGGAGATGCAAAAGCTGTGCATGCAAGCAAAACTAAACAATAAATTAATTCACTGTTCCCCATGGGCAGGCAGGGGTTCAGCCAACTCCAGGAAAGCACAGCTCCATCATGCGTAACAGTTACCTGGGAAGACAAACGCCATCACTCCAAATGTCCGCCCCTTCCTTCTTCTTCCCCCAGCTTCATATACTGAGCATGATGTCATATGGTGTGGGATATCCCTTTGGTCAGTTTGACTTAGCTGTCCCGGCTGTGCCCCCTCCCCTCCCAGCTTGTGTCCCCAGCAGAGCATGGGAAGCTGAAAAAGTCCTTGACTAGTATAGGAACTACTTGGGGACCCTTAGCCGCTACTTAACAACAAAAACATCAATGTGCCATCAGCGGTATTCTCATACCAAATCCAAAACACACTATACCAGCTACAGTGAAGAAAATTAATTCTGTCCCAGCAAAAACCAGGACACAGGTTTAGTGTGGTATCCCCTAGTCGAGGAGTCATGATCAGCAACAAAGCGTAGGCTGGAAGCAGTGTCAGAACTAAATTAAAACACCAGCCTAAATGCAGCCAAAAAAGCACATCTGACTGGCATCTGATATTAATTATGACAATCCCATACTCTTTTCTCTCCTTTCCCCTTTACAATGTGACTCATCCACTGCTGGCAAACATAAGCTAGCTCATTTCATATGTTTTACTCACTGCTGTAACTGCATTGTTTGTTGTTCAAGGAAATATACTGTTTTCTTTTCATACTGATTACCTTAAATACAGATAATAATACAGTTTGCTCCAACTTTCCAGCATTCCCAGTGGATGATGGCTAATCCTACAGAAAACTAATATCGTACATACTTTCCTTTACTTTCTGAGATGTAATTCCTTGCAAACCTCCTACAGTGCCTAGAACAGAGAAAGGCAACATTTCCTTAAGAACTGATATGCTATTCTGTAGAGGCAAATGACTTTTGGTTCTTATGGCATAACACTGACAACACTTTTCCATTATGCTTGTGTTCCACCAGGAAATTTAACATGCCAGGACAGCCTCCTGATCTTTCAAACTAAGGAAGTGGCACTAAATATTTAAAAATTATAAGGCCCATTTCAGTGGGGATGTGTTTATTGCTTTTTTCCATTACACTCTAGAATTAGAAGTCTGTTAAAACATCTACATTTTTTAAAAAGAATGTATATTTTTGAAGAAAAAGACACCAGAGTACAAGTGTCTAATCAAAACTGTCAGGAGATGCATAGATTTTATGTTTACATTTTGGTGAACTGTTCAATGAAAAAGAGGTTCAATTTCATTTTAGTGAGTGTGCTGACAGCAAAATACATAGCTCATCTGCATGAGTACCTATGAGAAAAGTTGTAATGGCTTTATAGTTCTCAATAGGTCTAAAAGTAGAAATTGTGTTTCTAAAGAGGCACAAAAGTTCAAGCTGCAATAAATATGGAAACTAATTACTTTCTTTATTTGCCTAAGTGTGCTGGAAGGGCAAAGAAATATATGAAAGACACAGAATAAGGGACTGAATAAACCCCAGTCAGCTGGATTATCAGCAGAGGTGTTGAGGTTATTATTGTCATATATTGATACTCTTGTACACCACTGAGTAGCAGAGGAGCCTTGCTCTGGGCAGGTTATGCTTTGAATAGACTTGACAGGCACTTGAAGACCAAGTAGTTTATGTGAGTAAATCCTGCAAGATGAAGAAAAAAAGAGGTATTGTGGTGATACCACATCAATCAAGTGTCATCTGAGCCTCAAAGTTTGATTAGGCAAGCTTTATGGGCTGGCAGCCTCTTGCCTTCAATGGTATATGCAGGAATGATATAGTCAGCATTGACATATAATTGCTTCTCACCCCTCAGACCAGCCACCAGGTAGCGGTGAAGGTTTGGGTGATGGCAGAGAAGATCTGACCTGAGTCCAGAGCACACATCAAATCCATATTATGGACCTGTGGGATATTATTATAACCACTCTATTACCATTATGCAATGTATATATGCTTCTTGCTTTCTTTATGCTTATTTCATGCATATAAAAGCATCTCAAGAGAAAGATTAATATAACAGATCATATCTCTAGAGCTCCTACTTACATAGAGAGCAAAAATGAGAACTGAAAAAGCAGTAAAAGCAGAATTATGTCCTCAGTCCTCTTCTCATGAGGCCAAACAAAGTCTTAGCTGCCTATTAAAGCATGGTTTCCCCTAGATCTTGTCATATTATTTTATAACCATGCAGTTGGGGAAATGCAACCATAGCAGAATATTCAGAAATTAACTGATAAAAGCTGGTGTTATTTAAGTTAAATTAAAAGAGTATGCGTGAGTCACACCCTGGGTAGGGAGTTACTTCAATCAGTAACAATATGTTAAAAATATTTTAGTGAAAATCTAGTTTGGTCCATTCTTTGCATACCCTTATGTTAAATTATAATACTGGCAACATATCACATTTTAGTATTCATTATTTATGGGGTTGTTACTGTCCAATATGCAAACGATGTCTCAAAATCTTGAGAACTGTGAATTTCCTCAAATTCCCCATCTTTTACTTGGACAAGGCTCCTAGTGACACTGGTAGAACTGATCACTGGGAAAGGCCTGGAGTCCTCAAGGCTTTGTAACTTCTTCAAAAAGAAGTTAAAAGAAGAGCATATTTGCCTTTTCAAGCATGTTACATTATCAATTCTTAGTTTTCAAAAACCCAAAACATTACTTTTTTTGTTAAATAGAGCAATATTTCAGAGTGACATTGTGGTTCTATACTTCAGCCAGCACCACTTCATGCTCTTCACCAGAGAATCACACCTCTATAAGCAATAGCTTGCTCAAACGATGGCTTCACAAGTTGCCTGATTTAGTTTTAACAGGCTCCCCTGCTTGTCTTGTCTAGGGATTTGAACTTTGATCCTCTCCAATGGAGCTGAAGACACTGGAAAGCTAGTCCTTGCTTTCTTTAGCCCCAAATGAGCATTATTTTTTTTTATGAAGCAGAATTATTCCTACAGTGGATGTAGCAAAGCTCACAAACAGCTGTAAGTTGCTAATTAAACATTAATTTAGAAGAGAAGTAAAACTTCAGATCTTTGCTCCAAAATACATGCCACAGAGATCTTAGCTTGCTCCTCATGCCTGAAGTCCCTAGTCACTGGACTGCTTTTTACTTTTTTATTTTTGATTTTGACAAAAATAAGAGCATTGATATATTGGAATGTCTTGAGCAGAGTTGCCAAGATAGTCAGGGTGTTGGAGCACATGAAATGAAGGGAGACATTGAGGGAGCTGAATTTATTCATCCCAGAGAAGAGGAGGCTTTGGAGGAGATCTTAGTGATACCTACAACCACTTGATAAGATGATGCAAAGAGGAGGGACCCAGACCATTCTTAGGGGTGCACAGACAGGATCAAAGGCAAAATGTGCAAGATGGAAAATTTGCATTGAATATAAGGGGGAAAAAAACTCACCACGAAGATGTGCAGTTTGTCACCCAGACTGCCAGGCTACAATTTCCTTCCTTGGAGATATCCAAAACCAAAATGGACATGGCCCTCAGCAGCCTGGTCTGGCTGGGCCTGCTTTGGTCAGGATGTTAGACAAGATGATCTCCATATGTCCCTTCCAACCTATGTGATTTTATGGTTTTGTGGAAAAAAATTACAATAGATTTGAGAAAAAAAAAGATCTCCTGATGAGAAAATGTTTCACTGAGGTATAGCAATTCCTGTTATTGAGGTACTAAAGAGTATGCACCAGCAAGCTATGCTTTATAGAGTAAACACTTCATAATATTTTTAAAAGCAATAAACACCTTCTACCAAATGGCACCTGTTTTTATAGATATAGTGTGATATATAAGTTAGTTTCATATCCAAAAACCAAATTCAGGATGTCTCCGTTCAGCCTAATGCTTTGGATTCAGTATGCTGTGAAGACAAATCAGGAAAACCACAAAATTTGTCGAACTGTCTCCTCCTGAGTTTTCCCACACTAATAAGATCCACCATTTACCAGTGAGTTTGGCATTGGCTATTGCAGACAGCCCTTCTGAGCTTGATTTATCTAAAGTCATGACTAATGATTAATGAGTTAATGATTAATCTAAAGACTAATGATTAAGCTGAAGTCATGACTTCAGGGTGCTATTAAACCTGAAGACCCATTCTGTGTAAAATAAGCTGAGGAGAGAAATTCCACCTAGCTTACTCTGGCTGGACATTATTCACACCTTCACCTTTGAAGCACAAACTTTTAATTCTAAGGCATGGAGGAAAGATGGAGTGGGAGGGCTACTACATGGTTTAGGAACTTCATATATAAGATTTCATATACAGCGAGCAAGAAACTGCCAACTCCCTCTAGCCACTGTTTCATTTTTCTTTCTTACTTTTCTTCCTGCTTAAGTGGGACCCCTGGCTGCACGGAAAAATGAAGAAGAGGGAAGGAATAAAAAGAAAAGGTAGAAAAGAAAGTTCCAAAATAGCCACACATGGTCTTCTCTTTCCCTTCCTTTTCTCACCTTTGTTTCTGACACACCAACGAGATAGCAGAAATGAAATGCAGAGGATATTTTCTCTTCCAGTCAAATAAAATAGCTCTTTTCCCTTGCAAATAGACAGTTAAGTAAAGGAATGTCATTTAAATGTAAGTTGATAATTCCTGACAAAAAACTGAATGTACAATGCAGGGGAGAATATGGCTTTCCAAATGGACTGATGTGAGCAGTCCCAAACTGCCAAGGTCAGCAAAAGCTGCTGCAGTGCTCTGCGTGAGAGACTATCAAGTGCTTTGGCACGGTGGCAGCCTGTGGTAAAGCCAGGTTCTCAAATGCTCAGCTGGAAAGGACTGGTGCTCCTGTTACAGTCAAGAGGATCAACACTTTAGCTCTTCAGTCAAAAGACAGTCTTGAGAAAAACTTTATATAAATATGCCCTTATATTTAGTGAACTGTATATAGCAGAACTGTATACTCTAAACACGTGTAGAGGGCAAATACACTTCCACACATTAACCTGGTTTGGAAACTGATATTGTGGACTGAGTTCTCCACTACGTTCAATCCCACATTGTTGCTACTAGGCAGTGCAAGGCCTGCTTAAAATGATCCTGTTATTATATGATGAGATTTTGTTCACAATTTTGATGAGAAACCATTGAAGTTATCCACAATGAAGAATACATTCTTTCCGTATTATTTACTCAGTCAAGGTTTACACTGAGGGTGTTTTTGTCTTTTTTTAAACTTTAAATAAAGTGAACCTATTCTTCCTGGAAAGAGTATCATATTTGTTTTTTCAGATGAATATGAAATTAAACCATGAAATATATAATTCTTAATCAAGAATTCTTGCACAATAATTTGGCATTTCAGATCAGGTTTATGTCTTAACATTTAATGACTATTTTATTATGTTTACACACTTAGAATGTCCTAGAACTGTGTTATTCCATGACATATTGCACGTATTCTTCATGCCTGTAATTTTTTTGCTCAAATCATAATGTCTTTTTTTCCATATCAAACACAAAGCACTGATAATGAAAATGAAATGCCTGGGGCAAAGCTTTCATCAAGTGTCAGCAATTTATGGACACTAAGTTGAAAGTGAACATAGACAGAACTATGAAAAAGTAGCATTTTTACTGGATTATTTAAAACTATTGAAGCCAACATTCCTTCACTTTAGTGGATTCATTCCCTAATCTTATTTTAGTAACAGATTTTTCATCCAACAGCATTAAAATAGCTCCACACCTCACAAATCCTCTGCAGCACAGTTCTTGCCTTCATCCTCTTTCCTGGCATCAGTAGTGGACTGCTTTCTCTACTGAGATTGGGAATTAGAGAGAAAAAAAAGAAGGGAGACTTCATTCACTCCCTGAATTCTCATTTGGGTTATCCCAAATGCTTATTCTAGTACAGGTTTATACAAGATGAGATGGGGAAGGAGATAATTTATGCAATTAGATAATGCCTTAAAAGTGTGAGCACAGCATATAAAATCAGCATTGTGTTACACAGCAGACCTTTCCCTGTTGCCAGGTAACTGAAGCACAGGGGCATTTATATCCTTATTGTGGTCATGAACATGACCATAGTCTAGCGTAGAGCTATCTAGGCTAGCTGACAATCCAGCAGGCTGCTGACGGAATTAAGTGTGACACAAAACAAATAGGGGGCAGCAGATTTGCCACTGAGTGCATCTCAGAATAATTATGCTTAGAGTTAAAGTTATTTTTCAAATGTTGGATGTCTTAAAATCTAAATATGGTTTCAGTCATTCTTGCAAAATTTACAAATTTAATCTGATTTTACTGATCAGTTGTGAATCAATTTGTTTTAATTGTCTGTATCCACACAAAGGTAGGGGGGGGAAGTGCTAGACTGGGTACTAGTGCATGCAGATTTTCTTCTCTCCTTTAAACAACAGATTTCTGAGGTATGTTTGAGACTCCCGAATTTACACTTTGATATTGTTAGTGGGGAAAAAAAAGTATTGCTTCACCAGCTTTCTTTCTGCCAAGGGGTATGTGAAAATGGAGTAGAATAGGTTTGACATGAGGGTAGCGCCTTTGGTGTTTATATATACACGTGGCTGCATAAACCAGCTGACAGGCAGGGCCGTCAAGTCTCAGTCCACTCTAAACACCTGTCCCGTGAGTGCCATCAGGCTGCAAGATTTTGTAAGGTGAAGTGTTAGATACTTCTGTTGTAACTGCTCTGCTTTGCACAAACTATTTAAAGAATAACAAAATAAGAGTTATGCAAGTGCATAAGGATAGGAATTGCCCTCTTCTCTGGTGCTTCAGATGTTCATCTGGCAGATGGGACTCTAAGGATTCATTTCACTTTGCTGTAAACATCCACTGTGTCTACACATCCCCATGTTACACTTGTGCCTCCTGTCAGGACTCATTCCACATTTAGGAAAAAGAAATAGAGATCCTAAGTTTAAATCACCTGAAGTATGGTTACAATATGCCTTAAAGGAAGAGGGTGGATATAGAAGCCTCAACTGTGCGGTTATCCCAAGGTAGAAAGTGCATACAGCGATTATCCAGTCCTAGTGGAGACTCAGCAATAAGATCTGTTTAGATGTTTAGATCATACAGGTAAGTAGAATAAGTCGTATTTTATTTTCTCACTTTTGTCTCTCAAAAATACCTGCAGTTGTCTATATTAGATCTTATGAATAACTCTTTGCATCTGCATTTTATTTGCCCTGGCTTAAGTCTAACTGGAAAATAGCAAGACATTCCTCAGCCAAGAGCATGACAAATATATGAACTGGATATCTTGGGCACTTGAACAAATGTCAATATCTGCCCAGTCTAACATCTGCTGGTTTTAAAGAGTAACAGAGTGCCTGTGTGATCTGTATCAGTCAGGTGGAGTTCTGGCATTGTAGAAGGCAGTGCAGACACAAGTGTCCTCTGTGTTTAGCATACAGTAAAAGAGCTTGCTGACATAAGGAAGGGATATGCATTTAGGTCTTGAAGGTCAAAGAAAGATGTCATGCTTATTTTAGATCTTAAGATAAGGTGAATTGAATGCTCGAAGTTCTTATTTCTTGCTGTTAATCAAAGGAAGCTGAGGTGTCTAGATGTAGACATCTGAATTTAATCAGATGAATCTGACTTTTGTGAAATTATGAATGCTATTTAAAGTGGGTGTAAAAACAACACAGGAAAGGTGATCAGTTTTTCTTTTAGAATGGCATATAACCTGGTTGTTAAGGCATTTTCTTGAAATGAGTTCAAAACTGTAGTAGCTGGACCTATAATTCCAAGTATGAGTGAAAAGTCTAACCTTGAACTAGTGAGTAAAAGGGAGAGGAAGAGAAGAGCAGCAGTTTAAGGAATTTTTATTTTGTGAATCCTCCCTTCTTTGTTTTACTTAGAATATATAAAATATTTCATCTTGGGCCAAATGCAATGTGTTGTATTGTATTAAACTATTTTCACTTCATTTTCATTTTCAGCAAGGATGAGAAACAAAAAATATTTATAGTTTGATCCAAACTTTTTTTCCAGCTTGGCTGTTAAACAGAGGAAGCATCTATTCAACAACCATAAAGTCCTAATATTGACCTCATACCAGAGTAAATCAGGAATGACTCCAATAAAGGTGTTTGGGTATGTTGATATAAAATGGTGCTATATAAATTAAATTGGAATCAAGCATTGATAACAGCTCCTATGTAGAAGAAACATGCTGAAACCTCATCTAGAAAGGAGGAAATGAGTAGCAAAGCTTGTACCAAGAAGGTATTCCAATAGAATTTAACTGTTCCAGACAAGTTCCCATGTGAAAATATTATTAAAAAAAATAAAAGCTTTATTCCAAGCTAAATCTAAATCAGCTAAGCTGATTTAATTGCAATCTTAATCGCAAAGCAATTATTCTGGATTAAAGTCTTTTTTATGCCAAATTAATGTTCTCACAGGGAGCCATTGTGTAATGGTTATTGTAAAGTAGTTATTTCAGACAGCTACCATTCAAGGCAACCCTTACTCAATGGACATTCCTTCCCTTTTTCAGTGGGTGACCATCTTGCCTTTTCTGTGTTCTCTTTTCTTCTTTATGGCAATTTTTCCCCTCCCTTACTTTTTTTAGATTACTTTTACCTCTTCAGCTTTCTTATAAATCTTCATTATAGAAAGAAGTCTACATAAGCTTTACTTCACATTCAGAGCAACTTGCACAACAAAGAGGAACAAAATCTGTTGAGAACAGACAAATAGAAAGACAAAGAGATTGATTAGATGTCTTAATGATTTGTGATGTCAGTGTCAAAAATATGAAGAGCAGTGACATAGCTAGATAAGCCAATGCTCTGTTTTGGAGGTTTGTACTGACATATGATCCTTCAGAAAAAAAGAAACATGACTTAAACAGAAAATATAGTTCAGATGACACAGATGGGGCATAAAGCAGAATACCTTGGTTTCTTTCTATTTTGGGCAATTGATCTCATAGCTCCATCTTTCTCAGAATGGGGAGATCATGGAAAATTTCATGATCCTGTACTCCTTATTGATGAAGTCTTTGAACCCATTTTGGAAGGAGTCATGGGAATATAGAACTGTAAGAGTCTGAAAAACAAGACATAGATGAGTGAATAGTAGCTGAATAGAAACAAAAGAAAAGCTGTATGGGTTCAGATTGTCTGTTTTGCTTAGTACCCTGTCTCCACAAGTGGTCTTAAACACAGGCATGAAGTAGGAAGAACATAGCAGACGTGTAACATTTCCCTAAGTATTCTGCTAGCTGCTAACTATTTATCATCCTTTGCACTCAGTGTGTTCTGTCTATCTAGTAACAAATGTAGAACTCCATTAAAGTACTTGTTCGATTTCCCCTTAAAACCGTGCAACCTTTTTGAATGGGTTTTTCTCTCTCATGGAGGTCTCCATTCATGTTCCACAACCACCTCCTCTTGTTTGTTTTGATCCTGACTACGGCTGGTTTCATCTGCAGAACCTTAGTTCTTGTGCTGGAAGAGCTAGCATTCACAGTTTGCCCTCTCCATGCCATTCATGATCATGTAGACCTCTTTCATATCACCAGTGACTTGTAACCACAGACTGGCAGTCTGTGTTGTAAAAAAAATCACCAGCAGGAACTCCTGTACCTACTAAGCTAAGATTTCCTTCCTCACGTTTAACTTGTTTTCAGACACAACTTCAGAGGGTGGGGGGAAAGATGTCATCATAATGGGAAGTCAGACACTCAAAAGAAAATGAACTGAAAGTTCCTTGAGCTTTGTTACTATTTCTTGGGCCTGGAGTGTTTTACACCATCGCTTCATCCTTTTGTTATTCATGTGGTCTCATGGCATATTAGATACCTTTCCTGGTTAAGGATGACCTCTAGAAGACACTTTTTTCTCTCAGACTCTTCTGTTAGTGTCTCTGAAAGAACACATGTGGGTCAGGGAATACTCCTTTCTAATTTTTATAATGTGAATGAGGACACTGGTCACCCTATGCTTTTTGATCATTGTCCTAAACGACAATGCTAATATACATAAAAGTATTCATTTACACTATTTAAAACAGACTGCATAGTCAAGGTTTAGAGGAAGAAGTGAAGTGGAACAAAGGAAAGTGGTTAACATATAGGGGAATTAGCCTCACTCTGTATGATCAGGCAACAAGAATGAAAGATGCATCTCAGCATTCCCCACTGTGAGGAGAGTTATATGAAGTGCCTGTCCTCATATAATCCTATTTATTCACATGCTTATGAAGTAGACTTGGGGATCCAAACAGACTTGGGGAATTACATTTTCTTTCATAGTCTTATATTTGGGAATGGATTCAAATTCAATCTTTGAATCATCTACTTGCACTGACTCAGTTGTGATCTGGGCTTTCCTCCCATCAGCCCATTGCATCCTGTCTCCCAGTTTGGAAATGTTAATGTTCTTTGGGAAGGACACCATATGGTTCTTACCTGCCAAGAAAGTTATTAGAAATAGCTAACAACTATTCCCTTGTTTCACTGAGCATTGAGAAGTTGTTTACTCACTGTGAGGCCCAATGCTCCTTATTGACAAGCTAGGCAAGTTTCAAAACGTATTAAATATACAGTGAAGTCCCTTTACTTCTTCCACCTGCAGTCTATCGACGAATACAACTCGTTACTCCCTCAAACTTCATATTACAGAATTAGAATCCATGTGGGCTTTAATCCTCCAGACATGATATGAACAAGACATTAAGTATGGCAGTGGATTGAAAGGACTTCCCTCCTCTCTGCATCGGAGCGATAGATACTGTGGCAGAGTATTTTGAAGGCCACATAGTCTACTCCTACAAGTAAGGAAGCATCACTGGTATGTTTCACTTGCAGGATAATGAAGGGGGAGAGACGGAATAATTCAGAAGAATCCAGCAAAGATGTCAGAAGATTATATCTGTTTTAAGGTAACAGAGAAAATAATAAATCATGATTAAAATATCACCAACAATGAAGAAAATGGCAGAAGGAATATTGTCTTCTTGTACAAGAAGCAGAATTTATATAACAAACAGAAGCAAATAAAAAACGGCAAAAGAAAACAGCACTGGGGGCCTCTGTCACAAAAAAGCCGCAGATCGAAAATGTAACAGGACAAGGGAAAAACACTGATTCAGCTGTAACTGAGAACAACTAGAATGGTGTATGTGTTAACCCTTTCTTTATTCTTAAAGTTGGGAAGAAACAGATGTTTTCTTACACAATGACGATGTTCAGTGTCTGAACACTCAACCTCTACACAAGCTTTTCAGTTGCTAAAGAGCAGTTACTGGGTTGAATGATCCACTTTCTAACTAATTTTGATATTTTCCCTAAAAGATAAAAATAAAATAAGTTTTTGAAATGGTTGTGACACTAATACAGCTTTTCTTTGTTCTAGGAATAAAATCACAATCCTTGTCAGGCACTTAGCTTCAACTAATATTTCTTAATAATGAGGTACCAAAAGGACAATCTCAGGAAACTTCTTGTACACATGATTCATATCAAAGTTTTAAGCTAAAAAGAAACAGTTAAAAATGTTCTTACAAGTTACTTTTTATTTCACAGAGCTATCAGGTGATGTTAGCACAGTCTTTGAGTATGCTAAAATTGCACTAATTTTCACCAGCTGACATGCTGGTCCAGTGCTCTGGAAATCTCATTCAACTTGTTCATGTCCATAGCACAGATTTAGTCAGAAAAATACATTTTCTTGACATTTTCTAGGCCTTCAATATACCTAAAAATAGAGGCAAAATCACACATTCAGGTTTTACGATAATATCTGCTCTTGTAATTTTAAGAAAAATAAGTACACATGAATCGTTCCCTGCAGTTGCCAACTTGACATTTCTTGAACAAATTACAATATAAATATACCTGATTTAACACCTCATTCTCCCCCTGGTATGAAGATTAGTGGATGTCATCACAGCTAGGATTGTTGTGGTTACATTGTTCTGAAACTGACTTTATAATCTGTCTACACCAGTGAGAGAAATCTTACATTTTGGAGTTCTCCCATATTAGCTGAGCCTGAAAACTTTAAGGCACAGAGTAAGCAGTGGAAAGTAAGTTAAATATGTATTTTGGCTTTCTAGTGCTTGTATGAATCCGGTATTTTTAAAGCCCTTTGTTTTTCAGCAAGAAATGCCTTCCCAGAACACAGTCTATCCTCATACAGGAAAAGAAAGAAAAAATCCACAATCCAAATGCTCTGACATTGTCATCTATCTTCAACTTTTATATAGGACAAGTTACTGAAAATTCTGTTAAAGTGCTAAAATTGATGAAGTCCAGTATTTTCTTAATAAATATAATCAATTCCTGTTTCAGGCTGTCAGCAGGCTGCTAAGCAAAAGTTATCTCATGCTGGGAGCAACGGTGTTTGGTAGGGGCGAGTGACCTGGGGCAGCTACGTGATCCTGGGTTACTTCATGGAACAGAGGAGTGAATAACAAAAGATTATTTAAGAGCTACATTTGTCACTTCAGTGATCAGCAGTTTCTGACATCATTGACAACAGTTTCTTGGTCCAATTTATGCTCTACTGCAGAGAATCAGCAGGCCCTAAGATATTTGGTTGGAATTGCCTGAAAGTGCTTTTTAAAAACCTACAGATATTTTGGTGCAAGTATGTCTGTAACATAGTGAAATTAGTGTCAGTAGTGCTTTAAAAGTGGAAATTAATTGAATTCTCATATAAATGGATGCAGTGTTTCTCAGTGACATGAAATAAGCTATTTTGCCTAAATGGAGTAATTACTAAAATAAAATACTCAGGGCTTATTCCTAATGAACGTAAACAAGTTCTCTTTGTACTGTACAATTTCTATTATGTTGAATGCATGTTAATGAGCAGGTAGGTTTTTATTGAGTCATGAACTGGAAAAGTGCTTTTTCTTCATGTTAAAATTTTCTTTTTCCAAAGTCAATCACAGACTAGTTTCTATTTGAACTTTCTCTAGAGTTTACCAGATGTTCTGTTTGGATTCCACGTTACTGCACTGTGTTCACTGGAGTTCACAGATGGGCTTTCCACTGAACTAATGAAAACCTAATGAAATCCATATATGTATTTAACATTTGAGAATACAGTATAGTATAATGCTTTTTGTTGCTGTTTGTCATTCTTGCTTAAATCAGCAGTACAAATGCAAGTATCTAAGAGATATTGTGAGTTTGCGAGCAGCTCAAAGGTTTTGCTTCTATTCTCTCCTACTACTTGTGCATGTGCCCCCTGCTACCTTGTGGTAGCAGATAACTGTTCTTTCAATGGTCCCTGGGTTTTGGTTCTGTTTCAGCTAATAAAATAGGAAAGCTGAGGGTCAGATAAGAAGAGTGTTCAAAAGCTTGTGTTGACAGAGTCGGTTAAATTGGAGGGTTACTAGATATGAGTGGAGAATATTTCCAGGAACAGAAATCAGTGAGAAACTGGGAAAAATATTTTAATCAGTTCCTGTTGAATAGCAGTAGTGGGTAGATAACCCCAAGCACTATACTTCCTACAGTCTGGTGTATGAGTACCTGACAGGCACGTAGGGTTTTGCAATATGAAGTCTAACCAGAAGCCAGTTCCAAAAGGTGTTCCCCAGAGGCTGATACTGTTCAGAGGCTGCAGGGATGGAATACACCCTCTGCAAGTTTGTGGCCAATACTACATCATGTGGAGCAGCCAGCATGAAGGAAGCCAGGTCTTCTATTCAGACAGACCTGAGCAGGCTGGAGAAATGGGCAGACAAGAACCTCATGTAGTTAAAAAGAAGTAAATACAAAGTCCTGCATCTGGGATAGAATAACCCCATGAAGCAGTGCAGGCTGGGGTCTGACCAGGTAAAAAGCAGCTTTGCAAAAGACGACCTGGTTTCCTGGCAATCAAGAAGTCAGGAATTAATCAGCAGTCTGCCTTTGCAGCAATGAAGGATAATATCATGCTGAGCTATGTTAGCAAGAGCGTAGCTAGCAGATAAGGAAAGTGATTACTTGTTTTTTTCCCTCTGTTCAGCCCTTGTGATCTACGTCTGGAAGTGTCCAGGTTTGGACTCCCAGTACAAGAGAGACATTGACAGACTGGTGGGCCCAGGGCAAGGTCACTGTGAAGATTAGGCAGCACACGAGTAGGTATTTATAAGAAGGGTAGACGTGGTGCTTGAGGATATGGTTTAGTGGTGGACTTGGCAGTGATAGGTTAGTGGTTGGACTCGATGATCTTAAGGGTCTTTTCCAACCTTAATGACTCTATGATTCTGTGATTCTATGACACATAAAAAGGGATTAAAAGAGCTGGGTTTGTGCTTCTCTGGATAAGGCAAGGTAAAGGGGGGAATCTTAAAGCTGACCCCATCTATCTAATAGGAGGTTATAGAGAAGATGAAGCCAGACTCTTCTTGAAGGTACACAGCAAAATAATGAGGGACAATGGCCACAAGTTGCAAATTCCATTTAGTGACTGGGAAATAATTTTTCACAATAAAGATAGTCAAGAATGGATATGGATCACCCAGAGATGTTGTAGAACCTCTGTCCTCAAAGGCAATTGCAATTCAATTGGAGGTGATTGAGCAACCTGATCCAACTAGCTGGATCTAGCTTCAAAGCTGGCCCTGTTTCATAAGTCCATTTTGGGTCCCATATAAATGATTCTGTGGTTCTGTTTGGATCTTCCTAATGCCTTCTAGTGATACTCTCCTGCTTACAAGAAAATATTATTAATACTGAGGAAGTAGTGATTAAAATCAGTATTAATAATTTTGCTTTCCTTTACCTCCAAAGGTATTCTGAATGCTCCCTAAGGAAGAAAGGAGTGTTTTGAAAGCAGACTAATGACTTTATATTTGAACAGGAAGATTTTTTTTCCGTTTGAAAGTCTTTGGAAAATTCATTAAATATTTTGGAACTTGCAAATAGCCACCAACTATCCACATAATTAAAATGGTGGCTCCAGCAATCATACTGAACAGAACCCATCACATAATTTCTAAAATACTCACATATTGATTGTATTATCTTTTTACCAAGGGTAATAGAAAGATTTCTGCATGTAATCCAGGGATTGTGACCCAGTCACATAGAGCTGTAGATATGTTTTTCTTTCTTCTATTGCTGAAGATGGAGTCTGGGCAGAGAAAAAAACCTCTATCCCTTTCTTGTCTCAGCATGAAAATTAGAGAATTTTTGCGCTAGGAAGATATACTAGGAAATTTTGTGACAGGTTGTTTTACCACAGGGAAATGGGGATTCACAACCACCTGTCTCCCTAGCTACTTGGTGGCTCATGTGACAAGAGTCTGATAGTTGGGTTCCTTGCAGTTCTCTGGTCCTAAGACACCCGCAGGCAGATGCAGGCAGACAGCCCCTGGGACGCTTCACCAGTGCTCCTCAACAGGCTGTCGTAGAGCAAGGCAGCCTGCAGAGCACAATGCGTTTCAGAAACATGGGCATGTTTTTGTAGTGAAAACAGAGAGTTTGGCTTTTCACCTCCCCAAAAAGCCTTCTGAAAACAACAAATCTTTTTTTCAGAAGTGAAGCTTTCCAGCTAGGTGGGGGTCTGTGCTGAAGATCTATCCAGTCTTGACTAAGCTTTTTAGTCTAGTCAAAGTGCGTGCAGTAGTGGCTGTGTAGCGTAGGAAGGCTCATCTGAGGCAAAGCTGTCTTCAGATTTCCCAAAGCAATGGGCAGCGAGGGTCCCAAAGACAGTACAGGTGTCAGAAAACTGCTTTCTCTTATTTTCTAAAGAAACTGATCCCTCTACAGTACATTCCTACCACATTGACTCATGGAAAGACAGACAACCTGAGAAAAATCATGAAAGTAGATGAATATTACAGTTGTGCTGCATTCCCTGCAGAAAACATGTGGGTTTGGCGTTCTCCGCTCATGGGAGTGTGTTTGGGGGAAGTGAGCACATTTGACTACGTATATCAGTGTCTGCACCCTTTCTTTAAAAGGTTTATTACTTTCTTTATATGAAGAGTAGTTTTTGGAAATTATGAGGCAGTATAATATATAGTGCAGATGATACTAAATATGATTAACATTTAAATCATTGCAGTCTGACAACAAGGATTACCATGATGAAGAGATGAAGGTGTGCAATGCATAAATCAAATCCAAGCATCAGACTTTTTAGATTTCAACCAGGTCTAAAAAGAAACATACGCATGTGTTAGTCATGCATCTTTGAATTACAGACATGTGTTTGCACACCTCTGAGAAAACAGATGACATTCCAATATCCAGTTGGAGTAATGGCATATAATTTTGTGTACGAGCAGTGCTCTACCTCATTTTGTCCACAGTATTTCTCCTCATCCTTTTCATTTATTTTTCATGTTCAGTACATAAATGACTAAAGCCAAGGCAAGAAAAGGACCCAGACAGGTACTAGACAAATGGAGATAATACTTTCTACCCTGAAAAGCTAATTCTCTAAAAAGATGAAACAAAATAATGTGTAAGATAAAGATGTGGCTGATGGACAAATCATGTGAGCAGTGCATTAACAGATTTGCTTTTGGTTTTGTAGTTTACATTGTAAGACAAGGTTGTGAATCACCTCCAGAGGGCTTTGTTAGCTGGAAGATGGTGGGAGGTGTTGGACATGAAGAAAGACAGGAAAAAGAAAATGGCACAAGGTCTGGCATGCTGAGCACGAAACCTACGGGGGCAGGAGTGCCCAAAGGTTGCTGCTGAAGATCACAGTCTTGTTCCCTATTCCAGATTCTTTCCTGAAAGTTGTCTGACTGGAAAGAGCAGAGGGACTGTGTGAGGTTTACTCCAGTAGAATTTGTTCTCAGGATCTGCATTCGGGCCAGGGAATGTATGTTCAACTATTCAAGGACTTCCCTAAAAGCCAGAATCTTCTCAGCTCCTTTGGAGGTCCACTGGCACCACCAAAATAGTGGAAAGACTTCAGCGTATATTATTGTAATACTTAAATAGGTTTTATCTTATCTATAACCTTTCCTTGACTGATATACACCATATATGGGACATTCCTTGCAGGACTGTGTCTTGTACCACTAATTTTAGATGGGCAAGCAGTAATAATAAGACCTCTGAACTTTTCAGCCATATGTAGTACACTGTTTTATTGTCACAGGAAATAAACCAGTAACAAAGCAATTTGAGTTGCACAGGCAAGGAATAGTTTCTTCTTCATGACCGTGTTGGCAGACTTTCAGTCACAGGACAGGGAGATTCCTGTAACTCACTTGGTGGTTCTTCAGTCTTCCGTTCCCACCTTGGTTTTGCTCACCCTCGCCTTCTTTCTACTGTGTTTTTACTCTTGATTACAATATCATTAACATCCAGCTGACTATATTTAAGTGTTCTTAGCACAGAGGAACCCAAATAAAGCTAATTACTGTTTATTTTAAAATTTCTTTTCTGGAAAATTTTGCAACTACTTACTTGCCACAGTATCATACACAACTTAATTTAACATTATCTTAGTTTTGTTTACCATATCTGTTTACAGTAGTCAGATGTGTGAATGAATTACACCTGTTTGTATAGACCTAGAAGGGGTAAGAAGGCACAAAGAAGGTGGTAGTATGTTACCTTCTTGTTTCATCTGAAAGGAGTGTATGTACATAAAATGGGTTAATCTGTGTTCAGGTCCAAAGAATCAGTTATTTGCTTCAAAACATACCTAGAGAAAATAATCTAAACTATACTTAGATGACACTGAGCTCACAACTGGTGGTTGCAATGCAGGAAAGAAACCTCAGAGTTATCACTGACAATTATCTATAAACTTCAGCTCAAAGTGCAAAAGCAGCCAAAAAAAAGCCAATAAAGAACTGGTAATATCAAGAGGATCACTGAGGAGAAAAAAAAGAAAAAAGCCCATGAAAATAAACTCACAGCAACAGAAAACCTCATCTCTAAACAGATAAAACTGTTCAGAGTTTTATCATCTAACACACATTTAGTGCACTCACACATTTAGTACTGTACGGTTCTGGTGCCCAGCCTCAGGCCATCCCCATCCGCAGGAGGTGCCTGATGCCCAAGGCTGGGGCTGCCCCTGCTGCTGTAGATCATGGAGGCAGCCAGTGTCAGAAGGTTAAAAAACATAAATTAGTAGATTTTGGGGTGTCAAGCTGAGAGATACCAACAGGAATGCGATATCCCTATCATTGCTAATCCACTGACAGTGGATGCTGGGAGCTACCGGGGGTACACCGCAGACAGTAGCCAAGCTTGCGTGCTCCCCTGCTACCGGTGTCAGAGTGGTTCCTTCAATGGGCCACTGGTTTGTCCTTGGCAGGTGTTTGTTATGCTCTTGCAAAGGTACAGTATCGTATCCACTCCAGAAAACCCAGCAAATCTGGGAGATACTTATGTCAAAACAGCTGATGGTTGAGGCCTTGTCCATGTCATTCAATCCTGCCCTTGCCACTGTGGGTTCAGGAGTGCCTGCCATTAGCCCACCATTGTCTCAGTACTGAAGCCACAACAGCTCCATTGCTTCATGTTTGCTTCTTTAGCCAGATGTGCTGAGTAATTCACAGTGGCCTCAGGCTCCTAGCTTCAGCATGGCAGTGAACAGCCCAGTTAGTGAGAAGTTACTTTAACCACATATCTGTCTTTTATGCTTCTTCTGAGACCAGAAGCAGGTGATGCCTCATGGGAAGAGGCACTCCAGTTTGTTGTTTCTTTACACCTCATGCTGGTATTATTCCTGGAGAAGTGCACTGCAATGGGCCCCTGGACTGAACAGGGACCATGTCTTTCCTTTAATCTCCTGGCTGACATTAGTGCCAGCTCTGCCTTCCACTTTACCATACAGCCTATAAGGCTGAAGGACCAGGAAAAGAAAATCCTCCACTACTGTACTTCCTTTCCTCTCAGGAAAGGAACAAACACCCTAAGAGTAATGGGGCATGCTCATATACATTGTCTACACAGCAAAAGCATGTCAGAGAACCCCAGAACTCATTAATTTACACAGAAAGTGTAGCCAGTTTGATGCTGACCCTCCACTTTAACTGCAAAGATTTTTCTGTATGTATAATTTGTTCATGGCAATTATATGAATATGAAAAAGGAGACAATCACCATTTGTAATGTTTCAGATGTCATCATTTAATCAGCTCCTATTGCTGACCATTTAAAAGCATTTGAATTACTTTCTCTTTTTTTTTTTTGTTTTCTTCCTTCAGAAAATCGGCTGTGGTATTTTCCATATAAAGCAGCAGCAGAGTGGAAGCACTGCCTGTGGTTAATCTTCTGTTCTCAGTTGACATGTATGCTGGCCCACAGCTCACTTGGAGCCAGCTTGCTGGCTGGGCTAATGGGATTTCCAGACCTGCCCTCCTCTCCTTATGGTCGCTGTTCCTCACAGCTCCCAGAAAGCATGCCAGAGAAGGGGTTGCCCTTCAGAAAAGCTTGTCAGAAAAGGTGTTTAAGGAGGAAGATGAATCTGTACTTCCCTGGTCTTTAAAGGAAGGCCGTGACCTCTCCATCTCCAGGACTGTCCTTTCTCAGCTCAAGCACAAGTCAATGGTCTCAGTTTTAGCACTGAATCTGTCATTTGATAGTGGTTTGCACAGTGCAATCAAATGAACTCTAGAACATATTTTCCTGTGCCAGATTTGGACTTCAAAACTATGCATATTGAGAAATCAGGCTGACCTCATGCCAATGCACCATTGTATGGAGGTGCCAGAAACTCAAAATTATGAGTTTGTGAGGGTTTGTGAGAGTACAAGAAACGGACAGCAGCAAAGAAGGTACTGATTTCTACATTGCTTTCAAAACTTTTCATAAAGAGAGTTGAAAAGAGTTGTACATTCTTAAATTACTCTAATGTATCTTTTAGCATACCGAATAACCTATTCATGGAATGTAAAGACAGACGTCAACTGGTCGTGAAAAGATAATCAAAATAAACTGTGAAATCTGAAGCTCTTATACTTACAACAAATTCAAGTAACACTTTACTTTTCTGTCAGTGGCACAAATATATGTCTTAGATCGTATTCCTTTATGCCTCCTAAAGATTTGATGTGGGTTTAACTGATTGCTGTCTTCACTTACCATGCAGCCTTACAAAAGGTAAAGACGTGGTGACAGCTGGTACTTTATTCCTTCAGCAACCATGGATTCTGAAAGCACAGCTGAATATCACCTAGTTGTGTTGACACATCCACACAAAGGAAACAAACAAATCCCTGCAACCACTTTAGTCAAGGTTAAGTCACGCTATTCTGAAAGCACAAACTATGTATTTCAAGAAATAGTAGGCTGAAACTCAAACTCATGAATTATCTTGTCAATGAAAGAGTGGCAAAAGAGTGAAATACTTTATGAACATGTTACTTTCATAGACAAGTAGCAAAACAGACATGTAGCAAAAGAGCGTAGAGGTAATTTTAACCTGCAAAGGGCCTTGGTAACTGGCCCTTGGTAACTGCTTGCATAATTCGTTACATTAACAGCACCACAAATTATAGCTGTTACTTCTACTGCAGTCTGTGCTGTTTTTTCCTATATACATGAAACAGCGCCAAAATATAAAAAAGCCTCACATTTTCTTTCTAATGGGTTGCGCTCAACTGCAAATTCCCAATAACTTGTTAACTCTGCAGGGTTTCTTCTCTCTAATATTCCAGTAACAAATGCAGATAAAGAAGTATGCTCCCAGTTGTGCCTATTGTTATTTGTTTAGATTATTAGAACTAAAGTACTGAGATCTTTCAAAAAGAATGTGAAGAGTGATATGAAAATACCCTTTAGTAACATTAAATAAAAGGAAGCACAAATGTGAGAAATCATGTATAGTTAAAACTTACTTGCCTTTTTAAAGCTTTTTTGCCTTATAAGGATTTTTTTACTTTTTGAAAACAACAGATACTTGACAACAGCTCCTCAGTTCTATAATATTAAAAAGCTTATCTGAAGAATGATGGGCTCCTAGAAGCACATAAGGGAGGCACTTTTGCCCATAAAAAATTCACACAAGGGATTTTCCATTGCTTAAACTGTGGCCATAATAAAGTTTTTGGGGAAAATAGGAAGAAGTATTTGACAAAAATTTTCTAGATGTTCTTAGAAATCTTAAGTGTCTTATAGTGATTCAGGGGGGCTCATTTTCAATAGCTGCTCCACACTCTCATATGTATGCTCATTCACGAATTTTCAACATATGTAAACAAAACTGTATATCTTATCTTCACTCTTTTCTCATGTCTGCATCTCTTCTGAAGTCTCAGTCTCTAAAACTGAAAATTATTTTCCAGCTGAGGTCATACCACCTCTGAGGACAGCAAAATATTAATTTCACTATCTCATATATGATAGTCTTATGTATTTGCCCTTTTTTGGAGTAAGATCACATTTTTGATGTGTTGAAACCAAGCGTATATATTTTTATATATGTACATGTAGGTGAATGTCAAATTACATTAATTAGCCTCATGTTAGACAGGAAAGTAAATTTCCTTGTTTGTGTGGTGTTGATGACAGTATTGCTATGCAGTGCAGAAAGGGCTCTGTACTCTGTACAGTGTAGATAGTCTAGTTAGTCCAAACATTTTCATCTGGAGACTCAGTGAGCAGGTAAGTGGATCAGAGAATAAGTGAAATTTCCTTCAGCAGATGTTTTTTCAGAATGAACATGTTGGGATTGATCTGGCCGTGCTTGAGACTACTTCAGAAAAGGAGACTGGAAGTGATAAACCCTGAATCCTTTTCATTTCTTTAATTCTCTCTTGTGGTGATTTGGCCACAAAGGAGCTGTAATTCAGATATGTCACTTCTCACTCTTTTCAGACTGTGCCTTTTATAATGTATCGGAGATGAAATTTAGGCAAGAAAAACAGTCTTTTGAAGAAGATAGGGGCACAAGCCTTTGCAAAGCAGTGTAACACAGTGATGAAATTCAGTGTGATGCTGAAATGATTATTGGAGTTTTTCCTAAGAATCTGTCAATATACATGAAATGTTACAGACTTGATAGTAGCATTGAATCAGACAGGCTTCATTTAGTTTTGTAGGTGTAACTGATCTCAGCTGAGAATCCATCTGTGTCTTCAGAAAGGATGTCAAGATATATTCTAGTGTATTGCATCTCTGTGCATTTACCATGTGAAATACTTTAATTTTGGCCTTTTACATGTTTAATGAAAATAAATCTAACCACTATATTTACAATATCTGCGTACAGAGCATGGCATTCTGTTCAGTCCTTTTAGCACAAGGAAGCTGGGTCACCTGAGACACATGTAACCTGAGAATCAAGGGAGGCACTGACATGGCCTCAAATATAATTACAGTTCTAAGGGTAAGATGTAGGCATCTAGCTCCCTATAGAATCAATGCAGTAAGCACCTCCAACTTATTTTATGGGTCTTGAGTTAAATGCCTACAATACCTACCCTTGAGAGCATGAACACCCCTTCTGAAAAGAATACAGACGTATAGTCCCTGACAAAAGCCAATACTGGAAGAATTGTAGAAGCTAAAAGGAGCCAACAGAACCATATCAGTGTTCAAAAGATGTTTTTTTAAAAGCTCCTGGAAATATTCACAATTCCATTCAAAGAGATGATTTGGAAAGAGCGTATTTGTACCCTCAAATTAAATTTCCCACGTCCTGCTGTGAATGCCGTTCCTTTGAGAAAGGAACCCTCAGGCTTGTATCATTGGAATCAAACATTCAAGAAATGTAATGGGGGAAGCAGAGGCATCAGCAAATGGCAGCTTCCCTAACACAACCGCTAGATGAAAAGCAAATGTATTAAGAGCTCTGACGTCAAATGACAGGCATCTTTCCAGGAGGAATTCTGTCAGAACTTCATATAAATCAAAAGACAGATTATGAAGCTTTTTATTGGCAATTGCACTTGTTCATGAAGCAAGATAAATTAATAAGGAGCAGAAAGGTAAGCCAAAAGGCATCTTCATTTTGCAGACCCTGCCTTGCAGCTCTGGAATTTCCTGAACTGAAAATTGTTAAGAAAATCCAGGGATGGTGTGTTCACATCCACTATTAGCTGCAAAGAAAATTAAATTGCAATCACAAGTAGTGCTTCCTAACTAGATATTTAGATGGAATCTGAGACAAAGGAAAGCATGGGGAAAACGTACATTTTAGCCAGCTTTTCACTTCTTTAACTGTGGTCACAGCCAGTACCTTAGTGCCAAGGAAACTTAGAGCTGTTCTAAACCACTTGTGCCTTTGGATGGCTTTCTCTGAGTTTTATGGTGGCATATAGTTCAGCCAGGAATGCAAATTGTGATCTTGGGTTCAAAAACTCTCTGGAGGCTTTTCCAGGCTGTCGCTGCTATGACAATTGGAAAGCAGACAAGTAACAACAATCCAAGGGACAGTCTGTCCACAGAATCACTGCTCCAAATGTTACTTTATTTGCCCAAGCCTAGATTGTTTCTCCAAGAGAAAGCTTACAGAACTCACAGACAGCAGATAAACACTACAGCCAATATGTCAATAATTGTCTTGAAGTAGACAAATTTTATTGCTTTTTGAATGTCTAGTCAAGTCTGGCAGTTTTAAAGTACCTGAAAAAAAATATCATTACATAGTTTCCCTAGCACTGTAGGATAAATATTCTCAAGTCCACATTGTCTCTATTCAAAATTATTTCACTAAATAAAATCTATAAAAAGAACTAGTAGACAGACACTGCCAAAGAGTGATTTATCTTTTCCTCAGAGAGATACCCTCCCAGGGTGCCTATCTCCCTCCTTCGACTACAGAAATCTACAGAGGAAACCTGAACTTAGGCAATGAACTTCAGGTTTGAGATGTGTTTTTAGACTACTTATGCTAGAAACTGCTGATGGAAAAAGATTGTAACATTGCCTTCATGCTTACTTCTTGCATATACCTATGTTTTCACTGGAGGGGTTGCATTTGAGTTGACAGTGTCATTGTTGCATCTGCCTGGTTCTGTGAAAGAACTTAAACTTTTCTCCATCTATTCTAAATAAACACAAACATTTGCATGAAATGTTGACCTTTATTTGTTTCTCCCAGTTATTTTGTTTTCATCCTAAATTGTTTATTTGTTTTACAGAAATTAATCCTCAAGTTTGGAAAAACATGTAATGCTTGTAATTAAAAATTGTTGCTCTTGAGGAAAACCTCAAACTCAGCAACAAAATCCTGAGTATGGAGACATAAACCAACAAATACTCATTGTCTAAAAATGAATGTTGACAAAATATCACAAAAGTAGAGAAAAGTTAAGAAAAGCTTGATATAACCATTCAAGAAATATTTTTAGAACTAGAAATTACTTTTCTTGTTATTACTATATTATTATTATCTTAGTATTATCTTATTCTTATTTATGAATAATAAATGTGTTATAGTTAACTTCTCAGTGAAGTTTCATCAGCTGAGAATCTGTTATGATTAACTTAATTTTATATAATTTAAAATAATAAATTTCCTGTATGGACTTAGAAAAAATCTCTGGCATTTTTAAACACAGAGCTTTAAAAACTGGAAAAAGATTTGCAAAGATTTCAGAGTATGCATCGTTCTCATTGTAAAGGATGTGACACAGGTGTATCCTAATATTAATTGCAAAATTTCATCTGGAACATCACTGTATTTTTGTGTTTGACACATAAATGTGACAAGAAAAAAATAGGGGCACTTTGGTTACTTCTATCCAAGCATCGAAACAAGGTTTTTTCTACCAAATAGTTTTTGCATCCATGATATGTTTGTGTGAGTTCATCTGGAGTCCTTGAGGTGGGTATTAAAACTTCCTAGGTCCTACCTAACACTTCAAGATCATGAGGAAGAGGAATAAATGACACTGACTTAGCTGGGCCAGCAATACAAGACTTGACTCACAGAAAATGGTGTGGCTTTTGGCCTTCTCTTTTTCTTGTTGAAGAATGATGAAGTTCATAATAGTAGCATCTGAAATATGAACAAGGGCCCTTCTTGAGAGGAACAGGCAATTTGTATTTTTTTGAACTACTCCCTGGAGCTTTAACATTTTTCACAGCTTCTTAGACATTTTCACATTAGTTGTAAAATATGTTCACCTTATATGTTTGGTACCTTTGTAATTTTTAGCTTTAGCACCTGTGGTTCTAATGAGGGCTGGAAACCTATTGACATGCTATGATTTTCTGCTACAGATAATTTCCACCAGAATGGGTCAGATGCTTCCAGTCAACCACTGGTGATAATAAAAGCTCATATGTTTTGATGCTGAGACAAAGGGAGTCAGCAGGAAACAAACTTTGGCTTGGAAGGCATGGTGGGTGGAGGGGGACTCAGTCTTTAGTATGCAGATCAATTAATTCCTCTGTACTTCTGTTTATTTGATATAAGCAACTAGAGAACAGAGGTACAACTGTAAAAACAAAACAAAATAAATCAAAACAAAAAAGCAACCAAGACAGAAAAAGATCAAGAAAAAGACAGTAGTGTTTTCTCCAGAATGGAGAATGCGTTCCTCCTCACTACCACCATCAGTAATACTGAAAGTGAATAACTAGTGAAATGCAGCAATGACAATGCTGCTTTTCCCTATGGTTTGTACATACACTTCTCTCACTTTAAATTTCCCTTCATCTTCCCAAGCCTATATCTAAAACATATTGTAAAACAAATACTTCTCACCTGGAGAGTTAACAGCGTTGCTAAGCTTTTAGAGGGAACAGAATGCTACAGAGTACTTACATATTTACATACTTACACATGTGAATCTTATTCAGAGGAGTCTAAGTCTACACAGGTAGTGCAGTCTCGATCTCTTGGCTATTCAAATCCAGATGCTGAAGTGCATCATGCTTCCTTTCCAGTCTGCTCAGCTGGGAAACGGCATGTGCACGTCTCGGCTCAGCATGATTTAGGCATGCAGATAGTGCATACACAGAAGTCCAGGAGCCACAGTCCAAACAAGGCATAGGCTAACTTTCCCTGTGCCTAGATATTAATTTCTGGATTTGTTTTCCAGACCTCCAGACATCAAGCACAGCAATGTTGACATACCTATTCCCTTTTGAGCCTGCAGCCTTCAATAGTCCGCACCCTCCTGAGATTTACAAAAGCACAGTTAACATCACAGTTGCACAGACTGGTAAGTGAGGTGTGAAACTAAGGCTGTTCTCTAAATCCTTCAAGCATTTAGCTTTCAGCTATCACGCAGGAGCAAAACTGGTAGATTGTTATATCCTAACCACAGTGCCATGTTCTAGCCCTCTGTTTTGGTTTTTTTTTTCTTCCCTATAGCATAATATCTCAGAGGCATGAGAGATTGGTTTCAGCTCTTTTGGGACCATTGATTTTGAATTGTTTTTATTAATACAGAGCAGCTGTCTGAAAGACTGTGTCTGAATGCCCTCAAAATATACAGAATATTCTGCTCTGGGCTGAGGACCTTGCAGCTGAGATGCAAATACAGCTTTCTACAGTGATCAGTGAACTTCATTTGAAAGCTGCTTGTGTAACTAATTGGATGTGACAGAGCATAATGTGCCATTTCTTACAAATTTAGATTTTTGCAATTACTACCTCAATACAACCAAAATGCTACAACGCAAAAATGCTCTAGCATTTTTATCATATCATTTTTATTGTACATACTCACTGGATACTAACTGTATTTTCCTGTTAGTTCAGATCTAAATTTTTTCATAGGCAAGGAATAAGAGTTGCTGGAATATAAAAGGATTAGAAAAATAAATTAAAACCAAACAAAATGTGAGAGAAATTAAATAAATTGTTCTTTGCTTCAGACTGAAAGCCCACAGCTGATTGAGAGGAGCTAAAGGAGATGGGAGGGTAAAAGGAACTATAATATGCTTAACTTGGAAGTAATGTTAGCGGTTTAACCGTGCAAGAGAAAATTTCTGCAGTGAAGGTTCATCACTGTGCACAGCATCTGAGTGTAACAAACAAACAGTAAGTATGGAAAAGAAAGAGTTTGCCACCTTATTTGGGCCATGTGGTTCTATAAAGCAGCTACTTACAGGGCTAGGTCTGAGTCATTCAGTTCTTTGCAAGATATAAATAAGATGCAAGTACTTGTATCAATAAATTCTCTTGTCTGCCTTCCTACCTGTAATTTCCCAGAGTTAACACACACATGTCTGGTGAAACATGCATGTCATGAAACACTGTAACTCATGCCCTTAACTTCTGACAATTCAGACAATTTCCTAAACTCACCATTTATTTGCAGCAAATCTTTAATATGAACATTTATCATCCTTAAATATGAAGTGGATTGGACTTTGGAAAACTCTTAATGCAAAATGTTGTATTTGCCACAAAACTGTTATCTTAAGCACTGCAGTTAATGTTGGTCTGTGTTGAAATTTCACAAAATAATGGTTTGGATGTGTAAATCATACATGGACAACATAGAGCCCATGTAAAGCATTGATGGACTATTGTAAAGCCCAAAGCGTATCCTTACCTGCATTTCATCCATAAAAGAGATTAGTCTCTTCCACATAAGATTTGAGCATCTTTCCTGGTTTGATAGGTCTCAATCCTTATCTATAATCCAGACAATTTTTTGTACATTTATGAATCTCTACATGGTTGATGTTTGTGAACTACTGGATATTATTTAAAATATATAAAGTCCACTATCATGTAAAACAAAAAAGGCCATAAAATATAAATAAGCATTAGTAAAAAAGTTTAAGAATAGTACTGAAATTATTAGTAGATGAGGATGTTATATGCATATTGGGATGAATAAAACCTGGCTGGATGATCAGGCTCAGAGGGTGGTGGTGAATGAGTCATACTCAATGTGAAGGTTGGTAACAAGTGAAGTACAGAGGGGTCTGTGTTGGTGTGGTGGGTTAGCCGTGTCCTGCAGCCAGACATCTACCCAGCCACTCACTTACTCCCCCTCCTCAACAGAACAGGAGGGGTAAATGGGATGAAAAATTTTGTGTGGTCAAGATAAAGACAGACGATTGCTTAGCAGTTACTCTCACAGGGAAAACAGACTTGACTTGGGGAAAAATTATTTTATTTACTGTCAATTAAAATAGATTTGGGCAGTGAGAAACAAAACAAAACCAAAAAACCCAACACCTTTCCTCCACCTTTTGCCCAGACGGGATGACCAGAGAGGCTATCCAGTCTACATCATCAGAAGTTTTCAAGACTCAGTTTGGTAAAACCTTAAGAAATCTGGTCTGATCTAAGAGCTGAAGCTACTTTAAGTAGACTGAACTAGAGACCTCCCAAGGTTCTTTCCTGCCTGAATTATCCTATGATCCTTTCATCTTAATAATTCAGTAAATTAAAAAGAGAAGCATCAAGGAAATGTGATCATCTGACAGTTATGCTAGTATGACTCACACCATGAATGCATACAGTGATAAGTCCCATTCCCACTGAAGTCAGTGGGAATCCTGCTTTTAGTTTAATTTCCAAGAGTCCCTTACATAGCATGAACGTGAGGAAATGCAAAACTTTCACTCCTGAAAAAAGTAGAAGTCGCAAAATACACAGCAGAACAGATTAAGTACTGATAAAATATGTTCAGTGCAAAACATTTTTATGGTCTTATAAAAACTTCTTACATTATTTCAGAATGTAACTGAATTTCCCAATATAAGGAATGTACTTAAACTTTTATCTCAACTGACAAAAGCTTCATCTTTTCTAAATAATGTCTTATTTGAGCTGTACCTCTGAAGAATCAGATGTGTCTACCACTACCCCAAAGGTACATCAAAATCCTGTAACAGAAATGGTGGGTGAATACCAAATATTCTGTCTGTATATTCCTGCTACATGTTTTCCTGCAAATGAAATGCAGTCACCCATTTTATGTTTTGCTCCTGTAAATAGTTTTAAGTTTAGAGTGATTTTTGAGACTAATTCAGCTGTAGTACTTCCAGGTTGTTCTTAGATATGTTGCAATCTCTTGGAAGTTATTTGTTCCCTAATTCTTGGTCTGAATATTGAAATCTTAAGACGAGCATTGAAATGTGGATATAAACATTCACATACCAATACCCAAAGCCTTCCTTTTCCTTATAGGGTTCATCACAACTTGAACTGCATAGAAACATCAGGAAACCAGATATTTTCCTTTCATGGGCTTATTCACTGTAGTCCATAAGCTCTTCACTCTTTGTGCAGAGCGAGCTGGAAATTGGTGACATTGATAGATGTTATTTTGAAATTATGCAGCATGTTCTATTCTTCAAACCTATTCAGAGTGTGATCCATTTTCAGAGATTAAATGGGGCTTTTATCCCTATTGCATGCCATTCATTGGCAATTGCCAGATCAATCCTTCACCGCTGTAGGAGTACAAGCACCAAAATAAAGACAGTCCCACACTCCTGCTCCTGTGTATAAATACCTGGTCATCTGCAAGTGTCTCTTGGTCTGTCCTAGGAAGTCTGTGCTCTCAACACCTGTAAGCAGTCAAATACAGCATCTCTGTATAAAGGATTACTTTTCAACAATGTATAAGTCATATTATATATGATGTAGACATTGGATTTAGATATGCCCTAGGATTCAAGAACAGTTGTTAAAGCAAGAATGTTGCTGAGGTGTTTTTATGACTGTAATACTCATTGTTCACATATTAAAGAAGATAGCTACAATAAGCAGGTACAATGAAGAATTTATTGCTTAAGGTGCAGATGCTCTTTGTGGTTTGCATTTCTAACCCAGAAATTCTTGAAGCTGTCAAATGTTCCATTCCTGGTATTTGTGAAGATAAGTCAGCATTGTTTTTCAGCTTCTCTTGTGCTCTGGCACAAAGAATGCACTTTCCTACAGGAAGGATTTCCAGGTTTAAGAATCTAAGGAATGCATGTCGTTCTGACAATTATATTTGCAACAGGGTATCTGTCTTAGTGAGATTAATAGAATGTGAATTCTGTGAAATGGGAATCACAGAGTTTTGTGATAATATACACATTTTTTTCCCTTTCAAATTCTCTGGTAAAAGATTCTCAATTTGTTTCATAGAAAGGTAATTCTCATCAAGACTCCTATGGCTATCATGCATAAGCTCCATTTATGATAGACTGCACCATCTTTAAGCAACACCGATATTGTAAGCTATATATGCTCTGCTTTTGACAGGCCTGTCAGTGTTTGAAAGTTGCTTTAACTGGTCTCACTTCAGGGGAATGCAAGAATGAAATTACACATCTGGACAGAGTCAGAACACCTGGAAGGTACTTCCAAACAGCTGAACTAAATTTGAAGTTTTTGATAGTCAGTGTCCAAATGAGATCTGAAATATGACTTTTTAAAAGCTCACATTAGTTTAGCCACAATGACCAAGACAAACCTCTTCCCTGCTTCAGTTCTTCTTTCAGGAAATATTATTGTTCCTACTGGCAATGTTTTTTTGTTTAAATCTCTTCTTATTACTTGCACTCTTCTTCATGTCTTATTGTCCCACTTTCCTGAAGGATGGAAACAGTCACAGTCACTCTCCTACAAAAGCTATCCTTAAGCTTTTCCTCTCCAGAACATTTGCAGCCACCTTGAGCCTACTGGGGAAAACTAATTTAAAAAATAGTCTTTGGCTAAGAAACAACAACAAAGATAAAAAAGGTCTCCTTCTACCAAATGATGCTATAAAAAGACTGAAAAATAAAGCAGCAGTACCTCAACGAGACTGAAGGTCAGCTTTTCCTTTACTGCTTGACTTTCCTATCACTGAATACAAACAGCAGTGTTGGATGCCTAACTATTTTCCACAAAGAACATATGCATTTTAAAGTACATTTGAAAGAAACAGTATATGCTGGCTCAAACTAGATACAGTACTGCCAGCATTGCTTTTCCTCTGTGAGGCAAGTCATGTCCCTGGAAGCTCAGAAGTGCCAATTTAGCAAAGGTCAGCATGATACATGATTTTGGTATGCCCAGTGATCTTTTTGCTCATCACCAGTTAAGACACTAGGGTTTGTCACTACAAAAAGACAAAAGATCAGTCTTAATACAATGTAACAAACTTAAGACAGACCTTGACCTCAAAAAGATTTCTCCTTTTTGACCCAATTTGAAGAATACAAATGTGCAAAACCTATTAAAAATATTTCAACCAAATGTTTATTTTGGGATAAATCTCATTTCTTGTATTTATTACGCTGTTCTTTACAATATCTTTTGAACATTCCCAGCTAATACTGTATTTAATACAGCCCTCCATCATTCTGTAAGTAATTATTCTTTTTTTTCCTGGGGGTTTTCTCTTTTCTGTTTGTTTCACCTTCTCTGTTGCACACATGGCCAAAACATTCCAACCAGTCTCCTAAAGTCTGCTAAGCCATCTGGGTAATGGTATGTGCTCTTTCAGATTGTCAGTGTTTACTTCCTTTGGAAACTGACATGGGAAGATCGTAGGCAGGAGTCCAACACTAGCCAGAATAAATAAAAAATAAATAAGTAACCTTATAGAATCTAGAAAATGGGTTGTATGGGGTCTTCCAATCCATGCCTCAATTGCAAGCAAAACATTTATACCCCGGTCAATCCTGACAGCAGTTTGTTTAAATGAATCTTTAGGAGCCCCACAACTGCAGACATTCCCCAGTTTCTCAGGCTCTCCAAACTGTATGTCTACTCCTTATGGTAAGAAATTGTATCATATTTAAACTGATTTTCCTGGCTGCAGTTTATCTCATCCACTGTGGACCTGGGTATACTGTTATATTTGTCTTTCTCAAATTTTATGTATTTAAGGATTATTATTAAATGCTTCCTCCTCTCCTGGACCTTTCACCCTTTGTACATCAAGCTTTCTAGATATTTCTTTTTTGCCCTTGCTTTTCTCTACACTGTCTCTAGTTGGTCTACACCACTGTACACTGCAAGACCTACTGAAAACTAGATATAGCTGAGGCCTTACTAATGTTAACAAAGCAGAAGTTTATTTCATGCCTCTTGCAAGCTATACAACAAAATATCCTAGAACATTGTTATGTGAAGTGGTTCAGTCTTGTTCAGACTGGGACCAACTCTAACTGCCAGATTTGCTGAAGAGCACCTACTTAAGTAATTATTCCCCCTCATATTAGCATTATTTTTGCCTAAATTATTACCTTGCACTTGTCATACAGCATTGCATACCTAATAAATTTAATTCTGTTCTTTTAGACTCCTCATTTTGTCTTTGCTTTTTAAGGGCATATGTGAGACTAAAGCAAGCATGATTCTGAGTTATTAATGAAGAATTGACTTCTATGACTGGCTGAAAAGGCCTCAGAGATTGAAATATTTATTACCTAGTCTTGCAGTTTGAAGGGTTGGTTAGATTTTAGCTTATCCAAAAGCGAAAGACTAATAACATGCCCTGATTTGTCTCTTTCTGCCTATAGTTAAGAAGCATTAGTCTACTCTTTCAAAGTTAGATGTTGCTCTTCTAACCCTTGCCATTGATTATTCTATAATAAAATGATGTTGTGAGCTCTCTGAAGGGTTATACTTAAATTCTGTTTGTAATCTAAATCTAGGATATGCTTTTGTTGAGTAGAGTCTCTCATCTTGGATTTACACCAGGAGTTCCACTAACATTTTTTGGCTTCCAACTGGAATTTAAAGTGAAACCATTGGAATAATTATGACAGATGCAGAAAATTGCTAAAAAATAACAAGAAGAAAAGGTTTGTTATCTTTTCCCCCCAAATACTCTATTTCAGACACACTATAATGTTCAGCTAAACAAGTGAGGAGACACCTTTCTTTGCATAATTTTAATAAACTAATGTTTTGATACTTCACTAATTCATTCCAAATTTCTATGAGATTCCTAAATCGTTCTGTCATGGGAAACATAATGCTGTGTTGTAAAAGAGAGGCCTGTTTTCACATGGTCTCCTTTTAGGAACTCCAATTTAAGTTCAGTTCTTCCCCTTGGTTTCTCTGGATTAACCATTTACACCAGTGTGAGTGCTACCTTCTCTGTGGAGGAGCAGGTTCATGTTTGGGAGCTATCTTGAGAGGATAAGGAACTCCATCAATTCCTGCAGCTACCAGAGGAGACCAGCACAGGTTCTAGTCAACCACCTACCTGCTGGAACTCTGATGAGACCTCACATTCTCAGCTTTGAACTACTCTTTTCCACTTGTTCAAGCTAATGCACCAGAGCTGTTCTCTTATTCCAAAAATTGGTTAGGATAGACAAATTTCTAAAACTTATGAGTGCACTACAATCTATTAAATTCAGTAAGCATGAAAGTCTTCAAGGTCAGGTCCAATTTTGGATGACAGCACCATATATATTGCTAGTGAAGGTTTTTTATAGAATCATTAGGATGAAGAGCTGCAGTTCATGACTCCTGTGCATCAGAGTGTGTCCAACACATTTGAGCTGTTTAGATCAAGCAGTTTCTCAGAAAAGCATGGACAGATAACTCATAGCTATCTGTGGAATAATAGCTGAGGATGACTTAGAAATTAAACTTATGTTTTTAGAAAAGGTACAGCATTGAAGAAGCTGTCAGGGTGAAGTGCAGCTGATATGTGAGGAATCCATTCCACAGAAGTTCCCTAGTAACCATAGATGTTGGTAATGCCAGGAGAACTTGGCGTACTGACTCTAAGAGGAGTTGTCCGGAGGGTGGAACGGTGTGGAGGCATCGCAGCCAGCTTCTGTGATAAATGGGAACTCCAGGTACCATGGATCTGGTATGCTGCGTATTTGCTACCCTGGGCCAACAGTCTGTCATGCTTTTGACAAAATACTGTCATTTCGGTGAGCTTTGTTCATTATAATATCATTATAATACCAAAACACACCTCCATCCCAAAAGATACCCCCCTCTAAGGTGCAACCACCCCTCACTGAACATGTGCTTTGAATTTCTTCTAGTCTACACTTTTAAAAGTAAAGTGAGGAAATTTTACACCAATCCTAATAAAGGTATGTATGACTAGAGTCACTCAAGCTCCACCTGAAAGATAAAAAATAGTATAAAATCTGTGAAGAGAAAGAGGATGTTGGGGAAGATACCATCGCGTACCACTCTGACTTCTGGGACCAGCTGATGGGCTGAGCCTCTCTTCCCCACACTGGGATGACTTTGGGTAAGATTGGAAACCTCTGTAGGGTCATTTTAAATCCCTAAGGTATTGGAGTTGCTTTGCTTCATATTAAAGTCTCTTCATATTAGTTTAGCATACTTGTAGCCTAGCAGTGTACTCATATCTTTGGTATTTGTGTGTGTCTTGTAACCAGAAATCTTATCACTGGTAATACAAAAAACCTTTGTATCTGTTGCTTTAAAATTGCACTATTCATTAATCTATCTGTGATCGTTCTCATTGAATGCGACCAGCCTGGACATCTGCCAAATCAGTTACTAACAACAAATACTCTGATGAGTGGTTACTTCTACAACCCTTAGAAAATGAACCACTGACCAAGTCTGAGACTAAGACTGGACTTAGCCGTCCCTAGACTCTTCTCAGAGAAGGAGTTTAGAAAGCAAGAGGGTCCTGTCTGAACCTCGTGACCCAATGGTAAGGTCTCTCCCTAGCCATTCCTCAGACCTACCATTAAGGCAACACTGGCTGAATCTCAACATGACCAAGACCACATAGAAGAAAGGCTAGGATGTTCAAGGAATACTTTAGCCTTGTTGTCAAGCCTTCAGTTTTGGAGCTGCTCTCGTTCTGTTGCATCTGAAAAAGAAATTTGAGAGAAATGCTAGGGATGGATATCTTAAATAAGGCTAAATTCCAAAGATACCAGGTGCTATTTCAAAAAGTTGGCTTCTCATGTGGTCCTCTTATATGAGAATGTGAGTACAATGTGTATGACCTCTTGCTGAATCTCAGGAGACTGTTAGAGTTCACCAGAAATTCCACTAGAATGAATGGAGAAATTCCATCATTTTCCCCCATTCTTTTTTAAAAACAGGTTCTAATGGAAACACACACGAACAAAAAATATAGTATGTTCCCTGTTCATGAGTTGTAACAAAAATATTTAATTGTGCCCCATTTTAACTCAGCATCCTTAACTGTACATTAAGCCCATGGATTACTATATTAGGTACCTGTGCCATGTTTTGGCTGCAGGATGGAATACAACCTTTACTGTTAATTGCTGCAGGAACAATGCTTGCTTTTTCCTAATCCTTTTAACGTTTAAAAGTCACATTTATTTTGAATAAAATTTTGTCCATTTTTACCAGTCTAGGAAGATTAATGTGGACTTTCTTGTGAAAATGCACATTTGCCTGCTGCTTAGAATAGCAGTATTAAAGTTACATTTTATAAAGATGTCCTTACATGTTCCTCCATATTCGAAACCAGAAGGAACACCTTTTAAGGAACTAGAATAGCATGTTACTGGGTTTCTTTTTTGTTTTCTTTTGTTACAGAAAAATGGGAAAATGTTTCAAAAAGCCATACTTATTTACTTACAAATTAGTAACTTCATTTAGAATTATGTGCAGTGTTGTACATTATTGTTGTGGTTTAGCCAGTAGCTCAGCCCCACCCAGCCACTCACTCACTCCCCCACCAGCAGGATTGGGGAGAGAATCAGAAGGATAAATCTCATGGGGTGAGGTAAGAATAGCTCAATAATTAAAAGAAAACAATAATAACAACAGCAACAATAATGCAATAGAAAGGAAAACAATGAGAGAGGTGTGAAACCCAGGGTGGGAGGAACAAGGGATGAACAACCCAAACAAACCACATGTGACGCAGCCACTCACTAACCCAACACCACCAGACCCCAAGCCACACCCCACCCCACATACACCAACTGCCACAGTTAATATACTGGTCATGGCATCACATGTTATGGAATGAACACCCCATTGGCCAGTTGGGGTCAGCTGACTTGGCTCTGGCCCCACCCCTCCCAGCCTCTTGCCCATGTGACAGATGTGGCACTGGAAGCTGGAAAGGTCCCTCACTACTACAGGCACTACAGTGAAGAGAATTAACTCTATCTCAGCCAAAACCAGCACAAACCCATGTATTTTTAAAGAATATTGAATTATTTATTACTATCGTCCTCACATTCTCACACACTTGATTTTTGTCAGCTATAAAACAAAACATTATTCAGCAAAGTGACATCCTAAGACCCATGATTTATGATATGAATCCTTGTTCTGTTCTTTCTCCATTAATCTTCTCTAGTAAAAGGCTAGACTTTGGTGAGACGTTACATAAGTCCCACTACAAACTACTGAAAAGTGGCAATAACTACTAGCTTCTAGAAATGGGATGGACTTTAAAATCTTAAAGGTTCTTCATTACAACTTATCTTGATCAAGCCTGGATTTTTTTGTTAGTATGTTCACAAAATAAACATGCTTTCATAGACCTCCAAGACAACCTAGAATCTAACCTAATATATTTGATATTTCCTTTGCTGTTAAATACTTGCTTAAGATTCTCACGCATACTAAGACAAGGAAAAAATAAATCAGTTACAATAAGAGAATCTTGTTTCCAGATTCTAACAAGGACCAGAAAAGGGAACTGCAAAAACATATGGCCATAAGGCAACTCCAACAAAAGTTAGTCTGTGTGCAGTGTGTTTATGTGAAATTCATCAGGAACTGGACACAGAGGCAGCAGCAGCAGCAGCAGCCCTGTCTGTGCTCTGTCCTAGCTAGACTGAACCGCACACAAAAGCTCAGTTCCAGTTTTCCTTGCAGAATCCGATGTCTCATGTTCTCCGGAATGAAGGAAATCAATAGAAGGGTCTCGTCTGTAGTTGGTAAGAACATTCCTTTCACCAAATAATGAGTAAGAGCAGAGGATATTCTCTTTCCAAAAGGAACATATTTGCCTTTTCCAGAAAATACCTCGTGAGATTTATAATGTGATTTTTTTTTGTACAAAAGAAGTCCAATCTGCGAAACAAATGAGTTCTGCTTATTTGACCAAAAATTAACTGAGACCCTAAAAAAGAAACAGAAGAAACAAAATCTCCATTTTGGGGGAAAGGAGTAGGGGGAAGAGGCTTCTCATTTTCCGCTCTCTTGCTCTGGTATGTGGCAAACTATCAACTACTAAGTGCTGAACAACTGAAAACAATTGTACAGGTTGGGAAAGAAGCTGGGCATGTCCTGAAAAGGGTTTCAACACACACTCATGATGTTGACTCCATCACATGCACAAGCTTGTAAAACTGGAACCATATAAAAGGGAAAACTACAATTACAGCTGATGCTGCCTGAGCCTAGTGGAGAGCCAAGATGATGTTTCAGATGTTTATCTCCACCTCATAGTGTTAAAAGCCTCTGACATTTCAACAGATATTTTCCACCATGGCAGGGATGAGTTAGTGTCTCACATCTATTTCAGTGTAGCATTTTGTTTATGCGTACACAAAGATTCCTACAGGTTAAATGGGAATTGTTCATACGTACACAGGAAGGGGAGAAGAATAGAGAACAAAGTATAAAATTCTGATTTTCAGTCTAAACACATGTTGAAGTTGGACCAGCTACTGGGAGTCTTAATAAACTGGAGGGAGATGACATTCCTGTAAAGAGTGTATTCCTTTATGGTTCGAGGCCTGTGAAGAGGAGATATTAGTGCAGGTCTTTCCACTCCTACAAGGCCTTTTGGGAATTCCTCTTTCTATATGGCCAATTTACTATGCTTGTACATATTAAAAGGTTGGAAATTTCTATTGCTTGCCAGACAAAACTTTTGGAGAAGGTACTGGAAATTAGTTTGGAAGGTATTTTGTGGCCTGGAAATAACTACAGATTTTAATTGCCAGGTGTATATATTTTTTAAAAAAGGAAAATAGGAAGAAAAGACCTACCACTCATAACTATACGTGATTCATTAGTAAAAGAATACTTATTTCAGGGAATTATTTACAACATCTTTCTTTAGGCATCTAACAGAGGCCTAGGTTAAGAGATGGGGCTCCCTCTATGGTTAACAAAGAGAAATATACCTCTGCAAAGGTGACTGCTAGAATCAGTTATTTGTAACCTAAGTTTGCTACTCTGATTTGTCCTTTTCAGATACCGGTCTTTCTCCATTAACAATAGAGATAGCTTATTTTGAGTATCTAACAACAGATCCTTCCCCACCTATGTTGGACTGTAACAAAGGGCAGTGTTGACAGGAACAGGACATTGGTTATGTCCAGCTCTGGAGCCCTCAGCACAAGGAGGACTTGGAATTGTTGAAGCGGGTCCAGAGAAGGGTCACAAAAATTATCAGAGGAATGGAGCACCTCTCCTATGAGGACAGGCGAAGAGAGTTGGGGTTGTTCAGCCTGGAGAAGAGAAGGCTGCGGGGAGACCCTATTGTAACCTTCCAGTACTTAAAGGGGGACTATAGGAAGGATGGGGGCAACCTCCTTAGCAAGGCCTGTTGTGACAGGAGAAGGGGTAATGGTTTTAAACTAAAAGAGGGTAGATTTAGACTGGAGATAAGAAAAATATGTTTTACAATGAGGGTGGTGAAATGCTGGCACAGGTTGCCCAGAGAGGTGGTAGATGCCCCATCCCTGGAACCATTCAAGGTCAGGTTGGACGGGGCTCTGAGCAACCTGACCAAGTTGAAGATGTTCTTGCTCACTGCAGTGGGGTTGGAGTAGGTGGCTTTTAAAGGTCCCTTCCAACCTAAATCATTCTATGATTCTATGATTCTGTGATTCTAATTTTACAAATATTTCAATGAATTCTATAAAGGACTTTGTAGACTAAGGTAACATTTGATCTAATAAAGTAATGAAGGTAATAAAGAATACAAAATGTGACCCTATAGTTTGTAAAACTATTCTGTCACTGAAACAACTGCTACTCCGAGTAAAATGTGGGGGTATAAAAGCAATTGCTACAAATCCTCTTTTTAACCATACTGTCTTACATCAGATGATTTAATTATTATACTCAGGACAACTAAAACTGTAAGCACCAAATATGAATTCAAAGTTATTGAGTACAGCCTGCTGAATTCAGAGGATTTAGTATATGAATATATCATTTCTATTACATTTGACTTTCCCTGTTGAGGAAAGGAAAGAAAAAACCAGCTGAAACATTGCAAGGCAGTCTTTATTTGGAACCAAAATAGGTTACATAGCAGAGAAAAAATGTGTACAGACACCAGAGGTCAGTGAAACCTATCTTGTCAGCAGGGATTGAGCTGAAGAGTAGGACAAAGGTGCAACTTTAACCAGCATCTGAAATTCATTATATTTCTAAATGTAAATTCCAACACACGTGGGAAATTTGAGCTCTGGGTCTGTATGATATTCCGTACTTACACATACACGCCCCAAAGTCATCTATTGTTTTTTAATATTTTCTTTGCTTTATTTTGACTTTTTCCATCACAATGATGTTCATTTGAACTAAATGTGTTACACAGGAATTAACAACATGTCCTCTAATAAGACTGTTAAGAAACACAGTGTTACATCTTAGCCTGAACCTGCAAACACCATTAAAAGAAGAGTGTGGAACATAGGATGGATATTTTTGTTGCTATGTATAGGAGGTGATTTATAAGTTTTGTAGTGTTCTTTTTCACACAGCTATGTTTCATGGAGAATTATATCCCATCTGGTTAAAAATTACCACAAAGCAGATCAAAGTCACAGACAGATCAGGTCTGGAATGTCACCCTGTCTCAAAATAGTGAAGAATAGGTTTTCTAAGATATTATGCAAAGTTCTTAATACCCTGATCTTTCTTCTCCCACTGTCATCCCCCTTTTTACACAGTTTTTCTCTCCATTTCTTTCCCACTCCTCTTTTTACAAGTTTTCTTATGCAAAAAACAAATCAAAGAGCTTTTAATTTTTATCTTGCTTTAAAAGCTCAAAAGCCTAAGTGAATCTGAGATCAGATAAAGTTAATAAAACCCAGATCTAACAGGAATCATTTATGGTAGTCCTCGTTTAAGTTCCTCCATGGTTTCCTGCTTAGGAATACAACTGTCATCTTTCATCTTCTCTTTTTATCTTTACTGTTCTTTCACTTATCTTTAGATGATGCAAATCACCATAGCTCCACTGTAAGCAACTCAATTGCACTAATTTAGAGCAGCTGAGATATTTTTCTGTCCTCTGCTTTGTACTTATTTGGCAATAAGAATTCTTTAAGTTACCACTTTATATTTTTGGTGCTTAGACATTTGCTCCATACTAATTTTACCAAATTGATTTTATTTTTCATTCAAGATTGCTTTTAACTTTCCTACAGTTCAAAGATAGACTCCCTTTCCCCTTCTGCTTTTCTCTGCAGAACATTTTATTTTGGAACATCCTGTAACTCTATAATGTAACCTCTTCCTTTGGGAGGAACCAGGCCTCTGTAATAGTTATTATGTCCCAACTTTCATTTGTCATGCTTGTGTCTACCACTGAGATGCTTTCTCTGTTTGCACTTAGTTAGGAGCACTTAATTTATTTTCCAGTTTCCTCAAAAATAATAATGATCGACTTTTTATTATTTTCCTTGTTTTAACTCTGAATTCCTTTATGTGTTCTCCGTAGTTGCAAAATTATTTACTCAAAGCAGCTATCTCCATTTATCTCCATGTTAAAATAAAATTGTTTCCTTCTCTCTTCACCACAAAGAAATAGTTCTGACTTAATTTGTTTAATTTTCTTTATTATCCTTCTTTTCTCTCATTCCCACATGTGTAGGCAGGCATATTACGTTCATTAGCTGCTGCTTTGCTCCATGGTAATACTTTTACTCTCAAAATGTCATATGGACAAAATGCAATATACCATATATAAGAAGCTATGAATTTGTTACTAGTCCAACTAATTTTTTAAGTCAGATAATCAAAATTCTTAGTTAATACAATAAGCCTTTTAATAATGCAGTTTAACTTGTTGCACAAAACCATCCCAGCATCTACTCCTTTTTTATGGTATTATATTCAACCTTACAGTTTCCCTTTGGGTTCTAATCTTGACAGTTTCTGTCTTCCTCAAAAAAAAAAGAAAGAGGTGTGTCACTTAGAATAAGTTATTAACATCCCAAAGCCTTCACCAGGAGGAGCATGATGCTTGTTATGAGGGTTTCTTTCTTCTCAGGAGGTGCACGGTGTCAGTAGTGATTCAGTTTTCCTCCTTTCTCTTGGGTTCACTTCTGCTTGTTTTTTAAACTTTTTTTAAGACAGTCCGCTGACATGTTCTTTCTTTTTATTAGTTCAAAATTATTCTTTTATCTCCTTGTTATCTCTAACATTCCTATCTCTTTTCTTTTTCTAACACCAAGGTTGCACTCCTGCAGTGGCTATTGATTGACAATTCTGATCTGTGTTTACAGTCTGGGAGATCTGGTATCATCTTGAGCCTGTGCTCTTCTGCACTGCATTTTATTCTAATCATGCACATTTCATTCCATACAGCATAACTACCTGTCATTACTGTAAACCGAAATTAAACTGTAGCAACCTTAGACATTGGTTACCTGACTGCTAGGCAGTTGCTGCCACAACTGAAACAAGCTAACATAAGCTCAGGTCAAAAGAAGGCCAGGTAAATCCAGAGACCTGTATTGTCAGGCTAGTACAAAAACCAGAGTAAGGACACTGAATTTTGACTTCTTCGGAAAAAATAATTGTTTATAAAGAAACGTAGATCTACTACCTGAAATTACAAGCCAAAATTAATACTTCTACAACTGACAGTACAACCTAATGAAAGCCACCCATAGACAAAAATGAAATGCTTCTTTGCATTATCATTGGACAGGAACATCCACTTAGACTGTGTACCCACTGAGGAACAAAATTACATGCCCAAAAGCCCCTTTGTGACAGAGTAGACTGGAGGATGGGGAAAAAAATCCAGTAGTTTCCCCTTATAAAACCAGAATTTTAGCCATCTGAGATGCCAGAAAAATGGCTTATGAAATCAGAATGCCTTGAAAAGGGTACTAGGGGCTTGAATAGCTCCAGTATGTTTGGTATACTGGCAGCAAAATGCTTTTTCCACCAGAATTTCTGTCACAGATCACCATGCTCCTTTATGGATGATCTGTGATCTGTGGCCTATATGGGCCACTTAAAGCCACATGAAAGAAGGTTTGAATTCTGGTGAAAAACTTTAAGCAGCAGAGAACAAATGAAGCAACAATAAATTATTATTATCTTATGTGAAAGGGTAGGAAGTATAGGTCAGGAGCACCTCTTTCTTCTCTGCTCTAATGACCACAAATCAATTTCCTGGCACTACTCAATGAAGAACTGTAATTCCACTCTTCAGAGATGGTTGTCCTGGTCCACAACCAATTACACACTCACTCCAAATGAGATTTATATTCTTTGCTGGTGACTCTTTCTGCACCTCCTAATATTGAGGCAAGACGTTCTGAAAGTTCTGCAAAGTATCAGATCCACCTCTGCAACAGATCCATATCTTCCTTTGACGACACAAAGTTACCCAGAAACTGCAAGTAACCTTAAAATAAAAATGTTATGTTAAAGGAAAGCATCTTCACACCTTCAGAAATCTATTAAGTGAATCAGTCTAAGTTTAGCTGCTGAAGCAGTGAACCTCACTAAATCATTGTCACTGTTTGTTTCTCATTCCCTCCGGAGGTATTAGCAGCAAAATGAAGGCCTGATTTCAATGCCACTTCGGCTGCACTAGCATTCTTGATCAGAAATCTATACAGTCTATAGAAAACCAATGGCAGTTAGAACATTAGAATGAGATTTTATGTTTATACTACTATACAGAAGAAGGTTTGGTTTCAACTTCAAGAAAACAGCTACTTAATTAAGGATGACATTTCCATACATTGGTTGAAATTAGTTTTAATGTCTGGGACCAGCAGTTTCCTAACAGAAACCCACAAGTAGACAGGGTGGAAAAATACTTCCTAACTGATGTTTCTGTAGTGTTACTGCCATGGGACTACAAAAGGGATAAGCAAAAGGGGTCAAGTATCTCCAGGTTTCACCTGCTGCTGCTGTTGCTGTCTAGGAAAAGAGGTGGTAACTCCAAGGTGGGGGAGCAAAGTGGGAACAGCAGCAGATGGAAGGAGGATGTTGTTATGTCCCTTGTTTTGGGTCAATTTGCCTGGTCATCTTTAACTTGGTGCAGAGACTCTGTAAGCAGCGTACATGCATTTTGAAAGTGAAAAGCAAATTTTAATTGAATGTCATACAAAAAATATTTATGATTTGATGAGCTGTTAGACTAAGGATCCGTGTGCTCAGCACTGCAATATAGCACCCAGAAAGTCTTTGTCATCTAGGCAGGAGGGGAAGGTTGGACCTTGCAGTTTCTGGGGACAAGTTCTCAGTCCTGTTGAGTTGCCATTGTCCCCCAGCTCCATCAGCACTGGTGACTCTGAAAACTTGACCCAAACTTCCAAGGTTGCAGCAGGGCTTATGGAGACACTTAACACTAAGGAGAGAGAAAGGTGCAAGAACAGAATGTATATCAAGCCTCAAATACTTCTTGTCAGGTCTACGAGAATTCAGTGAGAATTTGAAAATATCATGCTCAAAAGCAAATAAAAAAAAAAGTAAATAAAAAGTTTAGTCATTGATTCTGCTGAGAAGTCTGCATTAAGTACTTCACCTTACACTGAAAGAGGTTAGGTATGTTGTAACCAAGCTGTACATAATGGGATGTTTTTCACTTGTAGCACTTCACAGGTTTTTATAAACTTTCATATTTTACTTCATTCTACCTTCATGGGTAAAGACATAAATGAAAAGGTTTGTTACAGTGACCTCAGGTTAACATATATATGCTTTAAATATAGCACAGTTTTAAAAAGTTTAGTACGGCAGGCAGGAAGTAATGGTGATAATCTATTTAGTTCAGAAAGTTTTGAGTACTGTGATTGAGACTTGCTTGTTGCCTGACAGATAACAAGCCTGTCCAGCTTAATGTTAAAAATGGTTTGACTAATGTGTCTCTTCTTTTCAGGCACAAATAGATGGAGGGTTTTTTGAGTCATGTTCTCTCTCTCTTCTTTTTTTTTATTTTTTTTGGTTCATTTCAAAATTATTTGACAAGAAATGCCTGAATGTATTTCAACTCAAGTATTATATTTTTAAGAGGTTTATCTTTATATTTATGCTTCCAGGTTGTTATAGTATAGGGATACCTTAGATTTGAACAGCTCTTAGCTCTCTGATACATGGCATACTTTCTGATCAACAGAAGGCTGTTCAAGGATGGGTTATCTAGAGACTCATGCAATATTCATTTTTCTTACAGAAAGGAAGAAGTGACAGGATTTTTTACATTTTGTGAAAGTCTTTCCCTTCCTAAGAGACAAAGTGAGTATTTAAATTTTTTGTTCACTATCTCTGACATGAAAAAGAAATTATCCTTTATCACATATATGCATATCCTACACCATAAAACACCTAGATTGAAGGACCACAACATCCACGAGGCTGTAGCCTTTCTAAGCAGAATTTACTTTTAATGTTATGTTGTTATATTCCACCAAGCACATGTGCCTGTAAGAAAATTCAGTCCCTTTGCAGAGCCGTACATAGCTTTTTCAGTGTCTTATTTAATTGTGCAGTACCTTAAATCCCATTGAATTAAATTGCTTTCATTTTGGCATACTGGTGTGGTCACTGGTGTCTATCTTTCTCTACCATCTCATCTACCAAAAAAGAGAGAGTATCAATTTCCTCCAGTTCTCTCCCTGACAGCATTTTGAAGTAAGAATAAGTACCTCATAAGAAAATTGTTCTCATTCCTCTAGAAGTGTACGTACTTTGCCCGAAAATACTGTGGTCATTGCAATCACTTTAATTAAAGAAAGATGCTGTCTAAAAATACCTTTGAACAGTACTTCATTCTTTATTTGCTGAACAAAACAAAATTGTTTCTGATTCCCAGACCTGAAGAATTAAGCCCATATTATTTCTGTTTATAAATCATTAGTCATAATGATTCTCAGCCAGTAAACCTCCTGATGTTAGGAGACAGAAACATGCACACATTAGTCTGCTCCAGCTACCGCTGCTCTCTATTGCCTCAACAGCTGTTGACTACTGAATACTCAATTTTATTGAAAAATTTGAAGTGCTTTATATCAAAAAACTAATAAAGGATCACATTTATGTAATTTTTCTATGTTGAAATTCAGTGTCAGAAGTAGTATCTGCTTTTTCCTCAGTAGCTTATCTTCCCTCTCATCACACATTGCACAATAAAACAGTGCTTTGTTAATATTCTTGAAAATTACAGAAATATTGATGTCACAGTTATAAAATTTTAAACATATTATTTTTCAGATAAATCCAAGATTTTTTCAATCACTGATAATTCAGTGACATCACAAATCTGTAAATATATGGTAAGATTTCCAGAACATTTATGATACCATCTTAATTTCTATGCAGTTGCTAGCTCAACATTGCATGATAGTTTGCTTTACTCCTTAAAGAATTATATTCCTTCCTTTCAATCTTGCTTGCTTGGAGCTTTAATATTCTCTCTCAGGGTAGCACTAAGAAGGGTTTGGTCCTGGTCAGTTGAATGAGCTGTTAAAATTGCAGCCAATTCCCATATCACCTGTTAAAATCTGACTTCCAATCTGCTCTTCTTCCTCCTGCTGCTGTTTCCCTCTTGTAGGTCACGCCAGCTATTCTTAGCCAAGAAGGCAGTGCCACTTGAGAACTTCACAGCCGTAAAGGATGGGAAGAGGAGGTTCATCCCTGCCAGCTCCTCACTACAGTCCCTACCACCTTTTTCAATGCCACCGTTGCCACCCACCTTTAGAAATAGCTGGTGCCCAGATAACATAGTGTGTATGACATTTGCATGCAATTCTTTCTATTGTTTATTTGTATAGTAAATATAAGCACACATGTAACTTTTGGCAACTTTTTGGACTGTGAACCATTTGCATTACTGTGCTCATTCCATAGAGTAAAACTCAAATAGTATTAATTAATTTTCCTTCTAGAAATCTGCAAAACCATACTGAATCTCAGTTAAGTAGGACTGGAAATAGATAATTGTTCTTTCATGCGGTTATAGGTAGGTAACACGGCTCCTACCCACATGGTGTGTCCAAGGCAGGGAGTACTACCAACAGGGAAGAGGAACATTCTGGGAGTTAGAATACCTGTATTCAAATTCCTGAGGCCAAGACATATTTGGATGTTATTTTTTAATGTAAATATAATACTCATCTTTCCTACTGTAATAAATTGCAATACTTAGATAATCATTATGTATAAAGGTGCTTTGAACTACTCAGGTAGAATTCACTGTATTCTTTTGTATTCCGTTAGTACTTTGTAGTCAAGTTTTATTACTACAGTCATTTCTTCATCTCTGATTCCAAGTATGGTAGCTGAAAATGGCATATTTCTCCTCTAAGTCACTTCTGTCACTCATGAGGTCTCTTGGATCTATGTACTTAAATAGTTCAACAGAGTAAAACAGTAATGTTTTGACATTTTGTTTTTTTGAATGTGCTTTGGTATTAACTAGTAGCAGAAGTCTTCCTGTGTTAGGCAATAAAGCAAAGCATTTTTTTCCATAAGCGGAATGTCATGTATTATCAAACTGAGTTCTCAGTTTCTAATACTGTTCCCATGTGTTTATTTAAAGGGTCTTGCTGAATCACAGCTCGAATATTTTGATCCCAATTTATTTTGAGCCTTATATTAGATTTGGGTGAGCTGTAGGTTTGAATAATTGTTATTATTTATTGATACGCTGCTCCAGTGGTATGTATGTGAAATAGAACATTAAATATTTAAATTGTTTAGATGACATTTACCAAAAGAGTCACCACAGTTTAGTTAATAGAGAAGCAATCTTGTGATATTTTGCTTATAAAAACACAGAATAAATCTCTCAGAAGCAAAAGTTTGACATTTATTATCATTCTTTTTTTTTGTATTCTATAATTTAACATTCATATGTCTTCTCCATAGATGTGTGGAATAGTTGTATTAAAATCCATACTCAAGTTATATTTTATGCAAATACAGCTAAAGACAGAACATTTAAACTCTGTACACTTTAGGTAGGGTTTACTTGCTTATCATGTAAACAGTGTTATACAACATGCTCAGGATTTTTGTTCCAGAGTTTGATGTTTCATAATGTAGACATTTTTTTCAAAATGTTATTGGCTCTGTGTGTTTTCCAGTAAATCCTTAGAAATCCTCAACTAAAACAGAAAAGATTTACTCTTTTATACAGTTAAGAGTTACTCTGTAATAAAGTTTTTAATCACATTTATCCCTTGTTGACCAGTACAGTATTGCCCCAGTTCCGGCATATATTTGGATGAGTTATATCCTAGTTTGGAAACAATGTGGACACACATTTTGGAGACTGTTCCCTTGACAGTTTATATTTACATTTTGCACATAGTTTTATTGGAGCTTTGGATAAAAATGGAGAAAACTTTCACAAAAGACACAGTTGCACATCTGTGACAAAACTTGTAGGGATCCTTGCAAATCTACTACATCTATAGGGGTTTTCAGCCTTAATAAAGTTAAATAAATTGGGAATGGGGGAGAAATTAAAAGACAGCAAATGTGATAGCTGTATGTACAGAGTACAGCACAGACATATGCTGTAATTCTGTGTCCTACTTAGAGGAATGACATGTCTCAGCTGTATTCTGGATTGCAAGTTATCTTCAAAGGTAAATCTTTTTTACTAAGGTCCCTTTTCACTTTGTTTACGTTACAAGTATTCAATTCTTCAGGAAAAACATGAGTTAGAATCAGAGAAAATATTCAGGAGGGCTAATCTCTTCCCCAGTTTCTTTAGGCAAAAAGAGAGAAAGGAAGAGACAGACAGACAGACAGACAGACAGATTCTCCTTTGGAGAATGACTCAAGAAAAGAGCTTAATTTAGACTGGTCTCTCTGTATAAAATTAACCACCATGAATAAGCCTTGTCTATCCACCCCTACTAGTTCTGAGATTATAACATTGATGATCTTTAAAGGTTCCTCTAGATGAACTTTAAAGGTCTCTTCCAACACAAACCATTCAATGATTCTATTACAAAAAAAATTACAAAAAAAACCAAAAAACAAAAACAAAAACCCCCACCAACCACTCTAAAAAAAGGGAACCAAATATTAGCCCAAAAGAGGCATATGCAACTGTGTACTTAATATAAGCATGGATATAGGAAATAAACATGTTCAATAATCTCTCACAAAATGAGAATTCAGCTTTGTCTGTGATTCCCCTTTTAAAGAAATCAGGCCTGATCATCCTTTCCAGGGTTCATCAGATCTGAAGCATTCAGTCAGATTGATTTACTGTATTAGCTAAAGATATATAGGTTTTCTGTATTCCCCATGGATTCATGGAGGTAAAAACATACCTTACTGTTTGTTCAGTTTACAGCAGTACATCTGCTTATTTCTGTGTGACATAGATGATTTTTTAGAGTAGTGACACTAATTAATCCAATATGTTTAGAAAGGAATTGAGTTTCCCCACTAGCGTGAAAATCTAAGTAGTATCTTTTCTGTAGTTAAGATTTTACAAAGAGATAAATTTATTAAATTCAGCAAATAAACCTGCAAAAACAAAGAACTCTTCACTGGATTAGTCAAGTGCTTGTTGTTCAATAATCATGAAGAGACCTTTTATTTTAGTAGCCCTAGCTAGCGAGAGCATTACATGTCTTCTTTTCCCTTTCTTTTATTTTCCCGTGTAGGGAATACACTGCTAATTTGCCCATTAACAAATGTAACTGCTACATTGTAAAATACTAATCGGTGACTGTAAAATAAGAAGCAGTCTTTAATCATTTTCCTTTATTTCTTGCTGACTTTCACTCACTTTCTTTGAGAATTATGCAATGCAAGCTTGTGGTTCTACTTTATAAAGTTGCTTCTCCATATCAGTAATCTAGTTAGTAGAAACACAACTGGACAGATAATGCTCATTAGATACTAAAGTTGAATATCCTCTGTTTCTTTCCTTTGGTTTTTGAGGATAAGAATTTGTAAGCATTTGACCCTTTCCAATGCCTTTAGGATGAGTCCTGTTCACGCTTGATACAGTGTCCATTGCTGTAATGGGAGAACTATGTACCTGTGAGGGAGAACATTTGCTTGGCAACTGAACTATTAAAAACTCTCTGGACACCTGAACAGCCTGGCTGTATAGCAGAACATAGAATCACAGATTCATAGAATGTCCTGAGTTGGAAGGGACCCACAAGGATCATTGAGTCCAACTCCTGTCCCTGCACAGGACAACCCCAAAATTCACACCATATTTCTGAGGGTGTTGACCAAATGCTTCTTGAATATTGTCAGGCTTGGTGCCGTGACTCCCTCCCCAGGGAGCCTATTCCAATGCTCCTCCACCCTCTGGGTGAAGAACCTTTTCCTAATATCCAACTGAAATCGCCTTTGTTACATCTTCCTGCCATTCCCTCGGGTCCTATCAGTGGTCGCCAGAGAGAAGACGTCAGTGCCTGCCCCTCCTCTTCCCCCTTGTGAGGAAGCTGCAGACCACAATGAGGTCTCCCATCAGTCTTTTCTTCTCTGGGATGAATAAACCAGGTGACTTTAACCACTCCTCATATGGCTTCCCCTCTAAACCCTTCACCAACTTTGTGGCCCTCCTCTGGACACTCTCTGGTAGCTTTGTATCCTCCATATACTGTGGCACCCAAAACTGCACAAGTACTCGAGGTGAGGCCGCACCAGTACACAGCAAAGCAGGACAATCATCTCCCTTGACTGGCTACAATGCAGGGCTTGATGTACTCCAGGGCACGGTTGGTCTTCTTCGCTGCCAGGGCACACTGTTGGTTCATGTTCAACGTGCCATTGACCAGAACCCCCAGGTCCCTCTCTGCGGGGCTGTGGATGTACATGTACAGTGCAGTGACGGTTCTCACCTGACACCTTGTCTGAATATCACCAACTGTTTTGTAAAGAACCAAAACATGTAGGTTGTGCTGCAAGAGCAGCCCACAGCTGGGCACAGTGCAGGGTTTGGCAGCAGGGTCAGCATGGGCCTGTCTGCTCATGAAGCTGGTGAGTGGAGCTTCCTGACACTTGTGTCCAAAGGGAGTGAAAGACCCACTCTGCCATCCTCAGCCATTTATTGTATAGACTCTGGTGCAGCACCTCTGCCCAGCATAGGACATTGTTTAACTGCGAGGGAATGTGAAGACCCAAAAGCAGAACATCTTTTAAGAATAACAGATTGACCAGCCCATTCTTTTGTCAAAGATGGGAAGTGTGTAGAGAGGAGGAAATTTGGGCTATCAGTTTGGCTTTGGGAGAAGGACTTGACTGGGACTATCACAGCTGTGTAAGGGGCAGAAAGGATCAGTTTTGCTACCTAAGGGATATTGCAGTTAACTAAAATGATTCATGAGGCTGGTTGGCTTTCTCTGCCTTCACAGTAAACTATTGGCTTGAACTCAGTTGTTTAACCCATTTTCTGTGAATAAGGAAGATGTGCTCTTCCTTAAGCATTGGGACAATGCGATTTACTTCTCTAGAGGGCCGTGTGCTGATTTCAGCTGCAGATTTTGTGGATTTTATGTCTACAATCTGATTCTCATCCCATGTTTACAACGCTTGGTCCCTAGTTACAGAAGCAAACTCCAGGAAATACATAGCAAGTAATGATGTTCCATTTCCTTTTTATAATTCAGTGGCATTTTCTCACCTTGAGTTTGCATTCATGTTTGCTTGCCAAATTTTCTGATAAAATCTTGCTGAGAGAGAGTTATGAACTGATGATGAAGGTCACTGGGCAGTTATAAAGCAAAAAAAAGTTACATCTGAACAGCTTTCATGAAGGCCAAGCTTAATATGAATCCAGATTTGATAGTTTGATCATTTCTTTCATTCTGCAGCAGGCAGGATACAGAAAATAATTAGGCTCAGAATCCAAGTGTTTCTAGCATGTGTCACTCCCTGAAATAAGTTAAGGAAAATACTTTATGTAGTGGATTGCTCCATAATTGTATACTTCAGGTTTCCTGTGTTTTCTTCTGATACATTTAGTACCACTCATTGCCCAGGGGTTGGGACAGAAGGGTGCAATGGATATTTATTTTAACCTGAGTCTCTTGTTCCAGAGAAAATGCAGTCCATAAGGAGTTTCTGTACTGTCAGCTCAGAAGCCTGACGCACTGAAGTGAGGTTATAACTTTGCTGAAGTGATCACCACAAAGAGGTGTTTCATGAGAGAAATTAGCTTCAAAGAGATGTTTGCTGGAAGCTGTGGGAGGCAATGATCAGCTAGCGGAAGGTAACATAAAATTGTAAGTAGGGAAAGGGTCTTGCAACAGGGTAGTGTTGTCACAGTCAATAGGGCTTTATGGAGTTCTTGCAACATAACAGAGACAGAGGGCATGTCCAGAGACAGAAAAAGGAGTAAAATAAATCAACTTTAAAAGAGAAAGAAAAAAGGGTAAATCCATAAGAAATCAGTTGGCCGAACCCAGAACAGACAGATGTGTCATCAGGGAAGAAAATATTAAAAATTATCTCAGTACATTTTCCTTTTTTTTAGGAAGATTTCATAAAGCATAAAAAAGCTATTTTACACAAGGTTTCATAGAGAGGCTGTGCTCAGGTCAGCCCTTTTTCTGTTGCATGCAGTTGCTTGACAATCATCTGCTACAAATGCTTCACAGCATATGGTATTCCCAAAAATGGTGTTTCAGATTCAATAAAGAAAGCCACTTGCTGTTCTTGAAATGTCATTCCAGACAAAGCAACTCCGACTCAGTAGTTCATAAGGCATCAAAGGCTGCTTATTTGCAAACAATCACTGGGAGTTGGTATTTCGTTGCCTGCAATTCTTGTGCAAGCTGGACGGATACTATCCCAGTTTGCAAAGAAAGAGTGCACTGAGATGCAACGTAACTTTCCTTACTAGGAGTGTCAGTGGATCCCAAAGCAGGTGTCGGGATTAGTCACTTTAATGCCTTAATTCCTGTTCAAACACCTCTGGAATTCTTAAGGAACCAAACACTTATTTAACCGGAGAGACATTAGGTGCTCACTCTAATTTTGTATTTCGAATGTGAGATGTCTGTCTTTTTTTCCATGTGCAGAAGAGTGCACTGATCCCTCAGATTTTCTGCTGTATTTAGTGAAAGGACGGTAACACCTGTCTGTATTGTGAAGTCCAGTGACTACTAAATGCTGAGCTAAGCTTTACACTCCCTGCAAGGCATTCCTTTCCAGTATGCACCCTCATCTTCACAGCACTTACTTTTCCAGGAAAGGGAATCTTCCCATTTGCTTTCCTCAGAAATCCAGTTTTTCACAATGTTAGTGACTGTTTTAAAGCTTGAACAGTTTTTTCCATGTTTATCTTATGTTTAAGTAACCTTGTTTTCAAAACAACAGCCCAGTCAGATCATTATCCTCCAGTGACTTGTGTTGCCTTTGAAGCAGCTATTTTTAGATGAAGTCACTACTAAGTCAGAAACACAAACTCTTGGTTTCTGTAATTATGTGATTTTTCAAACAATCTTTCACATTAGAAAATTCTGCTTACTCCACAAACATAAAGGAAAGGAGGCGTAGGATTTTCAGAAACCACCTAGAGCATCTGGATGGCAAGTTTTCATTAATTTTAATGGAAATTTGGCACCCTGAATCTTCAGGGATGTTTGAACATTTTCCCTTTACAATACACACTGCAGACAATTTGCAAATGTTTTTCACTAGAGCTTTTAAAGGTTATTTTTCATAAAACACAACAATTTTTTTATTTCTCACTTTACTGATGCCAATTAGAAAACAGAAAACATGTCTGTTCAGACTGCAAAGACAAAATCACATGGAGAAGCATATTTAATGGAAATTATTAAGTTTGTGAGACTTTGAAAAATATGGATGTTTCCTAGAGACACTTTCCTTGCCTTGGACATGTCTCTAGTCTTAGAGCAGGATATGGCAAACATGTAAGAGCACTCCAGGCTGCCATCATTGTCCTCTTATCCACGTGTTTCCACACAGCCTACGAGCACTGTACTCTTCCAATAGAAGGAGTTGAGAGATTTGATTTAGAGTAGGTTTCACTGCCATCCCAGATGCCAAACTTGTATCTCATCCTTTGACTTTTCAGTGTTTGACTTCTTTCACTGACAAGAAACACTCCTCTGAAAAAATTTAACTGATTGAAGGTGACATTTTTGCACTAAAATTTTTTGGTTGTGATGAACCAAGTTTCTTTACAGATATAAAAATGTCACAGCAGTCCACATCAGTTTCTTAGAAAGAGACAGTGGGAATCTCCTGCATGGCTATGCAGTAAATGAGTAAGTATACTGGGGGCAGTAAAACTTTCTCAGCCACATACAAACAGAGAGATGATCACAATGGACATGCAGTGGCCTTGTCTTTTCTTGGTTCTTCTGCAGGAGTATGAGTGGTCTGGATGGGAAACAGTGTGTGGAATGGACCTTCTACGAAACAAAATGAACCTTTACTTATGCCTGGATTTGAGGGCAGCTGCTCTGGTTTGGCTCTGTTTTAGCTAACAGTGTGTCATATATGTCAGATCTTGTAAAAGGCTTCAGTAAAAGCTAGGAAAGCTGCCAAGAAAACCAAGTGAAATTTACAGCCTTTCCCAAAGTGATACTGCTGGCCCGACCTACACAACTCACAGCTCTCCTCCCCCTCTCAGGCTGATTTCAATATTGCACCTTGACTGACCAAATTTTGCATTTCCTGTCACTGCTTCCACACAGTTCAGTGTACACTTGATGGAGATAAATAGCTTAAGTGTGGTTTTCTTGCCATAAATGACTCTTAGTTCATTACCAGTGCTCACACAACATGTTCTGCTGAGTCAGCGTACTTAGGGGAAACATTTTAACATCTCTTTCAAGCTGATACATGCAAGATGGGAGTATTTTCCCCTAGCGGATTTGAAAGAGGAAAAGACGTCATCAGCCAGAACTCCATGAATGTTCAATGGCAGTTTAACAGAAGCCTTACACTGCTGGCTATCTGGCTATCAGTCTGTGTTCAGTTAAAACTCTTGGCTTCACCTTGGACCTCGGACATAAAGCTGGATATATTTTTTGATGCAGTGAAAGTTTATATCAAACATTCAATTACACTATAGCCATGTTCCTTCTTACTACCTCACACTTGCACACAGGGTCAGCCTGACAACCACACGCTCGGGATATACAAATGTCTTCCATTTTTAAAAAAATCTTATTTACCTTGTGTCACTGGCAGTTTTGTTAATTCTTTATTAGCCTCTGCAGCTCTCAGCAAGTGCTGTTAGGAAGAGAATGCAATGGACCAGAAGAGCAGTAGTTAAGTGAAGCTACCTTCACAGTGTTACTGATTTGCTGGCTATGACTGCAGCTCAAGTCTAAAGGATGCTGGGTTGGGCCCAGATTCCAGTTAAGTCAATGGAAAGATTCCTTCTGACTTCAGGGAACTTTTGATCAAGCCTATTAACCATAAAATAAAATGTTCCTCTTGTACAGACACAAGGACTTATAGGTTCCTTGGCTGGTTTGTTTCTTATGTCTCATATTTATTCTGTTCACTCTTAACAAGGTTTGGAATATTGCAGATATGCAAACATTGCTTCAAAGTGTTTCGACTATTTGGAAATGCATGTTTCCATAGCAAGATTACATGATATGGGGCCATGCTTCCTGTTTGAAGAACTGTAAATCACGTTGCCTAAGATTAACAAGTATTTGCAAGAGACACCAGTATACAGACCTTCCATTCATGTCCTCCTTTGTTCACAATATGTATTCCTCCAACAATACAAGCCAGAAGATTTGACTATTCTTAGCAACCTCATAACCAATGGAACTAGCTCTGTAAAAGATGTACATATGAGAGTAAAACTTGTTTTCCTACAGGCCCTGGTTTACCCCTTTCACCTGCAATTCAGAAGGGAAATAAACTGCTAATTTCTTCAGTGTTTGTTTTCTCTCTTTATTGCTCAGACAATGCACTCCCTCCACTGGCATTAAAACTATTTAAATCCTTCAAATTGCCTTTTGACTCTCTCTGCCCACCAGCTTTGTGCCAAAATAAATGCACTGTTACCTGCTAGGTGCAGCTAATGAGTACCTCAGAAAGAATTCAATGGCTTTGAAAGTGAGCTTAAAAAAAAGGTCAGCTGACTGCAACAAAAAACAACCCCTTTCCCTTCGTTCAGTTTTTTCCTTGGGAAGGCTTTGTTCTACCTCATTCATTTTCACACTAGCTGAATAAGCCCATGCTTCTGGGTCCTTCTGGGTTCACATGGCATCCTTTACGTTAAAGACATTGTATATAATGTCTGTTTGCCAGAAAACACATGAGAAGGGCATAAACAGTAGGGGGTCAGGATACATTATTTAGTAGAAAGCAAAACAGTAAATGAAAGCAAAGTTCTGGCAGGCTGGCACTGTAATAGGGTGAAGAAGATGGATTAAAAGATGTGGAGATAGAAATAAGCTGTGATGAGAAAATATAAATTAATGTCCTTGCAAATAATCTCCATGATCAAAATGATAGCAACCTTGCCTTCGATATGACCTTTCTCTTTTTTCCCTTTATTAGAAGACCATTGTTCCTTTTCTTTCCAGAGAATAATTACCCCGGGGAAGTCTAAACTCAGCAAATGGGAATGCTCCCTGGCTGCCAGGCGTGGGAGAGTGCTTTGGCAGTGCCCTGGCTGCATGTCAGGATGCGGTGTGGGCGTACAGCATCCACCCCATACATGCCAACTTCTGCTAGAAGGAAACACAGGCTCATAGCAAGGGGGCTGTAAAGCACTGCTATAAGTCTGCCAGGCTAGATAACAAGGGACTGCATGACACACTGCAGAGCAAACCTGCCTGCAGTATTGACAGAGGTAGGCTATTCCCGTCTCCACTCAGCCCCAAAGTTTTGCCCTGAATAAGAGATTAAGATTAAAAGTAATGGAAGAATCCTTATAATGGGGTACTCTATTTTGCTGAAAGTATTCTTATGACACCCAGAACCCTCAGATGCAATACAATTTAACAAAGGTGAGAATAGTATGCTGAATAATTAGTTGGTTGAGTAGTTCCTCCTTTTTATTTATGATGATTGCTTTTTAAGACACTCTAGTGACAAGGCTGAATAAAAGGACAACAGATTGTGAAAAATGAAAAAGTAGAGCGATAGAAATCTAGGAACCGTCACTGAAGGAGAGGTGCAGATCCCAGATGGTCAAAATTGTCACAGCTTCACTGAACTTCATGGAGGTATGACAGCATTACATGAGGAGTTGCTCAAAATATTAATTAAATGAGTAATAAAAACATCTAGTACTTTTTGGTAATAGAGTAATCTTATAAGAAAGTACAAATCCTATACAATGGTGGGCAGTGATAAAATTAATAAAGATGAGAAATTTAAAATGTCTGATTTATTAAGGTAATGATGATAATTATTCTTCTTTAAGGGAAGTAGGATTTGTGAGACAAAATAGCCTGAATCAAAATGTGCATATCTTGAATTGAAAGGTAAGACTACCACTCCATAGTATAAGCAGACTGAAATTAAATGAAAATTTAATTATTAAATTTTGAAAATTTAATAACTGTGAAATTAAAGTGAAGACGTTGCACATGTCAGAATGACAGAAGACTGATGAAAGATATACACAGAAGTTAGAAATATGTAGAGAAAGTAAAGGAGAAACTCATTAAACACCTCATTCCAACTCAATATGCTTTTGCTTACTTTTGCAACTGCCCCAAATACTGTTCCTCAGCCTGTTTTCAATCAGATGTAAGTCAATTTGAATAGGAAAGGAAATATAATGAGATATAGAAATGTTTCTACAAATATTTAACCTCAGGCTCAGGCAAATACTGAGTATATTCTCTTAATTTTGAAATTCTGTTTTTAAACTATAAGGTACTAATAACTGTGCCTCTTCTTTGTAAAAGTATTCTGCTCATTTCTTGTGACTTTGGCTTTCTGGAAGTTAAAAACAGGTGGTTCTTTTGACTATTTTATTTTCCTTGTTCAAGACATTTCTCAGAAGACGTGTCTTTACAGTGTAATCCCTGGTTTGCACTCTGTCTTCCATCTCAAAAGCTAACACAGCATGCCCCACACTCCTTCCACTTCTGGCCAGGGACTAAAAAGAAAAACAGCTTCTCTGAAGCTAATGCCTTCTTGATTTATTCAAATTACTTCCATGATCAGAGAATCTATTAAAATAAAACCTACTACAAATATTAGTATAACCTAAACCTTTTGTTCTCTTGCAAATCAAGACAGACTCCATTCAGCACAGCTGTCCTTCACTGGACAGCAAGGTACGTACAGACTCACTACAGTTTCTGCCTCTGCTAACATCTTCCTCTCAAAGGTTGGTTTACATGAGCGAGAAATCTGGTCATATTTTTTTAATCTCAAGATTCTGAACTGTATCAAAAAGTTACTGGGCTGTCACTTGGCAGTTAACCCTTCATGACTTCAGGTTATAGCCCCTTAAGTATTTGCTGGACTATGCCTTATGTATATAGTGTGCTGCTTTCCTGCTTATTTCTCTAGAGACCCATTATTAAAAAGCATGTGAATATTCTCATTTATCTTGAAATTAACGTAAGTAGGCATAGTTTAGCATGTCCATCTTTATAAGCAAGTCATGTATTTACAGAAAAGTTACAGTTTAATCCTGCAGTCTACTCATTTTTACTTCTACAGGCCTCATCTTTGTAAAGATTTAGACATGCATTTAACATTAGCAATTAGAAGCCAGTATGTATTATCATGCACTTACTAGCAACTCTACACCATTTCAAAAATGGTGAAAATATTTAAAAACTTTCTGAGGTTTTTGGTATATGCTACATGCACTTGGAAATAAAGGTACTCAACTTCCATTGGCTTTTGGGGGAGCCACAGGCTAGTGGGTTAAGATGCTACTGTACTATGTATACCCTACATAGGATTTCTTTTCTTAATACTTGTGCCAGCTTTTACTGTTGAAGTCAGTGGTTAGCAGTGGTAGTTATGGGGACCTGAGGAATTCCTTTCACAAAACATATTTGAAAAAAAGTATCTCAGCTAAATGTATACCAGAGCTGACAAAGGCTCCTCTGCACAGACTATAAAACACTGATCTGCTCAATCACACATTTCATCTGATGAGCTATGTTTAATTGACTAGTAGTAGTTTTGAAAAGTTGGATGGAGAAATGGTTCTCTTTCCAAATAATATTCCCATATCCATCAATGGCTTGGATCCATTAAAAATCACTCCAAAAACCAAACGGCTGACATCACTGCTCTGCTGAAAACTCACAAAGAATTTTTGGCTTGATATTGAGTCATATACTCTAAGGAAAACTTTGACCTAGAAAACTGATTGCAGTACAGCAAGCTAAAACTAAAAAAGTACTTCAAACTCTCCTCATCTTGCTGCGGTCTTCCTTGATAAGTGGTACAAAGATCCAAAATAAGAGGAGAGTAAAAGAATAGTAGAAAACATGAAATATCAAATTAGCTTCTTCAGCAAAAAATATTGCTTTAGAATCTCAGTCTAAGATCCAACTTTCTATAAGTATATAGCATGCAGCAATAGATGAAACATTTATGTGCTAAGGATTAATTTGCACTCTTAGTAGCATTTTCATTAGAAACAGTTCTATCCAAACTTTCCAGCTAAACACATTTGCATTTACATAGCAAACAGTTGGAAGCATTTCAGAAGGTTCACCGTACCACAAGAAGTGGTAGAGGTGATGCAGTCATCTTTTCCTCTGAAATAATAAATAAATTCACTACCTCAGTTCTGTGTTACAGCACTTTGAGCTTGGAGACACCTTCAGCTTCCAATACGTGTAAAACAAGTCAACAATAATTTGTAGCTTCCAAAGAATTTATGGCATTTACTGTATGAGAAGGCATGAGAGCTACAGTGTGAGAAGTAGTGTGCAGAGTTAACTAGTTACTGATACGGACTTCAAGAATATTCTGGAAAAGTCTGTGCAGATGTGCTCTAAAAAATAAATCCTGAAAGGTACTTTCATGGTAGTACAGTTCGATGTAGCACCATTGGAAGGAATGTATAACAACAATTTTAAATTTCTCTAGACTCATTTAGAGTCTCTCATGCACTTGGTTAACAGGCAAAAGTCAAAGGGTACTTAATACGGCAATGTACTGAAAAGAATCCAAATCTAAGCTGGCAGCACACTGTAAGCAAAAAGGGTGGTCAGGAGAACATGCAGTTACATTAGCAGAGATTCTCTCCGAATTCACCAATTTAGCCCAGTGTTTCATGGAAGTGTGAAAGTTTTCCTTGCCTTGAGACAATAAGAATATTTAAGAAAATGCCCTCTGACTAACTGCTTTTTATTTTATAATTATACATCTCAATACATGTAAAAATCTATTAATTGCTAATCGTCTTTCAGTCTTGCATATCATTACAAGTGGAGTTGCCAGCTAAGCCATAAAATTCAATGTGGTTTGTGAAAGCTATTATGTACTTTTTTTTATTTGTTTACTGTTTGCTTTTTATATACTGCTAAAATTGCAATTGTCATTAAGGCGATAAATTTTAAAAGATGACAGGTGCATTCCTTGAAAGAGACAGAAGAAAGTAGTAATCTCTATTTAAAAAATAGTAAAACTATCTACTTATTTCAGCAAATCCAGCACCAGTTATCAGGGGATCAATAACTTTTATCCTAGCAGAGCCACAAAGAATTTTTAATCAGTTTAAAACCAACTGAATGGCTGTTATTGTCAGACTTTTATTCTGAATTTAACATGCACTCAATCCTGATCCAGCACAATATTTTAGAGCAAATGTCTTTCCTCCTTGCAACTGAGCATACCTTTTCATGCTATTCTTTTTTTGGTTGTCATATGGAGGTCTGATACTGTTTAAAATCATAATATGAACCAAAATCATAAAAAAAGACTTTATGGTATCTGTCAGCTAGCTATTATTTTGTTCCCATCATAAAATAGCATATGCTTCTTTTTCTATCTTTCTTTCTCTCTCCCTATCAATTAAACTGTAAACAAATAAAAGATGAACTGGTGCAATAGATGCTATATTTTTTTGATACAGGGAAAAGCATTCAGACAAATGTAGCACAAGTGTAGGAAAAGAAACAGAAAGCTAATTGTTGCATAGTCACAATGTTAGCAAAGGATCTTCTCCTGTAGATGCAGAATTAATTTTTGAACCAGAAAAGTTTCGGCACAAATTTACCTAATGTTCCAGTGAGCAGATTCAAGAGGCATACCTCACGTCCTTGGAATTTGGCTTCCTGGAAATTTCCTCCTTCAGTGTTAAGGCATATTGCTTTCTGTCCATCTTCCCAGGAATGCAACATTTGCTACAAAGAAAAGACTTCCGCTAATTCAGGTCACCAGAAAACAGAAACAACTTTCCTGTACTAGACTTGCATATTTACAGTCCATGGCACAGTGCATAACATTGTGAATTCTTAGGACCTTTTCGAAACATGAGATACACTGATGTTAGCGAGTGGGTGCAAGTGGCATAATAAGAATTATAGACTTAATAGTTCTCCCCTACTTGTATGCAAGAATTCTACATTAATGGTAATAATCCTTTAACCTAGAAAGAGTCTCTTGATGCAACAGTTTCCCTATGCCTGGATTACCCAGCAGATATGGTGAATTGATTCAGAAAAGGAAGACATTTATAATGAATAGATGATCTGTAAAAATAAGACAGCCTCCTGATACTTGTGCTCTTCTTTAGCCAGATGGAGTTGACTACAAGAATGTCAAGTGATTTTATGAACTTCTGGCTACCCCATGAGGTCATGAGACCTCATGAATCTGCAGAGTCTCAGGGAACACTCTAGGAATTGTTCTACATTGGCCCAGAGGGTAAATGGATGAGGGAACTTCATGATGCAAGCTTGTGATGACCTCTTTTCTCTTGGCTATGTCTCTACTTTCTCCTCAGGGAAGGGTGTTGATCATGCCCCTGATTTAGGGCATAAGGGCTTGGCTCTCCAAAAAGTGGATGAATATAACCTACAGTCTTAAAGATGGAGCTGAATTGAAAAGCTGCCAAATAGTCAGAAGTGCACTTCCGAAACAGTCAGCTGCTTTATTTACCATTTATTTTCTCTCCCCAAAGAAGTTTCTTTGTAATATGCTCGCTCATCTGCATATTCATAGCCGCCTTCTTCTCAGACTTTGGAAACATCATACTGCTAGGCAATATTTTAGTAAAGTGTCATGTAAAAAGGCAAATGTACGCTCAAATCAAAAGTAAGACAAATCTGATTCAAAGTCACCAGTAATAACTACACTTATGTCTGTGCACCATTGGGAATTCACATGTAAAGTACAGCTTTGTTGAGGGTGTGAATGGATGCTGACCATGCCAAAGACTGCCTTAAGTGAGCAGGATTTTTGTATGATCTATTTAATCAGAAATACTTTTAAACATAGTTTAAAGTAAATTTTTTTAAAACTCTGCACTTAAAACTTAGCCTAGATAGTACGCTGCTGAGTACACATTTTGAAGGGTCCTGAAAGTTCTTCAGGCAACTAATTGCTGCCTGTCTTTTCAGAAAAGGATCTTCCTGGTCTCTGTAGGGGTTCTAGTGCATTCTGATATAATGTAATTTTGATATTTTCAACCCAACAAAAAAAATCGTTTCACAAAATATACTGGAAAAATGTTCCCTTTCTAAACAAATCTGAATTTTAATTAAATTTTCATGAATAAAGTGTCAAATAATCTTAAGAAAAATATCTTTGCTTTCACACAAAAGGGATTGCTCATAAATTTTCTGTAAACATATGGATTTTTTGATAAGCTTTATAAAAGGAACTTGCTCTGCCAAGGGGGAAAAAAGCCATAGTTTTTTTCTTTATGCTGATCAACCTACTGCTTTTAAGAAGTTTTCCTCATTGGAAAATGCTTCTAATGCTGTCCAAGGTCAAAAAGAAATTGCCATTTGATGGGTGTTTGGTAGGCTGTGTGAAAGGAATCTGCAACCTCAGTCAACAAATGTCCAAAACAGCTGTCATTAATTGGCATTCTTGTTGGCAGCCTCTGCAGTGAGGCCAAAGGCTAATGCACATGGAAACTGACCTATTTTCTGACTTTATTAGTAGTTCTGCAAAACAGGCTTCTCAGTGTGAGGAGGTGAACGCTGGTTCTTACTGCCATTGCTAAGGCTGTAGGCTTTCTCTGGATAAATAAACTCAGTTTCCAGAGCTCCCAGTCTGGCATCTTTTGTACATGCTAAAACCCAGTCAAAAAGAAGTATTCATACAAATAGGAACTTGATGATACACTGAAACAAAGCATACTAGCACTTGGGCTGAGAAGGCTATATCTGCTAAGTTTCTTTCCAGAAAGCTATTTGTTAATTAACTGTTCCTGTTTGTTTTTTTCAGTAATATTTTCAGGTAGGTAAGGACATCTTCTGCCAAATACTAATTCTCATTCTGTTATTCAGCTGTCTGTAATTTCTAACACCCTTAACCATGCTGATTTTCCAGGCAGCGTTTTTGAACTCGACAAGAACAGGTCAATGCCTTTGCAGGCTAACCCGTAATAACATACTACTTCCTATCTACAATACTGCATAAGCCCATTCATTTTCTGCAGTCACTTTTCTGTAATACGCAAAGTTTTCAGCACTGTTGATGAGCCTGTTTACAAGAAAAGCTACCTATACTCCCTTCTGCTCCTATATCAAACAATTTGCTAGCTATGTCCCAACCAACAGCAAAATATTGATCACAGGGGAGAATAAAAGAGAGAGAAGAGATGCTAGATTTTTGGGTTGTACAGTTTGTAATCATGATATTACAGAATATCCATCCTCTGGCTTGTAAACTGAGCTAGCTTAATATGGAAAAAAGTGGAATATGGAAACTGAAAGAAATTAAGTACAAAACACAGTGATGTAATTTCTTCCATGCGTACTTGCACTTTACACTGTGACACTATTGTTTTGCTTATAACAAAAATCCTAAACTGAGTACAAAACTCTACTCATTCACCAAGCAGCTGTTGATATCACAGTATAGAAGTAAAAACTAATTTATTGAATGCAAAGCACTGTATTTGTTTATGATATTTCTGTTTGATGAATCTGAAGGACTCACATTCATTGATTAGGAGACATATACATCAGTGCAAATAAGAGATAGATGTGCAAAAGAATGTTTCGTGCTCCTTTCCAATCCAATTTTCTCACTTTAGAGATACCTTTTGAACTTAAAAGAATTTGTTTCCATTTCCTTTTGCAAAAGGTTCATTTCCAGCTTTGTGAGATTTAATTTTATAAGAATCTTTTTGGCTTAAATCAGCTTCTGAACTGGTCATATTAATTTTCCTTTTGCTCACCAAGCAAATGAGTATAAAACTCTGAGTTTTTATTGAAAGCATTTATTTTCTGTTTATAACATAGTTGTATGGCTTTTAACATTCATGTATGCTTTGGGTCATCAAGACTCTCTTTCATTGCTCTAAATGTGCTTGTTTATTTACCCTTCCAATAGCCTGACATTTGATGAGTTGAATTTTCTCTATGGAAAAACATTAAAGGGAAATTACTCACACTATCCAGCTCTTGCTTATTTTTCCCTTGTAAAGCACAGTTTCATGCACAGCAGACCTCTTGATAAGGTGAAGTTCATTCAGTGCAGCATACTGTTAGATCTTTCTAACCACTGTCATACTACTGGGCAATACTGAAGGACAGGGTAACTGATCACTGTTACCCACTCCAATCTCTCATAAATTTCTCTTTTAAGGCTGTTCTGAGTGCCACATAAGCACATGTTTTCAACTTAAAATTAATCTCCAGTCAGGACAACATATCAAACCAGCTGAAATAAACTTGATAACCTTTTTCAACTGGAATGTATGAATGAAATATGTGCCAAACCACAGCACGTGTGCTTTTTCCTCTTTGGTAAACACAGAAGTTTTATAACTATTTTATCAGGTTGCATGAAAGTTATGAAAACAAACAAAAAGTGAGCTATTCTTCATTAAATGAATAGGTATGAAACAACCAAGCTTCATCATGAACACTCGCAATACAAAAGATTTGATGTGTGCCAATTATAAGAACTTACACGTTACGAACGGTATGTCTGGTCATCTTTCCTGTAACATATCTGTTAAGAAAGATTCATAAAAATATCTTTCAGATAACTGAGCATTTACATACATGCCCTCTACCTTTCTGTCTCTCTGTCTCTCTTTTTCCTTCAAAGCTAAGAGGTTATGTAGTGCTCCATGACAACAAGTTGCTATTATTGTAGATGGATGTCACAAAGGAGAGAGTGAGACAATTATACAGGAAAAGGGATGACACCAACATTTTCAAAGAGCAAATTCCATGTACCTCATCTAGGTCTGTCATTTGCCCTTCATATTTTGAACTGCTTAAGGTTTTTTTCTAATGGTTTTCTCATACTTTCCAGTTCCTTTACTTTCAATGGTTGCAGCTTCAACAGCAAGGTTTCATCACATCTGTACTTCTGCTCCAAACATGGTTTTCAAGGAGGAGAACAGTGTCTAACCTCTTCTTTCCAAATCTGAGCTTTCCAGATGAATTCAAATATCTCAGTAGTTTGAGACCAGTTTATTTCCACTGAATTTACATCAGCTTCTAAAACTACTTTTGGCATCCTTACCCAGGGGTTTTTACTGGGTTTGTACCAGATTTGTAAAAACAGTTTTAAAAAATAATGCACATTGTTGTAGCTTTACAGACCAACAAGGCCAACCTAAAAAAATTTCTTAACACATTTCAGAGAAATAAAAATTAGTGAATACGGAAAAAAGAATATTTCTGCCATTCTGTCTCAACACCTTTATTGCACCTTAACACTAGTGATTTCGACATTATAATAACAATACATACCTGTTTCTAAGGTGTTGAGATATGTTCTTTCACACTGGAAGAACAATATGTGATTTTACAAAATAAACATCGGCTCATTTTCAACATTGTTCTCCTTATTTGAAAGTAAAGTTGCTCCAGTCATTTAAAGGATTTGCTCTTTAAGCAGACTCTCCTGTTGTAGCACTAAAAAGATTCAGGTTATAGATGAAAGTATCCAAGTCTCACATTGATATTACTAGAGTTGATGAGATGACTGATGGTAGGACTATGCTAACTTGATACCTAGACATTCTTTCTGAGTCACCAGCAATGGAGTTATCATACCTGCACAACTCCGTGGACCAGCTTAGCCAAGGTAAATTTTATGAGATTGAAATCATAAGATTCTTCAACTCCTTGAGAATTCAGGCAGTAATTCAACTTTGTGTTATAAATAAGTAGAGATATTTTGCACCGTAACATCCAAGAGTGATGGTGATGCAGCCCATTCAAAATCCCAGTCCTTCTGCTAGTGGCAGGTAGAACATGGCATCATGATCTGAATGCACTTTGGTGAGGATTAATAAAGCAGTACTTATTTCAGGTTTAGGAGCAAAACATACCACAGAAACACCCGCACGGTTTATTGGAAACTCTATGAAATAGGTATTACAATGAAATGAAGGAGTTACCTGGGCTGTTGGAAATTTGACACATGAATTTCCTGCAATTTATAGTAATAACTTGCATATATGCCACTCAAACTACATTTCTGTTAGATCTCATAAGTTCAGCAGGGCTGGGTCTGGTTAGCAGCAGAATCAGCAGTCTCAGAGGGGTATCATGCATACAGCATGAAGTAATGCTGACAAGTCAGTCAATGACATTTTTCCCTTTGAATCTAATGACACAAGGTCTCTCAGTGTGTAATGTGCCATCATGTTGAGTTGGTAACATCTGAAGGAGAGAGATTTTAGTTCAAATAAGTAAATTCTGCTTGCTTGGCTCAGTTTCAATTGGATATAGTATTTTTCTTCACATCCTCCCCTCTGAAGAACTCCTGTCAAGGGCTGGAGTGCATATGAAGTGGTTGTAGTGCTTCACCCTAGAGCTGGCCAGAACATCTGCAGGCACTCTACATTTGGTAAATTACCTATATTTTTACAAAAATGGACCAAATGACCAGATAAAACTGCATACTGTTTGACTGATACGATTTTAAACTGAGTCTGGCCATGAACCTTTGCTATTAAAATAGTTACCTACCACAATGTTCCTTCAGGCATTTAAATCTCATTGCATTGTCCAGCTTAATTTTTTTCTCCACTGCTGCTTTAGCAAAATCTGTTTGATATTGATACTATGTATATGATACTATCATCTACCTTTCATCACCCAATTCCTTAGAAAATATGGTTGCTGTATAAACCACAGAATCTCTTTTTCTGAAGATGAATGTAAATCACAAGGTTTTCGGTAGGCAGGACATAAACTTAAAACTGAAATCATGTTTCACATCTCCATATCAACAAATGTTAACCATATCCTATAGAACTGAAACAGGTTATTTTCTAAAAGTGACCTTTTTCTTCATTAAGAAGGAAGCAGAGTACATCAGAAAGGAAAGAGTAAGTACATGAAGAGCCAGAACTGATATATAATTTCTTCTTTTCCTTCACAGAATTGTTACTTCAAGCTAGGGCTGACATCATGAACACTCACGACCATTCAGTACGTGCTTAAGATAAGGAGACATATCTGCCTGTATGGTAAAGACAAAGAAGACAAGTGTGTGAATGCATAACACAGGGAGAGAGTGTGTGTGCCTGTGTGCACACATGTGCATGTGTGTGTGCTCCTGTACACACAGGCCAAATAGATAATGGGCTAGCTGGGAATCTGTGATTTTCAAATAATCTAATAAAAAAGGGAACAGGCACATAATGGACAAGTTTAGCACATGAGAAGTAATTTCTGAACACTGAAAAATCTTCACCTTACAAAATTTATTATTTTTGTCAGTGGTAGGAATGAAAGGTGACAAGACTGGTAAGTGCTGAAGACCAACCTAGTCATGTTGGGTTGGTGACACAAAACATACTGAATTGCTGGCAAACAGGCACAGGTAAACACTGAACAGTCACACACCAAAGATGGAAGCCATGCTTACAGGAGAGTAGATTCTACCCACAGCTGCAAATTATGTCTTTGAGCAATCCAGATGATGCTGGGGAATAAATAATTAACATGATTCTTGCCTTTATAAACAGAGAGCGTTTATCATGTCTCAGTTCTCAACAGCATGCCAGCAGAGAGGTTACATTGCATCTGAATCTGGCACAAGTATGAGTCCAGTTTGAATATTATGGACGTTGGATGTCCACATTGTTGTGGTTTAACCCCAGTAGAAAGCTAAGCCACACGGCCACTCACTTACTCCCTCTGCAATGGGATGGGAGTGAGAATCAGAAGGGTACAAGTGAGAAAACTCACGGGTTGAGATAAAGTCAGTTTAATAGGTAAAGCAAAAGCTGCACATGCAAACAAAGCAAAACAAGGAATTCATTCACTAGTTCCCATCAGCAGGCAGGTGTTCAGCTACCTCCAGGAAAGCAGAGCTCCATCACGTGTAATGGGTACTTGGGAAGACAAATGCCATCACTCCGAACATCCCCCCCTCCCTCCTCATCCTCTCCCATAGCTTTTATTTCTGAGCACAACGTCATATGGTGTGGGTTATCCCTTTGGCCAGTTGGGCTCAGCTGTCCCAGTTGTGTCCCCTCCCAACTCCTTGTGCACCCCCAGCCTCCTCGCTGGTGGGGTGGGGTGAGAAGCAGAAAAGGCCTTAACTCTGTGTAAGCACTGCAGAGCAGTAACGAAAACATCCCTGTGTTATAAACACTGTTTTTAGGACAAATCCAAAACATAGCCCCATACTAGCTACTCTGAAGAAAACTAACTCTACCTCAGCTAAAATCAGTACACACATCTAAAGAAAGCTAGCTCAAATTATTCAGCGAAAAGACAGAAGAATGACTGGAGGATTGGAAACAAGATCTTACAATGAAGGACTTGAAGAGACAAATATCCTTAGTTTAAGAGAAAGTTAGTCCCAGTTACAGCCATAAAGGCATTGATATGGAACAACACTTTTCAATAGAGGAGACTTTCTCGGAGAAACCTGCAACACCAGAACAATGCTTGGATGGTAAACTTAGATAATTTAGCTTAGGAAAAAGTTGGAGGCTTGTTTGAGGGACTTTTTTCCCTTTGAAGCTACGTATCAGAGTAATGTTTTGTTAATAATTTTAAGAGGTCTTGGGCAGAAGACAAGACATATTGCTGAAAGTCTTGCTCTAGTTCAAAGTAGAGAAGGCCTGTGGCTTAACTGATATAGGAGGTCAAATTAAATAATCAAAGTGATCCTTTCTGACATTCTGGAAATGGTGTCTTAGATTCAATCTTTCTAACAAATGAAGTTTCAAAAGTGTCTAACATCAACATTAAATAAGAAAATATGAAAATCTACGCTTTACTTACCTGCACCTTTACAGTCCAAAGAACACATGGCTGTGACTCTCCTATGTTTTATTCATAAGACAGAGGCAGACATAAACAGCTGTACAGCACATATTTTTAGGAGTTGTTTTATTTGTTAGTGTTTGATAATCTAAAAAGACCTTCCTGTAGACAGTTTAGCCTACCAGGAGATCAACAGTATTTCTAGCTATTTTAAAAAGAATTCAAACAATAACTACAAGCTACAACGCAAAACAAGATTAGGAAAGAAAAGAGAAAGGAAATAATATGCATTAAATACAATAAGAAAAACCATATCCCACTTTTCTGATCTGCTTAGACTGCACTGTAAAAGCAAACGGGAGGTGAATTTCCAAAACCAGCTATAATGTTTTTCTTTATTATATTCTGTATTGGAACTTTATATCTAAATCAAGGAAGCAGCTTTTTATAACAGTAGTAAAACTGCATAATCACATAATAGTTTTACTGCCCTAATTTTTAAGGCAACAGAAGCTATGTTCCATCTCAAGACATAACTATAACCCCAAACTTGCCTTTGAACCAAACAATATTCAATGGTAACTTCTTTTTTATGATTCACCCTAAAGATGTCGGGTGAGACTGAGCTCCAGGTATTCTACATGTAGGTATCTACGTGTGTGCTAGACATGTTCCAGGGCCCTAGAATTTCCCAAGACATTGAAGTTACTGACTGGGCTCTGGCTGCCCCACATCTGTCATAGATTTGCATCTGGTAGTCCAACATGGATGTAGTAGACGTTTGTCACATAGCATCTGAAATTACTCCAGAGCATACGTAAGAGTAACTGAAGATTAAATTATAGTTTCTGGACACCTAGCATGCTACTCAGCCACCTAAACTTAGACCGGTAATACCACCTGACAATCAATAAAGTACCTTAGTCATCTGCACAGTGTAGGCAGATATGATATTGGGACTATGTGGAACACAAAACTGGTACCAGCTACCTCAGTTTGGACTGAACCAAGTGCCAAGTCAGCATAGTAAATGTAAGTGGAACAATCCAGTTGATAAACCATTAAAAGCAGAATTTAAAACAGTGTAAAGACATGTAAATTTAAGTGTCTACATGTAGGTATATACTGCTATGGCAAATGTCAGAGTTCCCGTTATTTGTCAAGGGAGTTAGTGGAGCTTAGAAGGAAAATCAGCTCACCCTACAGCAGAAACTCAGAGGCTAGTCCACTAACAGCTTTCTAGGCTCCATCATGGTATCATCTCTGTCACTATCTATTACCAATCTTTATTTTCTTTAATCAGATCTTAGGCCCTTAGGGCATCAGTGGTACACCTAAGGGTAGACCCTTAGATTTGTGCATCTTATTCTTGAATTAAATCATGCCCAAGGGTCTTAAGTTAGTTGCTTAAGTATAGGTATTTGCGATGCCCCTGCATACCTCACACAGGCTGTAGCTGCCAGGCTGAATGGACTCAGTTGTGCTATAGGTCCTGTGTCATATCTCAAAACATCAGGTGGACAATTTAAACAGCACAAGGCTTCTGGCTTTATGTAGCTGAACCAGATCTAGATGTTAAGGTGACCTGAATTAGCTGATGCTTGAAACCCCAGCGAGTATGAAATTTGTATCTTCTTAGAAGCCTCTGAACCTCAAAAGGGTGAAAGAAATTCCAGAATAATATGCTTCTTGCAGACTATACAAGTTCATTCAGGACACAGTGATTCACAGAGTTTATTTGATTTCACTAAAATTCTGACTGGAACCAGATCAAATTCAGATAAAATTCCTCTTGATTTTCTGCCAGCAGGCTCCACTTCCAGGGTCTGTCAGGCACTCTGAAAGCACAGGGTGAGGAGCCTTCCCTTTTCACTGAGATTGTTGATATTTGCTTTCATAAAAAAATTGAACAGCAAGCAAGCTTCAGGATGTGGAAACCATTCAGGAAACACAACTACCTTTCTCCATGCAGTTCTGCTCAACACCTTGTAGGAATGCGACCTAATAACAGACAGAGTGTTTTTGAGTTCTGCTATTTCCTGTCCATCTTGGATTGCCACCATAAAAGAAACGAATGATAGACAAAACCGCCTGCAAAAATAGGCTGGAAATAGGCATTCTCAAGGGATTTCTAATATCTTTGGCTTCCCTTCAGGCTGGAAATACCACAAAAGCAACCTTCTGGTAGTGTTTGTATTTTAGCAAATCTGTTTTTATGGCCTACTGGAACCAGGAAGTCCCATAAAAATGAAAAATCACCTCAAGAAAGTTAACCAAAGCATCAGAGGTCCAATTAAAGTTTTAAGAAAGATTCAATTCCATTGTTATTTTATCCTATGTACTTAGCCACCCTTAACTATTGGGACTGTTGCTTGAAACCTCTGTTAAATAAATATATAATGGCACAGTACAGAAGTGAGGGCTTCAAAATAAGTTCCAAATGCTATTTTTCATTAAGGTTTGGTAGGTCATCATCATCTTCTATTTACAGATAGCAGAAGTAAATCAGAAATAATGGACGGCACTCCCAATTCAGTGATAGCATCAGTAGCAATAAGGGTATTAAAGCCCAGAGGTTTCATTTCTATTGCCCTTCTAATCCTTAATTATACTCTTTCTGCTGTTAGCCATTATTCGGCTTCTCTTCTGACATATTCTGTTTCCTCTTCATTTTCTACTCACATTTTTCAGTAGGAAAACGCTTACTGAAGCTTGTAATGTAAACAAAACTGTGGAAAGGAATAAAAATCCATTAAGGTAATCTTGCACTCTTACAGGATGTCTGGGGTAAGAAAATACTTCATTTACAAATAGCCCCAAGCATTTAATAGGGCTTTCCATTGGTACAGATATGTAGGAAGTTTAACCACATATATGGGTATTTATTGTCTTCTAACTAGAACATTGCTTAGAAAATTCTGCATTTCCAGAATTTCAATTGCTTGCAGGAATCTATACACTGTATGAAGCATAGTCTTTGTAGTAACGAATGTAGGGGAGGGCCTCAGAGAAGAAAACCTGAAATGAACAAAGTTTCTCTATTAAATTTTGAGGATTTATAACAGTACCTATGTTTTCTCATTAAAGAACCTTGTTGCATTTTTCAGTCACGTATGTTCACCTTTGGAGAAAGATTTTACAGAGCAGAGGACCCCAAAACTTTTTATAAGTTCTCTTAATGTCTACAGTCATGAAGTATGATCAACAATCCTTTAAAACATTACAGCATCTAAATTAGTTCTTCCTCGCCCATAGCCAAGAAGCTGAAAGCTATACACCAAGCCAACTCTCCTTTTGTTTTCCTTTGGAAAAGAAAGAAAATCCACAAAAATGTTGATACTTTCTTTAAAAAAAAAAAAAAGTATTCTAAAACAGCAGCACTGATTTCTGTCCAGTTTGCTCTAGCTATGCCAGACACTGTAAGTTGTTTCTTACTTTCTTCTGTGATGATTAAATGTTCCCATTTTGATCATCAGTGTCATCTGCAGCCTGTTAGATATGCTTATGCCTAATCAGAAAATAATCTAATTAACTAGATACAGTTAACAAGGTAATTTTCTCAGTGGAGAGATCTTAAAATATAAATTTCTGTGTTAGTTTTACGGATATTTTTACCACTTATTTTCAGACTAACTTACTGCTTCTACACAGAAATGCATTCAGACACCTAAACTTGTGTTTTGCCTGTACATCACATAAAATATACCTGCCTGGCACTCAGACGTGAATTTCTCTGTCAAGCAGGAAGATACATGTATGCTACAATCACAGAGCAGGAAATTTTCTAGTGCCGGGATAAAATATGCCTCCTTGCCATGCACAACAAATTCCAGTATCTCATCCTAACTACGTCCACCTGACACAGGTTTTATAAGACACTGAAATATCAACTTGATGTATGTGAATCAGAATACGATTCCTTTCACTGCCATGTCAATCCACTGTTGTTGTGCTGTAAGGTTGCAGCTGTACTTCTGCAGGCAGCCTCTAACCTATTTCAGATACTGTAAGCGCTGTCTGTAACTGAAGAGAAGTGGCAGATATTGAAACTACTATGGAACAATTTTTGCTAATGCTTATCCAGTACATATGCATTTTGTTCTGTTTGTGGGATCAGCAATCCCAAAGGCCACAGACATTTCTGAGGTCTTTGGAGGTTGTCAGAGGACAAAGAAAAAGCTGGCAGAGGAGGAGGATGCGTGCTATAGTAGACCTGGGGTTATTCTCCATGCCGTCCTCCTGGAGCTCAGTGACAAACTGCTCCTCATTTTAAGACAGCTGGTGCCAGCGTGTGGAGATACAGTTCAATAAGCAGCTCATAAATGCTGGCAGAGGGATAAAATTGTCAAATTGCATAAGTATCTGAGAATCCACAACCACCTAAACTCATTAATTGTCAGGAGAAGATCTGAGGTTTGTTTTCAATGATGTTTTGAAAAATGGTAAACTTTCTGTTAATAGAAAGACTTTCAAACACAAATGCTTGATTTTTGTACAACAGTAAATGTCTAAGCTGTTATTTGTATCTTGCCCTCTTTCTCCCACTTCCTTCCTTATTCTCCCCCGTAATTAGAAAGGTAATGGATGGAAAAAAATACAGCAACAATGTTGATGGAACGATTTTTTTTCTATTGAAGACACAAAGGAACCATAATCATACATTCCCAATTAGCAAAGCTTCAGCAACCCTTTGAAGGGATTAACATAGAAGATCACTTAATGTTTTCTTCATTAAATATTCTGGGTAAAAATTCACAGTATTTCTACTGTTTCAGGTGGAGAATGATTGCTAGCTCCCCACAGAAGAGGAGCATTCCAACAATAGAATAATAGAAGAAGGAAGCAATATTTAATCTCTTTCTTAAAAAAATTTAAATTGTAATCTGTTTACCCAGACATCTTCCTCGGCTATATCTCTCTCTCCTGTTAAAGGTCTTGAAAAGGGTGGTTGTAATGCAGTGTGCTAAGGTAATACTGGGGTTCTTCACCAGAGCTGGCCATTTTCTGATTCAGAGATAGGTGTAGAGTTAAAATTGCTATATTTACAACACAATTCCTGATGATTAACCATAGTATTTTACCATTGCTATTTTGAAACACTTGGATTTAGAGATAAACCTGCAGATGCTAAACAAGGTTGAAAGAACGTTTTTGAAGCAACTCCTGTGTTCCTTCACAAATGTTTTGGAGTTTAATACTCAGAAATAGTTGGTCTGTATGAAAGATACTCAGAGCAAGGTTCTCTCCTCTCTTTTTTCCTGCCCAATGTGTTTGTAAGTACAGAAAGACAGGTTGGATATACCTTCACTGGGCTGTATCTCTACCTCATCTTACCCATTGATAGAAAATAATTCATCCTTGAACAGAGAACAAGCTGTGTTAGATTTGGTTTTATATCTGTTCTTCTGAAAGAGAATATACCTAGATGTTCATATATGGAAATTGAAGTTAGTGCAGGTGAAGCTGTACCTACCAACAGCCCACTATAGGGTTCTGATTACTGGGGTGAGCAGGGGGAGTCTTAAGGAGCTGTTTCTTTCAAAGAACACACAGCAACATTTATGGATGAATGCTTAAAGATAACTGTTTTCTAGATTTACTGGATGTGCAGGAGCTAAGAGACCTTCATTTTAATGGCGGAGTTGCTGGCTGGATGTTCTTTATGAGATAATCCCTGCTTTGATATTAATTTCTGAAACCCTTTCAACAGATGTACTAACTTTCCCAGCATGCTACAAATTGTTTCTGTTCTCACAGGATGTACAAATTCTGCACACCACTTACAAAGCCTGTTCATTCGGCCTCCACTCAAGCAGTGGACTTCACTCCAAATTTGCTTTCTTTTCGTATTTTGATGCTTCTATTACTTTTTCTCTTAAGCAAGTCAATTACACAAACAATCGTCTGAAAAAAGCTAAAGGATTTAAGATTATTTTTAAGGTTAGCTACTGTTTTTCATTTTAAACATTCTCTTGCCTATCTCTTCCTTAATATTGGAAGAAATGGCCAAAGAGAATCTTGCAATGTCAAAATATTAAGGGAAATAAGTTGTATTTTTGAGAGGTAAATGACTCGCTCTAACATGGTCTGCAGAATTGTCCTCAAAGTGAAGGTAGATGTAATTCCACTAACACAAAAGAATTGCAATTCCCCTATAGCCTTTCCCATGCACATGAAGAGAAAAGACATAGATTTGTGGTGATTTTGATACGTGAAATAAAACAAAGGAAAGTAAGTAACATAATGTAGAGGTAGATGAGAGCAAAGAAAAAAAAAATCTGTTCTTTTTGATTCACCCATAATATAAGTGAGATTGCTTCAAGCACTGTCCGGAAAACATAAAATTCATGTTAAGACCTCAACAGCTGTGTTGTATACTGCCTGAAGGGCAAAGGGAGCAAGGATGTAAGCCTATCCCAAAACTTGACACAACAAGACAGGATTCTCTCCAGCTCTTTCTCTTAGTTTTCTACCTACAGGTTAGATTAATGTCTACGAGGCAGGCAAAAAGTTGAAAATTTGTTGGTGGATATAACTGCAGCTTTGTGATATCCTTATCTCAACTTGTCATGGCATTCAGTGCCAATTTCACACAGGCATAATACTTTTGTGGAACTTGTAATGAGTCTCTGCTCAATGACATTAGTCTTTTATATCAGTAGGAAAAAGTACATTTTTCTGCTATGAAATTTAGGTAACCAAATATCATACTTAAGGATGAAATCAGGTCATTACACTAGATTAGTTTTGCACAGAATTGTCTGTTTTTCTATTGATTTAGCAATTTGAGCCTGGTTTAGTACATCAGGTTTTAGCAAGGGTTTTGGACCCTCCTGAATTATTTGTGAATCACAGCCTGAATGGAAGTTAAGTACCTCTGTCTGTGGACCTTGATATTCCTGAACTTACAGGGATCTAGACTGAAAAACTGCACTGGGTTTCTAGCAAGGTTTTGGTAGCGGAGGCTGCAGGGGTGGCCTCTGTGAAAAGAGACCGGGAGCTGTCCCCATGTCAGACAGAGCCCATTTCAGCCAGCTCAAGGATGGACCCACTTCTGGCCAAACCTTAATTGCAAGGTTTCAGAAAAGTTTGAAGTAGATTTTGGGTGGAGCAAGTTTCTCAGTTCCAGATGATATTTCCGGCTTAATCCAGAGAGATGCATGATAACCACACTGCTCATCTTTGTTAGCTGGATCAGGAAAAATAACGGATTTAAAGAAAGCATATGTGCCCAGTATGTCTTTAAAAAATTTCCAGATTTGCAGAAGTATATGTCTGCTTTTATAGATCTTAAAGCAACTTTAAGTAAAGAGGGGTACATTCTTACAGGTGTTGGCATCTAGAAATTCTTTGTCTAAGCCTGAAGTAGTTATCTAGGCTGTCTTTCCAGTCAAGAGAGAAAATATTCCAGAAGGCTATTAATTTTACCTTACTATGACATGAATTAATTAAACATTGACTACAAAGGGAGTTTAGAATAACATGGGTGAAAATTACTACCCCTTGGCTATTTCAGAGTAGGTGAATTAAATCCCATCCTAAAAAACTCAAGGTAAGGATTTCATAAGTTTAATGTAGAATGTGAAGTTTGTAATTCTAAACACAGACAAAGAGAAATATCTGAAAAGTAATCACTTTTCTTCCAAGTTTATGTAAAGTATTACAGATTTCCTTACTTTTATGAGGACAGTTTTATTGAAATCACTGTATCTTCTGTGCATCACATTCAGCTCTGGCTCAACAGTGCTAGTAATTTAAAAAAAAAATTATTACCTTTTGTAGGGAGTTTTACAGACTGGTAATTCAATCAAAATAAACAGGATACAGAAAGTAACTTTTCTTATTCTAGTAGAATTCTCTTTGTTTCATAATATAATTTAAAAAACCATTATTAAATATTTGAATATACGTATTTACCAGTGCCCTTACAAAACAGTTTTTTTATTATTATCAGGAAAAAAAAGAAAAAGAAACAGCCTCAATAGGGGTTAACAATTCCCAGAATTGTAAATTTTAAATACATTTATTCTCTGATATGAATGCATATTAAGAACAGAAAGCTAATTCAGTGGAAACAGGTGGATTTTTTCTGGATAGGCAAATCTAGACTCAATCAAAAATGTTTTCCATTTTGATTTACACAAAAATATGATACTAAGTGGAAAGAATGACTAGGACATAAATAAAATGAACTTGTTGAACCATAGTAGAAAAGAACAGACTTTGTTATCAGAAATACCCATAATACCTTCCTAACTTGGCTAAAAAATAATTTTTTTATCATTTAAAAAGGCAGCCCCAGACATTCTCCATCAAGGTATTAGAGACCACAGGAATGTGGTCTTGTCTGAGGTGCTGAAGGTTTGTATCATCCTTGTCACTCAGCATGGATGAAACGACACAAAGACAGGAAGATGATTCTGGCTGTAGAGCTACAAGTATGCAAGAGGTACCCAACTGGTAACTAGTCTTTTAATCTAGCCCATGCAGAAGGACACTTGAGTTTTCACACTGTTTTCGAAAGATGAGGATTAAAGGAACACTGTCCAAGATTCTGTCTGGACACAGTGAAAGCAAAGCTAGTAGAAAGGGTACTGGAAAAAAATAGAGTGCTCTTTTTTTCCTCCTAATAAATAGGTAGTCCAAGTTTAATATATAAATGTCTGTATTTCGGGTATGTTCTTAGTCCTTTGTCTTACTTTTCCCCTTCAATTAGAAAATGGGGTGATGTTAGTGACACCATCTTTCTTTTCATGAGTTCCTCTGACTGTTCCAGCTGCAGATGTCAAGCTAGATGTCAACAGAATTAAATACTTAGCCTGCTGGTTCATTTTCTCAGCAAAAGGCCCACTGCACTGCAATATATATCCCCTGGGGCCAGAGCACAAAACCCATTTCTTTGTTCAGGATTATTAGATGGAGTCATGAAGCTTTAGGATATATAACTACCCTTCTTAGAGAACAGATTAAAAATGAAAACATATGTCTGATGATTAAGAGATTTAGTCTGAAATATAAATAATAGGCATCTTTTAAATGTGAAATTATAGGCCAACTTTTTAATGTCAAAAATAATGGATGCCTATTAGCTGTCAATAGAATTTCACTGCTGTGTATCAGGATGGAATGTAAAAGTCTTGATCAATCTTCACAATAAAAGTAATCTTTTTAAAACCACTTGGGCAATCAAAGGTTTTACATACTATTTAGTTTATTTAATCTGTTACTATAATTACCTTGCTTTCAGAAGAAAATACCACCTTAAATGAGAAAACCCAAATGCATCTTTTATCAAAAGTTCAACCAAAATATTGACACCTATAGAACTTTTTTTGGTTTTGACTAAGAAATTTGATGGCACTCACTTTTGTCAGGAACAATGGTTTTGACAAATCAGGATCTTTAAGACACCAAGACTTCTTGAAAATGCCTCAGCTGACCAAATGGTCTGTGAAGGTACAAAAATTAGTCCTTTTACAACTCTGAGATAGAACTTTTCCATACTGTCAGTAAAGACTAATTTCACTTTTCTCCTACTCATACCTTTTATAAACAGTGATTACAATTCAATATTCAATCTTTTCTAATCTTCATTCTCACACAACAAGGAAAGAGAGCGCTGTTTTCTATTACTGGCTTCCATATGACATGCATGGCAAAGTATTCATGTTTTTTATTTCCCTTAGTTCTACTTACATCATTTTATTGTGTTTGCACGGCCAGGTTTTGGTAGCAGGGGGGCTACAGGGGTGGCTTCTGTGAGAAGTTTCTAGAAGCTTCCCCTATGTCCAATAGAGCCAATGCCAGAAGGCTCCAAGGCAGACCTGCTTCTGGCCAAGGCTGAGCCCATCAGTGACAGTAGTAGTGCCTCTGGGATAACAAATTTAAGAAGCAGGAAAAAAAACCTGTGCAACTGAAGCCAAAGAGAGGAGTGAGAATACGTGAGAGAAACAATCCTGCAGACACAAGGTCAGTGAAGATGGAGGGGCAGATATCTACTTGCAGCCTGTGGAGGACCCCATGCTGGAGCAGGTGGATGCCCAAAGAAGGCTGTGACCCTGTGGGAAGCCCACAGTGGAGCGGGCTTCTGGCAGGACGTGTGGACCCATGAATAGAGAGAAGCCCATGTTGGAGCAGGTTTGCTGGCAGGACTTGTGGCCCCATGGGGGACCCACACTGGAGAATTCTGTTCCTGAAGGACTGCCCCCTTGAGAGGGACCCATGCTGGAGCAGGTAATGAAAAACTGCAGCCTGTAGGAAGAATTCTCATTGGAGATGTTCTTGGAGGACTGTATCCCGTGGGAGGGACACCACACTGGAGCAGGGGAAGAGTGTGAGGAGTCCTCCCCCTGAGGAAGAAAGAGCGGCAGAGACAATGTGTGATGAACTGACCACACCCCCATTCCCCATCCCCCTGCACCACTGGGGAGGTGGAGGTAGAGAAAATAAGGAATGAAGTTGAGCCCAGGAAGAAGGGAGGGGTGGGGGGATGGTGTTTTAAGACTTGGTTTTATTTCTCCTTACCCTATTCTGATTTGATTGGTAATATATTAAATTAATTTTCCCAAGTCAAGCCTGTTTTGCCCATGACAGTAATTGGTGAGTGACCACCCTTGTCCTTACCTATACCCACGAGCCTTTCATTATATTTTTCTCCCTGTCCAGCTGAGGAGGGGAGTGATAGAGTGGCTTTGGTGGGCACCTGGCGTCCAACCAGGGTTAACCTACCACAGTCCCTTCTAGTGCCCAGTGTGGGGCATGAGGAATTCGAGATAAGGATAGTGATTGAAAGAGGTAATAGGCAACACATGGTCTGAACACAGCTAGAGAGTGAAAAGTGGAATGACTATGGGGAATTTCTGTTGTAATTGTGGTGAAGGGACGAGGGGTGGATTGTGTGTAAATTGTCCACTTTCGTTCAATATTGTGATTGTTATTTTGATTTTGTTATGGGGATTTTTTTTGTTGTTGTTGATGTGAGTGAAATTCATGAAGATTGTGAAGATTGTGTGGTGAATGTGGACATTTATGGACATTCTACAGACATCTCACAGGGGTGAGATGTCCACCATGTTGTATGTGATTGTGCTGGTTTTGGCTGGGATAGAGTTAATTTTCCTCATACCTACAAGAAGGGCTCAAGGGAGGATCCAAGAACTATAGGCCTATCAACCTTACTTCAGTCCCTGGGAAAGTTATGGAATGAATCCTCCTGGGGGCCATCACAAGTCAAATGAAGCACATATTTGGGAAAAGGCAACATGGCTTCACTAAAGGCAGATAGTGCTTGACAAACCTGGTGGCCTTCTATGACAAAGTGACTTGCCTGGTTGACAAGTGGTGGGCGGTGGACATTGTCTACCTGACTTCTCCAAGGCCTTTGATTCGGTCCCCCATAGTCTCCTCCTGGAGAAATTAATGCGTTATGGCCTAGACAAGTGGTCTGTGCAGTGGGTGGGGAATTGGTTGACAGGCTGCACCCAAAGGGTGGTGGTAAATAGCTCTTTCTTAAGCTGGCAACCTGTCCCTAGTGGAGTCCCCACGGGATCAATATTGGGCCCAATGTTATTCAACATCTTTATAAGTGATCTGGATAACAGGATCAAGTGTAGCCTGATGAAGTTTGCTGATGACACCAAGTCGAGTGGGGAACTAGACACTCCAGAAGGGAGAGCTGCTCTGCAGGGAGATCTGGATAGGCTGGAAGAGTGGGCTAACAAGAACCTTATGAAGGTCAACAAGGACAAGTGTAAGGTCTTGCACCTGGGAAAACATAATCTGGGAGTGCAGCACAGACAGGGATCCACCGGGCTGGAGAGCAGCTCTGTGGAAAGGGACCCGGGGGTCCTGGTGGACAGGAAGCTCAACATGAGCGAACAGTGTGCTGCTGCAGCCGAGAAGGTCAACAGGATGCTGGGTTGCATCAAAAAGGGCATTGCCAGCAGAGACAAAGAAGTCATCATCCCGCTCTACTCAGCGCTTGTCAGGCCACACCTGGAGTCCTGGGTACGGTTCTGGTCCCTGCTATACAAAAAGGATGTGGACAGGCTGGAAGGGGTCCAGAGAAGGGCCACCAAGATGATCAGAGGACTGGGAAGCCTGCCATACGAGGATAGGCTGGGAGAACTGGGTTTGTTCAGCCTTGAGAAAAGGAGGCTCAGATGGGATCTCATCACCATGTCCCAGTACTTAAGGGGTAGCTACAAAGAAGATGGAGACTCCCATTTTACATGGAGTCACATGGAGAGGACAAGGGGGAATGGACACCAGTTGCTGTTGGGGAGATTCTGATTGGACACCAGAGGAAAATTTTTCACAGTGAGGACAGTCAACCATTGGAATAATCTCCTCAGGGAAGTGGTTGACTCGACCACATTGGACACCTTCAAGAGTCATCTGGCCAGGGTGCTGGGCCATCTTGTCTAGACTGTGCTTCTCCTAGAAAGGTTGGACTAGATGATACCTGAGGTCCCTTCCAAACTGTGGTTCAGTGATTCTGTGATTCTGTGATCTTTGGGTTTTTTTCTGTCCTGAAATGACATAAATTATAAACACACGACACTACAAGCCCAGCTGTGTGGCTTGGTCTCATTTTCTTATGATAAATGCTCCTAAGCTTTTATATCATTGTGATGAATCTTTTATAAGGATTTTTATTAAATCTCTAAAGTATGTTAACAGTGTTTTTTCTGACCCCGTGTTCCTTTATTAATGACAAGTAACTGCATTTTCATCCAATATTTTCTATTAATAACCCAAAAAATCCACATTTTAAAAAAATTAAAACATTAGATAATCAGAGACAGGGTAGTAAAGTTGCTGCACAAAAATATACAAAGGTTGAAAAAGGAGGTTTGACAAAGCTGTCTGTTGCATTGTTCCTTTTCTGCATACTTAATAAAAGCAGACAGTAAAAGACTACTGAGTTAAAATTAAAAATTAAAAAATACTTCAAACCTACCTACAATCCTGTAGAGGAGCTATATTCTTCTTGGGGCAATGAATAATTACAAAAAAATTGTTTCAATTTATGAAAATGAACAAAGGCTTTTAATGGAGAAAATATACCAAGTCTTTATTTAACATTATGGATAAAATGGGCTTTGGTCAACTTCCATATCCTAGATTATAGTCTGCTGAATTTAACTGGTGCATGCTGGATAAAATCCATTATCTGAACAGAATTATAAATGCTTCTGTTTATTTCTTGCTAAAGTATAAGCATGTCCTTTCCCACTTGATATGCTTTCAGAGTCTGGATCTGGAGATCCCCTTGTAATTGAGCTATATTTTGAATAAAATAATCTCAAACCATTGACAGGTGACCGAGTGAAAATTAAGTGGTTCTCAAATTTTTCCGAGTATAGTATCTTTAAAATTTGTAACAGATGTTGGATTATATGGTACTGCCAAATTAATTATAGAAACCAATACCAAACAATCTCCATCTTTGCTCTTTAAGTCCCACATTCTTCCTTTTCTTTCATGTCTTATAAAAGCTCTCATTAAATATCTTTTTCTAAGACAACACAGGACATGAGATGCTAATTTTAGTTAAATTAAACTTCAGAGACTTCATGCTCTCTTTTTATACTTATAGGTTCATAAATCTTGACACAGCACGATATTGTATTCAACATTCATTTACATTACAGGGAAACTTCTGTTCTGAAGTACATTTTCAGTACAGTAAGTGAAATCTTAGTTCTTACACTTTACAAAGTTCTTTTATCAATATTAAAATCGATTACCACTAACAAAGTCCAGAATTCATTCTTAGCTTATGTGATGAAAGTTCATCTCCACTCAGACACAAGAGCACAGAGGTGCAATGGTGGGCAGGGGATCACCAATAACCCCATCAGAGACATGAGCCCCCAACTCAGCCCTCCCCAGGGATGTCCTGGGAGATCCACGGTCAAGGGTGAAGTCCATCATGATGATTCAAGTCAAGAGGCTCTCTAGGTCACCTCACTGCCTACTGCCCCATATACCCACATATAGAATCCATTATAGGTACGGAAGAGAATCTTGGGATTGTACAAGGCTTATTATGGGATGTTTTGGGGGAATAAACAAGGGTGAGGAAAGTGAGGGATCAAGGTGGTTTGTGGAGGAACAATTGTGGGAAAATAGATGACGGGCTAAAAGGGGATGGTCACATGTAAACAGGGTCTGGTCAGGACCCTCATCTGGCCACGTGCTTGTACAGACATGTCCCTGCTCAGTACAGCCTGTCCTGTCTTCTTATTAAATTCCATTTCTATTTTCCCAGGTAGAAGAACTCTGTTCTGCATCATGCATGAGGTTTGGCAGACAGCTACCGAATCAGCTCTAAGCCTGTGCTGGATACTGGAGAGACCAGAGGACCTGAGAGTAGACTACTGGAGGGACCAAAACATTCCAGCCAATGACTGAGGAGACCCACCCATTTGCTTGGGTATGTCTGTGCGCGAGACAACTGGGGATGGGAGGATCCAAGGGCCAGGCCCTGGGTAAACCAAGTCGGAGGCCAGTTAATGGAGAGATCCACAGTGTGTTGGTGTGTGTGGTGTGTGTCAGTGTGTAAGGCAGTCTGTACTGCCTGCTGGAGCAGGGCCGTGGCCCCTAGCTATGGAGACACCAATAATGCATGTGTGTGGGTGCTACTGTGCAGGTGGGCATGCGAGGTAACTGGAAGCCCAGGAGGTCCAGGGCCAGGAATTGTGCAGACGAGTGTCTAAGCCATTTACTGGGGTCATCCATATTGTATGTATACACAAGTACAGATATATTTATATTTCACACTAACTGGAAGATGCCATGAGGGGGACAGGATTAGGCCACATGTGCCATCTATGTTTGTGCCAGTGTTTCTGTATGTTAATTTGTGCGCCCAGATATGTGTGTGTACCTGTGCTATATACAAGTGTGTATGTGTGTGTACGTATTGGGGATATATGCCTAGGTCCAGCCGCACTACAGGATGGACCTGGGTACATGGAGCTGTGGCAGCCTCAGCTGCCAGGCTGCTGGATTTGACAGCTCATGCTGCATTCTGAAATGTCACAAATGCCATAAACCTGTCATTTTAAGAGTCTTAAAAATAGGATCTCTTTCATCAATAAAGATGTCATGAATTTCATCAATTCAGCTGTCTTATCAAGTGAAGACAATTTTTTGTTTGGGTGTTTTGGTCTTAGCTGTTTTATTTTCAAACCTTTTTGTTTAGCTGGATGTAATTCACAAATGGAAAAGGTAAAGAAGGAATATGATATTTTTTCATCACTTGAAATCTCTAAATTAAAATTAGGTGTTTTCTTGAAATATATGCTCCAATTCAGCTACAAATTGTTAGAAAGAACAGATTGTGAAGTTATATAATTTACATTATGCATCAGATTTGGTTGCATAGATCCATTCCTTGCTCCTGGCTTTGATAGCTGTAAAATGTTTACTGTATGATCCTACTTCTGCAATTGAAAATCTACATGTAGGATTTGTGAAACCATAAATTTGTGCACATTAATTATTATTTGTTCCCAACATGTTTAACTATTAATATATTTTACATAAGAGAGATATTATAAATTTTCACTGGGCAGCCTTATAAAATATATGACCAAATGTCACATTAAAATTAATTCTATGCTTTACTGTTCACAGGAATAATACATCACATTTATACATTCTGCCATGCTGTATAACTTAGTCAAATATTTCAATGTGTTCTCATGTTTTCAGTGGACTGGACTTGTATGGTCTGCATTTCCGGGCACCCTGAAATGGAAGCTTTATTAAAACAGATATTAAAAGGAGAAAGGGACATGTTTTGTTTTTCCTGTAATTGAGAAAAGTTCTGCATGTGTCCATAGATAATGTCAGAAGCTGTGGCTGACATTAGACAGAGCTAACTACATGTTACTGCAAATCCACTACATTTTCACAAACTGAGAAACAAAGGGATAATTTTTAATTCATGAGATTTGTGTGGCAATCATTAAATTATCTGGTATTTGTGACAAGTTGAAACCCAAATGATAATACCAATAACAAGCAATTGCTCATGTGTTTTCAAATATGACGCTTTTCTCACACTGAAATGTCTAAATACATGCTAGATATGAAAACAGGTATTAATAAATATGAAACAGGCATCTTCCCTTGCAATAAGTGCTTCTCTGACAGCTCTACCGTCCTGTTACATTACCTGTCACTTTTGGAAAACCCTGGGTTTATACCTACAGTAGAAATGGGAACAAACGCATAGGTTACACACAAAATTAACAGATGGAAATATTACTTCTCTAGGCTGTCAAGTTATGCTTTCTGCCACTATTATATCACTTTGAATGAAATTTTCTTCTATTGTCAAAATATTCTGTTGCATTTTCTGAACTGAAATTTGGCACAAGCTACCCAGATTTCTGCTTCTATTGCAGCCCTTCTGGATTTTACCATCTGTAAGGACCACCAAAATATCAAGACCTTATGTGACTATCATCACCAGGAATGTGTCCATGTGATAACACATTTTTTTCTGTCTGCTAGAAAATTAGTTTGCATAATGCAGATATTTAAATGAACTTTCTTCACCCGTGGATTTTGTTACAATAAATGAACGATCAGCTCACAAGAATTTTAGCTAGACTCTTTTCATGGGTTTAAATACTAAGAGGTTTCTTATTTAGAAATTGTTTCTCCACACTCCATATTGTTTCTGCCTGAGATTTGTGAGATAGCTGGTATGTTCCTTATCACCTGCCAAGAGCTCACAGTTAAATCCCTCACCCTAGAAGTTTACTGAGTTGTTTTGTTGTAATTCAGCCATTTGAAGAAATAACACCATCCTAGCTTCAAAGTTGGTCAGATTACATGTATGAAACCAGATATTATGATATGCTAATCATACCTGCTACTCTCCTGAACTGCTAATTATTTCCTTGTAAGAATAGCTGAAAATGACAGGCAATTTTAGCCAGCACACTCAGAATCAAGAATGAGTTTTTAAAAATGCTATTAATACTCAATCCCAGCCACTAAAAGGCTAGCTGGATAATATTTATATATTAACTTAGCAGTACAGGATAATCCATGTGAAAGAAATCCCCTCCACTCATATAAGAGACCATAGAGAATTCATTCAGGCTTGCAAATAAAGGAACGCAGGCCTTCCCATATAGCCCTCCGTAGGGATGCACAATCTTCTCATCTTCCCAGGCTCCTTCTGGACTTGATACAGAAGAAGAAAATAAAAATCCTACAACTTCTGGACTGTAGAGTACATTTTGGAGATCCATTCTTCAATGAATGTATTTATTCTATACTTACGCCCTCTTTTACTGATCCCACTCCTTCAAATCCAGACACTTGTTCAAAGTACCCAAGATGCTTTAGTGGGAACCTTGGGTTTTAGATTTACCTTCTGCCTGCTGAGATCCTGTATGCAGGAAACATGATATATAGGATTTGTCAGATGAGGGACAAATCTGAATTTTATGTTGGATCCAGTTTATTATTCTTTTGTTACTGGAGCAGATTTGTTCTCTTATTGCCAATGATCTTACCATCATGTCATTTAGAGCTCCATTTCTGTCCTTGTTGGGGATGCTCATGCTAGTGATTACCATACTGCAAGCCTCGTATTTGTCACTGATATTTGCAGATTCATTCCATGGCCTTTGGATCTTGAGCTTCTCTGAAAAGCAATAAAGGAATAAATATAATTCATCTCATAGTAGTCACACAACACCATAAGAAATTTTCCCAGCTCTGGTAAATTTAGCAGGGCCACAAAGTACATCATCTAATCATGAAAAGTAGCAGGAAATAAGCCAAAAACTTAGAGTTATTTCAGCTGGCATAAATGAAAACAGAAAGAGGATCACTGGGAGCATAAAAGGCTATTTTCTGTTTGTTTCCCCTTTAATTTTTCTATTTAATCTTCAGCATCAAGTATGAAAAACACAGAAGGAAACATCTGGGAGAAAACAAAGACATCTGCTCAAATCCGCCAGGGATTTATTTAATTTTTACATCTCCTTATTAAGTGTGGAATTATTAAAACCATCTTCCTATGCATCTCCTGACCATTTTGAAGGGAAAGATTTTGAGATTCATGAAACTGCCATTTCAATTAGTCAGACTGCAGGTTTCTCTGATTATTCTAGATGTATTTGCTAAATGCTAATTTAGTAATATATTGTCTCCAGTACTTTTCTGCAGGGCAATGTTTGCTAAGATGCTCTCTATTATGAATGCATTTCATCAGTCCTTAATGAAATAAATCAAAATGTTATCAAATGACCAGGGCAAATCAAATAGAAATATTGCACCTCTTTTCCTTCGAGTTGAATGTTTTTGAAGTGGGACACATTTCCTAACAGAGATTTCATAAAGCCCTTCAAGTTAAATGAAAAGCTTTTGTACCAGAAAAGACCAGCATCACTCACATAAGCGTAAAACAGAGTGAAGTGTATGCAACTAGACATCACTGCAGTAGTGTGCCAGAGAGGTTAACCTCCATGTTTTGTTCAACTCACCTGCCTACCAACCACACTTCCTATTATTATAGCACCTTATATGTACTTCATTCAAACCTCTGTAATTTATTTCAAAAGATATATGGCAGACAACATCTTGAAATAGTGCTTTTCAAAAAGCCCCAAAACAACCTACACAAGATTTTTTTTTTCACTGTACAGGATTGTTGTCCTGCACAGATATATGACAGATATCCAACTGTAGTGTTTCAGAATAATATTTAGGCTTATATATCTAAACATTTCCTTCTTTGCATACTCTCACATGCACATTTTGTGGTCTCTTCAGGGACAGTTTCTTGGACAACTTCTTATTCTTCAGGGACTGTTACCTGAGAAGTAGTGAATTCCAGAATCATGGAAGTGTTGACCAGAACGGACTTCTGGACATCATCTTGTCTGACTTGTAGGACTAACACCTGCATGAGGTGGGGTCAGCAGCAGCCTTGACTAGCTGAGCACTGTGAACCTCCAAGGATGGGTGCTTCACCACCTCTCTGAGTAACCTATTCTAGTGAGACACTACACTCCAAGTTAAAATGTTTTTCCTAATGTCCAACACGAAATTCCGAAGATATAAATCCTTGCCATTGCCCCATGTTCCCATCCACCAGTGCTGAGAAGGGTTTGGCATGTGTATTGCATATTATAGCCCTGAGGACACTGCCAGCCCTGTTGGGTTCCCCAGGGCAACACCAAATTACCAAATCCACCATGTTACAAATCATAACTATGTTTTTCTCTTTTACATAACACTAATTTTTTCTACAGAGTTGCTTGCTCCTGGAAATCTTTGTAACCGAGAGGTTAATAGGAATCAATAAGTATCAGACTCTGATAAGGATAATGAAAGCAAAGATGTTTGTAATATATAGACTTCCTTTTCAGGTCCATAAACCAACCATTTAGTGACAGGATTTGAGAGAAATATTTATCTTTAGGATTTCTCTTAGAGTTCACTCAGAATTGTGAGGTAAATGAATTTATAGTATAGACCACTATAAAAATTACTTTCTGGAGGAAACTTAAGGAAATATTAGGGCAGAGTGCCTCTTTCTAGGTAAAATAAAAAGCAAATTGGTTTGAGTTATCTATGTAGAGGCAAGGTTTGGTAAACACCTGCAGACCTGCCTCTGAGCAAATTCAAATACCAGAACCAATAAGACTGAAACAAGTCCAGATAAAATTGTCCTGTGTGGTGGACATAGATAACATGAGTAAAGACTGAGATACCTGGGTTTGCTCAGCCTGGAGAAGACTGAGGGGGGATCTTGTCAATACTTATAAATATTTAAAGGGTGGGTGTCAGAATGATGGAACTGGGCTATTTTCAATAGTGCCCAATGACAGGACAAGGGGCAATGGGCTCAAGTTGGAACACAGGAAGTTCTACCTCAATATGAGGAAAAACTTCTTTGCTGTGAGGGTGCCAGAGCAGTGGCACAGGCTGCCCAGGGAGGCTGTGGAGTCTCCTTCCCTGGAGACATTCAAAACCCGCCTGGATGCGTTCCTGTGCCCCCTGCTCTGGATGTCCCTGCTCAAGCAGGGGGGTTGGGCAAGATGATCTGCAGAGGTCCCTTCCAACCCCTACCATTCTGTGATTCTGTGGTTTAACCCCAGCCAGCAACTAAGCACCACAGAGCCTCTCGCTCACACCCCCACACCTCTGCATAACAATATAATCACAATGTTTGGTATTCTGTTGTGCACAGAAGGGTAATCCAAGTGCTCATCTGACTTTTCAGTATTCCCTCCACAGCACATCCTCGCTGAAGGTACTTGCTGGGTGCACTTCTCTGCACCAGAGCTGCAGGTTGTTTGAAATGACCAGGTAGATAGTCTGGCAAGATTTTTTGCAGTCAGGTTTAGATATCTACATTCAGACTAGTTTTATAGACTCTTATTCTACATAAAGGAGAAAAATAAGTGCATCTGCTGGGTGATTCATCTGACTGTAAAATAGAATTCCAAAATAGATTGAATGAATTATGGCATAGAGTTGACCGTATTTTTCTGTTAGTTGTAAAGACACTCAGATCTAGGAATAAACTGAAAGGTCTTTCAACTGCAATAAGATAAATCTTTTTCTCAGTATCTTGAAAAACATCAGATATGGACTTTGTAAAATATATATAATTTCCTTTACTGTGACTTGCCCTTTGTTTACGCTACTCATGAGCTGTTTTGACCAAAATGAATGATTTCAAGAATTTTTCTCTCTAGACTGGTCTTATCTTTATTTCTGTGGTTTCTGTGTAATAGCAAATGTTCTTTTATTTGCCATTGTCTGGACACTGTGTCTGTACCGATTTCGGCTGGCATAGAGTTAATTTTCTTTCTAGTAGCTGGCATAGTGCTGTTTTGGATTTAGTACCAGAATAACGTTGATAACACTGAGATGTTTTTGTTACTGCTGAGCAGCGCTTACACAAAGTCAAGGCCTTTTCCTGCTTCTCACATCACCCCACCAGCGAGGAGGCTGGGGGTGCACAAGGAGTTGGGAGGGGACACAACTGGGACAGCTGACCCAAACTGGCCAAAGGGATATGCCATACCTTATGCTCAGTATATAAACTAGAGGGAAAGCTGTCCATGGGTCTGCTGCTCAGGAACTGGCTGGGCATTAGTCAGCGTGTCGTGAGCAATTGCATTGTGCACCACTTGTTTTGTATATTCTTTTATCATTATTATTATTTTCCCTCTCTTTTCTGTCCTATTAAATTGTCTTTATCTCAATGCATGAGTTTTACCTTTTTTTTCTGATTGTCTCCCCAGTCGCACTCAGGGAGGGGAGTGAGTGAATGGCTGTGTGGTATTTAACAGTGTCATTGACACAAGTACTGCTAAAGTTATGCTTCCTCTGTTTTGTTTCATAGTCTTACACCTTAATGTCAGTTTTGACTTTTATGAACGTTTCTAAATATATCAAAATTAAGTGGCCACATTTCTTTCCTTTTCCTTATTTTATACTACAGTTGAAAAGAATACCACCAATATTCTCTCCCAGGAGGTGTTTCTCAGTTGCATTGTGTTTTTCTGCTTTGCACTTATTCTCCCTTCTCCCAGCACATTACCTTTCAAATAAATGCTAATCTGAGATGACCGAAACTTTGCCTCCCTTTTAAATCTATGTATGGCTATTCTTTTTCTGCTGCGTTCAACCTCCCAGTCAACCTAATTTTTGATGACACCTCTTTGTTTTATCACCTGCCTAGTGCAACTTCCATCTGCTCTTCAGGTGTCACATATCTAGCCCTACCTAACAGCTTTCCCAAAGTCAAATTGCCTGCAGTTGGTCATTTTTCTTGTAGCTATTTTGAGCTTAATCATATAGAGAACTATTCCCTCAGCTTGCCAATCCCATCAATGAATACAGTGTTCTCTTATGAACGGTATTGAGTAACCTATTCCTCAGAAGTTTCATCTCAGGGTGTCTTTCTGCGGAGTTATTTTTTCCACATCCTGACATCAAAAGTCTCAGGTAACCTGTCTAGAATTTGTTTTCAGTGGGCTTCCTCAAATATTTTTTGGGGGGACTTGACTTTGCATCTGCTTCAGACCCTGTGAGGAGGAATTTTATTAACTTTATTCACCAGTCTCATTCTCTGCAGTGTTTCCAGTATTTAACTCCATATGCTGACTGCTTCTAGTGTCAGTCTGAATATAAGTCATGCCGCCGTCGCCTGTCTTGTATTAGACTTATTGCAGGAATGGGGACCCACAGAGGAAAAAGTAAAATAAACAGGATCTGATTAAGACTCTTTCAAAGCATGTTCTAATCTCAGAAGTTCAGCTAAGCAAGAAACTATCTTAGATTTAACTTCCTCACTTATTTTAAAGGCATAGATCATTACTTACCTCACCATTCATGACATTATACAAATAGTATGTAGCTGACAGATTGGACACATTTATTAGATAATTATAATCTAAATATTTATTCTTGGGTCTTACTCATTTTCCGGTCCTGGTGAAAATTTCATGCCTTTTGATCTTCTTATGTCATGCAGTCAGGGAAAGGAAATATTTTAATTTAATTTTTATAATTAATACAAGAATCATAATCTGCTTTTCTTGCTAAAAATACTATGAACAACATGACTAATTACATTAAAATAAATTTCCTATCCTAAATTTCTTAACATTCCAGTATCTTATTTTCAGATTTTTCATTCTAGCTATTTCTCTTGCATAGACTGGAAATACTGTAGAGGTTAATTAGATCCACCACTTTCAACTATTCCCTCTCAAAACACATCCAGTGCATATTGTTTAATTCACAGGAAACGTAAAGTTGCATAAACTGTACTGACTTTCAGGACCTAGAAAGATATTTAGGTTATTGAAGTTTCATATGGTTAGAGGTTTTGTGTGATTAACAGATCATAAGCATCTGATTTCATGATCTTTCAAGAATATTCTATTGAAAGTATGAAAATAAAGTCTGTACATTGCAATAGATTAATACAAAAATATTCTTTGCTTTCTGATGTTCTGTCTATTTAAATTTTATTTGCACATACTGGCATTTAAATGAAACTTATCCTGAAAGTTATGATATGTCTGTGAGGAAAAAATAGTTTTACATTTAGTTAACAAGATTGTAACTCAGACTCTAGTGCCACATAATTGCTGTCAGCTCAGTATTAACTGAAGCCAAATGTTTGACTACATATACACATTTCCACCTGATCGCTTCTTACTAATAAAGAACCCCATTATCACCTTTCAGAGTTCTCTTGGACAACATTTTTGTACATGTGTCAAGTAGATTCTATCATCAGAATCCAATGTTCTACCATGAACTTGGGCGAGCCGTTGAAAATTAAAGATTAGGTTTCTTTCTCCAGAGGTGTAATATAATTCTCCCTGCTTTGAACTATTTTCTTTCTGGATTACTGAAGTTGCATGTTTACTCTTGCCACAACTCTACTGGAAAAGAGAAAACAAAAAGGGGCATGGTATTTATGCAGATTATAACAAACATGAAGCTGACATTTGCAGACACTGGAAAACTAACAAGGAGTGATGCACTTTTTTCCTAGTTTAGATAAACTGCAAGATTTGTACTGAAGAAAATAGGGAATTCTAGGACATCTAGTAGGTCTGAGAAGGCATGAATGCACTGGCAGTATTATAAATCACACTTACTGGCTCACTTCAGTGAATAGTCTCTCAGCTAAGGGTACTACTCACCTCCATTCAGCCCTGGTCAAGAAATCTCTATTGTTCTAGACTCCAGTTTCCATCTGGCAAGCTCTTCCTCATGAATAATTATTTCTTTTAGGATTTTAGTGCTGAACTGAGTCTCCCCTTTATTTTACCTTTCCATTAATGCCTCCCCTTGCTCTCTCCACCCTACTCTCCTCCACCCTCAGCTTTCCATAATTTGTGTTTTGCTCCTGATCTAGTCTCACCATCCTGCTATCTTCATTTTGCTTTGCCAGAGACATAAATAGGGTGGTTTATCTTCTTAGAGTCTGGTAGAATATCCCATCATTCTGCCATGGAGTTCAGGTGGAAACCGGTACACAATTGAGATTTTTGGGAAATTATGCAAACAAGAGATTTCTGTCAAAAACCTGTGATCCTTGTCCCCTACAGTAGTATGGGCATGATATGGTGCTGCTCAAGCGACCATGACTCCAGTTATAAATGGAAGTTTAAGCAAGACTCAGCTTCATTAAAGGTGTCAATTACCACAACAATAGCATCAAATCAGGATGTTACTTGCAGGATGGCCTGCAAGTAATGAAGAACTGAAAAAAATAGGACTCAACATTGCAGAAATTTGAAACTCAGTTACTTATAATTCAGTGGTAACATGGTTTGTCTAGTCCAGGAATAATGGGAACACAAACGTCCATTAAATTTTCCTTTAAGAGCGTTTTTCAAATTGATGCCCAACTTTTGGGTTTGACATCAACAAAGCCTAGGAAGTCATGTGACCTTTCCAGAAACTTTCTTCTTTTTTTGGGTCAGGCCAGAAAAAATTGTCTTGAAACTCAAATCTGAATTACACTTCTTCGTACCATAATTTCAAGTTTTGAAAGTCTGTGTTAGATTTATTTTGAAGGAAAACTGAAGTCACCTTCACTTTTACTCAGTTTTTCCATCTGATGAGTCAAGATTAGTTCAGGTTACAAACTGAACAAGCTTTGTGGTTTGATTAATTCATGCTTCCTTGTGATCACTCTGAAAGCCCACCACACTATGCATAAGATTCAATCAATGAGAACTACATGCCAGAATGAACTGTACGGGTATTGTTTGTCAGATCACATTGACAAATCAACCTGCACTTTATCTTATCTACTTAGTAGTATCAGGGGCTCACATTCACACCCATTAACACAAAATAAAACCACAGTTTTCCAGCTATTTGTCAAAACAGTTGTGTGTGTGTTTTGTTTAATTGGCTCCATTTGTCTGTCTAGTTTAAGTACAACCATAAGTCAAAGACACTTTTTACTGCCTTAAAGGAAAACTACATGACTTAATGCAGGCAGAATACTTTTAGTGATATTCAGAAAAGAAATCATCTGCAACACTGAACAAGAGCCAGCAGCTTGTAGGGTACATGGCATTTCAACAGAGAATTACCAACTGCTCCCACTTACGTACTATCATTGCCAGCTTCTCACACAGGCTATCCTAAAACAAATGCCTGGATTATTCTTCTTCCACATGCCTCCCTGGTACACGCGATCCGATCCAAGCACGTGTGAAAAGTGATACATGTTGAATCCCATTCACAAAAGGCCCTCCACAATTGTACTGGAACACCTCACTGAACATGGTTTTTTCATTTCTAATGCTCGTTCTGCTCTCCAGGGAATCCTGCTGTTATATTTCAGGTCTGGTTTATATCACTATAGTCATAATCAAAGTTATTGCTTCAGTCTGAGAGTTTAAAGCATTTGTTAAACATAGCTAATGGTGCATGACTGTATGAAAGTTGGATTCTTCATATCATATTTCAGGTGGAGAATCTGAAAACCTATTTCAGTAACAGTCCCAATGCCAACACACACATCATTAAAGCTTTCTGCTTACTGCTAACAGCAGTGGGTTTAGAGAGTGATCCTTCTCCCACCAAATTCATGAATAACAGTATTTTTGGCTTTAGTAATCTATGGTGATCCAGGTTCCTAAAGAACAAATGTACTTCTTTTTGGACTTAAATAGGGGACAGAGAGTGAAAGAATGAGAGAGCAAGAGAGGGAGCGAGAGCTAGAGAGATTACCTGCTTTTTTTTATTTGTGGGCCAGTGAGGCAAGAGGCTAGTACAAAGGGTAAGGCATGAAAATTAAGAGAAGGTTTAGTTCCTGGCTTAGACTGATACTTCTTTAAAGCTTGGGAAACTTTAGGCCTCGAAGTTCTTTTCTGAATTCCCATCTCCTAGTGTGGTGCTGGAAGGATAAATTCCCCTGAGGCTAGACAGGACCATGTGGGAACCAGTTAAGGAAAAGTTCCATCCTTATAAAGACGATCCCACTTGAAACCAATTACTTTTAAACAATCAATCCCTGGTTAACAACCACAAAGGCAAACAATGAGGCAAAGATATTTCTTCCCCAAATCCATCATAAAAGTAAGTGGCAAGTACCTCTCAGTGCATAAATAATAATTTTCATGTTTAGAAATCTTTATGAGCACATACAAAGGATTACAGTCAGTCAAGGAGCTTACAGCAGAGAGCAGTGGTACTAAGGGGAGCAAATGATAGCTCCAACGACTTGCCTAAACCATCATTTCTTACAAAGGAATTAAACCAATGTTATTCTGCTGTGCCTAAAATGTAGTCATCTTGTTTAGGCTGGTTGCTCAGTATTCCTGTTCAGTAGATAGACACAGTCACCTTGAAATGGCAATATACCCTGTCTTGCGACAGATGTCAAGAGCCTGCAGGCTGAGCTATCCAGTGGACACACCTGTCTCTGTTCACAACAGGCAGAACTTAGGCAACCAGCTAAGAATGCGTGCCCTAGCTTTTAGATGTCTTGTGTTTAATGAGACGAACCTTGACCCTGATCACCTTTTGCAATCCTCCAACAGCACAAAATCTTGTTGAGCTATTTATTTATAGTCTAATTTGAACCCTTACCAACCAGTACCTTGCTGTTCAGCAGCTGACTACCAAAATGTAAAGCTTCACCATTTACGTCCATCAGACAAGGATCTGACTTTAAGATCAGTGCAGCTGACGTTAATCAAAGATTTTATGATTTACGTCTTGGCCATTTGACTAGCATAGTGTATAAAACACATGGTATGGCACAAAACAGAAACTGTGTGAATATTCAGTTTAAAGGGTTTTTGGAAATTTGAAACTCTGCTCGGGTTCATGAACCTTTTCAAGCAAACCTGAACCAAGAGATGCCTCAGGTTTAAGAGAAGTGCAGCCAATGCTGTAAATGGAAACACAATGCTGCACAACAACATGGAAGATTATATGGTTCGCCCCTTTTAAATAAGAATTCTGTTTAACTTGAAGCCTGAAGAATTTTATTACTATTACTGTCAATGTCTGAAAACAAAGAGAAGTAACATACTCTGAAATGAAACTCTTTCCATCCCTACCTCTAAGAGAAAATTCAGAGAGCCAAAAATTAAAATATAAGGCAAGAAAGATTTTGTCCTTATTTTCACATGAAAACAATACCCTGTTTAGAGCTTCTGGTTTCTAGCCATCCCCTTTGTACTCATACTTAAATGATTAACAGCTGTATTTATATTTTATGGCTCTTTAGTACTACAGCATTGTATATTACTACCAGAAAGTCAGAAAGCACAGAGTTCCAAATCATCCTCCTGCCCCAGAAAATCCTCCCTATTATAATTCATACAACAGCAAGAGGGGAATTGGGGTGGTTGTGAAGCTTGCACCTTATCTTGTTTAGGTATTTAGCAGCTAAGGGGAGAGTCTAAGATCCACAGCTGCTAAGCCCAGACAGATACCAGTTGCATTCAGCAGGTTTTTAACGACTAGAAAAAGGGCTTTACATTTCGCATCCCCGTTGAGCTCTAGCATTGCTGAGGTATCAGACAAAGGGACAAGCTATGTTATTAAAAGATTAAGTACTTCTGGGTCAAAGACAACATTTTAAACTTGATAGGTAACTCCAGTAGAGCCCACTCATACTAGTGGAGTAAGGTAGGGAAATGTTCTCCTGTGGTATATAGGACATCAGCTGCATAAAATCTGGAGCTGAAAAGCAGGATCAAATTACAAGGTCGGGGGATCTCTATGGAAGATAGGTAAGTATTACATTCCCTTAGTGACACATTAACTCACATTCTGCACCAAGTTGTTGAAGTGATATTCAAGTGTATGCCCTAGAAGGAAAATTTAAATGCTGCAAGCATAAAGCCAGAACGGCAATAGGTGCTTTGATCTTTTCTGCTTCACTCCCACACCCCACATACTAAAGCCCGTACTACAGAAAAGTTTGAACAAGTGATTGCTTTCAGACTGAAAATATTTTGACAGCCTATAAAATATAGGGAAGCTGTCAGCTGTCTCTTGGATTTCTATGTATTTACACAATGAGATGTAGATTCTTTTGGTTGCTCTCTTTTTCCTAAACATTTGTGAGCTAGTCAGGGACCTGAGAACATCTCAAAGTGAAAAGTGACACTAACATCTCAGGAGAATTGTTTAGGGCAGAGGCCATAGCAAGCTCTCTGTTTGACTCAGAAAGTGATCTATGTCATATGGTCTGAGTATAATAGAGATTACATTACATTATTTCTATAATATTTTTAAAAAGCAGTCAAATGTGGATCACTGCTGTAAGTGAAAATGGTATTCACAGTATAAGTGACAAGTAGTATTTTTCCTCTCTCCATATAAAAGCTTTGTATTTGTTCACTCTTCCAACTTCATTCCTTTTGTGTAAAAATAATCCAATATATTTTGGTTTTTGTATGTGCAAAAATAATTTATCAAGACTGATAAACTGAGAAGTGTTCATTGACTCCAAGTTAAAATCCTTGTTCTAAACACTGTGCAGTTTGGCAAGATGTCAGCTGATGTCCATTTCTCCATCTGAACTTTGACTCTGATGAGCTCTTGCAGATCCCAAAACTAACCATGACAGAAACATTTGATGTTGTCTTTAGAGATAAACTCATACATGCACTACATTGACACCTAATTAATCTTTTTTTGTTGTTTATGTAAATGCTCTTTCTGTTGAAAGCATCTCAAAGACAATTAATAAAATTTTCTTCCTACCCATGCAGCTACATTTATTTGAAATTGAAATAGCAGATGTAAAGTGAGAAAAAAACATAAAGGTAAACTTTTCTTATAACTGTTGTAAGAACACTGAAAATAGGAAGACAATTATTATAATTAGATAAGGAGCACAAAGCAAGCAAGAGGTAAAGAAAAAATGTGCAGTTTTTGTCTTTTTGTTGTATTTTTAGTTTCAATTTACTCAGAGACACAGCCAATAACAAGTTGTCTCATCTGGCACATAAGGATGTTTTGTACAGCCATCCATTTGGTCTCTGAGGAAAAAGAGGATCTGTTAATTTTCCATACTTGGATTGAACTAGTTTTGATAACCTAATTAGTCATGGGAGTTGCCTAGCATTTTTTCAGTGAGTCTGAGAAACTATATCCAGTTCCAGATTTCTAACTGAAGAAATAGAAGAATCAGTCAGTGTTTTGCTGTGGCTGTCAGGTCCATGGAGTTGAGTCAACATCACACTGAGGATGAGTGGAATGAACATTATTGGAGTCTTTGGAATGGCCCACATGGATAACGCTATGCTCTAACCTAATTCTAAACTATTTCATCATTACATGTTCAGTGGTAAATGATGGGTCGGAACTTTTATTAATATAGTTATGCATGAATCTTACACTCAAATATTTCTGACGTTAACTATGTAATCTGCATAAGGGACTATGTTTAGAGAAAAGTGCCAGTGAAGTCCAAAGTTGCATATATGTTTCTTGTTTTTAAAAAATTGGCTTATAGTATATTATTTATTTTATGCTCTGTTTAATATAGTCTAAATTTTGATATATAATGCAATTCAGAATTACTCATTAACATATTTAATGAGGTAATGAGATTTATTTTTTCCAAATTTTATATTTTATTCTTTGCCCAACTTCATTAGGTAAAAACTGTTTTGTGTCATTTTAACTGCATGTATAATTAGCCATTTGCCCAATTCTATATGAAGCTTACTTATGGAAAGCCTTCTGCAGGTAACATCTGAGGAAGGAATCAGTGGAAACTAGACATGTGGAGAGAGTAATTTTTTGTGTGTACTGAAATGAAGGAACTAGTTATTACATTAGTCCCAGATTCTTCTTTATGATATTTGAAGAACAAAGTGTTGAAAAGATTCCCTTTGTTACTGAGTCATATCGCTGTTATTGCAGGTAGTTGGACTGCCTAATCCCTTCCATAGGCTGATGAAGCTATGAGCTAAGCTCTGTTCTACCTGTGTTTTCTCAATCCTTATTCCTACTGCAGCAGGCACAGGAATATAGTGAATGTATGACAAGAGGAAAGAAATTGACATCACTTGTTACCGTTGGCCTTAAAAAAAAGGCATAGTTCAGAGTTCCTGAGGCTTAAGAGATGCCTCCACTTCTGCAAAATACAGTCCCATGCATAAGTTCACATTAAACTGTGATTTTGCTCTAAATTTTTGCTCTATAAGATGGCATTTTTGGCTCTGCATCACTGGATCCCAGTTGTCTTCCAGCCCAAACATACTCTCTTTGCAACTAAAAATATTTTTCCAGTTGCTAGGTTGGCAAACAGTATAGGAACTGAAAACTATTACAGACATACTGTGGCTAGTGTGATGAAAAGATTCACTTTATTTTCTTTCCCAAAGCTTCTTACCTCCTGCTTAAGAGTCCCCTTGTGGCCACTGAACACCAGACCTTACAGTTCTGGAAAGGTTGTGGTGATAAAACCTGAGTCAAGACTTCCATTAATGAAGAACGTACAACAGGATGAAATATCAGTACAAATAAATATAAATGGCCATATAAAGAATAGGAAGTGTTGCCTCTGACAAAAATCCATTCTGCCCTTTTTAGACATTCAGCGGCCAGTCTTTCAGCTTTCTTCTATTAGCAAGATCACATGTAATCCTTCAGGAATGCAGGAGGCTGACTTAGCTTTCATTCTTCTACAGAGAGACTCTAATGGAAACACTGGTGATTCTTACATTCAGATGTTTGTTTTTCATTAAAGATAACATTTATTGAAGATCTACCTGTTGATGTAACAAGATAAAGTCCATTCTAAGAGGTAACTCCTTGTCTTTTATCACAAGAATACTTCTGAAGGTTTCTGGTTCAAATCTCAGTCAGTGTATTTTGGTATAACATGGATGGGATCAGCTGACCCCTCTGGGCTCCCCGGTGTTAGGCGCTTCGGTAGTTTGGCTCTGTGATTCCAGTCAAAATCTCAGTTCCAGTCTTCCTGATGCAGGAGGCTCTGCCAATTAGGACTAAAAGGTCCTAGATGAGAAGTGCTTGAGGTAATTGACTTCATCCTATTTACAGCCCGCTAATCAGGGAATTGCCCCTAGTTTCTTGAGGCATTCTTCAACATACCGATAACAAATAACAAGGCTATAAGGACTGGGGGGGTGTGTGGGGGGGTGATTATCTTTGTTACACATACTGCTTTACCATACTTGCTTGTCTAAGTACAATTGTGTCACTTCAATATCGCATTAGACTTTTGACATATCTATGTAGTTCCTTTTTAACTCTACAGAAGTGGTTAATCTAAAAAAATGTTGGAGTGGGGATAGTGTCTTCACAAGATCTGTTGAACAACTTTTGTTACCAATGTTTTTACCTCTACACACTGCGTTAAGCAAAAATCTGCTGATACCACACAAAAGATGCTGGAAACCAGATCCTGCTGAGAGTGATCAGGTGGAGCTATTTCTACTTTTTTACCTCTGACGTTTCCCACACCCTTGACCACATGAGATTTTTGTAGTCTTTTTGTCAAATATGGCCCGCCCTTCAAGTAAATAAAACATTGCTATTCTGGACTTAACCTGAGCTTCTTTATGACTTATGTTAACACACTACCTGCAAGCCTATTGTTCTGATTTCCATAGTGTTTCTGTATGGATTGTGTGTGTTTTGAAATCAGGTTTCACACTATTTGCTGCTTGCTTTAAAGAGTCCTGTCATTTTTCTAGCAGGATCAAATGGCTTGCTTGACTCTTTGCCCTTCTCCTTTCCCATTTTTGCAAGGATTATCTTATTTTACTAGATTTTTATTCAAATGAAATCTTTAAATGCCTATGGTTACAGACCCACAATCTCTTGGCTGAGACGAAGCCTAACACCAGATCAGATTAAATAGTCCAAACTATTAAAAAAGAAATGAGTAAGTATAGCAAGGCTCAAAGAAACATTAATTTATTACACTCTTGCCTTCTCTTTACGTGTCCTGTCACATTAAATAATGACTCTAAGTAGTCACACCCAATATCCCCAAACCAAAGATTTTCCGAGTTGTACATCGTTGAACCATCCAGCAGGACACATTGTGCCACTGACTCCATGTACCAGCCCTGTTATTTTTAAATTCTGGCTTTTGTCAGGGTTTTGTGACACCTGGCTCCAATGTGCTCTGCAAGTCCAGCCAAGATGAATGTGGCCATTTGGGACCTTAATAGGTTTTCTTTTGTGCCGTAAATGTAATAACCCAGCCAGATTTCCCAAGACATATTTCAGGGCTGAGTATTAAACATTGTTTTTTGTCATTCAGACAAAACCAGACAAGTTTTGTATAAGAGGTGACCTTCTCATATGGTCACTTTTTGGATAAAGTACACTTTCTGCGGAAGTCTTTCTTTTTCCTAATAGATCATTGTGATATTTGTGTGATTCATAAGGTAAATGTTTCTTTTTCACATTAACAATATCGGTGTGAAACATGTACTTCAAGGTAAAAAAAAAATTGATTTTCCAAGATTTTTGTCTCAGAAGCAAAACCATAATAATTTTTCTTATATGTACAATACCAATAACTATCCCTACATAAAAACAAAATATATACTTTTTAACAGGATGAAGTTTGAGTTTCATTTTAACTTTTTAACTTCAAAATAATATAAACAGTAAATATCTCCATTGTCTTTCAGAGATTGATAAAAACTCTGAATTTCCTTCTTACATTTGTTTCTTCCTCTCTTTCTTCTGGTATATTGGTGATCAGTGCTCCTCAGCATAACATGAGATATGTAAAAGGTATAGAAGGAGCAGCACACCAATATGCATATGAGGAACAGCAAACAGCAAAGACTCTTTGCCCTCTTGAAGGTCTTATCAGATCCATAAAATTTCAGCTGGAGAAGTGTGGTGACAAAAACATTTGCTACTCATGCTTACAGCAAATATTTCTAGCTCCCAGGTTGTAAAATATAAAGACAATTTGTGCTGATCTTGGCTGGGATAGAGTTAATTCTCTTCACTGTAGCTGGTAAAGTGCTGATGGCACATTGATGCTTTAGTTGCTGTTAAGCAGCAGCTCAGTGTCGCCAAGTAGCACCTGTAGTAGTCAGGGACCTTTCCACTTCCCGTGCTCTGCCGCGTGGGCAAAAGGCTGGGAGGGGCGGGGCCACAGCCAAGTCAGCTGACCCCAACTGGCCAATGGGATGTTCCTTCCACACCTCGTGACACCATGACCAGTATATGGTGGGGCGGGGTGGGTGGTTGTGGCTTGGGGACTGGTGGTATCAGGTTGGTGGGTGGCTGTGTCACATGCAGGTTGTTTGGGTTCATTCCCCCTTCCCCTGCCTCAGGTTTTGTGCCTATCACTGTTTTCCTTTTCATTGTATTATTGTTGCTGTTATTATTACTGTTTTAATTATTAAACTGTTCTTATCTCACCCCATGAGCTTTACCCTTCCAATTCTCTCCCCCATCCTGCCAGTGTGGGATGAGTGAGTGGCTGTGTGGGGCTGAGTTGCCAGCTAAACCACAACACAATTTCAGTACTGGACAAAGCACCAGAGAATATGGCATGTGGACTCAATAGATGCTCTCTCTTAACTGTGATGTACCTTAAAAGAAAATACAGAACTCCTATGGGATTCAAAGTACTTTCCTGAAAACAGTCATATCAGAAGAACAGAGCAATTTAAAGATATATTATCAAAGCAGACAGTGAAACATTGCAGTACTTTCAGCCATGCTTTTCAGCAAGACTGATAGAGGATAATTGGTCCATTTCCTAAAATGTCTGTTTTCTGCATGGGTATTTCCTATTGGCCTTGTTTAAGATTGAAGTTAAGAAACAACATGTTTTTCATAATTGGCAAATGTATTGAAAGTCACATTTGTATTACTTTTTTAAGATGCAGCCAGTACCATCACAAAGATGTCCTGGTGCCGACTAGATCTCTGTAGTTTAATAAAGAACTGCCTGTCCAATGACAGATCAGCCAATGATGAAGACATTCTCCAATGGAAAAAAGTATAATATTCAAGAAGGTTACTGAGAAACCTCTTGTTCCAGCTTAAAGCACTGATAGAATCATTGAATCATTAAGGTTGGAAAAGACCTCTAGGATCATCAAGTCCAAACATCAGCCCAACACTACCATATCTCCTAAACCATGCCAAAGTGCCATGTCTACAGATCTTTTAAATACCTCCAGGGTATTTAATAGGTCATTGCCATGCAGATGAGGAGTCTGCTTTAAACTGGGTACCATAAAAGGCCCTCAGATCTATCATGTCAGATCACTTTACAAGAGAAGGAATTCCTTTTTGTTCAAACAGAATACAAAATGAAACTACAAACTTCCATAGCTCTGACCATGAAATATATCTTATTTCATAAGTACCCACTCACTTGCTGAATAAGCTTCAACATTTATTCAGTCTTGCAGACTACCCAAAAGGTAAATTCATATATCTGTTCCTTCTTAACCTCATTGGGAAAAGGAAGTCAAAACTAATTCATTTCACTAAAGTAAGAAAAATTAGTAATAGAACAAACTTTATTTTAGGAATGACCTGAGATAATTAAATGATCATGTGAAAATATTTGATTAACCTGCTTTAAGTGAATTTTCTCTTAACCTCTTAAGCATACCAGCAGACTGTGTGTGGCATTCCCATCAGAAAATTAACATATGGTTTTTTAAGGCACAAAGGAATGTAACACAAATATGCAAATAACAGAAGTCAAAACTACATGGCTTGGTACAGTATTTTAATAACCAAGCATTATAATGATGAGAAGGAAGAAACCATTACTAGTTGATAGTGTTATTTTCATTCGCAAAGCTCAGCAAAGGAGTTGAGACGTAGACAAGAAGCATTAGTCAAACCACAGAAACGAGCAAAAAATTTCACCAAGTAAATAAGTAACTGAGGTGGCTCTGGAATTTGGATATTCTAAGAGCCGGGCTTATGCGCTTCAAGGAAAGCATCTGTTCTTTAACATGATCAGTGATCTATCAGTCACTAAATTTCTCATGCATTGCTTATTGACATTTTTTCATCTAGTTTATATGCTTTGGAAGCCACTATTAGTGGGCAAAAAATATTTTAAATATAAGTACCCCAAGAACCTCAATGACAAACTTAGGAAATGGAATATGGTCTGTAGAAAGATGAGATTAAGGCTGCATGGAAGAGATTTCTAATCTTCAGTGACACTGAAAACATAGATTTACTGTGACAGTTTTTAATAAATGAAGGTCAAAGCCAATCCGTCTTTGGTTGAGGCACTAAATGCTCAATTGTGCCCTGAAAATCAGTCCTGATATCTAATTTACAGTACTTCTTGCCTCTCAGAGCAGAAAAACTTTTGATATACCATTTGTTATCTGGATCTGAAGATTGCCTCCCAGGTTAAACTTATTGCCTGACTCAGGCTCGGGAAAGCTTTGTTTTATGGAATAAATCTCTGGATGCCACTGTAGTCCATGTTTAGGTATCTCTCTAATAGAACTCTAAGAAGCCTGAAAAGTTACTTCTGGTCACAACTGTGTCATCTGCCATCGTGATTATGCCAGCACTTGTCCTCTCCTCAATATTTAAATAAATAAATCACTTAAAAGAAGAGATATTAGCTTCTTCTCAACCTGAGGAGCTTCAATAATTGTCCATAGGGTACTCCAGAAACAGTCCTCTCTGCTTGTATTAAAGCAGGGCCACTCTTCAGTCAAACACGTAAGAATAATTAGCCATGGATCACAGAGATTCTTAGCTTACCAAAGTGATCACTGTACTGGGCAATACTCTGTCTGATTCTAAAGGATATTTAGGAGGAAAACTAGTGTTCTGAAGTGAAAGCAAATGTGCACAAGGAAGCTGCAACTAGTTCAAGACAGTGTTCTCTTGCATACTTTCCTTCTGGCACCTTCTCGCTGTCCTGTTTTCCCAATGCCCTAAATGCATCAGGGAAAACCATGGCCCCTCACAGTTTCCAAAGTCTGAGACACACCACATTGTCCTGGGACCTCAGCCCAGACCCATAAGGATTTTATAACACCTCTTCCTCCGGGTAACTGCTCTGACTACTCTGTTCATAGGCTAAAGGCACATGAAAGGGACTACCAATGCATCGTCTTTTATCACAGAATCACAGAATCACAGGTTGGAAGGGACATCAGGGATCATCTAGTCCAACCTTTCTGGGAAACACACAGTCTAGACAAGATGGCCCAGCACCCTGGCCAGATGACTCTTGAAGGTGTCCAATGTGGTCGAGTCAACCACTTCCCTGAGGAGATTATTCCAATGGTTGACTGTCCTCACTGTGAAAAATTTTCCTCTGGTGTCCAATCGGAATCTCCCCAACAGCAACTGGTGTCCATTCCCCCTTGTCCTCTCCATGTGACTCCATGTAAAATGGGAGTCTCCATCTTCTTTGTAGCTACCCCTTAAGTACTGGGACATGGTGATGAGATCCCATCTGAGCCTCCTTTTCTCAAGGCTGAACAAACCCAGTTCTCCCAGCCTATCCTCGTATGGCAGGCTTCCCAGTCCTCTGATCATCTTGGTGGCCCTTCTCTGGACCCCTTCCAGCCTGTCCACATCCTTTTTGTATAGCGGGGACCAGAACCGTACCCAGGACTCCAGGTGTGGCCTGACAAGCGCTGAGTAGAGCGGGATGATGACTTCTTTGTCTCTGCTGGCAATGCCCTTTTTGATGCAACCCAGCATCCTGTTGACCTTCTCGGCTGCAGCAGCACACTGTTCGCTCATGTTGAGCTTCCTGTCCACCAGGACCCCCGGGTCCCTTTCCACAGAGCTGCTCTCCAGCCAGGTGGATCCCCGTCTGTGCTGCACTCCCAGATTATGTTTTCCCAGGTGCAAGACCTTACACTTGTCCTTGTTGACCTTCATAAGGTTCTTGTTAGCCCACTCTTCCAGCCTATCCAGATCTCCCTGCAGAGCAGCTCTCCCTTCTGGAGTGTCTACTTCCCCACTCAACTTGGTGTCATCAGCAGACTTCATCAGGCTACACTTGATCCTGTTATCCAGATATATCAGCTTTGTGTACTCTTAAAATCCATCTCTACTCTGGTAGACATCTGCTTTCAGAAGAGGAACTAGTAGATTTGTGCCAGAAATCTTTGGCTGTAGAAGACTGGCAGAACTGAAAAATAATTGATATAAAGTTGAAGAGGCTGGCTTGGTGATAATGTAAGTGGCAGAGGCCTGCAACAGAATAAGAGATGGAGCTGACAAAGTAGATGTTAACACTGAGCTAGGCCTGAGAGTCAGAGGGGTGGACATACCAAGGTAAAACATAAAATGTTGAGGAAAAGCAAAGTATAGGAGCATTAACTGAGGAGGTAATTGCAATGAGGAATGGATTGAGGTGATAAGAAAATATTAATGTACATGAACTTTTGTAGTCATCCTGACTGAAAGACCATTGTGCATCCAGAATTTAGTGATCCACCTAATATTTAACCTGAGCTAGTGCAAGCCTGTGCTGTGATGTGCTGCACATACTACAAGGCCTTCAGGCCTGTGTTGTGCTCTACCTATTCCTTGGCCACGGGATAAACATTGCAAGCTATTTGTAACAGAGGACCCTGTGGGCAGCTCACTCTTGATACCAGCAATTATGCTACTTGTATGTTCTTGCCTTATCTGAAAGTGCAGCAAGAGGTTCTCACATGACCATCTTTTCGGTCTGACAGTAGAAATGATGAGTAGAGTTGTTTTCTTGTAAGAAAATCCTGTTGTATCTCAGATGACCAAAATGGAATAACCTTTTACATGGCATCCTGTATGTTCATTGGAGGCTCCTTCGATGTTCCACAACTTGGAGTTCCCAGCATCTACAGGGAATTAAGGTTTCTTTATTGTATTAGCTCTAACAAATAGCATTTTAAATGATACTTCATAGTATCATCTAGCTTTCTAATAGCTTTCTAACTGAGATCATAACAGATCAGCACCTCCTGGTGTGAAACAGCTAACACAGAAGCGTGGTGTAATGGAGCTTCAGAGAAGGGAGAAGGGAATGGTGAACAGAGATGCTGATCAAGTAACTATGAAAGGGGAGAAAATAATCAATGAGATGAGAATTTGAACAGGAGCTGGGAAAGGTCAAAAAGACAAAACTTCAGCAGATCTTCTATAACCACCGTAGACATGAAGTAACTTGTAAATGAGCTAGCATCGAACTAATTGGATTTTGTATGACTTAGAGTCCAATGCAATAACAAGCATGCTGCCAGCTAGTTTATCATTTCACAAGCAGCTTTAGCAACTTATTTTAAGACATGCATTACTGTAGCTATTCTACAGTATTTAGCTGAGCTTTGTCAGTGTAAGGCTTGGATATCTTTACATTATGCTGTAAATACACAAATGAAGACAGAAAGCTGAGAAACCATTTGAACGGGAGAGATGAATCAATGTTTCAGGTTTTAAAAAGATGCAAAGTGTGGAAATATCAAGAAAGGTAATCACTGGAATCAGGTGTTTTCAACAAGGAGGGTGGAAAATTCTTAGGACAAGAATGAGAGACAAGAGGCAAAATAATTCAGGAAATACTCATGGAAGAAAAGATGATCAATGTTTGAGAATGATGTCAGATGAGGTGGGGTTGAAAAGAGGAAGAACAGAGGAGATGGGATGATTGGAAATTGTACTAATAAGAAAGAAGTAGCCCAACACTTCCACCAATGTGACATTCAAGACTTGGAGTATAAGAACAAGAGAGGTCTCCCTCACATGAGCCAGCTACAAGGGCACTATCAGAAAGAGTGATACAGGACTCTTCTATTACAAGAAGCCCCAAATCTGGTGTTATCCACACAGTCACAAAAATCAGTGTGTCTTCATATTTTACTATTAAATCATCACTTCTCGATTTTCTGGTTGCTGAAAAAAGTGAAGTTCAGGTGTACCACCTGGCTTTCAATGAAATGCAGTTGTTAAGCATAGTTTGCCAAAAACACAGAACATGTTTTCCAAAAACACAGGAAGATATTTTCCCAGCATCCCATAGCCAGCAGAACATACACTTCATGTTTTAGTGTAGAGTCCAAGTTCATGGAAGTTCTTGGAAACATATGAGGAATGTATTTTGCCCCAGGTCTTTTTGTTTTCCAGCCTATCCTGATCTATTCCTTAACCTTGGTTTGCTAACAATACAGTGCATTAACACATGATACAACTTTATTGAGACTACAAAAATTAGTAAAATAGTGCCTTTAATTAGGCAAAGTTCTTGGTAGTTTCAGCCATTGGGCCCAGTCTTCATATTCTGAATAAGTAAATTGCAAATAAAATAAGCACTGAGTTAAAGCATACCAATTAACACATCAATTCTTTTATTTTGCATTTCAAATTGTTATCCATCGATTCCCTAGAACACAGCTGTTAAAAAGAAGAAATAACTGAACAGCTTCTAGAAACATTTTTTTCTTATCAGGATGCAAAAATAAATGCACAGGTGGGTAACAAGTCTACGAATCAAAAGCTCTCGTCCCCCATTTCTAGCTATGACATGTTTCCTTTCTAACTCTAGCAGCTTATTTGTGTCTCAGTTTTCCTGCCTGCTGCCTGTGATCATAATTTGGTCACACCATTTAATGAGAGTCATAGCAGTGGTAAGGAGCAGTGTCCATGACAATCAAAAGTGAGAACGAGGAGGCTGCAGCCGTTGCTGAGGAGACAGCAGGAGCAGACAGTAGTGAAGAGAAATTGATGCTATTGTTCACTGCAAAATGTAATCCCAGGTAAGAGCTCTGTTTACACATTCTCATGCTGCTTAGAAGCTGCCTAAGTTGAAATCTTTTGGTGGCCTTCACTGAAAAGACCCATGCATATAAATTCATGGAGTATATATAGTCCTGCCTAGTCTCCCAGTACCCAGACATTGGATCACAGCACTGTGCCTCTACTGCCCAGCCCCAGGTTTCATCCCAGTCCAGTCAGGTAACAAGTGGGGTATGCAGCAGAGAGAAGAGCTCAAAGGCATGCCTCAGTCTTACAATTCACATAGAGCTATTGTAACCAAAAAGAATAATTTATAATTCTCTTATTACTCAAGAGACTTGGGAAGCTGCCATTTTGTCTGACACACAAGTAACTTCAAAAGCTGAAACAGAAAAAGATAAACGCAGCCGATGAAAGCTTCTGCTCTCATTTACTTGAAATTTTCATTTACTTGAGCAGCCTAACACTCTCTGCTGAGTGGAGTAATTCCTGGCTTATCCAAGCTAAATGACAGAAGAACTGGGCTTTGGAGACTAGCTGGAAATGTTTTGTCGATTTATGTTTCAAAAAGGTACATACTCAAACAGCTCCAGATGCTCTTCTTGACACCAAGGAAAGTTAAACTTTGTGATTGTTTGTTTAATTTGATTCACTCAAGCAAAAAGAAAACAGAGGATTAATTCTTCAGTCATAGTCTTAGACATAATTGTTTGTCATATGCATCCAAAAAACCAAGCAAAAAGACCAGAAAATGAAGCAAAGAAATACCAAAGATAGAAAACAGATAAATGTAAAATGTCATAGCAGAGTTCTACAGTATCTAAGTTTCTTGGGTCGGGTTTTTTTTTTTGTAATTTGGGTAGATGTTTTCAGTATGCATTAGATTGATTCATGGTTTGTTTGCAGAAAACTATTAGTTTTGTAACGCTCTCTTAAGCAATAGGGAAAGTTACACTTAATAAAGGACATTATTACAACCAACTTAAGCCTTCTTGCTTTAGTGAAGTTATCCGACCAAGGGAAGGGAAGGCAAGGGAAGGCCTTTGGGAAGGGAAGGACAAGGGAAGGACCCTTGTTTAGGTTTTTGTAAAAACATGCATTTGAGCTGCTAAATAGCTCTCCTGAAAGCATTTCATGTGATATAAATGAGTAAGATGCATATTATCTCATGAGCCAATAATGAACTGAGCAGTCCTTGTTAGTTCTTTCTCATACTTATTTTACAGGCTGTTTAATTTTTTTTAATGTGTGGCTTATGTGCATGCAAATCATCAGCAATCAATGTATGAATTGAATCTATGAAGTAAAAAATTCCAATATACTTCCAATATGTCAAGGCTTAATGCCAGCAAGGAGGTTCTTTACTAGTAGGTGTCTAAAAACCAGACTGGAAGGCAAAATGCCTTCCAGAAAACTTCCAGACTGAAAGGCAAAATGCCAGCGTAAAAATCAAGTCAATACTGGTTCTTAACATAGTTCTCCATCATTCCCACTCCCACTCCTTCCTCTGGTGTGCTAACATCTCTAAAGAAGGGAATATAATTTAAAAATCCATCATAAAAATGCATGTAGACAAATATGTGCATTTGATATGAACACACTACATCACATATGACTGGTACCATATCAGTTGCCCTTAGAGTTCCAGTGTGAAAATATCCTATTCAGACAATCAAGGTAAGCATAAACAAGCTGTATAACTCAGGAATGTTATTAAAGAAGTAGATTCAGAGCGAGCGTTTATACGCAGTGTAAAGAAAACTACTATTTTGAATTCTGGACAATATTCCCAGCTAAGTTAAGTAAAACCAGTAGAGTTTTTAGTTCTAGAAAACTGTTAGAATGTCTCAGCTCATTCTTGAGGCAACACATGCTTCCATGTTACTGTTCCCTCTTCCTTCTCTCTCCCCTACCCTAGTGAGGTCCTGAGGCTTTCTACCACACAGAGCAGTCAAGGAGCAGTAAGCCCCATTTCAGCCCTCTATTTAAAGTGAAGATTTGTGTGGAAGGGTGTACATATGAGAGAGTTAGGGTGCTTCCTGCTGGATGGTAGATTAACCAGCAGTATTGGTGCCAGTAGCAGCTGACAGAGGTTATCAGACCAGGGTATGAAGCAGTCAGGAGAAGGGTTTCACCGATGGATGCTTGACCTTATCCTTATGGGTTACACCTGTGGGACTGCTGGCATTAATACTGGCATACATGAAAAGATATAGTGACAGAGAACAGCAGCAAAATGGATTTGTCAGAGGCTTTTTGCCTGTGCTAGAAGCCTGGAAATGTTGCTGGCTGCAGCAGCAGCAGCAGCTGCCAATAGACAGGCTGGAGTGTATATGGTGGTCTTGAAATAGCAGCAGCATTTGTCTCCCTTCCCGCTCTACCATTTCAGCTCTATCTCTTACCCTTCTCCCCGTCCCCAAAACAGGAGTGTCTTTGCCAAAACATAGTGGTAGGACTTAAATTTTGCTTCTAGTGCTGAGAAGCTCAGAGCTGCTCTGCTGACAAGACAGCTTTCTGTGGGACTGCCTAGCAACTGAAAGACAAATGATGCTCTCTCTTTCATTGCATTTGCCAAATGCAAAATCAAAGCTAGAAGAATTCTTTTTGAGGGCATTTACTGCAATAATACCACTCTGAAGGGATATGGCATTTTAAACTGTAGAAGAGTTCTAAATCCTATAAAGCCATGGAAACAATGAAGACTGCCGTAATATGTCAATTCTCTTTGGAACTGATGCCTATTCTTAAACAGTCTCAGTGTTCAGCCATAGTGACCCTGGTTGGTTAGGCCATTCCAGACAAGGCTTCTGTAAAGTATGTGACTTCCTGATGTCTGTTTCAAATTTATTTTTATGTTCTGAGTACGTTGAGCTAGTGTCTGTTCAGATTAAAATAGCAACCAGAGCAGGTTTTACCTACGTTTAGTCTTACATTTCTGACAGCTCAGTCCCGTATAGTTCTGGGGATTTTTTTAAACTGGTTTACTTTGGACGGCTGAGAACAGTTAGTCTATCTGGAATCAGGAAATGATCATCTGAAATTGTAACAGGATGCAGACTTATAAGACAGTTTTCTCTGAATTGACAAAAAATAAATGAAAACCTAAATATTATTTCTTTTCTTCTTTAAAAATGGATCCAAGTGCATAACTTTCCATTGTCTGTTCCTGTAGCATTGTGTCTCATTGATTGTGCAATGATTAGAAGGCAGTCTTCTATTTTAGGTTTGCATAAAACCACACAATGGTAATTTTTTTCACTTTATTTTATATACAGCAGGAAACTATTTAAAAGCACTCTTCAAAAAAGTGTTAAAGTCGCAAATTTGAACAACAAAATTTTTAAAATGCCAAAGTTAATTTTACTCAATCACCCTTAACTTATTCCTGTCATATATGCAGTATCTTCTGTCTAGTCTCCATTAATGAGAGCTTGTCCAAAGTCTCCTAAGAGCTTTGCAGCAGTAAGTTTGTGAGATGAAGCCAGCAGGGTCAAGAAGCCACTGTGCAGATGGAAGCAATGGAAGGAATCCATTACCTTCTCTTACTGAGGCCAGCACAGGGCCAGAGTTGCCCTGAAAAGTGTTGCTGCGGTTGAGACAAAAGGTTTTCTGATTCAAAGTGTCCCTCTACAGGTCTCATTAGATTTCTTCACCTTTGTGTTGCCTGTTATAACCTAAGAGCTGCCTCCCTAAAGAAGGGTCTATAGAAACAGCATGGACCCTTTTACAGGGCAAGCACATCTTATGGAGTCGCTGGTTTGCTTCTGGATTTACACGGGGCTGGGAATACAAACTGATCACAAACTGCTCCTTTATCTGTTACTGGGACACAAACTCTCCTAGATTCAGGCCCCAAGTGAGAGTAGAATTAGGAGGTATGGTTCTTTACATGACACACACCTTTCCTCAATCTGTTTGCTTGTTTGAAGCAAAACTATTTCGACATGCTGCAGAATTTTACATAAAACTTCAGAAACAAGTATAATTGCTAAAAACACAGAACAGTAAGAGGTACTAAATTGCAGGATGTTCCAGAATGTGCTTCCATCTTTCTAGTGTCCAGAGGCAAAAGACAGTTTCCAAGAAGTAGACCCCATCCTGTCCCACATATCAATGCAGAGCTCCAGAATTAAACTAGTGGTTGGTTTCAGTAGACTGTATCACACCCAGTTTGCTCTTATCCCTAGGCTATAGCTTTTACAATCTTTGCCTGACACCTTCTTCTGACTTAATCATTTAGTATCCAGCATTTTTCCCATGTAACCGTATGCTCTTTGTTTATTTTTCCAAACTTTTCTCCAAACAGTTTAAATTGTTTTCAGTCTTTCAGTCTATACTTTCAGAGCTGGGATGTTTTTTTCTAGCTGAACTGAGAAACACCAAGCACATTTTTTACCTCCTTCCTTCCATTTCTCCACTCCAGGCTAGAAATGAAAGTGAACAACAGGTCTTTCTACAAAGCCTTACCTATAAATTTAGAGGTTGATAGGCCACCCAGCTCAACTATTTGCACTACAATATCTGGTCAAATATTCCTTTCTGGATTATTCATTACTAAAGCCACCAATGAAATAAAGATTTTTTTGAATCATTTGTTCAGTCTGTGCAGAGAAGGCTAACTTTCAAGTGGCTTGTCGGCTATGTTTATGAGGAGCTCCTCTGCACACCCCAACTGGAAACTGCCCTTCCATCTAAGTGTCAGTTTTCTCCGACAAGAATGGGATGTTGCCACTGCTGAGCGTGGCTTTCATCCCGTAGAAGCTGTATGTTCTCACAGGACTAGTGAAACTCCCTTACTTTTCCACATGCTACAGACGAGGTGCCAAGTCCTTCAGACCAGGTCCTGAAGGTAGAATTTGCTCTCAGGTGAACCATCTCTTGACTAATTTGATTGCAGTCTTGAATAAAGTCTAATGTGGTAAAAGAAGCTGCTCAGAGTTTTGTATACATTTTTCCTGTTGTGTTTAGGGAGACTCTGGAGTTTGAAAGGCTGCCACACAGCTTGCCACCATTGCTAACATGACAGAAGTAACTACAGGATCTCTTAATAAAAAAATGAGCTGAATGTTTTCAGATCCTCTGACCATTTCTTCCATGTCACCAATTACCCCAACTATTCTTTTCTTTTTGTTAGACTAGTTCTTTCCATTCTTTCCTCACCTGTACCTAACACAGACCACAATCCAGATTTTTCCTAAGAAGCTTTCAGTCTAGCCATTTTTCTATAAAATCTGGCTGTAATTTATTTATTCCTCTCCTGAGGCCTCATTTCCTCCCTTTTCCCACTACTGCATTGTGCAAAAGATGATGTAACATGTCTATTCTTAACCTCAGCTATGTCTGTGACACAGTTCTTTTTTCATGCTAGGGGACTTAGCTACGTATGTTAGCTTTTTCCAGACATAAGTCTATTTCTTTTCCTTCTTCTGCTCCTCAGCATTTGCTCAGAAACTAGGAATGTGACCTAAATGCCATTTCTTTTTTCTTGTCCTTACTGAACTGTTGCCACATTAAACTATTTGGTATTATAGATATTGCAGTAAGCCTCAGGAGCTCACTGAAATATAGTCTCTATGGTGCTTCGTTTCATATAAATGCAGTTCCTTCTCTAACAGGCTTTAACCACTGAAAAGACAAGAGGCAAAGGGCAGGGAAAGGGACAGAATATGGAGAAGGCTGAGCCCAGCGATGGTATGCAAACAGCTGCATTAGCTCATTTTCTTTGTTAACTCCAGATGTGTCTTCATTAGAAAGGGAATTAGTTAACAAGAAAAGGGAAGACAAGACAAGGCAAAGGCAAGGCAAAGCCAGGAAGAGAGATCTTCAGGTGAAACGTGTACGCTGGGGATTTAATTCCAGGGAATCTGAAGGGATTATAGAGATACTAAATCTCAGAATAGGTACAACAGTGCCTTTTAAGACTAAAAATAGCATCTGAGTTGTAGTTTGCAGTTTCAGACACATATCCATTTACACTGCTTCCATTCTGATGTAATGGTAATAATCTTTTCTCAAAAGGGAGATGATCCACGAGGGATACAAAGTTCAGCTGAATTTGTCATTTAAAATTTTGCATGCTTATAAATTGTGGTCTGCCTTCTAGCAGCAGGGCTAATTTTGTCCAGAACTTGGTGGTAACAGAAGAAGTTTAGGAGATTATAATAGCTGCAAAGGGGCTGTGAACAAGCCATAATAACACCGTTTGCATAAACCAAGCATACTGATCTCACACACTTACTGAAGCTTCTATACCTAGGCTCTGTGCACTGGTCTAGATCTTCACCAAAATTAACAAATCAAATCATCCACTGATGTTAAAAAGTGCATAGCAAATTACTATTGAAGTGTTCATGACTGACTACAAATCAGCACCACCCTTTTTCTTTCTTCTCCAAGGTCCTCTCCAAATTCCTGAGCATTCCTTTCATGTAGACACCTCTGAGCACCTAACTGAGGGGAAAAGCACAGCTCACCTCCCCGAGCCAAGCAGAACCCTCGGTTCTTGGATACAGACATCCTCAAGAGAAGTGCAGGAAGGCATGCTTACTTTAAAGCATATGATCAGTCCAATGAAAATCAGTGGTGCTTAAAGTTGATAATATTTTCAAGTTGTTTGCTGGGCTAAGTGTTAAGCCAAGGATTTGTCAGTTCAAATAACTAAGCTGATCTCCACTACTACAGTGTCTCAGGAAATAAGAAATGTCTTCTCAGCAAAGACAATGATAGACCACACAAAGACAAATCTAAAGTGCAGACAAGAGAGTACAAAAAATCAAACCATGGAAGAATGTGACCTGGTATAAATGAAGTTAAGACAAATTTTGAACTCGTACATGAACACAAATATAATTTACTTTTTTCTAAAGCATTTAATCCAAAATTCACTGCTCTTTTATAGACTTACCATAACTTTTAGAATGAAATACTATTTTTGCCAGTTTATCTGTCAAAAGCAAACTGTACAATCATATATAGCTGTATATATATCATTGTATATGTAATCATATATATATGATATATATATACATAAATATGATATATATATATATCATATCAATATCATATATATTATATATGTAATCATACATGTTTCACATATATATTCAATATACAATCAATGAAGTCCTCTGCAGCCGCAATAAATAAATAAATAAAAGCAACAATGACAGCTAAATGAGCAGTCTGAAGCCATTCCAACTCTACATTATACTAACATTTTTACTAAATGCAAATGTTTATAAAGGGCTCCCATTTTATAAAGGGACTTAATTGCCAATTTTGTAAATTAAGCAAATCAAGTTGGAATGAAATATTGTGTATTTAATCTTTCTAGGAGCAAAATCATCTAATGTACAGTTGACATTTTTCCAGACATGAAATAGCTATGCTCTCCTCAGCCCAATAGAGTAATTTTTCCAACAGTAAATACAGTATATGAGTAAACATGTTCTTTCAAGTGCCTTCAACTACAGTGTTTCACTATTGGCTAACAGGAAAATTCAGGATGACTATGATTAGTATAGAATAGTGCAACTCAGCCAGTGTAATAAGATGAAAGTCTGCTGTTGGGAATACTTGGAGAGAAGGTGAAACAAAAGCTGAATATCCAGAATACTTCTATGACGTTTACTCTGTAGACAAACACGTATACTCCAATATAACATAGCTCTGTTTGCCACAAGCCAGCCAAGGAAAAGAGAAGAAAAACAGGGCATGGGACTAAAGAAGGAAGAGGGGAGTAAATTTTTTAATTTATGTATGCATCTGAAAGCTCTTCAAGATTAAACCACCTGTTCTGTTAGGATTTCAATGCCTGGACATGGCTTCCTGAACGACTTTTTCCACAATTTTCTACAGGTGCTCAGGTGAGCTTGCTGGTCCGTAATTCTTTATTTCTCCTTCTCTGAGGACAATTCACCCCTTTTGGAAGATGGGTGCAGTGTTTGCCTTGCCATTGTTCGGCAGCAATGGAGATCAACCTTGCAAGGACCTCAGCCAGTTCACCATGTTTCATTCGTCCTGGTCACATGGACTTAAATATGTTCAGTTTACTCAAGCTGTGCCAACACACTATCGTCCTTTATCACAGGTAGTGTCTCTCTCCCCTGATTTGCTGGCAGGCATGAGGACCTAGAAGGCCCAATATTAGCCATGGTGTTTATCACTGATTCCTGTAGCTGCGTTACCTTCCTAGTTCTCAGTGGCAGAGTGAACTTTGTCAGTGTATATAAATAATGTGTCTTCCTTTCTGAAGATTCATAAGATTCCCTTTTCCCTGCATCCACTATATATCTTCTCTCTCCTAACGAGCCAGCAATGTGTCCTTGTGGCCAAAAAGGCCAACAATATTCTGGGCTGCATTAAAAGTATTGTGGCCAGCAGGTCAAGAGAGGTTGTCCTCCCCCTCTACTCTGCCCTAGTGAGGCCACATCTGGAGTACTGTGTCCAGTTTTGGGCCCCCCAGTTTAAGAAGGATGTGGAACTGCTTGAGCAAGTCCAGTGGAGAGCTACCAAGGTGATCAGGGGACTGGAGCATCTCCCTTATGAGGGAAGGCTGAGAGACTTGGGTTTGCTCAGCCTGGAGAAGACTGAGAGGCATTTCGTCAATACCTATAAATATCTAAAGGGTGGGTGTCAGGATTATGGGACTGGGCTCTTTTCAATAGTGCCCAATGACAGGACAAGGGGCAATGGGCTCAAGTTGGAACACAAGAAGTTCTACCTCAATATGAGGAAAAACTTCTTTCCTGTGAGGGTGACAAAGCAGTGGCACAGGCTGCCCAGGGAGGCTGTGGAGTCTCCTTCCCTGGAGACATTCAAAACCCGCCTGGATGCATTCCTGTGCCCCCTGCTCTGGATGTCCCTGCTCAAGCAGAGGGGTTGGACGAGATGATCTGCAGAGGTCCCTTCCAACCCCTACCATTCTGTGATTCTGTGATTCTGTGTCTTTAGACAGTGGGTATTTTTCTCATTATTCTGTTAAAGGAGCTAGTCTGTGTTAGATGTGATATAGGAACATCACTTTCAGTGTCAGCAACTGGAAAGCTCTTCAAAATATAATAAATATTTCAAATAAACATTTCACATTGTGGTTTTCTCATGTTTCATTGCTAGACAATTACTTATTTCAAATGTTATATTCTGTCCCAGGCAAATTAATATCACAGGTGTTAAAGCAGTATAATCTTTTCATGCTGTATATAGTAGTTTGCCTATTCATTTTTAAGAAGTTATTTTTTAGTTCTTTTGAGAATAAAAATTTGTAGTTTGATATGAAAACAAAGGAAACAAAAACTTGCTTAGTTACCTGATACAGAAATTAAAGAAAATATTTTCTTTTTAAAAATCAATAATTTTCTGCAGCTTATTGAATGATATAAGACTACCTGTAGCTAAGGAGAAAAAATTATTCCCAAGGAGGTTCTAAATGTCATAGAAAGGAAATAGAGCTGAACTCTCTTTCCTAACCTCTTTTACATCATATATGGATTGCACCAGACTGCATATGCTATTGCATGCACCTGCAGCAACTGCCTCAAAAATAAAATTACACAAATGACACCCCAAGCAACAATAACACTGGTCTTCCTTTTACAGTACTCCATATATTTCCTCTTTGTAGCCAGTTTACTCTTTGCAAGATCAAGCATCAATGCACTTTTATTTGTGTCTGCAATTATGTCAAACTGCCCATTCCAAAAGGCTGAAGATGGCATACTAAGATCATTATGTAAGTCTCAAGACACTAGTATACCAAATAAGATATTTCTGAGAAGTGATATTTTAAAAGCTTTTTATTCCCTAAATCAAACCTCTTGGGGGAAAAAAAAAACAAAAACTTGTGGTTCTGCTAAGTATATAGTCTATGGTTAGATGCCTGAATGTAGATTTAGTTCATGATCTTCATGTGTGCACACTTAGGGTGAAATCCTGGCTGTAAAGAGACAAATCTTTATCATAACTTTCTTCACATTTGTCATGCAATGACAAGCACATTTCATGCCTAAAATAACCTACTATTTCATGAATCAGGGGTGATAAAAATTAGGTTTTTATGCCTACATATCCTTTGAACCTGCCATGCTGCAGAGGTCATTTCGTTATACTGGACAATGTTCTAGAATGAACTAATAGGGTTATGCAAGTTTTATACTTAGAGTAGTTTTGATGGTTTAGAGTATCTGTGCTTACTCAGGAAAAGTGAGCTTGTACAAACCTGTAAGTTTATAAGCTCTATACGGTGAGATAGTTGGATTATCTATTCAACAACATTCAACTATTCTACCAGAGACATCATCCAAATTTGAAAATTATTTATGATGTCTCTTCAACAAGAAACTGGGTAGGAAGCTGATGGAGTAGCACACATGGAAGGGCTACAAAGCAGGTAGTTCTGCAAAGTGGCAAGATGAATCTTAATGCATGAATTATTGCAACTAATCCTGTAATTTGCCTTTAGAAAAAAAAGAATGACTGGAAGACAAATGAGGGAGAAGTAACAGTTCACATCAAAGATGCTGCAGCCAGAGGACTCCAAACACTACACTATGAAAGTTTATAGACAGAAGTTTCAGTTAATGAAACTAAAGAAGGTACCTTTTTGTTACAGTCTTAACCTTTCACGCACAGTGCAAATTGCTCCTTAAACCACAGCTGACATGCAATAGGAAGAAAAGCAGTGCTGCCAAGAGTGACTTCAAGGGGTCTTTGCTGGACATGTTGAGTAGCCAAGAGCAGACAGCATGAGGTAACTTAGTATTTGGGCATTATTCCTACTGGCAGAGGTGCAGCAATTACTTACCTAAAAAAGGATGCTAGTGATCTTAATCTAGTTAGATTTCAGTTATGAGAATGGAACACAGCACTAACCCATTATCAGCATACCTGAACCTTGAAGTGGTCATTTTTACCAAATTTGGAGCAACTTATGATAATTGACAAAGCACATGTGTTTAATGTGGACTGTGAATAAAAGCCAGGAATTGTTCATGGATATCCTATTGGGTATTTCACAAACCACAATTCCAAGGACATGAAAAAAGTTTATTCTGGGTAGGAGGCCATTGTCATTAAAAGGAGATGTTGAAGGCCTGCTAAACAGAAGAAAAGCTAATATTGAGAGGACTGGATTACATGTACATGTCCATCTAGACGACCTTGGCAAAAAAAAAAAGTATTACAATGCAGAAACGGCCAATAGACATTTATGTGCTGTATGAGGAAAGAAGCACGAGTTTGTATGTATCCCAGATGCTGTTGCTGCTGTAACAGCAAGTTTACCATGTGTAGCAGAGAAAGATGTAAAGGAACATCTGTTGAAATTAAACATTTGCAAATCAGCAGTCCCAGATAACTGACACCCAAGAGCCCTGAGAAAACCAGCTGGGAGCTTTCAGAACAACTCATGCAATATTTAACAAGTCCTGGGAAACCGAAGAAATTCCAAGTGATTGGATAAGTACAAATATCATTCCAGTATTTAAACAGGATAAAATGAACAACCCTGTGAATTACAAATCAGTTAACCTAACTTATAGGAAGGCTAAAACACAGAAATTTAGAGAGATACATAGATACATTAAAATAAAGATAAAACCTGGAATTTAAATAACTCAACCTTGTTCACTGACAAAATTCTTGTCAGAAATAGATTTGTGGTCTTTATCGACGGCGATACAGATCTGGTTTCCAAAAGCAATGGCACTGACATAGTGTATTTGGAAGACAGCACATTCTGATGTTTTACAGTCAGTACTTGACTTATTACTATATGACATTTTCAATATTGCATTATACACTAACAGCAGGACAAAAATCTAATTACTTGAAAACTGTCTTCTTGACTGAGCTCAACATACAATTTTCAAAGCTAGTATGTAAAAGAGAAAGGATTACTAATAAGAAAAATTCTTGGATCATGCTAGGAAGTATTTTTATCTTATCAAATCTTTCTGGTAAAAAAAAAAATTAAAAGACTAATTGGCATGACAGTAAGTAATGAGAACAAGTAACTGACACAAAGCATTCTAGATAATTCTCTGCAATTCTTAGAATGCAACCAGATATGTTCAATACAGCTAAAGAAAAAGTAGTACCTCTGGGAACATACCATGTGAGCTACGGAGCAGAATGCATTGTTTTCAGAGTAGAAAACAATGATGCCAAGTCAGATGTATGGGACTGTTGCATGGGAAAATGCTCAGTTCACCTACTTTAAACAAATCAGGACTGAAGCAGTTTACTGATTTATTGATGACATGTAATTAACCAGTCATCAGTGAAATATATATCAGTATCAGCTATACAGAATAAACCGCCAGACCCTCATGTGGACATGTGGGAGCTCCAGCTGTGCTTGCATGCCTGCTGCTGCCAGCACCCCACTAAGGCACCACTGCAGGCAGGTGCCCATGTGTACCCCAAGGAGGTGTTCCCCCATGCCACCCCTGTGCTGTGGGTCTCTGGCTGGGTGCAGGCTGTTCCTGTTCTCCACAGGGTGCTGCTGGGCCCAGCCCAGGCAGGGCTGGGGATGCTGTGGGGCAATGCTTGGATGTGTCCGGCAGGGTCAATGCTCCTTCTCGTACTCCAAGGCCTCTCCGAACACCCTATTACAGGTTTTAATGTTCCTGTGACTCTGCTTCTCGAGTTGATGTCTTCTTTGTTTCCAAAGTCTCTGTAACTCACTGGATACTCTTTAATTGACTTATTTTTATCTTGCTCTTTAACATAATCAGTTTGGGGCAAACTCCCTCTCAGTTTTGGGTGTCCCATCACTTATGCTCTTATCCTCCCATACCAGGCATTGTTATTTGGCCATTTTGTCCTGGACATTGTCAGAGATTTCAAGACTGCCATAAAGATGGCCTAGAATTGTAAAAGATTTTTTGCCATATGTGCTTGAGGCAGCCCAACAGCAGATGTGGGATTAAACACTGAAAGAGTTGTCCAAGGGTCATAGTGGATGGACATTTGGTTGGAATTTTTGAGGAAAAATGAGTGTAATCTTTTAAAAACCATGGTTTGTTTTCTGTCTGCATCAGGTGAAAGCAGAGTTGAGATGGCTGGCTAGAACAACCATTTCTAGCACTACAATGTAGCATTTGTGTCTTTATAGCCCAATAATACTAATAAATTCTTAGGTTCAGACGGTTAGTAGTAATTTTATAAATGGCTTATAAATGAGAATTTTGATTAAATATTTTCTATCTTTCTCTACAACATAAGCTATTGATCACAGCATGCTAATCTTAGAGTTGAAGACTGCGGCATCTTGAGAAAGATGGATCAGTGAAGCTGTGCATGCAGAAGCCTCCCAGGTGCCTGAAAGATGCTGCATAAAATTTATACTGGTCACTGGTTCTCTCTTTTGGAAGGAGCTTTTTTTCCTTAGCAAGGTTTCCCCTCCTTCTGTAGACTGATTTACCATTCAGTGATCATCTGGAATCTCATATATGACTCACTGACACCATTTATATTGGTCTGAACTATTTTGCCACTGTTGATGGAATATTGGTCTCTTCTGGTTTTTTGTTAATGTCTACCAAAGCTTTGCTAAAAGGAGTGGTGCATTTGGGTGAAATTACCTGGTCTGTAATACACATGAAATTTATGAAACTTTGGAGTTCCTCTTGATATTATTTTTTGTTAAAATTTCTATGAAAATATTAATAAGTCTTAAAATCAGAAAATAATTAAAAAGCTTTATGAAAAAATAGGCAATGATTCTGATGGCACAAAATAAAAAATTTGGGAAGCCTGGAATCTACATCAGAACAAGAAACTGTTCAGTTTCACTTAAATGAGCACAGATGGTCAGAGTGAACACTGCTTTGTAAGAAAAGCTTTGCCAGAAAAAATAGTGATAAAATACTGTTTACATTATGATAGTGGGTGTTTTTTTTATTAATTCTGCGAGAGCGTATCCTCATTTGAGACATAACCAGCAGCCCATTAAAAATTAGAGCCTTTGGATGAGTCTCAAAATTATTGGACATAAACGGCACTATTAATTATTAACTCTCTAACACGATTCTGTATTTGAGTAACAAAGGTTGAACAGGAAAATGCCAAGAAGAAACCAGAGATCTCATCAGCTGTATGATTATAGTGATTTGTGACATGGAGGGGAACTGCAGTAAACAGCAGGCAACAAAGAACAGGATGTACTAACTAAACAGCAGGACAAACAAAATACTTGAAACCAGAAAAAGAGCAAAAGAAGAAAGTAGAAGGAACAATTCAGTTTTTATAAGTCAATAAACAATGCTGGAGTGAATTTGTATAAAATTCTGAATTTTAGTCTTATGTTTTTAGCTGAGTTTAGATATTTCATGTCTTTAAATATTTATTTTAGATTTTCCTGTAGACAAAAAAAGCTTATATGAGTAGCAGTTCTGTATTAGTTAACACTATCAAAGCGATTATATGCTTAGTCTATGGGAGCCTATTGATTTGAGGACATTTAATCTTAGCAAATAAAGCTTCAGAGCCATTGTTGTAATATTTCACATTAGAAGTATCATATATTGAATTCCTCCTGCTAAATCCTAAAAGCATAGATAAGCAATGGTGGAACATTTTTTCCTATTCACCTATATTTCACTATAAATCACTGAGGTTTTTCCTTGTTCTAAATTAATGTTTAAAAGACACCTTACTATGTTTTGCTCAATCAGTCATCAGTATGCCATTATGTTCCTTATTAATTACCTTATCAATTCACCTTTAATTCATATTCTTTGATATTTACATCTCTTTCTTTCATTCTTCAGGTATTAATTCTTTATATTTCCCTTGTGTCTTTTTAGAAGGATGGCTTCTCACCCAAAGTAAATCTTTGCAGGTCTAGTTTTGAGGAATTTTGTAGGATAAAATGGAAAAGATTTCAGTTTTCAATGTTTTTCCCTATATTAAGCTTAAGAACTCAGTTTTTGGTACTATAGGCTGTGCTATAATCTATAAGCAGCCCATATAGTTTTCCTCCCTGAAGAATTTACTGTTTGATGCTACTGACAGATTTTTAGAGCCTTTCTCTGCAATGCACACAAGAGGCAACCTAAGACTGTGCATACCCTGATGGGCAGTCCCAACCCTGACTGATTGATACTCCCATCTAATCAGTGCAGTCCCAACACTGACAGTATTAGCTGATGTTTACATTGGTGAAGCTAAGGGATATTGATAGTAGGCTGCCTGCATCCATTCAGCCTGTCCAGAGGATCTCACAGCCACTTGATAACTGTTCCAGATGGTTTTCCCGCTCTGTAATGCACTTTGCTTCAGTTTAGGTGACTATACAACTACAACTCAAATTCAGCCAAATTCAGCAGCAATCCTCAGCTCTTGTTCTACATGATCTGAACAGACCTTCTCTGTGTGGCTCATGTGGGGCATGATGAGACTTGGGCTTGTGTCACCACTCAGGTCATTTGTACCCCACGGAACCAGCCAATTGAGCCATTCTTGCCTAATACACTGAGAAAAGGCAGTGTTGCCAAAGTAGCAACATTTCACCTTCCCACACAGGTATTGGTTGCAATTTTGTGTCAGAGGCAGGGTTACATCATCCTGTAGAAACGAGGTGACTGGGAATGGGTCCAAAACAGCTGGTTAACCTCAACAGTATCCCCAAGGTCATAAAAGAGTTCACTAACCGTAGCAGGGCAATAGGCAGGGTGTGCGTTTTCTGACACACAGCACATAGGGGTGCTTGATTCACAAGGATGCTTAGTCGTACTCCAAATCTCTGTTAATCACCATGAAAGTTTCTTATGCCATGATAGGTTACACTGGCTGAATACCTGACACCTGTTCCTCGGACCAAGGTGACTTCAGTACCACCAATGCAACTTTATTTCATTATGAAGTCTTCATCTACATGCACACTTCACTTTTAAGTGCATAGCTAAAATATTCCTGGCAGATACCTGTTTAACAGATCCTTAAAAGCCTCTAACAATGTAGACAAGTATTGCACAACCTTTTTAGGCAATTGAACTTGGTATTTCACTATCCTTAGAAAGTTTTTCCTAATGTCTAGCCTAAGTGTCTTTTGTTGTAGTTTAAGCCAATTTTTTCTTACACTATCCACTACAGATATATTCCTGTCCATTGTGCAGTAGCTTTGTAAATATTTGAAGTCTGATATCATGTCTCACATCAATCTTCCCTTCTCTAGACCATACAACTACAATATTTATATTTTTCCTTATCTATTATATTTTCTAGCCTCGGACTATGCTCACTGCTCTTCTTTTTCAAACCGATCTACACCTGTCTTAAAGATAGTTCTCCAGCTAAGGTGGTGCTAATGCTAAGCTGAGCAGAAGAATGTTTTCATATGTCTTACAAAAAGCATGACTCTTTATAAATAGTCTGGTATTCGGCTTGCCTTCCTTACTACATGCTGTGATGTTGTTGATTCACATCCAGCTATGATCCACTACAACCTTGGGATCCTTCTCTGCAACACCACTAGGCAGCCAGTTGTTTTGCATCCTGCATTTATGTAGCTGACAATTCCTGGCTAAATATAGAGCTTTCTGCTTATTCTTATTGAATCACATCCTATTTTTCTCATATCTCCTCTCCAATTTGTCAAGGTCCTGGCTAAATTCTAACTTTGTCCTCTACTGTGCTGTTCCAGCTTGGTGTTGTCTGCAAATGTAATAAAGATGTTCTTTCTTCCATCATTCATGTCATTAATGAAAATGTTGGCTAGTGCCAGAAACGTTGTATAGTCCTGGACAAAGGACAAAACTTCCTTCTTTATTTAAGTGAATTGACAGTCAGCTTCTTTTACTTTCTGTCTAGGATAAATCACTGCGATAAATAGGCTAGATATTGTCTGTTTTGACATTGTTATTAGCAGCAAACCATACAAACTCGCCTAGATGGAATTTTCTTTCATACTTGCTTAGAACTTGCGCTATATATCAGCACTGAGGCCTCTGAACTAAAACTTTTTACCTTTCTTAGACCCATTATCAAGATTTCCATACCACACAAGCTGGACATCTTTTCCGTTCTTGAGGTCCAAATGCCTGTGTGGCTGGTTTGGACATCTAGACTAGACACTCAAATTTGTCTGCCTATATTTCAAGGACATATTTTCACTGCTTCCTTTTCCGCTGAGGCATGCCTCAACATGCCTAAACCTTTGTATAAACAATTGTGCACTTTTATATATTAGCTTTTCTCCAGTTATGCTACTTTTGCTCTACAAGTTTACAGGTTTCTTCAAATTGATGCTTGACAGATTAAACTACCTTTCAAAGCTAATAAAAGCAGATTAAGCTGCTTTGCATTTGGTTTGCTCTTCTTCTCTGGATCAAAATGTCATCTATTCAGACATTACAACCATCTATAACATCAAAAAAGCTTATTTTGTATTTTTTAATTAAAGAATCCAGGGCCAAAAGAAACCTTTAGGAAAGAGTGAATTTTAATTTTCTAAGAACAGCTCTCAGGAAGCTCAGGTAAAAATATTTGGCACTGACCATCTCACCAGATATACGTTCTCCTTTGTCTGTTGCAAAGATTTCCATTCTTTATATTATTTTTAGTATTTTGAAGTGTAAGTATAAATACATAGACAAAGACTTCTGCCTTTTGTTTAAATAAGCCCACCAAGTTTATTGGCAGTGTGTCTTGTGTGTTTCTCTCTGGTTTCTAGATCAATATATATTTTCATCTGTCAAATTAGTTGAAATTTCATAACATTATTTTTCACTCACGTACTGTGCATCATCAAACCCTCCCAGTCATTCTGGTTTCTCACCACTTGTCCCAGCCTATCAATAAGTCAGAATTTGATCTAAATAATAGGAATGTTTGCTCCTGGTACTGATATAAATTTGTTCTTTCTCATTTGCTATTCCCAACCTTTTTAGCTGATAGTAGCAGAGACAATTGCGCTATTGTGAGATACTGGCATTCAAGTGAGGATTTATGCAGCTCTGAAAAAACACATGCAGCTGCAAAGAGTACATACCAAACCACCAGAGGATAATCCCAAAGCATAATCAGCAGCTCAGACTACAGCAAGAGCCTGCTTCATGATGAAACAGGTTGTTAAAGTTTCCAACTGTAAGTTTATGGCCTGGAAGACCAAAGATTTTCATCCTTCTTAAAGGAGGGCTTTACCATGACCTGATAAACAAATAGGACAGATTACTTGCTATTCAGAACCTGGCTGTGGACCAGTCATCATAAGAAGATGGAGGAGACATATGATACTCAGCAGCACATAAAAGTGTAACCAGAGATTTTACAGCAGATGGGTTTGGTGTTGAAAGATTCAGAGAAGAAAGGAAGTTTTTAAAAAACTGATGACTCCTTCCACTCTTCACAACTTAACATGACAAGGAATCCATAATGAGATGAACCACACAGGAGTGCAAAGAAACATGGAGCTGGCTACAGTTTTATTTTATTGGCCTCGAGCAGCATGAGCAGTATAGAGGTAATGTCAGACAAGTGAGAATTGTTTCAGAAGAAAGGCTAAGAGTGAGATGGCTGCCAAGCCATCCACAAGAAAGAGCAAAAGTGGAATTTCTGGAGGGGTTTCATACAGGTGGGATAATCCCACAGGTGATAGATTGCACTCAAAAAGGAAAACTTTTTTCTTGATTCAGCTTCGCAGACTTAGAAGGAGAATTTTGAAATTCAAACATCATGCTTCAAAATTACAGAAAAAAAGCATAGCGTCTTCTGAAATTATACCTCTGTGACAGTTCATGCAAACTATCTGGTTTCTACCAAAAGTCCAAGACAGCCATTACAGGCATACATGCTGGATACCAGAAAAGAGAAAAGAGGGACTGCTTAATGCAAACCGTTTGGGGAACTCTGAGCTATATTCAGACTAGCTCCCACACCTACAGTGGAGTGGAGTACACAGTTGGAATTTAAACGCAAGAGAGTATTAGCTGCCAGTCAGGGCTGCCAGACCCTACGTTTCAGACTGAAAAATTCTCCAGTGGCTGAAATACAGGAACCAGGAGTTCTTAGTTTTAAGCTCCTGCAGGAAAGGACATTTAAAAGACTAATATTGCCTTCATTTCTAGGAAAATGCCCGGTTCATCAGACTATTCTGTAGCATAGCCTGGGTAGAAGTTGGAGCTGGGGGACACTGCCCATCTTTTCCACACAAACTGTGTCATTCTGCAGAAATAGAGTGTATGCAAGAAGCAGAGATACAAAATGGAAACAGAAGACTACTCAATGATGAGAATACCCTCCGGGAATTTCTGAGTTTTTATGGCATGATCTTTGCATCAAAGGGTCAGTAAATAAAAGTCACAAAGAATGGAGACCAAGAGGGAAACCAGAAGAGTATCACTTCACAAAGTCATACAGTGCTCAAGGCACATACTAAACTCCTATGCCTTAATGTACAGCAGAAGCGTTATTTAACAAAAATTTTGGCACAGCCTCTCCTCTTTCTTACATCCTGTGACTTGTCAATAGCTGAAAGCTTCAAAAGGAAACTCCAGGTTGGTTTCTTTACTTACCAATGCTGGCTCCCTTCTAAGACATTTCTGAAACTAACAGATTTTCTGCCCCGAGACAAATTACATTTAGCTGCTACCAGAAAACTACTGTGCCAAATGGGACAGTGTTTTGAAATAGTAGGAAGTCAAGAGGAAGACAATTGGGTTATTGTGATTACATGGAAGCATTCTGTAGAGATAAAATACATCCTACCTATAGGCAATTATGTGAAATGAAAGCTGTGTTTCTGCTCTTTGTTTATAATACTATGATTGATTGCAATTAATATTGGCAACATGAACACAATTTATTCAGGCTTACGTGGAGTTACATGTTGCCTGCCAAGCTGTCTTCTTTTTCTTTTTTTTTAATTTACCTTTAAATACATTCCTTAAAACTTGCTGTTAGAGAGATACAAATGCAAAAAGACATATTGATTTTTCTAAGACTACCACAACTCAAACACTAATACTGAAACCGTTAAACAGGTATTTTTCTTCAGGAGTTCCTGTAAACTGGTGTTTGTTTTACTTTTGTTATTAACTTTTCTGGATTGAAACACATTATGACTAGCTATATTCCTCTTTCTAAGTCATGCTAATTTCAGAAAGAGAATGATAAATAAAGAATTCAGCAAGGTTGAATAGCTCTCAGGTTGGAGTTAGCATTCCAAAAATATTTGACCTATTCAAGGTCAAATTCACTAAGTATGTGCTAGTTAAAAAAAAAAGAATCCAAAGCTAACAACGAAATAAAACCCCTTTATAAACAAAACCACAGAAAATCAGCATTGTATGTCATACTAATGTATCTCCATCCACTACTTTTACATTAGTTCAAGGTGACCCAAGTTCACTATGAAATTTCACTATTAAAGTTCATTCTTCATATCAGTAATGGAACCCATAAACAACAGAGCTTAGGTTTTTCCACATCACTAATGAGAAAATTAACAGAAAAAAATCCCTGAACTAACTGCTGAGGAACTGTGATTTCTGTCCTGCCTAATTTTTCCCCAGGCAACACATCTCCTTGAGAATTCTCCTGAAGACACTTTTTGTCTACCTCTATCCCAGAGCCTTTATTCTTTGTGGAACTGTATTCTTTGTGGAACTGTAGTATAGTAGTGTGTCATAATGAAGTCCAGATTAGATTAATAGCTGGGGGTGGGGGGGGTGGGGGGTGGGGAGGATGTCTTGAATGTTATCTTGTCAAAGAAGCTAGTAGATTAGTTTCACATAATGGCTTTAAGACCCATTTTCCTGTGGTCTTCATCCTTTCTTTCAAAATATGTTCTAGAACCCAGAATACAGTTTTTCCTTATTAAATACAGATTTTTTTTAACAAATTTTTTTCCTAACAGTTTGCCAAATAGCCTATTAGACACAGATACAGATATTTCTTATATTTGACAAGATCTTGATAAGCTGGTGATAGCAATCTACTTCTTATGGGCAAATTCTTACTGTAAGGACAAAGATTGTAGGAAATGATTGTACAACAGCTAAAGGTATTTTCATTTAAGTCCTGTAGAAAGTAGTAGGGACCATTATACCTGAGGAAGATTTCATTAGGTTTGAAACAATAAATCTGAGATCATGTGAGATTTAGAAAAAATCTCAACTAAATCTCCTAAGACACGTAATAAAATTGCAAGTGTTGGCAACAATCTTGACCCATCTCATAAACTCTAGATAAATATGAACAGATGTAGATGGTGCAATTAAATTGATTGGGAAGTTTATTTCCCAATAAATTATTCTGAGAATCAGAATTAGACACAGACCCCTTGAAATCTAATTGATTTTTGAAAAAACTCAGAAGTACTTTAAAGCTCTTTCCGCTCTGAGGTCTTTCTAGTTATACTTTCCTGTTTTGAAATATTTTTCACTCCCTTGTGACCATATGAAATATTCATTTTATCAATGATAAAGGGGAATAGCTCTGCTAAAGAATAAACAGAGAAGCTGAGTATAAACAGAGTCCTATCTAATACACCAATGGAAATTTCCCTTAAAAGAAGGGAAATAAAATAATGTTTAAATCACTTCCAGTGATGCAATTACAGAAATTTTAAAGGTAACTCAGAGCAATAAGTGGTTAAAAGTCCAGAACTTTTTTAAAAAGAGACGTTAAATTTATAATAAATAATTAAAACAGAAGAGAACAAGAGGAAATCAGGAACACACTGTTGAAGCCACTGGAGCCATTTTCTAAAGCCTGCTGTGCAACTGAGTTTATCTTCACTGGCATCTGGAGGCCATACAATTTTAGGAGCAGACAATAATCCAAAGACAAGCTATTGTAGCATTGTGTAAAGTCAAAAGTTGGGAACGTTCTTTTACTTACCGGCAGTTTGGTCATCCTAGAAGTAAAATGTTATTAGATAAAAAAATACTTTTAGCATTTTTCATATGCTTACCTCCTTTGTATGTTTTGATACAATTTCTGTTAACATGGTGCTTCTACAAAAAATAGAGCTACACAAATAAAAACAACCATCATCTTGAAATTCATTAAAATACAAATTAGAAAATGCACAGCTAGATGACAGCTTCCCATGTGAGCTAAAAGTCTCATCTTGGGCCAATAAAGATAATAAAAGTAGGGTGAAAAAATTATAGAGATTTTATTTTCTCCAATGTTCTAACTAAGAACAGACCAACATGAGTTCTGTTCTTAGTTAGGCTGAAATTTCTCAGACAAATGACTGCAATAAAAAGAAGCTGCCCATCCACTGGGACACCTCTGAAGCCTAAAACAAAGATTCATGGCAACTACATGAAATCACTCCAAGAACTGTTAAAGGTGCTGAGCCTCAAGTCAGGGTTATTTGACACTAAAGATATTTAGGAAAGGCTGTCTATTCAGGGAATAGGGAAGAAGAAAGAAGATCTAGAGAGTGTTTATATCGCTCCAAGAATAATCTTGTTGCCTAAATTCAATGTACTGGTCAACTGAAAGTCCATCTTTCGGGCAATATCTTAATCATCTTTTAGTTCATCCAGTGCACTTATGTATTTGAGATACCCTGCACACCTACAGTTTCTAGCTTTATCTAGTTGAGTTGTGTATTATCATCTTTCGCAACAACTTAAAACTCCCTCTCTAACGGGAAGCTGCAACCCAGAAAACCATTACCACAACTGTGTCTCTTGTGCATCCTTATATGTGAGGTATGTTTATAGCATATTTCTCTGAGATCAGCAGAAAAACCCATTATTAGTTTCCACCTTTCAGGTGACAAGGACAACTGATCTTCTTTTGAGACTTACATTTTGTATATGTTATCTATTTTGCTTGAACTACTAAACCACAGACCTTGCTGGAAAAACACTCACTTTCCATACCTCTTATTGATGCTGGAACCATGGACAGTCAAAACCACAGTGGAAATGGGTGCTTACTTAATATTGTAATGACTCAGGAACTTTGCTGGAAAGGCGGAGAGGTACAGTTCCAGTCATTGTTCTCTTCAGTGTTTCTGTTTTTTATCCAGTGATGATCTGAAGTAAAATGCACAAACAGTTCTGGGCACATGGCCCGGGAGCCAAGATTTTCCAAAAGCAAAGTAGGTTCTCTAACCACTATGTTACAAAGCCAGTCTTTTTCGTGTGCATTTCTGTCTGTACCATAGCCCAGCATCACCAGTTGAGGATTGCTTGCTGTGCAAAACGTTGGGTGATCGGTGCATTTCGTGGCCTGAAAGCCAGGTCTCCCATTTCCTGGACAAGTACTCTAATTGTCAGACCAGTGTCTAAAGTCTCTTAATTAGATACTGGGATCTGGTCACCAAAATCCTGAAAGGGGTTTTATGCTCTGAAGTGTAGTTTTGCTAAGATGTCAAAGTTCATACAAAAGGTGAGTTTCAGGTACACCCCTTTGGGGATTTGGAGGGGTGGCTGACATGACACACTAAAACACAACAAAACTTAAGAGGCTAATTTCCTCATGTGTAGGAATTAGGCTCCTTCTTGATCACAGGCAACAGAAGAAAAACTACCACACCTAGGGACACCTCTCATTTCAGGCATTTCTGTATATCACTATAGCCACCATACTTCATGTCTTAACAATGCCACCTTGCAAAACCACATGTCATTTTCTGAAGCTTTCCCTCAAAAAATGGTTTTTTCTGGAGATATAAAAACAAAACCATACTTGAGAAAGCAGTATAACCACTGGAGAAATTAAATTTAATGTTTATTCACTTGGAATCGATGCCATTTTTAGTTTATGTGGCAGCCAGGTATAACGGTAATATCTTTGAATATAAAAGGTGTTACATAGCTAGCTTTTACCATACTTAAAATGCAATTTCTGTGTCATAGTCAACAAAGGAGCTTCACAGGTTCATCTCTCCTAGGAACTGTCATTATTCATTACTGTACATAAGTTATGACAAAAACTGATTAAATAGTTCTATTAATTGATATTGTTGGCCAGACTCTTTTTTTAACCAGACTTTTAATCCATCTCTCCCACATTCCATTTTCCACTCACACACAGTGAGTCTCTGACCCTAGGAGAATCCATTTGTGCCTGTGGTTATGTGGTTGCCACACCTAAGTGAAAGAAACGTATAAAATATTTCCTGGATCCATACCAACATTTCTCTTTTGAGAATGCCTGGAAATGGTAATTAAGAGTAGGCCAGAAAAGAATCCTTCATTGTAACAAGCCTGAATTTCACTGTTTCAAATAAAAAAAAGTCTGCTGGAGACCACAATCACATCCTTCCAGTAACACTAAAAGAAGGAACGATTAAATGATCCTTGTTGAGAAAAAAGGATATAATGAAAGCCATCGCCCAAACCAAACTGAAGGAAAACACAGGGGCCAGGAATTAATTAATGAAGCTGTTTGTATTCATTTGTCAGAAGGAGCTGAGAAGCAGCTAGTGGACAGGAAGAAACTGAGGAGGCCTCAAAACAATCAGTGAGAGTGTAAACTTGAAAGAAAATATGAGAAAGTGGGAAAAGGAGTTTCTTGGGTAGAACACTGGAAAGAAAGTTGGGCTGAGAAAGCAAAGCAAAGGAATTCCTTTAGGTGTCTTATTCCTGCTGTGTTCTGGAAAACGGAATTTTGTGCATGGGATTTGATATATTATCACATGAAAGAAATATATAATTCTAAAATAAGTTTGTCTTAATAAAAACAATAAATAAAGCCCCAAATATTGGCCAGTTCCTTGGGCCAAATAAACGACACTGTAATGTAGTTCTTCTGGGGGTTTACCTTGTATTTCATCTCCCGATTCCCCAATGCAGTGTGATTGTCCAATCTCAAAGTAACTTTTTGACAATTGTGTGACTCACACTTTTGTCCTTCTGTCATTGTCCTGCAGCTGAAGGAAGAAGTGGAGCCACAATACTGTTCTCATCAACTCTGCTTCAGCTCCCAAGAAAGCATGGAACAGAACTTTGAACTTTGTAAGTGCATCAGCCTGAAGTGAAAGGTGACAAAATACAACTCGGATAAAGGCGGTAGTTACAGAAAGGGTTTCTCTGCATATCTGTTATTAAAAGATGAAAGGAATGAACAGAAACTTTTCCACCCAATGTTTTCACTTCAAGAGACTGAAATGAAGATGTCCTCTTTCTGTTCTTGAATAATATGAACAGCTAAAGCCCTCCTCCTGCTCCCATGAAATTCATGAAACCCCCATAGAATTCGGTTCTTGAAGATCAAGTTGTCAACGCCTGGCAGGACCCAGAATTTGGAACTTTGCCATTTTTCAAGATATAAGATGCCACTGATGATGATGATGAATTGCATCTAGGGCACCAGCCCAGTATATGGAGTTTGTCCTCTTTGTACCTAGCACTTTATCCTGTCCTTGAAAATTCTTCAACACCTCCTAGGCAAGTGTTATCCACACACAGATTGAGGTACTTTGCATCCATCACTATTAAATGTAGTTGGTACTTTTCCCATAAGAAAGCATTGAAGAATCCCGGCCAATTCAGGTTTCACAATGCACTAACGATAATTGCTTTTGCCTACACTGGGCATCCAGTTTACAGTCATTTCATGCAGACCATATTTCTCTAATTTGTGTGTGAGACGTCATTCTTGTACGAGGCTGTTGAAAATTGTATTAAAGACTATCCTATTGTCTCCGCTCTTTCCTTAGATGTTATACAAATGAAGTAGTCAAAGGATCATTTGCTTGCATGTGACTTGCTAGAAACAGATCCATACTAGCGGTTTCTTGCAATTTTCTTGTATTGTAAGGTCATCTCAGCATTCACAAATCAGCTGCACCAACACCTTTCTGGACAATGAAGTTTAGAAAATTAACCAGATTCTTCTTGTCCTATTTCTAAATTTCTGAATTCCCCTCCCCAGTTCTCAGTATCTACTCCATCATTCTCTAACTCTTAAGAGATTGCCTTGGATAGTTCTTTAAATGTTGTTGGGTCTTTAATTTATCTCATGATATATATAAAATTGCTTGTCCAAAATGCACATTGGCTAAACTGAAACACAGCAAATTTTATTGTAAATGTTGCAGACGAGGATTTGGAAGAGAGGATGAGAGTGACTGTGACAAGAGCAGAACCCTCTGGGAGTTCTGGTTAGCTGCACCAGTCATCACCACCCTTAGCAGACTCACTACTTGGTTCAGTTATTTGTGCTTTCTATAATTAAATGAAATAACAGCTTATTGCAGAAGCATAATCCACTGCCCCTGTATATGCTACTCTTGTAAAAAGCAAAATAACAAAAATTTAAGCTAATTTTGGAAAAGGTGTAAGTTTCTTGTAAAATTCAACTCCAGTGTTGCTTAAAGAACTTAAAGAGTTGTGGCCCATCATACAATTTCTATTTCTTCATTATTGTTGTCACAATTATTAAATTGAAGACATTAGGTTGTGGGGCTGTATGAGTAGGAATACCATTGTGCAATACAGTAATGGAAGATAGGAAGGTCTCAGGGAGAAAATAATTGTTTCAGCTGGTAATTAGGTTGGTAGTCATATGCCCATGATATGATGATCATATTTACTACTTCACTGGCAATTAAAAATTCCTGATCAAAGACAAGTCCATACCACAAAAATGGGATTGCTTGCATCTCTGTTGAAATGATAGACAGTTCATTTTATTAAACTGTTTTGTGCTTTTCATCCAACAACAAATTAAAATAGAATTTCGTTTTAATAATTACAGGTTCCTGCAGATCATTCATCTTGTTGTGATGTGAAAATTATCCTGTGAAGGTAAGTTAAATTCCCTGCTCAGCAAGCATTCAGGCAATATTTTGTTCCAACTTGTTCTTACTTGTGGTCAGGAAGAAACCCATCAGGGTTAAATTTGAAGATTTATGTGGTCATTACTCTTTCAACAAAAGTAGTAGACTTATGAATCCTCTTTCTTTCTCTATACAAAAGCAACCTTTCTCCATTTAAACTAAAGTACTTGCAATCAGGTCTCAGTTGATACAAATTCTTTTTATATCATAAACTTCCCCTAAGCTTTGGCCATGAGTCAGTGTTTTTGTTGAACTGAATTTGCTGTTGAAGTCAGTTTATTCCATTATTTCATTAGATAAAGGTCATTAGTAACTCCACATAAGTTTTATACAATATTTTTTATCTCTGCCTATCTGTTAACCTTCTAAATGATGGTACCAGCCAAAAATGGAAAGCACCTTTCCTAGGATACCACTGCTTTTCTTCAGATACCTTCAAATGTAGCTGACTGATTACTTCTAAGACAAAGGTGAGAAATCAGTCTCCACCTCTTGAAAGTAGGATTCCAGTCAAATTAATTATTTTCCTTATTGTCTACCATTTAATTTTTCTTGAGACAAATGCAAAGACACATATAGAGTTGAAAGGTTGAATACCTCTTGCTGAAGCCCTCCTCAATAACAGACTACACAGTCAGGATTCAGCCATGCCACAGCTGCATCTAATGTCGTTTTAGACCACCTGAAGTGTCCCATCTAGCAACCAGCTCCACTCCAGAAGAACACAAGCCTCCCTTCTGCCTCTCTGTGTCATAGATGCTAGCTCCATCTCCCTTACAGCAGTACTGATGGTAAGAAACAACATGCAGAGTTTGAACATGGCATCTAGTCTGTCTAACCTGAGAACCTAATTTATGGCTTCATCTAGGCAGTAAACACCTATATTTCCTATTCGGGCAATAGGGGTAGATAGACAGAGCTCTAGAGGAAGAATACTACTGCTGTATATCTCTGCATAAGCAGCTAAGTTACAAAGGCTGCAGTCTACCCTAAGTTTATAAAACAAGACTATTTTCTCACTTCAGGACACTGAGAAGCAGACTGAGGCAACAATATGTTTTTAAAAATGTCAGAAATTCAAAAGATTGTTGTGAAAAGCAGAAATTGTTTGCTTTTTCTTACCTGGGGGAATATGTCCTCCAGTAGCGACCTCAAACTGTTAAAGATGTCTTAAAGGACCGAGTGCATCAAAGATGAGCTTCTGCTATAGGCATTTGAGGAACAGTTTCCCCAAAAAACATATTTTCATGAAGTGTGAGACAGAATAGCATTGTCCAATATTCAATTCATTCTCATTCTGGCCACATGATTAGTACGAAGTATTTAAAAAACACAGAGAATTAAAATGTCTTTATGTACATATATAATGCAGAATTTTACTTCCATTTTATTTCTGTATGTGACCTTTAATTTCCTCTGTTCTACAGGATTGGTTTCTTTTTACCATTTATGCAGCAATGCAGCTATGGCACTGAGTGACATGATAGCACATCAGAAAATTCCTACAGCCTAATTTAACTCTGTAACAATGCTTTCTAGATCTTTTTTAGATCAGGTCTATTTCCATCAAGTGAGAGAGTAGGCACCCAAGAAAAAATAGGCTTATCTAATTAACGTGTATTACTTCCACCAGCAAGTACTCAAACATCAGACCTTAATTGAAGAAAGAGTCACAGAATTTTTTAAACAACCTTAAAAAAATTCCATAATGTGTGAAATTTGACTGAACTAGAACATAAATACATGGCTCTGAACCCAGACATCCAGCTTTAGCAATGTACTTGTTTCTCTCTGCTGGCCAATACTCTAATGCCTCTTTAATGCCAACAGTTTTTAAAGTGTATTTTTCCTCATTTTGAAGTGGGAAACCATAATCCTCCTTTCCCCCTGTCCCTGAGCTATCCCACATCCAATAAATAATCAATTTTTGCTAAAATTTTGCTTTAAATTAAAAAAAATAAAAATAGAAATCCTCATTTTATAGTGAAAAAAATAATCTTATATGTCAAAATACTCTTCCCATTAAAATTTCTAGGACGTTTGCTACTGAGTATATGGTCATGGGGTTTTTGCAACATGATGAATTTCTACTAGAAGAACATCAGTGATCAGAAAGTATTGCGCTTTCCCCATACATACAGATGTTTTGTCTAAAGCTTGGTATTTATTTAAAGCTTACAGCACATAATTTAGAAAACCGGTTCTTTCAGAGATACTTATCCATTGTGCAGAGCCTATCTGGCATTGTATCAGTGTCCTTCAGATATTTATCTGACAAGACCCATACATGCCATCATTATCATTTAACCAATGGGTAGTTGGGGCAAAGGGAATTTCGGTGTGGTTTACCTGGTGTGGCACAAGCAGCCCTTGGGCACAGCACAGGTCTGAGTCATGGTCTGACAGTGATAACCAGGTATATTTCTGTCCTGTCCTCTGCCTGGATAAATGACAATGACATTGTAAGTTTAGACTGGTTACAAATTTACATATACAGATGTATTTTCAGGCTCATTTTGTGATGATGTGCTACATTGCTTGCTCTAATTCTCAATGATCGGAGGGACTCTTTATTGTGTCCAAGGAGCAAATTCTGTACCCCTCTTGTTGTTCCCAGTGCTGAGTTTTGAAGAGGTTTTCAGAACTCATACATTCCAATAGAGTTTTAAAGATAAAAAACTAATATAAGGAATAAATAAGGCACAAAAAAAGGACAGAATAAAAAATCCAGAAATGCTGAGCTTACACAGAGCTGGCTCATATTCAAAAAAGCCACTATTCCCAGTGGTTGAGATTTCATTCCAAAAACTCTTGCAGTCACATCCTTGATTTCTTATGTCCTTGAAAGGGTAATGGAAAGAAGTAGATTATTAAATATAGGAGCGTTTCTGCTAAAACATGTCTAGGCAGATGTTAAAAACTATACAGCTGACAGAAAATGTTTAAGAGTCAGTAGCACTAAATTCATACTAATTAATTTCTGCCATATTACCAGTTTTTTGGACTCAGCAACAAATGAGCGATGTTATGTGGGCATTTGCTATGCTTTTTTCATTAAATATGTGTTCATTAATTTATTTTTGTTAATTACCTCATATAGATTTCATTTGCATTTGGAAAAATAGCTCTTAGGTGTTCAAAATTCACTTTTGACAAAATATTTTATGACAGCGGCCCACCAGAAAAAAAAGTTGGTTCTATCATGTATTCTTTCCTCAAAGGTGCTTTGTTTTTGTGATTGCAATTATCCTACTCCTTGGTTATCTTAATTTCTAAGGATGGACTGCTGACAGGCTATTTTTCATTGCGGGGCTTCTTTTTTGTGGTGGTTGTAATCTGTACAGCAAGTAGGCATCTTTTCAGCTCAGTGTGGTTAAAGAATCAGCACTAAGCACAGTGGAAACATCCAGAAAAGTAAAAAAAATATTTAAAAATTAATTTTACAGACAAATAAACCAATGTGAAAAAAAAATAACAAGCCCAAGTCACAAAACAAACTGAAGTGCATGTCTTGTCTAGTAGTAGGTCTTCTTTATCTGCTGAAACCACAGAAATCTAATATGACCATATCAGACTCTATCTGCTATGGCTGCTCCAAGATCACTGTCAGGATCAAATCAATCCATCTCTTCACTCCAGCTGGGCTGCCAAAAGCCCTCTAGGGAAGGTGGGACCCTACATGTCCAGCTATGTGAATCCAGGCAAGCTGTATGAGGTGTGCACTAGATGCCTGCAAGGCAGTCATGAGTCAGAAGAGAGATTTATTGATATGAGACATCCCAAAATGTCTTACTCTGGCACAGATATTGTCAAATGTTATAAGAGTCCTTCCATATCTAGATGCACATGCTCCGGACTTTTTTTTAATGCATTTTGGCATGACCCTCAGCTGGGCAATTCTGAGATCTTCAATTTGAAGACAGACAAGTGTGGAGGCATCGAAAGAGTGAACTCTATACACTAGACTCTCCCTGATTCCCAGTGGAGTGCAAGAAATGAAAGCTGAAATGCAGTGTCAAGATAGGGAACTGTCAGCGTAGGAAGTGGCCAAGTTGGTAGCTCGAGAGAGATCCAGGAAACTCCTAACACAAGAATTATTCAATCTCTCTCTTATTTTTAACACATTTGAAAATCTTCAAAAGTGGGGATAACTACTGCTCTGAATAAAGAGTGTCTTCTGCAGGGAAGCAAAATACACTACTCATTAGTATGTGTGAAACCATCAAATTTTTGACTTGCTGATGAAAAGGCAAAGACAGGGCAATATTGATGTAGCTGACATTGATATTTGAGTGCAATAAGTGAATTGCTACTGGATGCCTTATCAATAATGTTTACCAGTCTGGGATTGATTACAGAGTTCAGCTTATTCCATGCCTTGTGTTTCCAGTTCAAAATGGTCACTATTGGTGCAAGGGGTCCAATAGTAGATATATCAAACTTACAGGTATGAAATGCATCCCAGCTGTGTCTGCATCTCACTGGCTGTGAATTCAGTATCCTCCACTGCACCTATGCTGTGGAGCCTGGAGGGCTCCCACCTCAGTGCCTCCTCAACCACTTCCTGCACATCATGTCCCGCCATTTTTTTCCTGCCTTTCCATGCCTGCCTCCATTAAAAGGCAAGGCAAAATCCTGGTTGGAAGGGTGCTGGAGTGTGGTCCTGTGGGTGCCCTAGCCTGGTAGATCTGGGAACTGGCACAGTGTAGCTTCTTGCACCAGCAATCCTCTCCTGTGGGCAGACACAGTCACTGCTTATAGGGTGCCAATCCCCTCCACAACTACTTAGTCATTCTGACTCGTTGACCTTCCCTGGTATGCTTGGCACTGCACATTTGCAGAAACCATGGCCAGGGCCTCTGGATTGCTCACTGTGACCTGGTGCTGCATGCTCATCATCTTCTTATATTCTTACTGTTTGTGCCCAGAAATAAAAATGATTATGACTGGTCTATAGTTCTTTGGGGTTTTTCCTGCATTTCTCTCCTTGAAGAAAAGCATCACAAGATCCTTTCTGCAGGCTTTTGTAACTTCAACCTCTTTTCACCAATTTTCAGAAGAAATCATTAATGCCTCTATAGTCATGAGTCTCACCTGGTGCAAGAATGCCAACATGGAAACTCCTAAGATGATAAGAAACAGACAGCATAGTTTTATCATAACAGTGTCATTACAAATAATTCCTCAGAGTAAGCACACCATCTGCCTTTCTGCGCTCCGCCAGCTTTCATAGCTCTGACGGGGAGAAGATGCCAAGACAAATCTTGGCAGGTCCTACTGATACCTGGTAGGGTGCCAGCCAACAAAGTTTGTCAGCTCAGTTGAGTTTCTTTCTTTGACAGGGTAACTGGCTTATAGGGTAGACAGAAAGTAGTAGATATGATACAATATGATATGACTGGCTTTAATAAGCTTGTGATAGTACTTCACATGACATCCTCATAAACAAAAAATGGAAGTATAGTCTAGAGTGGTTGTTCACCATTCTACCAGAGTCACAACCCTACTTAGGGGTCATGACAGTCATTAGTGGGACTACAAGCTCAAAGAAAATGCAATTGTTTATGTAAGTATTTGAATTGCACACAGTTATCAGTCTGTTAGTAGTCTCTCACAACCAGAATAAATTTGCACATCAGTAGTAAAAACAAAGTCACATAGATTAGGTGAATAAGAAGTTGAAAAACTAAATTGAGATACTAATTATCTGGAGCTCACTATCAAACCAAAAGCACTTAGCAAGCATGGTTCAAAAAAGGTTCTACCAAACTAGAACAAATCTTATATAAGTAAATAAGTAAATGAGTAAATAAGTAAATACAAAATATTATCATTTATTATATAAATATAATTAAAATTTACTGTGTTACTATTCATTATATGTTATTTATTACGTATTGTTATAAATAATATTCAATATTTACATTAATGGCTTGATTAACAAGACCGATAATTAATTTATGAACATGTCAGTTGCAAACTAAGTACATAAGGATCATTAACACATCGTACATAAGACAGATGAGGTAATGACACTCCTCTAGGCTTTGAATCTTTGTATTCAAAATTTTCATTGAATTCTTTATTGCGTGTGTTGTAGCAATCTTCCAAAAAGTTGTGAACACTGCACTACTTTGAAGCAGCAGCCCCGTAGTCACATTTATTTAGACCTCAAAATCTAAATAAAATCATGGTAAGATAAAGAAAGGCAATAGAAAAAATAGAAGTGGAGGACTTTCTAAATACAGGAAATAAGAACACAAACAGGAAGACAGATTGAGATTAACTTTAATTATTAAAAAATTCACTTTATTTTCCTAGAGATTATAAAACTTTTCCATGGTATTCATAATTCAGCTAAAGCATTGTTCACCTGAGGGATGTTTACAAATCTTATTTCCTCAAGTCCCTTCTTTCAGTAGTCTTTGGATATCTGCCACAATTGCTCTTTCATGGGAGCATGACCTGGCATGGTTTTCTCATTTTCATATAGATTCTCTTCAAGCACAGGTGATTTCCCATGTCTCATTCATGCCATCACTTTGCTTGTGAGCCATCAGCAAATAATAAGGCAATTCAGAAAGAGAGAAGGATTTGGACACCTGATTGCGTTAAACATTTCCACTTATCTAGCAAGCAAGTCACAACAATTCATTGATGAATATACAGTTTGGCTCTTTTTCAGTGATAAAAGATGGTCTATATCATTGATATTCTTGCATTTATTATCACAGGAACATCACAAGGCAAACAGGACACTGAGTAAACAAAAAACATAGCAGTAGAAATAAGGCCTCAGTTTTGAAAGCTCTGTAGAATAAATATGCCATTTGTCTGTTCTGTAATGCCCTCTTAATGTTTGCAGAAAAAACTTTTGCTCAAAAATACACCTTAAAAATTAAATCTAGAGACTAGCCAGAAAAGGACTGTTTTTATGTAGTACCTATCACAGATATCAATGTACTGGAAAAAATAAAGATTAGATAATCTACTAGGTCTTTATACTCTCTGCTTTCAATCGTACATTTCTCCACTATACTATTTAACAGTCAGTTTGTATTGCAGGACAAGGCCATAAATTATCCTAAATGCCTCATAAAAATGCTGTTATATTCTGGAAATAAAACACCCACCACATTTCAAATCCAATTTGAGTAAATTTCTTAATGATAATGAGCAAATATGAGCCCTTTGTATCAGCTCAGGCATCCTTCTTTGGAAAGTATATCCAGGGACATAAATCTTAAAGCTCCCATATTTTGTGAATATAGCTTTCTAAACTGTTTGGCATGGTTGGCATGCCAGGAAAAGGTCAAAAGTTACAAGTCTAAGCATAAAAACTAAGAATAAAGCCTACAGAGTTCATTAAAAGTCAATCCTATCCCTGTACATAGGATCAAATATTTGCTTTCTTTGTTGTTGTTTTATTGAATGGGAAAATGCATTTCTCATAGCCATAACAATTATTTTTAACATGAGCCAAAGTACCAAGCACTTCCACATATGAGCTCATACTAAATAAAGATGAGGCACAAAATAAAGCTGTTTCTGTTTTTCCTTCATACATTACCTCTAACTGCATAGGCCTGTGCCTCGTGCTTTAGCAGTGCTTAACATTATCTCCTAGGAGGAGGGAAGCGATCCCTGGCAGACAGTACCTGGATCAAATTTTTCCCCTGATTTCATATTCTGGGGCTCTCAGCTCAAAAGTCTGGGCAGGTTTCTTACACAAAAACAAGGTCTCTCAGGACCCTCTTTATCATGTTCTAATGCCAAAGAGGTTACCATCTCTGTCTAGAAATAATGCAGTCAAGTCACAGCATTAATTATAGTCAATTTGTTTGGCTGTGGTACAAGTGACAAGAGAGCATGAAAAAGTCAAATTACGGAAGAGTGCTGAGCTCTGACAAATAATATAAAAACAACATAATTAAAGAGAGCTTCTGGGGAAGAAACAAAAAGGTGGGAAAACAATCAAGTCAACAAATCTAAGTTCTGAAAATAGCACAAGCAAACCAAACATATATTAAGGGCTTAGTATGCTAAGGACATCCCCTTGATGAGGAAAGGACCCAGGAGTAGAAGAGAGAAGGACAGGGAGAAGATTTCCCAGATAGGCTTGTTGGTTTGTGGTTTTTTTTCCTAGAAAATGACCAAGGCCCTTTCTGTGGAAGAAATACAAGTTTACACTATTCTAAGTAATTTCTCAGGAATATTTCCACCATTTGAACTGCTGATCATTCAATATATGTACACAGATAACACTTGGCATACCCCATCGACATGCCTGGGAATTTGTAGAAAGCTGGCTGGTTAAGGCAGAGCTACATGACTTTGGAGGAACTGCAGAGCAAGATTAAGGGCTGCACAGTTACGCTGTTACTTTTTCTTCTTGTCTGTACAAAATCTTAGACTGCTCTGAAAGGTCTGAAACACTTGCAAAACTAGGCTATTATTTACTCTGCATCCAGATATGCTTTACTAAAAATCATAGAGCTGATGATTGAAGATGTCCCTGCTCACTGCAGGGGCATTGGACTGGATGACCTTTAAAGGTCCCTTCCAACCTAAACCATTCTACGATTCTGTGCTCCTCTAAATTTATACTAGTATTTGTAGAAGTAAGAGAGGGCCGCCAGAATGGAAAATTCCAGTCCAGGGAGTGAAAGCTTCCAGAGCAACCAAAAGTGTTTTAAGGAGAAACAATTTTGAACACTGATTACACTGCTCCTTCTGCCTTCTCAACATCACAGTATTATTTATCCCAATAGTTTTTAAAGAGAGAGATATTCAGTGCTCTGTTCTATATGTGTGGATGTGAACATACCTTTTCTTCTAGTGAGTTAATTCTTCAGAACCCAGCATTCTGTCAGATGAAGCTGTTGAGCTTTTTCCTTCTTACTCTTTTTCTGTTTATTTTTCTTTTGGGTTTTTTTTCACATTTTTATTCCTCTTAATTTTGGTTTTGGTTTTGTTTACCATTTATTCTTTTTCTTCCTTTTTTGTCTTTTTCTTTCTTTTCCTTTTTTCTTTTTTTAACTCTCAGCTGATTTTCAATATATTAAACTAACAAATATTTCTCTTTCTTCACCTGAAAAGTATATGGTAGACACAAAAAAGGCACATAATAGAAATATGTTGCATATATTTCAATATGAAATGGTGTCTAGATAACGGAAGTCTAGTTCCCTATCAAAGAGTGAGAAGTACTAAGACCTAGCCTCCTCGGGGTATTTCAGGATTAAAAAGACCATTTGATCACCTTTAGTAAATTAAGTGGAGAAGAATGACAAGAGAATCATAAGTGAAAGAACACCTGTGGTCACATTCCCTCTGTTCCCATTGCAGATCAGCACAGTCACAGCTGTGCAGTTGGACCATGCCCCTAAGAGCAGTACCAGAGCCCAGGCGGGGTCATGGGGCAGTCTGGCAGACTCTGCACTGTCTAAGGAGGTGCTTTCAGACATACACAAGATCATTCCCATTGCAGGTACTACTGGTGACAAAAATCAGCCATTAGCTTGTCCTTGTTCGGTCGGAGTTGCTTTGTTGAGAGGGAAAGAGGAAGTAAGCACCTGTCTGAACAAGCTCAGCATGTAGCATGGAGATCAGGGGAAAAAAAAAAGACAAATGCTTCAAAGTAACTATTTGCTGCTAGCAATAAAATAAATTATTCTATTCCAAATACATTTCTAGCACAGCAAGCACAAGTTGGAAACATGACTCATCTTCGCAGAAGTTGGATGTGATTTTCTGCTTTTCAGTTAAAAGTATCCCTCTCCAAATTTTCAAAAAGCAATGTGAGGGGATCCACTAATCCCATAAGCTGGTGCTGCCAGTCCCAACTCCATCAGTCACCACACGCATGAAAATAACCTGCTTAGGTATTGGGTACAAAATGTTTTATTTTCAGAAAAAGCTGTGCATAGCCAAAGGCAAAAAGAAGAAAATTACATGGAAAGAAGTCAAGGAAAAACAAGAAGTTAAATAAATAAATAAATAGATGTTTAGCTCTAGAGCAGAAGAGTATGGCTGAGACTGAAAACAATAAAACACATTGTGTTGTAGAAAAAGAACATTAGTTTTCAGGCAAGTATATTCACCAAAGATTTCCTAAACACAGTATGGATATTTACATTCCTTTTTTTCTTTTTTTTTTTTTTTTCCTTTCTGATGGGTATTTCACAGTGTCTTGGACCACCAAGCAAGAGAAGCAAAGACAGTAGTGAATGACTCACACTAGACATTTCTAACTTATTAGTCAGATATCTGTTACGGGAATAAGTATTGATTCTGTGCCTGCCTCAATGAAAGATGTGTCTGATGGCTCATGAGGGAAGGTATGTGATATTCAAGGATCGTGGTTTTCTCCAGTAAATGTACGTGTCTTTCCAGGCAGAGGTTCCCAGACTGTGCTGTATGTACTGCTAGTGGTGTTGGAATGGTTTCAGACCAGTTCTGCACACCATGATCCCCAAATCAATTAAATTTAGGAATCCTGCTTTAGATGGAGTCACTACAGCTTGCTGACGGCAGCCAGGGGAGCAGGTCTAGCTGTGTCTGTACTGAGCCTGCCTGTCAATGGGAACATGTTCACACCAGAACTGATCATCAGTAATTCCCTATGCAGAAGTATGTATGACAGCCACAGAGCAATTGGTGATCTAGGTTACCCATGGGTGGTATTTGCCTGTCTGGAGATACTCCCATGATAATTCAGGAAAAAGATGAGGATAGTTCTGGTTTTGGAAAGCACAGTGTGAGAATGGAGCGGTGAAGAGAATAGGCATGCTAAGGGATGGGAGGGGAACATCCCAAAAGAATGAAAGTGGCTGAAAACACCCCACCACTGTGTATGCACATGACCTGGCAGAGAGCCACGAGCTGACTCTGTGTAGGAGGTACTTAAGTATATGAATAAATGGAGAACCCCCATTTTAAGGGTCTGACCCCAATTAACTTTTTTCCATTTACTTCAAAGAGACCAGTCACATGCTTGGAATTAAGCTAAGGCTGAATTGTTTTCCTGGATCAGGACTCAAAGTGCTAAATGGTTAATATGTGTTTATAGCTGTACTGTACTGTATTATTTAATTATTGGCTCATTTAGCAACCAGCAGAGTCATATATATTCAGTCCTATGTGCTGTTAATGTCCCGTTGTGACTCTCGGATTTGTTCTTTCCACAGCTGAAACTGTGGAATTCAGACTTAGCTGAAATCCTTGCTATAAGGTTGTGATGTCTGCTTAATCATTTCCACTTGAAGTCCTTATTAGAGTAATTTGGTTTTCTTTTACTACTTACAGAGAATTGCTACTGGTAAATAGGGGACCATTGCCATGAGAAGACAAAGAGTTTGGGGTGTTACTTTTTTTTCTTTTACAATGTTTTAAGTATTTTACACATATATATAGGTTTTATATAGCTATAGATTTTTTTCCTATATGACAAAATTCTGTGTATCTGTGCACAAGAGGAGAGCTTGATAAAGAACAAATATGGCCTGTTTATTTTAATCATATTTTTTCCTCTCTTTCTTCAGCATTTATTATGTCCTTGATTTGATGTTCTTCATAAAATCAGTTCAAATTAATAGCAGTCACAACGTCAGTCTAACAAAACTGGAATCTAAAAACAGAAGAACAGGCATCCAGTCATGCTGGATACTCTGAAATGGATAAATCTGTATCCTTTTTTGGAAGAAAGGTGCTCCTGTATTTGCAGCTGTATTAAGAACAAAATGTATGCATACTAAGGTAGAAAATCAACAGCAATATCTAAGCAGAAGTTTACACAATTACAGTCTTTGGTTTCTTCAATATTTAAGAAGGAAAGTGCAGATGCAGACTATAACTCTGGAAGGTAAAGTTAAGGCCACCTTAATGCTAGAAAAAAAGTAATTTCTCTCACTAATTTGATGTTTTCACTTGTTTCTTTCAGCTTTTGTCCCTCCTGGGTACATTTGATGTGCCATTGTTTGTCGCTCCATCTGCTTGTGGGTTCCTCTGCACATATATTAAGGAAAACACGTTCTGATGTGTCAGTCAACTTTCTTTTCAAGGAACATAAACACTTACCCCCCTCCAGTCTCCAGAGTCAGACAACTATTTAGTGCAGACAAACCTTCCATGATGGTTTGCAAGCCATCTCTAAGGACACTCTGCACAGTGAGCAAGGCCAGGCTTTGCATCCCACAGCCAATTCACACGGGTGAATGATCTCATGGACAGCAGTTATTCATGTTGCTAAACAAAGTGAGGAAGCAGCATGCAATCAGCCCAGGGGATGAAATCTTGCACTCTTCTTTCCTTGGAATAAAAAGAATAGTGGAGCAAACTCCCCGGGAGGAACAAAGGACTAGAAGAGTTTACATAAATCATCGAGTCCATCCCCTGTCCACAACCAGGTAACATACTCCTGGATCAAAGAACTTTACTCTTTCCCACACTGCAAAACCCACAGAGTATTTCCCAACATCTTATAATAATTTCCAGGCCTTTACTACAAAAAGAGCTGTAGACAATATTCTTGGCATCTTCCTACATCAGAGATTTTGTACTTTCAATAAAAATGCAAAGATCCTACCTAATCAGAGCTGGGGAAAAATTATTTCTGGAACCCATCATGATGATCAGTCTAACTCTGGCCACAGGAGCAACAGAGAGCAAACAGTCATGACCCCTAGCTGTCCCAGATCAGTGTAGAGAATGAGAAGCAATGGAAAGAAAAGAAATCATAGAAATCATAGAATAGTTTGGGTTGGAAGGGTCCTTTAAAGGTCATCTAGTCCAACCCTCCCCTGCAATGAGCAGGGGCATCTTCAACTAGATCAGGTTGCTCAGAGCCCCGTCCAACCTGACCTTGAATGTTTCCAGGGATGGGGCATCTACCACCTCTCGGGGCAACCTGTGCCAGTGTTCCACCACCCTCAGTGTAAAGAGTGTCTTCCTTATCTCCAGTCTAAATCTACCCTCTTTTAGTTTAAAACCATTACCCCTTGTCCTATCACAACAGGCCCTACTGAAAATTTGTCCCCATCTTTCTCATAAGTCCCCTTTAAGCACTGAAAGGCCTCCCTGGAGCCTTCTTTCCTCCAGACTGAACAACCCCAACTCTCTCAGCCTGTCTTCATAGGAGAGGTGTTCCAGCCCCCTAATCATCTTTGTGGCCCTCCTCTGGACCCGCTCCAACAGGTCCATGTCTTTCCTGTGCTGAGGGCTCCAGAGCTGGATGCAGGACTCCAGGTGGGGTCTCACCAGAGCAGAGTAGAGGGGAAGAATCACCTCCCTTGACCTGCTGTCCACGCTTCTTTTGATGCAGCCCAGGATACAGTTGGCTTTCTGGGCCGTGAACGCACATTGTCAGCTCATGTCCAGTTTTTCATCCACCAGTACCTCCAAGCCCTTCTCTGCAGGGCTGTTCTCAACCCCTTCATCCCCCAGCCTGTATTGATATCTGGGGTTTGCCCCAACCCAGGTGCATGACCTTGTACTTGGCCTTGTTGAACCTCGTGAGGTTTAACATGGGCCCACTTCTCAAGGCTGTCCAGGTCCCTCTGGATGGCATGCCATCCCTCAGGTGTGTTAACCACACCGTTCAGCTTGGTGTAGTCTGCAAACTTGCTGAGGTGTCACTCAATCCCACTATGTCACTGATGAAGATATTAAACAGAACTGGTCCCAATACAGACCCCTGTGGGACACTGGTTGTCATTGGTCTCCATCCGGACATTGAGCTGTTGACCGCTACCCTCCAGATGTGACCATCCAACCAAGTCCTCATCCACTGAACAGTCCACATCAAATCTATATCTCTCCAAATTACAGAGAAGGACGTTGTGGGAGACTGTGTCAAACACCTTACAGAAGTCCAGATAGATGACATCCATGGCTTTTCCCTTTCCATTGATGTAGTCACCCCATCATAGAAGGCCACTAGGTTGGTCAGGCATGACCTGCCCTTGGTGAAGCCATGCTGTCTGTCTTGAATCACCTTCCTGCCCAACATGTGCCTTAACATAGCTTCTAGGATGATCTGTTCCATGATCTTCCCAGGCACAGAGGTGAGGCTGACAGGTCAGTTGTTCCAGTTCCCCAGTTTCTCCTTTCTACCCTGTTTAAAAATGGGTGCAATGTTTCCCTTTTCCAGTCACTGGGGACTTCACCTGACTGCCATGACTTTTCAAATATCATGGAGAGTGGTTTTGCAACTACATCAGCCAATTCCCTCAGGACTCTGGAATGCATCTTGTTAGGTTCCATAGACTTACATATGGCCAGGTTCTTCAGGTGGTCATGAACCTGATCTTCTCTTACAGTGAGAGGGACTTTGCTCCCCCAGTCTCCCTCTTTCAGTCCATCCACTCAAGAGGTGTGAAGAGTCACTGCCAGTGAAGACTGAGGCAAAATGTTTGTTGAGTACCTCAGACGCCTTCTTGTCCATTGTTACCAGTCTGCCAGTCTTGCTCATCAATGGTCAGGGTATGCTTTCTTTGACCTTCCTTTTCTGGCTGACATATCTGTAGAAGCCTTTCTTATTATTCTTTGCATCCCTTGTCCAGCTGTGCCTTGACCTTCCTGACACCATCCCAGGTCAGCCAGTCAGCATCCCTATACTCTTCCCAGGACACCTGTCCCTGCTTCCACTTCCTGTGCATTTCCTTCTTGCCCCTTAGTTTGACCAGCAAGTCTTGACTCAGCTGGTTCCTTGCCTTCCTTTCCTGGTTTCTTAAACCTGGGGACTGAGAGTTTGTGCTTTATGGAAAGCACCCTTAGAGATCTGCCAGCTCTGTTCTGCTCCATTGTCCCTGAGGGCAGTTTCCCAGAGGGTCATATTGACCAACTCTTTGAACAGCTGGAATTTTGCTTTCCTGAAATTCAGGGTCCTGACTTTACTCTTTCCCTGAACCATATCCTTCAGGACTGAGAACTCCACCAGTCCATGATCACTGCAGCCCAGGCTGCCTCCAAGCTTGACGTCACTGATTAGCTCACTTGCTTTGGTGACCAGCAGGTCCAGTATCACTTCCCCTCTGGTAGGGTTCTCTGTTACCTGGCTTAAGAAGTTATCCTTAATGCATTCCAGGAGTCTCCTGGATTGCCTACAGCTTGTCGTGCTACTTTTCCAGCAGATGTCAGGGTGGTTGAAGTCCCCCAGCAGGACGAGAGCTTGCAAACACGATGCCTCTTGTAGCTGGAATGAGAAGACTTTTTCAATAGGCTCCCCTTGACTGGGCAGCCTGTAGTAGACAGCAATCACAAGGTATCCTTTGCTGCCTCAGTCTTTAATTCTTACCTGTAAGTTTTCAACCTGCTCATTGCTATTCTTCAGAGACAGCTCTTCACATTCTATCAATTTCTTGATGTTGAGGGCAATGCCTCCACCCCTACTTCCTTGCCTGTCCCCTCTGAACAGCCTGTAGCCATCAACAGCTGCACTCTAGTCGTGGGATTCATCCCACCAAGCTTCAGTAATGGCAACTAGGTCATAGCTTTCTAGAAGCACAGTGGTTTCTAACTCCTGTTTGTTGCCCATGCTGCATCCACTGCTGTAAAGGCACCTCAGCGTGGCTGTTGGCCGCATCACATTCTTAGAGGAAAGCCCCTTAATTCCTTTGAGGTATTTCACTGGTGTTTCCCAGTTGACTGCTATTACCTCAGAAGTCCCTGGCTCATCTCCATAAGACTTCAAGTGTGCTGCAGTGTAGCCAGCACATCTCAGAGCAACAGGCTGAAGAACCTTGCTAGCACCCCATCTCTCTAACCTTGGTGTGTCATCCCACAGCTTGTAATGAGCAAGCCTGATATTATTCCCCTCCCCCTTCAAGTCTAGTTTAAAGTTCTGTCAATGAACTCTGCTAGCTCATGAGCAAAGACCTTCTTCTCCCTTTGAGAAAGGTGGAAGCCTGGGCCTGTGTAGGCCATCCCATTATCAAAAAACACAAAATTGTAATGGTGACACCAGTCACAGAGCCATGTATTAATAGGCTGGACCTGTCTGTTTCTTCCAGTGTTGCTGCCCGCAACTGGACAGAGAGAAGAAAAATAGCCTGCACTCCAGATTCCCTTACCAACCATCCCAAGGTGCTGAAGTCTCTTTTGATTCCCCTTGGACTATGTGCTACAATTTCACTGTCACACATGTGGGAAAGCAGCAATGGATAATAGTCTGAGGATTGTACCACACTAGGAAGCTTCCTAGTGATGTCCTTTTCCTGGTCCTGAGGGAGGCAGCAGACTTCCCTAAGAGGAGGGTCTGTCCAGCATATTGGACCTTCTGTTCCCCTCAGAAGGGAGTCACTTACCAGTATAACCTGTCTTTTCTTCCTCATGGAGGTGGTCATAATACAGGGGTTAGGCCTTTCTGACCTTGGCAACACCTCTGGTTAGATGGACCATCATCTACAACATCCATTGACTGGCATTCCACATCCAGAGCCTCATACCTGTTGTACAGAGGCACCTTGTGAAGGCAAGGTGGGCAAGGAAGGGGTTTGCCTGCTGCCTCAAGCATGGACTTGCTTCCATTCATTCCTTTCCTTTAAGCTACTGCCTTCAGCCAGGTAGGGGGAGGATAGAGAATCCCCTTGATCCTGGTTTTTTTTTTTTTTTTCTGGTGACTATTCCTGTTTCTGTCTCAGGGAAGGCAGACAATGGTTCCACCAGCCTATTTTTCAGACTCGTATCTGTCCTTTTACCCACCTGGTGCTGGTGGGAGGTGAGAGAAAGATATGCTTTTTTCCTCTTTTCTCTTCATTTTGGATGGAAAAAGTCTCACATGCCCTATTAACACCATTTCCTACAGTTCCCAGGAATATTTCTCCCTCCTTACCACAGGGCATATGCTGTTTTTCAGTCGTATGCAGTTCTTGGTAAGTTCCGATCTTCCTGACATCTTCTCTGTTGCCCTATATTTATCACTGCAGCTATTCTTCACAGTATTAATGAGAAAATCAATCTACCAGACCTTTCAGCTGGCCAGACTAGTCTACCAGATCAGTCGTCAATGCCAGGTTCAGGCAGCTGACCTCAAAGCCACTCTAAGAGCCCAAACGGTTAAAACCTGTCCCAGATCCACTAGATGGCACTGTGTATGGCTGTTACCAGCCCTTACAAACCTGAGGCAGAGTTTAGCGTGAGCCCGGCAGCTTCAGTCTCAGTTGTGTGGCTTTGATTTCCAGCACAAGTCCCTCTGCCTGGAACCTCACCCAGCTGTTCCACCCATTCAGCAACTTTCGGGTTCCTTCAGTCGCTCTAAATTAGTGCTCTTTCAAATAATTACCAGGTTTGGTTTTTTTTTTTTCTCAAGAATCTCCAAGTTTATATTTTTCCAGTTACTGGATCTTGCCCAAAACATTCCAGAGGTTTCAAGAAATATTTAGAAAGTCAGTAGTCTGAGTATCCTGTCTGGCTGGTTTGCAGTGTGTATGTGAGTGGAAGGGTACAAAATTCAACCGAGCCTTCCAGAAATGCTGCAGATTACAGGAATTTTGATGTGACCCTAACTTTCCATCTTGGTCGTACCAGTTCTGCTCTACAGGCTCAGTCTGGATCCCAGTGGAATCATATGGGGAAGAGGGTTTCCGCTGGGATGACTGACATTTGGATAGAGGCCTCTGTCAGGTTTCCGAAAACTGAGTGTGCTGACATTTGGTAAATCTTTTCCCTTTTTCTGATCAAGGTTTCTACCTTTACTGTGAGCAGAGTTTGCTGGTTTATGCTCACAGTGAAAACTGATGGGGCTGTTGGGAAAACTGATGGGACTGCCATTTTCAGTCTGGAGCACAGCACTTCTGCCAAGAACATTTTTCTAACTGAAATGGTAGTTAAAATCATCTTTCTCTGTCTTTCTGCTTCTATACACTATTTCCTCATAACCTGCTGTCTGAGGCTTTTAACAGCTCCTCTTATGTTGTAGCTTCAGCAGCATCCTGATCATAGCTTTGAGTCTTCTTTTTCAGTCTTTGGAATGTTTTTTTGTGTCTCCATAGGTAAAAATGCTATTTGAAACATCTTTTCTTCAACCTTTCACATCATTATTTACCCTAATAAAGTGCATTAGGAATTTTCCAATTTTGCCATTCAAGATTGAGCCACAAACTAATATATAAACCATACAAAAAAATGTGCAAGTTGAACAAATATCAACAATTCCTGGGCCTTGTACATTTGAAGCAGTCTCCCAGAGAAGCCTCCATGATTAGGCAGTGCAGGGTAGCAAAGCCCTGTGAGGAAGGGCAAATATGCTCATCAAACCCTAAATGGCTAGCCCCTCATCTGAAGGCTACTGCCTCCAGTCACAGCAGACACAGTAAGTGACTGTATGAGAGTTCTTAGACCTCTCTCATGTGGACGCCATGGCCCACAGGAGCAGGAGATAATCCAGATATCCTTCCAGAGGGAGGTATCCCTCTACTTATAAAGGGCTTATCTGGAGATATCCCTAGAGAGAAACCCTGGATAAAAGATGCAAGTTGGAGAGCAAAAAGTGAGAAGCAACTGTGTGAGACTGGAAATAGAATTCTGTGCCCAAGTCACAGGGAACTGCAGGTAAAATCCCAAAAAGGGGCAAAAAAAAGAACAAAACATTCTGAACACTCTCTTATTTTCTTTTTTTCTTTTTTTTTCTTCTTTTTTTCTTTTCTTTTTCTTTGTTTGTTTTATAGCTGGCTGCCCCCAGGTGTGCCTGGAGCCAGCACAAAATCCAACAGTGTAATGAGAAATTCCAGAAATTTAAAGGTGTATCTGGACACAAATTTTAGGATTATGACTGGTTCAGTACAGTACTATATTACAGCTTTACAGATTATTAAAATTTTCATTTCTCTTTGCTGGGCAACAAGATATTAAAAATAATTTTTTTTTAAAAAAGCCAAAACAAAAAAACAACCCAAAAACCAAGTGTATCTAGTCATGTTTCCAAATGAAGAATAGTTTGCTGTAGATGGTTTCATCAAGTAGACCTCAGACCTGGGCATGATGAAGTTTTGTAAGCTCAGCTGAGCTGTAGCTATTGTAGGACCTTGAGAAGAGATCCTTGGAACAGTTTGGCCTCCAAATGTAGGTTAAAGTAGCTGTAACTTGCACAAACTTGTAATAAAGTCCAGAGAGCCCTAAACAATAATATATTTTGGATTTTACCTATCCCATAGGGTAGGATTTACTATAGTGGTGAAGAAGCCAAAACATGATCCTTGTTTCTTCCACTACATTCATGTAACAATTTCTTCACAAATATGAACCTATTCACTCAAAAGATGATGGGCACATCTCACTTCTGTATTTTCTCTACACTAGCAGCAAATAATTTTGATGGTAATTTCTTTATCAGCCTTTGCAACTGCAAGATAATTCCTGGCATCTCTGAACATAATTTTTGAGAACTCTGGGTCAGAAAACAGGGTCAAAATAGTTTGCCTCAGCATTCCTTTAGATCATGAACTTACATCTCTTGCAACATTGTATGGTCTGGTTCATAAGCCTGTTTCATAAGTTTGTTTGCTTCTTAAGAGAAAAAGGTATTTTAGGGGGAAAAAAAAGGAACCAAAAGTATAAAAAACATTGCCATAATATTCACTAGGCCTTTAAAGAAAACTTTTCACAGATGTTGACAGTTGTTTGAGAATAGTTTGTCCTCAAATATAGAAAAGCTAAACAGATATTATGAAAATAGAAGCTGTGAAACATCAGTAGTGGTTTTCCATAATATAACTAATCGCACGCCTGTGTGTTCATGTTTTGTTCTATGTCCTTTTCCCCTATTAATGACTCATATTTAAGCAGTGTAGAGAATATGTATTCACTTCTCTTTTAAGTTCTTGTTGGGTCCTCTAATGAAGTAATTAATGTGAGCATGTGATATTACAAGGAAAGCTGGCAAATACAAATCAAAGGGTGTTTTGATGGTGAGCCTGCAGGAATCCTCCCTGAGCTCAACGTGTGCATGGAGGTTTTATAAGCAATTAAACTCTCTTCCTGAAAATCCTACCTTTAAGGCTTTTGGATCACTTGTAGGGTTTTATGGTCAGCTGCAATTAGTGAGAATGTAGAAGCTGGTAGGAAAAGTTCAAGAAATGAAAAGGAACATGAAACAAGTAAGTTCAAATACACTTAACCTCTTCCCTGCTAGAGCGTTACTTTTCATCCTGTATTGATGCTGCCTTAAACAGATGCTGCATTTGAAACTTACTGGCAGGATTATGAGGCAGCACAGAAGGTGCTTTGTCACTTCCCGTGCTGCAGCAAAGGAGCCAAACTTTAAGAAATACATCAAATGGTACAAAACATTCTACAATGCAAAAAGATCTCCATGCAATGGAACCACTGGAAAAAAAATTTTAATGCTAAAATATTTACGCAGAGGTTTTAAGTGATATAAGACATCAGCCATGCTTCTGTGTGTGTGCTGCAACCTATGCATGATATCCAGACAATCTTCTTCCAGTTTTGGCTTGCAGCAGTACAGACATCCCCAAGCTTTCTCTGCTCCTTCTTGTGTGACTCTTCAGCAGCAGATTATTGCCTTCCATGCTCTCCCCCCTCGAAAGGTCCAGTGAGTTTACTTGCTGGCAGTAGGATGACACATTAGTTGCAGCCTCCTCTTGTCATTGCCTGGTACAGTGAATGTTTGGCAAACTATGACAGGGAGTGTCTGTTCCCCATTAACATCATAGCTAAATCCAATCCTGATGGCCTTTGAACTGGGAGCGGTAGGGCATTGGGAAGCTGCCTTTGCCCATTTACCATTGAATGCCTGGACATGAGGTCAGAGAGGAAGCACATGGAAAGACCAGAGTGTGTGGGAAAGGAGCATTTTGCATCCTCATTTGACCCTGTGCAGGCACAGAGCCCACAGCATGGCTGACCTGTTTCCCTTTAAATACAGACTGTCCTCAGTTAAACCTGAAATGTTGATCAGTTTCGTGATCAACGGAGCAGAGGCTGGATGGAGGCCTGTCACAAGTGGTGTTCCCCAGAGGTCTGTGCTGGGTCCAGTCCTGTTCAACATATTCATCAATGACCTGGATGATGGGACAGAGTGTAACCTCAGCAAGTTTGCTGACGATACCAAGCTGGGAGGAGTGGCTGGTACACCAGAAGGCCGTGCTGCCATCCAGCGAGACCTGGACAGGCTGGAGAGCTGGGCTGAGGAGAACTTCATGAAATTCAACAAAACCAAGTGGAAGATCCTGCACCTGGGGAGGAACAACCCCATGCACCAGTACAGGCTGGGGGATGAACTACCGGAAAGCAGCTGTGTTGAGAAGGACCTGGGATGCAGTTGGACAAGTTGACCATGAGCCAGCGATGTGCCCTGGTGCCCAAGAAGGCCAACAATATTCTGGGCTGCATTAAAAGGATTGTGGCCAGCAGGTCGAGGGAGGTTATCCTACCCCCCTCTACTCTGCCCTAGTGAGGCCACATCTTGGGTACTGTATCCAGTTCTGAGCCCCCCAGTTTAAGAAGGACAGGAAAATGCTTGAGCAAGTCCAGCAGAGAGCTACCAAGGTGATCAGGGGACTGGATCATCTCCCTTATGAGGAAAGGCTGAGAGACCTGGGTTTGTTTATCCTGGAGAAGAGAAGGCTGAGGGGGAATTTTATCAATACTTACAAATATCTAAAAGGTGGTGTCAGGATGATGGGACTAGGCTCTTTTCAGTGGTGCCCAATGACAGGACAAGGGGCAATGGGCTCAAGTTGGAACACAGGAAGTTCTACCTCAATATGAGGAAAAACTTCTTTCCTGTGAGGGTGACAGAGCACTGGAACAGGCTGCCCAGGGAGGTTGTGGAGTCTCCTTCCCTGGAAATATTAAAAACCCGCCTGGACGCATTTCTGTCCCCCTGCTCTAGGTGTGCTTGCTCAAGTAGAGGGGTTGGACAAGATGATTTGCAGAGGTCCCTTCCTACCCTGACCATTCTGTGATTCTGTGATTCTGTTAAACCTGCCAAGACACTACAGGTCTAGCTATTTTTTCCTTTACAGCACCATAACACTGCTGAGTTCAACAGGTCAAGTGAGAAAAATCAGATCCTGTTTGTCTACAGTATTATTTGTCCATGACTATAAACCACAAGTAGCTCCAGGTTGCATCTGTCAGCATGTAAACGTGACTTCAGCTGGTGTTTGTCATGGCACTGTGGCTTGCTTAAAAAGTTATGCATGTCACAATTACCATTGAACATTCACCACCACAAAGATGCTGATGATGATACAGGCTTGACAGTAGCAGTCATGTTCTTTGCCTCTGGAGAGAAAACAGGGTGGGCAATCTCTTCTGAGCTGCTGGCTACGTTTTCTTTTTAGGTGGACCAGAAGAAGGTGCTACAGAGGAGATTTTTGGAGCCATGCTTTGTGCATCCTGTCCCAACCACAAGCAGTGCAAGTACACGTTTTTCATAGCACTGCTAGCCTGCTACTCCCTTCATTCCTGCGGAGTGCAGCGCTCTGAAAGCACTGACAATGATCACTGCTTAACCAGTAGGAGAATACATCACTGCTGAGCCAGCTGCCTGGAAATGTTAATGTTAATGTTGCTCTGTGGTTTCTTCAGGACTCTGGGCCAGCATTTACCTCATCAGACGTATCTTTCATTTGCTGCCCTATCCCGGCCTGTGCTCTGTTCTCAGTGCAATCTGTTTTTCACAAGTGACAAGCCGGGGGGTCCCCAAAGGTAGTTAAAGGAAAGCAGGATGCAAAATGAAATATGCAGAGTATATGGGAAGACAGCGCAGAAAGAAACGAAAAATACACCCACAGCTGACATGAGAAATCCTGGCCCCAGGGGAGGAGAACAGGCACAGGGGCCCAGAGAGGAGCACAACATGGCTGAGGCGGAGGCCTGCAGGGGGTGAAAAGGCGAAGATTGTGATTCCAGCTGAAGCTGATGAGACTGCAGAGGAACTGAAGCTGAATAAATTTACAGAATCTACAGAAGCAAAAATAGAGTTCTGTAGCCATCTTTTTCCACAGAGACACTATTATCATCCTTGTTTCACAAGTGGAGAAACAAAATGTTTAAGTGATTTGCATTTGGCAGGTTTGGAGCCCAGGTTCCTCCAGTCCTCAGGCACAGACATAACGGAGATTTCTGTTATGTGTATTACCTTCAGGTGACTTGCAGAACCTTGATTCAAGTGACTTTAACTGTGCAAGACTCATAATTCAGATATCAGATCGGGGTGGGGGATGGAAAAGGCCTCAGATCAAACCTTGGTGCTTTCTTCGCTTTCTTTAAAAAAAAATAGTACAGTGCTAAAATTGTATGAAAGGAAGCAGGAGACGGCTAGTCTTGGCTATTTCCCTGTAAGTGTGTAGTTTTTGGTCTAGTGTTATTAATGTCATTCCATGAATCTGTTGAAGGGTTGATAAATCTAGAGTTCACTGGGATTACATGCACATTACCTCCACTCTGTGGTTTCTGACCGATGCACCCACTAGTTACCGTGGCCATCAGCATGTACTTCAGCAATGAAAAAAATGGGGGTTATCTCTTGACACATCAGCCTGACACTCCTGTTTGGTCAGATGGTCTGCGATGCTTGCATATGACAGCTTGCCCCTCCATGGTGCAGAACCCGCTGCCTCTTCCCTTATGACGATACATGTGTTGGTAATAAACTTGCCATTCATAATCCAACACAACCATTTGATGTGGCTAATCAGCTGAGTAACCTTTTCCATTTCTAATTTTTTAGAGTCTGTGGTGGGTGCTGCATAAGTTCCTGTCTCCCTTTCCCCCACTGCACAAATAGCAGGGAATAATGTGGTGTAAATAGATGGTTAGTGTCAGAAATGTGACAAAGAAGAAAAGAGAGATATTGCATACAGCCTGACGCAAAAGCCACCTCTCTGCCTTTCCAGTATATGCTCGTGCCTTTGTGCTACTGTAATGGTGCCTTGAAAACAGATCTTAATTTCATAATGATATATGGCAATAGTTCTTTACTGACAAGCAACCATGACTGTGGTTGGTAAGCATCTATTTGAAAACGGAAAAGCTAAATAGTCCTTACCGTAATTAAGTCTCAAAGGGTTTCTCTTCCTACCACTAGTCCAGAAAAGAATCAGCTTCAAAACAAGTCTTAAATATCTCTGTTGTGTACTAGTAAGGCTATTTCTCAGTAAGAGCTGAGGATTCAGAATATGGGGATATCGATTACATCCTTTTTTAGCTTTCCACAAGAGGTTTCCAAGGAGGTGGCTAACTAGAACTGGATAGACAACCACATTTGTGCTGAATAGCTAGAAAGTAAAGGAAACCCATTATGTGGTTTTTAAAAAGTTTTGTGAATTGTGGAAAACATATGTAATATTTCTGCTGAAAAAATGCCATCTATATGTTCTTTATTTCACTCCAAGAATTTTCAACAATGAATGTCTTTCTTGGGACCTTCATAAATAAATGACAACATCGCTGTCATGAAGTGCATTTATAAATGAGCTTGCTACTACTACACAACTGCTCTGAACATTGCATGTATTACATGTAAATAATTATTTTTCCACCTCTGTCAGGTGGGGTTATAAAAATGATTAAAATAAATAATGTTGGTATGATTTTTTTTGTTCTTTTATTTTATTTGAGAGAATCACACTAAACCATTCCACAGACACCTTTGGGCTTGCACAACATACGGCCCCATATGTGTTCACTTTTCAGAATTACTTCCAGACACAGAAAGGAACAGATGTAAAGTGGCCATTGCCTTGGGTATTTGACCTGCAGCATAACCACCTCACTCTTATTATCCTTTACTTTCTACTGATCATGCACCAGTTCCCTTTACAGCTTCTCTTTTCTTACACATGCCTATTCATGTCAGAACTGATTCTCTGGTCTTCAGATTCCCTTCAAGATCAGAAACACTTTTGCTTTACTTTTGCCTTTCAGTTCACTGCCTGTTTTGGATAAAACTGAGTACAGAAGTATTAAAATACCAAGGGAAAGCCTGCTGTCACTGTGAGTTTGATCCAAAGTCCTTTGAAGTCACTCATAAACAGTGGTTCCCAATTTTTGCTGTTGGGCTTTGGATCCACCCGTGGCCTTCTACTCCAACAAGAAGCATAAGTATTAAAAAGTTTTCAGAAGATTCATCTGATGGGATTACCTGTTTGATTTCCTGAATAATGCTCTCTGAAGATTCAGATAAGCATGTCACCACTTGAAAGCTCTCGCTATTGCCTCAGGCTCCTCTGAAGTCATGGTGCCCAAGTTTCACAAGCAGTGGATAATTCCAGCCTTACAACTGAGCTGTTCTTTGGTCTCTCCCAGCTGAGAAAGGATACACTTTCTTGATTCTAACACCAGAGTTATCTGCTGCTTTTGAAAACATAGTATTCTTTATTAGAACATTTTTAATTCTGGTGCAATATTACTGGAACAGTCTTGGCATCATTTCGTGCCGCAAAGATGGTTCTTGGACAATTGGTTTTTTGTTATTGCCACCTCCTCTTTCTGAACCAGTGTGTTTCTTCCCAGTAGTCAGACAGTTTATATTTGAAAGACCTTGTCTTAATGGAGGTCATAAATTTTGTATCCACAGTCATGGAAGGAAGTGACAGTTCATCTCTCAGAAAGACCACCTATAGCAGGTAGACACATACACATATATATCATGTACAGTTACTTGTTTACACACCCAGTTTCTTTTCCCACAAAGTTTAGGCTACCTAAGATATTTGGCTCTAAAAATTTGAAGTGGGTTTATAATATCTTACAGAGGGCTAGAAGATTCAGTAGACAATTCTTTAATATTTGGTTCTGAATCTGAATTGCTACTACCATCTGAGGAACATTTTGGTTTTGTTTGCTCATGGCTTAGTCTGCTAAATTCAAGTACAATGCCCTACAATGACGCATCCTGTATCAATTCCCTTTTAAAACTAAACCATAGAAAATGCTTCACTGAGTCTGCATGACATGCAGGAATATATTGTGATGAACTGAGTAGAATATTTAGTAATGGCTCAGATTTTTCAAATTTTAACCCAAGTGCTTTGGTGAGAAGATGCAATCAAGGAACTTCTTCTCCCAGCTCTAGCTGAACGTTGTACTTAGACTTTTCTGACTTATCTTCTCCTTTGGGAATTCCTTTTCTTTGGCAATGAGCAGAGTAGCCAGAGCCATCGATGGGGCAGAGCAAGAAGGCAGGATTCTTGGGCAGTCTTCTGGGCAATACCAAATGTGTACATAGTGAAGATTCCCCCAGCCAGTTACTGCCATCACCTGGGACTTTGAATAACTCAGAGAATCATAGAGTCATTTAGGTTGGAAAAGACCTTTAAGATCATAAAGTCCAACCATTAACCTAGCACTGCCAAGTCCACCACTAAATCATGTCCCTATGCACCACATCTACATACCTCCAGGGATGGTGACTCAACCCCTTCCCTGGCCGGCCTGTTCCAATGCTTGAGAACCCTTCTGGTGAAGAAATTTTTCCTAATCCAAACTGTGCCTCCTGTGGTGCAACCTGAGGCCATTTCCTCTTGTCCTGTCACCTGTTACTTGGAAGGAGAGACCGACATCACTCGCTGCAACCTCCTTTCAGGTAGTTGTAGAGAGAAAGGTCTCCCCTCAGCCTCCTTTTCTCCAGGGTAAACAGCCTCAGTTCCCTCAGCAGCATCTCATAAGACTTGTGCTCTAGACCCTTCACCAGCTTCGTTGCCTTTCTCTGGACACACTCCAGCACCTCAATGTCTTTCTTGTAGTGAGGGGCCCAAAACTGAACACAGTATTTGAGGTACACACAGTATTCAAGGTGTCAGAGTGCAAAATGAGATTACAGTTTCATTGAAAAGATTACTTAGATGTTCTGTGTTTCCTGATTCCCTCTGGAAAGAAATGTGACAAATGTCCTAAAGCAATGTGACAGCCTGGGACAGACTTCTAATTCTGCTTTTGCTCTTGGGAGGTTGGCCTTTATGCATGCATGTATACACAGAGTGAGGCAAGCTTCCCGTCTCTGCAAAGACAGACAAAGAGCCACAGGTACACAGGGGCTATTCAGCTCTTCAGGGAGGTCTGCTCTTTAAATAGCTGCCCGCCTCCTCTCCAAAAGAAAGATGGGGACTGGACAGGAGCACCTTACAGGCTCAAACCAATCAAGGGCTACTAGGTGGAATATCATCTAGTGGTTATCACCTAGTCTTTAAAATTTTACTTTAGTGTAAGTGATTAAAAATTATGCCTCTAAATATCATATAATATCCTTAAATAGGCAGCACAGGTTATTGGACATTATAGACTCATATAAAAAGTCATTTTTTAATGGTACTGGGAGATTCATCAGGTTATAAAAATGAGCATGAAGGAGTTCCCAAAATGTTTTCATTTTATATGGCCAAAGGCTTTGATCAGTCTACTCTTTTGATTAATAATTGAATAGTTTCCACAAAAGAAAAAACTTTTTGCCTAAACAAGTAGCACTGCAGTCTTGTCCTTTGATAAAGTAGGAAAAAAGGGACACAACTTTGCATAATTAACAACTGTATCTTAGAAATTAATAGCTACAACAGAACAATTAAGTTGTGTTTGGCTGGGGCCATCTGTTTGCTACCTTTCTGTATCCATTCACATACCCCATCATTCACTGAATACAATAAGAAAAGGATGTATTTTTAATGTCTCTGAGCAATCATGGGTCCCTTGGTAAAGCACAGGTAAAGCATCAGAGACGTCACATTATATTTTTCCATGATATAAACATTTTTTCCTATGAAATATTATTCTTACAATTCTCAGCATTTCTTTCTTTGAACACAGTAAAAGACACTGTATAATCAGCAGCATCTAATAGGGTTTCTTTCTCCTCCACCCTCAGTGGGATTGCTGATTTGCTGTTGAGTTATTTCTTTGCTTGAAACTACTTCAGAAAATCCTTACTTGTCCTTTTAACCAATAGCATAGAAAATAAATGTCATCCATTCCAATCTGTTACCTCAAAGAAACAGAGCAAACAAACAGTTGTTAGCTAATAACACTGGGGAGTGATACATCAAAGAAGCAAAATTTACACCCATGCCTTGTCTTGATTGGAGTGTTCAAGTTTAATTCAGCATGCCACTGTTCCCTGCTGGCTGTTCATCAGTAACAAACCCTCCTTAGAAGCTGTCAATACTGAACACATGGACCCAATTAAATCTGTAATGAAATTTACTTATTTGCAGTTTCAGCCCTGATGTGGTCTCTGATTCATTCACCAAAAGGTTTCCATTTGCTGAAGGAGACTTTTTTATTTGTGGTGGAACCCTGAAGTGCAGAACTGAATGTGTGTTTGGTCAGTTACTGGCATACATCATAAAGTGGACAAATTAGGCACTGAACACCCTTTTGGTGGACAGCCCTGTTTTACATTTTCAGGCACTTAAACTATGACCACGCTAGTTATAAAGCTGTGACCTGTTCTGGTCAGTCTAGAGTCATGGGTTAGGATAAAAACATGGGTTAAATAATACTATATGTATAATATTTTATATTAAATATGCATATTCAGAGAAAATGTGTAATACGTATAATGCTGACCAAAGGTATAACAACCAAAGCACCTGAGAAGATAAACTAACAAAATAGAAAGCAACTAAAAAATCTGGTCACTTTATCCCTCTGTGGTTCAAGGTCACGATAATGAAATACAGGTGATCTGTTCACACCTCATATTCTGCCAGAAAATGTTTATTATTATTACCACCACAGTTCATTTGGTTATCCTTTCGCCTTTGAGGCAGATTGTAGTTCTGATGTAGTTGGCTGAGACAGAGTTAATTTTCATCATAATAACTTGTGTGGTGCTGTTTTGGATTTGTGATGAAAACAGCATTGATAACACAGGAATGGTTTAGGTATGGCTGAGCAGTGCTTACAGAGTCAAGGCCTTTTCTGTTTCTCACACTGCCCTGACAGCGAGTAGACTGGGGTGGGCAAGAAGTTGAGAGGGGACACAGCTGGGACAGCTGACTCCAACTGACCAAAGGGATATTCCATAGCATATGACATAGTGCTCAGCAATAAAAACTGGAGGGAAAGTTTGCCAGGCCTGCCATTGCTTGAGGACTGGCTGGGCATCAGTGACCCAGTGGTGAGCAACTGTTTTTCTGAGGGGTCTTTTTTTGCATTGTTTGTTTTCCTTTGAGTTTTTTAGGGGGTGGGAGGTTTTGTTTGGTTTGGTTTTTTGTTTGTGTGTTTGGTTTTTTTTATTTATTAAACTGTCTTTATCTCAACCCATGAGTTTTCTCACTTTTATCCTTCCAATTCTGTTCCCCATCCCATTGTAGGGCAGCAAGGGAGTGGCTGTGTGGTGCTGAGCTGCTGGCTGGGGTTAAGCCACAACAACTGCTCACACAGAAAATAACTAGTTTTTGTTACTGCGGTTGTTGTAGCATCTTGCCATGAACCAGGACTTCATTACACTCATAAAAACCTTAAAAATGGGAAGTCAGCTTTCAAACTGCTGTTTAATGAAAGGGGCAAAACAGGTAGATGAGGGATCACAAGGAGGTAAAACTGGTTCATGTCAATATTATTGGAAGTGGTGTTGGCAAACACACTATGCTTGTGGAGGCAGACACTTTTTATTAACAAATTTTGCTTTGTTCCTTCCTTTGGATTTTTGATGCTGCTCCTTCACACATTTGTGTAGTTTTGTCTCTCAACTCCTGAGAGCAAGGTTCTTCCTCCCTGTGCTTCTATGTTTTGTAGAACATCCAGCTGAGGCTAAATAAGTAAAAATAGGAAAAGAACCTTTCAGTTCAGGTTGGAAGCTGTTATGAGAGAACTGGTGAATTTAATTATTTCTGCATTATTTATGTAGCCCCTCAGCCTCTGAAGAAGCATTCTTTACCAATAGCCTGGCAGAAAGTGTATACTAGACCTAAGTTGTTTTTCCCATTATCATGATTAGCTTTTTTGCTTTCCTGAATAGGGTGTTGCATTCTGGGTCCAGATAGGGTTTTTCAAGCTATTTCTATTCTGGGTGGAAAAAAACCTTTCTCTTTGTTTGCTTGCTTTTGACACTGCTATTTTATATGGTTATACTGAATGCTTGCCAGTCATTCAGGATTGCAGTCTGTGGGGTGTCATTAATGGATAGTCCTTACTGGCCTGTGTACTCTTCATCTTTCATCTGCAAACCAAGTACAGAATACAAGAAGAGTAAGCTGGAAATGCTCTTGGTCTCCAGCACAGGAATGTCCATCTTTGCCGCAGCCAGCTTGCAAAACCATATTTGTTTATATGTTTATACTTGCCTTGTTCTTTTTCTTTCCCCTTTTCTTCCATGTTCCATTAAAAAAGGAAGCTACAACAGCCATCCAACCCACGTGTGTTTCCTGGTCAAGCCTCTCAGTTTTCATGTGTCCTACTGCTGACACCAGACACAGGATTTCAGTAGCTGCCAAATGGCATCACAGATGCCTTAGTCCTGCCCATGTGGCATATCCCAGTACAACAAAAGAGAGGCATCTTTCTGCAGGTCCTGTGTCATGTGTGCCAGCCCCATCCAGACGTGCCTCAGATACTGCAGGGCAGCTAAAAGGGCTCTGAGTTTAAGAACCTAAATATCTTTCAAAAAATAAACCTTTCTAATATGACACTAGAGTGGGGAAAAAAAAAAGGAAAAAAAAAGAAGAAAGAAGAGCATGCAAAAATGTTGAAACCCAACGTAAATTGTGCTGGCACCATCTTCCTTGGAAATATAGCTGATACTGAACAAAGGTTTTAAACGAAAGTTACTTCAAAGAGCTTTCATAAAATCCTGCTATGAGGTCCTGAAGAATTCTCTCCAAAGCAGAAATAGGTGTCCTCTCTTCACAGGCACAATTTGGGGATCTCTGAGAAGATATTTAATTAAGATAATTTTGCAAAGAGGTGTCATCATGTACTTTTTTTCCAGCCAAGGAAGGGAAGAGAGCCAAGAGGCTGGAGTTTGCAGCACCTCAAGGAGATGGCATCTTGCCATCTTCTTGCAAGCATATCCATGCCAGAAGTGCTTAAGTCAAATGGCACATAAAACAGAAACACCTGTCATTATTGCGCTGGGGGTGTGTGTGTATAATTATGTGAAACTTTGCAAAAAAAGAGTGCTCTTTCCTGCCCAGAGAATGTAATGAAAAGTTTTACTTTCATTAAGTGGAGCAGTATGGTTGGAGAGGTTGTGCTGCTTTTATCAACAGTTGGCCTCAGAGGCACCCCAAGGGGCACTGCTCAGCCCTCCCTGGAAGGCACTGGCGCACCTGGACCTCCCTGCCTCCTCCTAGCTGCCTCTTCACACCCACCTCACCTCTGTTCACCCTTGTGAAGTAAGGAATAGAAGATGGCTACGCTGCAATAAGGCTCACTTAAGAACTTTTCCTTTCATTTCAGGAAGAGTAAATCTGTCACTTGGATTGTATGTACAGACTTTTCAGCAATCCTTATCTTGTATCTTCATCAGCAAGCAGTAAAGCTCTGCCGAGACCCTGACAGCAGCTTTGCAAAGGGTATTCACGTCCTGATTTTGTGCCACCGTGGTATGAAGCCAACCCAGCAGATACATTTTGCTCTGCAAGCAAGAATTCAGGCTCTACTGCTCTTTGGTCCATGTTATATTACAGGACCTCAGTATGTGTGTCAAGGAACTGCTCTTATGATTTGGGGGCATCTGCCTCTAGATGAGGCATTCTTTGAGTTCGGTATGGCAAAAGGACATTTCCTTATGGATCTCCTTGTGGCAGTGAGTATGGTGTGCACCTCTGTGGCACAGGAGAAGTCCTTATTTCCCCTGCCCCCATTCCCAATCAGGTACAATGACACAGTGTTCTTTTCACTGTCGGCTGATACAGGAATGGTGTCTGGGGACAGCTGCTGAGATAATTAGGATAAACTGTTTCCTACCATAGACCTGAATGTAGCTGGTACTTGGGAGTGAAAAATTCCCAACTGCAGAACATTGAAGTAAAAGTTCTGGTGGTGGCACTTAAAATACAGAGAACACAGTATATCAGAAGGCAAACAAAAGTACTGGAGAAGAAGGAGAGAAGCACATTTTTACACTACAGAAAAGCTGTTTGGCTGAGGTACCTGTCAGGTCAGACCTAGTTGCTCATAATTAAGGAGGACTATAATTAATAAGAAAGTACATGAACTGAAGAAGGAGGGTATCGTATAGTACAGAAGATGCTGATCTGAGCCCCAGAATACCTTAAAGTGATGAGTAAGAGTCAGAGAAGTTTATGTTTCGTCTAGATCAGTTACTGAATTACAGCCAGACTTCCTTTGCTGTCCTGCAAACTTGATATGTAGATGATGTATGTTCTATTTATTACACACCTCTGCAGAAGCAATCAGTGAAACTAGGCTCACATCTGACTGGGATTCAGGGTATGTGTGTGTGCCTGGGCTGCAAAAGAGTATGACAGGACCACAGAAGTTTTACCATCCATCAAATGAGCCACAGGTGTCCTTTGGAGAGCTCAGCCCATGGCAAAGCCTACTCGATCAGATTCAGAGATCATCTTTGTACCAGACTCTCAAGCAGCATCTGAAGCTGCAGTAACTATGGCTAGTCTTCCTACCTGCCCTCCAGCCATGTTTCATAGAGTGAGCAAAGGACACTTCCCATTGGGTGCACATTGGCCAGCCTTCAGGCTCTACTTACAGGTTCAGGAGTGGCAGGGCTGGCAAAGATGGTCTTGAAGAGTGATCTCAGGGCCATGCCTACCAGACCATATAGAACTCTCCAGGCTACTTCAGACTTCCCAAACCCAGTGCCCTCAGACTCACTAGCAGGGTAGTTTACGTTGTGACTCAAACTCCTAGCAAACTGGAAATCAGTAGGACTTTTCCTATTTGAAAAGTAAGCTAGGAGTTCAGATGAAAGAGTGGTGGCCAGGGACTACTTACTACTTGGAGTGGACTGTTGGGAAATGACAGAATTGCTGCCAGAGATTGGTCTCTGGTAAATTTTGAAATTTAAATAGTTTCACATGCTGTGCTAAACTTTCATTAATAAGGATGTTTATTGCAATCTTCCCACAATTTTTTAGAATGGACCAAAATATGCAGCAGCAGGGGTTCAATTGTTGGGTTGATTAATTTTTAAAGTTGTTTAAAGTAAAACACCCACTTTTTAGAGCTAATTTTCATGTCCCTGCATGAAAAAGAAGAGGTTGTGCTTGGCCGTAATGAATATAATAGCAGACTTGGGTTTTGTTAGTCTTAAAATTTTTTATTAGTCTTAAAATTTTGCCTAGCTTTCTAGCTCCTAGATTAAAAAAATCTGGTCTGCCATGCCACATGCCAACCCATAAAGTGCCCCTGAGTCCTGGCCTAGAGCAAAAGCCAATAAAATGGACTGCTAACTCCCTACAAAGGTCCATCCACACATTTCATTCACAGAGTTGTTCTCAGCTCCATGAATGAAGATAGCTCTACAATAGTATATGCACTTTTATACACACTTTATACATGAAATCAATCTCTCTGTTTTTTCCAGAGATTCCTTCTAATTAGAGAGTGAACCTGTTTGAGATGCTGATGTTTTTGCTTTCATTCCTATTGCCACAGAATGCTTTCACAAGTGGTTGGGAATTGAATCGTGTTTTAGAAATATCCTTAAAGTCATTTAATCTCTCATAGTAGTTCCTTAGTTTTGATCAGAGTTCCAAATAAAAGTATCTTATCCTGAAACACCTTAGGGCTGCATCTCAGTCTTCCTCTGGAGATACCAGATGCATGTACTGATGCAGCTGTTCATACACAGGTCAATTCTGCAGGCTCTCTGTAAAATCATCTTTCATTTAAATTGTCATATTGAGGTGTGAATCAAATCCTTTTCTCTCAGCAAGTTCATATAAATTTCAAAGAACTTCAGGCACTACCAAATTCAGGGCTTGGGTATTTAAAAGTTCCCCAGTAGCAGTATGTTTTTCCCAGGCAAGATTTTTGCCCAAATAAACTGGATAACAAAGAAACATGTGAAGTAATAATTACTGGAGTTTTGATAATTGTTTTAACTAAGAGGAACCATATCCAAATACATATCCAAGAATCATACCTAGGCAATCACCTAGGGCCTGGAGAGGGTGAAAAACAAAATCCATTACTGGGAAAACTATTCAGCACCCAATGCCAATGTAAAACAAATAAAAGGACACAGATTTCCACACACAGTACAGCTGCATTATGAAACTCACTTCTAAAAGATATTTTGAGGACCACTGTTATAAGTGGGTTTCAAGAATGGTTGAGACAAATTCACAGTTGCACTGGCAGCTGTTAAATATGATGGATATTGTGCCATTGGTCTCCTGCTCTGGCTGCCTCCCAGTTTCTGAGTCCCAGGGGCATGAAAAAGCCAATGCTGACAAGGCACTTTGCTCTTAAGTCCTTTCTTTCATCATCCAGCAGAGGCTACTGCTGGAGGTTGGAAGAAGAGCTAGACAGAGGTTTAGTCTGACCCTCCTCAACTGCTATTCTGTGGATGGTAGGAGGAACGGGGAAAGTAGACTAGGACCCACTGGTAAAGAGCTGGGGCTTTCTCCCCTTGTCGAGCATCATGCTGGGGACATCCTATGTCCTGTCCTGTGTCTCTCTTTACCAGCGAGAGGATAGGGATAATACTTACCTCACACAGGTAAGATGGCAGTAAATCCTGTTAGTAACTGCAGTGTGCTCGGATACAGGGGCAATGAGGACTATATATAATCATCCACAGTACACAGCGATGGCAAAATACAACCTGTTTGCGGGTATCTGAGTATCCACCAAACCCCAAGGAACCCATGGAAAAGGGCAAAGAGCGTATACACTGAAGTAGAAAAATCTCAGAAAATGTTTAGGGGTCCACAAATTGAAGAAGGCTGAAAAAGCAATAGAATAGAATTTTCCTTTTCCATCACCATCTCCACACTACCTAATAAAAATGAGAGGCAAATAAACCAAGTAACATTTGTTCATTGTCTAAAAGTTTAGGAAAGTTGTCTCTTTCCTAACCCCATAAATGCATATCATAATCCCTATAACTGCATAAGCCTGTTCAATCACAGTGAAAAGTACGGTGATTTCTCATGGGTCAGCATCTTGAAAATATCACAGCAAAAAGAGACTTATTTTAAATTATTTCACTTTGAAAAACCAGTTCCATGACTTGAGTTACCTAACAGAAAAATTACATATATCCAGGGATAATTAAGCAAATAACAGACTTTAGTTGAGTTTTACCTTTCATTGTTCGTGCAAGTAGAAAAGAGCCATTTGGATCTTTATGAGTAACTGTAGACTCTGATTTTCTCTGATCAAAAATCCCATTCTGGAGCCAGGCAGATTCCCCAACACAACTCTTGTCAAGGCCTGCAAGAAATATTTGTCTCAGCGGGGGAAAGCGGGGAGACACTGCCTAGCTGAAAATTATACCCTAACAGAAATAGCTTGATATGCACTGTATCAGTTCTAAATGTTGATCATCATGAAATGGAGCTGATATATTTCTTCTGATTAAGAATTAGGTAAACCAGGATTTACAGTATTTACAGTCATGGAATATTTCAGACTGGAAGGAACCTCTGGAGGGCAGCTACTTTAGCTTCCCTGCAAAAAGCAAGGTCAACTTCAACTTTACCTAGTAAAGTTCTGAAAATCCCCCAAGGATGTAGTTTTTCCAGTATCTCTGGGGAAGCTGTTCTACCACTTACCTTCTCTCATGTCAGAATTTTCCTTGTTGTAAATTGTAATCATTACCTCTTGCCCTTTTGTTATGCACCTCCAGGAAGTCTGGCTTCATATTAATCCACCCATTGGGCAGCTAAAGACAACAAGATCCCTCTTTAACCTGCACTTCTCTAAGGTATGCTCCGGCCCCCTAACCATACTGGTGGCCCTCCACTGGATAAAGTCACTTGCTAATACCTCTCGTGTTGCTGGAGAGCTGAAAACTGGAGACAGTATTGCAGATATGGACTCACAAGGGCTGAGTGGAGTGGACTAATCACTTTTCTGGATAAGTTAGCTACTATTTGCTACTACTGTCAAGGATATGATGAGCCTTTGTCATTGCATGGGCACCCTGTGGACTCATGTTCAACTTCTTGTCCACCAGGACCAGCAGGTCTTCTTCTGAAAACTTCCTTCCTCCCAAGCAGTCAATACCCAGCCTGGGGTTGTTCCCTCCATGGTGCAGGACTTTGTATCTCTCTCAGTTAAATTTCTTGAAATACTTGTCAGCCTGCATATCAAGATCCCTCAATGGCGGTCATACCCTTCCATGAGTCAGTAACTTCAGGTAAGAATTCATTGGTATTACTGTATGAAATCCACTTTAATAATTATCACTAGTTCCTAAAAATAATTCACATAATGCATTGGGCTTAGCAGTATTCTGTGAAGTTGTGCATGTCTCCAGGATTAAAGTTACCTTTTCTAGAAAATTCACAATTTCTTATTGTCTTCTCATTGTTCAAATTAATGAATAAAGAGCAAAAACTTTCTTCTGCTTTGGTCTGTTAGCTCAGGAACAACAATAGGGCCAAGTGAAGTCTTTCCAATCTTTGGGTTTCCATTGTCAGATACTGCCAAGTGTTCAGCCACAGTTTCTTGGCTTGTGTTTATAGACCCGAGACTCCCAGGTGGTCTCTCCACCCAATTACCCACCAGGCTGGGATTAGTTTCTGTGACAAGCTGGAGGTGTCTTCAGCCTGGCATAGCCGCAGGCAAAATGCACTAATATGAAACATTCTGTTTCAACAGTATGCTATGCAATACGTGTTTCCCAACTTCCTTTTTGGACTGCCAAGTAATTTCTGAAATAGGAAATTTATTAGAACTTGGTTTTAGTTTTGTCAAGATCCTCAAAGGTTTATCTCCATCAGACACTGCATCTGTGATCTTCATTGGAATATTCTATTTATAGTCTTAAAAATTCCTATAAAACAACAGAACAAGAATAAAAATTGCTCTCAGTTTCCACCATGATGCTGCTTTCATCTTTAGTAATATTGTGCAGCTTCCTTTTCTTTCTGTACCACTTACAGCAGAGTTTTCCAAATTTCTTTCAAAATTATATGTAGTGGTAGGACAGAGACAAGTTGCAAAAAATTCATCCAAGTTAGTTCAGGGAGGAGAGAATATGTGTCAGAAGGATGAAGGAGAAAAAGTGAAGGTGTAAGACTTTCCTCATATGCATACGGACCATGACAGAGAGAGGAGCTGCTGCTGCTGGCACCATCACTGGTAATATCTACCATCTGCACAATGGCAGGACCCAAAAGACAAAATCTGGGAAGCTCTGACCTAGAGAACAGAGACACCAGAAGCTTGTTTAAGCCATAGTGCAGTCATAATAGCTGACATAAAGGCTGATCAGAAAGCAAGTTCTGGAGCGTAAAGTACACGTTACCATTATATGGGTTCCACTCTATGGAGCAGAGCCACTTACTTCTCAGGCAACCTTAGCAGATTGAATAATAAACTCTAAACCAGGGCTATTATATAGTAAGCAAATTGAAAGAAATAATATTCTTTCACAAAGAACTAGTGGTGAACTGCTTGCATTGTGCAGATTATTCCCAGTCTGACAAGAAATCAGCAGTATTGGAATTCCCAGTTTTAATCCATTTTACCACCAGAATTTCAAGAACCTGTAGGGGTCTGTAACCAGGAGACACCACCCTGAAATCGTGCTGAAGGACTCACAGCTGCCAGCAATTAGATATGTTAGGTTGGCCTCTTTGGAGGTTGCTGTTGGCTCATCACAATGAACCACTGCAGGTCCAAGATTCCTCTACATGCTGGTGTAACAAACCCTGTGGGCAAGGAACTGGAGCAGGGGTCTGCTTTCTGTTCCTCACTTTTCTTAAGAAAAATTCAACAAGAGACTATTAATTTTAGTTTACTACTGACTTAGAGGAGAGGAAGTTCAGCTTCCTCTTATTTCCTTGCTTTGGCTATTAGATGACACAAAAAAATAAGAAACTAGTAATTTTGTTTCCATTTTAACTGCAATTAAAGAAAGGCTCTCTTCCATATTTAAGACTGAACTGTGATGCCAAGGTTCCTTTTTTTATTATTTTTTTTATTATTCTTGCTAAAGCCCAGTATTTCCTTGTGGTAAGTTTGCAAAACTACATCCTTGTTCACAATGCATTTTTTTTTTCCCAACAAAATGGAGTGGTATGTTGTAAGCAAGAAGACAAAGACTCTTAAACATGTAGTTTTTACCTTTCTTTATATGTTTTGGTGCCTTTTATTCCAGCTTAGTCTTTAGGGTTAGTAGATTGTGTCAGAAGTACTACTGTTCAGTAGCTTAGCTAATAAAATGAGCAACAGGTTTAGATGTTCAGGCTAATACAGCAAGAGACAGGAATGTTGCTTGCTCAAGTAGAAAACATGTAATAGCTCTTTGTTCACAAAAATGGCAGGCTTTTTTTCATTAGTATGTTTAGTAGCACTGTAATCCAGCAAAGAAAACAATGTCGTTCTTACCACATTTACTCTCATTGATTTTCTCATTGGACCAGTAAAATGACAAACAGGTTAACCCGTTAACCAGAAAAAGAATAAAAGCCTGTCCTAGTGGATTCACTTGGCTTCTCTGTTTCCTCTGGGATGACAGGGCTTCATAGACAGAAGACACAGTCTTTCTCAAGCTGAACGGTGTGGTTGGCACGCCTGAAGGACAGAATGCCATCCAGAAGGACCTGGACAGCCTTGAGAAGTGGGCCCAAGTTGAACCTCACGAGGTTCAACAAGGCCAAGTACAAGGTCCTGCACCTGGGTTGGGGCAAACCCCAGATATCAATACAGGCTGGGGGATGAAGGGGTTGAGAACAGCCCTGCAGAGAAGGGCTTGGAGGTACTGGTGGATGAAAAACTGGACATGAGCTGACAATGTGCGTTCACGGCCCAGAAAGCCAACTGTATCCTGGGCTGCATCAAAAGAAGCGTGGACAGCAGGTCAAGGGAGGTGATTCTGCCCCTCTACTCTGCTCTGGTGAGACCCCACCTGGAGTCCTGCATCCAGCTCTGGAGCCCTCAGCACAGGAAAGACATGGACCTGTTGGAGCGGGTCCAGAGGAGGGCCACAAAGATGATTAGGGGGCTGGAACACCTCTCCTGTGAAGACAGGCTGAGAGAGTTGGGGTTGTTCAGTCTGGAGGAAAGAAGGCTCCAGGGAGGCCTTTCAGTGCTTAAAGGGGGCTTATGAGAAAGATGGGGACAAATTTTCAGTAGGGCCTGTTGTGATAGGACAAGGGGTAATGGTTTTAAACTAAAAGAGGGTAGATTTAGACTGGAGATAAGGAAGACACTCTTTACACTGAGGGTGGTGGAACACTGGCACAGGTTGCCCCGAGAGGTGGTAGATGCCCCATCCCTGGAAACATTCAAGGTCAGGTTGGACGGGGCTCTGAGCAACCTGATCTAGTTGAAGATGCCCCTGCTCATTGCAGGGGAGGGTTGGACTAGATGACCTTTAAAGGTCCCTTCCAATTCTATGATTTCTATATGGGCTTTTCTCATGTTGGAATCAAAAGCTGACCTGGTGTTTTATGGGGTATCTGACAAGACACAGTCAAACACTAGTACAAGAGATTTCCAAAGATAAATCCAAGTCACAATAGTGGAAGAGGAAAGTATAAAGCAGGGAGAGTTGGAAGAATTCTAGAAGACAGAGGGCTTTAGAATACAGCAGGAACATGTTATATCTAGGTGTGTAGGAATAAGAAGGATAAAGTTCTGTTGCAGAAATACAGTTGCTTCTTTTTCCTACCTGCTTTAAAACATTCTTCAAATTAATGGAAAACACTGTCTCTAATGACAGTACTCTGCCTACCTAAAAAACAACTACACATTGGTACATTCCTAACTTGCAAAATAAACAAAAGAACCTTCGCAACTACATTAGTATTGCTCATCTCACAGGGCAAGGAGGGTTTTAGTCTCTGGGCATCATTAATAAGGAGGCTACGCAGACCTTGGGCTAAAAATTGCAACCAGAGCCTAAGTCTATTTGTCACAGTTCCTTAACTGAGTCAGAAGTCTGACTCTAGGCTCTGCACCATTTGTCTTTATTAGAAGTTCAGCAGAAGTCAGGTCATCAAACATCCCTGGATTGGCTTCTGCATACCTTGGTTGTTGTAGATAGCCAATTACATCTATCCCAGTAGTTATGCTATAAAAGGACCATGATGGCCTGGTTCCTAGTCTATGCTCTCTCTAAGCAGCTTCTTCCTTTCTTAATATCTTGGTATGGGACACTTTTTTCCAAGAGGCTTGTAAGAGCTTGTATTTTACATCATCTTAATCCTTGAAACAGGACTGTTCTCTGAACTTCACTTCCATGAAAAACACCTCATTGTTTTCCCAGGGCAGGGATCTAACATGCTACAGACTAAAGAAAACAAATATACTGCTCGGGCCTTGATCTCCCACTTACGTGCATACTCAATTTCACATGCAATAATATTCCATTGATTTAGGGCTCTTCACAAGCAGAATATGTAGTGCATATGTATCTGTAAAACTGGGGTTGATACACTATCACATACCCAAACATTTGGTATTATTATTGGGGAAATACTGAAGTAAAGACCTGGAGATTTGAGCATAAGAAGAGAAAGAAATCACTACAATTTATAGTGTGGGAGCCATTTCTAGGCTCAAGAATCACAAAGTAATGATTTTCTGGCTATCAGAATACTGTTAATTGACACACAGGCTTTATGCTTTGCCAGGTCACCTCTTCAACAACATTGGCTAATGCAAAACATTTTGAAATTTCTCATTCCCTAAATTACTCCAATCTAAACATATCAGGGATTAATTTATATCTGCATTCCAAATGGCATAGTCCTTCAACTTTTTAGGTAAGCTTTCTCTTAGGAAAGGAACTCTTATTTGCTTTTATTGCAATGTGGCATTCCTTTTGGTTTAGAACTGAATGCTTTTTAAACATTTAAAAATTAACCTGCTGTTCGAAAGACGATGACTAAAAGTTTTGGAAACTCTCAGTCCCTTTGTGTGACTCCAGCAAACAACATAGACCATAACACTTTAAAAAATTCCAACCATTTGATCAGCTTGAAACAACTGTCAGTTTCCGGGCAAAAACTCCATTTAAATATATGCATTTAATAAAACTTGCATAATGAGAACAATTAAAATTCTGCTACTATGTCAGAGTTCCTAGCAGGCAGCCATGCCTTCTTTTTGCCTCTGCAGGGATAACAGAATTCATAACTTCATTGTCCACTTTTCACTGCAAAGAACAAGCTGTTTGATGCTGTCAACCGCACCAGGTTCCCACACCATCCAATCTGCATTATTGATCAACACATGCAAACAAAGCAGCTGATGTCATGTCTCCTGCTCTTTTAAAATAAGGAATATGAAGCATGAAGTCTTCTTCCCTACTTGTACTGAGTGCCAGAACCGGGGTAAAAAAAAGTCCTTTTTTCCCTATATGTACATTTCTTGCAAATGAGCTCCTAACGCCAGGAGAATGCATTCATATCTAAATATGACACATAAAGGAGTACATCCTTGATCAAGTAACATTTCAGGTGAACAAGCATAAATCTACTGAATATAGATTAACGTAAGTATATTAACAACATAACTAAGCTAACATAAAGTAAAATATAGGTTTGTTTCTCTAATATTTCCATCTGTACTAGCAACAAAAGGTATGAGGAATAAATTAATGCATTTTGTTACATTGCTTGAAACTTCTGGATTCTTTCACAGCCAGTTGTTACACTTGACTAAAATGCCAGTGAGGTTAATTGGGAAATTTGGCTTAGTGCCACTGCTTCAGCATCCACCAGAAGAGAGTTCAAATCACCAGGAATCTCAGTCCTCATATTAGTTGCCACTACACCAATAGTCCTTACTATCAACTTCTTGATATTCATCAACATTTGCAAGAAAATCTATTCTCTTGACCATCTTTCATTTTAGAGTGCTAACCTCTGTGAAATGTGGTGACAAAGCAGTGAAGAAATAGTAACAACAGGCTTTTCAACCATCTTTGAGCAGAATGGTTACTAATCCTGTAACATTTTTAGCTACTCTAAGGTAAGTAGTTTCATTTCTAGCTAAAGGGAACTACAGAAATGAAGCAGGAAGGTCAAAATCAACGTGTGAATCACTAGAGCCAAGTCCAAATGAAAAAAAGAAGGATCCTGTCCTTCTTGGTGGTTATCAGTGGAAAGGGTTGTTCATTCCAGCTGTGTCTCCTTGAGTGTTGAAAAGGAACAATGATTTCTGGTGAGCAGCAGCGTTTATTTGACTGAGGGCTTCCTGCCTAACAGTGTCAGATCACAGAATCACAGAAATGTTTCTGAAATGAACCTCTGCAGGTGTCAAAATCCCACTCAGACAGGAACAATTGCCAGTTCAGGTCTGCCACAACTTTGCCTATCCAAGTCTTGAAAACCTCCAAGAATGGAGATTCCATCAGCTCTCTGGGTGAGCTATTCCTGTGCTTCTCTACCTTCCCAGTGAAAATGTTTTCCCTAATGACCAACCTCTCAAACTGCACTTTGTGCTGTTGTCTCATCATATTATCTACTACTACGGCAATTACCATTCAAGTATTTGTAGGCTACTGCCAGACTGCCCCTTAGCTTTCTCTTTGCCATGCTGAATAAGCCCAGTTTCCCAACCCCTCTGCAAAGGCCGGCTGTTCAAAATCCCTGATCATTGAAGAAGGCCTCCACTGTACTCTCCCCATTTTCAACATCCACTTGAAAAGGCGACTTACGACAGGTTGCTGCATTCCAGATGTGGTCTCACCAGGGCCATGCAAAGGGATATAACAAATTCCTCTAATCTGCTGGCCACACCTTCCTAATGTATACTGTAACCCACTACGCACTTTTCCTTGTTCATAATGTCAGTGCACTTTTGGCTCATATTCAAGCAGCTTTGCAGAAAAGTGCCTGGTGTCCTTGTGAAAAAGAAGCTGAAAATGAGTCAGTAGTGTGCACATGTAGCAGAGAAAGTCAACCAGTTTTGGGGCTGTATTTAAAAAGAGTTTAGCCAGCAATCAAGGGAAGTGACTCTTCCCTCTTTCTAGCTCTTGTGAGACCACATGTTCTGTATGCCGTTTTGGGCTTGCTCCAGTACAAGAAAGATGTTGGCCACTGGGCTCACTCCAGTATGAAAGTCACCAAGGTAGTCATGGGGCTGAAGCACAGGATGTTTAAGGAAAGACTGAGGGAGTTGGGTTTGGTTGGCATGGAAAGTGAAGGCTGCGGGAGACATTATCACTACCCACAGCAATGTACTGGGAGGGAGTAGAGAAGACAGAGCCACTCTTCTCAGAGGTGCAGAAAGGACAATAAGCAACAAACACAAATTGGAACACAGAAAATTCCAACTCAGTATAAAGAAAAAATCCCAACATGAGCATAGATAAGCACTACGTCAGGCTGAGGTTGTGGAGTCTCCGTCCTTGGAGATATTCAAAACACAACTGGGCAAGGCTCTGAGCAATCTGATCTAATGGCAGAAGGTTCAACAATACAACATCCAGAGACCTGTCCAGCCTAAATGAGCCTGCAACTCTGTTTGGCCCCCACTGTATTCACAAGACCCTCTGCAGCAAAGTTGCTACTCACACAGCCTGTTCCCAGTCTCCCAGGTGCAGATATGTACTCTTTCTGTAGAAATTCATGCTGGCCCAATCCGCAAGTTTCTCAGGGACAATCTGAATATAAACTGCATCCTTTGCTGTATCAGCAGCTCCTCCCTAACTCAGTGACACCTGCAAATTGGCAGGACAATGTTTTTTGTTTTGTTATACAGATTACTGATAAAAATACTGAAGAACATCGACTCCATTATCAACCCTGGAGTACTTTGCTTGTTACTGGCTGCCAGCTGGGCATGGAGCCATTGAGTACTACACTTTGAGCCTGGCAGCCCAGCCAATTTTCATCTAATCCAATGGTCTGATCATCCAGCCCATACATTCTCAGCTTCCAGATGAGAGCTCCGGGGTCAGAAACCTTACTAAAGGCACATACACCTCCCTCCCCTCGTTCCCATAATCAGTCATTTCACTACAGAAGGCAATCAGGATAACTGTTTCTGATTACCTCCTTGTCCTGTTTGAGTTGAGAAATGGGTTCCAAGAGAAGATCATGCACACTGGTCTTCACAGGGGCTGAGGTGAGCCAGCAGCTGACAGTGTTCCAGATCCTCTTTTTTGCCATTCTTGAATATGACTGTAATGTTTGCTTTTTCCATTCATCACTTTTTTTTCACAGACAATACACAGGAGCCTTGCAATGACAGCAGCCAACAAGGCAACTACAGCAGCCAACTTTTTCAGCACCTTTAGGTCAGTCCCAAGGATATGCATATGTCCAGGTGAAGTAGTTTTTAACTTGTTCACCTAGTGCTGGCTCCTTCCCAAACTGTTCTGATACTTGCAGGGGTCAGGGAGAAGGTTCTGCCTTTGATTAGTATGGTAAAAGAAGCGCCAAATACTTCAGCCTTTTCCGCATAATCCACACTGTGTTTTATCCTATACACCAGCAGGCCTACGTGTTCCCTTTACAACTTGTCCTTATTGCTCAATTTAATGAAGTTATTTTTAGCTTTTTCTGGGTTTTGACTTGCCTGATTTTGTCCCTAAGTACCTTAGCAATCTTTTTATATTCTTCTTTTGTTGCCGGTTTTTGTTTCCACTTCAAACATGTTCACTGATTATATTTTAGTTCATCAAGAAGCTCCCTTCCAGTCAAGCTGGCCTTGTGCTGAAACTTCTAGTTTTCCCACACAAAAGGATGCCTTGCTCCTCATCCCTCAGTGAGTTCACTTTGAAGGAGTCATCCAGCTCTGTTGGGCACTCTGCCCTTGCATGGCTGCTTCCCAAAGGATTTTGCTTAGCAGTGCCTTAAATAACCAAGTCTGCTTTTTGAAAGACTATGGCCCTAGCTCTGCAGTTTTGTTTCCAGCCTTCCTCCAGATCCTGAACACCATTGCCTTGTGCTCCCTACAGCCTAAGATGCCACTAGTGACTGCATTTTTCATCAGTGGGACATTTTCTGTAGTTGTTTGGAGAAGGACTCTTCCTCTGTTCCCTACCAGTCAGGAGGTCTGTAGCAGACTCCCAAGATGTCCCCAGTGTTACTTTCCTGTCTGAAGTTGATGCAGAACCTCCCAATAGGCATGTCTCTAGTTTTTCCCTATAGAGTTCTGTGAAGTCAAGGAGAACCTTAATATAAAATATGACCCACTCTTTATCTTCCCTGCATATCACCCCTCAGGGGCCTGTTTGCTCCATGGATTCATTTCTCAGCATATCCTCTGTCCCCTGTGAACAGCTCCTAATAGAGACTGGCCTTGCTTTTTGCCTCCACAACTCTTGATTTCCTGGTTCATCGCGGGGGGTCACTAGAGGCACCAATGCATCAAGGACAGTGAATCATGCCAGATATTGTTCACTTGTCTGCTTGTTGGCAATGCTACCCATTGGATTGACTTAGATGGTCTGGTGAGACATAAATAAATTGCTTGGTGGTTTTTTTTCAAGTCTCTCAGCACTGTATCTCATTGCTTGCAATATTCTAGCGTATTAGCAGTGTTCGCTCTAATGATACATCAGGCAGTATGGACTAAGGAGAACACAAATTATATCCTTGGGCAAATCAGTCCCCAAAAGAGAGTCCATACAGGAAACAGAACTGGAAGAACCAATTTGCACAAAATACACAAATTTCATTGAAGGCATATAAATGTTGTAATTAGTGCTTATGCACAATTATTCTTAGGAGCAAATGGGATCTTTAAAGTGTACTAACATATCTGATATTTGTAAATAGTTGCATATTGATCTAAGCTGCAGGGGCACATTAAGGCATTCAGCTTGGAATCTTAAAGGTAGGTAGGTACTCTTCACCCATGAATTCATAACATGGCTTCAGGACTTCCATTCTTTGGGCTACAGTTCTAAGATTCATGCAAGCAACAGCTGAAGTGCCATGCCATGGTCTTAAGTCCTTGCTCTATTAAAATCTACTAGTTTACACTGGAGTAGGATTCACTCCATTTACTTTTTTTTTTTTAGCTGGTGTGGCTCTCTCAACTTCCAGATTCTTTGCATTTGCATTAAACATTATTCATAATAATACTAAGCATTTGTATGAGCACCCATGGGTAGAGTATCTTACAGACAGTAACAAGTTTCATTTGCAGCAAGTAATGTAATGTTGATTTCAGTTTGGTTTAAATTATTTATCTTTTTCTCTTGTGATTATATTAACCATTACAAGTGCTAAGAAAACAAGCTCTACAGTAAAAATTGTAAGTCATATTAAAATGCATTGGTTTCCTAAATGTAGTGTAAAACATTTGGACTTCATTTTCTTCCAGACACATTAAGTTTTTATGACTTCATTTTTGAAAGATTGTCCTGTGCTCCATCATTCATATTTGTTTTTGCTCTGGCACATTATTCATTTACCAATAAATTTATTATAAGATGGAGTTTTGAATCCTTGTATTTTGTGATTTTTAAAGTTCTTTTTTGGGTTCACCTAGAAATTCACATTAATGTCTCAGTTAAACGTAAGCAATTATCTGTAAGTCAACCGAAAAGACAAATGCTCAAGTGTAAGCAGAGTGCACTATTTCACTCTTCTTTGGTGCTCAAAAAGAGTACAGTAACAGCAAAGCTGGATGAAGGCATCCATTTTTCTTTCATTTCATTCCATGTATGAAAAATGCTATTATGACTTCAACAAAAAATTACTATTTTCATCAGCCATTCTTTTTAGTAACAAAAACTAGGTGCCATTCAATCCTATAAAAATATTTTTAGATTTATATAAGGTCGTTATTTTATGCACAAAAACATTTGCAGAAAATTAAATTATAGTTTCCATTATATGAAAAAAAACACCTTTTAGTTTCTCATAAAATATAAGGCATTCTGCTTTTTAAAAGGTGGCTGAAGGCAACTTCTATTAGAAGCATTGGCATTTACCACCACTATGAACCTCATCAAACCCTCAGTATGCTTTGATACTCTTGACCATGTGTGGTTTACAGTTAGCCTCCAGCCTCTAGAGTTAAGGTTGCTGTCAGAACAGTGTGAGAAAACTTTGTTCTTAAAGGCCAAACACTGTCTTTGTGTAAGCTGATTCTAAAGAGAACCCTCTTCCTGCATTTGCCACCAGCACTCCTTGTAACTCTGGGCGAGTCACGTTCCTCACTTGTATTCTCTGGATAATAATCCTCTTCTGTCTGCCTACTTCCAGTGCATCCACTTTATGGCAGAGACCATCTCCAATGGTGTAAGAATGCACTCAGTGCATGAAACAGAGCTTGCTGGTCCCCAGTCAGGCAGGAATTTGGCAGAATAAATACAACTTTCTTTCAGACTCATGTCAAATACAAGGTCCAAATTGTAAAACTTAAAAAAACTATCAATGGGTAAATTTAAGCCATATCAAATTAGATATTTTCCAGCTCCTGACCCTGAACCTTTTCTTAAAACTTGAACTCTGCAAACCAAATTATTTTTAGCTTCAAAACCCTTGGCTAATTTATTTTCATTTTGCTTCAGTTTTGTATGCCTTTGTGCTTCTGGTTTCTGGCAACATCTATGAGTAAGAATGCCAAAGTCCTCTATTCAAATCATATGCTTTGCCAAATGAAAAGGGGAAAACACTCAAAATCATGCAAGGCAGTCTTTTCTCATGAGTCTTCTGTTCTCATGAACTTTGTAGGCCAATTTTGGAAATGCAAAAGTTCATAATTTAAGAGACATCAGATAAGGAACCAAACTTCCTGGATTCACCCATTTGTCACTAATTCGTCTTCCTTCTGGCAACAAAGCAAGACTGCTGAAGGGAGCAAAAACCTAAAAAGAAGGGAGAAAAGTCCAGAAATTTTTAAAAATTTAATCAGAAGATCCTTGAACAAACTTAGAAGAAAGGCCTGGGAAAAAAAAAAAGGTGCAATGGGATGGAGGAAGCTGCCTTCAGAATGTGAATTATGGAGAGGTCAAAGGGGATGAATGACTGATACAGGCATCTAAGTGGATAGACATTTGTGCTTTGCCTTAAAAGCCAAAACAGGTACCTTGTACTGAACAGATCGGTTCAGACAGCTAAAGCTGAGGTGACTGTTACCTAAAATATTTACTGTCTTACCACCTTCTTTATTCTTATTTATACATCATTAATTATTTTGTTACCAATATTGGTAGTATTTAAGGATGTTAATTTTTATACACAGGTATTTGATGGTGTACTTATAATAGGCCTCTATAATTGTGATACACACCCATCAAAACTCTTGATTGTGATAAAAGCTACTATTACTTGTAGATAAACACTGTATATTTGAGTACTGTACTACAACATACGGGAACTTAACATACTTGTATGCAAATCCTGTGTGGGAAAAGGAAGAAAAGTATTCAGGTTAGTCTACGTTACTTACACTCACACATCTGTACATCTATCTATCCATGCACTGCAGTGTTCTGTGAACTTGCACTATGTCCTCTGCACTTCTCAAGTTATTTAAAGTTTCTTGATATAAAGCGCCTTATAAATTTCCGTTGTCTTGACACTTGGAATTACAGACGCTTTAATCATATGGTTCTCATGTCATCTGATCAAATTATTCTAATCTTCTGAATTTTCACAGCATTGCACGACTTTTAGCCACATGACTTTTGTCACATTCGGTGGATATCAGGAGGCTAAAACCTCACACATCACTTTGAAAATATACTCCTTTAAAGTGCTATTATTAATCATGATCCTGTGTGCCTGCTGGGATTCCTTGCAGTGCTTTCTTAGGCTCACAGCTGGTTTTGATTTCTGTGGACAATGCAAAATTCTGCTTTTCTCACCCACCAGACACTAACCTTACTTTCTTTGCTAAAGTCACAAGTCTGCAAAATCTGTATTTTTTCACTAAAGGAACCCTTTTTTATGACTAACCTAGTTTGTGTTTGGCAGAAATCCATTACATATTTTTCTCCAGTTCTAAACCCAACAGAACAATGGTAATTAATGAAAGAAACCTCTTAATAGCAATCTAGTATGTACACTAAATGTGCATCTGTCTGTAATATATAGATGTCTATATAGAGACATACTTGTAAATGCTGTATATGGAAATAAGTATAAGTAGTCAGAGGTACCAAATATATGTATTACTAAGATCTGATGAAAATTAAGTCTAAACTTCTCTTAGATTTGACTTGAGGCAACAACACAAAATGTGTCTGCCCAGCTTTCTACACTGGTTGTGATCTTTAACATTTACATCGAGTAGTGCACAAGTAGCTCAGACAATCACAGCCCAGAGTGCCCCACGATTACTGGTCAAGAAGTAAATAGCACTGCCAGCCTCATATGTCACCTTGTCTAGAAGCAGCCACTTCCAGCCTGAGACTCTTTCTCCCTTTCTTTCTTAAAAGTCTGTCCTCTCTTCCAAAAAACAAGACAAGCTCCAGTCTACCATTGCATGGTGGCCACAAAGTAGCTCTTAACATTAGCTGGCAAGTTCTCCTCTCAGCATTGTCAATAGTTGCTCTTTAAAAAAAAGCAACAACAAGCATTTTTCCAAGAGATTAATTTATGGGGTTCTCTGATGCCAGTCCATCTTTCTTCCCTTTAGGAAGTATTTGTATAGGAAATTCAGCCTCCCAAAACTGCTGGGAGGAGCCCAGGAGTGCTGCCCTCACATGTAGAGCTCACATGTAGAGAAAAAGAGTTCAGCTCTTTCCTCCGGTTCCTTAGCAATAACTTTCAAATGAGGGCAGAGGAGAACATTACAACCATCAGTTAATACCCGAAAGGTTTTCCCTGCATTTTAAACAGCCTTCTGTCTGCTGAACAAGAGAACATTGAGGTGTTTGCTCGCATTCACAGAAATGATCCTTTATTAGAGATACCTGATCTGTGTTGCAGAATTACAGGATGTTGCATGAGATCCAGTGTCCTGGATCCAGTAGCCCTAATAGGGGGTTTACCTTGTTGCACCAATGTAATACTATTCACAATAAGGAAAATCTTGTCACCTTCAACACGAACTCAAAACTCACTCTTATTGGAGCTTCCCAGCTGTAGTAAAGGCAGAGGTCTCCATATCACCAGCAGGAAATGAGGATCGCCTTTTGTCTCTTTGCCATCCATATGCTAACAAGTTCTTAGCAGGACTGAAAGCCTTTTTTAAAAAAAACCAAAAATTCATTATAGGAGTAAGGTGTTTAGTTTTCTACTTCCTTCTCTTCTTTGCTGACAGGTGTTTGAAACAAGATCAACCTTTGATTATTGCCAGAGGAAATGGATGATCTGAGCTCAGCTAGATTACTCCATGTAGAAAAAGATACCTATTGCATATCAATAACCTTTTCTGGGTTTTGTTCACAGGATCAAGGCTTGATTTGGACTTTTTCTAGACTTCTTGACTGCAGGTTTAACCAAACTGTCAAATGCAGTTTACATTTTCAAGGCTTCCAGTCAAAAGGGCTACATCTTCTGGTTTTCTGTAACTGAAAGCTTAGGTTAATTTCTTAGCGGTAAACTTTGGTAACATAGACAGGTAAAAAATTTAAGTCACCTACCTGCATAAAGAAAATAAAGTCTGTACAAACACATTCATTCTCTTCCCTTTTTCCTATGTTTCTTCCCTCAGTTTCTCTTATCTTCAGAGATTCCAACTCTGTTGACCAAGAAAATACTTTACTCTCTCTCCAAACTTCATGTTGAAGTGGGGAGTGTTTTCTATTTATTTGCCTTTGTGAAGTATTCTCACAGATACTCCTCTGACTCTTCTAAACTCAGCTCCATTCATTTTTTTACCACAATCATACACTTCTATGATTTGACACTTACATGTAACAGTTCTTTTTGTTTCATCATCTCTTGTCATACATACATCCTGACATACATCAAGGTTTTTATCTTTGTTATTTCTGACTACCAGCTCTTGTTTTCCTTACAATTATCTGTTTCAATTTACTCTAAATTTCTCATACAATGTCTCTGATCATACATCTAAAGTCAGTGCATGCTTACAAAATTGGCCTGCTTGTGTTTGGGGATTCAAGCACTGGACACTGAAATTATAAGGGACCAGCTGTGTCAGATGAACGTTTACAAGTCCATGGGCCTGATGGGATTCACCCCAGAGTACTGAAGGAGCTAGCAGATATTATGGCAGGAACCCCTTTGATCATCTACCAAAGGTCTTGGGAGTCTGGGGAAGTCCCCGCTGCCTGGAAGCTAGCCCGTGTTATTCCAATCTACAAAAAGGGTGTGATGAAAGACCCAGGGGAACTATAGACCTGTTAGTCTCACCTCAGTTCCTGGAAAAATCATGGAGAAGTTTATACTGGCTACTGTTGAGAGGCATTTAAAGAATAATGCAATCATCAGGGACAGTCAGCATGGATTCACAAAGGGAAAGTCCTGTTTAACCGATTTGATATCCTTCTATGATAAGGTCACCTGCCTAGTGGATGAAGGGAAGGCAGTGGATGTAGTTTTTCTGGATTTTAGTAAGGCTTTTGATATTGTCCCTCACAGCATCCTTCTGGACAAGTTATGGAGTGTGGCATGAGACGATTCACAGTACACAATTTTTACTGGTCAGTATTATCTTTCTCCATTCTGTTCTGTGGTTCTTAATATCTGGAACTCTTATACTTAATTTTGATTTTATGGATATTAAATTCAAATAGAAAAATTTCTGTCTTATTTCCATTCAGCTGACCCCTATAATGGAAATGTAAATAGTATTCCTTCTATAAATTTAATCTAATTATTTATAATTTGTTCCACAATTTGATAATATAATATTACATAACATTAAGGTTCTATATTAAAATGGATGATTCAGCTCTTTTTGTTAAATAGGAAAAAAAACCAAACCAAACAAAAAGAAATCTCACTGTCTTTTAGGTTCCCTTTCTGGTCAACAGGAAGACACTTTCTGTCCCCTAGCTATAAAGGGAGCTCCAACAACAAGTCTAGACACAGCTAGAATGTAGTTCAACTGTCCACACATTGGTGTGACATGCCTTTGAATGCCCATGAACACATGGCATCCACAGGGGATGGGTAGATGTGTCACAAGGCCTATGGAGGACCCTCCCTGAGCAACATCTAGAAGACAGGAAAGATTGCCTAAGACATCTCAAAAGGTATTGCCTGAATACCTCCCAGGTTGCCTATATGTAAATGTTGTCATCATAAACTGAATTCCATTTCTTAGTTTCTGACCACTTGCCCAAGTTCTAGTGCCTCCTGCTGTTTCTGACATTGTCTGGCCTTTGGCTGCCATATCCAAGGAATGGTTACCTGACATATTTTCTAGCCTTATTTTGCAAAGAAATAGGTGTCCAATGCTATTTGCATCACTCTAGGATATTAGACTTCTGCACAAGGCTGACACGTATAGCACAGCTCCTATGGGATACTTCGTTACCAGAAATTCACCAGCTTCACAGTAATTTCTCCCACACAGGCATTTTCTAAATCTTTACAGCTTAAAAAGATTTGCCAGTGGAAGCACCAACAGAACAAAGTAGACTAATGTAAAATCTAGAAAGCTTTCTTCTATTTCTCTACTAGGGATCACGGAATTAATTCTCAACAAGAAAGAGCCAGAATCCTTTCACGGTTGGATTAATGAGCTCTTTTCCTCATTTGTGATGATTCAGCTGATTACTCATTCATCAATTTAGTACCACTTTATTCTCAGTGTTCCCTATTCCCTTCAAAAGAGACCCAAGATTAACTTAAAACAAAGAATTTATTTAATAACATAAGTAAGATATGTCATTACGTTAAGGCTACTACAGAGAGTAGAGTTCTCAGACATAACCAACAGTTTTTTCCTCTGATTAGCTAATCCTGGCCAGAACTGAAAAAAAGTATGCACAACGGCACTTGCACTTTGCAGTGAAATAACTACTTATCAGATATGGCACTATGTATTTACTGCTAATTGCTATAATTAGTTATAATCATTAATGAGGGGTTAGCAAGTAAGTTTCACACACTCTTTCTCTCTCTTCCCTTGAGAGACTGCATATTTCCTATGTTATCTTGCTGTTCTCCTTGTCCAATTCTTTTTTTCTTTGACACAGGCATGAACCCTCTTTTTGTCTGATTTGAGGACCCAGGTCCTTTATTTCTTGTGCAAGGAACTTTGCCTCCATTGTTTCACTTCCCACAGATGTGCTAGGCCCTTTTGCTTCTGCAAATTTTTTTCCTATAATCAACTCTGATTACAGGAAAGGAGTTTAAATTCCCTGTAAAGCATCATGCAGACATATGATGATATATTACTACTTGCTTGATCATCACAAGTCACTCCCAGTTCAGAATGAACAGGACAACATAGCGTAAATAACATTAGCAATTTCACAAGAGCGATGTAGTGTATGCATCCTGCTGTAGTCAAACTGAAGGCCCATGCCTTCACTCACACCAGTGCTGCCTATTTGCTCCTAATGGTTTAAAAGAGTTGGCTAGCAGGTTACATGCAATCAAATAAACCTCCAATGTCCATGAGGTGTCTTTTCAGAAGACTTCCTTTCTCTTTCTATATCTCAGCTGTGTGTGGGACCTCTGCAAGCCATGGCACTATGTGCTAACAGGTTCGCCAGAGTTGTTTTATAGTTCACTCCAAAGGGTGCACTGGAGCAAAACATATCATCAAATCAAAACAGTATCTGCACTTGACTGGTTATACAGTCTATTCTGAATCCTTTTAGTCCCAAGGAGTGATGATCATTTGAGTTAAATTCATTCCTGCTATTAAAAACCATGCAACTAATGTGTCAATGGAAGTTAAGTACCTTCTTCAAATTACTTTGTGGTAGTCTCATTCATCTCCAGTGTCTCAGGGGTCATTAACTGTTTGCACAGAAGCACATGTTTCATCTTGGAGAGATTTAATCTTTGGAAGGTCTCTCTGACCTACTGATCAATTCTTACCACAGATTTAAACCAATTGCTATGTCTTCTTATCTAGTAACAATTTCATCTCTGAAGTTAAACATGCACAGTCTGGTGCAAAAGCTTAACATTTGTTAAAAAAAAACTCCCACCAATCTACAGCAACTGCTTTGGGCAGTTCACATGGTTAAGTACCAAGATGTGCACTGCTGCACAAAGGATGTTGAAACAGGTTTACATACACAGAGCTTTATCAGCAAGACCCATAGCTGAAGGACCCTAACTGTCAACAAGCATTGGTTTTAATGGTGAAAGTTACTTCTGGAGAAAATAAAAACAAAAAAAAAGGAGAGAGAGAAAAGGAAAAAAGGAAAATTCTTCGTAGGGGTCAGCAGGAAAGAGTAGTGATGGGGTCCAATAGAGGCAATCTCCTCAGAGAGGGCTGTCCAGTGCAGCTTTTGCGACTGTGACCAAGAATTTTCACTGGTTTTTTTTCAGGAGTACTGTACACTTCTCACTGGCACCTGCTCAGGCTCCCTGTTGATTGTTCCTGTCAAGATACTCCTCACACTGAATAGAATATGCTTGAGTCGGCACAAGTGTTGCGTGCGATCAGCTGCAAAGCTTCCATCCATATATATTATTGGGTAATATAAGGTACTTAAATTACCACTGTTTACTTTGTTATACACTAATTTTTAGTTTAATACAAATTACAACCTACAAAATAAGGGGTAAGGATAGGGTAAGGAGGGTAAAGAAGGTAAGGAAGGGAAAGGTAAGGAAAGACGAAGATTCCCACACCAGTGGCAGGCCCTTCCCTTGAGAACAGTCATTCCAATGTCAGGGTTTCCAGATGCAAGGCCTTGAAAGCAGCAGCACAAAAACAACTGCATGAGAACAAGGAGAAAATAGTGCCCCAAAGGCTTTCAAAACACATTGCCACAAGAGCTTAGGTGAGAGGTTACAGGGCTGCCAGGGAAAGGCAGGCCAGAGCCTTGCAAATGGAAAGGCCTAAGCACTGCAAAAGCGAATGTACCGTGCAACAGAACTTATCTCACAAAACAGAGCATCTGTGGTGCATTATTTATTTTTGAAAAATTAAAGCTGAATCTAACTTTGAAAGTTGATTTTGTAAAACTACTGTCTAGCCAAGGGAATGATAGCATAATAGCAAAATAGCTTCTCTACAAAACCATGAGCATGTGCCTTGCTTTTCTGGCAAAGGATTTTGGCAGGACTGTTGATCTGCTTGAGGGTAGGAAGGCTCTGCAGGGGGATCTGGACAGGCTGGATCGATGGGCCAAGGCCAATTGTATGAGATTCAACAAGGCCAAGGGCCAGGTCCTGCACTTGGGTCACAACAACCCCATACAATGCTACAGGCTTGGGGAAGAGTGGCTGGAAAGCTTCCTGCTGGAAAAGGACCGAGGGGTGCTGGTTGACAGCCAGCTGAACATGAACCAGCAGTGTGCCCAGGTGGCCAAGAAGGCCAATGGCATCCTGGCTTGTATCAGGAATAGTGTGGCCAGCAGGAGCAGGGAAGTGATTGTGCCCCTGTACTCAGCACTGGTGAGGCCACACCTTGAACACTGTGTTCAGTTTTGGGGCCCTCACTATAAGACAGATATTGAGGTGCTGCAGCATGTCCAAAGAAGGGTAACAAAGCTGGTGAAGGGTATAGAGCACAAGTCTTATGAGATGCTGCTGAGGGAACTGAGGCTGTTTACCCTGGAGAAAAGGAGGCTGAGGGGGGACTGTATGGCTCTCTACAGCTACTACCTGAAAGGAGGTTGTAGAGATGAGTGTCAGTCTGTTCTTCCAAGTAACAGGTGACACAAGAAGAGGAAATGGCCTCAAGTTGTGCCAGGGGAGGTTTAGATTGGATATTAGGAAAAAATTTCTTCACTGAAAGAGTGGTCAGGCATTGGACCAGGCTGCCCAGGGAAGTGGTTGAGTCACTACCCCTGGATGTATTGAAAAGACATGTAGATGTGGTGCTTAGGGACATGGTTTAGTGGTGGACTTGGCAGTATTAGGTTTACAGTTGGACTCAATGTTTTTAAAAGTATTTTCCAACCTAAATGATTCTATGATTCTAAGATTTGTCCAACCTAGGACATGATTCATGTAAAATGCACTTGTAATTAAGGGAATGGTACACAGTGCCCAGTATTTGGCATCTCCTAAGTCTAGAGATGTCTAAAGCACATCTGATGCCTCTCTGGTTGTCCTGAGTATCCCATAAGAACCTGAAGAATCTACTTGAGAAATGCTGGATTCAGCAGAAGCTCTTCAGGGAAGAGCTGGATGTTTTGGTGTTCCTAAACTGAAAAGATCAGTTATGCTCTGTTGTTGAAGAAAATAGAACCAGCTCATTCAGAAGGAGAAATAGGAGCATTATCTGCAAAGGACACGGAATGATTTCCATTTGTCCACTCTGTTCTACTTATAAAAAATCTTAAGGGCACCCAGGGCAGACTACCTCTTTTAAAGTGTTTCCACAATGGACTGAGTTCCTAAAAACCTTAGAACAAATGATAGGAAGTAAGAGTTCAGCTTCTTTCCTTACTTTATGCTATCCCTGGAAATAGATCTAGTAATAGCTAGCAATCCCTAGTAACAGCTGACTTTAAAAAGGACAATAACTTCTGGTCTGGATTAAAGAATGATGACCTCAATAATTAATCTTTCACTGCTGTTTTGGTTCTTTGTAAATAGAAAAATGTGCCAACTGCTACATTTGCACTCCTTGACAAGTGAACAAGACATCACTCTTCAAATATGTTGATACTTATTGCTTGGCTTTTGATGGCTTTATCACTAGTCAGTTAGTATGTGGAATTTTTTCCAGTTATGCTCTTCACATCAAACCAGTATGAAATGGCCATAATGTCAGGACGATGAGCTTATGGAGACAGCAATAATGTAATTTCTACCTCTGGAATCTTATTTAGGGAGGAATTTGGATACTTTTCCAAGGTCAGTAGGTCTGTGTCAATGCACGTCATTGATACCCAGAGGGAAGAAAGGGGCATTTCTAAATACGTTGTTTTCAAAAAAATGCCTTTGAGGTAGTAGGAGGTCCAAGATGTCCAGACTGTTACAAACATGGAAGCTTTTATTCTAGGCTTTAAATACATTTTGTCACCCTGATCCCACATAACATACAGGCACTAAATAGACCGGAATATTTAAAATCAGGCCACTCATTTGGCCACAGACATTTCTAGATTAGATAAACATTTGCATGACTGAGACTCCATGTATATTGTTCTACATTGAACCCTTACTGGAACAGGCACCCTGTAGAATGGGTCCCACCTCACTGAGTCTTTGAGAAGTTATCCTGGCTAATGAAATATATTAACTGCCTCTCATACTCTTACTTCTAACACTGTTCCTGTATATGCTCTACAGTCCTTCTTCAATTTCCAAAGTTTTGATTCTACCTGTGTAAGGTCATGAGCTACAGACATCATCTATGTAAAGGGTTTCTATTAGGGCCCAAATAATTGTAAAGAAAAATCTTTGAGATCAGTGGCTACTCAGGAAATATAGTGAATCTGAATATAAGCCTAAAGGTGTGCTAATTTCAATTATTTGACTGAAATGTCAATGACAATTTAAGGGGTTGGGAAAGGGAGGGAAAAGCTCAGTGTGACAAAATATCACAAGCTGACCACAATTAAAAAGGAAAAAACCACAACATATTTTCCTTCTAGGATATTTCGCTACTCTTGTAATCTAAGCCAATGACAAAGGACTGTCTAAGGACAATGTCTTTTAACAATTCAGTTCCTAGAAAAAGTACAGTAACTTACATGTCCATAAGCCAAAAACTCAGAGCAGGGTTTACCCTAACCAAAGCATTAATATAGCTGTCTTTGCAGAATTTTTGTTTATCTGGGAAGCAGTGGATAGTAGTAATTTCAGCAGTGTAAATGGCCATTAGGGAAATGATAAAAATTATCCCAAAAGCTAAACTTTTAAAAAATGTTACAGTTGCCATTCTGGTTTGAGTACTTTTTTTTTTTCTCCTATAGTCTTTATTCAGCCTTTCCAGTCTCTGTCAATCACACCACCAGTCTTTCTTGTTTTACACTCAGCCAAGAATACTCCAGAAAGTCTTATGCTGACTGTGTCTTTGAAAAAAAGACTTCATTTATCATGTACCCTTGTGTTCAGATACAGATGCACATGCAGTGGGCTGTAGCAGGAAAGATCAGGCATATTTTATTGCCTTCATTAGCACTGAATAGGCTGCTAGTGTCAAGAACTTGATTCAGTTTTCTACACGTAAGCATCTGATGCTCTTTGAGGTGCTCTAGAGTGCTCCACCTAGCCTCCAGCAGCAGGTCTCGAAGGTCATGGTTTCCCCCCAGGTCTATATCTTCTCTTCTGGCCCACTAAGGATGTGTCAGATTCATAAATCTAGAATCATTTTAGACAGCCAAAGGCAACTGAAACACTGTTGGCAGCATGTCTACATTAGGGTGAAGGAAGTTGTTCTCTGGGCTCACAGCAATGACAAGAGGCTCAGTTCGGCATATGTGAGACATCCTGAAAAAGTGAGGAGAAAAATAAACAGCATAGGCAAGAAAGAAAAAAGTTAGGCTGTAATATTGAGCAACAGAGCATAAGCAAAGCCTGGAAGAGTTTCTACTCCAGTGCCGGATACCTAAAAATTAGGGCAGGGGAAACACTGGGTAGGCACTGAGTGGTCACCCTGATACAGCACCACATCAGAGGTCTCCTAGAAGGACAACAATCAGTGCAATGCACTCTTTGCAGGTTTGCAACTTTAGAGGGGAAGGATACATAAGTAAGGGAGTAGTGCTGTACATGAAGTACAGCAGCTCAAGTATTATAAGGAAAAATAAGCACCCTGAAATCTCTATTGGTAGAAAACCCATGTTCCAAAAGCGAAAGTGTAATCTAGAACTGTTTTACTGAGCACATTTTGGAACAATAATAACAATCAGAAAAGGTCAACAACACTAGAGAAGCTGTGAATTTTGAAGATTTAGTAACAATGAGAGATATCAGCTGCCTGGTAAAGGACTGCTTCTTCAACCAGTCAGCTGCAGGAACCACAAGATGTGGCCTTACGGGGTCCACAGGGCCTAGTTCAAAAGACGTTAATGGGAAAGCTATTCTGCAAAGGTAAAATCCTGCCTCACTGATCTGCTGCCCACAGACAAAATACATCCAGATTTTGAAAAGCCTTTACCAGGCTCCATGTTAAAGTTATTACTGCCGGAAAGCAACAGCAGCAGGGCTACTCAATGAAGCAGCAAGCCAGGAGCCAAGTGTGACCCTAGCACAAGCAGTGCCCTCACCCTTGGGCACCCACAGTGCCTGAGCAAGGCCAGGGTAGTGAGTGTAACAGGTGCCATCACCTGCCCAGTGACCATCATGTAAGGTGAAGTCAAGTGCTGAGTCAGGTCTAGGATTAGTCCAGGAAGTCCTGCCAGGAAGAACAGGAGATAGAGAAGGAGATTGTCTACAGCATATGCCCAACCATGAGACAGAGCTAGAGATGATGTTGGATGTGGAAGGTAACCTTGCCATGAAAGATGAGGAGAAGGCTGAAGTACTTAACGCTTTCTTTGCCTCAGTCTTTAATAGTCAGACTGGTCATCCTCAGGGTTGTCAGGCCCCTGTGCTGGGAAATTGAGATAGTATGCAGAATGAAGTCCCAGTTGTTGAAGAGGTGGCAGTCACCGACCTGCTCCTTCACCTGGATGTTCACAAGTCAATGGGGCCAGATGGGATCCACCCAAGGATACTGAGGGAGCTGGCAGAAGAGCTTGCCAAGCCACTCTCCATCATTTATCAGCAGTCATGGTCAACCAGGGAGGTCCCAGATGACTGGAAACTAGCGAATGTGACACCCCTCTACAAGAAGGTTTGGAAGGAGGATCCGGGGAACTACAGGCCTGTCAGCCTGACCTCGGTGCCGGGAAAGGTCATGGAGCAGATCATCTTGAATACCATTATGCAGCACGTGTGGGACAACCAGGGGATTGGGCTCAGCCAGCATGGGTTTATGAAAGGGAGGCCCTGCCTCACTAACCTGGTCTCCTTCTATGATAAAGTGACCTGTTAGTGGATGAGGGGAAGGCTGTGGACGTTGTCTACTTGGACTTTAGTAATGCCTTTGACACTGTCTCCCACAGCATTCTCCTGGAGAAGCTGGCTGCTCACGGCTTGGACAAGTGCACTCTGTGCTGGGTTAAAAACTGGATGGACGGCTGAGCCCAGAGAGTGGTGGTGAATGGAATCAAATCCGGTTGGCAGCCAGTCACGAGTGGTGTTCCCCAGGGCTCAGTGTTGGGGCTGGTCCTGTTCAATATATTCACTGATGATCTGGATGAGGGGATTGAGTGCACCATCAGTAAGTTTGCAGGTGACACCAAGCTGGTTGGAAGTGTTGATCTGCTGGAGGGCAGGAAGGCCCTACAGAGGGACCTGGACAGGCTGGATCATCGGGCCAGAGCCAACGGTATGACATACAACAAGGCCAAGGGCCAGGTCCTGCACAACAACCCCATACAACGCTACAGGCTTGGGGAAGAGTGGCTGGAAAGCTGCGTGGTGGAAAAGGACCTGGGGGTGCTGGTTGACAGCCAGCTGAACATGAGCCAGCAGTGTGCCCAGGTGGCCAAGAAGGCCAACAGCATCCTGGCTTGTATCAGGAACAGTGTGGCCAGCAGGAGCAGGGAAGTGATTGTGGCCCTGTACTCGGCACTGGTGAGGCCGCACCTCAGGTACTGTGTTCAGTTTTGGGGCCCTCACTACAAGAAAACCATTGAGGTGCTGGATTTTGTCCAGAGAAGGGCAATGAAGCTGGTGAAGGGTCTGAAGAACAAGTCTCATGAGGAGCGGCTAAGGGAACTGGGGTTGTTTACCCTGGAGAAAAGGAGGCTGAGGGGAGACATCGCTCTCTACAACTACCTGAAAGGAGGTTGTAGCGAGGTGGGTGTTGGTCTCTTCTCCCTAGTAACAAGTGATAGGATGAGAGGAAATGGCCTCAAGCTGCATCAGGGGAGGTTTAGATTGGATATTAGGAAAAACTTCTTCACCGAAAGGGTTGTCAGGCATTGGAACAGGCTGCCCAGGGAGGTGGTGGAGTCTCCATCTCTGGAGGTATTTAAAAGAAGGGTAGATGTGGTGCTTGAGGATATGGTTTAGTGGTGGACTTGACAGTGATAGGTTAGCGGTTGGACTCGATAACCTTAAGGGTCTTTTCCAACCTTAACAATTCTATGATTCTATGAAGCTACACCAGTGATACAAAAAAGAAATCTCAGCCAGTAAGCCAGGGCAACAGGACAACAGGCCAAGAACAAGATTACTTACAGCCTGAAATAGAGCCCCTGGTCTCACAGGCAGAGGTGCTGGTGTGGGTCCCAGGTGAATCTGGTCAGGGCAAATAAGGCTTACTCATGCCCTGCCAATTATGGAATTTAAGTCACCACAGGACTGAAGGAAAAGTCCTTTTGTGGAGTTAAAATTGGTTAGAGGAGAGAAAGTAGAGTTTCACTAGTAAAGTCCCTTGGCAGTTGCTGCTGGGACTGATTTTAATTGACATCTTCATCAGTGACCTGATGAGAGGAACATCTGAGTTCTCTAAATCTGGCAATGGTACTAAAGCCTTTCAGGTAGTCAAATGCTGAGTTAGCAGGCAGAAAGTGGCAAGTGAGTTTCCATGTAGAAAAACATAAGATCATAGAATGTGCTCAGCTGGAAGGGACCCTACAAGGATCATCGAGTCCAGCTTCTGTCCCTGCATGGGACAGCCCCAAAATTTACATCATGTGTTTAAGGGCATTGTCCAAATTCTTCCTGAACATTATCAGGCTTGGTGCTGTGACTACCTCCCTGGGGAGCCTGTTCCAGTACTCCACCACCCTCTGAGGGAAGAGCTTTTTCCTAATATCCAACCTAAACCTCCCCTGGCCCATCTTCCTGCCATTCCCTTGGGTCCTGTCATTGGTCACCAGAGAGGAGAGATCAGTGCCTGTCCCTCTTCCTCCCCGTGTGAGGGAGGTGTAGACCATGATGACGTCTCCCCTCAGTCTCCTTTCCTCCAAGCTGAATAAACAAAGTGACTTTAGCTGCTTCTTGTACACCTTCCCCTCTAAACCCTTCACCAATTTTGTGGCCCACCTCCGGACACTCTCAGGTAGCTTTATATCCTTAACATGCTGTGGCACCCACAACTGCACACAGTACTCGAGGTGAGGCCACACCAGCGCAGAGCAGAGCGGGACAATCCTCTCCCTCAACTGGCTGGAATGCAGGGCTTGATGCACCCCAGGGCATGGTTGGCCCTCTTGGCTGCCAGGGCACACTGTTGGCTCATGTTCAACTTACTGTCGACCGGAATCCCCAGATCCCTCCCTGTGGGGCTGCTCTCCAGCCTCTTGTTCCCCAGTCTGTATGTACATCCAGCGTTGCCATGCCCCCGGTGCAAAATCCAGCACATGCCCTTGTTAAACTTCATACGGTTGGTGATTACCCAGCTCTCTAATTTGTCCAGACCTCTCTGCAGGGCCTCTCTGCCCTCAAGAGTGTCAACAGATCCTGCCAATTTTGTGTCATCAGCAAACTTACACATATAGGTAGAAATTATATATATCATCTACAGATGCAGCTGTCAGGTCTGACCTCAGTAACTCAGTGTGACTCAATGTGCAACTCAAGTGCTTGGAGTCATCTCAGCAGTCTGAAATCATCAGCTCTGTGCAGCAACAGATTAAAGAGAGTCACTGGAGTGCTCTGTGTCACCAGGAAGGGTAGGGAGTACAGCATGGTGGACATCATGTTGTCACGGTTGAAAACTTTGTTAGACCTGCATTCGGTATGCTGTGTGTAGCCCTAGTCTTCCCATCTAAAGGGTTTAGGGAGATAAAGTGCAGGGAAAGGCACTTAAAATGATCAAGAAAATGAAGCAGCTGCCATGCACTAAGAAACTAAAAACCTGGGACATTTAAATTTGGAGAGAAGGTTGAATGGAATATTCATGAAGTTTACAAAGTCATAATAGTCATGGTTAAAAAGAACACAAAACTGTTTTTCACCATAATCCACAAGACTACAACTTCAGGCACTCACTGAACTAATCGGAGATTAGTACCAAAAAGCTAAAATGAAGTAAATTTTTTTACACAAAGGGTAGTGAACTTCTGGAATTTGTTGCCACAGGAATTTGTGGAGGCAGACAGTATCAGCAGACTTAAAAGGGGATTAAACAAATTCAAGGGCAGCAGATTCATGAACACATACTTATAGGCTACAAATTGTTAGAGTAGGAAGTGGTTCTTTCTTTACTGTTTCTATGGTATTGTGATGGCTTGTCCTTGGGGCATTGCTGTTCATCAGGCCTTTATAACTGCCAGTCTTCTAGTTATCTGCAATGTATGTACATTTGCTCAAACTACTGTCATTATTAATGCTGATATGAGATGGGAGAAAAAAACACAACCAACTTTACAAAGCAATAGAGGATGGAGAGTTTGGAAGCCAAGTAGACAATCTGAAACAGCACAGAGAAGACGGCTGAGCAGATGTACCTTATCTAGGCGCCAACCTCCAACAATCCCTTAACTTTTGGATCCAGATTGTATGTACCTGGCTCTGTTGGCCACCTTATTGCAGAAGACAGTCTTCAAATTACTATAGTTCAGTATGATATTTGTCTCAGAAAATTCCCTGAACTGAAATAGCTGGAGGCCAGAAGAGTACTTGGGAGAAATATCTCACATGGTTGCCCTCTCAGCTTCCCCTTGCTTCTGTTTTAAAAGGGTATTGGGCTAGGCAGACACCTGATTTGAGTCAGTATGGCTGTTCTTAGCTTGACCAGTGATCCTGCTGTAATCTGTATATTGATGACAGCAACAGATTGTGCTAATATTAACTCATAATGAGTGACTACTGATCTGCTGAAGCCAGCCAATGGCTGATTATATTCCTTTGCACCAGTCAGTTCCATCAGTTGGGGGTGTTAAGAGTTCAAAATTTTGAAGCAGTTTGTGGAAGATGGTGTTCATGTGCAAACTTCATTAGCTGTCTATTAGAAAATAAAATTTGGTCACTTTCTGGAGGTACTATGTGGTAGTTTTAAAAATGCGGTGTTTTTTCTGTTCATTGTTATTTTGATCCTGTAAAAGTCATGTTCCGTGACTTTCTTATATATTGTTATTTTTACTATATTTTAAATTGACCCATTTTTCATCTGAATGCCATTGTGCTTATATAACATGCTGGATATAGCATTTTGTAGCTGATTAAAACACATTCAAATAACATTTTCCTTTAAATCACACAGTTAAATAACTTGCAGACCTCCCTATAATTGCATGAGCTGACTTCTGTCTTACATCAAGCCCCACTATTTCAGACACCAGGTCTTGACAAAGCTTAAGAAAGCAGAATTGTTGACGCAACATACAGATGGAGAGCCAAAGCCTGGAGATACTACGTGACTTGTTCAAAGTTACTCAGGGAGCAGCAGAGGAGCTAAATTAGTGCTTGATCTCTTGGGTCCTGAACCACGACCACAACACTGCCTCCACTCTTCTCACCACTTCTGTTTAAGCCACAGCTTCCTATATTAATCTTCTACAACTACATTCCTAGGGAAACCCAAGGGAATCTATTTTCTCTGGGCCTTCCTTCAGTGTGTAGGTGTGCTGTCAGATGGGCGGGTGGGTCGCAGACACCATACATCTGACTGGGTGAGACAGTGTGGTAGCCAGAGAGCAAGGCTGCCAAGCCACTCCCTACAGACAAGGGACAGAGACTGCACGTATCCAGTGAATGTCCAGATGAGGATGTTAACAGAGAAACTTCTGTTGCAAGAGGCATGTATTTTGGCTCCTACTCTTCCTTGCGCCACCACAAAGATTCTTCATGGTAAACCAAACTTGGGAAGAGACAGAAACACTGGACACATGTAAAAATGCAGTTTTAGCCACAAGAGTGTTTTCCAGACTTCCTCTGGGGTCAATGCAATGTTTTCTTGCTCTGTACGATATTGCTCCTAACAATACAGACTTTGTCTGAACAATACAGACACAGACTGAACGATTGTTCTTAACAATGCACGCACTTGCCCTTGTTAGCAATGCACTGCTGGAGAGGCTAGCAGAGTTAATGAAAATGGAAAACTCTGCCACCTTGGGCTATTTTCTTAGAAGTGAAAAGAGGTGCCAAAAGAAGTATTCCCAAAAGGTAATTTTCATCCAGTAACCCCAGAAACCTTCTGTACAGAGAAAAGGGGCTGAAAACAGTAACTTGAAATGTAACAAATAGGTCACTGGAGGAAACCATCTCCCTTCTTTGCTTCTACAGATGACTTTTTGGGGAAAGCAGCTCCCCACATGTAACACAGGTCTTTGGATGTAATCCCAGGGTTTCAGGCCTTTGTGAAGGAACTGCACAAACTCCAGAGAGACTCGTCAGGACCCTGAGACCATGGGGCAGCCCTCTGGGTTTACATGCAGAAAAGGTGTTAACCCACCATCCTTGCAGAAGATATGGTGAGCTGCTCTCTCACTGACACAGGGGCTTGAACTTTTTCCCACTCACATGCTGCTCTGAAGTTCATTATCCTTCCACATCAGGACACACCATGTCAGACACATTAGATATTAACTAACTGTATGCCACACATTCCTCTCTGTGCCCAATCCCTAGATCACATGGGTGATTGCAAGTTCAGATAATGTCATTAGGTGCAAAAAAAAAATACTCATAGCAAAAGCAATATCTCCAACTTACCTTACAGTTTACCAAGAAACCTGGAAAATCTGAGCCAGGACAGAGACATCAATTTACCGCTTCTTCTCTCATGACTATCTATCTATTATATTAATGGATCTTCATTGAGTGACTCTCAGAACCAGGTGATATCTTTTCAAAGGGAACATAGCTTTTACCTAAGGATTTAAACTGTGTCAGATTACACAGCCTTACTTATAGCATTTTAATAGTTAATTACCTTCACTGTCAGTGGTGCACCTGGGCTTGCCTGGCTTTAATTTCTAACTGCTGGACCTTTTGTGTTTGTTTTTTTTTCAGACTGCTTTGCTTTTTAAGGACATGAAATTGATCTGCCTATGGAGAGGTCTGGAGAAGTGTTTCAATAAATGATGGGACAGGAACATATGTTAGTTACTGGGTAATGCCCTTTAGCCTGTAGGAGGTGATCTGAGCAATAATACTGTGAGCTACTTCTAGGTTTCAGTCTACATTATTATGCAAAATAGTGGTGCCAGGTAGTGATAAGATGGCAGTTTATATAGTTTTGTATTGCTTTTGAGGTGATTGTTAGCTCAGAAACTCAGGGAGACAAGATTACTCTTTAAAAGTAAAATGTAAATTACTGTGCAAAAGGAGAACTTTAGCTCAGGACAGTCAAAACTTATCCCTCACTGCCTTTTGAAAACCACATCCTGTGATAATTTTGTGTTTCAACAATAACTGCATTTTTAAAATAATTCCTTAGCTCAGCAGCTCAAAGTTTTTGTTACTTATCTGTTGTTAGGTCATTTCAGTGTGTGCATACACGCATATATATATTTGTATAAAAATACAGTGTGTGTGTGTGTGTCTGTATTTCTGTGTGGAAGGAGAGAGAGAACATGGTAGCTTTTTTAAGACACAAGACTGGAAGTTTAATTTAAACGATGCCTATCCAATTCTACAAACTCCCCAGACATCTTGAGGGCCCTGTTTGATACCTGTGTCTGTTAAACAGAAATACATTTCACCTACGGGATTTACACATCACTTTTATCTCACCTTTCCCAAAGAACATGTGCCCTATCTGCCACAGCCTGCTTAAATCCATGTTAAATCCATGTTAAATGCAGATGTTAGACTCATCTCCCTTTTCTGCAGACATGGTTACTTTTCTTTTTTGTCCTGCATGGGGTCCAGGATGGGTTTCATACCTCAACCCCTGGCACTGGAGAACTCTTTTAGGCTCACAGAATAGGCACAATTGTCACTATTGATCTTTACTGCTTATTTGCTTTGCAATGACGCTTCTGTGTGTCAGTCATGGTCCAGGACCCTTGTGCACTGCACAATCACAGAACTAAAAACTCGGCCAATTTGAGTAGAAGAAGAGACAACCATTAGATTGACACAGATGGACCGTACTTAGTCTGATAGGCAACTTTCTCAGCATATCACCAACTAGTGTTGAGTCTCTCAGGTACTATAGTCATATGCTAAAATATGTGTAGTTATTGAATTTATTAATATATATGAGAAGGTTCTTCTGTCATGAGAAGAGCAACTTGGGAAAATGCATGAAGATTCTTCCCATAAATATGTGATAGGAGGATGGTGATGACTTCTATTGTTTAGAGCTGACATCCTGGCAATAAATGGATGATACAACAGCTTCTCAGTGCAGCTGGAGAGAAGGAAAATAACACTTGCAGAAGCATTCCAAATTAGGAGCCAGGATATATTGCATGCCATTTTTAGGACAGGTGCTAAAATATTGTAGTATGCTAATATGAAGTCAAGCTGATATGACAAAGGATGAAGTCTGCTATCCTGAATAATGACCCTATATGGCTTAAGAAAAAGGTTTAGTCAATGGATTACTTCTTCCAACTTACATGACTTCCCAGCTATGCATTCCCCCTCAAGACCTGACAGGCCATTGCTGGTGGGCAGTCTAGATTCAAGAGGTAGCAGGAATTGAGGAGTGACTGCTGGGCCTTTCTACTACCAAGGACACCAACAAATTGCTTAGTTGCATCTGGGGCAGCAATTCCTTAAAAATGTTTACCCTAGCTGGAGAATTGGAGGACTTCTGCAGCAGACTAGACTGATAAAAAATACAGAGGAGAACACAGAGAAGTGAGTGGAGCCCAGGCTGAGGGCTGAGCCCTGGCTCACCACCCTGCAGAGAGACAACCTTGTTGCAAGCTAAGGAAGAACCTCTGATGAGGTCCTACTTCCAAGTAGCCACACAGAAGTCATAGTCTGCAGGTATCAGCAAAATTAACCAATATTTAAAAGGCACTAATGTACTAACCAAAGCAGAATCCTGAATACACAAAACTAAGCCTCATGGTCCTTACTTAGTGGCCCTGATTTGAGGCTTATATTAAAAATGGCAAGGAAAAAACCCAGAACCCTTCACTATGCTTTGTCTTGACTCTTACATGCTAAAAGTAGCCATGAGGTTGTGTTTGATATGACCCAGATTTGCCAAGAATAGCAGCCTTATTTATTCCTTCATTTTTAGGTAGCAAAAAAGGAGGTGCAGGAAACTCAAACAGTAAGCAGCTGCTCTGCATGCATTAGTGTTCTGGCATATATATATTAAAAAAATGGTGCCAAAACAGAGACATGCTAAGCTTAGAATTGCTGGGTTTGGTGCACATATCCTAAGACTCTTTATGACTGTGTGGTCCTGACTATGCTTGCAGTTGCTGGCAGGAGAAAAGGGCAATGGAAATCCTTAAATTGCCTACATGACAGATTAAACAGTCTGGTCTCACAGTAGCATTAAGAAACTTGCTTGCAGACCTTGAGATCACAAGACTGAGCAGGAAAGAGGGACTTTGCTTGCATCATATCATCATTAAATATGTACAGTGGTATTGACAAAAGCCAGACATCCAAAGATTGCCTACATTTCCTTCAAGCAATCCACTCCAGATGCCGTCAAGTGACTTCTAGCAGTGCCTTGCCTGGAAAGAGGGATTAGCTGGATGATCCCTGCAAGGGCCCCAACTCATTCCAACCTAAAAAATGTCACAAGGACAATATATAATAATTACTTCCATTTCAGACATGTCTTAAAGCTACATGGTTTAAGAAATTAAGAAATATAGCTAGAAAAACCCTGGTATTGATGATGTGATTTGATCAGAACACTAATATGTTGTACAGCAGGAAGGAATTACTGAAAATGCTGCTATGCATATAAAGCTTTGCTTCTGCTGACTAATTGCCTCTTTCTTGTTGCTATATCTCCAGACACCTTCCAAAAATAAATTCAATTATGTTTTTAAAATATACACTTCGGATTATACTTCTGTAACTAAAAGTTGTGGAAGTGATATGTCTAGAACAGGAAATTCAAGATCTGACTATTAAACAGGAAAGATTTTTGCAAGGAACTTACAGTCCAAATTGTCTTAGATGTAGATTTAGGAGGCAAATATCCTCCATTTAAAAGTGTTGCTGTGATTTTAGGCAATTTCAATTGCAAAAACGTGGACAATTGCATGCCTGGGCATAGTAAGATAAAAACTTCCCCAATGTTTGGGTGTGGCTGAAGCTAATGCTCCAGGCATCCTTGCTTTCCTTCTCTTCTGGTTTTCCCACAGTTAGTACATCAGGGGCATGAATGTTTCAAAGATAAGCCTTGAGAAAAGGAGGCTCAGAGGGGATCTCATCACCGGGTACCAGTACTTAAGGGGTACCTACAAAGAAGATGGAGACTCCCTTTTTACAAGGAGTCACACAGAGAGGACAAGGAGGAATGGACACAAGTTGCTCTTGGGGAGATTCTGATTAGACACCAGAGGAAAATTTTTCACAGTGAGGACAGTCACCCATTGGAATAATCTCCCCAGGGAAGTGGTTGACTCAGCCATGTTGGACACCTTTAAGAGTCATCTGGCCAGGGTGCTAAGCCATCTTGTCTAGACTCTGCTCTTCCCAGAAAGGTTGGACTAGATGATGCCTGAGGTCCCTTCCAACCTGTGATTCTGTGATTCTGTGAAGATATTGTTGCACATAATAAGGACAACTATGGTTTTCCCCCAAATGGACATCTATTTGTCTGCTGCTTGTGCCCATGAATAAGTGGAAGGGCAGGTCATAGGCAGGATGAGGTGCTGGTACCTACAGAGAACCCAAAGAGAGGGAAATAACTACCAGCAGGAATAAATCAGTGTATGCCTTTTCTCTGCCCCATAGCCAGATCTCATGCATCAGCTGCACTGTTCTCTCCTTCTCTCTCCCCACACTCAACCCTGGCTACACTAAACACTTCTTTCACAACAGCTAGACAACAAGAGTGCCTAGATCAGCTAAATTAGAAAATTCCTCCTGTCCCTAAAGCTGAAGAGAAGTTCAGATTGGATGCACACATGAAAGGGAAATGTGGGCAGGGGGAGGAGGGGAGAGAGGATAAATAGCCCCAAGAAGATCTGTGGTAGGGAGTAGAATCAAGTCAAGAGATGTAATAATAGCCATGCAAGAAAGGGAAAAAGAGTACAGCCTTATTATGAAGCAGACTTTTTCTGTAGATCCAGTGGCAGCGCACACAGAGTACAGGACCAGTAAAGCCACAGGTAGGATGCAGGCAAGCCTGATGTTTTCTCCCAGGAATGTCAACTTGTTCCAGGCCTAGCTGCACCATCTGCTCAGCCAAGGTCACAAATACAAGGCTGCATCGTGAACACCAATGTCACAAGGCTACTCTGTCTCTACAGGTTTGATATCTGCCCTAGACAGTGCCAAAGGAGGTAGCACCGCCCAGAAATCAGGATAGTGCTCAAGCCATGTTACATCTGGAAGCAAAGCCCTCACAGTCGCTGTGCTGCTCTGCAACAGTCTGTTGCAAGCCAAGAAGAGGGGCTTCCTGCCTAGTCACCACATCAAAAGATCTCAGTAATTATTCAGAAAGGGACAAGCACATAATGAACACGTATTAAACTCTACTTTTTAAGTTGAGCATATAATTGATAGAGATGGGGAGGAGCAACACCAACAACAACATCCTGGCCTACATAGCCACACAGTTTCATTATAGCTATACTCAGGAATATAGGAAATTTTAGTCTGATGATTCTGTACAGAGGAAACACCCTCCAGCTTATTGCTGTGTTCTTTATTAGAAGCTTATTCTTTATTAGAAGCTGAGTGAGAAGATAAAAGGACCCTGCCAAGGGACTGTAGCATGCTTCTGAGGGAAGACCGTCTTGGGCTGCAGAATGATAAATGCCACCTAGCTGACCTCTGCATAGATGTTTTGGCCCATCTTGACTCCCAGGAAAAGCTCCAAGGTTGCACATACTGCTCCAGTTAGTCAGTGCCCAGTGAAGCTCTTCTAACTCTTTGTATGACACATTGGAAGAAAATCCTGACCCCAGGAGACTGCCTTGACTGGAAGTTGAGGTCCAAGGCTGGGAAGACAGGATTGATTTAACTCCACACCATTGAAAACTATGCCACTCATGCAGGAAGACTCAAAGTACTCCCATTTTTCCAGACATTAATTTGTACAGACTCCGTCTGTCTGGATTATGCAGTTGTGCCTACTGGGCTGGAGTATACAGGCCCAACCTGATCATGGGCAACAGCCTTTCTGATTAGGGGAAGACAGCAGTTGCTCTGCTTCTGTTCTCTCAGAACTTATGGTGTCCTAAACTGGCTCTGAAAAGGGCACAAGCTCCTGCTTCCTGCTCCTTCTGAACACTAGAGAACTCCTAGAGTTCAGCCCAGTGCAACTGGGCTTGTTTTGAACTACAGCTTAAAGGCTCATTTAAGACTCATGTGGTCAGGGTTTATATGTGGGAAAAAAAGTTGTTTCTCACCCCCACATTCATTCTATGCTCACATATATTCCAAATCATCCACCAAAAGTCTGCAACATGATCATTACACTGGTCGAATATGAAAGGCAGTCTTGTAAAATTTTACTCACCCACACTGCCCATGTGAGTCACCTTTTATTTTAAGAAGTAAAGCATTGCTTGTCTGCTGTTGTCACCACTGATAGAAGAAGGGACAAATAGATTTGCTGTGACTGTAAGGCACATTCTCCTTGAGTGTTACTTTCCTCATGACATTTTTGCAAATCTGAAATCAAAGTATTTCATTCTAATCCTGTTTTATTGGGTTTTCTCAAAATCTGGATGCTTGATAGACATGAAGAGCACCCAGTGCCAATACAAAACCGCATAATTTAATTTATCTGCAATTTTACCTTTCATGATTTAACAAAACAGTGATGATAGCCAGCTACACTTCTGGAGAATTCTCCATTACTTCCCTGTGTTCAACAGTGAATAATTTTCAAACAGACATTGCCACCTGTGGTGTGTCTAAATGTTGATACACAAGGTCTAGCACTCCTCTCAGCAGCAACGGAAACACTAGTAATAACCCAAGCTTAAAACTCTTCTGTTGTATTTGGAAAGGTGCAGTAAAGCTGGAAGTTGTTTCTGTATTCCTGAAAATGATATTGATAAACGAGGTCAGATTGTAGGACTTCCTTTGAAGAAAGTAATTGTTAACCATTTTTGGGGCACTTATAAGCAAGGAGCAACAGGTTTCCCATCTTCTCACTCCTGTTCATTATACACACTGGACCTCTTGGAAATACCTAAAGCATTGCCAGAAGTGATTTTTATTTTCTTAGCTAACATGAGTAAGAGGTTACAGATGCTTAATGCAGTTTACATCCCACTTAACTGTGCCGATGATTATGCTCATCTGAAGCTGCAAATGGATCCTCCTCAGGATTATTCATGGAGAACTAGCTTCAAGTACACCAAAAAGCTGTCCTGTAGACCACTATTTCTTAAGAAAAGATCAACAAATACTTAATTCTTTTGGTTATTTTTTATGCAATGATTTCTGCAGGCCTCTTCCATCTGTGCACGTAAAGGTTCCCTGCAAATATTTTACCAATAGTCTAGTTTGCTCCAGTGAACAGCATTCTTCAGGTCCTTTTTTTTTTATGGGAAGATGGGAAATTCACATTCAAAGACTCAGTGTCTCTTAAATATTTTATATAATTTCAACATGAGAGTTAACTCTCAATTTGAAACCCAGATAGTTCTTCAGTGCAATATGACATTATGTTGCACTTGAATAGATTATTTCTGTAGCTAATGCAGAGCACATACAAATCTGTTCTGTGTGTTTTTGCAGCTCCTTCAGTACCTGCATACTTTCCAGTCTTCAGTGTATTTATCATAGTATATTTATTCATTGAGTCTAGTCCCCATAATGGCAGACACTGTACCATAGAATTCTTTCCGAAGACACTCTCAGGCTACCTACTTTGCCAGGATCAGAATGCTACCATAAGATTCCCCTCCCTACACCAACCAATCTTCATCTCAAAATTCACTGCGTTTGTTGGTTTACTTATATCACAGGTCTGGTTTGGAAAGACTCTGTTCTTAATTTCCAGCCCGACTATATTTATGACCATTTTCAGAATGACTCTTCTCTTTTGCTGAGACTTACCAGTTCCTGCCCAATATATTTCCAGCCAGCAAAATTTTTGTTACTTTTTTAATAGCTGAGGAGTTGGATCACAGGGAACTCAGCACTCGGGAGTACTGCAGCAGGTTGGATAATGGCATCTTTCTTTTTGTCTGTGTGACTTGGAATTGAAAAGCTGAAGCTTTGAACTCTGGCCCATTCCCTGCAGTTCCTGGTAACTACAACAGACATGTACCATTTGTGAACAGCTCAGACCTTTGGACGCCACTTACATACACAAGACTTAATCCAAAATCCGGTACAGTCAATGGAAAGACTTCTGGTTGACTTCCATTCTCTCTGGACCAGGAATACTTCTTGGGTCTAGAACATACATGCTGTCTTTTGCTGCTTTTTCTCCACGTACTAGCACATACATATTGTCTCTGCAAATATTTTCCAATTAATGGTCCAAAATAAAGACCCAAATGCTTTAGCGCTAAGTTTCCTTCTTCATAGCAACCTCCCAAAGAAGCATAGACAGCAACTATGAGTCACCGCACCCAAGACAACAAATCTGAAAGTAGCAAATGTTCATTAAATATAATGTAATCTATAATGTGCAGCAAAACAAACAAACAAAAAAGCTTTGAAACACAATTTCCATTATGAAGGTGTGGGTTTGTAGAAATACTGATTCATTTATGAAACTTTGCAGCAATCAGAATTCTTAGGAAAAATAGCATGAGAATTACATAAGACTTTACCCCAGAAGCCACAAACAGGGTATTTTTATCTGTATGGAAAAAAAAATTATTTACGCCAATCTGTAATGGATGTCATTGATTGTTTTCACTGAAAAAATTCTTGTTAGATTTCCTAAATTGTAAAAAAATCATGGGATGTTTCATTAAAAGTAACAATTGAACTGAGCATCTGTAAGACTGCGAGAACTTGGCAGACTGCAAACTTTTGTCTCTTTGAACAGCCTGTGAGCAAGAGGACATGTGCTCTGTGAGCTGTTAGGAAAGGATCTTCATGTGTTTGAAAGAGAGGAGAGTGCAGGAATTTCTGTGCATGGCACAGCTGGACTGGTACTTTTTGGAGAGTGGCAATCCTGGAGCCTCCATTAGTATAATATCACTGCTGTGAACAGCAGCAGTGGCTCTGCTATGTTTACATCCCATGTAACAATAGCAGTCTTTTTGAGATGGCATGTGTCTCAGTATGTACATCCAGAGCCACCTCAGCAGCACAAGGAAAAGTTAGGTTTTTAAATAGTAATAGACCAGCTTGCCCAGACACAATATTCAAATAGCACCTCAGGGCACCAGGACCAGAGCAGATGAGCCCACTTCCCCAAACACCTAGCCATGTGGACACTAGGTAGCCGTGGGAGCCAGTCACTGGATGTGAAGCCACTTGTGCCACCTCACCCCATCGTTGCTCCCCACTGAGAAAGACGTGGCCGTCACTGCAGGAGTGGGGCGTGAAGGCTGAGGCCATGTCAGCAGTTACTAAGGGCAAGGATGTGTCTCCTGGCTAGTCAGCCTAGGTAAGACACAAATTGGGCAGATCCTACTGTAAAACAAACGTGTGTGTGTGTGTGTGTGTGTGCGTGTGTGTGTGCACGTGTATGTGTGTGTGAGTTCTTTAAGTTCATGATGCAGTGACCCATCAGCCTGGCACTGCTTTGCCTATGCTTGACATTGCAAATCTTTGACTAACCTTATTATGCTTCACAAAGAGTTTTACAGCCCAGATTTATTTCCATGTTACCCTCCCTGGACTGGCCCTGAACAGTGTTACTGTGGATGTCCTTCAGCAGCACAGGTCATGGCACAGGCTTGACTTACTGCAGTGTCTTTGTACATGTAAGGCCAAGGCATTCTTCAAACAGGCCCAGAGATGCAAATCCATCTCACCTAACCAAATCAGATAAAAGGTACAGTGAGGAATAACAGCTGAGCTGCAAATTGATATCCACACATATGTGAAAAACCTCCCTTGATATGAATGGTCTAAATCCTTCTTCAGCCCAAGGTGGTGCCATGAAAAGAGCCTATTTATTGTGTTCTTCCTCTTATGAGGCTGCTTCTGGGTTTGAAGGTAGGGCAAAGTCTTTTAGTTCATGAATTTCCAAAACATGTGATCTGAAGTAGCATCCCAAAACAATTTTTCAAACCATCCAAATTTGTAATTGAAGTGTTCATCATAAATGTGAACACATCCAAAACAAAGTTTCTGAGCTCTTCAGGGATGCAAAAATAAGAACAGGATAGGAAAATGTAAGAATCAACCTGGTTTTCCAGTTGCAGTTACAACATTCAGCAACCCAGACCATTGACCAATCCAGAGCAATACCAGATTAGTGCCAGTTATGATATCACATCAGAAGGGTTAAGATGATAAACAAAAGATCAAAAGAAAATATGTCTACAGATATAAAAGATAATGTTTCATTTTCTTTTCAAAAGTATTTCTTCAGAACCCAACACTCTGCAAGAACAGACTGTACTGGCATGGGCAAACAAAAAGCAATGGGAAAACCCAGTAAATCCACTTTCAGCCACATAAACAAACTTGTCTCTAGGCATGACATCACAGCCCATAAAAGCCTTCAGTGCTAGGGTTTCTTTCTGCTGTAAGAGCATCATGAGCATTAGTTTTAGTCTTGGCATGTTGAATAAACCCAGTGGAAAAAAGAAAACAGGGAATCAAGACTTTCCTCTATTCATCAAAGACCTGAAGACAGTGTTTCCCACCAGCTGACACAACATATTTCAGCCTTTTTCCTGAAGAGCAACAAAGCTAGAAAGACCTATGGGGCACGGATAGTCCTCCTGGCAGTAATGTGAACTGCTGGTTTATCTTCTGAAGGATCAGATGCTTTTGTTTGCTGGCATTACATTGAATGTAGCAGAACCAAGAGAGTCCATTTAGATAAAGCCATATAATTCATCCCTCCCTGAAGCTTTGCGGTTATGGTTGTAATAAATCTTGTCAATAAACGAAGGTCTGACTGAAAGTCCCTGAATCTGCTTCTCCAGAAAGAACAGTTCAGAGATAAAGTCAAAATAGTATGTGGCATATGAACAACAATCTGCCACAGAGTGACAAACCATTGAAAGATCACTGTCAGTGATCTTCCCCTGATCATTACTGTTGAGAGGATACTCCTCTAACAAACACTTCTCTTAATGGATGAGAAAGTTCCCCCTTGGGTCAGTCCCCGGTGTTCCAGTTAGCGTTGGGGTCCATGCCCCAAAGCTTTTACTGGGTGGTAGGTAATGACTAAAAGCAGAGGATTTCAGCAAGGGAGAAGGTTGCTCCTCCATTGCTTTTAGTCCCTTATAATGAGGGAGGAGAACAAAACAGTACAGAAAGAACTGAAATAATTATTACCTCAGTTCTTTAGTCTAAAAAAAGATCTTGCTTCCCATGATGACTACAATTATTTATTTTGCAAGGTGCTGGGAAAAGGTTAAGAGCAGGAATTAGATGACCACAGTCAGAAATCAACTATTTTATGACCTACTCATTCCAATGCCGTTCATCAGTCCTAGGACGGCTCTTTCCCTAAAAGTTTTTCCATGGGATTAATTACCTTAATTTTCAATTCTACACACAAACTAAATAAATTCTCATCTAAATTCAGGTCTGCCTGGAAGCAGCTCAGAACTGCATCTTTTCAAACCATGATAGAAGTTGGCCTCTGAGAGAAAGCACATGGTTCTGCTCTATGTGGGAACAAAGCTATGAAGTGCCGGATGACCTGGGGTTCCCATTCTCTTCCAAAACTGCAACCACTATTTAGCACTTTGTCATTTGTTTACATAAAAGTGTTGTCCTCTCTAAGGGTTCACTTCTGAAAATAAGCCTCCTTTTTAAATGCTTTGACAGTGACTGCATGAATTTGCATGACTCATGTCACAGTTCTTGGAAACTTGATAGGCTAATGATGGATACTCACATTTCTTTGAGATAAATTTGCAGTGGGAGCTGAGGGGGAAGTCTAGACTGGCAAGAACTCAAAACCTGTGGAGAACATAAAACACTGCAATAAGATCTTCATGCTTTATCTCCACAACCATTTTTACAGCATGAGAAATTTTGCCAGAAATTCAAATTACATTCATTTTATTACATTTTCCTCAAGTGTTTTACATGCAGGTATGATCCACGTTGCATTGCAGGAATTAAGGAAGAGCCAATTACTGAATCACAGACCTGTAGAGGCTGGAAGGGACCTCTGGAGATCATCTTGTCCAATATCCTTGCTCAGCCAGAGCCACCTAGGGCCAGCTGCCCAGGATTATGTCCAGATAGTTTTCGAATGTATCTCCAAGGATGGAGAGTCCACAGCCTCTCTGGACAACCTGCACCAGTGCTTAGTCACCCTCACAGTGAAAAAGTTTTTTCCTGATGTTCAGACAGAACCTCCCATGTTTCAGTTTGTGCCCATTGCCTTCTGGTCCTGTCACTGAACACCACTGAAAAGAGCCTGGCTCTGTCTTCTTTACTTTCCCCATCAGGTATTCATATACATTGATGAGATCCACCTGGAGCCTTCTCTCCTCCAGGCTGAACCGCTGCTCTTTCAGGAGAGCATCTCACAGGAAAGACGCTTTGGTACCTTAATAATTTTAGTGGCCCTCCACTGGACTTTCCCCAGTTTGCATATCTGTCTTATACTGGGGAGCCCAGAAGTGGACACAATACTCCAGGTGTGGCCTTTACCATTACTAAGTAAAGGGGAAGGATCACCTCCCTCAACCTGCTGGCAACACTCCTTCTAATGCAGCCCAGGATACTATTAGCTTTCTTTCTGCAACGGCACATTGCTGGCACATGTTCAACCTGATGTCCACCAGGATGCCCATGTCCTTTTCTGCAAAGCTTCCTTCCAGTTGGGTGGCCCCCAACCTGTACTGGTGCATGAAGTTCTTCCCTCCCAGGTATAGGACTTTACACTTCTCCTTGTTGAACTTCATGAGGTTCCTGTCAGCCCATTTCTCCAGCCTACTGAGGTCCCTCTGAATAGCAGCACAACCTTCTGATGTATCAGCCACTCCTCCCAGTTTTGTGTCAACAGCACACTTGCAGAGAGTATACTCTGCCCCATCATCACGACCATGAATGAAGGTGTTGAACAGGATTCACCCAGTATTGACCCCTGGGGTACACCACTAGTTGCTGGCCTCCAACTAGACTTTGTATCATTGATCATAATCCTTTGAACTCAGCCATTCAGTCAGTTTTCAATCCACCTCACTGTCTCCTCATCCAGCCCATACTTCATCAGCTTCTCTATGAGGAGCCTATGGGACATAATATCAAAAGCCTTCCTGAAGTCTAGGTAGACAACATCCATTGCTCTCCCTTAATCTACCAAGGCAGTTGTTTCATTATGCAGTGTTGTCAGGCTGGTTAAGCATGACATCTGCTTTGTGAATGACTACTCCCAATCACCTTCGTGTCCTTCATTTTCTTGGAAATGTTTTCCAAGATTAGTTGTTCCATAACCTTCCCAGGAATAGAGGTGAGGCTAACTGGCCTGTAGTTCCCTGGGTCCTCCTTCCAGTGCTTCTTGAAGATAGGAGTGACATTGCTTTCCTCCAGTCCTCATGCACTTCTCCCAGTCACCATGATCATTCAAACATAATCGAGAGTGGTCTTGTAATGACATCAGCCAGCTCTCGCAGCACTCATGATCCCATCAAGGCTCATGGACTTACATATGTTCAGTTTGTTTAAGTACCTGATCGTCTTCCACCAAGGGTGTGTGTTCCTTGTTCCAGACTTTCCCTGTGCTCTCTGGGACATGGAATTCCAGAAGGCCAATCTTGCCAGTAATGACTGAGGCAAAGAGGGCTTTCAGGACCTCACTCTTTTCGATGTACTGTGTCACCAAGGCCCCTGAACCATCCAGCAGCAAGCTCATATTTTCCCTACTCTTTTGCTGCTTATAGAAGTCATCCTTGCTTTCTTTAATATCCCTGGGTAGATTAAATGTCCAGGTGGGTTTTGGCTTTCCCCACTGCATATTTGCATGCTCACACAGGGTTTCTATATTCATCCCAGGTTACCTGTCCCTGCTTCTGCCTTCTGTATATTCCCTTTTTATGCCTGAGTTTTGCCAAGAGCTCTTTGTTCATCCGTGCAAGCTTCCCAGAATATTTTCTTGACATCCTGCTTGTTGGGGTGGATTGTTCCTAAGTTTGGAGGAGGTGATCACAGAATCACAGAATGGTAAAGGTTGGAAGGGACCTCTGCAGATCATCTTGTCCAACCCCTCTGCTTGAGCAGGCACACCTAGAGCAGGGGGACAGGAATGCATCCAGGTGGGTTTTGAATGATTCCAGAGAAGGAGACTCCACAACCTCCCTGGGCAGCCTGTTCCACTGCTCTGTCGCCCTCACAGGAAAGAAGTTCTTCCTCATGTTTAGGTGGAACTTCCTGTGTTCCAATTTGTGCCCATTGCCCCTTGTCCTGTCATTGGGCATCACTGGAAAGAGTCTGGCCCCATCCTCTTGACACCCACCCTTCAGATATTTAGAAGAATTGACAAGATCCCCCCCTCAGTCTTCTCTTCTCCAGGCTAAACAAACCCAGGTCTTTCAGCCTTTCCTCATAAGAGAGATGCGCTAGTCCCCTGATCATTTTGGTAGCTCTCCACTGGACTTGCTCAAGCATTTTCCTGTCCTTCTTAAACTGGGGGGCTCAGAACTGGATACAGTACCCAAGATGTGGCCTCACTAGGGCAGAGTAGAGGGGTAGGATAACCTCCCTCGACCTGCTGACCATATTCCTTTTTATGCACCCCAGGATACCATTGGCCTTCTTGGCCACAAGGGCACATTGCTGCCTCATGATCAACCTACTGTCCACCAGCACTCCAAGATCCTTCTCAACAGAGCTGCTTTACAGCAGGTCAACCCCCAGCCTGTACTGGTGCATGGGGTTGGTCCTCCCCAGGTGCAGGACCTTGCACTTGCTCTTGTTGAATTTCATTATGTTCCCCTCAGCCCAGCTCTCCAGCCTGTCCAGGTCTTGTTGGATGGCAGCATAATCTTTGAACACAGATCCCTGAATATCAACCATCTTTCTTAGGCCCCTCTTTCTCCTAGCACCTTATCCCATGGAATTCTTTCAAGCAGATATCTGAAGAGGTCAAAGTCTGCTCTTCTGAAGTCCAGGGTTATGAGCTTGCTTTTTACCATCCTCTGTCCTCTTAGGATCCTGAACTCCACCATCTCATGGCTACTGCAGCCAAGGCTGTCTTTGACCTTCACATCCCAAATGAGCCCTTCTTTGTTTGTAAGTATGAGATCCGGCAGACCACATCTCCTTGTTGGCTTCTCTATCATTTGGGTCAGGAAGTTATCAACACAATCCAGGAACCTCCTGGATTGCTTATGTCTCACTGTGCTGTCCCTCTAGAAGTTATTTCAGTGGTTAAATTTCCCATGAGGGCCAGGGCCTGCAAACATGACACTACTTCTAGCTGTCCGTAGAAGGCCTCACCTATTTATTCTTCCCCGTCAGGCAGCCTATAGCAGACACCCACTACAATGTCATCCATACTCGTCTATTCCAGCAAAATATGGAGGTGAAGAGTGAGTGAAGAATGATCAATCTGTAATAAGCTGACTGACAGCACCACTAAGATTTGCCTCATTTTTCAATACCCATGAAATTGTGGTTGGCTACAAAGAAACCTATGAAAATGTAAATGTTTTTAAAGTGTAAGAGAAAGTAGAGAGAGATAAATTGTTGTGTGTTTTTTTAATTTGTCCTTGTCCAAAACTTCTTTCATTTTTACTCATCATTTGTTAAAACAATTAGGCTTTTATATAACCTAGCTGATATGCTCCTGTTCAGTAGAAGATTTTTTTAGCAGATGTCCCTTTTGTGTGTCCTACCTAATAGGAGAGATGGATGGATATTTTTAATACAGGAGAGACAATTCTTTTCTCTACTTTCTTTCTCCTTGGAGCATTTTCTATTTTTTACCCTAAAAAGAAAATTATTCTGCATTTTACTTCTAGATAATATTAGTAGCACACTTAGTTGAAAGATTCAAATTCATCCATTCAAAGATTATAATTTCCCAATCTCATGCTTGGTGAAGTTCAACAGGGAATGAGGTCACATAACCCAGAACATAATCTAGGCATAGGAGCCCCACCATGGAGCTCTGGCCATGTAGTCTTCTCCTAAATGGCCTGGTTGGCTAACCAGGGAAGAAGAATTTTTAGCAGAAGACTTCATACTTTTACTTTTGACTGTCTACCTCTCTGGAGGCACCTACTGCTTCCTCATGGAAAGGACTGAGTCACATAGTAGTATGGGTTCATGATCTAAAGTGAACAAGATTACTGTATTTATGAATGGCAAACTGCAGACCTTCATTGGCTGCTATAGGGAACCCATAGGGATTCCCAGGGTGCATTACAGCTGAGCAGTACCTGGGTGCAGTTCTGGTTTTCCTTCTGTTTCCTTCTTCTTCTCCCTACTCCTGGTAATGTCAACAATGAATTCTTATATATTAGACATTCTTGAAAACGTGACCGTTTCATTTAGATTAAGGGTGCTTAGTTGCTTCAAGACAGGCACATGTAAACCCTACCTGCATTTGAAAATGGGTTGTTACAAGCCATCCCCTCAACTCAGGAGCTGTGTAGATATGCTAGTTTGGTATTGAACCTCAGCAAAAAGTGCATCCTCTCAGCAGATCTTGCTAGCTAGGGCTCAGCACCATGACAGCATGGCTAACCAGCCTCCTTTAAAAACCTGGTTCACATCTGAACCTAGAGTGTAACTAGACTCAGTGCCTAAACAGAAGCTGAACTTTCTGGAAGAAAAAAAGAGCTTAAATCAGATTACTGAGACTTATTAAAAATCTGGCCATAACTCATTAAATTCCATACTGATCCATTTCCAAAGAGTTTATTAAAGGCAAAACCCAATTGGTTTGGAAGGAACTAGTTCTTCCGCCAGTGGAATTTCCACCACACTGCGATGTGGCTTTTCCCACAGTACAACACACAATGCTACTAATACTACAGGATAACCATAGTCCAATATGATGTGCCAGAAGACTACATACTAAGAAAGTGAGAAATGTTGGCCGTAAATTTTGACTGCCAAAGCTGAATTGATTCATGCAGCTTTAGAAATACATATAATTTTGCAGCATTTTGTGTAGGTGATGATCCTGGGGATAAAATAGCAAGAATAAAATCAGATACAGCAGATAAATCTGGGTGAACTTTAAACAGAAACAAAATGTCATACACTATTAGTATTGCAAGAAGAACTTCTCAGATATTGTAGCTGGAGCCATTCTTAATACTGCAAAAGCAAAATAGATTAAATTTATGAAATATGTATCACACCAAGACATGACAGTGAATATACATCTTATGAATCACAAAATGTATTTTATCATAACATACCTTATTCTGATCACTCTGTTTACACCAAATGCAAAATGAGAAAAAAATGAAAGTAATTGTACATGGAAAATATAAGCTGTTTTGATCTTTTGGTGTTCTGAAAGCACAGGTGATTGGGCTTTCTTAACTGACACTGTAGTATAGTATTCTAAGTGTCCCAGGAGCATTCTTTCATACAGAAAAATATTTTTATGAAACTTTTGGTGTTGTAAGTTCCTATAAAACTATATGCTATGTTCTGACTTACATACGTTTGTGAAGCACAAAGTCTGGTGAAGACTGCTAATACGTAATAAAAATAAGAGAGGTCTGCCTTTTCTGAGCACTTCTGGACAAGATCTATACCTTGATCTGACATGAAACTATCCCTGCATATGCCCATACAGATACTTTTTCCTCTCTAACATCTCTAACTTTATATTGAACCTTACAACATTTTATGAGGCCATCTTAAGAAGTACTTCTAAGAAGAGATAGATAATATATTTTTCTTGAGATGTCGTGAACTCTTCATTTACACTAATATGCAAGATGGATGCCCTTGTTCTTATGGGAGACTTCAATTTATTGGACATCTGCTGGAAATACAACACAGCAGAGAGGAAACAGTCTAGGAGGTTCCTGGAGTGTGTGGAAGATAACTTCCAGACACAGCTGGTTAGTGAGACTATCCGGCGAGGTACCTTGCTTGACCTGCTGTATACAAACAGAGAAGGACTGGTGGGAGATGTGGTGGTTGGAGGCTGTCTTGGGCTTAGCAACCATGATATGATAGAGTTCTTGATTCTTGGTGAAGTTAGAGGGGGTCAGCAAAACCACTACCATGGACTTCCAGACACTGGTTGGGACAGTCCCTTGGAAGGCAGTCCTGAAGGGCAATAGGGTGCAGGAAGGCTAGGCATTCTTCAAGAAGGAAGTCTTAAAGGCACAGGAGGAGGTTGTCCCCATGTGCTGCAAGATGAACCGGCAGGGAAAACAACCAGCCTGTCTGAACAGAGAGCTTTGGCTGGCATTCAGGAAAAAAAGGAGAGTTTACCACTTTTGGAAGAAGGTGCAGGCAACTCAAGAAGAGTACAGGGATCTCATTAGGTCATGCAGAGAGAAAATTACAAAGGCAAAAGCCCAGCTAGAACTCAATCTTGCCACTGTTGTAAGGAATAACAAAAAAATATTTTTACAAACACATTAACAACAAAAAGAGAGCCATGAAGAATTTCTGTCTTCTATTGGATGCAGAGGGGAATATTGCCACAGAGGATGAGGATAAGGCTGAGGTACTTAATGCCTTCTTTGCCTCAGTCTTTAATAGTGAGAACTGTTATCCACAGGTTATTCAGCCCCCTGAGCTGGAAGTCAGGGACAGGAAGCAGAATAAATCCCCCATAATCCAGGAGGAAGCAGTTTATGATGTGCTGCGCCACCTGGACACTCACAAGTCTATGGGGCCAGATGGGATCTACCCAAGAGTACTGAGGGAGCTGGCAGAGGAGCTTGCCAAGCCACTCTCCATCATTTATCAACAGCCCTGGCTAACAGGGGAGGTCCAAGTTGACTGGAGGTTAGCAAATGTGACACCCATCATCAAGAAGGGCCAGAAGGAGGATCCAGGAAACTACAGGCCTGTCAGCCTGACCTCAGTACCAGGGAAAGATTATGGAGCAGTTTATCACAAGTGCGTTCATGAGGCAAGTGCAGGACACCCAGGGGATCAGGCCCAGTCAGCATGGCTTCATGAAAGGCAGGTCCTGTCTGACCAACCTGATCTCCTTTTATGACCAGGTGACCTGCCTAGTGGATGAGGGAAAGGCTGTGGGTGTTATCTACCTGGGCTTTAGCAAAGCCTTTGACACTGTCTCCCACAGCTTTCTCCTGGAGAATCTGGAGGCTCATGGCTTTGGAAGCTCATGGCTTAGGCAGGTGTACTCTTTGCCGGGTAAAAACCTGGCTGGATGGCCGAACCCAGAGAGTTGTGGTGACTGGAGTTAAATCCAGTTGGTGGCCGGTCACAAGTGATGTTCCCCAAGGCTCAGTTTAGGGGCCAGTCTTGTACGAGATTCAACAAGGCCAAGGGCCAGGTCCTGCACTTGGGTCACAACAACCCCATACAACACTACAGGCTCGGGGAGGAGTGGCTGGAAAGCTGCGTGGTAGAAAAGGACCGGGGGGTTGTTGGTTGACAGCCAGCTGAACATGAGCCAGCAGTGTGCCCAGGTGGCCAAGAAGGCCAACAGCATCCTGGCTTGTAACAGGAATAGTGTGGCCAGCAGGAGCAGGGAAGTGATTGTGGCCCTGTACTCGGCACTGGTGAGGCCGCACCTCAGGTACTGTGTTCGGTTTTGGGGCCCTCACTACAAGAAAACCATTGAGGTGCTGGATTTTGTCCAGAGAAGGGCAATGAAGCTGGTGAAGGGTCTGAAGAACAAGTCTTATGAGGAGCGGCTGAGGGAACTGGGGTTGTTTACCCTGGAGAAAAGGAGGCTGAGGGGAGACATCGCTCTCTACAACTACCTGAAAGGAGGTTGTAGCGAGGTGGGTGTCGGTCTCTTCACCCAAGTAACAAGTGATAGGATGAGAGGAAATGGCCTCAAGTTGCACCAGGGGAAGTTTAGATTGGATATTAGGAAAAAATTTCTTCACTGAAAGAGTGGTCAGGCATTGGAACAGGCTGCCCAGAGAGGTGGTGGAGTCACTGTCCATGGAGGTGTTCAAAAAACATGTAGGCATGGTTTAGGAGGCATGGTGGTGTTGGGTTGATGGTTGGACTTGATAATCTTAGAGGTCTTCCAACCTTAATGTTTCTATGATTCTTTTTTTCTATGGATCCATTAAAAATGCACAATATTACTACGCAGAAAATGGGAAAAGCTGTTCTTGTGATACCTAATCATATATGGCTGTAATATTACCCATTTAGCTTTGAATAAGAGGCATAGAATGATTCAGAAATGTGATAGAAGAATTTTTTCATTTAAGGCAGGAATTTAAAATTCTTAGATGCAAGTCTGATTAATGCAGTTAGACTGAAGTTGAGACATATTACAAATGAACTGTCAGAGTCACACAACTGAATGAATTCTTTCATGCAGGATTGTTGAAGAAAACCTTTATTTCAGGAAATCTGTAATATTGTCTCTGATACAACCAGTGCTTGGCTGAAGGATTATTGCCTATATCTCCATTTAATGTCTTTCCATCTAATTAATTTCCAGTTAAATTCCAAAGAAAATTGCCTAAATTATCTTATTATAAATAGATATATAAGAGCTGTAGCTTTTATTAATTGTATATTTCTATATACTGGTGCATAAAACAGGATATAGCAATCATTATTCGCATTTCTGAGCATACTTCCTTTTGAAAAAAATATCAGCCACCTCCTGCTTCAAATGACTGCATTTTTTAGAATATGCAGAAATTGTATCTGTGAATTTTCTGCCAGAAGGGGACGGTGACCACATTTATTTAAAAGTATAGGCCTCTTACTTTCTGGTTTTATATTCATATAGATCATCAGCTAGAATCTTCACCATTTTTTCCCCAGTAGATCTCAATGAATCACAGTGCATAGCATTGCCTTAAAAATGAGCATGAGGATTTGTGACCAAAACTGTGCATTTTCTTAAATTTTACATCTGTTCCAGTGTCTGTAGACCAAGTATTATATGCCTAATACTGTGGTTCTTAATTTATTCCACTTGCCTGTTTTCAGCAGCGGCCTCATTGTCATCTTTATCTAGTGACAACAGTAACTCTTTTCCATCCCTTCAGCAAGACCATGCTGTATTGAAAGTCGTCTTCCAGTGTCAACAGCCACTGTCTCCCACAGCACACCTCCAGTCTTGGGAGGAACAGCCGATATAGTCCTCATAAGGGACATGTTTTGCACAATTTTACCATCCAGCCTGGTGAATGAGTAGCCCCAGTGATGGTCATTTAAGGATTTCCCAAACTAAATATTCTAAAATACTGTATGAGCAGAAAATAGTATTTTCAGAGACCTGAGGGCACTGCTAGGCCTCACTGTCCCTGCCAAACCTCCACTCAGGCATCCCCAGCCTGCCTATGTCCCAGGATGCCATTTCAACCCAGCCTAGAGCAGGAGGGCCAGTTTCCAGCTGTTAAGACAGTTACTTATGCAGTGATGTCTTGCTGGACAACACAGAGCTCTTGCCCTTTTTTTCATGCTGGGCAACATGAGACAAATTTGGTTACTTTAATATGCTGATCTTCCAAGTCAAGAAGTCACTCTTGTGTATGCAGATCCCCAAGTTTAGGTTCTCATATTGCACTGACTGGATGCACTTCTAGAGGATTCCTAAGGAACATGTGCCTTCCCACGACTTTGCAGGAAACTCTGAGACTAAGAATGTGTCACTCAAAAAACCTTAATTTTCATTCACAGGCTAAAAGATGAAGGGCTTAGTAAAATGGGTTAGGTCCCATTGAGGTTTTTTGCCTGCTAGCACACAAACTAGTGGGGTGAGCTCCCCATGAGTTTACCAACACAGGCAGCATTATTTGTGCTCTGCTTGTGAGGCAAAAGAAGGAACGGTCAGCAAACAGCCTCTCATAAAACATTCCTTTGGTCCAAAGCAATGTTGGTCTTTATGAAAATGAGCAAATTGCCTTGATTTCTGAGATGACTACAAGTAGGAGGAGTTTGAATTTGGACACTTACTATGCAAGAGCTCCTTACATGGTTCTCTATCAAAGGAAGCATTGCAAGTTGTAGTTCTCCCTTCTTTTTCTCTCCTCAGTAAAGTGTAAGCTTTGTTCCACACTTGAAGACTAGCATTTCCTCCCAAACTCCTCTAGGAAGAAGTGCAGCCACCAAACTGCACTAGTTGATGACTGCAATTGGATGTTTCACTGTGCATTTTTCCATTTGCTCTTTCACATTTGACCCTTGTTTTAGTTCCTTATTCTGAACCTTTCATGTTCACAGATATATGCCAGTCCAGTAACCCACACTGAGGGAGTGGTTAGAATTTTATGGGAGCCGGGCACTGGGTTACAGCTTCCAAATTCTTTCATTTATCTGTGATTTCATCCACCTGAGCAAGAAGTTAGGAACTTTCTCTCTCTTCAGCTGGAGAAAGACATTGTGTTTTCAAGGAATTAAATAAAAACAAAGTTCGGGTAAGATGGATATGGCCTTTAGGAAGCCACTTTTTCTTGAAATTCCTTATTGTCGTGGCTCACTGATAATGTACCCAGTGCACTGATCACAGAGCAGCGTTTGGGCCCATGCTAATTAATCTATTGCACTGAGGAAAATGCTAGGAATATTATTAGTGTTGCTTTCCCTTTCCTGTCTTTTTAATCACTTCTAAAACCTCAGATTCAGGAAGAAATGGGAACAACCTGTGACCCTGTGGTAGTACATAGTTTTTGTGCAAGATGGTCTCTCTACCTGATTTCCTTGACCTGTGGATGGGAACTTACATTGGGCCAGCCCTGTTCTGAATCATGGAAACACTTTAATTTTATGCCATTGTCTAAAGTAAAGCTTTTAATTTTTACTGCACATTTTAAAGTTTTTCTCTTCCAATTTCTGAAAGATTCACCTATTCAGCAGCAAATTTCTTGGCTTGTTTTTGGAGAAGCAAGTGCTTTAGAAGGAAAAACACATCTTTTAGATGTCTTTGAGAAATGGGACAGATAGATAGATATATTAAATGTTTGGTGCTGTTTTGATTTCTGTTGCTACTGAAAAGAGGTCAGCTTGGGAGGCTGAGAGATATAACCTTAGGATACTACCTTGAAGGATGCACTGGCTGGGATTTTACAGGCTACAGGCATTTTCTGTTAGATATACTGTACACAAGGGCATTGCCAAATAACAACAGAGAGTATTCATGGTATTCTGAGGAACTGCCAAAGAAAACAAGTCTGCAGATTACCCTTCATTTGATGTTACGCTGACATTTCTCACATCAACAGAGCTTCTAGAACTGAAAACTTAATGATAAACATCTAAGGATGGATATTGGACCAGGATTCCTTTTCAGCTTTTTAGCGAAAAATCCTAAATACATCGAAACCAGCCAAAATTCAGTAATTATAGAAAAAACCTTGGACTTTGAATAAAAAGGAAAACCTCCTTTATCTGTAAGTAGGTATGTATAAACATGATACATTTATAAAATTTTTAAGATTTTTTTCTATTTTTTTCTATTTCAAACATCAGTTATGGTTTTATGTATTTGGTTATTTACCTACAATGTAAATTAAAGTTAAAATTAAAAGCCTTTGTATTTAAAAGAGTAATTTTTCACTGTCTTTCAGTGCAGAAAAAAATTACTTGCTTTGTTTCTTGTACTTACATAGAAGAAATAAATTTAGCTTTAAAACGTCTTGAACCATCTCACTTGGTAATTGACACCTGCTGCTACATAGAAGAAGAAAATAATAAAATCTACCCAGAAGAATTCCTGCTTATTAATCTATTACAACAGTAGTTTAAAAGCAGGAAGAGGACTAAGAGTTCGAAAAGATACTGGGAGACTTGAAAAGGCCAATCCCTATACAAGTGTCAACAACAAGGAACCTTAAAACTCTCTTCCTAAAACCCTACTTTACAGTCTTGGATGCAAGACAGACAAGAGCAAGATGAAAGTCACATGGCGCATATGATCCAGGAACCCTGGGAACTTTGTTAATCTGTCATTCATTACTGCCATCAAAATAAAAACAAAGCAAGTTTTTGGAATAGCAGGAAGGCAAAGGGAGTTGAAGACAGCAGAGGGATCCCTCCTTGTCAGGCATTTCTTTGCCAGCCTAAACAAGCCCAACTTTTGCAATCACCAGGCACTCCAGCCCCCAGACCACCTTGGTGTTCCTCAGCTGCACTTGCTTCAATATGTCCTTGTCCTTCTTGTCTCCAGAGAGCCTGGAGCTGCACAGGCAGAAGAGCTGAACAGAAGGGAATAGCACATAAGCTTCCTGAAGGAAAGGGGGCATGGAAGAAGGGAAGGAAGACTGTGCAAGGTATGACATGTTGGTATAACTAATAAAGGGAAAACTGTTACTGTGCAGTGTACAGTAATTTTAATTCATTTGTTCTGTTCATTGTCATGAACAGAGCCCAAAGTTGCAAACTTTAAATAATGTGTTGCAATTTTCCAGTGGTGGTTGCTATGAGACATAAACAGCAGGCTAATATAACTGATAAATGTGTCACATTTGCTTCAGTTTCGCAGCTGTAAAAATGGTATTACTCAAGGTATTTATAAATTTTTTATACTTCTGCTTATCCCAGACAGGAACACTTTTTTCATAATCAATACTGGACTTCTGGTAACTAAAAAGTCTTTATTTTTCTCAGAGACCAAGAATTCTGGTGAAATGTATGGCAGTAGTCTCTGGATAGGTGTTCACTCTAATGGAAAAAGACACAGCTTTTGTTTTCTCCTTTCTGGTATTTCCTGAGCATCTGACGCTTTTCTATTTTCATTATAGCTGAAGTAAGAAAACCTGTCTCCTTCAGTATTTTTAACTTAAGAACTTTGCAGGAATATGCTAAGAAAATGAGATAAAATATGTTATTTCTTCTCTGTCCTATTTTTATTGTTTTGTTCAATATCTAATACCATACAAATAATCTTGGAAGTGACTCAGAAGATAACTTAAGCCTGGTTAAAGAGGCATAGTGTGTTCTGAAACTGAGATCTATGGGTGCTCAAAGTGAGCACCCAGAAATGTCATGTTCCCAAATCTTTTGCAACTCTTGAAAACCCAGTGAGTAGCTTGCATCATTCCAGGGGGAACAAATATGGGTTGCACAAAGAAAAGGTACAGTGGTCGTGGACTAAACCTTCAAGACACCCTGGACTATGTCGGAATAAAAGACAATGGAAGTCAAACTGAGCACTAAACTATTCTGTAAGAACAGTTCAGAAACAAACAGTGGGTTTCAAGGATGGAGAAATTCAGAACAAAGCTGACCCAGCAAGAAAACTGAGAGCAGCATCTGGGTGACATCTCCAAATGGCCTGGCTGTTTTTCCTCATTAAAAAAAAATAAAACACATCGCAATAAGTTATTGCTAAGTGCTTTCTACATCTCCAAGCTTACAGAACATATTTGTTGACCAAAGGCAAGACTATAAATTCAAGCTCACTAAATTCCATGGCAAAATGTAGCTGATCTTACAGAAAGCAGGATTTCACTTTGCATTTCAGAATCACTCTCTGAGATGCAGTTTGGCACAATCAGCTCAATGATCTCCTGTGTGACAATACAGAACAAAAACAATGAGATGGAGACATATTTTTAAAAACTTACAGGAAAATAACTCAATTGAAATGCAACTGAGCATTCCTTTTCAGAGGCCAATAGTGTATCAGCACTGAAATCCTTGTCTGAGTTTATTCTTTTTAACTCATTGTCATCTAAGAAACGTTCAGACATCGAGAAGCATTCAAGAGAATTTCACTCCCATTCGAGAGCATGAAAGCAATGGCCCTCCATCTTTTAACTACTTGGTCAAAAGTTTGAGGTCTTATGCAGCATACTGAAGGAATAAAAGCCTTTATTAGACATTGTGTTTTCTTGATGGTTATAAGCTGGTCTGATTTTTTGACTCTGAAGGCAAGAAATACAGCTAGCTTCATATCAGTATGCTCAATGGGGCATCTAAAGTAAAATTACACAGAAGGTATTCATTCCTATCTTTAAAAGCTGACACAAAAATAGTGTTTTCACAGTACACCATCTTCCCAAAATGTTTTCCCATTTGTAACTTTGGTCTGAGTTGTGTCAAAAAAAACCCCAACATATAATTTCACTTCATAAAGGTAGTGGACAACCTCAAGGACCATGTGACTCCTTTAATGTGTTTTCCACAGTGGAATTTATTTTGGAAACTTGCAAACAAGAATTACTGCATTTAAGATCTATCTAGATTGATTAAGTTATCACTAATACACTACTTTTTAATTCCAAAAGAGGCCTTCATGGGAACAAAGATCAACTGTTTATGCTGTTAGTTGAAACTCCTCATGTCTAGCAAAATCTGTCACTGCCCCTTTATCTTCTTCTTTCATAAGCATCTCCGTGCAGTCAGTGCTAGAGCATTCAACAGACTACTGCAAAACCACAACAGAAGAAAAAATGAAGGGAGGCACTCTTTCAAATAAGGCTCTTTACATGCTATCCTTCACGCCATTTTTGCCTATTATTGTACACAGATCTCAGCAGTGATGCATTACCATAATATTTAGCCTTCATAAAACAGCAACGCTGTCTGGGTATTTGTGCAGTTTTTCTATCTGTACTATCAGGAATGCAAAGAACTTACTCTCTGAGCAAATGTTTGCAAGACATAGAAAGACTGTTTTCATTAAAGCGCTCTCTGCAATGCTCAGTCCTAATTTCAAACAAGCAGCAACCCTTTCCCACCTGCTTGTTCATATCCACAGTTTTTGCCAAAAGGAGAGAAATGTGTATGCAATTAAAATTGAGCTTTTAAACAATTTCCCTCTTTAAAACAGCCAAACTATGTAAACTGCTCAGTTGTGCATGAGATTTTCAAGAACTCAAACTTATTTGTATTAGCTTTGCATCTGTATTTCTCCAGGATTCGCTTGGCTCAGCTTCGCAACAGCTTTTCCAGAAGTGTCATCAGTACCCCTACCCCCCGAGAGTTATTCCCCTGAGAGTTCCTGGAAATGAGTTTTTCTTCTTTGTTGGCCTCCATCAGTAAACACTCATTTATATGCTGTCCAAACATTTCAAGTATTTTCTCCATATTTTGAATGAGCCAGCAAAAATCCTTTTTACTTCAAAATGCACCGTCAGAAGAAGTCTGACTCTGTCAAACATTGTGGCACAAGTGAAAGAAGTGTTAACCAGGTTTGAGGATTATGGGTGGTTTTTTTTTGAAATACAAATGCTTATTAGCACTTTCCTCAATTTCAGAGATGGTTAGACTCATACTTCATAATTCTGTGCCTGTAGGAAGTACATATTCTAGAGCTTGTATCCATCCTGCAGATCTGTGAGGAGAACTTTGTCATTGAAAAGCACTGACTACCATTAAGAATGTTTAAATATTTCAGGCCATCAGATATTCAAATAGCAGCATCTCTATTAAGATTGATATTAATAAAGAACAGGAAGAATACAAGGCGTGGTTGGCAGGAATTGGGAGTATTTTGTGAAGAAATAGAAAAATAATTTAAAATATATTCTTTAAATAAGGTAAAACTTTCTGTTTAGAGGACTGAAGGGAAACTTTTTTATGAAGATATGGACATCTGGTTAAGCTTGTCCTAGGGACACACTTAATGCCAGAAAAAGGCATATGGGAGATCAATGCAAGATGTTGTTATTTTTAAATACAATTCAGAGAAAGATTTTAATCACTTCTCCAAATTTCTACCAGCATCTTTTTTTCTGCCAGACAGATGCATTTCTTTATTGCACATCAAGCTGGGGGACATGGTTTTGATACTTAACGCTCTGCAATTAAAAGAAAACATAAAGAATCGATGGCTTTGATTCTCTTTTAAATGTTCCTCAGTTCAGCCCACAGTTATTCTCTTACAGTCTAAAAGGCATATGGCTGTAATCTGGATTACTCTTTGAAATGCCATTTGTTTGGATTTCATTCCACTGATAACCAGTCAGGCAGTCTATGGAGTTGTTGCATAATTTCCATTTGAGGACACTCAAATTTGAAGCACATCTAGCTTCACTTCCATGACAGAGGTCTTGCATGATCTCAAGAAATGGCACTCCATCTTTCCCAATGAAGTCAAGAGGCTTTGCTCCAGGTCCTATGGTAAAAGCCAGTTCTACTTCTAAGACAGACCTTGGTTAAGATACCATGGATAGGAAGGACTGCTAGCAGTCCACTCTCTCCACTCTCTATTCCTCAGTTAGCAAGTGATTCTTCTGGTCCACTGCAGTTTTGTTGTTCTTTTCCAAATCATCGTTGTCATCCTCTCTAGGTAAAGCTACACCACAGCCATCACTGTGATCAAAGCTTGTGCAGATACAGATGACCTCCTGAGCAGACAGTAGCCAGCTCATGTACGGTCCCAGCAGGATGGAGCTCAGGAAACACCACGCAGCCGCCTCCTCAAGCAACCTATTTGCTAATACTGAACTCAGTGCTGCCATAGCTACAATGCTTACAGCACACGAGGGATTAGAAGTTAGTGTGGCTTTACTGCAGTCCAAGTAGTTCCTCAGGTGGAAAGAGTCTTTCTCTCTGCAACAGCCATCCATCAGAAACCACAAAAAAGAGAGCAACTGAAGCTCAGAGCCTCTCTTTTGTTTTCCTCACCAAATGCCTTGCAGACTGAATTTGTTAAAAGTCTTGTTCATACCTCAGACAGAGAAAGCCTCTCCTGCTTTCATCCACTCACCTCTAGACACTACAGCCGAATATCTATTTTTAAGACTATTCCCATTCCAGTTGATTTTTGCTACCTGGAATTTCCAAATGATTGAGTAAATAACACTAAGAGAATACACACGCATCAGTCTCACTGTGCCTTTCAAAGAATGAATAGACACACATAAATTTTCAGTAGTTTTATTGAAAAATGCCTCTTTCATTTCAGAAATAAATAATATAAGGCAGTGAATTCACAATTTGCAGTTAAAATATAAAAGCAGCAATTCTATATCCATAGTCTTGCACACAATTTCCAACTGCTTTTGATAACTAACATTGTATTCTGGGAAAAAAAAACCTCCATACTAAATATACAACATAAACATGCAATTCCATCTCTGCAGGATTGACTGCAATTTGGCATAAATGTTACTGTGTCTACAAACAAGGAGATTTCAGGCATTATTAAACTGTATCCAGTTGATACAATGATTTCAGCTACTTAATGTTTGTGGTGTTTAAAGGAGATGTATAAGAGCAGTATATGCTCTGCAAAGTGTAACTAAGAATAGAAGAAAATGGCAATGATATTGGGAGGAGAGGGAAAGTTTTGTTTCTTTTTTAGCTAGATAATGGAGTCCTGTGATCTGACTGAACCGCAAACATGCATTTGAAAAAGAAGAAAAATGTAAAGCTAAAGCAGACAGTCCTTAGAAGATTTGCAGCAGCTCTGTGGTTATTTTTGTTTTGGTTTTTTGGTTTTCTTTTTTTTATTTATTTGTTTTTACATTATTTTAATGAAAAGGCAGCACTGGGATAACTGAATGCACACATTAACCTGTACGCGGCCACTATAAGCAAAAGTATTTTACAAGCATTTCCAGAGCAATATGAAGTCTCTAGGTACACACGTTGCTACCCCCACATAAGCAAGATACAAAACAGGGATGTGTCTGATGGAAAAGGCCAGAAAGCTATCTTGCAAAAGAAATTACGCACTCTCCCTGTATGTATCTGCAAATGCAAGTATAGCAAAAACAAAAACCACCAACCAAAAAAACCAAAACAAGACACAGCTCTTTTATGGTTTTGTTTTTGCTTTTCTTGGCAGCGATCTTTTCCAGCGCATGTGCTCAGGGTATTCTGGTGAATGCATTTCAACTCCATAGTCCTCATACTCGTCCTCTCTCCTTTCTGACTCCATAGGTACTATAAAGGGTTCACCTTCAGGTTGATAGGGTCCACTTTCAGGCACGTATGGTTCTGGTTGAAAATAGTTGTCCGATTGAACATAGTTATCGCATGTCTTTGAATCCACAAATACAATGAAAGTTAGTTCGTCTACATAGTGTTAGTCCAATCTTATTTCCATATAATAAGTGTATAAGTTAATGGTTCTCTGGGGGTATTTTTTCCATTTTGTTCATTAATACTTTCTGGCAGTAAAATAATAAAAAGTTTAAAATTCATTTTGAAAGGCTTTGTATTTATAATACACAAAACATTGCGGAAAGAGGCTTAAATAATGCAAGGGACCAATTATTGTAAAAGAAAAAAAAGCCCAAAACAAAGTAAATCAAATAAAAATATTATATTACAGCTACTTCAGTAAATCCAAGCACTGGACTTTATTTTAGACTGTGTAATTAGTAGAAGACATGGAGCAGATAAGGTGAACAGGTGGGTTTGGCATATACTAATTTTTTCCGAGAATGGGAAAGTAAATGTACGCATAGCTATCACCAGCGGCAATATACAGTACATGTCATTTTCTCATGCTGTTCCTCGTAACAAACCGAGTTACAGCTGGTGCTTCAGGAACACCAAAAACTACAGCAAAACAGAAGAAAAATAATTATAAAACTTTGGTATTTATAACTGCAGTTACAGAATCCAACAAGATTACATATAACAAAAGGTACATGCCCTGATTCAGACATGTTGGTAACAAGCAACAGGCAGGTAGTTTTTATAAGTTCTCAGAGATGTTATTCTGGCATATAGCAAGCAGCAGCAGGCTTTTATGCAAAAGCATCATGTAGAGGTGTTAACAGATTTTAGTGGATACGGTCCCATACAAATCATTTACAAGCCACAATTAGTTTAGTATTTACATAAGTAATTTCTCATTTACCAGGTTAAATCTGTCTCTTCTAATGGCATTACCTTTGCTGGTTAGTAGTTTTATAAGCCTCCTTCACCACTGAGGCTTTTCATGGTCTGGGTCTTTTTTTAAAAAAGAAAGATTGTCTATTTTATTATTGAAATGCAACAAGCTTAATGAATTGACATCACTGTCCTTTATCTCATCCACAAGTTGTGTTAGTAAAAAGAATCTCCCCATTCTATGAGGCCAACATGGTTCAAAAACCATATCCGTGGTGAAATATCCATACGGACTCATTTTCTAATAAGCACGTGCGCAAACATCTCAGAAACAGGATTTTCATGTATTCAAACTGTAAGCAGCACTGGCGACTTAGAAAATGTGTTAGCCGAAACCTGAAACAGGTCAAAGATGATGTTAGTCTTTTAAAAAGTCCATCTGATGTGCAAAAACATACTTTCATCCAACTAAATACATAACAGTTAAGTCATAGGCATATATTTATATATGTATACATAGCTGCTTACGAGAAAGGCAAACACTGCTGAATCACAGGTACAGTTTTTTTTCTTTTTCGCTTTTTCATTTAAATAATAATTTTGTGTGAGATTTGCACAACCATCTGGCTCTTTAACCAGCAGCACTGAGTCTGCAAGTGTGTACATATATATATATATATAATTTTTCTTTTTTTTTCTTTTCATGGGTACATGCACAATACACTAACAGCAAACCATATCCAATAGCAGTATCACATACACTAATTTTGAGATGTTGCAATGCATACATATTAATTTGTTAACAATACTGTGGTCCTGCAGGATCCCCATGTTAAAATATATTAGAATCTTTCCAGTCAGAAATTGGTGGCTGCTGTGACCCTTTTTTTGATTCCAGAAGCAGCCTACTGTTTTGAGCTACATCACAGAGTGGAGGGCTGATATGACCCAGAGATAACCACAGACTCCGTGATGTTTAACTCGGTAGAAATTGTAGGACAGTGGTGTTTTTCAGTTGTCTGTACTGTACCACTGAATTGATTTCCTTTGTGGAAAATTTTCATTTCAGATATCAATTTTGTATAAAGAATCCTGACATTTCTCAAAAAGAGACACACGGAAATTGCCAACCACAGCATTCTTTTTATTTTTAAAGAGAAACATGGAGAATTCAACCTTGTTCTGAAGACGATTGGAAGGGGCGGGGACGGAGGGGAAAAAAGAAGAAGAAGAAAATGGTCACTTAAATCCTATGCGTGACATTATCAAGTACTAACCATCTATGTTTAAAAAAAAAAAAAAAGACAAAAGTATTTAGTTACTACTTCCTATTTAAAGCGAACCACACATGACATCGAGTAAATCTGTATCAAAGTCCAAATGCTCATATACCTACACATTACAGTGAGGCAGGCCTGCTCATTGCAGCCATTTCCTCCTGATTTAGTATGTCCAGACTAGCAGGACTGTCTCGTGTAAAGCAGCTCAATATGAACCACCACATCTGTGAAGGCTATTTAGGGCAAGTTAAGCTGTTCATAACCTACCTGGGAATCCTTGGCCATTGTAGGGGATGCTAGCACACTGGGATGAATCACAATATCCTGGTGGCCCTGGAGGACCTCGAATACCCACATTTCCAGGACGACCTGGTGGCCCTGGTGGTCCTCGTGATCCTGTGGAGCCTGGTGGACCAGTTCTAGATTCTCCTTGTGGACCTAGTTTTAGAATTGAAAGGTTGGGGGGTTGATTTCTTTAAGAGGCAGCTGGATAAAATAGTTAACATTACTATTGTCTAGACTACACAGTCTAGGCTATGTCTTTGGTGAGAAAACACTTGTACTTTGTTGCTATATGGGGGTCAACAGAAAGAAAAACATAAGAAAACTAGAAATGTGACTCATCATTAGTTGCTTCCCTGTGTGTGGCTTACTGAAGGATTTATTCACAGAAACTGATTTAGTAAGGTTTGAGCCAAGTAAGAAACATCAATAAATTCTCTGGTTTATTTCCCCTCCATGTAAGATACAAAGATCTCAAGGGAAACTACTAGATTAGACAAGCACACTGGATTTCAATTAAAATATAGGAGTACATTAATTCTGCTACCCTGTAGCCCCAGGATAGATGAGGTAATGGTTGTTTTTGGAACTGATTTTATTGTGGTTAGCAGAAAAGTAAAGCTTCAAGTAACTGGGCCTACAATTTGCTGCAAGCATCTTATGGGTCCTGTAATGCAAAACCATGTTTAGCTTAGTAAACTACAAGCGGAAACAAATGATGCAGCTGATTTCTGCCAAGGCTTCAATGAACAAAATCGCATGATACAAAGAGCAAAACCAATGGCCAAATCATTGGACTCTATCGTCTGGTAACTCTGGGTATGGGAGTACTTTGTAGTCCTGGGACAATTTGTAGTTCTGTAATCACAAGTAAAAGATGGATCTAGATACTGCAGAAGTATCATCTGATAACATTTATGAAAATATCCATCAAATATTTGGACAAGGCATTTTCATGAAATATAATTTCACACAAGTAAGCATGCCAGATGAGTAAATTACAAGAGAAAGATAAATTACTATTAGCCACAAGCAAAAATTTTTCTAAATTCCCCTTTTTTGTGGGGGTTTCCACTAAACTCTGATGCATGTCAAAACCATGAAGTGGACAGCGTAAAGCATGTTCATTCACCACATGTAGTTTGGTTCCCTATGAAGAAATGTTGTCTTTTCCTCCTACTTTTCAGTAATCTGATAAAACAAGAAATATTTACCAGGTGGTCCTGGCAAACCTCGTGGTCCTTGAGATCCAGTCCCTCTTTCACCTTTCTCTCCAGGCATTCCTACAGAATGAAAAAAAAAAAAAAAACCACCAAGTAATAAAAACCAAAGGAAGGAAAACCACATCAACAAATATTTCTTCATTCTCCCTCATTGATATTAATATACAGTTCTCATGATTTAATATAACAAGGCTGGTCAAACCTTATTTTGTACAAAGGTCCTAATGTGCATTTGGGAAAATAATTTGGATAAAAATACACTAACCTAGAAATAAAGTAGGAATCAGAAGTAATTTAATGTGAATAAACTTTCTCAAACACAGAAAAGTCTCTGCGATACTTAAAACACCACAGAACCTTATTATTTTAAACTACAAACAGGAAGGTATTTTCAAGCTTGCATACTTCTGCTATAAAGGATGCTTTACCCTTTCTTAGAAACAGTTACGATGAACTAAGTTTAAGAAAGAGCAGAATTCAGAAATTCATTCTTCCTTGATTTTTTTCTAGTCTTTTTTAGAGATTATATTAAAATATATACTAGAAAACAGCACTGAGTCTATGCTACAGTAGAGTAGCTGGAATAAGCAAAGGCCACAACATAGTACAGTACAGACACGCCATGTCATTGCAGTGATCCAAGGTAGTCATAAAATAGGTTTACCAATATGCTCAAACTCAGTTCAGAGTTGCTTCCCCCTCCAGAGTACTGCAAAGAGCCAAGCATGTAGACCTAAATCTTTCTGCTCCTACTTTTTATTCTTGGTAATGACTCGCTTTCTTTCTTAATTAGAGTTCTGTTCTGCAAAGAGTTGTGTTACTCCGAACAGCCTTTCAAGATGTAGCTGTTTAGTGTCAGAGGAGTTCTGAGAACATTCACTTCCCTGGGATATCCTGTGGAACCCTAGACAGCAGCCAAAATGTTATGCCAACTTGTGTTTCATGAAACATGAGCAAGGGAGTGACAGGGGAAAGCACTGATGTGATTAACCTTGTCCTCCACGTCAGTGTCCCTCAGCAATCCAGCTGACCTAACAGGCTACTGCTAGGTGTGGGTTTCCTAGTCTGACACGGTAAAGGGGTCAGACTGCTCCTCTGGCAGCTTCTGCACTATGTCCACTGTGAAATATACAGCTGCCTTGGAATTTACTCACCTCTTTCACCAGGTGGTCCTTGGACCCCAGGAGGTCCTGGAAATCCTGGCCTTCCTCCAGGTCCAGGCTCTCCTCTTGTCCCAGCAGCTCCTGGGGGACCAGGTGGTCCTGGTGGCCCTGGCTGGTTACGGTTTGAATAATAATCATTTGGGATTTGATTCAGCATTTGATTGAATCGGCTCATTTGACCTTCAAAAGGAAAAAAAAATGGTTCAATAAACCATGTGAGGTGAGTGAAACTCTTATATCAGAGTGGGAAGGAATAACAAATTATCTCTCTTCATTAAATCCTACCCTTGTTCCCATTCAATAGATTAGTGGTGAACTAGTAAGTATGAATTGGGAAGATTTAAGATGAATGTCTCATAAGAAGACTGAACATAAATGGAGGTTGGAGAGCAGACAGGTTAGGGGGATTTTGGAAGCCAATAACATCAAGAAAAATTAATTTTAAGGCAATTAAAGTCACAAAATAAGCATTTGTTTACAATACTCTTGCTCTCAGAGTTCTAATTAGAGATTGTTTTTACTCAGAAGAACAAAAAGGACTCGTTACACTTCTAAAGGTGGAGTATCACATTTCTATGTACCTTCAGAGCTCTGAAACTACCATAAACACAGTATAAAATATTCGTGTGTATAGCTAGAGTCACACAGTCTATGAAGTTGCTTTCTTCAGCCTGTAGGATGCTTAGGCTTGCACCTATATACCTTCTGTATATAGGCAAATTTCATTTCCAAAGAAAGGTGATTGAACAAAAGCAACAGCATGGTGAAATTATGCAGAACGGAGCCCTTACTGGGTGGGGGGGGGGGAGGCACACCTACCCCTACCTGATTAGCATACTGTGCCAGTCCTAGCATAACCCTGAAGAGATGAGCTGAATATGAAAAAAATGAGGCAGGGATGTTCAAAAAACAGATGTTAAAAGATCTCAGATAACACATCCTTATTCGTAAGCATTAATACATTCATGAATGTACTTTCCTTCCTCTGCAATGGCTAACAGACATGCTTTAAATAGCAGCCATTGCAGACATTTTAAAGGACATGCTGTCCTCCTCCCTGTACACAAGCACTCTTAATGATCCAGAAGGTATATCTGTTTACCTCAGTCAGCACTTACCCTTGTTACAGAAACAATATTAAGAACAATTTTTGGGCGTATTTGTCTCTGTCCTCCTCAGCAGGTCTACTGATAGCAAAAGCACTGCCTTTAGGGATAGACCAAAAGCCTCTGTAGAGAACACTTTCACGGGCTGCAGAGCTGCACTGTGTGGCAGTAGAGGACTGAAATTCAATTTGGAGTCCTTATCCAAATAAATACCATTTTTACTTGCATAGCACAGCTGATTCTGTGCACAGTATTTACCCAACACTCATCTGTCTTTTCCTGCTAGCAAAGTACCTGCAGTGAGCATCCTTTTTCTCACCGATTCCTTCCTCCTGAAGATAAGACATGTTTAATGAGAAAATGTATATTGATTTTTATGACAAAGATAAAGTAATTTTGGACCAGACTGACAAAAGGAAAGTCACCTTCCCTGTACAGAGTATGAGACTTGCATGTGTATTTCCAAAGGTCACAGATTAGTTTATGATCAAGCTAGACATTTGGATCTGGCAAAAGTTTAGTGCTACATTTTTTTCCACCAAATCATTGACAATGGACAGCTATCAGATCACTCAAGCTCCTGCTATACTCTGTGGCCAATATCCCTCACTTTAATTTTAAACCATTGTTTTCTCTTTTAACAAACAACATAGTAAATTACTAGTATGAGAAACAAAGCAAGCAACACTGTTTACCATTTATCAGTTGTTCACAAACTTGTCTTGCAACTGCTCGCATCATGTTCTGAGAAGCAATGTCACCCTAAATAATCAAAACCAAAACAAGTGTTTCATTAGCGAGTGCCTATGCTTTTAAAGGCATGGTGTTTAATTAAAAAATCTGAGAAAAACTGACTTTAAAGCAGACTTACTCTGTCACCTTTTTCTCCCTTCATTCCAGGTGTTCCCTAAAATAAATACAGCAAAAATAAAACAGCTGAAGGATTATGTTATTCCACTCCACCTAGAGGTTTGAGACATGCAATTTTAGAAAACATTTTGACTCCTTCAAGAAGACAGCCCTGGTCGTCCTTGAACTTTACGTTTCAGAGATGCTAAAGCAGGTGCCAGAAAAGACTGGACAGGCAGCGATATTTTGTGTATAATTAAACATACTGACAGACGCAGAAGAAAAAGATCTGAAGGTAAAATTCAAACGAGGGCCAAAGAAACTGACGTATTCTGACAGTGGGACCACACTGGCAATTTGAAAGCTGAATCTCTAGCATCACATTTCTGTAAATGGTGAATAGTCTTGTGTGAATTATATATGACTCTCAAATTTTAAGTCTTAAGCCAACTCATCATTAAAGAAGGTAAGCTAAGATGAATAACACATGTCTAGGAAGGATAGCTGTCTCCTAGAACCCACAAGAAACAGACCCTGTGTTAAGTGAAGAAGCGCTATGCGGAGATGACATATAAGATGGGGAGAGATGCCATTAAGTGCTTATTCTATTTATTACGACAGCTTCCCTGCTAATTCTCAACCATTTCTAGTCTTACAATAATCTCATAGAGGTCTTAGCTTGAGCTGCTTTATAATATTGACATTTGCCAAGAGCTAACTTTTGTCTAACAGCAATTTCCATTTGCCTTTGAATACTCCAGTGGTTGTTGTGGGTTTTTCTGGTTTCCAAGAATACTATGTAAGAAGCCAACCAGAAGGACTGATTCTAATTTTTATATTTGTATGTGTCTATGGCTGAAAAAACATCAGGTATACTCTAAAGATGTTTTCAAATGCTGAACTGGAGATATGCCTGCACAGTCTACTCTGCAAACAAAATTGTGAGATTTTAGCCCTATGTTTGCGTTCCAGTGCTAGCAAAGAAAAGCATCAAGAGGGAGGAAACCATACTTTCCAAAGCAATTGTAATTACAATGCTTGGTATGATGGATTTTTAAAGATTTTCAAAATAGACAGCAATGATTTCAGAAGGATGTAAGTTGTTTTGGTCTATTTGACATGATTTTGGCCACAGTAAAAACTGCAGATGCCGGTTTGAAATAAGTAGGAAATTAGATTCACAGTCATTTGTTTTAGCCACTAGGTCACCCTTTGAAAAATCTAAAAATCTGCAAAGTGTTTTAAAACTATTAATTTTGACATCAAAATACAAAAGACAAAAAAAGAAAACAAAACTGCATGTACTGCAAGACCTGCTTAGGAAGCTGTCATGAATAGCTTGTCCAATGCTCTTGAATACCTGCTGTTACAAATGCCATGTGTGTTAAATTCCGGAGCAGTACAAACAAAACTTTGCTCTAATCTATGGCTCCTGAAGCTGACAGTGTGAGTTTTCATGTGACTTCAGTGGATGCAGAGTCAGGCCACAGCAGAGTCCTTCTAAAATTCTACTGTAAATTCACCTGCCAGAATGTGTCCAAAGAGCTCAGGAGCTTTGTTAGTTAAGCAAAAAGAGGCTCATTCAAGTTCAATAGATTTTCACTTGGAGCCTAAATTACTATTTGAAAGTAAGGCATATTTGAAAGGTGAAAGACTGGTTTGGTTATCTGCAGCTCTGCATGGCTCTCCACATAGTTACACATACATCCTAAGTATTACTGCTTTTTACGTTGTGGTATTTCTTTAAGGAGCCTGTTTATCACCATTAACAAAGCAAAGGCTAAGTGTGGGCTGCAGCTGTTTTTCATAACATTCTCACAGTACCCACAATTAACTTCAACAACACGAGGCAAATCATTCCACTGAGGTCACAGCGGATACAATTCGAATGCAGTGGCACTGTTTCATAGACTTCCATCAAGGTTTTGGGCAAAAATATTCCCACGGGTTATGCTGGGGTCTGAACATAGAATGCTATCTGAGCTTCTCTGCAGCAGCGTTGCGTACACCCACCCCATGATATGCCACAGAAAATATGAGGCAGCTCCTCCATCAGTGAGTTAAGTAGGTGGCATATGGTACATTTGCATCACGTATAACAGATGGTTCACACAAAATTAATTGTACAGACTCAAATGAAAGATTTAGAATGGCGACACCATAAATGTGCCACTACAATAAATTATTCCACCAATGAGATTGTTACTAATATGTACACAATATACACATCAAACTGATTAATATTCTTTCCCTTCTGTCCTGCACTCTTTCATCTACAGCTTTTCTTACTCTGTGAAGTTCAGAGGGAGAACGTCTGTCTTTCAGTTTTAGCTTAGCATGGTCACATGTTGAAGCAGACCATGGATTTGTAAATGCCATAACAATATAAATAAACTATAGCAATTAAAACGATCAGGAAAATATTACATTTCTATCTGTCATTCTCCAGTAATTAACATTGTGGTAAATTCTGATGTTCTGACGCTCTAAAAGAGATGTAATTTGACTCTGAATTCAACAGATATTAACATCTCAGTTATAAATGATCACATTTATCTGAAATATCCATTGAATACAATTGAAGGTTTTTCACTTGCACTAGGCTATGACAGGAAAATCTAAGGGGAAAAAATATTAACAAATCATTTGGTGCTTCTCTTTTTGTTTGAAACCTGGCAATTTTTGCTATTTTCTGAAAGTATATTCATTTGAAATTATTTATTGAGTACATATTTATAATACCTGCTCATTGTATTCTCGTTCTTTCTAAGGCTTTCATAATACAACCTTGTGTTGTTTTGGTCAGAAGCAAATCATGCCATACATCTTCTTGTTTGTTCGCTAGGTAAGTGCAAGCATTAGAAACCAAATTTCTGGTTGTCCTGGTTTCAGCTGGGGTAGAGTTAAATTTCTTCGTAGTAGCTAGTATGAGACTATGTTTTGGATTTTTGCTGGAAACAGTGGTGATAATGCAGAGATGTTTTAGTTGTTGCTAAGTAGCGCTTACACTGGTCAAGGACTTTTTCAGCTCCCCGTGTCTGCCGGGTGCACAAGGAGCTGGGAGGGGGCACAGCCGGGACAGCTGACCCCAAATGACCAATGGGATATTCCATACCATGTGACATCATGCTCAGTATATAAAGCTGGGGAAGAAGAAGGAAAGGGGGATGTTTGGAGTGATGGCATTTGTCTTCCCAAGTAACCGTTACACGTGATGGAGCCCTGCTTCCCTGGAGGTGGCTGAACCCCTGCCTGCCCATGGGAAGCAGTGAATGAATTCCTTGTTTTACTTTGCTTCCATGCGCAGCTTTTGCTTTACCTATTAAACTGTCTTTATCTCAAACCATAAGTTGCCTCACTTTTACTCTTCTGATTCTCTCCCCCATCCCACCGGTGGGGAGTGAGCAAGCGGCTGCGTGGTGCCTGGTTGCTGACTGGGGCTAAACCATGACACTGGTCTACAATCCCAGCTAAACTATAATAATTACTTGAAGTGCCCTGCTTCAATGAATTCACTTGCTAGAGCATTCACACTCCAGAACTATATACAGAGGAGAAAAAAATAAAGCAAACTTAAAATGTGCAAATCCTATATACTGTTTCTGGAAATATTTTTGCTGACTGGTCAAGAAAAGTTCTTCAGGCTGCCTTCAGCCACAGGCCATGTTGGTAAGACAGGAAGGTGCTCTGATAACAAAAGCACATCATTGCTCCAAAGTATAGCCAACAAAGATCCCCCAGTTAGAAAAATGCTAAGGCTATTTGTTAATTATAAATGATACACAGTCAATTTTACAATTAATTGAAATCAAATGAGCCTCATTCTTCAGTTTATGACCTTGCAAAGATACACTGATTCAGCCTTATGATGGCAAATCTATAGGCTATTCCAACTAAGTTTAAAATTTGAAGATTAGAGGCTGACTGGCTATGTTAAAAACAAAGCTCATTTTCCACCTGGATGTTTTAGAAATATGATTTCCAAAAACTAATTACAACTGCAATTACTAAGTTGCTACTTCCATCTTCCTCCCACTTCGTTATAATCTTCTCAAATTTCAGTTTATTTCCTTTTAATAGATAAACACATGCAATTTAGCCAACTGCTTGTCAGCATTCTGAGAAGCAGCAGCTGCTGCTGACTTTCTCTTGTCTTGGTATCCTGCAATGAGGAAGTCATTCAGGGTCAGTGTGAGGAAAAGTGAGTTTATGTTGCATGTGGGATTTTTCTGATCTGTGGGATGAAGGCTTGGGCTGCAGCAAAGTTCTATGGCTGAAGGAGGACAAAACAAAGAAAGTTTTGCTATTTTTACTTTAAAAGATAATGTGCTCAATTGTTTTCTTCCAAAGAATGTTTGCTCCCCACATGAACCGCTAGTTCACTGCTCCCAAAGCAGCATCTTTTTGAGACTTCATCTAGGGTGCCTGCATAGATGGATGCAAGACCAGTAAACACATGGCAGCAGAGAATGGAAAATGCTCAAAAACTGCATTTAACTCACAACAAACATCTCCCTTATGTTCTCAGGATAAACCTGTAGAGATTTTCATAGTCTATTTGGTCCTGGAGGCATTGGTCTAATAGCACCTTATATATAAAACATGAATGCCTTGCACGATTTCCTGGGGACCTTCTAGACCAACAAAGTCAGACCCTGTTGTCACAGAGTCTGTTTAATAAACAAGGCAGCTCTACCTTAAGACAACTCAGTCTGCCTACCCATCCATTACCCTTCTCACTCTCACACCTATAAAACAACAGTACTGGAACTTTTCTTCTCTGATAGTCCAAGATCTATTTCCCATTACATTTATTCACAGAAAACTCATCCATTTCTTCTTGAGCTAATACCCTCTTTTAGCCTAATGACTCTTACCCTGGTTGGTTGTTACCTTATGATATATGTACAGACTACTGCCAAATTCTTGCTCTCTGTTTGACTAGACAGCCAGAGGACAGATATTTTAGTCTCCTGTAGGATAGCCAGTGCTCAACTCTCAATAGATTACTGACTCGTTTGTGTTCTTACTGTTCTTTTTCTGGTTGCTCTGTTACTACACTGAAAAAAACACCTAAGTTTCTCTTGGAAGTACTTATAAGCAGAATATAAAGTAAAATTTCCTATTTTCATGAAAATGCAGTTAACACTTTAAATATCAAGTTGTTCTAGTAAAAGTACACATTGAGGTAGAGAAATGTTTACAGCCAAATTCATGGTGTGGTCTGCCTCAGTTAAGCACATTAGTATTATTTAACATATCAGGAAAGAGCTCCAATTGACTGCACTCACTGGGAATGTCTTCGCAACACCAAGACTTCTCATAATTTGCATGTAACTGTGTATTTTTTCCTGGGGTGTAAAGTTCCTTGCTTTGTAGGGGTCTTTCACCTGATTTGTGCTGCATAGTACCAGTAAGAGATTGTTCAGGTAGAAGAAAAAATGGCAGGATCTGGTTTGAAATTATTTACTCCTTGTATTTACCAGAGGCAATATGAAGCCTCATTATCTTTCTCCAGGACAGGAAGTAACAAATTCAGGCAGGCCTGAACTATGATTTATGACACAGCAAGTTGCGTTTGGCCATTAAGCTGCACCTTTGGCAATTCTATACTGGACACAATGGAAAGTGTAGAAATTCTGTCCACCAGGAGTCTGATAAAACATCTGTGCATTCTGCAAGTCAGAATTCCTGCTGGGATCTGTTCTAGAAACTTAAGAAATGGTAAACATGATGCATAGTGTCCCATTATAAGAAAGTGCAATAACTGGGGAAAAAAAAAATTTCTAACTGCAAGGAACGCTTCAGATTAGAGTGTAGGAGAACTTAGACGTGGTGCTTGGACAGGAGTTGACTGCCTTGCTTTGCAACAGCACTGAAATTAGGCTTGTAGCCAAATTTCCCTCTATTCACCTGCAGATCTTTGCTGCTGACCTGCATCAGCTATAGTGTCCCAAGTGAAGGAAAACTTGGATACACCTGGTAGCTTGAAACTCACTTGTGAACAAACAATAGCACCTTGTGCCCCAGCTATGTCTATCAAGCATCTGACCTGCCTGGAATGTCATAAAATCATAGAATCATAGAATGGTTTGGGCTTGAAGTGACCTTAAAGATCATCTAGTTCCAACCCCCGCCCTGGCATGGGCAGGGACACCTTCCACTAGACCAGGTTTCTCAAAGCCCCATCCAATCTGGCCTTGAACACTTCCAGGGATGGCGCATCCACAACTGCTCTGGGCAGCTGTTCCAGTGCCTCACCACCCTCATAGTGAAGAACTTCTTCCTTATATCTAATCTAAATCTACCCTCTTTCAGTTTAAAGCCATTACCCTTGTCCTATCACTACACATTAACAACGTATATCTAAAGGCAGGAAAGGTTCAGTGCTTTCCTAAGACGCTCAATGTCCTCTACTGCAAGGAGGAATGGGATTTTTAGGCTGGCAAATGCAGACTGAAAATGACCCAGCTTCCAGGTGCTCCTGGGAATTTCTACTTCATAACCATTAAGCTGCCCAGCCTACTATATATATATTCTTCCAAATTATCCAGCTATTGTATACGCAATGACACTGAAGCAGGATGGAGGAGTCTGGCTGATTGCCAGACATTAAGGTACAAGTAATGAATTACTTCCTGTTTCAACTGCTGTCTCCACTCCTGAGTCAAACATAATTTCTCAGAGATCCTATAAATGAATGAATTAAAATTTCTCCTGAAACTGTTGGTCGGAGGCAGCACCTCCTGCTCTTTCTCCCTATTCAGGATGCACTTTAACTTTAAAAGTTTAAATAGATCCCACAGAAACCATCCCCAAATAATTTTGAAATCACATTGTAAAAAAAAAAATTTTGTAAAACAGAGGTGATTATGTAATGTTATCAAAGATTATCAAAGATTGTCCACCTTCAGCAGTGTACCACTTTTTTACTGCACACACACACATACACAAATATAAAGACTTCCCAGTAATTTTGCTGACCCAGTTCTTCATGCTTATGCAGTGTAGGAATATACATCTTCACAGAATCACAGAATGGTAAGGGTTGGAAGGGACCTCTGGAGATCATCTTGTCCAACCCCCCTGTTTGAGCACATCTTGGCACATAATAGACTACGATCTTTTTAGTGGAAACCAGAGACCACAATTTCCAGCCCCAACTATTTAACTCAGCAAAATGACATAGTGTAAAAATAAAATTGTTTTAAAAAAAGGCTTGTGGTCTTAGGTCAGCTCCACTGTATTAACCACTGTCGTAAGCGCAAGACAAGTATTTCAAGCATGGAGAAGTCTCATATTCATCAACAGACTGTTATTTTAAATTTGATACTATAAGTGTATCATTATCTTACTGGTGTCCCACGATCTCCTGGCTTCCCTGGTTTTCCACTTGGGCCAGCAACTCCTGGAACTCCTGGGGCACCCTATAGCAGAAGACGTATAAAATGAATTGTGGAAATCCACAACAGCCTAAGAACTAGTCAGAAAAGTGTTACTGTATTAAATGCAAAGTAATACTGAAAATGGCTCCTATCAGGGTTTGTGGGTTTTTTTTTTCAGTTAGGTACATATTAGGCTTGAAAATTTTCCTCCAGTATATAATAAAATACATAATATATAATATATAATGTATTATATTATATTATATTATATTATATTATATTATATTATATTATATTATATTATATTATATTATATTATATTATATTATATTATATTATATTATATTATATTATAATATATAAAAAATAGTTTGTTCCTTCATGGAAATGTGTCCTTTTACATAACACCACAGTAACAGACATTTCTGAATCTAAAGATGCAGAGAGCATCTATACGGTTTGGGTATCCCTCTTAATGACAGATTCCTAAAGGAGTTGAAGGAAATTTGGCTTTCTAACTTCATCTAGCAGGTCTGTGATCCATGTAAAAGACTCCAACAAGAAGTTCATGAGATTCATTCTAGTGACACTAGATAAATATGAACAAATAAAAAAACAGTGTTAGGTTATGTGTTATCTGCACACCCCCAAAGGAGCACAAGAAAGCCAGTCTGTGGGGGAGCGGGAACAGCCCACATAATACCCTTTCCTAGCGACTCCTGCCTATATAAATATACATGGTGTAAATGTGTACTCTGTGTACATGTGCCTACTGGGAATACATCTTCCGCCTCACTTCTGGTTGGCTCTGGTAACATGGAGCTGCAGCAACTTGCCTATTTCAGGCTGTCTGATCCAGCATGTTATGTTTTTTCTCTAACAACCAGCACCTTTCCTAACATGGTCCCACAAAACACAGTGAAGTAGCTTTCTAAGCAAAAACTAATCCTCAAATACTCTTGTCCAGAAAAACTCGTATTAACAGTGTTTGTTTTCACCAGGCTACAAGTAATAAGCTGATTGGTTTCAGTAGACCTGGCTATGCATTTAAAGATCATGCCTAAAGAACCAGGTAAACTGGTTCTTCCTTTATTTTCACTGGCAGAAAACAGTTTCAAAACCACTCTTACGAATGTTTGTGAATACATACTTTACATAGCTGTCTGCTTGTCTTTTACTGAGAGTTTCTCAGACCCATTTAGGATACTAAACAGAGGATCCATTTCATATTTGATAGAAACTGAAAATGTCACTGTGGTTCCCTTTTGGATCAGGTCTCTTATTTCAGAATACATCAAAGACAAAATTATATTTACCGCTGGTCCTGGTGGGCCTCTGGGACCTGTGGGACCATCTTTTCCTGTGAAACCCTATTCAAAAACAAAAGCTTGATTAGACATTAACCTAAGATTGTAGCCTGATTAAAATGGCCTTTAAGACTATGTCACTGCAATACTTCTGATTACTACTAGCATGTATTTTAAAACCTATCCACAATGAAGTTATAAAAATAGCAATCACAACCAATGCTGGAGAAGGCTATGGAACAATAAGCTTCAGCCAATTTAGAAGATGTTCAGCTGCTGTTGATTAACTGAAGATGGAATGAGTCTCAACATTTTTAAGAAAAGCAATCATTGTACTATCCCACAGGAGCACGATCTCCTTTTTTGCTGTTCTCTCTCACACAGATAAGCTGGAAAATCTGAGGTTTCTACTTAAAAGAAGAAAAACCTCCCTCTCAGATACTTCCTCTGAAAGAAGAGATGCTGAGAAATCCCATTTCAACAATCTAACATAGCATTCACAAATTAATATTGATGGTCCATGGCCCACTAATGACCCACCAATCCCATGGTATGTTCTTTGGCAACTGGCTATCACATGGTGGTCTGTTTCCATTTCCAGCTATCAACTCCCACTAAAGGATAACAATAAATGCATGTATTAGCTATTAATTTTGACTGTAAAGGTAAGTCACTGCTTCAGTCATCTCAAAGGCGATATGCCACTGTAAAGACAAAAGAGATTTGCTTAGTTGACCCCAAATTAGAAGAAAGGGATTGCAAGAACTCCACAATGGAATACCTGTGTGCATGCTCTTCATTATGAAGCCATTTCAGAATCCCTTATCCACAGAAAAGTCCTTAGCTCCAGATAGTCAAAGGTTAAAGAGCAAACTTGACCTTCACAGTAAGAATGGCACAGATTCTTCACAGATATGACATCTCCCGGACATTGAGACAAGCAGAATTTCAAAGGGATACCCTGCAGCAGTAAGAGTGTGTGGAAGGCAGCAGGGCTCAGTAGCCCAGCAGAACCCTGCTCAGTGGCATATTGCTCTATGGGTGCAGGCATCTGAGAACCTAGTCAGGAGAGTGAGCAGTGCAATCTTTACAGAAATTATCTGGCTACCTTATGGCTTACCTGGGGAGGTTTTCACCCCCAGGTTTTTCCAGTCCTTCCACTTTAGGTTGGACTAGTCCAACCTCTCTAGGTTGCACTCCTTTTGAAAAAAGGATTTGAAAACAAAAAGGTATGATAAAGAAGGGGAAAAAAAAACCCATTACTTCATCTTTCCAGAAGATAAACTGAGGAAACCTTACCCTTTCGCCTGGAGGTCCCACTGGGCCAGGTGGACCAGGTAAACCTGGGGTTCCCTAGAGGGAAAAGGAATCATAAACTGTATCCATGACAGAACAAACGTCACTGCTATGGTAATCATCCCAGCATTTATGAACACGTTTAAATATCTAGCTGTCTTCAATGTTGCTTTTTGGCATTTACAAAAATTAAACAAACCTTTAGGAGAAACCATTTATCTCATATACATTATACAAGAGTCTTCACCCTCACTCTACTTTTTACTTCCATTTCCTTATCAGCCCATAATTCAACTTCAAAAATAATTTTCAGTACTGTTCCCATAAAAAATATATCTGGCTTATTGCCTTTACAAGCATGACTTACAGATGTCAGCTGATCCTTTAACACTCTGTAGGATCAATACTACTATTGTAGGAATTGGATATTGAACAGCCTTGTATCATGTTGTCATGTTCTTCCCCCTTTTCTGTCTAATGTCACCATGCACTAAAATATAGCATTGTTTTCTACAGGATGTTACTGCTCCCTAAATATATATTACTCAGGTTTATAAGGACTAATAAAAAAGGAAAAGAATACAAGGCCCTTGGCTCATGACTGACCTTATCTGATATATGAAACTAAATCTACAAGCATCTCCCATACAGTCTTCATATCCTCAGTAAAATCAAGGAAATTTAGTAACCAAGGAATATTAGTTATGTCACCACATCTGCAGATCAATGATCTTAGGTTATTCAAAACTGGCTGATTATCCCAAAAAAAACCCTTATTTTTCCTTCTCAAAACCTAATTCTAGTTTACAACAGAGAAACGTGCAAGTAAGTGAAATTTAATATTGCTTTCCTCTTTCAGAAAGCATACAATTAATGTCCCAAGACCATTTGACGTCCAAAAGTAAAAGTAATGAGGCAACATTGCTGAAGAAGGGTTCAGCAAAGGTTCTGCAATCTCAGTTTTAGGAAAGCATTTAACTGCAGGTGGTAAGAAGTTGAGAGACCTTCTTGGGGAGTTATCAGTGTACTTTTCCTAATCCAATGGTCTGTCCCTGTGCATTCACAACTATCCAGATAGATATTAGCTTGACTTAGCATTTAGCTTGACTCACTACAGCTGTTCTTTCACTCTTGCTGTTTTGAATGGTTTACTACTTCCTACATTTCAAATTCTTAAGTGTAAGATAATTATGTTCACAAAACCCATTGCTTAGGAAGGTATGAGAAGATCCCATGAGTCTTTGTGATATCAAAGACAGCTGTTCAGCAGCCAACCTGCAACAGGAATAGTGCAAAATGACGTTATCTTGTGTAAGTATCAACTTACCGATCGCCCTGGTAGTCCAGGCTGGCCAGCATCACCTTTCATTCCTTGACGACCCTATAATTTCCATAAATTATTATTAGAGATTCTGAATTACAGAATAGGTCAGCAAAACAACTAATTTGTGTAAATGGACATGAAATAATTCCTGTGAGATACCTAAATTAAGGAATCCATAAGCCAACTATCTATTATTACTTATGGTTGGACTCGATGACCTTAAAGGTCTTTTCCAACCTAAATGATTCTGTGATTCTATGATTATGGAATAAACCAGATACATATACCTCTTAACTGAGGCAATACTGATCATCTCACAAGCATTTGCAAATGCAGGATGACCAGTAGACGATATATTAAAAACATAGGCAAGCAGACATTTGGTAGGGGCACATAGTTTGGTAAGGAAGTAACACAGACTTTTCAGTAAGAGAGACAGATATCAATGTCTTCACAAGAAGGAAAGCAGAGAAGGGTTACGTGTTTTCTCCCAACCTCCCTTATCTTTCTCAACTGGTGAATGGAGCTGCCTACACTCAAGAAAGGTAAAAGCTCAGTCTTTTTAAAGTTTCACTGTTTTTCTCTAACCCCTGGTCTGAAAGCCATTATACACTTCCAGAACACAAGGCGTAGGAGCATATAAAGCAGCAGTGTATTGCCTTTCAAAGCTTGCTTGCATTTGACATATACTACAGCACTGTCGTATAAATGCACAGTCTAAACCCACATCAGCTAAGTTTGACAATGCAATATTTATTTTTCCACAGTGGCTTGCATGATAATCCAGCATTAATAGCTGTTGATGACACACAAATAATCGAACAATTTGTAAACATAGCTTGTCAATGTGAATTGCAATTGATAAGAAAAATGAAATTACATGACTCAAAAGTGGCTCTCTAATATTGTTATCTGATGAGAAGTTCCAAGAATTATGTTGATTTTGTTGGTGTTTTCATTCTCCAAAGGTTTGTAACAAATACAAGTATTTATGGTATTCCACACGTAAAAGGAAAGTGTTTAGCCTTTCTTGCTGTTTGGCACCTCTAGGCCATCTTGATGAAGTTTTTCCTCCCAGTATATAACAAAAAACTGAAAACCATCTATGCTAGTTAACAAAATCTTTCTACTTTGTCCTTAGAAAATAGAAGGTGTACCTAATCTTAAAGCACATTTTGTTTTCCATTTCCCAAATTACATTACAGACTGAGAAAGTAACCTAGTTACAAATACAAAATGAGACAGTGTGTAGACACCAATTCTATTATTTGTTTTCATAAACTTTATATTTGAATCAAAGACTTCATCCAAAAAGCTCCTGATTGTATTAAAATTCAAGCTATTCCTAAACATCAGAATTATATTCCTGCTTTTGGGGTGATTATTTGCCATATTTTAATATGGCAAAAGCAGTCTTAATACGTTCAGAATGTAGTCAAAGGGTTACCTATGCTATCTGCTCTAAAAACCTGCATCTGGTGAAACTTCATCAGTGTTAACAGAGTTATTCTGGCTTTGAAGGCATATATATGAAATCAGAAGTAGCCTCTCACTAAAATATGCTTGCTGTTGCCAAGAAAGCCCCCTAGGAATGAAGGGCTATTTTGTATGCCTAGATCTAGGCACCCATTGCCTCTCTGAACTTTCGGCTTCTGATTTAAGCTCAGAAAAATGGAAGTTGGACATGTAAACCTGTGAGAAAGGCTTCAGAGTAATATTGCATGCTTAATTTTACTGCATGACATTTTGATAGCTTTGAGTCCTTGAACTTGAAGGCCTAGCAACTCTACAGAAGGCTGTGAGAGAAAAAAATGGAGTAGCACAATGTACATTACAACACTTGGACTCTGTCCCTTCACAGACATCTCTTAAGAATGTGTAATATTCAGGATAGAAAATGGTATTGTATTGGAGGAGCCATGTTTCAGAAAGAGACCTGTTTCATAATACTACTGCACTGCAGGGAAAAATGAATGTTAGGGCAAAGCTGCCACCCTCTTCCCAAGACCACCACCCCCATGGACAGCTCTGACTCCACGCACAGTTCCTCCCACACCCAGAATGGCCACTCACCGGTTCTCCTGGAATTGACAGCCCGTTGGGGCCCTGTGGACCTGGGGGACCTTGAGGACCAGGAGGACCTGTCTCACCACGAGGACCAGGTGGCCCCTTAAAGCAGAAAATTAAGAGATTGTAAATGACAACCCCTTCTTAGATCTGTAACTGCAAAATCCTTGGTGTTAAATACTTAGGGTAAGTCAGAAGCCTGGAGACACATTTATCACTTCAGAACAACTTTGGAAACAGTTATCCAAGTGGCATATCCTTTCATAAACTATTCTCTGATTCATGTTGGAGGTTTCAGGCCAATACATGCCTTCTTGGCGTGTTAATTAGAAGTATAGCTGTCTCCTCTGTACAGAAGAAAGAACAATGTTGCAGTGTGTAACACCCTGGCACATGTACTCTAGTTTTCTGATGTGCAGTCAACACCTTTGAGGCTTCATATATACATAGGCTGTGTATACAGTCTCAAATAGGTAGGTTGCATATAAATAACATACAGGCATACTTCCAGTTAAATTTTTAATCTCCATTCTTAGTTTAGCATAGAACCAAGCATAAAAATTTGCATACAGGTAAGCCTGTATCAACATTATAGATGCATTCCAGAAAGATACTTACAGATGATCCAGTCAAACCCCTTTCACCTCTGGGACCTTTAGCGCCTGGGCCGCCCTAAATTGAATATTTGGAAATAAAATGTATGTCATACAGGGAAAGCAAAGGTACATCATATTGGTGTGTGTTATAAATCCTCTTTATCAAACTCCTATGGGAAAGCCCAAAGTTTTGAAGTATATAGATCTCACTGCTAAAAAGAGTACTAGAATAAAAGATGCATCAAAATCTCAGATAAACCAAATAAGCTTCAGCCTTGTCAATTCAGCCCATGAAAAAATTATTGTGATTTTTGTTTCTGCAGATATAAACTTCGTCAATTTGTATTCATCAGAATTTCTGGATACCTCTCTAGTAGACTGCCAGACAATTTAACTGGGCTTCTACACTACTGTAGTAAGACTACTGAGTTAACTCCTTTATATTCAAAGCAATTGGTAGGAGCATACCCATTCCATAGATTACTATCTCTCCACATTAAAAAAAAAAAGGGGGAGTAACTAATTTATTTCCCAGTGATCTCATTGGAAATACGGGAAAAGGATTATTATATAAAGAAGTAGAGGTGGTAGGAGCTGCCCAACTGTGTTTTAAACTAAGATGAAAGGGGAACAGATTACCATGATGTTACGGATGTGCTGATAGAAACTATCTCTCTGAGTGACCATTGTTTCACAAACCCACACATCAGCACAAAACTGCTTCCATAAACTTAAAAATCAGAAAATTTGTCTATTGCAAATAGTTCCTTACAGCTGGTCCAGGGGGTCCTGGAGGTCCCACGCTGTCTTGAGTACAGGTACAAGCATTTGGAAGAGCTGGGCATTTTGCTTCATCTCTCTGAAAAGTCAATCACAACTATTACTGACCTTTTAAAGAAAAGTACTTGGTGGCAGTATAGTTTTCTACAACAATAACAAGCAAGATTGTTTATTATCCTGTTTTCAAGTACAAATAAAACAGCTAAACAGTGGTTTCCAAATGTTTCTACAGGACCTTTCATATTTTTAGCAAATTTGCTCTGCAAGCTTTACAAGACACTAACAGCAGAGGCACAGGCAAAATCAAATTCATATGCAATTTCTATCGTTCTAATAGTTATATGCATTAGATGATCATCTTGCACTGACTGCAATAGAAAAAACTACTGGCTACAGTAGAATAAACTTTTTTTGAATGCCAATCTAAGAACAGATTAAATGAAAAAGTAATATACCAATTCCATTCATAATACCTAGGATCTTAAATATCACTGAAATACAAAATGTAACTGACATTTTTTTCCAACATTCCTAAGGGATTCAGTTCTAGCATGTTACAGTCTTTCTCCTTCAGCCTCAAAACATTGAATTGCAGTGTTGTTCACTGGCTGCTCTGACAACTGTGATTTATATGCATTGTTAGTACAAGGTGTAATACCAGACTACAAATAACAATTTTCTGAATAGCTTGTCGTTCATTTATACTTACCATAGAAGGAAGATCACAGCATCTGTCTCTGCTAGTCCAAACTGGACTGCACACAATGTCAAAATTCTGGATTTCTAACTGTAAAAGAAACAAAGAATCTTGAAGAATACTAGAGATGTTATGAAATCTAGTGGCATTATGGTTAAAAATGACTCCTCAAACTATTTATTTCTGATGTAGTTGATATCATTCAGACTTTCACTTCCTTTTTTGACACTGACAGAGAATTATTTTAAAATAATAAAGAATTTAAAACCAAGCCTACCTAAGGCTACAAGAACTTCAAGCACTGATGCTTGCTCTTGTTCTGGGGCAAAAGGTAAACAAATAAAGTGACTCAATAAATATTTTGCAATACTTTATGAATAATACTGAGGAACTTCTACATCGGTTAAGTACCTGTGCACTTCAACATGAAATCTCACTGAAAAACTTTTGGACCAACTATAAGGACTGCAGTCCTTGGGTCATATATTAATTCAGATTCTTGTACGGAACTTTCCACTCACATTAGCAGGGAAAAGTTCTGCAGAAAGGATGAAGTGGGGACCTTAGGTAGGCTGTATGGTAAAAGCAGTTTCCTCTCTTTTTTCCACCCCAAGAGCTATGATCCTGTAGTTTGATACAGACAGCCAAACTTTTGGTGGTAAGCCTCAAGAATCTTCTTCAGGTGTTAGGGTTGGCACACATGGGTCAAACAGCTGACTTACATCTTCTGATATGAAGCCCTGGTAATAGCACTGATTACACATTAAGTATAGTTAATCCGTCAAGATTATTGGTGTGCCCTTCATACCAGCAGCCACTTTTTCATTTCATAGGTTATAAAGCCAGTGGGGATTACTCTGATCACCCAGTCCAAAACAGACCATAGGACTTGCCAGAATTAAAACCTGTTCATTACTCGTCTTTTTAGAAAAACAAAACAATCTTCATTTAGAACTTCCAGTGATAGAGAATCCATATTAAATGGTTCCAATGACTAACTCCTCTTGCTATTAGAAGAAAAACATTTCCACTCTTGTTTGTTTACCTGACTGCAACTTTCAGCTATTAGATTTTTGCAACTCTGCTAGAATGAATATTGATTGAATATCAAGACCAAACTTCTCAGTTAAGTATTCTGGGTCTTGCAGTACAGACACTTGAAACACTGCTTCCTTAGCAATCCTTAATCTCTAGTCTCTTTCCTCAGAAAATTCAAGGGCTTGCATTAATGAATGGATTGTTTATTGCTTACTGTTGCTGATCTCCGGTCGCCTTTCAGAAGTTTCCCAAGTATTTCATAGCCATCAGTTGTGATGTTCCCAGACTCCTTAATTGGTTTTTCCAGTATTTCACTGCAGTCAATGTAAATCTTAACATTTGATGAAGTTACAACAATATGGACCTGAAAAAAAGTTTAATGTAATATTTAGAAAAGGCACATAGGCATATCTACTTTAACACTTTTATACTTTAACAGTATTTTACTGTTTAGGTAATACTGCTTTAAATTTTCTTCCTCGTAATTCTGCTTTACTTTCAACTGGTGGAAACATTCAAACTCAGGAAAAGTTTATGGCATTAGTAACCTCTTTAAAATGTGTTGAAGGTCAGTAAGATGAATACACAAGCACAGCTAAGAAGTACTATTTAATATAATAGTTGCATCACAATGTTCTATTTAAAAAAGCTTGCCTGAAAATTGCTTTAAGATGGCATAAAAGTGAAAAATAAGAAGAATTTTTTAGAGGAAGTGAATATAAGCTCTTCTTGTTCTCTTCTGATGGCTGGGACCACACAAGAGGTTTATTAGTCTGTGACTGCCCACTGGACAATAGCCTCTGTCTGTAGTTCAGAGGGTAGATTGTTTCAGATTCAAAAATCCAGGGTTCAGTTTCCACAGATGACTCAACCAGAGGTATTAGTTGCATTGAGATACAGGAAGTGAGCAGAGAAGCCTGCCCAGAAAAAGACAAAATAATGGAAGATGCAAGAGAGAAATTTCCATGAGAGAAATTTGGCTACAAAAACATGTGCCAAAATAAGGGGAAACAGGGAAGAAGAGGAAAAGATTAATTATTGGAAATAAGGGAAACTTAGGAGGAAGAAAAGAATGACAAAGGAAGAGGTAGTTTACCAGAACGAATTGTTTGGGGAAAACACAGTAAGCCTTAAAGAGAAGAACAAACAAAATTGAAGCAAAGGTTACCATTCCAAAAATGTATCGTACTTATGGTCAATGTTATGCAAGTGAATTTCCTACATATCTATGAAAACAAAAGACATTCAGGAGTCTCCAAGAAAGAAGAAAGTGTCTGACATTTTAGTAAATCTAATGTGCAGTTGATGGAAGAACATCTTAAGGCAATAGAAAGGTTTCAGTGGCTTTATATACTTTACATATTGCATATCTTTTATATACAAGACAACATCTATGCAACAGTTAAAATATCAACGCAGTAAGATCAGCAGTAAAGAATCCTTGAAGTATTTATTTATGTTTTAAAGCTATTATCACAGTACATAACCTTTCAGAAACATACTGCTATTTGATGACTGCTTTAAAAAATTGGCATAAAGTTGAAACAGAGATTCCCGTAAATGTTCCAAGTCAACAAGTGCCTGAACAATCTCCTGAGAATTTGTTCTTTTTTTGCATATTAAATATTTTCCCATGTGGAACTGTGTCCAAGGCATCAGCATAGCTTATCTAAAACTCTTTAAATATTATGTGCTTATGCTTTATATAATTGGAATTAAGATTTTTGAAACTGCCCTCATTTTTTGTCATCTGAAATTCAGTTGACATCACAGTTTAATTCTCAGTGCTGTGTATACAAGTGGTTTTTTAATTAACATTCCCAACATTGTTCACTGACCAAATAGAAAAATAGTAGAAAGATAGCTGTGTCCAAAGCATATTTTGTTAAGCACCAAACTTTCCACAAAATAAAATAAGCACCATGCCAAAACTTTAAATTCATTATCATTTATATGTCATATACTCAGGCATTTGATTATATGACTAAATTTTACAGGTTAACTAATGCATCAGACAGTTTAAACTCATAACTCATTGCAGATGTAATTTACTAATTCTGAAAGGTCCCTAGCATGCAAGTCCTTCTACTGGAATGATAAGTATTTGTCACAAATTAAACAAAGCAAATGACATCCGCATAGCGAATGCATATTACTGCATTGTCATTTGCACAGAAAACTTAGGAAAGGTAAATCTACATCAGAATGCTGAATGGAATCATAAGTTTGAAAATCTTCAAACAGCAATGACTGATGAGCATTGTCTATTCAAAGAAGAAGCAACCCCAGCAGTCAAAAATAAGCAGGGCTCCCCAAAGTCATTGACTCAGCTCACTGCTGATTTAATGCCAGCTCTAAATTCCAGCCTGAACCGCATGCCCCAAACATCAATCTAATAAAAGTATGCATCTAGTGTTTACAATAAACAAACATCTCTGTATTCAATCCTGCTACATTTTACCAGAAACATTCTCTTCAGTTTCTAACACACCAACATAAAGCACCACTTCTGACCATTTCCAGTGCCAGAAGGCACTGAGGTTTTAAGAAAATCGTACTTTAATCTTTCTCTCTGGACCCCTTCTAAGATGAATGTTGATGGTGTTCTGATCTACTGCTAAATGAACCACATCAATAAGCTAAGCAAACTATTATCCCATATGTACACCAGCCGAAAGACATACGCTCATTATCAAATTTCCTGTGGCGAACTACTGCAAAACTGCAATCTAAAAGGAAGTCTAGCATGGTAAGAATAAGAAAGTAGAAGTCGTCTGTCTCTCCAAAACATTCAGTTATAAATTTAATGACTGTCTCAGGCAGTCAGGATTTTTCCTATGGGACTTGCCAGATTCAACAGCTTTCACCACAGCTATGCTACGCAAAGTGTTCAAGTATGCCAAAGTAAATTTCCCTACACAGTTAGGTGTAGTTAACTGTGCTTCACTGAATGAGCCAGGAAGTCATCGAATGAAAACCACAAAAATGTTTGATATTTTGGAAAACACCTTCTTGTATTCTAAAGATTTGTCAATTCTTTGAAACTGGATGGCAGGAGAAATTGCAATATTACCTTCTGAAATATGTTAATCTTACTTTCCTTTCTTCATCCAGCTGAAACTACTGCTATTCTTTATTAGGAGCTAATCAACATGGATGACACTTAAGGCTTTCCCAGCACATGAGCATCCCATGATGCTATCATTAACCTGACTCATATAGCAATCTCAGTAATCATCCTGGAGAGCATCCAGAGTCAGCTCAGTTACATGCTGAAAAATCCCAAATACAGCTCTTCAAATCAAGGCTACTCCAGTTACTTTAAATACTATCAAAATCTGAACTTTTTATTCCTTTTGGGGAAACGAAGAAGGGGAATGACACACTGCACTAACTGATACATTTGTGCTTAAGAAATAGTCTTATAAGCAAAAATTCATAGTTCCAGATCTTTAAGATAATTTGCAAATGGCTGTTACTCCCGTACATGGTTTGGCATCTTGGGATTGCTTTCCGTTCATATATATGAGTGTATTTAACTATTCAAATAATTAAAAACTCTGGATTTTTATTTCCCCTGGAATTGTTTTTCACCAGAAAGTGCAATAAACAGTTACACATAGTTAGTATTACTGGGATTGCAGGTTGTTCCCCATTTGCTCTGATAAATGAGCGGAGCTTCACTGTAAGTGCCATCAGTTAATTCTGCTCAGCTTTATCACATTTAGATGAACTATGAGGAAAAATATGACTCCGAAGTTCAATGAAATTAACAGCAGACACTTAAAATGGACTTCTGGGCGTACCGCACGTAGAGAACCTCACACAACTGACCCAAAGAGGGAAGTCTCAGCTCTAACACTGATATCTAAAATGGGGCATGCTATATGATGTTCTGTGTTTTAACAGTACTTCTTGGTGATGACTCACCTTTTATAACAAAACAATATCTATCCTAGCCTTCACTGACAATTTTTCTCACTCCAGTAGATGAATACATTTCCTTAAAATACAGTTGTCCTACTAAGCTATCAATAAAAAAAGAAAAGGCAAAAAGCCAAATGCCAACGACAAAATAGAGGCTGCCTAATGCAGGTGTGATCAAAGCCTACTCATAAGTATCAGTTACAAAGTCAAAGAAATAAACATGTCTTCATATATGCAAAAATAATTAGCCATTAAATAAATTATAAACCAATAGTAGCTGGATATCACATAGAAGCAGTTTGGGAAGTTATCCTCTGTCAAATTCTGAGGAAACCAATAGCTTTTATAGTACTGTGTGATTTTCATAGTCATACATGTTTTACACAGATAAAGTCACAAAATATTATAGTGCTGGCACCAGCTATCTTTCCCTGCTTTCAGAGCTAGTTTGACAATGTGGCCTCCAGTATCAGCACGTTGACAGAGGCAACCTCTTATCAATATCCTCAAAGGAACGCTGGTAGTGACTAGTCATGCAGGAGAGGGTATCATAAAGAAAACAAATGTTATTCTCCAGCCATATTTAGTCATCAGAAGAAGCCTAAACTAAACAGAAGGGAGATAAATGAAAACATGAGACTGGGCATTTCAGCTGACCAAAAATGTTGCAATAGCAACTCATTTTCTTGCCCTAACCATGTATACTTAACACAGCGAGAAAATATTTTTTAAATTGTGTTTTAGATATATATATGTAGCCTGAGTCAAACACTTCCTGATGACTAGAGGTAAGGAAGCCAGGCAGGATCAAGTTTCCATAATTTCGTGCAGAAAATTAGAAAAGCAAGCACAAAACTGTCACAACTGAAGGCAGATGCAGTAACATGTAAGGATTTCACTAGCCACTTTGACAATTCAAAAAACATTAGTTTCATTTTAAATCTCAAATAGATTATACAATCTTTTATGGGCTGTCTCTCATTATTGTTGCTTCCTCAGTTAACCTTATTTTGGAATGCTCTAGGCCCAGTGAATTTAAGCCAAAAATATACCAATGCACATTCATACATACAAAATATATACATATACATGTATTATGTTTATTGAACATATGAATCTTATTCAATACGCTATTCACCTCTCAAAATTGGTTTCCTGCCTCTATCTATAAGTCAATAGCTACTTACTTTCTGTGGCTATATCTTCTTCTTCTTCTCTGAATGATTTCAAATCATTACACTCCCCCATAATCTTTTCTAACCACAACTTCCTTTCCTTTTCTTCCAGTTTATCTTTTATTATTCCTCTTTCATGTGCCAGGAATCACGCTATGATGTCTTGTTCAGCTATATCCCCCCACTTACACAGACTTGACAAATTCTTGACAAATTTCTTACATTGGTTCAAAGAAGAGCTATAACCTCAGAGAACTTGTTCTACATATCTGTAAGTCCTTATGTTAACATACAGTACTATACAAAGACCAGATATAACCAACAGTGACCTCTGCTTGTATGTCTTTTGTTTCAAAGACCAGCACTTCAGAAAGCAACATTCATAATTTCAATCCTTTACCTTATGGAAGCTTCCATAAAAGATTTTCTTTACTTCATCATTATCAAAAGTTACAGTTTGAACCTCTCCCCTTGTATCCTTGTTAAAGAATGACAGCACTTTGCTGGCAGCTGCAATAAATGAAAATAATACATTTCATTTCATATGTACTACTGAAACCACTATCCTAAAATACACTTATCAATAAAATGTAGTATACCATTCAGTTGAGTAAACAGAGATTATAGATAGTATTTCTGACCCATAAGTACATAGATGTATTTTCCTTTGGTTTTAGAGGTAATACCAAAGTTAAAACGTAGCTTGGTTGACTTATTCTTAGTTGAAAAAAATAATTGATGTACAAAGTAAAAAAAAAAACAACTTAAAACTAAAACTATGTTATCCTTTTACTATGTGGGAATGCTTTGGGTTTGGAAATATTTGGGAAGAATGCACGCAAAGTAATGTAATGTATAAATTCTTTATGCAATAAGCATAATCATCCTTACGATCAAGCACAACTCCAACTTGCGGTTTGTAATCTCTGTCTGTAATCTGCCAAATTGCGAACGGCTCATTGGGGGATTCAGGCAGAAGACGGAATAACAGAATGATAGTGTACGCCTGTGGCAATCCCTCTGGATGAATCTCCCTGTTAAGACAATATGAAGACTTTTTTTTTCACATGGAAGCACACAAGGAAAATAAGATCTTCATACTTTGCTCTTTTTCAAAGAAAAGACATGAGAGTAACAGGAAAACCACAGTGTTTAATGGAACTGAGAATTTTAACTACTCTCTCAAATAGCAAAGGACTTTGTGATAAAAACCACTATGTGATTTGTTAAGATGAACTCACAAGCCTGTCTTCAATTGGTCCAGGCACCATGGTTATGAAGGAAGCCAGAATATGACCAAGAACTCTTGGAGATATGTTCTTGTGGCAAGATTCTGTATAAACTACACATATTTTAAATTCCTTTATGATAAGTACAGAAAAAAGGACTGCAGCTTTATTCTTTTTTAATCTGGCCTGGTTTAGACAGGCAACAAACAGCACTTATCTATTGCTGGCCTTCAGGCACAAATACAATGAAGGAGATATTTAATGTATTCTCTGCAACTGGTGATGTATTTGGGCTCTACCCCATTCATCAGTGGCTGAGGTTTAGATTTGTTATGTTCAGACCGTTAGACATTAAAAAAGCAGAAAGACAAAAGTAAATAAAATCATGCATTAAATGGCCTTCAGCATTTTCTGAAGGAGAAGGGCGGGAATGCAGGAAGGGAACTGTAAGAAAAGAAGCAGCTTCTGCTTTTCCTTAACCATTCTAATGGAACTGAGAAGGGGATTTGGCCTCATGAACATAAACATAGAAACCTTAAAATTAAGAGAGTAGCTGCTCTGTCTTTTAGGCAAAACTTATGTACCCATACAATTACGGACACTCTGCAATAACAGCCATATCACTAAGTCAACAACACCACACAGGACAGGGCAAGAATGAAAATATTAAAGTAGATATGGCAACACTATTTATAACCAAGTTATCTCAGATATGGAAACAATTATGCCACCAGGGTCAGGATGCTTTTATTGCTTTGCTGACTCAGTCTAAAGTGAGTTTTATTTTCTGGCTTCTTATGAAAAATAAGTGCCCAGAATACTCTGGCAAGTCTACTCCACCTCTTACAGCAGACAACAGATTATGTATCACAACATTCTAAAAAAAATTACATAAACAGGAAGTCTATCTTTTCTTTGTCTTTTTATCATCTTATCATGCTAAATGCAAGGTTTATCTTAATGTAAGAGAGTTGCAAAACTGGGATTATCTGTACTTCCCTAGACTGTAAAAATCCAGGCTGTCAGAGACATATCACACCCATATCTATAACTGCATGTCAATGAACTAAAAAAGTCTTCAAGTCCTCCACTTCTAAAGTTGTGAGCTGAAAAGGCTGGTGAAAAAAAAATTTATTCACACATCTCAGCTTCTGTGTCTGTGATCTGATCGTTACCCAGTCTGGCAGAATTGCAGAAGATTTCAAAGGCTTGTTTGAAAAGATTAAATTTCCTTAAATTTAATAGGAATAATGGGCTATCTTTAGGCATCTCCTCTGACTCAGAATGAGTTTTTTGAAACTTACTTAAATAGATGGGAGAGGAACAAATGTAGAAAGAAAAAGAGAGAGGTATTGTCCTCCTCTTAGTAAAACTAACTACTAAGCGGTTTTTTGGTTGGTTTATTTTTGTGAAAAAAATGAATGACCATATATTTCCCTTCCATAACCAAGCTCTAAGACCACAGGCCCTTGAAAACTCCACTCCATTAACCAAATACAGCAACTCAAGTAGAGAAGAAACTACCCTAAGCTAGTGGCATCAATGTGCTGCCTACAGCAGCATAAACAATACCCCTGCAAAAAGTGGTGCTTATCTCTCCATATTGAAACGATTTCCCTCTGGCAACATGGAGCTCATTGTACCAAGGAGGCTGTTGTTCAACTGCCTAAGGACAAGTTGTGGATTATATGCAACTCAAATAGTTAAGAAGCATAATCTCCAAAAAAGAACAGTGAGTAACTGGATTAATAGTGAACAGATCATAATGGAAGAAATAGATTAGCATTTAATGAGAACAATAATAGGTGTTCTTTGGAGTATATTGGAGTTCAGCAAAAAGAACACCAAATAAATGCATCTTCCATAGAATATTAAAGCTGTCATCTATGAACTCTATTAACCCTTCCTCACCTGCTTGCCCTAAATACGAGTCTTTCAGATTTACTTACCGTATTGGCTGGCTGACAAAGGCATTTTTGTGGAGTCTGTATGCTACATGGCTTGGGAACGAGCCTGATTCCAGTGATACACCTTGTACAGAAGCAAAATGCTTCTCTGTTAGATTATATGATTCCAGCATCTTGAAACCTTGAAATATGTAGAGAAATAAAAAATAAAAACACTGTAGAGCTGTAAAAGACACAAATGAACCTATGCCAAAATATTAGACGGTTGCTTACCAGGTGAAGTGTATCCCTCCAAGTAAATAAGAGGACAAGCTAAAAGACATGAAATAACATATAATTCAAAACTATAAAAGATATGAATACATATATATACTTCAGAAAGTTTTATTATCAAAAAGTCTGTGCTATTAGTAATTATAAGACAACTTCTGTTACATTTGTCATACTGTGTTCTGCTTTGTGGTAGATGTACTGTTAAAACCTTTACTCGTTACTTTTGGTAGGATATTTCTACCGTGACAAATTGTATGGTATAACAACTGAACCCCAAAAATATTTTGAGAGTCTAATTCAAAAGAAGAAAGGAGCACAATGACACAGTCTTTCCATTAATATTTCAAGCATGAGTCAGGCTGCATAATATCTGTCAGATTCACAAGGAAAATCTGCAGATTTATATGCCTTTTCAGGAGCCAGCGGATGAGGCAGTCAGGGAGTACACAGTTCACATGACAGGCCTGAGAATTTCTCATTTTTGCCATAGAAGGATTTCACTTGAGTAAACTTCTGAACTTTATTTAGATAATTTTAAAACAGTATCACATACTATAGCTGCACCTCTTTAGCACCCCTAGACCAGTGGTAAATAAGAGACCTCTTGTGTCCCCCAGCTCACATTAGGCATCATTCTACTTCCTCTAAGGAGCAGTAGTTCTCACTGACTGTTACTTTCTTTTTGTTATACTAGTAGTTTTGAAATGTGAGACGAGTATATTAAATGTAATACTTCAAAATTTTTAAAAAGTAACTTGCTCCTTTAAACTATGTTCAGTTATTCTGAAACCTAACTTTCATATACAGACATATCTTTTGATGTACCTTAAATGGGATGGTAACTGTAGCTGTATATAAGCAAATGTGTCAATTTGGAAAAAGGGAAAACCATGACTTCTACTCACTTGAGGTAGCTGTCTCACACACAAAAGTGACGAGGTTATCTTGAATCTTTTCAAAGGCATCAAAGTCATCAACAATAAATACATGACGCTCACTGGGCTTGCTGGCAATCTTGGCCAGCTCGTTGTAATCTACATCAGCCACACCAACCACAAAGACACTGAAGCCTGTAAAAATAACACTTGTTTCTTGAAATGTAGTAAACATGCATTACCATTTTTTCAGGTCAATATTTCACAAACCATCTCTATCATTGATTTCTCAGGTTCTAACTAGTCACTAGTCTTTTATCTGGCCTTCATTATGAAAGCACATTCTGGACATCCATTCACCCTATCAAAGCTCAGGAGGGATTAAACTGATTTTTGCATCTTTCGTTCAAAACTTTCTCCTCCTTCCTTCACTGGTTTTTGTTGTACATTTTCCAATCTTACACAGCCTTATTCCCTTTACTCTTTCATACAAAACATACAATCCTCTCAACTCTACAGTATCTTAAATCTGTTCTATGTCCAAAATATCTGTGCACGCTATTAGTTACCCGGTTCTCCATCTGTTGCCATCTCCTGCGTTTCATGCTTCTCAGTTTCCGTTTCACTCTCTTGGGGTGGTATTCATCTCAACAATTTTTACTTTCCAAGTTAGCAACAAGTCTAAGCTAGTTGTCTAATCTCCCTCTATAACCAACAGGAGATTCAGAATGTAATTCATCTCACCTCCCTGAGATGTTAACTTCAAGATAGAAGAAGCCATGGTCTGTAGGTGCCTATCTGTTGCTCTCTTCACTAGCCGTAAAAGGACCCTGTAGGACAACTTTACACTAGACATTTAGCTGTTAAACGGCTTAAGTCAAATGAGAAGAACCCAGACCCTAGAATTTAATCATATCACTAGGTATAAAGGCATAATCTCCTCCTTTGTCATGGTGATTTTCCTCTTCAAATCCTTAAATTAGCGTTTCCTTGCCTTCTATGTCAAGTTTTTGTTTCCTGCTATTTTCTAGCCTTTACAGAATTCTGTCTCTGACTCATTTCTTTCTTTCCATTCTCCTACCTAAGCCTCCATGCGATAGTTTGACCTCTCTCTGCCATACCAGAAAAAGCAGAAAAAAAAATCACTGCACAGTTCAGCCCTATATAGAAAAAAAATCTCCCACAAAATTTCATTGACAAGAAACTGTACAGACATTGGAAATGCTGATTGGAGGCTGAAAGCAGAATTGACATTTTTTTTGCAAATGACAAAGCTATCTTTATTTACATTTTTTAACTTTTCAAAGGGAAATGGGATATAATTATTCATCTGTAGCCACTTCTGGTAAAGCTTTGGCTGAAGTACTCTGTCCAGCTTTGAGCACGACATTTAAGATGCAAAGAAACCAAAGCAAGTAGAGAGGAGAGCAAAAATGATAAGAGGTTTGCAAAACATGATCAACAGGAGGTTGAAGGAAATGGGTTTGTTTAGTCTACAAAAGAGAAGACAGAAAGAGGAAATGACAACAGGCTTCAAATATGAAGGCCCGTTACTGTGGACAGTGATCAATTGCTTTCCTGGTTAACTAGGGAAACCAAAAGATGACAGTAGTTTCATTAGCCTGAAGAAACACTTAGGTGAAAGGTGAGGCAAAGCTTTCCAACTCTTAGGGTAGTTAAGCACTGAAGCAGATTATCCAGAGAGATTGTAGAGATTTTTATGAATAGGTTAGCCAAACATCTTTAGACACCATCTAGACAGAGCTGATTCCTTCAGATCACAGAGGCAGAGAAGATGACCACTTGTGGTCTACATGCCAGTGATTTCCGTAAGTACAACATTTCCTTTCTCAGGGAACAGGACTCCAGGGGGCTCATGCACTGAAATGCAAAACAGCTGGGTGCAGGGACAGGAATAGATTATTAGACTCATGTAAGCCATGTACAGCAAATCTGAATTGGAATTGCAACACTTCACAGCTCAAAAGGCAATGAAGGAGTCAGTGCAGACCCAGCTCCCGCAAGAGCAGTTACTTTAACTGGAGATGCACTGGTTTATACTGGGTGAAACATAAAGCTCAAAAATCCAGGCCCATTACATCAAAAGCACTAGAATGGACTACACTTCATAATGATCCCTGGGGTCCACATAGCAAGGAGAGAAAGAAGTAACCAAAAGTCACACCTATGAAATAATATGCATGAGGAATTACTTGAAAGCCTTGGGAAGCCACATCCTTCCCCAGAGAGGAGGCTAGAGAAAGAAGTAGGTCTGGCCCAGAGAGTCTAAATTCTTTAAATAGTTTTGAGCTTTTCCCAAACACTCAGAATACATTTCTGAGTCCATAAATTATGAGTAAAGGATTCCCAGATAATTGAAGCACAACTTACAATTGCACTGCTTAACATATAAGGAAATGAAACAGCTAGGTACTGCAAATCGCTTACCAGAATGCTGTATGACCGTTGCTGCTTTCCTCACCTCATCCTGAGACCGACCATCTGTGACAACAACAAGTACCTTGGGAACACCTCGCCTCATGCCACTCTCCCAGGTCAAAACCTTTTCTTTGATGAATGTTAGGGCTTTGCCTGCAAAGCACACAGTGAACAAGGAGTCAGCCATATTATCCGCAAGAGAAGAAATCCTTTACTTTGAAAAGGCAGCAGCCACACGACTAAAACAGAAGAACATAAATACCTAATTCTTCAGCCATGCAATATTAGGAAGATGAAGCAGTTTCTGAAAACATTTTATCTTAAAGAAATATAATTACTGGTCAGAATTACCTGTCCTTGTGTTTCCTCCTCTGTACTGAATATTTTGAAGAGCTCCCAGGGCCTGGGCCTTGTCATCAAATGTATTCAGTTTAAATTCAGATTTTGCCTCATCACTGTACTGCACAAATGAAACCTGAAATGGAATATATGAGAGTGTTCAGTATCATACCTCCAATATATACACATATATACACCTCCAAAAACGTACTGTGGTATATAAGTAAGCATTAAATAACTGAAAAATCTTTTACATATATATAGGATTATGCACATATATACATATTTACAAATGCAGACATGATCACAGCGATGTACACACAACACTTATTTCTTTCTCTTTCATAGATGAATTATTATGTGACCTTAAATACAAACAATTAAACTATTGCTATTACTATGATGCAGTATATATAGTGCCTATTCTCCGCTTCTGAGGACACGTACAGGATCTAATAAACCTCTTCCAGTTCTTTTAGGAAATAAAAAAAGAGCTTGGCAAGAGAATGTCAATAAAGTTGTATATATAGAAAATTGTGTACTCTTTTGCCTTAAATACTGGAATACAATCACTGAATGTTTATTCTGAAACCATCTTTAAATATTGTATATGTATGTATTTAATTTTGCTCCTTTTACATATTCTGTAAAGTTGCAACATTATAGTATATTAATTTGATGCTGAATAGACATCTCTATATATACATTCACATTTCTTAAATAAATTCCCTTTTTTAAATTATTAATATCTGATTCAGAAGCTAGGTTTGTTGCAACTATCCCAAGAGGTGTGCGACTCAAATATTTTACCAAACATTAGCAGTTACATGTCTCTGTCACTGATATCAGGCCTTCTCTATCTCTAGACCAGAGACTCATACAGAAATAACAAACCTACCTGGATTCCAGCAGGATTAATCAAGTCAAAGGCTCCTACTGTATTAAAAACAAATTTCACTACTTTGTTGAAGTTATCATCACCAATACTCCAGGAAGCATCAGTCAAGAATACTATGTCTGCTTTGGCACCTCTGCATACTGAAAGACCAAGAAAAAGAACACTTAAAACACCTCATTCATAGCACTGTTAAATAAAGAGCCTTGCTTCAAAATTTGAAAATTTAAAAATGACAAATATTCAACAAACTTCTATTACCATGCAGTCAACCTGGCAGATGGCTCACGCTCATCACAAAATCATTTATTAAAAATTTTCAAAGAGAAGTGCAAGAAATTAGGAAGAGCTCAAGAATCAAATGCAAATATTTTAAATTACATTTCTTTTTTGAGCAGCTACCATAGAATATAAGTTGTCTGCTGAGGGCCAGGCTCACAGACTTTCTGCGGAGCTGTGGAATATCACTTTTTTTTTCCCCAGATATATGCACCTTGCTGTCCTAAAGCAGAAAATTTTGGAGTCCAGTAAAGCTCAGCAGCAAATGAACGGCATTAGGAAACTGGTCTCAAACTTCATTTTGTTAAAATGCTTACTAGTTTTAAAAATATTTAAAAATACGAAAAATAGAATTAAACCCTGAAGCAGTGCAATGACTATGTAAAAATCCTGTATAAATCTACAGATAAACATACCATCCCGAGCTGGAGGGATTGTGGGAGGTGGAGGAGGCGTAGGTGGCAGAGTTGGTGCTTCTGTAGGTTTAAGAACTGAAATAAAATAATATATTTTTTTTACTCTATATAAATAATTTCATTCAAGGAAAAACTCTAGATTATGTATTATATTACCACACAGAAAGATTCAAATCTTTTCTCACTAACCTAAACAATGTATAGTTGGCAAGGAATAATTTCTTGTGTTACAAGAATAAGGAGACTATAGCTGCTGTTAAAACAAAGGTACTCGATTTCATTATAACAGGAATGCTTTTACATGAGTAACACTGCACTCTGATAATGCATCCCAATTTTTCATCCAAGTGCTACAGAATACTTAGTTTGAAGAAGAGCATAAGAATTTTTCTTTCTCTCACAAAATCCAGTTGACATTACACTGAGAGAAAGACGCAAAAAGATCACTTAAAAGATATATTGAAAGACATTTAGGAGCAAGACAAATTCTACAGCTGAAACAAGAGAAGTTCTATAGCCAAAACTTAAGGTTCACAGTATCTATTACCTACCTGTGCGTTCCCTCATAGAGACTGGAGGTCCCTCAAGGTTAGGGGTCTGAACAAATACAGTAGCATTGTATTCTGTGTCTGGTGAGAGACCAGTAAAACAATGGCTTGTTTCTGATCCACGTACTGTGATTTCCTGTCCTCTGGAACCTGTCAAAACAAAGCCCAATGGAAAGAAAGTTAGAAGGCACTATTTCCCTTTTAATGTGTGTGTAAATAAGTCTAGAAATGAGACCTCTTGTGAAGAGGTTGGAGTGGACGGGACAGCAGTCTTATTCTTGTCCATTAAAAGCCTTTCTAGACCAAGGTTATGTGGCAATTACGCACCCTGGAGCATACTGGAGAGTAACTACATTCCAGTGTACATGTGAAATCCAGGTAAGTAGCAGATTCCCACTAAAGAATGATAACCTGCAATAAGCAGCACTCCCAATTTGCAGCTTTTTCACCACTCTAGAAAAACAGGTTATGTTCGGAGCATTAAAGCTCAATCAGATGCATCATGGCTTCTGGTGGAGGCTTGCCACCATCCCAAATGAGTGGCGCTGTCACTGAAATAAAACAATTATGTTTCCAGAAAATGCAAAAAATAAAATGCATTTACCATCAGCTGGGTTTAGCTTCAGTCTGTAGGAAGTTGCTGACCGATGAGCTGACCATCGGATACAGAAAGTATCCCAACCCACTTTGTAACTTGTTAGGTCAGTGACATTCAAGTATACTGTGAACAGAGAAAGAGATAAATTGCTCTCTGGAAAACAGTATGTAATGGATATTAAATTACACACATCAAAACAAAAATTATATTAGCAGTGCTGGACCAGAACTTGATTTTTTTAAAAATACTCACAGAAGGAAAGAGTAGTTCTACTCAAATCTCTTCATTTTCTGTTATGCCCTAGAAATCCCAGCCTAGCTATTTACAAAGGCCCAAAGTCTGATGCCCTTCCAGTATTGGGTAACAGCCCATTTTATGAGTTTTCACATACAGTAAGTTGAGTTCTTTATAAAATAAGACATTTCCCAAAATTGGAATCTCACTCACATATAGGGCAGTATGAAAATAACATAATGAGTCAACAAAACTCAGGATGCTTGATTTAACTGAAGAGCTTTTTAGAAATTTCTTAAAATGAAGCCACCAACAAAATCATCTACTCCCGAAAAGCTGAAGTTTCAATCAGTGGATATTCCTGTGAGGTAAAGGCAGAGCAGCCAAAAGCCTAGACCTGCTTAGCATGGTTAGATTCTGTATTACACTGGAGACAGTTAAAGACTGACTTCAACTATAGCTGGATAAAATTTTAGGAAGCAGACTAGAAAATTTTGTATCATCAAATCATTACTTAAAACTGTATTACCATTACTGTTCTCAAGCTTAGTGTTTTTAAGGTTTACATCATGGACAAATGATAAGTATTCTCTGCGAGAGGATATTTAGACTTTCTAACAACCAGCCTTAAAAATCCTCTCTTAAGCAATATTATTTCAGATCAGCATATGTGTCTAGCGTGACTACAACAAAATTATTTTCACTTACATGTAGTGCCTTGATCTGTCAAAGGTATGCTCATTCCAGAATCATACTGGGCATAAACATTCACATCATAAGTAGTACTGGGAGACAGATTATGCAAGGTGTAGGAAGTCACTTCTCCCACAAAAACCTCCATGGGCTCATTTGAACCTTGAATTGAAAGGAAGAGAGAGAAAGATTCATGATTGGGTGAGCTACAAAACTATCCACTGTCTTTTACATGTCATCAATTGTTAATCTTGTTTTTTCAAAAACAAAACATATTAATTTCTTAGATTTTAGCCTATTAAAGTATTGCAAACAGAACATAAACATAGCTTTTCAAGCTATCGTAAAATGCTTGTGTTTAACTTATAGAAAGGTACGTATACTGTTTCACTGTCACATAAAAGAAAGGTTCTGAAGGACATTAGTACCTAAATACCTGTCCAATACTCATCTCACATACACCAGTTCATATCCTCAGAAAGACAAAGAGGTATTAAAGAAAGGAAAACCAAGTCTGGTCCAGGACTTGATCTAGTCACTATATTAAATTTTAACTATACAATTCAGTCTCTGTAACTGAATATGAAACAGTGTAGTTTGCACTTCTTATAAAATACTGATAATAAGACTTAAGCTTCCATCAAAATCAGTAAACAAAGGAAATAAATAAATCTTTTAACACAAACATTTCATGATACTTATGATTTCTATTCTGGTTCCCCATTATTCTGAAAGTGGTATACTCAGAATGAACAGGTTTTCTTACCCACAGGTTTGTATACAATTTTATAGCCAAGAACAGGGGATGGTGAAGGATCCCAGGAAACTCTGAAACGTGTATACCATTCATCAGTTATATACATATTTTGAGGAGGAAGCAGGCCAACTAAAAAGAAAGAAAAACATGCTAATTAGACTAGTGGCTGGTTTTCAACCTCTAGAAACTTGCACTGTAATTCTGCCAGGTAATAATCACGTCAAAGACATAATTAACATAATGAAACCTTGACAATGTTGGAGTGTTCAAGGAATATGTGCCTTAAATTAAAAAAAAAAGGATATACACTATTAAAACGAATTACCAGTTCTGCCATTGCCAGTCAGTTGCCCACCATCTCCATCTTCATACACAGCCACAACCGTAATTTTATATGGCGTATCTGATTGCAGTGGTTGTAGTATCACATTATTTCTTATCCCAGGAACTGTTATCTAGAACGCAAAAGAAACAGAGGCAAACTCACAATCCTGTAATTGATCAATAATGAGAGTAACTAGAACTAAAAATTTTTTTGGATGCTTGGCACACCTTTTTTATGTCCACTGTAGATAAAGTAACTCAGGATATCTTAAGGGTTATAGCCTATAAACAATTATCAGTATTTGTTATTTTAAATTATAAAACACTGTGATCAGCAAAAAAAGATAAATCAAATTAACTCTTCAGTCCCTACCCTTACATCAGACTGATATGCTGCAGTTCCTCACCAAGATTTCAGTACTGTTCCCTCATAGAAAGGAAAAACTCATGATGATGTGTTTGGAGACAGAAAAAGAGAGGAAAAAGCTCCTAAAATGGGGATGGAAGTCAAAGTCATTCAAGCTACTCATCAGTTTCATATCTGCCTTGTCATTATCCTCATCTTAGGATATAATTTTCTTGGCAGAAACAACAGTCTGAGAAGGAAACTTTAAATATTTTGATATATAAAAATGTGCATCTTTATGTGTCCCTCAATCTCCTCAACTTCCTGGTGCAGCCATGCCCTGTTGCTCCCTTTGAATGAAAAGGTAGGTATAATCCAAAAAGGGACACTGCTCCATAAAATGGCCATAAAGCACTGAAACTATGGAAAGTAACTTGAGGCATCTATCTCAAAAGCATGTCCCAGTAAAAATTTTCTATTATTACTTGATTAAAAAATTCAGTTGTTTGAGATTTGCTATTTTTTATGAAATGTCCAATGTTTTCTGCAGAGAAGACACGTGTGTTGAGAAATATGTGTCCTGATTAACCAGTCCAGTAGGGAATTTTCAACCACTGAATTTTCAGCATGCCCTATATAATAATATATAAACAGTAATAGCATTTAAATAGCGTTCTATACATATTACATTTTAGCTGGTGACAGTCAGCAGGAATTCTGCCACTGAGCTCTATAGGATCTGACTTTGGATTTGTTATAAACGCTCAGAGAATTTTATAAGCATCAGATTAACCTGTGTTATCATTAAGCTGCAGAAAATTAAACACAAACACTAACAATTCATACTGAACCTCACAAAAGCAAGTTAGATGCCGAATCAAAGTTACCATTGCTTTTTTATTAAACTCTGCCAACTTTCTTCAATTTATAAAATGCAGATTTATGTTTATTCTGTTTCTTAGCACCCTGACTTCATAATGCATAGAGTGCGAAGTAATAGACAGCTATTCACTGTAGCACAATGTTTGAACTAAATGGCAGGAAGCAGGTTCTACTCAGAATATTCTGATTAATGTGTGACTCATATCTTTAACATTATTTTACACACAAGTCTGTTCATTAACTGTACATGTTCTGTGACTTTGAGAAAAAAAAAAAACAAACAAACCCACAACCGTGTCATACAAACCATGGCTTCTCAGCATTAACAATGACCGAAGAACCCACAGAGCATGCAGAGTGTACTACATGTAAAACGAGTGTCTTTGGTTTTCTGTGGCCTAAACTTAGAACACCTCAGTGCTTACTAAGGAATTACAGAACTTACATATTCATCAATAGGGTCTCCCACAGTGGGTGAATAAATGATTCTGTACTGCTGGACTGGCCCATCAGCATGGTCCCATTGTACAGAAAGGCTGTTTGTGGTCTCATCAAACACTCTCACATTCCTTGGACCACTGCGAGGCACTAAAGAAAGAAAATACAGAAGGTTTACAGAGCATGATTCTTCCAGTTCAGTGTTGCTCCCACTGATTCAAATGCTGCCCTGAAGCCAAAGCTTTGGGCCCTCCCTGAAACCCTGAATAAACAAATACAGGTATATTTAGTGTTAAAAAGAAATAGAGCCTTAACTGGAGGAACTGAAACAGTATGGAAGGGAGAGAACAGCAGAGGGATGTGCAAAGTGAGCGCCTGCATACATTCTGCTTCTCAGACTCTTGCAGACAAGTATATCTATTGCCTGTCATATGTGCAAGTTTTAGATGAATATGGGGATTTAACAGAGAAAACATAGAAGAGGCAAAAAAGAAGTGACTTATTATTGCCATAGACAGTTTCTTTACACATTATTTCTAGAATGAATTTTAAAGAAGCAAGCATAAGCCAACCAAGTGCCCACAGGCTAAGCTGTAGCAAGGAGGTTTTGGTGTTTAGGCATCTCCTGCAAAAAAACAAACATCTGGGGAGGTTGACATATACAGTTAGCGTGTAAAACAGAAGCACTTTTTTTTTCTATTGACAGCAAATTTTACCCATTTTGATGTTCTATTTTTATTTTCCAAAAGTCAAATTGCTATTTCTCTGTAATGATATTTTAAAGAACAGCTTTTAAACTCAAAAAATTTCATATTAGGCTTATTTCACAAATGAAAATTGCTTTGGTGATCATGCGTGTACCACAACTGCCAGACAAGATAGAAAAGCTCCCTTCCATGGAGGCCTATAACCGCTTCAGCTATAACTCAGATGCATTGGTCTCAGAGTTGCACTGAATGGCTTACACTGTTTGTGATTGTAACTAATTTTTACAAATTCTTCACACACCAATTTTGACATATATTTCACAAAGGAAGTACTGACTGCCTCTTACATGTTCTTCCTTGTGCTTGGCTTGGATTTCCTTCTCCATCTGCATACAGAGCTATAACATTTATTGAGTAAGCAGTGTCAGGAGTCAAGCGCTCCAGCATCACATCACGAGTGTTGCCAGGTACCACAATCTAAAACAGAAACAAAAGGCATCTATATTAAAAAAAAGCTTCAGGTTATACCATTACTCATTATAATGAACAATTTGAATGAAATATAGAAAAACTGGGAACATGACCATGCTGCACATTTTCCAAGAATAACAATACAAGTTTAAAATAACATTGATAAAATTCAAGAGCAGGTGCAAAAAAAAATGACAAATACATAAGGAGCTCTTATTCTGCAAATGGAATTGTTATTTTTTACATTTTACATAAAAACAGTTCAGGGAAAAAAAAAAAGAAACACTCAGGAACAGAAACCAAAAAAGCAAATTTTGTCACAGTGTACTGACATATAAAGGACATTTTCTAACAGGTACTAATAGACAGGTTCCCACTCATGTGTGAAGTAATATGCAGTTTCACTTTACAGATGAAAATGATTCATTAAAAATTCTTACACTTCTTTACATAAAAACATATTAATCTGTATAAGTACAATACGGGTGTACATTTTGTGTGGGTACATTCACAGGCTTAGCTCTAAAATTGCACCTATTTCTACACAAACCCAAGAACTCATACTTCACATCTAGAGGGCAAACTTTTTAGTCATATCCAGACTTCACCGCTCACCAAGACCTACTTAAACACTAATGATTTGGGGTAAAGAGAAACTTTAGTGGTAAAATCACATAAACTTGGCATATGGTTTCATAATTAAACACTTCCTAATAAATATTGGTTGTTTCCTTCTCTCTTTTTTTTAAAAAAAGAAAAGGTTTCATTTTAGCTCATCTTTACTTGCAGTATGATAAAGGATACTCAATCGTCAATCCTCAGTTTTAAATGGGAGAGTCTTATCTCTTATTTCTTTTATTTCACCAAATTAAGCATTTATTTACAATGGACTAAATACCTATAGACATAGTGTTTTCAGCAGGGACACTCCTGGGCAGACAGTGCCCCAAGTTCATTATTATTATTCTACATTCATTGAAGGAAGCAATATCCTTCACACACTTTTAAGGAATAGTATAAAAAGTAAATTACTTACAGATTCTGATGGCCTTGGGCCAGACAGTGGAGAGTAATTAATTCTATATTGTTGTACTGGACCTGGAGCAGGTTCCCATCGGACATTCATGCTATTTGGTGTGGGATTGTAAACTTGAATGTTTCTCGGTGTTCCTCTCTCCACTAGATCAAGAACAATTTAAATTAAGTTTTACAAAGTTGCTTACGTAAGTTCCAATTCTACTTGAATTTACAAGAGTGCTCAAAGGAAGCTGAAAAGCACATCAGCCCAAGATAAACCTATTACTTCTGTTATCCCAAAATCTACAAATCTAAGAATCTCAATGATTAGTCTTTATAAACATCCCTGCCAGGGAGCAAAGATGCACTCTGCTGCAAATTGAAGGTATGTTCATAACACTTTGTTACCCTATTGTTGATCAGACAGGTATGAAAAGTAGCCACAAACTACACATATTAGCTCATGCAGACATTAGGAGCTCAAACTCCCTGGAAAATTGCTACTGGCACTACAATTAAAATTTTACTGTTTTTTGGAAATAAACAATAAGTTCACTGCACAACATAAGAGCTGAGCTTGCCTGAGATAAATGGACTGAAAGGCTCCACCCAAATAAGCAAAGAACACAGAATAAGTTCCAGAGCTCCAACCATAACCAAGCAGGTAAGCAGAGTTTCTTACACTTATGTTTTAGCTTTGGGGAAAAAAACTTCCACATTTGATGTAAAATCAATTTCTAATGACCTGAGCCACTCACGAAAAATCCTAACATTTTCTTGAAAACTACTATTTCACTTACAAGTTCTTCCAGTGTCAGAGGCACGTCCACCATCCCCCTCTGGGAAAACTGGAACCACAGTTACAGTGTAAGGTGTGTTGGGTTCAAGAGTCCTGAGGATGACATAGTTTGTGTTTCCTGGCACTGTGGTCTACAGATTTAAAAAGAAAGGTAAGGGCATGACATTTATATAAATATGCAAAAAAAAATTAAGCTTCTTTTAGATCTCCCTTCCTCTTCCACCACACCTCATTTCTAGACTGAATGTGATAAAAACTTTACAAAAGGTGAAGCTTGAAGTAACAGGGTTCATGATATCTTCTGGAATTACCTTTCAGGAAGGTTCTGTCTTGGACTTACCAAAAATAGTTGTTAACCCCTACACTCTCCTATACAATCCCTTACAGCTATCTTCACTTTTGGGTCCAGATCCTGTTCTACTAGTAACAGTAGCAGAATCTGCAGTGATCTCTTTAATGACTACTATTTAGCAGCTCAGAGGCATTAAAAGGTCACTTTCTAAATAAAAAAAACATTATGTAACACTACAACATGCTAATGACAAGAAGTAATGAGCAGCTCATGTTAGAAAGTAAAACTCTACACCATTTAAGAATATTTATCATCAATCGATCTCTAGGTGCTATTGAAACAGTGGCAATTCATATACTCGTCATTTCACAGGCACATCAAATTGTACAGATGTGGAAAAAGAAACACAAGTGAGAAAGAATAATACTTTCCCAGTCTGCAATAAGGGTTCCCATTTTCAGGAATGTTTAGCTCTTTAGCAGTTAAGTAATTTTAGGAGATTAGAATAAGACACCTATGTGGATTTTTCTGCTTTTCACAGATATTATCCCGGCTGACTGCCTACAGTTACATGACTTCTTAGCAGTAAAAATGGGTAGAAAGTAGGTCTGCTGACTTTATAGCCTTTTGTACATCCTGAAGTCAGCTTTACATTCACACGTACCGCCCTAAGAATAAACAAACAAAAAATTGTGTGTGATATTAAATCCCTGTGCTAAGGACTAATCATTGAAGGTCTACTATATAAAACCAAACATCTGTAATACATATGGGAGTAACTGACTTTCATGGAGGTGCTCTGCATTTTCTCCAGGTAGCTATGAACAGAAAAAAAGCCAGTGCATAGGTAAACAAGACCCACTTCACTCAACATTATTTCTCTCACTAGCACCATGAGCTGCAATTTACCCGAGACAGTTAGTGAGATCCACACAAACTATTTACCATTTCTTCTGCGCCTCCAGCTGTAGGTCCATAAAACACTTTATACTGGCGAGGACTTCCTTCTGCATGATCCCATCGAACATTCAGAGTACTGGTGGTTGGGTCATAAACTAGCAAGTTTTTCACAGTAGTAAGAGGTTCTGAAACAGATCAATGAGCTGTCAGAAATGTGGAGCCAGATTCTCTCACCTGTGATGTCAGATCGTGTCTATGCAAGGTATCATTAGGAAACTTAAAAAAACAACAGGTTTGACTGCTTAAGTTAAATGTTGTTTGTCTTCATTAATAAAACACATCAGCCTCATCCAACAACATAAGGAATACTAAATATAGTAAGAAAAATTTCTTTCTGGATGCTATTTTAGAATTATACAATGAGATCATTAGGATTGTTTTCCTCACTCCTCACCAAACACATTGCTATGTCTCACTTTCTACCGTAGGCTCAAAAGTAAACTAAGTACAAATTTATTAATAAATGTATAGTTAAATAACTAATTAATTAAAAATAGTGAATTGTTTTTTATGCCTGAAGTGCCTCTGGTAGCAAATCAGTCAGTGCGTTCTATAGCAGGATCAGAACAATGCTATCAACGTAAAATGGTAGAGTCTGAAAGTGCATTCTGTAAAGGTCAGCCTCTGAACTGAAAGTGCTGACAGGAAAGCCGTAAACTTATACTTAACAGCACATATACGATTCACGTGTCTCCAGACTCTTTAAGGTGCTTACTAAATTGTGGCATGAGACAATTAAACAGACTAAAATGAGGAAGAAGTTCCACAGTAGCATTAGGGTTTCTCTCAGCCATAAAAGCTGGGCATCCAGTCTAAGGTAGTGGTCCAGGGTTTCTCTACAGCTAGTAGACTGCCAGGCCTTCTTACTTTAGATACTTGAAACCCATCCAAGTACAAATTACAAATACAGATGGGATGAATTTCACCACAAGAAATTTTTCTCAGCTAATTTGAAAAGCAACACATCAATATCATTTCGCATCTAATAAGAAGATCTCAAGAAGTTACTTACTGGTTCTGCCTCGTCCTGTCATTCGCCCCCCTTCACCATCTGCGTACATTGATGACACAGTAATAGCATATGGTGTGTCAGGCTGCAGCTTCTGTATCACCACACTGTTCTGCCGCCCTCCAACCATAGTCTGCAGTAAAATGAAAGAAAAATATTAAAATCCCTTTTATGCTGCCCCTTTTAAGCTTGCTGTTGTAGTGAAGAATGTAAGCATTTGATGCAGAGTGGAAAACACTGATATTTCATATGCTGCAATGCTCTTGTGACTGACACTGACAGTAGACATAGAACAATAATAATATTTAGTAAATACTCCTCTCAGCAAGTTTAGACAGAGTCCAGTTACACAAAGCTAGTATTCTTTAAGAGCTCCAAACTTGCATATAACCACAATTATACATCAACTGCCGGTTCTGTGCCAGCACAGGGCTGTTTCTCCACATTGCCTCTGACTACATCATATTGAAGTCAATAAGAGTCTTTTATGCATTTTGACAGACTTTGAATTGGGCTCCTTATGCTCCATTCTCAGGTAGAATGCAAACATGGAATAAATTACAACACACTGAAGATCTCTAATGTAGATTTGATACAATATCAACATCGTCTCTCCTTGATTTCAAAAATTTTACAGCATGATACTTCAGCTTCTAAAATACCTCTGTTAAGAGTCTAAAATCATTGTATATCTTTCATTTAAATTTTTCTTTTACATATAATGCTGTGATCATCATTTCCACCAAGGAAAACGTTTACAGCGCACTGAGAATAATACTTAGATCTTCCGCATTTGTGAATCATGAGCTTTTTGGGTTTTAATTGTGTGAAATTACACTTGCTGAAGGGCATCCTTTGTAGTTTTAAGACTATCTGTGCATTTTCAAAGCCTATTCGGCTAATATGTTTGTCATAACACTTAAAAGATTCTGATGATGAAGAACTGATAGTGAGCAAGCATTTACACATCTTCACATTTCATAGAGTAGATTATTTTAGCTTTACAAGGAAACTTTCTGTTTGTACTCAAGTGTACAAAGCTCAGTTCAAAGCATAAATGCTTTTAGCATCACATATGGCCTCCATATTTTAGTATCTGTTTGCCTTTCAAAACCTGACCCTAAATGATCATGATGGTCTCTAGAGTTTGGTGTGCAGTTTTTGCAGTTGTCTTCAAATCACCAGTGTTCTTTCTTGGTGCTGAGGCCATTAAATGTCAGACAGAGAAATAAAAACTTCTAGAAATTCTATTTTAAAAATTTCAGTGGGGACCCTGCTATTGTCTACCCAGCAACTGCAGTTTAATCAAATATCACAGTAACAAAAAAAGCAGACAAGGAATTACCATCATATGGCTGAGAATTATTTGCAGACAGACATTAAAATGCCATGAACAGAGCATGAGTGTTCTGTGCGCTTTCCTCAAAAAGAGGTGTCTTCTCTGACTGTCATTACTGGACTCTATCCAGCTGTGAACAATTAAGTCTATTTTGTCTATTCTTTGCACAAATTTCAACAGAATGCCCATAATTCTTTTTTACTCCAGTACCAGCAATTAATTACAGATATTAATTAACTGCTATTCCTTCTACTTCTAGTGATTTCTGACTAAACTTGCATTCAACTACTCAATTCGTACAACAGTTCAATTACCTCAACACAAATGCATGTTGTTCAGAAGAGAGTAAAAACGGGTGCGTAAGTATCTCACTGATTCTAAAGTAAACGTTCCTAGATACACTTATGAACATGTGTGATCTCCAATTACAGGAACAAGCTAAATGAGTGTGGTTTTCATCTGAGACTGTTCCTGTGAGTCAGTAACCACAACAGCTTTGCTCTACAGAACAGGGCATTTTTAAGTAGCACACATTTCTGATAAACAGACTGACTGAATTACCGTTCCCAGGCTGTGTTGCGTAGGCTGCCAGTAGTCAACACAGCTCTTGCTGACAATGCAGGGAAAGCTGGCTGATCATACAGTACTGGCTCTCTCTATCATTACAGCTGCTCAGTCATATAAAAACACACTAAAATACCTTAAACACTTCCCTAGCATATCTTTCACATGGATTTGTTTTTGCAAATGCTGCTTCTGCACGGTTATTCTCTCCCTAGTATGGTAAGAGACAGTCTCAACTGTCCACACTATGTTCCACAGCAAAGTCCTTCTGACAGCCCATGAAACACACTACAAAAACAATGGAAAACTCTGGATTACGGAAGTAGTCACGGTAGTTCATGTTATTAATTGTTGTGATACCTATATATCTGTGACTTGTAGTCTCATGTGCTTGTTCCTGAACATATTTTAACTTTATTCTAGTTATATCTAGAGATTATATGATTTCAAGGAAACAGGCTGTATCCAAAGCTACTTTTGCTCCATAAAAAGCATTCTATCTTGATTTGAAAGGGGAGAAAGAAAAAGGAGGGAATACATATTTATTCACTACAAATATAAATCTTCACCTAAAAGTAGATTAATATATACACTGTTGTGCTTTGAAAATAAATTAATCTAATGGATTTCTTTGCAGAACTCTCATTTAAGGTTTAATAACTACATCACTTCAAAATTAGTTACCGACTGTTCAGGGCCATCGCCACTGATAGGCTGGTAAATGATCCTGTATCTCTGCACTCGACCACTGGCAGGATCCCACTTCACAGTCAAACTGTGTGAAGTTGCATTGTACACCTGAAGGTTTCGTGGGCCACTCTTTGGGGCTGAGAAATGTAATAAAGAAAAGAATACATATGTAATTCAAGCAAAAGGTAGGGACAAACACTTCATTCATACTTTTAGGGCTGCATGAACGCCTGACCAAGAACAGAAGGTATTAAGTGCAAGACAACATAAACTGTAATGTTTGTTAACTAATAAACATGTGGTAATCTAGTGTTTAGTGTTCTTCTAAATACACAATAATATTTATTACATGATGTCAGCTTCTTAATGTCAACACTCTTCACAGTTTGGAAAAAGATAGCTATGAGTTTTCTTTAATAATACCATGCCTGGAAATTCAGATTCTTACCTTGTGTGGTGATAGGTACCAAGGGTACTAGAAAAAAGTAGAAAGAGTTGTCAGAATTCTTGTATGTGTATGCCTTCTGATTTAATAACTATGAATAACAACATGCCAAAACTACTTACGTGTTCGTTCACTGCCAATGAGATCATCACTTTCTGATTCATCAGGATAGATGGCAGTAATTGAGACATCATATAATGTATCTGGATTCAAATTTTCAAAGATCAAACTATTCTCATCCCTATTTAAGATAGTCTTGTGGAGAAATTAAAAAAAGGTTAAATAAATAAATAAATAGAAACCAAAACAAATAAACAGAGAATGGGATATAACTGAGTGACATTTCACACAGTAACATCACTATAAGTGGCTGTAACTATGTGTTCTACACCTTCTCACTGAATTTCCCTTGAGCACAACAATGGCTTGCAAGTTATAGGCCATTTCATAATTACATTTCTGATTTTAAAAACATACCCATTGAGAGACTGACCACAAAATCTTATGGAGAGTATCTCCTCTTACCTCCTGTTTTTCTGGTCTTCCATAGGGACCCCAGGTTATTCTATATAGAGAGACATCTGGAGCTCCATGATCCCACGTTCCTCTGAAACTATTCGTGGTTATGTCTGTGATTCTGAGATTGACTGGTGCTGGCACAGGCTCTATTATTAGAAAAGGAAAAGTATTCCACAAAGTGTAACTACAAAATAAATACAGTTAAACCAAGGAATTACTCAGACAATTTAGAAGATTATGTAGAAGATTCATCTCTCAGTTCCCATGGTTCTAATGACTACAATAAAATGCTTTAGTATTACCCAGCCCACCTACACAAAGCGAATCATCTTTCATAAGGTCACATCACCAGGTCATCACAAGATAAAACAGAAGTAGCTTTACTGACCTCAGTAGAGGTCCCAACTCACATACCTACTCACAACAGATTAAGTCCTAGCTCTTTCATTTTGGAGTTAGAAGGAGTGATTATGAACTCACACATGTAAAGGTCAAGCTCCTGCACGAGTTTCTCCCAGATCTTAAAATTCTTTATATAAGCCAAGTCAGTCATGACTGAGTTACACCACTTATTTAGAAAGAATTCACAGAGGTTAACTGAAGGTTAAGGAGGCAAAATATTATAGCCACCGGAAAGAAATTCATAAATAGGTAAAACCAGAGAATTAAAATAAAAATAATTTCTTTGTCAGAGCTTTCCTCTTTTTCTTTACACACACATTCACACAAAACCACAGCTATAGAAAAAGGCTAGCACAAAAGCAAGCAAAAAAAATCTCACAAACATTTTTAAATACACTAGGCTACAAAATGAAAAATTGAGAAGGAAAAAAAGAGAGAGAGCACGTGCATGTTTTTTCTGTATTTTTCACGCCAGCGTGAGGGCCAGTGATAAGCCACTTCTATTGTAGCTCTTCTGGTTAGCTGTCTTCTTAAATCATAAACCTAGATCAGGATGAGGGCTCCCCTCATATTACCTTTCTCCTTTCAGTCTGTCACTTCTCTTGCATGGAGATTGGCTCTTACCATTTGTGCAACACCACTTCCTTGCCTCTATTTGTTGAGATTACTCAAATGCTGCCTTTATTGATCTCTAAAAGTACAGGTTGTTTTAGTATTCCATGGCACAAAAATTCTCTTGGATCAGAAGCAAGATCATGCCTCTCTAATCCTCAAGCATATGCCCCAGTTTCCTACTTACTTTCCTAGATTCCTGCATAGACTAGCTAAACCTTTCCTCTGCCTTCATATTTTCATACTAATTCTACCCCTGCACTCCCCCTCCAGCTTCTAAGCACAAAAAATTTTGCTTCAGTTGCTGGTCTGTCACCTCGCTGCAGACTGCAGGGTCAGTGTTTACTGCAGCGAGGCACTGAACTCATCTAAGATTCCCAGGGATTATTATATTGCAAATAATGCTAAAAATGCAAGTAAAATATTTTTCAGGTTAAATTACAGTTCCACCTAAACCCAGTAATGTATTGCAACACACACAACTTAAATAGAAGAAAAGGCAAAAATAACCACATGAAGTGTTATTAGGAAAACTTACGAGTGACAGCTTCTGCATTTATCGGTAGGGATTCCCCTTCATCATACACAGCAACAACTTTTACATTATACAGTGTTTGGGAGGAAAGGCCAGAGAGTGTAGTACTGGTTTTCAGTCTGTCGATTTCCACCTAGGAATAAAAATAGTGACTTGCGAATTGTAAATTGCTCTATTTCTGACTCTGCACTCTATTAAACAGCAGAAATCCTTGTACTGTAAAAGAGAAAAGTATTCCACACTGAATTTTGTCATATCCCCCTAAAATTACACCTGAATACTGAGTGCTATCTACTAACTCCCTTGCAAAGCATAATGTCTGAGATAATAGTACTACTTGCAGATCTTTCTCTGCTTGATTCTTTTGGAAATGAGGATGCAGGCTGCATCTCCAGAAAGTTCTCATTCTCTTACAAAAACACATTCAATCCTCCAAGAGCTGATTTCTTCCTAGTGGCGCAATTATGGAAAGCTTGAACATAACTCAAAAGCATCTCTAACAATGCTCACACGTATTCTGACAGTGCACAAAGGGGCTAACATACCTTTATTCCACAATCCTGTCCTCCTGATTGTAAGCTGCTCTTAGAGCTTGGCAAAATAACACTTAGGCAGAGAGCAGAAACTGCTATTTATCAAAGCACAGGAAAATTCTCCAGTCAGTTTGAGGATTTTCCCTCTCTGGAGGAGGAGGAAGAGGGAGTACACAAAGAAATCTATCTTGTGCTTATTCAGTTTCCTAGAAATCAGTACCCTTTCCTGACTGCAGTCACCATGAACTGATGTTCTTTATTCCCAGTGTTGGCTTATAATACTACTTTTACTACTATTTTAGTAACCTAGCTCCTCAACATAAAACCGTCTTCTAGTACTTTCAAAAATGTTCCTGTTATTTACCTCCTTTCCATCCGCTTCATCAGCTATTTTGTATCTTAGGATATATTTTCGAACTTTCCCTGGGACAGGATCCCAAAGGACATTCATGCTGCTGTGAGTAACATCCTGAATTGTTAAGCCTCTGGGTCCAGGCAAAGGTACTGTAGAAATAATGACAGTAGCAAGTGAAAATGCTAGTCACAACAGAGGTATAAGTCTCTCACAGAAGGAATTAAATTCTTTTCATGCATTTCATTGAAATGGAGGCAATAATTTCCTGGGAAGTTCATTGGTCTGGCCATTAGACGAGACAGTTTAGGAACTTATTGTCCCAGCAATGAGCAAAATAGCTATAAACTATGGTAGCTTCACCTTTGTAAATTATGAGCACAACAATTTTAGAAGTATCAGTGCTTAAGATCATAACTTTTGGTTACAACAACGACTTCTCATGTATGGTTAAGGGTTTAACATTTTTCAAGAACATACAAATAACCATACTACATGCATCTAGTCCAGAAATATGCTCTGCCAGTAAGAAATGTTCAAGGAAAGATTTTTAAAGAAACATATAAAAAAGGAAGCCATGTTTAGATCATTTTTTTTCTTGATATGGCATGTTTCCTCAGCATTTTCTACACTTAGAAAGAATGTCCGAATCTGGGAACAAGGTTTCTAAGTTAATGCAAGCAAATCAAGGCCTGCTAAAAACATTATAACCTCAAGACTGTCAAGCCAACTTCCTTCATTACTCAAGGAAAATACCCTTTTGCTCCTCTTTCAATAGTTGGTCCCTTTTTATTGAAATTGCTTTTAAGATCTTTTGAAATATATGTGTTAGAAAATGCATAAAACATGGAAAAGATGGTCTTCTAAACAAAACAGAATATATAAAAACTGTTGAATCACATAAAAATAAAATTAAATGTTGCTGAAGCAATAACTAAGCAAAAATCGAGGTGTCCATACATGTCACTTCCTGGGTGGTGAGTGGGTCACTTGTGATATCACCAAACAATACATAAGCTGTTAAAGTGTATTCAGTATTGGGAATGAGATCTACCAGCTGCACCTCATTCACTGATGGTCCAACACGCATCTGCACATGAAAAATAACACACCATGTTTAAAAACTGAAGAAAGCAATGGCAGAAAAGCAAGCAATGATTTAACTTCAAGGGAATTTTGTTTGTGAGATTCACAGTATATTTACAGCTTCCTGACTGATGTCATTGTATATAAATAATATCCCAGTAAGTTCACCACACTTTAACAAGTACATGCCATTCTCTTTTGACTATTATGATAGATCAAGAAAATCTACCAGTTTTTCTTAATTTATTTTTGGTGTAGGAAATGAAGAAAAATTCTCTTACCTCTTTCTCTGTGGTTGGGACTGTGGCATTCACAGGTTCATATGATAACAAATAACCAGTAGCCCCATCAAGAGGTTCCCACCTCACTCGCATGGAAGTTGATCCAATGTCATAAACATTTAAGTTTCTAACTGAAGAGATTGGCACTGTCAAACAAAAAATATGTATGAATTAATTTCCTTCACCTTCTTAATCTTTCATATTTCGCATCACAGGTAGTACCACTGAGAATATTGCACAGGGTATTAGGGTACTTTCCAAGTAGTGATCTGCAAGTAGTGGTATTTTAAGTGGTACTTAGTTTAAGAATGAGGTAATGGTCATCACATTTTGAATGTGCCACAGATTTGCTATACACACAGCTAAAACTACCTGCACTGGAACACTCGAATATTCTAAAAAGCAACATTGACTCACATGAATGTTCTAATAGGAAACAACAGGACTGGTTTGGGATCTGCGCTTGTAAAAGGATTTTTTGTACTTTCTTCTTGTTTTCTGTGTTTCTCAAATGATTACATGAACATCAAAAATTACCACAGACTTCATAAAAATCATGCACATACTTTAAGGGTTTATGACAAGCCTAATACAAAACAACCAAAGTGAAAAGAACACCTAACATCAAATAGTCTTAAAGAGGCAGGAAAGTCACCCTATGTTGCATTCAGCATAAATATACCTAAAATCAATTATGGAGACATCTAATAGCAGAAACACAGCTAAGTTATGTCTCATAGAAGTGATGTAATTGTATTGAACTGGCTTTTTGCTAATCTTATGAAATTAGAATGAATTTCTATAGTATTCTGGCTGCTAGTAGCAGGAATTAATTATGTAGCATAAAAATGAAAGAGCACATGTTTGTCTATGATCAGATTTCAGGAGTTTATAAACTCTGTCTTGTAATTCACATTTGTTGCTCTAGTCTTGTACAGTCATGCTTTATAAGCCTGGAAAGAAGCTGGGACAAACATTTTTTACCACACTGCAGTTTCATTTTGTTAAAGTTTTCCAGCCAAGATCTGAATAGCCAGTGTAACACAACACAGTGTGGTCATTCAAATTAAAACTTTTGTTTCCTCTAAGAAGAAAGCCCATAGTACTAAAGTTCTACTAGACAGTTCCCCAGATGCCAAACTGGCTGTTAACAAGTTATTCAAGTTCCATTTCTAACTTACAAGTTGTTTCCATGCCGATTAGAGGTTCACTACTTTCATCTTCTACCACAGAAAACACGTTCACAACATATTCTGTTTCAGGTTTCAGATCTTTCAGAACTGTTGTTGTTTCCATCCTACTTACATAAAACTACATAAAAAAGAAGCAGTGTTAACCACTGTACAACAAATGCATTTGTAATCTTATCTCTAAGAAAAAAAACTCCCTTGTGAAACTCTTCAGAAATCAATGGCATGGAACTAAAAATAAGTATGGTCTTAATCATCCCTGTATTTTGTCTGACAGTACACCATTATTTTTGCAAAGCAAGCTGTAGGGAAACCTCAGACAGACACTTGTTTTCAATAAAGTTGGATATACCTAGCGGCACTCGCTGTGCCTCCTGCTTTCACGCATGGTTTACACTTTTATACTAGTCAGCAACATAAAGAAAGTGCCAGGGATGTAAGTTACCACCTTGGAAAAAAGTTTTGAACACCCAGGATAACCTAGATGGCTACAGCCCGTGGAATTAAGAACACCTTGCAGAACAGAAATGCCATCAAGCAGTGAAGTTATAAAGTCAGTTTGCACTGGAATGACTGCTCCAACCTTAATCAAAGGCCAAATCCTGAGGTCATGATTTACTAAGACTAAATTCTCCATGAGATAAATCTGAGTTAAGATTTAAAAGCCACATTCAGAGATGGGAAGTTCAGAGCTAGGTACACAGAGGCGCCTAACTTCATTCTCCTAAATACAATTCCGTCTGGTTGAAGAGAGTGATAAGCAATTCTGATTGCCTAGAATCAAGGGTTGCTAGTTACTGGCTCTCTGTGTAGAGAAGTAATAACCACAAGATGAGTTTGACCCTGTGCATTAAACAGTTTGGAGGATATGCTTAGGGACAGATTCAAAGTACCATCATACAATGTTAATCTAAGCACTACCTCCCAACCTGTGTCACTCACTGTCTTTTGTCCTATTAACAAGAAAATGTGCTAAAAGGACAGTGAGCCTACCCATGTGTTTGCTCAGAAAATTACTACTACAGACTTATTTAAACCAATATATAACAGTGGAATATGAACAGAAAGGAATTACTCAAAATGCCAGTCAACTGTTTCTAAGAAATACATTTTACTCCTGGATTCATGATTTTAAAACATCCAAAATCATCTTGATACTCTTACTTTTTGTGATTTTGTGTATCATTTACCAAGGCATGATACTCCTGACCTTGGGAGCCTTTTTTCATTTACTGTTATACCATCCACAGCACAAACTTCAGAATTACATTACTGTGATGTGGAAGTCCAAGGTTATTATGGACGATGATAGAGATGAACATACAGTACTAACCTGCTGAGGGCTACCTCCGGAGGTAGGGTAATATTCAACTCTGTATCTATCAACACTCTCAGGAGGTGGACTCCATCTCAGTCTGAAAGAACGAGGTGTCACTTCTGAAATAACTAGGTTAGAGGGAGGTGGCAAATCACCTACAAGTGGAAGCAAATTTAAAAATTATTAATTTATCTTATATCATCAAGAATAAAAGCATGAGACAAAAAAATTGCTTAGGAAAAAAAAAAAAGGACTTTAGGTACTTGCTTATGTTTCTGTTTCCTCAGGAATTTCTAGAACAACTGTGTGAAGAGATAGCTCACCATCACACCCTCAAGACTAGACAAGCTCCCTATCATTCCCACTCCACCTTCAACACCAGTGTTTCACTGGAGAGTCATCAGCTAACATTACTGTTTTTCCATGTCAGGCTTTGCTTTTGGGCTGTCAGACATTAATACTTGAGCAGGGCTGCTGAAATTGTCCTTATTGGATGAGTATCATAAAAGAACATGCCACAATGAGCAAAAAGGTGACACAATGAGCAACACAGTTCTTGATTCTGGGAGAAAAGAAGGCGCATCAAGCCATGTCAAGCTGTGCTAGGTATAACAGAGTCATTGTTGAAAGGAAAGGAAGAACCCCTGCAGGGTAGTCCAGGTGGTCTGCACAATTTCCTCACACCAGCAGCTGAAAAAACAGCCCAGGGCTACACAGTGTTCCCAGTAAGTAATAAAAAGGAATTAGCAGTGCAAGCACGTAAATGGAAAAAAGGATGAATTCGACTGAAAATGTGATATACCTGGACCTTTCACACTGTTACACAGATTTGTGGTTACATCATCAACAATGCTAGCCAGGAAGGAGAAATCTGCAACATTGTAAGCATGGATGTCATCTGGATCCGTTGCAATCTGCTTCAATTCATTTTCATCTGCATTTTTAATACCTTAAAGAGAAGACACGAAAACGGAACTTGTTAGAAAAGATGGCCATGAAACACAATGCTATGAACTTAAGTCCCTAAATGCATTCTTTGAATACCCTTTTAGGTACTTATGCATGTTGCCACTTCCCTGTGCATTTAGCAGATGGGCAGGAGGGGGTTGGCACGGGCCATATCTTCATATAATACTTACCAATTGCATAAAGTTCCACTCCCTCATCTCTGAGTCTTCTTGAAGGGGTGACTACATCATCCTGTGATTTGCCATCAGTGATGAGAACACCAATTTTGCGAGCTCTGGGCCTTAAGCCTGCATCTTGTTTGAAATTGTTTTTTAAGATGAAATCCAAGGCCATTCCTAGCATGATACAAAGAAGGTAACCATCACTTTAAACTATTTCCACATAGTAGAAATGGCAAAGGAAAGTATTTCATCCTAGTGATTTCACTCTGACATCATTCCACAATTTACTTCCTTCTGGAAGCACTCAGAATCTAGTTGCATCCCATCATCTAGACTTACCAGCAACTGATACTATTTCAGCCCTTTCAAAGTCTCTAAACTCTTATCTTTTACACATCACCCTCCTATCTGACCTCCTCTAGCCTCACTTCTGGGTATGCACCTTGTCTTCATGCCAACCCTGACATGGAACTGCCTTTTCTGCCTCTCATATGTTCAACAGCAACCCAAGCTCTTTATCACCCAAACTCTCCTCCATCACTTTTCTCCAGATTTGCACTGAGTTTATATATCTACACGCTATGCCTGTTCTTTTCCAAACATACTGAATTGAACTGTAAGGCCCTTTCATCATGGGCAAATTTGAGCTCACTGAACAATACTGGGGTCAGCTACTAGAATTATTTTTACTGGAGCTTAAGGAAAACCCTGACAGCATGACACACCTGTTAGAGTATTGCCTCCTTTGTATGGTAAGTTGGCTACAGCCTCTAACAAAGCCTGTTTGGTTCGGTAAGCATTGAGATTCCATTCTGTCCTGGGATCGCCACTATACTGTGCAAGACCTGGAAAAAAAAGCCATTATTGCTCAGTTATTAGGTGGCTGTGAAGCAGTGATGTGTCATTTTCTCTCCAACATATGAGGACTTACCAATCTGTACTTTGTCAGGACCAATATCAAAAACTTCAACTATACGGGCAATGAAGTTCCTGATAGTTTTAAAATTTGGCCGCCCAATACTCCATGAGCCATCCACCAGCAGCACAATATCAGCTTCTGCTCTGGTTCTACATTCTAAACCTGCCGTGTCAACCAGAAAAATATAACCTTAGCATGATAGCTTTCAACCAGAAAAATATAGCCTTAGCATGATAGCTTGCTTTCCCCATCCTTTTATGTGACATATGTCATGAGTTGGCTTCCAAAACAGCTCTAGTTTTACTCACTGGCACTCTGTCAAGTATGACCTATTTGTGAACGTTATTCACACTAGTCACTGGTTCCATGGCAAAAGCTGTATAAATTTCTTCATGTATGTTTCCTTTTATAAATAAGACTTCACAAATGTCAAGGCCAGTGCTCTTCTCTATAGTCATGTCATTATCTCTTTTGGTCTTTAAAGATTATTGCTAACTTGATTTCAGAGGTTTTGAAAAACACTACTAAGCTAGCCACTGACATGGCAGTGAGCATTATCAGATTATCCAAATTTACAGTATTTTAGTCTATCATGGTTGGCTAAACTACTGCTTAATTTTCAACTATGTAATAGTGGAATTAATAACATATATTACAACCACTTTCAGATAAATATAATTTCTGAATTTTCAGGGGAAAAAGACATAGTAATACAGGTGGTATAGAAGTTTGCACATCCAGGAAGGAAAGAACAAAATTTAAAGAAGATACACAAACATAAACACAAGTCAAGAGATAGAGAGGGGACAAGAACAAACATTTATATAAAGCTGCAATGTTCTGAAAAGGTAGGAAGTTATTTCAGATATCTTCATTTTACAAATTACAGAATAAAACACGCATCATATTGTTTTTATCACAAGGAAAATGACAAAATATTTATACAAAACAGACAGAAACAATTATTTCATCCATAGCCATTTGAAAAAAAAAAATCCTTGCTCTCTCTCTTTTCCTGTAGATTGTGTTACCAGCTGCAAATTTTCTGGCTTCCTGCCATCAGAGCTTCTGGTCTTTATATGGAAGAAATCCCATTGAGAAAAATCAGCCACACTCATCACAGTTGAAAGATATTGTGATTTCATATATGTTCCACATAATTGATCCAACACTGTAGACTCATGAATATAACTATTCCATGTACCTGGGGGTTAAAAGCATGATCCTCTTCTGCATAGAAAATATAGATCTAGTCTTTAGTCAGGACAATAAAATCAGTTGGGAGTAGGGGTTAAGTAAAACCATGTTAGTTCAAAAAATTGCATGCATAACTTTAATATGGAAGTTAAAGTTAGCTTCATGTACAATATAAAAGTTAAACTATTTTGACTTTTATGTTTCTTTCAACTACTATAGTTCCCCACATGGAAAATTCTAGCAAAGGCACCAGGCCTAGGGTGATTTTTTACCCCCTATTAATAAATAATGTACTATTACATTTACAGTCCCAGGTATAAAATTCATTTTTCACATTAACCATGACTCAAATCCATGCATTAGTAAAACTAATTAGCTTAAAGAATATAACGCTGAAGACAGAAATGACAGCTGCTGTAATAAAAAATACCAAACTACTCCTGGTGCAATTATTTTTCTGCCAGACTTATTACATCTTTACTCTAATGTCACTGTTGGCCTGTTGTGTAGTTTTTCTCAGTTTTATCCTCTTGTATTAGGCAGAGTGGGACAACAATTAATTAAGATGTTTCTAAAAATTTTGTCAATAAAGTTACACAAAGTGAATATTTTTTACACAGCCCAGTGTGGAAACAAGGTATCAAAGAGGTTAAGAGTTAAGAATATGGAGTCAGCTGTCAGAAACTGGTTTTTCTTTATTTAACTCTGAAAGGCCTGCAGTTACATTCTTTCTCCTCACCAAATCCTCTCTGATGGTTATACAAGTCTTAAAATGGCAGAGGAGAAATGTATACTTGGCTATTAAGAAGCAAAGACCTCCTTCTTTATGATTTCCATGAAGGAGGACAGAACCCTGAAACTCTTTTCATCCAATATTAATTGAGAGTATGGTAGGCACAACTATCAGCATGCAGAAGACCATTAACTACACCAAGGGAGCTGCTTTCATAACATTCATAGAAACTTTGACTGGAAGGTTTAGCTACATAGGGAGAAACTCCCAAACAAATACTGGACATCACTCAGCAATTGCATTTCTGAACTAAGTCTCCTCCTTCTATAGTTAAAAGAAAAGACTAAATAATGGTTATGTTGCATATTAACTCAAATAATACACAATAACTCTGGGACATTCCCAACTATGACCTTTGTTCATTATACCATCTTAGTCTTAAAAGGAAAAGTTGCCATAAAAGGATAAGTGAAGGGCTAAAGATCTGCTTAAAATTCTTTGTTCTACTCCTGTGAACACCCCTGTAGATGAGCCATGATCTCTGTTCAAGAATTTGACCTTCTGTGATTTAACACAGATGTGGATGGTTTGAAAATGCAACACAGATGGCTTTGAGTAATCAGCAAAACATGGGTTGACTGTGTTATCATCATCCTAAGATCATCTAAAGGGTGCAGAGGACTAGAATTGTGAACTGGGACACACTTACTGGTCATTTCAGACCAGAGGTTATGTCATCACAGTAGGGAGTACACTGAATCCTGCAAATAAATATTTATTTGCATTAGAAAAATTATAAGGAAACACTGGCAAACTTTTGGTCTTTTTTTATCCAAAAGCCAAGGCTGCCTTTTCTTCAATTCAGTCATGTTTACCTCTAGATAAAAATGGTTCCGAAGTAGTATCTGAAAGGGTGGTCATCTCTTGTCCAACCAGAGGGCTGCTCTCTCCTCCTTCAAACATTCCAAAAACATTCACCTTATAGGTAGTTCCTGCCCTGCAATAGTTAAACAAATGTATTGTAACTAAAGTCACTTGGCTAGCTAAACGCTGACACTTCACTTACAGAGAAAAATCCCCCAGGGAAACAAAGGTGCTGAAATGTGAAGCCCAGACTAGCTCTTCAACAAGACAGTGAAGTACTGACAATTTAAAAGCTGATTCTAGATTCTATACTTAAATTTATAGCCTTCTTCATTCAAGTAATTTAAGACTAATAAAGACTCATAATAATTAATGATCCTATTTTTAATATATTTATTACTTTTGCATTACAGATTTTGACATGGTCTGAGGCCTACTTTATAAGTCCAGACCTCTCAGAAAATAAACCAACAACTAAAGTAGGCTTTTTTTAACATGAGGTAAGGAACTTTTGGGAGGAAACTTTAGAAATCCCAACTTTCTCCAGTGTCCCATTAGCTTTCTTATATGTGAAATGCAGAACACAGCCTCTGCCCACATCTTTGCCTCCTTCAGTTCCTGTAAGAATACCACAAGTGATGTGAATAATCTCAGAAAGAGCCCTGCCAGGTGCCTTTCAGAGACTGCATAACAAGATCCTCATAGCTTATTGACAAAATTACTTTCTTTCTTACAGTAGATTTTGCCAGGCATTTCAATCCCAGATCATGATTAAACAAAACCCTAAGCAAAAGTTATTAAAAGAAAAAAAAGAAAAAGAAATGAATTATTATCCATACCTAAGCTCCTCCAATACCACTGTGCTGTCATACGGCCCCACTATTAATTCTCCAAGATTCCCATCTTCTTCAGTAGGGTGGAAAGTTACTTTGTACCCCTTCACTCGCCCGGGGGCTGGCTCCCAAGTTACTCGGAAACTTGACATAGTTGAATCAGAAGTTCTTAGATTCCGAGGTGGCTTGAAGGGAGAGGCTGCAAGGATTGGAAAAAAAGATTTAAATCAGGTCTGGTTTTGGAAAAAAATCAACAAGTATGCTTTTACGTAAAATCTATATGCAAACTCAGTATTAGTGGCAGCCCTAAACTCTTTGTGCCTTTCCATTGAAATAAAGACAAGTATCAATAGGTGAAAAGTGAGATTCACTTCACCTAACTTTAGCTATCTAACAAATAGGTATGTGGGCTAAGTTTGTTATCAAGGTTCTCTCTACAGTCAATGGACTGGAATATAGATAGCAATTCATCTCACCTATCTTAAACATCCCTCTGATCTTACAATAAATGTTGACAATAGGTGGACTCACCACCATCGGTCTTTCTGTCTATTAATTATAGAGTAGCCCTCTCTCTTTTAAATGGCAACAACTAGGTGAGCCATATAGACCGAAAGAGAGAAATGGAAGCAACTTCTTCCCAAACCAACACTGAAAAAATCAGAATTTACTGCAGGCAAAAGTCACACCCCACCAGCACTCAGTCACCAATACCACTTCTCAGGCTGCTCCCTCAGAGCTCTGGATCCCACAGGTCAGAGCACGGAGAGGATGAAAGCAAGGACCCTTTTGTAGACAAGGTCCTGCCAACAGTCCTCTCCCTTTACATGCTCAGGGCCTGGCAGCTTGAGCAACCTCACCAACCACAGGTGTAGCAGTATGTCAAAAAATAATTTTTCAGAAAAGTGCTAGCCAAATAGCTTGAGGGTTTCAGGTCAAGAGCAATTTCCTCTGAAGACTAATCGCTACCCAGTGCAAGTCAGTCCTCACAGAGAGACAGACAGACAGAGTGGTTAACAAGCCTGCTGCTAGCTTCTGCATCACTTTTGCTTTTGTGTAAATCTAACACGCAGTCATAAAAAACATTGCAGCAGTGTAGTCTTAAAGTTGCAAAAATGGGAATTATAGTAAACAAAAAGTCACGAGTACAGCTTTGGAGTGAAAAGGTGGAGGGGAAAATAAAGAGTTTGTCTTATCCCTGTGCTAGGCAATTGTCTAACTATAGCTGAAAGATCATAAACATCCTCAGATTGTGAATTCTGCTGAGAAACAGTAGATACACTCTCACTCACAAGGAAAAATACAGCCTCTCTGTCTCATCTCCCATGATACTCCTCCCTGAATTATCATGACAGCTTCAACTAACAAGATCACTCAGGCTCCACTTGCTTCCAAAAAGCGATTACCACCACAATCATTTACACTGAAAGCACAGAGGCGTACCCATATCAAGATGAACAGGTCAAAAATCAAATGCAGCTGGATGATCTGAGATTTATTTCGGTATAATTGGTCAGGAGCTGATCAAGTTTTCCTGATTCCTCTACATCAACCACATTTTAATTTAAAAGAACTCTTCCTTCAGTAACTGAGGTGCAAATATGTCCACTGTTCGGAGACTTGTTTTTCACTTCCTGTCGTCATTCAACGTGACATATGTTCCGAGAACAGAGAATGGCATGAAGTATTTACAGTGTACCTCAGTGAATGGCACTAGTCTCACATGGGTAGAAATATCTTGAAAAAAATTCTCTTTTGATAACGGCTGTCTATCTATGGAAGTAGAAAACTGACGCTAAATCTGGTGGTTTTCATCTGGATAGCAAGAGAACATTTCCTTACAAAATGAAAGACCAGCATCAGAAGCATACTAAAGGCAGAGTAGAAAATGAGATTTGTTTTTACCACAAAAATCCTCTCACCAGGACTTAATAAATGTTTTAGAGTTTAGGTTTCTGAGAGAAGACAGCTTGTCTAAAAGACTACAGTCTCTGAGGTCAGGCTTCCACTGATGACTCTTCAAAATCATCCCCTCCCCCTTTTTATTACCTCAGGTTTTCCACAGAAAATATGGTGACCAAATACGACAAATCTAAGTAACAGGATGCTGGGTAGCTATTTAATTGATACCCAGGACCAAAAGGCAAATTATGAAACAACTGACAACACTTGATTAAGCAGGCTGTTGATATATGTCTACCTCACAAAACACCTTGTTTTAACTTCTGATGGCAGTGTTTCAAAACAAGTCCAGTATTTTCAACCAGGTTTTACCCGATATTTACACCATCAATATCTACACCAAAAAGCTGTGCTCAGGCTATGCCGTAGTGAAGTTTCCAACAAAACAAACTCTCTTCTCAACCTCTAACATTTTCTTCATTTTGCCTGTTAATTCATGACCATGGCAGACCCCACCATACTTTTCTGTGTATCATGATTATTAATTTTAAGCACAAGACTTCAATTATCAAATCCTGTACAAGCTTGTGATACATACCTGTTGTTCCTTCTGCTTTCCTTGATTTTCCTTGTCCAAAATCATAAATTGGAACAACGCTGAGGTCATATGTAGTTCGCGGCTTAAGTCGCTTTAACACTATGCTTGTAGCAGGAGCATTTACTTTTCCAAACATCTGTCTTCCTCCACTCCGTGGCCGGTAGTACACACGATAAGACAAGACTTTCCCAGGTGAAGGCTGCCATGTAACTCTCATTGTATTTTCTGTCTCGTTGTCTACTGTCACAGTCCTGGCATTTGGTGACACTTTTCAGTGTAAAAATATAGATAAATGTTTACTTTGTCACATAAAGATACGTTCAAATGCATGCATACAAAATTCATATTGCTGTATTAAAAAAAAAAATGCCCTCTTTAAAATTACTTTATTTGATTGTGGGGAATCTCACAGACTATTGTTAAATTATTTTTTAATTGTAATGGATTAAACAAGCATAAGTGTACTTTCCACTACAGAGAAAAAAAAGGAAGTATAAATTACATGATGACACAGTATAATTGGGAGTTTTACTTAGCCACACTTTTCAGTAATCTGTTAAGTAATGGATTCAGCATTCTCAAATGGAAGTGCTAAATTATAAAGCCATTGTTTTTTATGAACATGATATCCTACAGAGTTAAGACTTTCTAAGTTTTGAGCTTACAGATCTGATAAGGTACTGATAAATATCTAAATAGCTGGGTGTTGGGCTCCATACAAACTATCCTGCAAACAGTGGTGAGTGATTTTCCAAGCATTTGGAAAGTCACTCACCACTGTTTGCAGGATAGTGTATGTGCTGAAATAAGCACATAGACTAATAAAGCATTTTCTCTACAAATTGCAGAACTCGGCTTCTAAGAGATATTTTCCAGACTGTACAAATGTTACAAATGATCTGAAGTGAACTGAAAGGTATGTAATGCTGGCTGTCAGCCGGAATAAGCCATTTAGTTTTTGGCAAAACAGAACCTTCATGGCATGCCAGAATCGGTCAGTATTTCATCACATGGTAAGGTAGGCTTTGCAGTCCCAGGAACTGAGAATTTCTAATTGTGTTTGCAACAGAAAGATGCAATGTTAGTTAGTCTCAGGTCTGGGTCTACTAACAGGCCTGACAGCAAGTTCCCTCGGGCAGCACATTAAGAGAAGCAACAAGTGATACACCTAAGCTGCCTACTTAGCCTGGAAAAGGCTGGACAGCTAATGCTGCAGTTCTTGAAGACAGAAGGAAGATGTGGGACAGCAGCCTGCTTTGACTCTGGAGAGTCAGCTCTTACCAATGGCAGCAATCACTACTCTTCCGAGATCTTAAGAGCAACTATACTGGGTCAAGAAGAAAGGTTAACGTAGTTCAGCAGCCTGCCTCCAGCAGTAGTCAAAACAGACGCTTAGGAAAGAGTACAAGAACGTGTAAACACAGATGATGCTTGCCCAGAGCACTCCCTCAGGCTTTGTCTTCACATGGCCCCTTTAGGCAAACAACAGAAACATCAAGGCTGATCCAGGGCATCCCTTCATTCATTCCATCTCCTCCACTTGCCAGTTCTTGCTATACAGCAACAAGCTACCCCTGGCCTCTCAATGATTTTACTTTGCCTACACTGCAGGAGAGGCTTGAGCCTGCTTTGACTAATAGTACATAATGTTTATCAAATAAGGAAAAAGAAGAGCCTCAGGAAAGGTAAATAACAAACAATCACCCAGTGAGCCTCAGTTTGAGGACTGTGAAGACTGGAAAGGGCAATAGCTTGGAAAGGAAATTCATTGATTCTGTGGGGGTTCACCCCACCTTTCCTCCTTACTCTATCCATAATATTTATTCCACCTGATTTCCAGCAGTCACACCAAACCTATGAGTAATTTGCAGACTTCAGAGTAACTTGCAGACATAAAAACACCTTAAGGAGGAAGTAATTCTTGTTGAATCCAAACTTACATGACATAGAAAAGATCTCTTTTTTTAATGGTCAAATAAAAAGCCAGAATTGATTGATCTGAGGTGGCATTTTAGTTTGGGGGACATTTCAGTAAAAAAAAAAAAAAAGGCGAAGAAAAATAAGGACCATTTTCTTTAAAAGATTATAATTTCATCAAGAACAGAATGTTGCAAATGGTGGTAATGTTGGACTACACTTACCGTCAGTAAAAGCCTCTCCTTCTACTGGGTCTCCCTCTCCACTGCTGTAGGTTGCATATACTGAAATCCTGTATTTAGTCTCTGGCTCCAAGCCTTCTAGCACAGCATCCACTGTATTTCCAGGGACTCTCTTTTCTCCCATCGTATCATCATAAAGTGATTTCCACACTATCCTATAATCATTAACTGCTCCTGGAGCTGGTGTCCATGATAACCCAACTGTAGTGTCAGTTATGTCTGTGGTAACCAAATTACGTGGTGAACCACGTTCTGCAAGAAAGACAACAGAAAACTGTCTCTAAAATACAAATAGCAAAAGTTTGCAAAGTACAAATGGAAAGGTAAAATGATCATAAAAGCAAAATCAAACTTTTCCCATCAATATTAGTTTCAATAACATACATGTGTAGTTCCAAGAGAAAATTGATGGATTTTTCAACAAAATGCTTAAAGCTAACTTCAGGCTATGAATGATCCTATCCCTTATTGTGCAAGATACTTAGCGGTTTTGCTTTAGAATATGCAAAGTTAAAATGGCATTAATCAAAGGCTTGAAATAAAGCCAGTGCTTAAATATGCTGCAGCTCATTTAGGTACGTTTTAACTCTCAAGTAAATAATTTTATTTCATTCATTCATTCATCTTCGTCCTCATATTTGTAATTTTTTTCTGGAGGGTAAATAAAGAAGACTTTTACCTGAGTGAAACAGACCTTTCTCTAACAACCCTATCTTCTTATTTAATAGTACTGTACTTATTTCCAGACTGCCACTTACCAGTTCTATCAGCTATTTCATTTTATGCTTACAACTAACTTGCAGTGTGCTTACTTCATGCCACAGTTACAGCAGAAAACAGTCTCCATCTTTCCACTCAGAAGACTTGTACCTCTTTCCTCCCTCTAGTTTGTTCCAGTCAGCTTGGAACGAAGGAAACGGCTCGTTAGCCTGTGAAATCCAGTTGTCAGCTGGATGCATGTGTCTCACCTAACACACCAGAGTATTCCACTGCTTAAAAATGGAGCTCATTGGTTTAAAGTGGTACAGTGAAATGAGTGCCTCTGTTTAATGTTTAACATACATTTATAACATATGTTCAATTTTCCTATTGCAGTGGCTGGCTTTTGACAGCAGGAAAGGACTGCTGACTGGTGGGTTTAATGCAATGGCCTCACTGTAGCAAAATCTGCAACAGAGATCTACAAAACCAGATCTGCAAATATACAGAAATGCTCAGTTCTTTGGTGTGTATTCTCTGTGGCCTACAAGACATTCCTGAAAGACTGCTTAGCAAGAGGACTTAAACACCTGAGGTGGCCTCATGGCATCACAGTTAAGTTTATCCTGCACTGTTAAAAATATATCCCTATATTATACCACAGCAACCACAGGACCAGAGTCAAAATTCTTTGAACACAGAAAAATTCAGTTCCTATCCAATTTCCACTGCTTAGGCTCATTGCAAGAACAGACCTCACTGTTTTCAGAAGCCTGAAGTGGTTTCAGTCCAAGATTGAGCAACAAGTTGCTCAAAGTCATATACTGTGTTTTCACTTTTCATATTCATTTGTCTTTCACTTCCACCACAAATCTGCAACTTTTCCAAACATAATCCCACAGGAGCAAACAGAACTACCTTAGAAAGGCTGCATTTTGGAAATGTCTCATTGCCAGCACAACCTTCAATAAAACTGAGCCAACAAGTCCCACTTAGCTTCATGATGAATGGAAATTAATATGAACCTATCTGAAAACAATGCTTTCAGTATAATAAAGATTCATCAGCTACACAGATTTCAGAATCAAAGGGTACCACTCCAATCACAAAGCTGACTCTCAAATATAGCTAGTAGAGTGTGTAATAGAATTCCTTTGTGTTGTGGGGTTTTTTTCTGATTTTAATTCACAGTCTTGGGACTTCCCATCATGTTCTCCTAGAGGCAATTCTTTTACCATCCTAACTCTGCATCAGTTCTTACAATTTTACTCTTCAATCCAATTTTTAGTCTCACAATATAAATCACCACAATTTATGGCATCTTCTCTTCAAGAAAAAGGTTAAGATACAGTGGTTTTGGTAAAGTTCACTTGTTTATCATTTCACAACAATAGCAGTGGCATACAGTGAAAAAGTGATATTGAAGAGGCCTGATTCAGCTCATGCTTCATGCAGTCTCACTGAATTCAGTGACTGCATTAAATGAAAGCCAGGGCAGAATCTTAACTCCAAAGACCAATTTTCCTGGAAGCCTGAAAAAAAAGATTTGCCTTCAAAAGTGAATTACACCAATTTTTCTGTCTGCTCTTAAGCTTCTACTCCCAAATCTTGGCTTTTTCATACAATAAAAAAAAAATATTAAGGCAATCCAAATGGAAAAAATATGGAAAACCTAACTTGATAGAATGCACAGATGTCTCACAATAAAAGCCTTTCTTTCCATATTTTAATGTAATATAAATATACAAGTCACTTTATTTTGGCTACTTTAAAACATGGCTCTGCCACAACATGATTTCAGTATTAAAGTATCTGCTACCACAGCACAATTTTTTGCAAGTCTACTCTTGGACGCTACAGTTAATGATATATGTTGGAAACATTGCAAGTGTAACTGCATATTCAAAACCGTTATTGATTAAGTCATTATTGAAGTCATTAAATAACAGAGGAAAATAATTTGTTTGGAATGGACTGTAATGAACACCAGTTACTGTAATATGTTGGTTCTGAAAGAAATATCATTTGGAACCTAATGTCTTTTTTATAAGGCAAGGTAAGAGAGGGAAAAAGGACTGGGATTCCTACCAAACCACTAGAACTAAATGGAAAACTTTTACTTCAAATAGCTGGAAACTGCTGACAAGACAATTTACCTACTAAAGGAAATTAGACTTTTTATATATTACACCGCAACCAAGAACATTTCTTTAACATAACACACTAACTTGATTTGCACCTCATGTGTGAGGTGGAAGTTCACTGACAGCTTTTTTCTGCTTCAGTGCATCTCCCACAAGTGTTTTTGTATTAGGGGACAGGCTGTGTTGAAGATACAGTCCAACTGTAAATCTTAAATTATTAGGATTCCATCAACTATTATCTAAGCTGCTACACTCAGAGTCAAGAAACATATTTATGCTCCACAATAACACTAGTATGTGTGTATATGTAATGACTAACAAACATGCAATTAGACCTATGAGATATTTTTCCTGTGGATTAAAACAAAACACCTAGTTACCTTGCTTACATTTCACAAAAAAAAAAAATAATCTACAACTGTAACACGTAAGCAGTCATTCTGTTCTTTGGTCCATGTGTTCAGAAACGCTTGTGGTACACCTGCTTCTTGCCTGCTTCCTGCTTGTTTAAACAGGATGGATAAGGAGTATGGAAAGCCAATTCACACCATAAGAAGGAAAAGTGCTGGCTGGCTGGCTCACAAGCAGTTAACAGTCAAAATATTCCTGCTTTTTCCTGAATTGAAATGGAAGTTATAGCATGCCAATCACTTCATACAGCCCCCAAGTCATCGGCAAGTAAAGAAGCAGTTGGTTTTTGAAAATTATCCCCTAACAGGCATTAGGTCCTATGATGCTCTGGAGCACCAAACCAGCTCATGTGAGCACAGCTGTAAGCCATGGTGAGTACATACACAGTAAAACAAAGTGATTGCACGGACAGATCAAACCCCTGCCTGGGGGAGCAAGCCAGTCACCAGTTTCAGGCTATCAGATTCTCTTCAGCAGTCTTTAGCTCAGAGCTGCAGCGTGCCTACAGTCCATTGCACATTTCTACCATCACTCAGTGCAGACACACGCTCAAAAATTAACTTGGTAACTTTCAGTCAGGTGCTTTTACACCCAGTTCTGGACTTCTGCAATGTCCAGTTTCTGTATTCAGTTTTCCCACTATAGTATGCCAGAGACAGAATATAATATTAAAGCAATTTCCCTGTGTCCACTTGGCTCACTTCCCATAGCTCTCCAGCAATCACTGCTGTTACTGAACACAAGACTGTGAATCAGCAAGAATTAAAATGTTGACATTCATAAAAATCAAATGGCCTTACTCAAATGGCCTTTTCCCTCAGAAACTTTTACACAACTCCAGCTGATTTCAGCAGGAGTTATACACGCAGTTTGCACTCAAAGTTTAAACAATTTTCTGTATGTGCACTTAAAACCAGCTTTCAAAATCAACCTGATGCAGTAAATTTCATGCAGAACCATGTTTCATTTAAGTTAAACATAGGACTGATCTAAGCCAGCATCCCAAAAGGTCAGAATCAACTAAATAAATGAGCCTTCTCTTGCAGAGGCATATACCAGGAGTATGCTATTATGTGAGCAGGCTGGGTCACTGCAGCCAAGGATCCAAGTGCGCACATCAGAAGAGATGGTAGCGAATCACATTAAGGTTTTACTATAATGGTCAGTCTCCTCAGCACTGGAGGAGGCAGTCACTTTGGTCTGCTGATATCCTCCCCTCCAAGCCACAAAGTAGTTGGTTATTCCTGGAGTACCAGGCCTCAGGCACATAGACGGGATATCGACATGGTGCAGGGGAGAGTCAAGGGCTGGCTACACAAAGGGAATGCTCACTTGACCCTTTTAGAGCAGGTTTCTTGCTCTTCTGCTACTGGGAATGCAGAAAGGTGAGAAGAGGCAGACCTGGAGACTTCTGACCCATAACAGAGGGACTATGGCCAGAGCACTCCAGAGTCTGCTCTAGCATAAAGCCAACAGGAACTCAGACTCAGTCCCTTTACTATTTTATCTGTCTTTTCCAACAGTTAATCTGCTAACACTACTCTCAACTGTCTAGAAATATCTTTTTATTATTCACTCAGTCTTCCCCATGTTAATTTTTTTTCTGATAGATATTTCATTTCCTGTATAAAACTAAGATGATTTTCCTCAGATTATCAAAAGTCAATTTCAAATTTCAGACTCAAAAATCTTGGAACGTATAATTTTAAAACTGCATGAAAAAGCATTGAATGCCCTGAGGACACTGAGTCCTTATTTCTTTCAGGACGGAAGCAGCACTACACAGTCTGAACATTACATAAAGTCCCTCTCATATGCTAAAAACCTCATTGTAAGAAAATGTCACTTGAATTTGTACTACTTTGCCTTTAGGAGGTCATTAGTTTCTAAAGCATTCTTATTTTACTGTAGAAATGGGAAAAAAGAATAATTTATTTACTGAAGAACTACTATCCATTTTCTTACCCAAAAAGAACTCTCCCCCCAAATCTAAGCTCTAGGAAATATATACAACAGAAAATAACCTAAAACTGAACAGTGACTCAGTCATGCTAACATTTTTTAACATATCACTTTAATACAGCCCAATTCTCACAACACAAACAGCTACCCATCAAACGGGATGGCAAAATTGGGCCCTATTATCACTGAAATATATCTCTCAAATTTATCTCCTGAATATAATACACTACACTTTTTGTTACTTATTCTGAAATGTACAAAGGTAAGAAATAAAACAGGTTGGCATCCCTGCTAATGCAGACTAAGAGTCTCATTTATTTCAAAAGAATTACATTCATTTACACCAATGGTGTTTGCAGCCTAGGAACTTACACTGTTCTAAGTGGAAATACTTTGAAACTTCCCAGTGCAAGCAAGATGGGAATCTGACCACTGAAGCCTTGTCTGAAAAAAAAAAAAAGGCTTTTTTTTTCTAAATTTCTCTGAAATTCATATTTTAAAATGCTTCAAGTCAGTAACTGAAATATTCTTAAAGATGTTCTGAAAAATATATAACTGCCAGGAAAAGGGCACTCATAAAATAGATCTGCAGCTTCCCAATTTTTCAGGCATTCATTAGGATTAAACATTTCTATGTAGATTGCTTAATCTAGCAATGAATTTGTTTCTCTTTAAAACAACTGCAAATTATGAAAGTTAATCTATTTAGCAGCTAATGTACAGTATGTTCTTTTCATTTGACAGCATGTCTTTCGGCAGAAAACCAAATTCTTGCCAGACTTACAACCACCTCTCTTATTAAAAAACAGATTAGAAAAACAGTAGCTCTTGCAAACTGCTTGCTGTCTGTTGCGTTTACACTCACTTCCCTCACCATGTTTATCATTGTATTTTATTTCTAGTGTATGATGACTTGGGTAAGATCATATGATCCCAAAAAAACCTGAAAGCCAAATTGTTTGTTTGAGGTGTTTGGGATAAGAGGAAGACTTTTCCTCAAGGCATTCCCATGAGCGCTTCTTATTTTTTCTTCAGTCTGTATGATGTATCATCAAATATAACCATCAGTGCTAATTTGTTTAGTACCCCCAGCTGTCACAAGCCTTGTTCCACCACAGAGCAAATGGCAGCCTGCATTGATTTAATTAACTTTAGCAGTTTCAACAACTTTGCGTGAGCTGAGGGGAATCACAGCCAACAAAATGTGTCTGAGGAAAATTTTTCCATGGCACCTTTATAGAAGGGCTCCAACCAAAGCTGCCTAGTGATGGATCACCATGCAGTTTTGAAAGCAAGAGGATAAAAGTGGAGAGTTTTCTACAGCACATATTTTGCATGTGCAGTTATGTTTAGTGCAGTATGAAATATAAAGCTCCAGAACTTTCACCTCTGGATGGTACTTCATAACTGCAGACAAAATCAGCCATTGACTGAAAGAGGCTGGATAAAAGATCAGAGCACTATAAATTTCCTAAAATCCAGATTATTGGAGAAGAAAATCTTCAAGAGAGGGGCAAAAACACTGCTTCCCTTTCCCACTCCACAAACAAAAAAAAAGAAATACACCTATTCTTTCTGAATAACAGTTACTTTTATGGTATGGAACAGAACCCTCAGAAATAAGTAATTTTCTGATTACTCATTTGGTAAACTCTCTATAGCATGTTGTCTGTGAACAGTTCATAAAATTCTGATCCTCTGGCATGTGTTTATCTTTGGGCTGGACCAGATAGCTATGCAAATAGTTTATAGAAGAGATTATCTACAGTTACTTGGAGGAATATTTGCCCTCTGTTTTATGCAGAAAAAAACAATAAGGGCAAGCATATACTTATCAAAAAGAAAAACAAGAGGAGAAGCAGAGATTACCCAGCTGGTAAATTACACTAGCGATAGAACGAGAGGAAACATCTTCAAGCTGCATCAGGGGAGGTTTAGATTGGATATTAGGAAAAATTTCTTTACTGAAAGAGTGGTCAGGCATTGGAAAAGGCTGCCCAGAGAGGTGGTGGAGTCACCATCCCTGGAGGTATTTAAAAGACTTGTAGATGTGGCACTTCAGGACATGGTTTAGGAGGCATGGTATTGTTGGGTTGATGGTTGGACTTGATGATCCTAGAGGTCTTTTCCAACCTTAATGATTCTATGATTCTATGATATCAAGTACACAGAATGATTGCTAGATTTGTGTGGGTTGATTTTCCCAAGCATCCTGAAACAAACAAGCCACTTCAGTGAAAAACTGCCATGCAGAGGAATGCAGAGGAAGAGAAGAAACTTCCAAGATCAATTTGTAACTGCTCCAAAATACTTCGGAGATAACATATATAACTGAAGGACCTTCATTGAATGCCTGGGCAGACACATTCTTGTAAATCATGTCAGAGAAGTCTAAAAAATTATCAGTTTTCTCTCTCTGCTGCAGGCTACCATTGCAACTGAGATACAGTAATTGCCCATATGAGTTCTCCTACTACATGCGGAGAAAAATAAATCATTACTGAAGGCAGTAAGAATGTTTGTCTACACCCTTAGTCTCAGGGGACCATTTAGTGACTCAGTAAAATTCCATAAACATCTGAGAGCTTGGATTTTTCATTTCCTGCCACTTGACTATACAATGGCTGGAGAAGCTACTGTATCCAGCTCCTCTTTTCTCACTTTCCTGTTAGTGCTGAAATGTTCACTACATCCAAATTGATTTCTCTTAGACTACATATCAATACCATAAACTAACAATTGTCCCAGTTTGAAAGGTAATCTCAAGCCTAGCTCTTGATATGATGATGAGCTGAAGTGGCCAGCAACTATGGCATCACTGACTGAAGAGGTTTGGTGGGAATTCATATGGTGAAGCCATCAAGTAAGCCCCATTGGGATTCCTGATACAGGAAAATACTTAACTGCTCAGTCCTTCAGTGCTGTTGGCAATGAGAAACACACACAGCACTATTTTGTTTCTCAGACACTATGGCTCACAGAAAAACCAAGTGAAATACTAAACACATTTTTATGCTTCCTTTCACAGCTTTTTTGTCATTACTGTTGATAAGTTTATTTCTCCAGGAGTTAAGTTCTGTCCCGTTCCCAGCCTCAGTCAGACAAGTTATTTCAGCTAATAGTTAGTCAAGTATTCACTCCACTGACCTGTGTAACTTTTCAGCTGAGTCCAACCATATTTATTTTAGCTTCACAGGCAGCATGACTTCTTTTTTTTCAAGTAAGCTTCTATACTAAGCTTTGAAGTTTGAATGTTACCTTTCAGCTCCAAAAGTGCAACCCTTTAATTCTTAATTGTCTGGTTTTCCTTAAAAGTTTTGTCTTTTTATCCTTCAATGAGGTAAGACAGTGCCATACAGTGAAATATTCTTATATGTACTCCAACAGATACTCTGAGAACCTTTCATGCTATTAGTCAGGGAGTCTTTTAAAATGTCTATGGACCATGTCCAGAGAGTTTTGGCCTAATTCAAGTATTTTTATTACCCCATGAAACTGCAGATATGCTGATTACCAAAATACACAGTGGATGTTCCATGAGGAAACATCATTATTTAGGCCTCTGCTGTCATGCAAAGAGAAATTTGTATTCTATTCTTTACCTTTGATCACCCAGTAATGACTGACATCTGTTTATGCTCTTACTAACATTTTATCTAACCAAGAAAAATTTAATAGACAGCTTTAATATGAAAAGTAATGTTTTCTGGAGTGCACCCTGATAGGATTTTCAAATCCAGCTGACTCTTCAAAGGATATGCATTTCAGTCACAAAGCTATACCTGTCAAAATGGTAAAAGTAATTTTTAATTTGGTTTTCTCCCAGCTGAGGAACTGAATAAAAAGTAATTCAGTTAAGTGACAGGATGCTCATTTATTCATATTTATCCCAAGACAAAATCTGTCACAGAAATTTTTTTACATAAAGTTTTAATTCAGTTGCTTAGAGTAAAACCTCTTACAAGAATGCTCTTGTGTCCTTTGAAGTGCAACATCCATCTTAATCGCCATCTGGTTGCATATAAACCCATTCCTGAGCTATAACCAACTATCCTCTTAAATTCTTTGATTCCTTAACCAATTTTTAGAATGTTTTTCTTCTTATTGACTATTTACCACTGCAAAAAGTCCAAATCAGAATCAGAGCCTTCCTGGGGAGGAGGGAGCACTGAAAGGACAAGACAGTCTCTACCTGAGACTGAATTCTGGTTTTCTGATGACTGTCTTTTCTATTCTGCTGTATTTCATTCACTGCTCTCTCTGTTTAGAATGTGTTTTAACTGAAGCTCTAGGCAGTGCCTTAAAAGACTTACCTATTGCTCAAGTTTTATGATAGGGTAAAAAGCTACGCTTATTTTATGAATTTGAAACAGACTTGATCTCTCCGGACCTCCATGTTAATAAAGGGTCTCTCACAGGTTTACTACAAAGATACTGGATGAAAACCTTTCCACCAAATGTAAACAGTTAACTTGGTCAAACCTTCATGAAAATTTGATGCATCTCCCTATATTCAGTCTCTTTAACAGAGAGACAGAGGCCTCTCAAGATTTGCAAAGGAAAAACCAAGGTGTTCCTCTATCCACTGACAGCACAGAGAAAAAAGCAGGCGTGTCAGGTTCCTCTGTCCACTTGGGATCCAGCCTGCTCTTGTTCTGAGAGTGAAATTTGCATTCCTGGATGTACAGTGGCTCATGTTCAAAGGAAAGAGTGAAGGACACTCTTGCCCAGCATACACTGCAGCCTTGTAAACATGCTGGGATGTGGCAACGTGCATTCAGACTCTCCCAGACTGAGTAAGGCCTACATCTCCACACTCACTCTTCCCTCAAAAAGGTGTTAGACCTAGTAGAATACCATACAAAAGAAAGTGGCAGCACCACCACCAACAGAAAAATTCATTAATTCCTGATCATCTCTGGCTTTTCTGGAGTATATGAGCAAAATCCAGCTACCTCTTCTCCTTTACCTAGATCTCAGCAGTGTTCTGGGCAGGAGACAGGTTCTTTTCTCTTACAAAAGGAGTAATTTGGATCTTACGTGGGGCAAGGGAGTTAGGGAATTTTCTGCACAAATTGCAAGGTGCCCAATTCTCTGACAGCTGCACACTGTCTCAGTGTAAGTAGGTGGATATAGTTGCCATCACAGACATGTGGTGGGATGACTCGCACAACTGGAGTGCTGCAATGGATGGCTATAACTCTTCAAAAGGGATAGGCAAGAAAGGAGAGGCAGTGGAGTAGCCATGTACGTTAGGGATTTTTTGATTGTCTAGAGCTTATTGATGGTGAAGACAGGGTTGAATATTTATGGGTAAGAGTCAGGGGGAAGGCCAACAAGACAGGTATCATGGTGGGAGACTGTTGCAAACCGCCCAACCAGGATGAAGAGGCAGAGGAAATATCATATAAGCAGCTGGGATCACTATCTCACGATCTCTGTCTCAGATCACTGTCTCACAATCACTAGCCCTTGTTCTCATGGGGGACTTCAACTTACCAGAGGTCTGCTAGAAATACAATACAGCAGAGAGGAAACAGTCTAGGAGGTTCCTGGAGTGTGTGGAAGATAACTTCTTCACATAACTGGTGAAGGAGCCAACTAGGGAAAGACCCCGCTTGACCTGCTTTTTTGCAAACAGAGAAGGACTTGTGGGTGATGTGATGGTTGGAGGCTGTCTTGGGCACAGTGATCACAAAATGATAGTTTTTCGTTCTTGGAGAAGTAAGGAGGGAGTCAGCAGAGCTGCTCCCTTGGACTTCCGGAGGGCAGACTTTGGCCTGTTTAGAAGACTGGTTGACAAAGTCCCTCGGGAGGCAGTCCTGAAGGGCAATGGGGTCCAGGAAGGCTGGACATTCTTCAAGAAGAAAATCACAAAGGCACAAGAGCAGGCTGTCCCCACGTGCCAAAAGATAAGCTGGCAGGGAAGAAGATCAACCTGGCTGAACAAAGAGCTTTGGCTGGAATTCAGGAAAAAAAGCAGAGATTATGACCTTTGGAAGAAGGGGCAGGCAATTCAGGAGGACTACAAGGATGTTGTGAGGTTACACAGGGAGAAAATTGGAACAGTCAAAGCCCAACTAGAACTTAATCTGCCTACTGCCATAAAAGACAATGAAAAAATGTTTCTAGAAATACTTTAGCAATAAAAGGAGGGCTGAGGAGAATCTCCATCCTTTACTGGATGCAGGGGAAAACATAGTGAGAAAGGATGAGGGAAAGGCTGAGGTACCTAATGCCTTCTTTGCTTCAGTCTTTAATAGTAAGACCAGTTGTTCTTTGGGTACCCAGGCCCCTGAGCTGGAAGACAGGGACAGGGAGCAGAATGAAGGTCCCTTAATCCAAGGGGAAATGGTCAGCAACCTGCTATGCGACCTAGACATACACAAGTCTATGGGGCCAGATGGGATCCACCCAAGGGTACTGAGGGAGCTGGTGGAAGCACTCAGCAAGTCACTCTAAATCCTTTATCACCAGCTCTGGCTAACAGGGGAGGTCCAAGTTGACTGGAGGTTAGCAAATGTGACACCCATCTTCAAGAAGGGCCAGAAGGAGGATCCAGGAAACTACAGGCCTGTCAGCCTGACCTCAGTACCAGGGAAAGATTATGGAGCAGTTCATCCTGAGTGCACTTACGAGGCAAGCGCAGGACACCCAGGGGATCAGGCCCATTCAGCCTGGCTTCATGAAAGGCAGGTCCTGCTTGACTAACCTCATCTCCTTCTATGACCAGGTGACCTGCCTAGTGAATGAGGGAAAGGCTGTGGATTTTGTCTACCTAGACATTAGTAAAGCCTTTGACGCCGTTTCCCATGGCATTCTCCTGGAGAAACTGTCTGCTTATGGCTTGGACAGGTATACTCTTCACTGGGTAAAAAGCTAGCTGGGTGGCTGGGCCCAAAGGGTTCTGGTGAATGGAGTTAAACCCCATTAGCGGACAGTCACAACTGGTGTTCCCCAGGGCTCAATACTGGGACCGGTTCTGATTAATATCTTTATCAATGATCTGGACAAGGGGATCAAGTGCACCCTCAGTAAGTTTGCAGATGACACCCAGTTGGGCAGGAGTGATGATCTGCTTGAGGGTAGGAAGGCTCTATAGAGGGACCTGGACAGGCTGGATCGATGGGCTGAGGCCAACTGTAGGAGCTTCAACAAGTCTAAGTGCCAGGTCCTGCACTTGGGTCACAACAACCCCATACAAAGCTACAGGCTTGGGGAAGAGTGGCTGGAAAGCTGCCTGATGGAAAAGGACCTGGGGGTGCTGGTTGACAGCTGGCTGAACATGAGCCAGCAGTGTGCCCAGGTGGCCAAGAACGCTGTATCAGGACTAGTGTGGCCAGCAGGACTAGGGAAGTGATCGTGCCCCAGTACTCGGCACTGGTGAGGCCACACCTCAAATACTGTGTTCAGTTTTGGGGCCCTAACTACAAGAAAACCATTGAGGTGCTGGATTTTGTCCAGAGAAGGGGAATGAAGCTGGTGAAGGGTCTAGACCACAAGTCTTATGAGGAGCAGCTGAGGGAACTGGGGTTGTTTACCCTGGAGAAAAGGAGGCTGAGGGGAGACCTTATCACTCCCTACAACTACCTGAAAGGAGGTTGTAGCGAGGTGGGTGTTGGTCTCTTCTCCCAAGTAACAAGCAATATGACAAGAGGAAATGGCCTCAGGTTGCACCAAGAGAGGGTTAGATTGGATTAGGAAAAATTTCTTCACCAGAAGGGTTGTCAAGCATTGGAACAGGCTGCCCAGAGAAGTGGTTGAGTCACCATCCCTGGAGGTATTGAAAAGACATGTAGATGTGGTGCTTAGGGACATGGTTTAGCAGTGGACTTGGCAGTGCTGGGTTAACAGTTGGACTTGATGATCTTAAAGGTCTTTTCCAACCTAAACCATTCTATGATTCTATAATTCTGTGATTCTATGATTGGATCACTGTCTGAGACTTAGGTAGTGGGGCAGGCACAGGGTTGGTGCCTAGCTCTCAGTGGTTCCTTCTATAGTCAATGGACAGAGAAACTTCCTTTCAAGGAAAAATGAAATCTCAGATGGACTACCTGCTTTCTGGAAGTATCTGCCTTTCTTCATCAATCACAGAAGAATCCTACAATGTCCAAGCTGCAAACTGCACTGTTCCAATAAGTGCTTAAATTTTAGTGGGATGAATTCAGCACATTGGTGAATCATTGGAACTGATGGGGGTTTTTTTACAGTTTCCTATTTAAAGTAGGTTTTCTGGTTTGTTTCCTAACCTATGTCATAAACAAAAAGACAGACTGATGGAGAAACTGAGAGCCAAGTATATCCCTACTATAACTCCATTAGCGTCAATGGATGAGTTTTAATTCCATATAATTCATCTGTAAGATGGTTTCAAGTGTTGTGCCTACACAGCTGTGGTGCCAGACTTTAGCAATACATACCTGGCCAGCACAGAGCACAGTCACGCTTCCTTTCATGGCCTAGGAGGGAGCTTTCCCTATCCTCTGACAATTAACAGATGACACTGAGAACCCTCACAGAGATGTCTGGGAAATTCTCCACTCAAAGGCAGAGCAAGAGCAGCTTCCCCTCCTTATAAGAAAGTCTTTGGCTTCAACTTACACTTTTGCCAGCATTCTGTTAATGCTCAGCTCCAGTTTCTTACTCCTATTAGTTAAAAGCAGGATATGATTCATTATTCCTATGCCTTGACTAGATGTTGCTTCTCTAATGTAAAAATGGTCCCTGAACATCTTTCAGTCTCAGTACAGTAGAAAACCTGCAAATTTTCAAATGGATGAGATACATTAAGAACAGTCTGCCACTAAAATTGCACAGAAGTTGAGTTTTATAATACAAAATATTTCACTGAGGCTGGTGTGGAAGTACAGACAGTTTTCGTTGATGCTCCTGGCAATGCCTTTTTCAAGAGACCCAGAGTCCCCTCCACAACCAGTGATTTGACCCCACTTTTTTCTCTGATAGACAGTAGGTTTGGAAAATCCCTGTAAAGTAGAAGAATGTCCTTATGCTTATTTTTCAATCACATATTTACTTTTACAGAAAACTCAGGAAGACAGTACACTTTAAGACACCTTAAACTTAAACATCAATCAAATAAATGAATGACTGTATAGAAACAATAAATAATTACCTTCAAGTGTCTCTCCCTCTCCAGAAAGGGCCTCTCCTGCTCCAGAGGCATACAAGGCAGACACAGTCAATGCGTACCTAGTGGCTTGGTCTAAGCCCTTCAGCACTTTTGAGGTAGTGTCACCTTTCACAGTCACTTCCTTAGTTTCACCTCCTGCAACTGGAGTGTATGTTATAAAGTACTGCTGCACTTTGCCAGGAGCAGCACTCCAAGATAGCTTCATTGTTGACGTTGTAGCATCAGAAACTCTCAAATTTCTTGGATTTCCTCGGACTGCACATGTCAAAAGATGATGAAAACAAGTTGAAGCAAGCTTCATCTCTTGGTTTATTTTTCAGGTTACCACAACATAGGACTTAATGCTGAAAAAATAATTCCTGAATATTCTGTACTAACACTGCTACAGTATATCTTTACTGCAGTCAGGACTGTACAATTCCATCCCCACCCTCCTTAGGCAAAAATGGCCAATAAAATGTTTTTGCCCCTATTTTTTTCTATTAAAGCTACAGCCTCGATCCTGGAACACTTATACATATTAGCACCTGAATATATGCTCAGGTTCTTGAAGTCGCTGTCTGCAGAATCAAGTCAAAGATCACCAATGAAATATGAAATAAACACATTATGGTTTCCTACAGAGTTTGTTTGATGATAGTTTTTCTGGTTTCTAACATTTAAAATCTCAGTGGAGTTTCACCAGTGACCAGAACATTCATAATGCCCCTGTACTCTTCGGATTTTTTTTAATAAGACATGATATCTGTTAAAGGATCATGCTAAAGCTACAGTGATAACTTAGTAATTTAAATGTTTCATTCATTCCTTGCTAGCCATTTAGAATAAAGTGCAAACAGAAGATGAATTTGCTGAAAAGAAATATAATTTATGTCATTGACAATATGAAGAATCAGAAGGACAATAAATTAAACGTATAGGTAGATTCTTCACCCAAGTTACCTTGCCATTTAGGTGTTGCCAGTTCAATATACTATATTTTAAAATTAAATACTACTATTTTGATGAATTATATTGTCTTAAATTACCTCTCAACTAGGCTAAAGCAATTTTATAATTTCCTGTTCATCTGGGATAACACATATAGCCAATATGGGTTATTCTCTTTTCAGTACGAATATGTCAGCATGCAGGATTTCTCCTCAAGCTTACTACATTCACAGCATTGATCACGTACCTTCATCAGTTTTTGCATATCCATTCAGTGAATTTCCAGGCCCAGACTGATACTCAGGAATAACAGACACTTCATATCTTGTATCTTGGATCAAGTCCTGCAGAATAGTTGATCTATCATTTGCTGACACAGTCACTTGTCTCCTTTCTCCTCCCGTAAGTGGTCTATATACAAGCCTGTACCGCAGGACATTTCCCGGAGCTGGACTCCAGCCAACTACAAAGCTATCAGTAGTTTCATCTGTTATCCTTAAGTTTCGAGGAGCACCTTTAACTACAAAAAAAAAAAAAAAACATATAGAATTTGTAAATACTTACTTTTAATCAAGTAGTATCTGAAGCTAAATCATTTCAACCACGCTTTTAGCTCATCCAGTTTACCAAAACAAGAGCTTATAGTGCCCTGCCATTGCTTTAAAGTACAAAAACCATTAGTCTTTTCTGAAAATTTAGGGCCAGGGTTACAATCAGCAGTGTAACAAAGTTGTCCCCAAAAGTACATTAATCACAGTTTATTCAACTGCTTTGGAAACTTACGACAGTCTCACTGTGTTTAGCGGTAACAGAACTAAACTGTGTAAGGGATTTTTGGGCATAGTGGGGAAATTCCGTAACAAAACAAATCATACAGGTTTCTTTGCTGTGGCCATTTGCTTCTGCACCACCTCCATTTACAGAGAGTTGTCAGATACACCTAACTACACACAGGCACCTCTCCTGTTTTAAAGGAATGACCAAAGTAAATGCAACAGGGGAAAATCACCAAAACAATTCTATTACTTTAAGTTAAATTTTCACAACAAAAAATATATTCATTGCAATGTGCGTTGCATCTAAGGTTTAAAAAAGGCTTCTGAATTAAGTCCCAAAGTCAAAAACAAGAAATAGCTTGTTCTCTGAGAAATTAAGGAAAAATTGTGGTGAATCATTTAACCTAGCCCGCTCATTGACAAAAGGTGTAGCACCTCAGGTCATTTCATAAGATCAAAGTGGGCACACCAAAGAAGGACTTGACTCTTCCAACATACATTAAGATCTACTGTACTGCAAGTTGCCTAGCAGTACATAGCATTGTCATTCAGACAAAAAAGTTCTGTTTTTTATTGTTTATTGACTAAATTATAATCCAGCTGGACATTTATATGCCAAAAGCATTGCTCTTCAGTGTTAAATTACAGATCTGTTAAGAGTGCAGCAATTAATAATCCCATCTTTAAAGAAACTAACTTGTTTCCTACTAATCAGAAACACAATAATCAGTCTCAAATTCTTTAAAAAACCTGAAACCAAAGTTAGCTGCCAAGAAAGCTGCTGGCCCAAATTGTTAGTTAGATCTGCATAGAGAGCTGCTGATGTTTACATGATTGCAGAACTCTGTCTTTTCAGACATGTTGGGATTTTCGTCAGGTCAGGATGCTAACAATTATTCAAGGTAGTATCAGTTACAACGTGGGAATACTGATTGTTTTTATTAAAGCTATTCCTTCCCCTGTCCTTTACAATCACAAGCTACATGTTCTATCAGCCAAGAGCTTGTCTGTTTTCCTAAGGGAAAGTTATGTGTGGCCAAAATATTCTGACTGGTACAATCATGGAAATATGCACACCAACAGCAAAACCTGTATCTTCCAAACTTAACATCCAAACTAAACTATTTTATAAAAGTGTATTTCTATCAATCCTAAAAGGAAAGACCAATTAACGAATTTCCATGCTGTTCCTTTTGCTCCCTTGGAACCATTGACATCACCAAAGGTCACAAATGACAGCATGGAATAATGAAAAAGAGTGGAGCAATGTTTAAAAAAGTATGATTTAGACTAGACTGAGTATTCAACTACTGGAATAGAAAATCAAATTTACTGTCATCCTTCTCCTTTAAATCAGTGGAAATGCATCATGGCAACTCCATAAAGAAAAAGTACAGCTGCCATGCTTAAATTTACAGCCATTGATCACATAAACTCATGCTGACATCAATGGAAGTTTTGAATCAGTAAGAGCTACTGGATCAGACCCATGAAGTTCTGATGAGAAACAGCTGACCAAAAACACAGCCCCCTTTAAGCCTATGGTGCATAAGCCAGAATTTCTATTAATGTAAGTTAGATGTAGACACAGCTGCTAATTAAATATATTAAAGTCAACATGCATTCCTGCATCAGAGTCATAATTATTTAATGGAATAGAATAGTTCAGCTGGAAGCCACCTACAACTATCATCTACTTTAACTTAAGTGTACATTAAGATTAATACATGCCAAGGAATTTATTACTGACAACACAAAACTTCATTTGAAAATAGGCCACTGCAGAGAAACACAGAGTCCATCCAAGTTTCAGGGGAAATAAAACCCAATCTTAACAATTTAATGTTGGTCTGTTATTGGAATTTTATATCTTTACTAAATGCATTGAGAGACAATCATGTTTATTCTCATCCAGCATAGCAGTACAGCTTCTCAGCCTTAGCTGGCTGTTCCACATACACCCATTCACTGAATTAAGCAAATTCTTATTTGAACATATGACTCTTCCCTGTCTGAGAATAATGGGAAGCCTACCTTCTAAAGTGGTTTCCTCTCCATCCAAGGGAGGGCCATCACCATCTTCATATTCAGAAATCACACTGACTGCGTAAGTAGTTTCAGGTAGCAAGTTGGTAAGAACTGAGCTAGTACTTGAAGCTGGTACTGAAACAATGAATTCATCTCCACCGACTGCTACCTTATATTTAATGAGATAGGACAAAACCTCAGATCCAGCTGGAGACCAGCTCACTTTGAAACTGTCAGATGTTACATCAGAAAAGACCATATTCTTTGCAGGTACATAAGCTGTATGGAAATAAAAACGTACAGGTGAGGCATACTTGCTAGAATATTTTTAGCACAAAGCCTCTAAAGTAAATGAAAAATGTCCCTCAATAGCTTGATTTACTCTAATGGAAGAGATATTTTGTTGCACATGCAACAATATTTGTTTTCTATACTTGCTTATAGCTATCAAATGTCATGAAGATCATATCTAGATTGTCTCAAATCATATGACAATGAGTAGAAGCACCAACTCAGTGATTTCTAGATCAAATGAGAATAGTCCATCTGAAAAAATGTACTTATGAAAACTTAAGTTAGAATTTGATAACCAAGTTGGGTACCCTCTTTCATATGTCCCATGAATAACATTATGCCCTCAGTGGGAACTAAGAATCCTTGGGTTTTTGCAGATCTAGATTAGAAACAGGACAAAATAAATCCCAGTATTTTTTTCAGAAATGGAGTCAAAGGGGAAACAAGGAACTTGACATGAGGCACAAACACAAACCTGACATCCTGGGCTTGTTTTGGTTGGCCTAGTCAGCCTAACAGTGGGGATGTTAAGACTGCTTGAGCCCTCTAAAACAAAGACTGCTTTGCTGGTTTGTTCCTCAAAGCTATCCTGAAACAAAAGGCTTATTTTTAAAGAGAGTGGGGTTTTCAATACTGAGGACTATTCAACATTAGTGTTCTACTAAACATAGATAGGAACACTGAGGGTGCAACTAATCATAAGCAACTTTAGCTGAACAAAAGTTGGTCACTTAGAAATCTTTTAAATATTAAACATTATCCAAGCTCACCAAATTTGGATGCATGTGAAGACTTTCATGTGCTACTTCATTTCAGTCTTTACAGTTGGATTGAGATTGATATCACCTAGCATCTGCTGTCTGAAATTTTCTTGTCTAAGCTCCTTTCAGAGAGCCATTCATTCTACCCTAAAAGTTAATCAAGTCACTCTGTGGAAGCGTCAGCATTGCTCCATTGCCTTTGAAATTCTGAGAGACAAGCTTAGACTGGCTACCTCATTTTGGACAGCTAAAGAAGAATGGCCCTAGTAAGCAACCGTTGCACTCGACATTGAGTGTAAAAGCAGAGGACTCCACTAGGTCATCCCAGATAGACACACACTTTAATAACTTTCTAGGTACTTAGGAGAGGAGGGGAAAAAAATTATTTCTCCAATAATTTTTTCATCTCCATTTCTCTTGGTGTTAATTTCCCTCATTGCTTTTAATATGTTTGAAAATAAGAACCAAATCCCCAGTTATTAAAATTATCATTTGTATGGACAATTTCATCAATACTAATTCTTTAGGTAACTACAAGCAGAAAACATTGGTTCAGATCTTTTTTCATTGCATTTTCTACATTTCTCTAAGTAATAATAGTTACTTACATTTTTTCCTTATAGCAGCCAGTTCCTGCTCAATCCGTAGGCAGACAGACTGTGTAAGTTCAAATGATATTCTTTGAAAAGCATCAAAATCTTCTACTGTGTAAACGTGGGTTTCAGCAGGAGGTGATGCAATTGCTTCTAACTCTGTACGCACAGCGTCCTTCACACCAACTGCAAATATTTCTACATCTGCATCCCTCAGCTTTATTGCAGGTTCTTTAAAAGCATCTGATGATTTTCCATCAGTAATAAGAATCATGACTCTTGGCACATTTGGTCTTGATCCTTTGCTGGTAACAAATACTTTCTCCCTCACATATGTCATCGCTTTGCCTGTGTTGGTAGATCCACCTCTGTAGGGGAAGGTGTTAATAGCCTGAATTATGTCTTCCACTCTGTTGTATCTGTTCAAAGAAAACTCCATATGGGGATCTCTGCTGTACTGGACAAGACTAATCTGTACTTTTCGAGGCGATATCTCAAAGCTTTTAACTAACACTTCCAAAAAGGCTCTTACTTTAACAAAATTGGCGATACCAATGCTGTAGGAACCATCCACTAAAAACACAACATCAGCTTTTACATCCACACCACGTGAGCATTCTGTAAAGAAAAAGATTTATGCCATAAACAGATATTCAATAGCCACAGCATGACAACTGCATCTGCAGTTCATGTATCATACCCAGTTACATATAAAGGAAATAAACCACTCTACGTAAAGCTGCTTCTCATAAATAATAAAGGTATGATATTAAAACAAGCATCAGAGGTTTAAAACAACAAAAAGCTACCACGTAAAAACAACAGTAGCTCCTAACTCACCCACTTGAACTTTTACTTGTTGTGTTTTTTCCATTATCGTTATTGGCTCACTGGGGGTCAGTCCTTTCATTGCATAAACATTAATTTGGTACTCAGTGTCTGGAGAGAGATCTTTAACATTCAGAGCAGTAGTCTGAGGACCCACACTCAGTACATGTTGTTTTCCACCAGGTATCATTGGAATGAACTGCAGCCGATAACCAGTTATTTGGCTTGTTGATGGATCCCAAGTGATCCTAACAGATTTTGAGGAGATCTGAGTGGCTACCAGATTTGAAGGAGGCTCCACCACTGAAAGAAATCAAAAGCAAACCCAAAATATTAATTATAGTTATAAACATATTTTCTTGCACATTTTTATTTCTGGAATAAATTTGGTTATCTTTGCTTAATCTTTACTAAAAAACACTTTCTTTTTTTAGCATAAATAAACACAAGTGAATTACAGGACAGTCCAAATGGGGCATCAGTGAGAGGGTAGAAATATGAACACTGCATTTGTGGTCCCCTGAGTGTAGTAGATGTTCCAGGGAAAATGCTGCCTTGTTTTAATACTGTTTCAATGCGAAGCAAAAGCTACACCCACAGAAACACTGCAGAGAGCGTGAACAAATGCAGACCTGAGCAGAGCACTATGATAGCAGAGTCATCTCTGCTGCCATTTCGGTCAAAGAATAACTAGTTAGTTTGAATCATACAGGGCCAGAAAGCTGCAATGATACAGCTTGGCGTCTGTGTTTTCTCAGCATTCTCCAGTTTTCATTTCTTGGTTCTTAATCTATTATGTCTTCTGCCCTTTCATCAAGCAGGTTTTTTTCCCTTTAGAACATTTTTTCCTTGGAAATGATGCCTGTGCCCAAACTGACTGTATGAGACTTTGATAACTGTACATCATTGTGTTACCCTTGAAACTAAGGAATAATGGAGCTACTCTCAATCTACTGTGTCACATGTTCTGTTCTCCTGCATTCAAATGCTGAAATCTGAGACCTGTTTTCCACACTTGCTAAATGAGGCAATAGATCAAACTCCAGAAACAAAGCAACGGAAGTAGGGCTAGCCCCTTAAGTATGCATCACAATAAACTGAAGTCCATAAATACATTTATATAAAGTATCTCACCTTCTTCTCCACTAACCAGTTCACCCAGTTGTTCATCAACTCCAGAACACACTTGCAAGATAATTTCATTCTGTATATCCACAATTCCATCAAAATTAGCCACATTGAACACATGCTTCAGTGAAGGCTGAGATGCAATTAGCTTGAGTTCCTTTGCATCTGCTGCTTTGATTCCTAGAAGTTGCAATAGACAGGACTGTGTTAAGTGGCCATAAAATACAGGCAGCTGTGAATGTATTCATAAAGTATCAGAACATTCTGGTGTAAAGTCAAGCTTAATTCAGTTCTGCCTTCTGCCATTATCAGTAATCAAACTACAAAATAATGATTAATGCAATGAGGCGACATACTCCATTTTCAACCTAAGAAAATAATGTGGTGTCTTCAGTAAGGGCAAGGTCGAAACTATGCTTGTCAGTCATCTTAATCTCCATGTAGGAGCTACAGAATTACTATTAAATTAATACAACTGGTATGTTCCACTCTGGAGGGTGCAAACAACCCATTTCAAGGCATACACATAGCAAAATTCTTGAAACACAGAATCTGTAAAACATAAAACTTACTTCTTTAGTAATGTTAATCTCTAAATCATTAGAAAAACTCAACTTACCCAAAGAAAAAACTTCAACTCCTATGTTGCGAAGCTCTCTTGCAGGAATTTCAACTTCATCTTGAGCTTTTCCATCCGTAATGACAATTGCTACTTTGGGAAAGCCTTTTCTTGCTCCAGCAGACTCAGTGAAGGTGTTTTGAACCAGGTAATCAATAGCCTCACCTAAAAACACCCCAAGTTGTTACGCTTGAATTCATAAGGCTTGAATGAACTTGAATGAACTAGAATTTAAAGCAAATTTGAATTATAAAATGAAATATTGAATAAAAACATATGTGGGAAATCTGTACCTGTCATTGTGTTGCCACCTTTGTAAGGTATCCTTTTAATTGCATCAATAAGATCACTTCTTCTGAAATACTGATTTAAATTGAACTCTGTTCTTGTATCTGAACTGTACTGAACAACTCCAACTCTCGTCTTTTCTTCTCCTATGTCAAATGCTGATACAAGGGCAACCATGAAGTCCAGAATATATCCAAAGTTATTTCTCCCTACACTCCATGAACCATCTACCAGGAAAACTAAATCTGTCATTGCACTTATGGAGCATCCTGGAACACACACACACAAAAATATAATCTGTTAGAAGATGAGTAATTGAATTCTTAAAAATCAGTGAGAAATGTCTGACAGAAGCTTAGTAGGTAAAAGCCAAAACAAACAGATGTTTAACAGATTGATATTCTTCTCTGGAATATCTTACTTGGGGAAGCATTATTCACACAAGCGAACACCCATATGAGCCTTCTAGCTGCCATTACCAAAAGGGAACTATTACCTAGATACTCAGTTTTGAGACACCTCTCATGTTATTCCACAATCTGTTATGCCACAGCAGATGAAAACTCACATGTACAGCTTCTTGCAAGTTTGATGTTATGGGAACATTCCATTTTGTTACTGCTTCTGCTTTGCATTTTTATCTCTTCATAACAACTGCACAGGTTATTCTGCAATGCTTTTTAGCCACAGCACAATGTCTTTTGCTAATAGGACTAAGAGACTCATGGACTTGCTCAGATTTGTTCCATGAAACCCCTAGTTCCAGTACCAACTTTGCACCTTATTCTTTCAATGCGGCTATATATTCCTTCCACCCCAGTCCCTTCCCAAGTTTTCTTAACTCTGGACAATTTTACAATTTAACTATATTGCTAGGTAACACAGGAACACAGTTTAACTTTACGGGGCCCTAGAGGTAGATGTGACTTATCTCTAAAATGTCAGATAAGTTGCAAGACAAAACACCTTACTTTGTAATTGAGCCTCAACCTTCTTTTCCTCTGGTATCCCTGGACCACCTGTCTGAACTGCACAAAGCACAACATAGAATTAATGGAGGAAATCAGGTTAAATTTGTTAACATCAAATAAAAGCATGTAGGGAATTAGAGATACAAACCTGACAAGCCTCAGAACATGAAAACATAAATGAAAGTTATGACTACATCACCTACATTACAAATTTGATACCATAGCATTCAGGGCAATACAAAATACAGAAAATGCAAATAATTAAGAATCCTCTGTATTTGTACATCTTGTACAGTAACTTCCTGAAAGTTAACTGCAGCATCCCTGGATGAAATGCCAATGAAATATTAGCCCTCTCTAACACATAGAGGAGAACGTCATAAGTAATTTTCTTGTGGTTGTTTGGGAAGCCTGACATATGTGATCAAATGCGTCATAGAAGATAGTCTGCTGTGCTTAACATTTGTATTTAATTGAATTTATTTTACGAGTTATTTATTTATTAAATATGAATTATAAAAAAATTAAGTTCCATGTTTTGTTATGCATATAAATACATTGTGTCACATTTTATTGTTTGATGAAGGTAGTTAGCTTTTTCACACACACACACACACAGAGGAAGCTGGTCAGATTCATTACTGAGGTCTATGAGAGTCATCCCCTTGACTTCAGCAGATGCAGTTTATGAGAATTAGGTTTAGCTCAAAAGAAGCAGTAAATTCCTGCAAAGAATTCTATAGGGGTTGTCAGACATTATGTATCTATGTCAGCCTCTTCTTAGCGGTTGCAAATTATCTCTGCTTCTACTAGGAATTATGCTTAATGGAAAAAGGCTGTTCAGACAGCTACATCTGATGAGAGTTTAGGTATGTGGCAATTTTGTTGAGGAACTGGAACAGAGCCACGTTTTGTGAACGACCACTCATTTATGTTACTTGGTTTTCTAATTGTATTACAGGTACTTACTTGTCAGTTGGCCAAAAACAGGTAGACTCTCCTCTCTTTCATCATATGAAGCTATCGATACAACATACTCTATATCAGGTATAAGATCTGATAAGATAGTTTGGGTAGTGCTAGGTGAAAGAGTAAATTCTTTAGTAGGCCCATCTGCAATGAATATATAAAACAGTTAATGCAGCCTTTAAATCCAGTAATATCAATGACAATTTGATCATAAAGAAAAAAGAAGAAAATGTAACAGAGAACAATCTATCTAAAATCAATTTATAATTTTAGAACAATACAGTTTCCTTTTTACTGAAGTACAGATTTTGAAACATGAAACTTCAAGCTAACCTGTTTTGAATAGCGAACAAAATTACTGAAATGTTTAGTAAATTCCAGGACTGAAACTTAAAGTGCACATACAAAATGTACTATCATCTGACAAATCATGGTCCAGTTCTGATTCAATATCACTTTTACATTGATTATGTCTCACAGTGAAATAGAGTACTGGGTGTCTTACACAGCCGTTATCAGGCGGTTATATGATGTCACTGCTTCAGTACCTAACATGCGCAATATTTCCCCTGGGAGAGGTATTTGAATGAAGTACAATACAATTCCCTAGCTTTAAGGTGAAAGCACAGAAGAGGAACAGAGTGATGATTCTACCTCCTTTTTGCTCCTTGCAAAGGAAAGGCATCCAAAAATTATTACTTGCAGTCAGTCCCCAAAGGTAAACACTATGGTAAGAATAACTCTAACTTGGAACAATCTCTGCTCCTTCCCGAACGCCCTTTGCTGCTACCCAGTCTTGATCACAAACTTCAGAAAAATGTTAATAGCTACTCTCATACCTAACTTAGATACAAGTGAAAATAAACCCAAGTATCCCAAAACTGTAATGACATAAGAAAATTTTACAGAACTCACCGTTTGTTGGAACCACAGTTATCCTGTAACCCACTATTGCATCTGGTGGCCTTTTCCATGACATTTGAACATTATGTTCATCTATAATTGTAAAATTCAAGTCTGACGGTGGATTAACTGCAAAAGATTTATACCAGGTGGATGTTTAAAAGTTTGAACAAGCTTTGGCAAGTGAATAAACAAAATTATGTTGAGCAAAGCTGACTAAAATTGTCTTTGCATAAATTTGTTTCCAACAAATATAAAGATATGTTGTTGGAAAAAGAGTAAAATGAAAGCTGACAAAATATGACACAACATCAAAGAGTATACGCATTACAGAAGACAGCACAGAACATATGTTTCTTGAGTTGCCAAGACATTCAAGAATGGCCAGCAAAATCAAGCACAATAGAAAACACGTTTGGATACATGTACAATGAGTTCACAGATAATCACCACATATGCAAACATTTCACATAACAATTAAAGGAAATTGTTTTACATGCTGGGTGCAATCCGTACAAGCATGCCAAATCACAACCTGCTTACAATATCATGAGATCATTTAGGACATTGAGAACACAGTACTCTTCTTAACTAGACATCAAAGAATTTATCAGCTTTTGAATATAGTCTCTGCATAGTCATATTTCTTATCAATTTCACTGAATCTAGAAACTTGGCAGAGAAAAAATATTTTAAAGAATACAGGAAAAGACTGGACATTTAATGTTCAGGAAAACAATTTCTGTTAGGGTCTAGAAACGAATATACATGTAAAATGTATATCAGTAATAATAATATACTGATGCATCATTTTGTTTCTAAATATAGAGAGCTCCACCCCTTTGTTCCTAGAAGCCACTAAAATGACATACTTTGCATGTGGCTGCAAAGGATTCAGGAACTAAGGGGATAATAAATGGGGTTAGTAATGGTTGCAATTTGCTGAAATATTTGAGCTAATGCGAAAGTTCACAAAAATGAGATTCTACCTGTTTACACCAGATTGCTGTACAATTTCAAAGGTGTAAACTATTGTTTTCATGTTCCCTTTGCAGCAGGTGTACCCATACTAGTAGTGGCATTTTAACATAAAATGCCAGTATGGTTCCAAACAACACAATGGTTAATTATGAAAAGACAACATCAAAGTATATTTATGGACATTTATTTTACAGAATTTATAGAAAACAGCAAAGAGGGCACCAGTGATCTGAACAAACGACTGCAAATAAAACTTGTAGGAGCTGATGACAGAAGTAACTGAACAGTACAGAAAGAAATAGTTTACATACGCTATTTTGCAGCATCATGCATATGTAAATGAAATGTTGATTATTATTTTTTTAGCTTCCCACGATGGACAAAAGCCTCCATGTACAACGTTTATTACACAAAGACGTTTCATAAATATTTTATAATGATATTCTCTTTGTAAAATTGTCATGCTTATTCATGCAGTATTTTACTGACTCACTGTCAGTGCATGGTAGGTGTATTATATATTATTGTTTAAATAGTTCTACAAAGTAAGATTAGATTCAGCCATACTTTCCTTAACTACCATGAGACTGTTTTGCAGGCATTTTTAATAGACAGATCTTCTCTCTTTCTTGGAAGATCTCCATCATACGTCAGATTTTGTTTCACTTTTGAACATAATTTAAAGAGCTGAAAAAGAAATAAATGCTAGAATATATAGTTATGAAAAGACACTGTCCAATTGCAATAAGTAATATTGCGCTCAAAAAAACTGAAAACCAATTGCATAGGCATTTTTTTCCCTCTAATTTACTGTCATTTACAACCATAGGATAATATGGCTTTGTAATACTGATACAACAGATACACTAGTACTGAAGTAAATGTTATTTTTCCTATCGCCCATACACAGGCAGTGAGATTAGACCATTAACCTGCATGCACAGTTTATTCATCATTCAGTTTATGAATATCACAATGCTAGAGACAGCAAGGTAGTTACTTAGTATCAAAATCATGCAACGCGTGTTAATAGTAAAATACATTTAGGGGATAAGAATATCATTATAAAATATTGTTTCAGTAGCAATGGCTCAGGACAAATTTAATGCAAAGGCAGAGACAACTGACCTGAGCATGCTTTTAAAAAAAATTCAGTACATGGAAAAAATAGCGCCACCAACCTTGCAAGTAAATTGGCATGTTGCAGCAGAGACTTTAGGCTTTAACTGCTGAAGGACAGCAGCAGCCCAACTTGTTGATATCCAAATGACCGGATTCCAGATAAACTGAAAAAACTGACTGTGAGGAAAAGTCTTTAACATTTTAAAGGATTTTAATCCGTTTTATGAAAATTCAGATGTGGATCTTGACAGGTAACAAGAATAGTGCATCGATACATAAATGATGTATGCGTTCGTCCAGGTGTTCACAGCCTTTTAGAACAACAGCGTTGCAGGGGACCTCAGAAAGTCCCCTCATCCATCCCACAGCCAAGACATGATCAGCCACTCCATGTCATTCCTGACATGTTTGCTCAGATCATTCTTAGAGACCTCCACTGTTGGCAAGACTGCCAGCTTCCCACAGAGAATACTCCAAAGCCTCACTCCCTTTATCATTGTAAAGTTGTTCCCAACACCTAACCCTAGTCTTCCTTGCTGCAGTTTAAATCTATTCATTCTCAACCTATGGCTGTCTTATCAAACCAAAGCACTGAATGCTTTTCCCATTTAAATCCAAAAAGGAACCTCGGCCGAGTGGAAAAAAAGCCAGTTTGGATCCAGTGTCATCAAAATGTCTTCTGGATGACCTGTGAGCTTTTGATACTCAAACAGAACATCCAAAACCTCCAGAGACCTTCAGGTGAGTCAGATTTCACCCACGTGAAGCCATGGTCATATGCCAGAGAGCAGTAAGTTGCTGTGAAGTACCGCAAAATGTTTAGATGATAAAAACCTTATTGCAATAATCAAACAGGCCATCTGTTACTCCAGCTTATTAAAATTCTTCTTCCAGAAGGGAATTCACCAGTGGAAAAATAAGACATCTGCAATATGGAATGAGGAACAAAATTCCCCTGGTTGTGGTGAGAGTTTGTCCCATTACAGGGACAAACCTTAAAACTCCACTCTATAAAGGCTTATGTGTGAGCACAGCTTTACTCAAGCAAGCAGTCTTGATGTCGGCTACTTCTGTAAGTGAAGTTCCATATCTGCTTACAGTGTGGTGCCAGTGCTGATCAGTCTGATCCTGTGTCCATCAAAATCCATGCCAGACCTCTCACTGACCTGCCAAGGCACAGGATCATGATCGTTACATGTGACTGTATTATAGCATTGCCTTAATATAGTGATTCCACTGCCGATGCACGGAAATGTATGGCTCCCCTACAGGTTTCCAGCATAGTAAAAAAATATCTTGCTGTATGACAATAATGTTGACACAGCATTAATTTCCATTACTCTTAGAACTATGATATGATAAATTTCTCAACTGGCTATCCTATCTTATGCACCATTAAAAAAACAAAAAAAAACAAAACAAACAAAAAAAAAACCACCACAAAACATTGCCACTCCTTGTGTTATATACATGTATAATAATAGTATATTTTCTGGAACAAAAAATATAGCACAAGGCATCTTCCTCATGCTAAGTATGTCTTATACTAGCTTGTATTACTTAACAGGTAATACAAACGTAACATTAAAAAGTCTACAGCTTTTTACAGATAACACAACGTGGCTGCTGAAAGATCCCAATGAATGTCTTACCAAGACAGAAGTAAAACATAATCAGAAGATCAAGGAATTTAAATCTAGTACCAGACTTAAAACTCCTATTACTTGGAAGTAGCTGCCATTCACAATCCCTATGTGAAACAAAATCTGGAATTTCATCACTGGAGAAGACTCACTATATTTAGCACTCCACTATAATTTCCTCATTTCTTTCCTGTGCTTTTCAAAAATCCCACTGTGTTAGGAAACACAACACACTACACAAGCCATGACATCATCACAGCATTACCTTGAGATTATAACTAACAGGTTATTTGCATACTAATCTAGTTGGTTTAACTATGACTAAAATAATGAAAAAATTTCTTATCTAGCGAAAGGATGTAGATTTCCCCCGGCTTTTTGTGATCACAGATGGAAAAAACTACTGTGACAGAAAGAAATTTTGACACGAGGACGCACATGGAATGCACTGAAGTACTGCAGTGCTAGACTAAAAAGGTAAGAAACAACTTAAAGCATAAAATATAGCATCACGCACAAGAAGTTTAAGTCGAGAGAGACATCAGAAGGGTGGCAAAATAAGAAGAATTTCACTAAAAAGAAAAGAGCGAAAATGCCAAGCATGACAACAGATTTGCTTCCTTGTCCAGGGTAGACAAAAAACTTCCCCAGTGAAATGCCATGAATGCATTTAGACTATATGTTGATTTTACCCCCTCTACTGCTACAGTGAACGTCCAACTAGAAACCCCTGTGTTGCTGTACCTCTGTAGAAAAGCTCTACGCCATTACTGCAGCTCACTGCCTTGCCAACAGCAACAGAGCACGGCTCTCACAAAGAACTCGCAGAGCAGCTGTGATGCTGATGAAGAACCAGTTTCATTCTGGAAGGTTTAGGAATCTACAAACAGCAGTGTCAGATAAACACCAGATCTACTCCCAGGGGAGACTGGAAAATGAAATCTGAAAGAAGGCAGAAAAATAGAACTAAGCTTTTCCTTCCCTCTGCTTTCATTCCATCTTCCCGCCCCATATCAACAATTTTTACCATATCAGATGGCCCTCTCCCTTATCTTCCTCTCACTTTTTCATCCCACCAAGTGTCTACCAACACCTCAGGGAAACAAACTTCAAACTGCATCTCTTCAGAACACCACAGGGAGAGCCAAAGGGGGGGGGGGGGGGGGGGAGGGGAGTGCAGGGGGGGTAAGGGGTGGTAAAGGGTGGGGGGTTGAAGGGAGAGGGAGAGGATTGACTGGGCGGGGGGAGAACTTTGCCACAAAGTGATATGAACATTGGAAAAATAGACTAAAGAACAAATGTCCACAGGAGAAAGTCAGTTCAGCAGACAGGATTTAAGTTACAACGAAACCAGAACTGAAGTAAATAAGATCCAACATGCAATTTCAAAGATGATGCAAAACTGGAGCACAAAATTAAAACAGTGCAGAAGGATGACCAGTATAGTGCAAACAAAAAACACACTGCAAAAAGCTCTACGAAAGCAATTCCCACCACAGCAAGTCCCAAGGTACTAGCTTTGAACTTCCATTTTCAGCACCACTATTTCTCACTCCATTTTCAGCACCGCTATTTCTCACTGTAAGTCCTACTCAAGACAGTTTTCTGCTCTTACTTCTAAACTCTGGAGCTAGGAGCAGTTTCTCTTAGAAACCTGATCACGGTAAACTAGGCATCTTATTTAATACACGTTTCTGAATGCAGAGTAACGTAAGTCCTGTCCAGGGGTGCTCTACAACTCACCAGATCAGGCTTTGTCCACTCTTTTGCTTAGCAACGGCGCATCCTTCAACATGAGACCTAGACAACCTTGGCTAGCTTGTCTGGCAATGTGCCTAGTTTTGCCACTATAAAATAACTGTGTGCTTCTCCAAATACATTTTTGTAGTTTTCATTAACAGTACTCAAGCTATGACTAGTTTTCTCCCCACTATAACTAAATAACACGCCTTCACTTACATTTTTAAATAACCTACTCCATACACGTAACCAGAGGTGCAGGACAACAGCAACATTACTCCAGCTCCAAGTGAGCTCCCTCCTAAGATGGGGAAGAACACACAAACACATCCACTCCCTTCTACCACCAAAACTGTGCACTTTCTCTGCTTTCTCTGGCACAGCAGTCCTGCATTTCAAATGCAACTCTGAAATGACTTCAAATGACCGTTTTTGGTTCCTCGGCCAACAACAACGCAGTGCAAGAGGGAGGCAGCAGGCTGATTCTCTCCTAGGGTGACCAGATGCTGTACTACGGGCAGGAATGTGATCCATTTCCAGAAAGCCAGTCTACTTTATGCCTGTGTGCCCCAAGCAAGCAGCACTGCTTGGGGGGGGGGGGGGGGGGGGGCGGCAAATGCCCCAGAGGCATCTCGGATGTTGTGCTTTCAGTAGCCATCAGTCAAGGTGACCAGGTACAGATACAGGAGATTGCAGCAGGCCATGGCTTGAGAATTTGTTTCAGTTCAATATAAAAAGAGAAGAAAGTGGGGAAAACTGAATTATCAGATGCTGGCTTCTGTTTTTTTCCAGTAAATCCAAGGGAGTTCACACCCAGAGGCTCAGTTGACCCTACGATGGAGTCAGGTCCTGGAGGTCAGATCAAGTCATTTCAGCACAGGACGTTCAACATCTCTGTTTCCCCTGGCAGCCACTGCTGGCAGAAATACTGTTACTACAACAAAAGCCATGCAGCTCCCACAGAGAGAAACAGGGAAGGTTGCCCCCACACTTGATGTTAATCCGCTGGGAGGCAAATGCGCCAGGGCCAGGCCATTTTGAGCCACACTGTGGCAAGTGCAGCAGCCACGATGGGTCTCTCCAGGTCTTCATCCCTGCAGCTGGAGGCAGGACACTGCCACAGACTGACAGGGACCTCAACCTCCAGAGAGACTGGCCTGGGCCCAATGAGGAGGATGAGGAGGAGAAGAAGAAAGGCCTCTTTGGGAGTGACGGCGCCACATGCATGCCAGAGACTTGGGGAACCAGCCGCTGCAGCAAAGCCTAGCCCAGCCCCAGCCACCCTTCAGCGGTGCTCGAGATGTATGTCATGGCGGCGGACACCTCCCCGAGGGTCTCCCCCAGGTCAGACCCACCATGGAGACCAATGCGTCCCTGAGGGAGGGGCCGGCCACTCCAGGGCTCAGCCGGGGGTCGCCCCGCCGAGCAGGGGAGGCCGGTGTGACGAAGGCAAGGGGTCTGGCCCGGACAAAACACACAGGCGCAGAGAGCCAGACTCTGTTGGAGCATTTTATTTCAAAGCAGCACTTTGTTGGGTGGTGGGTTTTTCATTTCCTCTCTCAACATAACTAAATGAGACTCTAGAGCACAAAGCCCAGCCATTCTCAGTCCGTCAGCGGGGCAGTGCCGCAGGCCCCGGCCATGCCGGGCTGCCCACTGGTGGCGGCAGTGGTGGCGGGCTCCTCAGGGCACTGCGCCCGGGCGGCCGCGCTGGCTGGCCCCCATCCTGTCTGCGGGGCGGTGTGGACAGCACACCAGAGAGACAGACAGAGGGAGGCATGGTCCGGCTGACTAGCCGGGAGAAACAGAGCACAGAAGGAGCTGGGCAAAGAAGGAAAGGCATTTCTCTGAAGGAGAGAAAGAGAGAAGGTGAAGTAATTACACTCAAAAATGGAGAGGGAAAGAGCTAGTAGCTCAAGACTGGTTGGGAGGTTTGCTGGTCAGCAGGGCACTGGGGACACGGGGGCAGGGAGGGGAAGGTTACCTTCAGCCTCGATGGAGGAGAGGAGGGTGGCTGCACACAGAGCAGCGACTGCCGAGCACAGCGCTGTCTTCATTTCTGCCCTTTCAGATCACAACAACATGAATGAATCTGCAGTGATGGGGAGGGGAGGGGGAGAAAGGAGAAGGAAATGATATGCGTGGATTAGAGGATTGCGTGGGTGTATTCATGAAACATAAAAAAGACGAACCGTGGATTTCACTTTGTTCCCTTATCCCCAGCTCCCACCCACGGGACCAGGTTGAAACCTCTAGACTTGAAAGCCGTCCAAGACGATGACAGATCTGCATGACTAACTGGAGAGTCTCGCCTCGCAATAACGTGCCTTTTGTTGCTGAACCCTTTCCAATCACAGTAAGCACATGAGGCTTTAACCTAGTTGGGGTTAATTTTATCGGGGAAGCATGGTGAAGATCCATGCCTCCACACGGACAGGAGCCAGCAGGGAGCTCCATGACTTCATCACCGAGTGTGATGATAGCTAATTCAGAGGTCATTCCTGCCTTGGATCAACTAAATTTCTCTTTCAGCTGGGGATTTTATTCGGCTCCTTTTTCATAACTGTTGAAGCACTTAGTTAGCTGTGTTTTAGTGGTCTCAAGGCAGTTTGGAAACTGTAATAAAACTTTTTTGAGGGGTTCTGCCTACAAATGTGCTATTCTTCATTTCTTGAGGGTCTGAAATAGATTATACAGAAGTGTGTGTAACACACAACTGAAACCTGACACGTCTGTCTAGCCATGATGTTTCAACATCTGATAATTCATTTACACGTCCTTAGAGAAAACAGATTTAAAATACAGTACAGAAAGCAGGCAGGCGAAAGAGTCTCACAATCACTGCAGGTTGTCTAGCAAAATCAGTGGGATTAGGCCAAGTTAGTGGTTCCTAATAGCAAGCAGCTATACCTTCATAAGTACATGCTCTAGGTGATGTCAGATTACTCCCAATTACTCCAGCAAAATTTCCAAATTACTTCCTTGTCTAAGTAAAGGCTAATGTGAACAGACCTCAGTGACTATGCATAGAAGTGTTTCTAAAGTTTGGGTTTTTCTATCATGGGAAGTAAAGGACGGTAATTTGTTTGAATAAAGTCATAAATGCATCATATATCATAATTAGGCTGGAGGAAAGAGAATTCCTAAAGCAATTAGGCAACAGATTTTATCGTGAAGGTGACAAGAGCAAAACAAAGAAAAATACATAAAACATTAGCCCGCAGAAACAGCTGAAGGGGAAAATAACATTCTTCCGCCCTCTACAGCGCTAACCAGCAAAGCACATTTAGTGGGTAGATGCTATGGAGATCCAGGAATTTCCCAGTTACTGACACTGAACTTAACAGGCTTCTGCCGGGCAGCTGTATATACTCGCCTTAGCCAAATGCATTTACTGCACATAAAAATACCAAGAGCTTGAAGAAAAACTAAACAATGGTTTCAGTCCAATGGTACCTCCAGCGGGTAAAGAGAAGAGGAATACTGATGGTAGCGACTCCCTGACACTAACACAAGAAAGACCAAGGTTAGCATTAAATTGTCCTGAAAGCTCCAGAATCGTATCACTGCTTTGCGTGGGAAACAGCTCTCCCTGAGCACATCTACCAATTCTGCAGCGAGTTTAAGGATCGCCGAAAGTCAGTGCAAATGGACTTTTGTCCTGGAAATCTTGTGTGGGCTTGGAGTGCCATCTTTTGATCCTTTTGAAGAGCAACAGAAATTAATCATCTCACAAAGGCATCTAGGAGTTCACTATTGCTGCAGGTCTACCATTCCTGATATACATTTTTCTTTCATGAAATAAAACGTCTCAGCCAAAGCATTCATTTGCCCACCTAGAAACACAGTTTCCTTCTCACAAACTGAAAGAAAGCCTGGAGGTGGTGGAGGAAAGGTCCTCTCGCTGGCTCAGCAGGGACACAACCGAAATTTGCATCAGGACTCAAGGCTTTCTCATTGACCTTTAGAGACCACTTTAAAAAACGTGTTTTCACTAGTGCCGGTCCAATCTCACACTAATTCAACATACAAAAGCTTAGCCAAAACGTTTCCAAACTGCGCAGTGCACGACATTTACCACTTTTAAGAATAAAAAAAATAACCTAAACGGAAAAAAAAAAAAAAAGAAATCCACAGGAAAAACCCACTACCTCCCAAAAGCATAAAAAACTGGAAACAGGAGAAAGCATCACCGGCAGCTGCACAGGCAAGGGAGGGAAGCGAGGGCTCCTGCCAAAGCCGCAGCGTGCCCGGAGGCGTGCTGGGCGCTGACACCGGGCTCCGCCTGGAGCCTCCGGCCGGGGGGTCACTGCCACCCCGCCGGGACACCGCCACCGGGACACCGCCACCGCCACCTCTCCCGGGCACCCCTCCGCCGGCAGCGCCCGCGGCCGGCAGCCCGCCGGTCTCCCCGTGCCTTCCCCGGGGCCCGACGGCCGGCAGCCCCCCGAGGGGCTCTGCCCTGCGCCGCTCCTCCGCCCTTTCGGCCTGACGCCCGCAAGCCGGCTCCGACACGCCCGACACGCAGACACACGCACACACACGCTTTGCCTTCCCGTGTCAGCCTGCAGCCCAGCGCCGCTGATCGCAGCCTGAAGTGCATCAGAAGGGGCTGCGTGCGTGGTGCGCACGGACAAACAGCGGGGGCCGGCCGAGGGGAGGGCAGGGGATCCCCGCTCCTGCGCGGGCACAGACCTTCGGGGGCGGCTGCGGGGTGCCGGGGCGGGTGGCGGGGCAGCTCCTCCGGCGGTGACTCCGGCGGTGCCGGCAGCAGCGGCCGCAGCCGTCGGACCTGGGTAAAGGGAGGAGGAGAAAGGATGAAGCTCCGGGGGCACCTTGTGGAGGGAGCAGCAAGTAGCAGCGGCGGCGAAGGAGGAGCAGAAGCAGCGGCAATAGCTGAGCGCAGAGGAGGCGCCTCGACTAGTGTAGCTCCCGATGCGAGGGGTCCGTCTGGGAAGACTTGCCTTCTCCAAGTGGGAAGAGCCTCTTCTCAATCTGCTACTTAATAGAGGGCTGTTCCCAACTCTCAATTTACCCTCGTAAGCGGTTACGAAACTGCAGGGAAGGTGGACTGCTGCCACCGGGTGATATATGCGCTGCTCTGCTCCAGCAAGGAAGGGGATCCACTTCTGGAAACTGGCGCATACCTCCGCGCATTCCTGCGGCATGAGGCGGGCGGCCGCCGCGGCAGCGCGCCCGGGGGCAGGGGCCCGGCCCGCCGCCCCCTCCCTCCCCTCGGCTTCCCAAACGGGGGAGGACGCGGGAGGGCAGTGGAAAAACTGAGTCCCCGGGCACGGCTTCGACAGACGGCGGCGCGGAGGGTGTCCCCGCACGGGGGTTTCCACGCAGTCCCCGGCCCACCCCCGCTGAGAGCCTGCTCGCCCCGCCGGAGCCGGGGCCGGTCCCCGGGACAGCCTTGCAGAGAAGCTCGGGCAGCCCCGGGAGCTTCGAGGGCGAAGAGAATATAGTCGTTTTAACACAATTCAGGTGTGTCTGGCCTCCACCCTATGTAGCCTACATACATTAAATCACCTCCCTCGTCATATAGGTGTTTTGCTTCGAGCACAAAGCGCCACCGGTGCCGGGTGCCGCCTGCAGCGAGCTTTGCGGGCCGAGGGGCCGGAGCGCACGATACCCCCCTTCCTCCTCCGCATCCCTCGGACCCTGCGGGCAAACCCGCGCCCGTGGCCCCTGGCTAAAACCGGGTGCCTTCAAAAGAAAATGCACCGTCCAACATCGGGCAGCCCTCTGGGCGAGAGGCTCCGCGGGGGTCTCCCGTCGCTTGCTCCCGGGGGCCTGCCTGTGGACCCGGCGTGTCCCAGAGGGTGACACGGAGAGACACGCGGTCCCTTCCCTGCCCGGGGGAAGCAGGTAGCCGAGGTCTCTGGTCCCGCACCCGTGGGGAACGGCAGTCCCGGTCACGTCTCGGAAGAGGCGCCTCCGGGACCCCTCCGGGCTAAAACACGAGTTGTCACCACGGTCCCCGCGGAGCGCGTTGCTTCCCGCCCCCTCGGAGCTGATCCGCAAACTCGGGAGGCGCAAAGGGGACAAACGTGGAGGGAGGAAAGCGGCGGGGGCCCCGCAGCCGCGGCCCCGCTCGGCTCCGTCCGTCCGTCTGTCCCCGCGCGGGTCCGCTCGCCTCCGTCCGTCCGTCCCCGCGCGGCCGCGCCCGGCCCCGTCCGTCCGTCCGTCCCCCCGCGGCGGAGCGGGGCCATTCGCGGGGCGGGGGCGCCCCCCGGCGGCGGCGGGAGCGGGGCGGGGGCGGGGCGGGGGTCCCCCCGCCGGGGCTTCCGCGGGTCGCCCAGGGGGCCGCTGCTGCCAGAAAGCAACGGGAAGGGACAAGAAGGAAGGGAAAACCCTGGGGAGAGGGAAGGACGGGGCAAACCCTCAGTGCGGAGTTTAGGACCCTGGTTTGGAGAGGTCTGTAATATTTCGGGGGGATATTAGCTCCGTGCCAGCTTTTTGCACAGACACGAATTTCGGAGCAATCAGGACAAGTTCCAGCCAGGGCCTGATAGTGAAGATGAATGGTTTTTAGGGGGACGGCTCCTGGGAACTTTTCCGCAGAATTAGGAGATCAAGGGCATGTCAACAGGAGGACTTGTCTCTCCTGAGCTGAATCGGGTTGTCTTCATTTCTGTCATAGAGCAGTTATCTGCACGAGAACCCAAATGCTGAAAAGAAAGTGATAACCAGAAGACGTGCACTGACATTTTCAGACACTTTGGAAGTGAGTCAGCTGCTCTCAGGGACACGCCACAGCTTCAGCTCCCTGGTATTGATAAAATGCTCTTTCCAAAGGCAACATTTCCTCTGCTGATAAACTTCCAAATACTCCTGACCTATTAACCCCTTTGCCCAGCTGTTGAGTTGGAGTTTCTCTTCTGGCATTTTGGCATGAGGAATTTAATTTCTTCCTACCCAGATCTGATACATAAAAGCAATATTTCTAAGAAATAATACTTTTTTAAAATTTTAATTTAATTTCTCAGGCAATTAATCTTGGTGAACAGACCAAGAACACCAGTATAAATGTGGTGCAAACAAGAGTTTCAGAAGAATAGATAGCAGGGATTACAATGAAATATCCTTCCGTAGGAAGTGAATTAATGCCAATGAGATATTTTTATCACTTTTGTGTGCTGAGATGGTGTTTTTCACAATATACTGTGGATTTTTTCATCATAGGATAAACAAGATTTTATGTTAATAGTTAAAACCAATTAATGCAAATAATGAGGATGGAATAAAATATGTATTATTCTGCTTAAAAGTTAATTCACTTGGAACAATTATTTTAAAAGATTTAAATAATTTGGCTCTAAATCTACAACTGGATTTACATGAGTGGAGACTTGAAACCAATGGGTCTCTTAGGGGTGCAAGAATCTCATAGACTCTCCCTCACAGACCTAGGTGCTGCTGCAGGGGACTATCTCCCATTCCTCTCAGCTGACCAGCTTTGCTTAATTTCTTGGCATGAAATAAGATTCAGGGCTGGCAAGAGCAAATAATTCATTGACTCCAAGGGCAACAGGATTTCATTCTTTAACTCTTCGTTCTAACCATTCTAACCATGTTCCTCCTAAGATCTTTCACATGTGAAATACACCAATGAATTGCATTTAGTGTGTGTGCTTCCGTACATCACAGTAATTAAACGGGTTGGTTTTAATCAGCTCTGTTGCTATGTACATTCATAGTCTGAGTACATAATATGTGATGCAGAAGGCATTTCTGAAATGCATAAACATTTACCAACACTCTCCTGTCTGCTTGTTTCTTAGGCAAGTGTTAAACACATAAAGACCATGTGCTCCAGCTCTGCAATTTTCTTTGCTATCATCTAAGAAGAATGAATAAATTGAAACAGCGACAAATTTAATTACAAAAAATCAAGATTTGAATTCATATGTATGCATTTAATAATATTGCCCATTTCTGGTGTAGGTACGTGATAGTATTATTACAGGTAACCAGGAATTTCTTAGAAATTTTGAACTGGTTTGGGGTCTAGAGTAATTCAAGATACTTTGTGCTTCTGGCACCTTTGGTTTTTTTGTTTTTTTCCTCAGGCTGCATTGCCAGGGCAGAATGAAACAGGCCATTCTGCATTTCAGCACTGTAAACCTTGAATGTCATTTTCCATATGGGTATCACACTAGATTTGGCCTTTGACAATTAGTTGCATCTGCTTTACATATGAATATGGTAAATGCCTTATTCATGTGTATAGATACACATATATATGTGTTTGTGTATATGCTTTACACAGAGGAAGAATCAAAAAAAGTGTCAGCTCTTTAACAATGGATAGATTCAGCATTAAATGTTGTTATACAGGCAAAACTGTGCCGCTACCAGTGACTTACCTAGATCTACCCGGGAACTACTTTGCTTGTCAGTCTATCACTGCATCTATCATTACAGTGTATCAAAATTAGACATTGTCTTAATATAGTAATTTAGGAGGCCCATTTGTTTCTTACAGCACAAAGGATGACCTTTCCAGTGTCTTTTTTAACTCCTGTTAAAACAGTCATAAAGCTAATATTGCACGGTATTATATCTGCATCCATTAAATGCAGAAGGACAAAATAGAGCAAACTGCTTCCTCCAGGCCCTGCCTTCTCTGAGAGATTTCCAGTCAATGGCATGAGAAGAACTCAGCCTTGTGTTTATTTATTTGGATAATTTCATTTCAGAGCTGGTATTCAGAGAGCAGTACTGGTCTGACCTCTGTAATGAGGAATGGCTTCTTATATTAGCAGTGTTCAGAGAGGACTAGTTCTATCTGAAATCTACTAATTTAGCGGAACAACTACGGAAGCAGCCTCCCTGGAGAGTGTTACAGCCATTAAATAATTATCTACCTCACCAGGTATGTTTTTCTTCACAACTATTTATTTCTTTAATTTCTCTGACTGATTTTTCCCATCATGTAATGCTTTGAAAGTAAGAAATGATTGTGGCTCCAAATAAATAGAACTGGAAAAGTAAATAAATCATTCAAAAGCAGAGGTATAAATAGAAGGGAACTGGCCTTCTAATGTGATTTTGGAGTCTTACAAAAGTTAGTTTATAGGCAGTCATTTTAAAAAAATATCAGATCTTTACTACTAAAATTGGGAAAAATTAGATGCAAGAATCTTATAGTCCCTACCATATATATATATACACAAATGCCCTTTATATTAAACCATTCCTAAATTAAGTTGCTTTGTTTCAAAGCAGCTCATTCATTATTTCACAGAAGAATCCTGGTCTATTCGGGAAGCATCCCCCAACGAAGCCAGTACAAATCTCGCTTGATTAAAGAGGGCATGAAAAGAAATTAACTGAGGACAGTGGCCCTGTGTATTTGTCAGGTATCACATTACATCTTAACGCGACCATTCCTGTCACAGCAATGGACTAGCTGCAGACTTGCGGATGAAAGGTTAATAGCCATGGGTTCCCCTACACTTGGTAACCCTTCAACTATTTCCATGTAATTACTTCCTACAAAGAAGTACACAATATTAATCAGCAGCAAAGTCTGAGGTGGTGCAGTGCCAAGCTCTGAATAGGAACACCTTGCTAATTCTTCTTAGTACTTCTATATTAAAAAACCCCTCTCAATATATATTGTGTCAGCAGCGTCTGTGTAGGTGGTAGGGAGTCTTATGGAGAAGATGACCTTGTGCCTGAAATGGACAAGGTATTCAAAGGTATTGAAAGTTCAAGCTGCATTAGCTAATGAGTGACCTGATCCCATTGTTGCAGACAGTGGAATAATTAATGATAGCAAGGGAATTTTAAGACCAAATACCTTGTCATTAGGGCAACCGCTGATGCTGTCCTTCTCTCCCGACCAGCACAAAAGCCACTGAGTAGGGAGGGATGCTGCGATTCCCCTGACTGAGGAGCAGGTTGGAGTGAAGCTGTCAAGGGCGAATACTCAGCTGCTGCTGCGTTCTGTCCTGATATGCATCTTTTCCAAGAAGGTTTAGAGGATGCAATAGTCAGCCCCAAACTTCCTGTCCATTCAGTGGGACAAACGTTCAAAAGAAACACTCTAACAAGAAAACCTGATACGAATGCGCAGCACCATATTGAATGAGGCTGGAAAAGATCCTGAGAGGCCATTTAGTTCATCCCCTCTTATTTAAAATATGCTAGGGCTTCAAAGAGAAATCCTCCATACCATAGTTAGTACTAACAGCATACTTTGGGGAGCTGTTTTCTCATGGCTGGCAATAGATAATAACTTGGTTTAGGTGAGTCGCATGCTGTCCATAGTTGGACTATGAGCACAGCAGTCAGAAATAGGTTGCATCAGCAGAGTAAAAGTCTACTCCGAAGTGAAAGGAAAGATGTTTAGGGAAAAAAACAAAGTAGTACACCAGAGGAGCCTGTATCTTCAGATGATTCCACAAAAAATAGTCAGTTTAGTACAAAAATTAATTGTTTGCTTAACTGGCATCTCTGCAAACTCTGAGCCTGAGAGCAAAGATCCAGGACTGGGAGTTTCCTTACTGCTTGTGACTGCCAGAGGTACAGACCCCACCGGTCTTGCTAAAAACCCCTTCGCTGATACGGTGTGCCTGTACTCGACAGTCATGTAATTTCTAAACTTTAGGGGAGATGGACTCCATGGTCGCCACCATCCCTGCTGCCCCCTCCACTCACCTTCCAAATCGCAGTGCCTTGATATCCAGCCTGGCAGGTTGTGGCGTTCACCACAGCTCTTTTCTCTCCATACATAAGAAAGAGCACGAGCGGCAAAACTTGGGCCAGGACATGGCCAGGGAATACAGCAGGCCCAAGAAGCTCATAGCCTGGGTTATATATACTATGGGGCTCTCACCTGCATGTCACCTATCACAGGCATTGATGTACACATGGAAATTTTGAGGTTTTGTGGAAAGAAGAGTCAGGCAAGAGCTTAGCTTGCAGGCGTTAAAAGCACTGCCTGGGTATCACTTGTCAGGACATTTATGACCTCCACATGAGCTAACTTTAAAAAACAATTCCGTTTCTTTTGGACAAGTCATAATTGGCTAGCGACTAAAGGAGAAAATACACAGAGCAAAACAATGCAGATTTAAATCAGCATTTCTTAATGCAGCCTTGTGGCTGCTGCTTCCCAATATGTTGAATGCTGACAGATCCAAATACCAGAACATTAGATTTATTTGGATTATAAATAGATGTTGCCCTGTGCTTCAGTATCAAAAGCACTCTGTTGTGTAAACAGAAAACTATTGTTTTTTGTTTCTCCTTTCTAGGGTTACTTGAAAGCTCCTACCCACTCTTTGCTGTCAGCCTTTTTCACCTGCTGGAGTTCAGTGTCTCTCTTGTGTATCAACACCTCTACAGCCTGCAGAAAGGCTTCACAGGAAGCTGTTAAAATGTCTCCTCTCATATGCCCTTTCCTCCACTGTCCTGGATGCTTTCCAGCTGGCCTCGCTACTCTGTTAGTTTTTAGCCACCCCAGTTTATTGAACATGTCTTAGTTTTGGCATTGTCCTGATTTCTATTATAACATATTCTCCTCCAGAGAAATGTGTTTGCTACCAGCTCCAGTGTCTTTTATTTGTTTTACAAAAAAAAAAAAGTATATTAAAAAATAACCTGCTTAGGATTTTTAAACAAACCATTTTTTAAGCACAAATTACACTCTGAAACACCACCCAGGTTCTTTCCATCCTTTGCTATTACTTTTTCTAGTGTGTAAATGTTCAGCTGGTAAATTTAACCTGTTGCTCCGTCCCCCTCTGCCCGGTGCTCTTTGAAATGTATTTAGGTAATGTGCTGCTTAAGGTACATCACAACATGGGGCTTTGCTACATCGTGATCTTCCCCAGTTAAGAACAGAAGCAGCTGCAAGATGAGGTCCCTTTCTTTATGCTATGAGTAGCTGTTGGGACCTTATTTTCTAATAAAAACTACAGAATCTGCTTCTCTAACCTCCAGAGAAGCCAAGAGGGCAGACGGGGTTGTGCTCCTTGACTCATGCCCCACCATCACAGCTTTGCTGCTTGAGAACACCGGCTGCGCCCATTGCTCTGTCCTGCATGGTCACCTCAGGTGGCATTTGGCTCTGGGTTAAGATACATTTAGGTGTCTGCATGTGAGCCCAGCATCTAAACTTCTGCAGTGGCTCATGAAGATCTAGTTAATGAACTCAGCAGTGCCTGAGCAGTTTGGCCACCCATCGTCCATGGTGCTTGGCTCAGCTGCTTTTACATTGGGCTGTAGAGCCATTTGAGTGCCCTGCAGCATCTGAGACCTCTTGTGGAGCTGCCAGCTACAGCCCAGGACCCATATACTGGTCCTGGCACATTTCAAACTGTACTAGACCACTTAGGAGGCAGAGACGAGCCCCCAGTGCTGTTTTGGGTGCCACAGGCACCCTGCTAGGCCCTCAGCTGCTCTAACATGAGCGTGTGAGTCTCCTACAGGTCCTCTGGTGTGTCTGCCAGCCCCAAACAAATGCCTCAAACATAGCCTGAGATGGTGCTAGGCTCCCAAGTTTTGGCAACTGGCTTGAGTACTTTTACTGTTCATCTCTGGTATTTTTGCCAGCCAAGTCTGCTGGTGCCAAGTTCAGCAGTCTGCCCATGTAAATACCTATTTACTGGGGACCAGAATGAGACCAGCAAATGTGCCTGATGTTGCTGAAAAGATGTTTAGCGGGGAGTGATTTCCAGTCTCTACCCAGATGCTTTCAGATCTCAGACCTGAACAGGGAGGTAAAAATTGTGACAGGGGTTGCTGTCTAACTCTGTAAAACCCATCATATACAGCTTTTACTGCCTACCTGTACAGCTGATGATTCTGCTACACCACTCCCAGGTTTTTTGACTTCCTTTCAGAAACTGCATTTGTACCCCATAATTAATTAAGCTGGGGTAACCAAAAGTTGTGATTCCCCTCTTCTTTTCCCAGAAATCTGGCCATACATTTGAGTACTATTTCCAGAAATAATAATATCCTTTCTTCGTGTTGTTGTTGTAGAATTTTTTCTATTTTATGATTTTAACAGAAGAAAATGTATTTGTATGGCTCTTCTAAAAAATCAGGCTATTTATGTAAATGTCTCAGTATGGATTTAGGAGTCTAAGTTTAGGCACTTATTTCTGAAAATCTCAGCCAAAGGGCGAAGGTGTACTAACCTCCTGGTGCACTGCGCTCCAGCTCTGTGGCACAATGGTCCCAGTGCAATGCTCCACACATAGCACATATTAGCACACCGCACTATATTTAGCAAAATGTGCCCTACTGCTCCTAAGAGATGACTGAATAAACCTTGATAACAAAGTTGGCCTGGCTCCTTTGGGACTTGTATCTTCCCACTGAGCAAGAGAGATCATTAAAATGTTTTAATTATATAATTCCCTTTTGCATAGTGTTATGACAGATAAGACTGAACGTGTGTGTCAGCCTTTCCATTATAAACTTCAGGTCCCAGGCCATTAGTCATCCAGAGTAAGTGCTCACGCTGAGATGAAACAATGTGGAACCATTTTGATATTAAATAAACATATATTACTCAATTAGTTAAAGAACACACTCGTAGCTTAAGGGTCCTGATAGAATCACAAGCTCTTCCTTCCACACCTGCAGGAACAGAAGCTGCTCATGGTTATTGGGAACAAACTGTCTCAAAAGGTGAGACAAGCTCCAGCAGCACCAAATCTCCCTGTCTCCCTTTTATTCCAAAAAGCATCTCTAAATATTTGTGCATGATGTTACGGTCACATTGATGAGAATGATACCAAGAGATTTGCATAGAAACTCTTAGAGGAATCTTGATTTGGGAATCAGAACATTTGGGGCAGATCACGGATTTTGGGTCCTGCATGGTCCAGTTTTCTTGGTTAAAAGGGAAAACTTCTGTGGAAAATGAAAGACAACCATCTACAAGTATTTAAATTTTTTGCTATTGTTTCAGATATTGTTAAATCTTGGCAAACATATGTGACTTTTGGCCCTGAGAAATCCTCTATCCTCTACAAAATTTTTAACCCAAAGAAATTAAGAGATGGTTCAAGTTGTTTCTGTATCCTTGTGGCAGCTGAAACACTTTCGATTCAACATATATAAAGTATGTCAACTGAACACCTTACTGTTCTTTTCAAGGAAAACATTCTGTTGCTGCTCCTGGTGAAATCACAGAGAGATGACAGCACCTCTAGGTGAACTTCACGGACAGCCTCAAGAAGAGAGTTATTCCTTGTTACTCCTCTAATGGTAAGGATACCATTTTATTAGACTGACATATCACACGACACTCTACTCCTCTCTTATTTTACACCTCCATTTGCAGTCAAAAATGTTACTCATAGAAGAAAGAGAGCACCTATGCTGCAACACACTTTTAAAGTAATACCGTGACCTTGTTCGTTTCATACTTAGTTTGCTAACAATTCCATTTAGGAAGCCTTATTTTAGGTTAGTCTAAAACTCCAAGCCTCCTGTGGTCTTTTCTATTGTAGCTCCTTCCACCTTCTGGTATTTGTGAAGTTAAATATTACTGGATCTTACCTGATCATTCCTTTCCAATTTATTTCCATGGCCACCAGACAGCATCTTGCCTTTTCTGCAGCTGACAAAGACCCAATACGACAAGGGACAGGCAGTTTCACCAATTAAAATACCAAATACTGGTAACATAACAATAAAACAATAAAATACTGGGGAGGGAGAGGAATGACAATTACATGCACTGCATAAACCAGACAGAGGAGAGGAATGATCCTTACGTTTCAGAAAGTTCGGATTGGTGGATTAGGAACTCAAAGAAAGAAGCACATCAGCAGAGGACAAATTCATGCCTCTCTGGCAGTTTTCTCTAGGACGTAGCAGGCTATATGCAATGGGACTGGATACTTTGTGAGCTGAGCAAACTGAACACAGACATTGGTATTCTCCCAGGAGCTAAAACCAGGGCTGCCTGACTGGGGACTCAGTGGGATAACATCCTTCTCTCAGGTGCCTCCCCAGGCCCTGTGAGTGAACTTGGCTTGTCACAACATTTATAAACAGGAATTCTGGCCAATTACCTTTTTCTGCAAGGACGTATATTTTTGAGAAAATAGATACAAATGTGCTTCAGCCTTACATGTTTTTTGGGGAAGCCTGTGATCTGTTAGTCTCATAGAAAACCTGTGAATAATGAGAGTAACTCTTGAGAAATATTGAGACAAGACCAAAACATATATTACAGGCCATATGTGCTGCCCACCCAATTTGAAGACTTGAATACTCATTCAGAAAAACTACAGTACAACCAATATATTCTCCTCTGACTGTGTTTCTGGACAAGCCATTATTTTTACAGCAGCATTGACTGAGTACTGAAAAAATAAGTGAAAAGCTCAGGCACGTTAGACTAGAGAAGGTGGTGTTATTATTAAAAGGAACTTCTTAAAAAAATAATCGCACAAGCATGCACATGAAAAGATACATTGGTTCTGACTTACTCATCACCTAAATACCTTATTTAGGGTCAAGTCAGGTTGATCAGATTGATTTTGTCTTTGAAAGTCTGATTCACTCTAGCAAGTATGAAGGTCACCCTCCAGCTCTTTGATATGTAAAAGAATTGGGAAAGAATGGGAGAGTAAGGAAGGACAGCTTAATACGAAAGATGCCTCAAAAAATTCATCGTGCTTTCTCACAGTTCAGAGCAGCTGATGGCCAAGGTGAGCAACATTAGAAAAGTGGTATTTTTACTCTGGGATCTGGAAAAGAAAAAAAGTGCAGATAAGATCATACACTTAGAGTTCTCTCTGGTGTTTTCATTTTACTTCTGAGAGTTTCTGAACTTTTTTCAAGGTGTCTTTCAGGAAGCCTGTGCTGCAATATTGTGTATTATTAGTCCTCAGACTTTTACTGGGGAAATTTTTGTGTGTGTCAGGCTAATTGCATCTATACATGTATTCAGCAGCCAAGAAAATGTAGCCCAGGGCACAGTTCTAAGAGTAGATAGTTCTGAGCTACCTTCCAAATGCAGAAAGTAAAACATGGCCTGTATGTCTGGAGTCTCAGAAAGGATTGTGTAACCTAGAACTGCAATACTGAGGATTTAATTTTTGTCTGTTTCGTCTGTCTGATTATTGCTTCAATGGTCATTTCTCTTACAGTAGCATGAACAATTTCTTTTCATTCTGTGAACGCTGGCGCACTACTAAGTTTTCTTTGTTACCCTTAAAACCGTATCAGTTTAAACGCTTATAGAATGAAAAATAGGGTGGCAAGGGAGGTGGAACAGATGTAGTACTCATCACCTAACAGAAAATGTCCCCCATATTTTTGGGGTGACATCTAGAACAAACCAGCTCAGTGGAAGCCAGGACAGCATCCCCACGTCCTCAGCTCCAGGAGGCTTTCCCATCATTTAAAGCAAAATATAAAAAAAAATCGTAGCTACCATTTCTAATAACAGTAACTGAAAAATAAATTTTACATGAACCTCAAAATGAAACATGAAATATCTTTTGGGGAGAGACACCACGTGTATTGCCTAAACACAAATCAAAAGTAGGGCTGCAGTAAGGTAGCAATATATGTACCTCAGTATAATACCCAACTCCAGAAAATGTTGATTTAAGGATGGTGATTAAGCACTACAGTAAAAGAATCAGACAAGAAAAGCACACAGCTTGAGTGTGTTAACTGCTAGCAGTCCACGACTTCATATTACCAACCATTTTATTTTTTTTAACTTCTTCATTTTTTTCACATGAGCAGGGAGTAATAGCTGTTTATTTTCTTCTACTCATAAAATACCCTTAGGGAGATTGAAGGTGAGATCTTCAGATACTTCCAAACACTTTCTGTTAATTTTAGCCCTAGCTTTCTCTTTGCATTTTCCTAGAGAAAGGCTGTATAGGCAGTACAGACACCTAGTTCACACCTTCTGGCAGCTTGTGCTGCGGACACCGCCTGCAACAATTCACACATACAGACTGAACAGCAGATGGGTATTTCCCTGTTAGTTTTCCAACGCGGTCCCGGAAAATGGTGCCGAGCAGCTGAACGTGGGTTTTGTTTGATTTCATCCTCCTGCTGCTCCTGCAGCAGAAAAAAATCCAGCAGCGCCGGCAGACCCGCGGCTTGCGGACGCCGCCCCGTGAGGGCTCGGCAGCAGCACAGTGCGGCCCCGGCAGCGCCAGCTGCTCTCCCGCCCGCCTCCAACTGCAGGCTCCAGGGACACGTCTTGGGGTTACTACACCCACCTCTGCCAGAACAATTTTCCGTCACTTGTTATTCATTTAAATAACTTTTCAAGGCTCTGCCTACAAATACTGATCATTTTGCAGTACAAAGACCTTTTTCCAAGCTTGCATTTACCCCACACACCCTCCCACCAGGGCTGCTGCCTGCAGCACAGCTCACAAGCTGCCGCCGGTCCTGAGACAGAGGACTCTGAGATGCGGTTGATTGCAAGAACTAGAACGGCTGCATGTTCTGCTTCGGTTGCACACGGAAACCCACGTTTACCGGCTAGCTCGTCACAAGATTTTTATAATTTAGACTATTTAAACAATTGTCCTTCTTTTAACATTCTTCGTAATTCCTGCAGGTGGGAAAGGGTGTGGGATTTTTAAAGGTTTTGATCTTTCCTTACGCTGCCTTCCAGATGTCCACCACTTGGTCCACACCATAGTAGTAACCCTGGGCACATGGTAGCCTTACCAGTGGCACAGAGAGCATGTACTTCCATGCTGTGAAGTACAGTTCACTGTGCTGTGAGGTTTCCCTTCCTTATAGGCATCAATGTTCATCTCAAGATAAGCTGTATCCTGTTTCCCAAACCTTCTTCTGAGACATTCAGCCAGGCAGTTCTTACTCTTTTATTTATGCAGTTGGCCAAAACCACTGCAAAGAGACTACCATCGAGGGGTACTCCCCCACTCTCCTTTTTTAAGATTTTTAGTTTTACTAGAAAGTTCCGAGTACACTGGCTCTTCGTTTCCTGTTTGCCTCAAGTTCAACAAGCATACTTTGGTGCACCAGGACAGCAGTGAGAAATTCTAAACAAACAATCCACAAGAGGCTTAAAATAGTATGGTGGTGGGAAGCTAGATTTTTGTGCTCATTTTCACATTTTGGAAAACCCACTGTTTCCTTGAGAAGAGAAACAAAAGGATTATTTTGATGTTTTGTGGGTTGTTGGTTTTTTTTGAGCTCTATTTGTCCAGAGTCAACACCAGACTTTCAGCAGAACAACCCACAAGCGGCAACTTGACAGGAAGGCTACAAAGGCACAGATTGTGGTAGGAACATAAAACCTAACCAGGGATGCGCAGCTACCACTGGTTCTTGGAGATGTTCTTCCCCAGTAATTGCAATAGTCGAGCTAGTACGAGGCATCAGGGTAGCTTACAAGTGATTCTCGTACTCACCAACTTAAAGATACTTCCTAGAAGCAGTTTTCATAGAGCAGGCATTTTCACTGACAGCGCTAGCTACTTTGGATATAAGGCTTGTTCCTAAGAACACAATAGCAGCTAACAGTTATTACTGAGCACCCCTACCCAATTCTAAACCACAATTAAATTTTTCTCCCCCCACAGTGATGGATCTCCAGCTGCGTTTGTGGTTGTCAGTGTCACAGCAAGCTGATAAACACCACCCCAGCCACTGAAAGAGGCCTTCAGAGAGGATCATTAGCAAACCACTAGCTTGATCAGCCATTTGCTATCTCTACACATGCAGAGTGCTGTCATACAGTTCTGCTGGTGAAACGGAGCAGGCGAGCACTCCTCAGCCAGGTTATTGCTAAAGTACATAAGCTAGCTTAGGGCACATAGTTCAAATTGCTGCCAGAAAGTTTGGAGTGACCCAGTAGGAATGACATTGGAGCAGAGCTGACAGCTCACCCAGAAACCATGTTGACCGACCTTTAAAAGCAGCAGCTACTGCCACCCTCACGCGAAGGAGTAGCAGCAACCTAAAACTCAGCTTTGCCTACAGCTTTTGCCTCGTTTTCTGGGAGAGGTCTTAACATAAGACATTGAAAGATACCTGCTTTCCTCTTAAAGTTTGTAAAATTCGTGGTTGTCTAGGTGGAAATAGTCAAGTGCAATTGTTGCTTCCTTTAGATTTGTGTTACAGGAATGCTAACAGCCATCCATTAAACACATGAATTCCTGTATCCCAGAAAAGCCACACTTCAGTGAAGGGACAGTGAAACCCTGGAACAGGCTGCACAGAGGCTGTAGAATCTCCCTCCTTGGAGATGCTGGTCAAGGCCCCCGGCAACCCAGCTTAGATCTGAAGTGGCACTGCTCTAGGCAGAAGATTGGACCAACTGACCTTCAGAGGCCCCTCCCAACCCCATTTATGCTACAGTTGTTTGAAACCTAATCAACTTAACCTGGTGTGTACTTATGGACTCGATCTACTCCCACTCTGCAGACATAGGGCAGTCCTAATCTCAAACTAGAGAGTACAATTCACAGAGGCAGAAGGCAGCCTCTCTAAGCATAAAAGGCCTCCACTTTATTATTTGCTCCAGAATACCCTCGAATCTATCATAAACCTTTTCTTCCTTATTTTATGCTAAAGAACTGATTTATTTACCCCAATGAATGAGAACAAACTGGCTTTGGTCACCTGAAACAGGAGCCAATGCTGGATTGATTTCATGAGCGGCAAGATAAATACACGATCACTTGCTAATCATATTTGCATGCTTAGAAATCTCTGTTCTTTTCAGGAAACATGATGTTCAATTAAGCTGTAGCAAAGAACAGCCACTGAAAAAAAAACAACCCTATCAGATGAAGGTGCTGAGTTCAAGTGAGACTACTTCCCAGCCCCTGAAGCTGCAGAGGACAGCGTTATCACCTCTACATAGCAAAAACTGCCACCTTCGGGTGGTGAGCAGGAATCAGATTCCTCTATTTCCAGACGTATTACAGTCAACTTCAGCAGTTGACAGCAAAGATACAGCATAATCATCAAGTCCTCAACATTCATTTCCACACAGGTTTGATCTAATCCTAATCATTTATTACAACATTAATTTGCTCCACTAAAGCAAGAAAAGGAAATTCTTATAATAAAGACAAGATATCACCTCCTCATATGTATCCAGGGCATTTATCTCACCTTTGAAGTACTAACACAAACGACACACAAAGAAAAGAGCCTCACAATTCAAAGATCTGCATATTGATCCACTCAATGTACATTTACTGGAAGTAAAAAGCACTCTAATGTAGAACACGTGATCAGTCCAGACCACCACAACACAACATAAAAACTGCTTTATTAATTGCAGTTAACATGTTACACTTAAATTATGATTCCAAGCATCAAGCCAGTTCCTTATAATAAGTATAAGCTGCCATCTTAGTTACATGGAAGTGGACGAAGAGATGCTAGTCACTGAGGCATCTGGAACTGGAATCATTTCTGCTTCTTGGGCATCGACGCGACAAGCAGCTCGTAAACAACATAGGCTGTTCCTGAATTCAGACACAGAAAAGATATTTTCAGAATAGTCAACAGAATTCCTTTCAAGTCAGCTTTCTTTTCCCAATTTGTTCCAGAAGAAATATTGACAATAAGCAGCTGCAATTCAGACACAACACATTTCCATAGCCACATCTCAACAATCTTTTTTTGGTGATTCATATTTTAGAGAAAAAAAAAAATCCTTAAATAGCTCTCCATAGACTGTATAAAAATAAACAGGAAACAAAAAGGGAGAGGCATGTTTGTGGAACCTATGCAGACAATCATAAAGTCACAGTTACTCATTCTCAAAGTAACTGAACTGAAAATTCATTAGATCAACATATTTAAGTTAGAGGCTATTACAAAACTATGAGCAAGCAACATAAAGGTTAAATATATACAGCATCATAAAGCTTGGATATACTCTGCCAGCTCTCACAGCATGTGAAACCTCAGCACACCAAGTGTCACCTAGCACTAAAAAGAGTCAGGCTAGTGACGAAACTGTAATTACATTTTACTTGTTTTCAGAATATGCTTTCTAAGTAGTTCTAGTTTTCTCTAACATCCTGCATGAATTCTGAAGGAGTATTCAGCCCATAGTATTATTAGTCAGGAGGGAAAAAAAAAAGCCATCTGAAAAGCTAAACTTGAGAAAGGACAAATAAATATATAGTATATCCAAATGGCTTTTTTCCCCCCTCTCTACACGAAATTTGTATGCTCTGCAGATCAGACTGAAGCAACTGCATAACTAATTTACAGAGAAACACCAGTCATATTGGAGATAGTACCAAAGAAAAAGTATTTAATATCAGCACATTAGAAATTGTTCCAAAGCGTAAATATTTAGTATTAGCCTTACCCAAACCTGTAAGACCCATGGTGAGTCTATACAACAGAGCATCCATTATACCGCCTTTCAGATAAACTGGGATGCCATTATCCTCCTAATGGAAACAAGTGACAAAAAGAAACTATTTAACTACAGTTCTTGCAATATTGTGTTAATACAACTGGAATTATCCAGAATAAGAATTACTTCCCCAAATCATCCTCCCAACTCCCAAAAGACACCAAACATTACTTAGATTCTGCTTTGTCTTTCAGGCTTTCGCTCCGGTATCAGGTGATCACTCACTAGGAAAGAATAGTAAATGGTGCACACATTCATTTCTAAAGCAGTGATTGGCAGATGCCTAAACACTTCTGACACCAGTTGCCAGCCCCCTCGGGTGCGCAGGGTATGATTACCATCCCTAGAAATCTCCCATCCACCTCCAGCACAGTCAATCCCTGCTACTGGGAATGACAAGGGGAGGAGCCTCTACTGTCACCTGGTATCATACAGGAAATTGTTTTGCTCCACCTGAAGTAAAAATCCAAGACACCAGACCCACACGACCTTTACCCTTGTCAGCAAGTTCATGCTGCTCAGGAATTCAAGCCAGCCTCCAGTGCTGGTGACCTGCAACCCAGCCCAGCCTAACTTGCTGCCCCACAAGCAGGGGATGGGAGGAGGCAGAGATACACCTAGAGATCTACTGCCAGCAGAAACAGAGCCTCTGACCTCACCCATTGCCAACATCCCACTTCCCCTTGGCTCACAGTGAACACTGTGCTCCTCAGGCAGTGTCCCAACAAGACCTGCTTTCTCTTTCAGGGGAAAGGAACTCAACAAGATACAAAAACTGTTAAACTGGGGCTTCTAACATACTTTTTCCCTTTCACACCACTGAAGCCCAGTCTACTCTATCCTTAGTATGAAGCTATTGCTCCAGGTTATGGCTCACAGGTGGGAGTATGCTCTTGAATATCCACTGCTTTGGCATTTGAAGAACCACTGGTTCTCACTAGGTGGCCCCATCGATCAGGAAGAGATTAATTCAGAAATTTTAAAAGATTCAATAATTTTCTAGAAGAGACTCTAATCCCTTAAGACTTTTACTGTTTCCATAATTGAGAAGCACAGTAATGCCACATCCTCCTTAAGAATTATGGGGCTCATCTATGAGCTATGGATATAGCTGTAAGAGTGCAGGTTTAACTTTTCACTGCATTTCTGTCCTCTCACTTGCTGTTTTTCCTCTACTTGTTCTTAGGACATACTGCCCCATCTCATCTCATCTTAGAGTGCTCTGTCTTTATCTTTGTACAGTACCTACTACTCATTAGAAACTCAGGTAGAAACCATTTCACAGGGCAGAAAAACCCTAAAGAGTCAGCAACTCAAGTATGCATGTACAAATACTCTTAGAATCTGTGGAAAAAATCTCCTGATTCAAACACTGTAGCCAAACAACTGATTTCAAGAGCTCACCTCAGACGTAAAGAGAACTTTCACCAGGTCTTTAGAAATAAAACGTACGCAGTTATGGTCTACTAAAACCTTGTTACTCTACTAACATCATTCTACTGTCAGTGCTCACTCAATACCTGAAAAAGCTTCTGCTTCTCAGGAACTCTATTTTCAAACTGCCTGCGTGAAGCAGTGCTTATGGTCCTCTGGGAAATTTGGCGAAGACCCTGAAATAAAAGATAAATGGTGTTTTAAAAACAGTGAAATTTTTCAGCTATATCCACACACTGGGTAGAAATAGTTTCTTTTAAAAGTAAGATAGAAATGGATGGGACAGAAAGTAAGTCTTTAAAAACAAATGAAAAAAAACCAAATAAAACTACACCAAAACTCACTGGTTTTAAATTCAGATGATCTTTCAAAAGACTATATAAAGAACTGATTGACTGGTTACATAAAAAGGAAAAACACAAGAAAGTTACTTTCACTATGTTACAATAGATTTATGGATTTGCAGCATAACCTTAATAAAAAATTATTAAGCATCCTTGTGGGGGAAATCGCAACCTCTGCTCCATAGATCTTGGCTCTAGGCATGATTTACTTTGCATGACTCTAGCGATGGGGACAGTAATATTTAAGACAAACACGTTTGTGCAGACAAGGATCTTCTATCATAGCTGCAGTTCACCTGCTAGCCACCAGCACAGGAGCTAACCTTCACAGAGCTGGAAAAGGAACACCCCACACACACACTGACACACAGAGTATAAAGACACCCTGCTGTGTCCTAAGCTAGAATCTGTTTCCACAGTCAGATCATACAGGTGCTCATTAGCACAGGTCAGGCCACCAAAACCAATAACGTACAGTTCTTCCGAAGGCTCAAAGTCTCTGCTAACACGTCAAGTCTCAAAGTTAAGAGCCAGCTGTACCTCTAAGCTGCCAGCAGTGTCCTTCAAGCAACACTGATAACACTGATCCTCCCCCACAAAATTGCCACCATTAAAAACGCAGCCACGGGGCAAACATCCCGCTGAAGCCGGCTGCAAGGAAGGGAATAACGCGCCCTCCCCTCACCCACCCCAAATAAACGCCCCGTAAAACTGACGTCCTCAGAGACGGACTAAGCGTAGCCCGGACCCACTGGCTCAGCTGCCATCCCTTCAAGTGCCCGAAGCTCAGCACTAGGTGGAGCGAATGAGGCCAGGACCGGAGATGTGACACTTCCCCACCCCCACCCCGGCAGATCCTTCAGCAGCACCCGGCCTTAGAGCGGCCGGCGGGGACGCCGGCAGGGAGGGAGGTCGGCGGGCGGCCGAGTCCCGCTGCCCGGGCGGGCGCCCCTGAGGAGGGAGCCCCCCACACCCCCGCCCTGCCGCCCCCCAGTACAGACACAGCAGTAGCGGGCTGGGCTAGGCTGCCCGGCTAGGCTGCTCTCCTAGCCCAGCCCAGCCCAGCCCAGCCCAGCCCGGCCCGGCCCGGCGGCCTCACCAGCAGGTTCCGCCACATCGTGGCTCTTGGTCCCATCACCTCCCGCCGGCAACAAGGGCAGCGGAAGCGGAAGCAGCTCCCCCCTACACGCACCGATGGGGCCACAGAGGCAGCCGCGCGGCACTCCCAGAGCGTCGCCGCAAAGCCCTACAGCGCCACCTCGCGTCGCCAGCCTCCTCGGTCCTCCCGGCGCGGGGTTGGGGGAGGCTGGGAGAAGATGGTGGTGGCGCCGAGCCCAGCGCCCGCGCAGGGGCGTGGGGAGGCGCGGGGCGGAGTGTCAGGGCGCCCCGGATGCTTCTAGGCCGGTCTGAGAAAGGCTGTTCCCTTCCTGACGCTCCCACGGCGGTCTTTCCCCAGTCAAAGGACGACATCGGGCGGCGCCGCGGCGAAGGGCGCTGCCCTGGGGTGGGGGAGGCAGCCCGGGGCCCGCAGCCCCCGCCGGGCACAGGCTCTGTCCCCTGTGCGGTGCCACGGGGTGTTGGTTGTCCGGTTTCGGGGCCGGGAACCAGAGGCGAGCCCCGCAGCACCAGAGCAGGACAGGGACAGTGAGGAGGGAGCGCTAACGCCTCCGGCAACAAGAAGTACCGGGCACCAAGCGGGCTCGGGTGCGAACGCAGAGGTGTTTCCCCACCTCACGCAGCATAAACCGGGGGGCTTGGTTGCTGCAGGATCCCGTGGCTGCCGGCCGCTACCCTGCTTTTAAAGGGCGCTTAAGCAAATCTGTGAAACACCCGTCAAAGCTGCTGCAGACAGATTTTAAAAATCCCTCGCATTAAAACGTTTCAGACCTGCAGAGGGTTGGAAGCGTGTCCTGGGAGAGCACCGCCACGGGATACTGCTGCTCATGTGGTCTCCCCCGGCATCCTCGCTGGCCGGCACTGGAGGCACGACACCGAGCTAGGCACAGCCCGGGCCTTACCCCGCGGGGATAGATGCGGCATCCCGTGCTGAGCCACTGCACACATTAAAAACAGAACTAAAACATGTACCTGCCCACTGCCTCAAACTCAATTAGTAGCAGGGATAATGAGCCCTCTGCGTGTGAGAAAAGAAAACCCAGCTTCAGTTTCATGTTTCACAATATATAATTACAGACAGTGAGGTAATGCCAGATTTGTATGAAATGCAAGCCTATTTGACTCTAAAGGAAGAATCTGTTTGCCCTTCAAGAAAATGCTCTGAGAAGCCTGTGGTTTTTCTGCATTGCAGATGTAGCCCCATAATTGCATCTTCTTGTGCTTCAACCTTATGCTGAAATACAATGCTATCAGGAACACTATTTCCTGGCTTTGCTGCAGTTGCAGTGCACTCAGTTTTTGGCATTACGCTGCTTTTGCACTGGTGCCAAACCTCATGATGAATAATGTGTGTCAAACACAGCAAATTAGTGCTCAATCCAGTATGGAAGTAACAAGGATCATATATCAAAGCACAGCACTTCTCAATCTGATGAGCTGCCCCAGAAAGAAACTAAGAACGCAAAGATGATGTATTTATAGGTACAGTCTTAGCTGAGTAGAATATTAAAAATACCATTTAAAAAGCATAGTCATGGAGAAATACGATCTGTTGTAACAAAGGAGGAAATTGGGAGCATTATTTAACATGGTTTTCAAACACTCAAGCAGTGCTATTATAGAATAACACTTAGAACACGTTACTACTACTGCAAGATATATTTCCATTCATTTCCATTGCAATCTTTCACCTTATGAGTGCATATAATGCTTGTATTCTGATCTTTTATACACCCAGTTGTATTTAGATACTGGTCAAAGGATCATAATCCCCAGAGAAATTATTATTGCTTAATTTCTGGTGTGTGGGCCATTTCTTGATATGTCTGAATCTGAGCTTCAGTGATATTTTCTGTCAAAACACACTTTACAACAGAAAGGCCGTACATACATACACAGCTTATGGGTTGGGCATGTGGGTTAAATACTGATCAAAGCTACAAGATGGCTGCTCAGAGCAAGCACAGCTGGCATCTGCAGTGTCAACTGATTTATGAAGAAATGAGACATTGAGGGAAAGAGAAATGGCAACTTGCTGCCTCAGGGTGAGGGTATTTCACTAGAAGCAAACTCAGACTGCTTTTTGCCAACAGGATAGAGTGTCTTTTGTATGTACTGTACTGAAGAAAAATAAATTTCTTACTCAAAACTCACTGTTAAAGAGTTTTGTTTAAGGCAGAATGAAAACAGGGCTGTTAATCTAAATGTTAATGAGCATTCATCACAAAAAACATTTTTTCTCTGAAACCAGTAACAGAAAAGTGTGTAAACCCTGCTAAAAAGATCCCACAAACAACTGAGTTAACATCTAACCCAGCTGTGGAAGTGGAAACCCCTGGTGTAGCAGGACAGCTTAAAACGGTATTTTTTTTAAACCTCCTCCTGAGTCTTGCCTGCCCACTGGTTTAATTTTTTTCTTGCAAACAAAATAATGGACTAACTGGATTAAAAGCTACGTTGTGTATGAAGAGAGAAAACACACCATATTCTATCTTAGCATAACCATTTTCTAAGTTACTTTGAGTTGTATAATACACTAAAATGGCATTAAAAGAACTTGCTGAGGGAATAAAGATTTGTTCCAAAGTGTACAAGCATCAATTGTGAAGCACACGCTAGCTTCAACCATGCAACTCCAGACCTCAGTAGGCAACCCTGGAGACAATCATATTTGCATTTCTTCTAAGAATATCACAATCTAATCTTTCCCCTTTTTGTAACAGAATTAATGAGGTCATTAATTGCATTCCTGGACCTCTAATGCTACTTAAAGCATCTCAACGTTTTATTTAGCAAAATTTGAGCACAATGCACCTGCTCAGGTGGATTAACCGGCTGAACTAAACTTGTACGTAACTCTGGTATTCAGTTTGCTTCAGTTGTTTCTTTTATGTCATCTTTATCTGAAATCAGAGTCCAGTGAGAAAGAACTCCACCTACTTTCTTTCAACTTTTTTAACTTCTTGAGCTTGCTTAATTTTTGACTTCTACTTTTATTCCTCTTCGTTTCATTCGCAACAGGAAATAAGAAAGATAATTTTCCAACTTCAGACTTTCTAGCAGCAGTTGGTTTAACAGTGTTACTCTATTTTCAAACACAGGCTGAGCACATTTGGAATGGGAAGCTTACAGGAAGGTAGTTTCTTATTTGAGACTCGAGTCATGTAAGGACCTGCTAATTCTTATCAGGCCATTTCATAATGGACTTTAGTCTTAATTGAAACTGTCAAGATTAGACTTCACATTTGGGCACCGAAGGCAATACGGTGATCAGAACAGATTCCACGAGCTAGAACGTAGGGTATTTTTACATGAAAAGGGTTCTGCTGATCTGAGAAAAATTTATTACTACTACAACAAAAAAAAGAACTTTTTGCAACTGGGCTCTACCTCAGAGACCATTTTTCACACTGCTAGAAGCAGCCTCTTTCATAAACTGGCCACATTGCTAGGAAGAGAGCAGGAATAAAATTGGCTTAGATTTTCACTCTTTTTCTCCTACTTTGAAAGTGAGAATTTTTGGTAGGCTGTTCAATACAGACAAGTACTTCATATGTGGAATGTTTTGGGGTGTCGGTTTTTTTGGGGTTTGGCTTTTTTGTTCTGGGTTGGTTTTTTTGGGGGGGCGGGTGTCTTAATTTTTTTTTTTTAAGAAAACCCTCACTGACTAGGCCAATTAGTCTACTATTCAATTAGACTAGGTCAACTAGCCCCTCACAGGACTGGCTTGTTTTTAAGGTAGATATTGCAGACCTTCCTGAAGGCCTTTGCATCGTTGCCCTCTTCATTTCTAACTCACCATAGCTAGTTAGTTCAGTTACAGGGAACAAACCCAGGTAAAAAATACCAAACTTCTGTAAAAACTAAACCTACATAGTACCAAGGGTAGATCACAAATTTTCAGGCAAGATCAGAAGCCATATTCTTGTCATGGGAGCTTTGAAGATGAAAATCATTGGCAGTGCTTCCAGACTACTCTATGACTTGTTTGTTGTCATCAGCAGTTGTATTCCAATCAGTAACTTTATTTTTTTTTAAAGTAACTGTAGGTACTTTAGGCTTAGTCACATTTTTTCCAGCAGACACTCATTTCAACTCAGTCTTGGACATCAGTCTATAAACATTACAACCCTTATTTTCCCAGTATAAGTAGGGCATCTGAGAGAAGGGTGCAGTCAGTAACACCCTGTGAATCCAATCCAAATGCCAGCCATGTTCATTGCCCTATTTGATAGGTTCAAGCAGATAATATACACTGGCAGATGTTACTTGACCCTACATTGTCATGGCCTTTCCTCCCATGGAGATTTCTATAAAAAAAGGCTTGCATTCTTCAAGGTTTAACATTCATAACTAAGAAAACCATGCTGCTGAGAACCTAGTTTCAGCACCAGTGTGTCCCTGGGAGGCAAAGGTTGTGAAGGATCCTTCACATGCGTTATATGCTGGTAACTCCTCCCTCTGACTCAGAAAAGCACAACTGACAGCTCCACAAATAGCCTGACGCAGTTAAAAAAAAAAAAAAAAAACAACAAAACCCTGAGGTGACAATCCGCTTTGTTCAAGGGATGCAGATTTTTACAAGAAACCACAAGGAAGTTGGTCTCACACAAGAGAATTTGTTTGGAGAGCAACCATTGTTTCCCACATTACTCTCTCCAGGAAGGATTCGTTCCTAAGCAGACCCTCGTAACAGCAGCAGCCTCCAGAAGGCTTATAATCTTTCACACTTTGGGCACTGCCTCAGTTGGGCAAGACTCAAAAAGTGCCTAACCAGCACTCAGAAGCCAGAGAGGCACTGCTGTCTGTATTTCTGAGCCCTGGTGGCAAATACCTCTGAAGGATGCTGCTGAAGAACAAGGCCACAGGTAGTCAAATCCAAATTCAACACACGACACTGAACACCAGGACAGTGACACTGCCCTGAGAAGCGTCAGACAGGGACGCTGTGGTCTCATCTGTGAACATGTAACATATGGGCAACTTGTAAGAAATACAAAATGCAAGGATCTCCTTACTTAGACATTAAGATGAACAATCATGAGTGAAGGAAGAGTTTACAGATTTGACCTAATATTTTAAGCTCTTACAAGCACTTTAAGGTCCTCAGGCACACAGTCTGTCAGGCACACTGCCTGACAAGTATTTACTGCTACAGGCTCTCAGAGAAAAAGCTTGATTATAACAAAAAACAGACAGCAATTCTCATCCTGGTGCACTTCATCAAGATCAAAGAAGCACAGACAGTCAGTAGAAAAAAAGGCATTGAAAAATATTTTAAGGTAAAGATAGAAAAATATTTTGTTTTTCATTTTGAACACAGCCCAAAAAGCAGCATTACCTACTAGGAAAAAGATAGGGATTTTGAATGAAGCAGAATATATTTGCATATCAAGTGACAAACACAAAGTTTAAAAATCAAAATATTTTAATAACCAGTAATTGGGACACATCCCCTTACTACATTTTGGACTAGCAACTACCCTACAGATGAAAGCCAGTTTAACATTGTGTGAGTTTTCTGCCTTGCAATATACAGAGGTACATACCTTATTCTATTATTCCAGCAATATAGATACAACACTAAAAATCTTAATGTATTTTGACTATTTAAAGTCCTGTGCTGCCACACTGTACTATGCAAATAAATTATTATATGGAGTTACAAAAAGCTAGCGCACTGGAAATGGTGCCTCATTCCACAGTTTATACAGGCTCAGACACTTAAACTGCTAGCTTAAAAAGATCACACAAGTAATTCAGTAAAAATGGTCACGTGTTCATGTGATAAATTAATAGTGTTGTTTAAAGCTGACTATAGATTAAGCTATTGGATCATGAATAAACAACTTTAACAAATATGCAATCCCAGAAATACAACTCACTTAAACTGCATTCATGCTTAATGAGAATACATCTTTTCATCCAGATGAAAATAAATGCATGTTCTAGAACAAAATAAAATCTTGTATTAAATGGTTTGCAGAATTTATTAGGTTTTTTTAATATACTCAATACTTTATCAAGCTAGTTGCATATAAAGTGATCTCCACCATATACATTACAATTTCTGTGCATCGTCTAAAAAAGTCACCAAAAAGTAATCTTTTTGAGGTTACAGTTAATTTGGAATTAACCTAACAGTGAACCCTTCTGTAATTTAAGACACTAACCCGCATATTGCTTCTAACTGCAATATTGAAATTGGGTTTCACAGCAAGCTCAACCTGCGTTTCAATGAAAAGAGGCTACTGCCATCTCAGCTTTTGAATTTCTACAGTTTTCTATCTTCACACTGCAAAACTTCAATGTGTTTACTCCAAGTAAGAAAAAAGCATGTGACAATTCCTTTACAACAAACCCTGCCTCAAGCAAATCAGGAAACTTCTCCAGTAAAAGGAATTCACCTAAATTTGTGAATGGAAAAAACATTTTAGCCTCTCCTTGATTAGTGCTTGGAGCTGCTCATAAAAAGCAAAACCAGCAAGCACACAATAGGTAAACTAGTATTGGATATGACTTCAAGCAAGGAAAATGAGAAAAAAAGCCGATTCTACCTGCAACAAACATTTCTCAATTTAGAAGAAACTTTAAAAGGGAGTCACACAAATAATTAACAAATAGTTTTTCCAATATCTTCATAGGATGCTAGTTTACTGGCCAGGCACATATATTGTAAATATACAAAGAATTCAGAGTGCTGAAATTTATACAGCACTTAAAGGATTTAACATAACAGAGGTGGGTAGGACACAGGAAAAATATTTAACAACTTATATAAATATATTAAAATCTCAGCAAGAAATGTAAAAGCCCATGCACACAAGACAGTGAACTGAAGAAACATTTAAGACTTGACTTTTCCTTTCAACAGCACTGACACCTGAATTCCAGAAAGGTAACAATTTACAGTATTTATAACAGTCTTCCTCCACGCAACGTCTACGTACTGAATCATACCGACATTACACAGCACATGAACAAGCAGCAGATGCATCAAGGGAACAGGAGCTATATGCATCATCTGGCCTGCCCAGTTAGAGACAAGTATCAGAAATATTGTTTCCGACATGGGCAGAGATACAATCAATATAGCTAATTGTATACCCGTCATTTTCAAAAGTTAATCCACAGTATGGGGAAGGGGAACTTTAGATAAAAATTATGTACCCAGTCTCAGAAGTGACAGAAGCAGAGATTTATCTTTGAAAAACTGGGTCCACTCTGGACTGGCCTTGATGCACATGCAGTACATTTTGTTTTCAGAATGCAAGATTAATTGGGAATGTCTGCACTAGTGTTTCGATTTCCGTATTTGTGATGGATGATCAGCAATACAACTCCTAAGAAGAAGCATATGGACCCAACGGTGATGTAAGCAATTCCCAGAAAGGGGTTTTTGCCTCCCATCCACGAGATGGTGCTTAGAATCATTCTTTTTCGTCCATCAAAACTGTGTACAGGATAATCTGAAAAATATATAGGAAAACAAGAAGCACATTTCGAAACCTAGCTTTATGGGGTCAGGCAAATTAAAATTTTGGATCACTTCACTCAGGTTCTAGATAAAAACTGCCGCCTTTGAATACTGATAGTGCAAATAGCCACGTTAAGAGATGTTAACCCCTTTTTAGGGGAAGAGTAAATGCACGATTTCATGGGGTTTTAAAGCAGCTTTAATAGAACGAGGGAAATCTAAATTTTAATTCTTGAATATATTTCAGTGCAAATTTTTCTTAGCGACTTTATGCTCATTCAGTTTTATATGCACTTCCCACAGTTTTGCAGCAAAGGAAAATACTGCAATAACTATTTAAAAGTTATCATTAACTGCTTTTGTATTTTAAGAATTCCGTAACTATGACAACCCTCCTTCTGTAGTCTCCTGCACTTCTACCTAGTCTTTAGTTTGTCCAGAATAGAATGACAGACCTCCCCACCTGATCCACAGCTCTGGCATTTTTTCTGACCTCCAAAGTCAGTCTGCCCTCAATTACATATTGTCATTACAACCTGAAGTCAAATTTCTCAAATTTCTAGGCTACCAACTACCTCCTTTTCTTTTTCTTCTGTTTCTCTCAATTTCTTTACACCACACAAGCAATCTAATTTCCCCTCTCACTATGAAGCTACTCATTTAATTTTATATATAGGATTTGAGTAACTGCACAGCAGAGTAGAGAATAATCTGGCAACAATACATGGGGCCGCAGAAGGACCTAAAGCAGGCCCTGAACTCCTGAATGAATGTTAATTCCTGCACCCATGAAAAAAGTCTCCCTCAGATATTCAATATCCTTCAGTGACAAAGTAGTAATCAAAGAGTCCACAGGAAAGCAGAGGAAGGCAAAGAAGCAGTAGTGCATAGGCAGTAAAAATGCACACTGCAAATCAGCCATATTATCAACCTAAGCATGTCCATACATAGTATTCTGCAGAAACTAGAACATGGCTAACTGTTACTTAGGCCACTTAACAGATGTCAAGAAGGCTTATCAGCCCACCTGAAGGCTAAGGATCACCTGAACTAGGCTTAAGTATCTTCCTGTCAGCCAAAATGCAGGCAGTCTGCCCAAAAATTATCATATGGAAATGCTCCCATCCATACGCTTCAGCCTCTATCCCACATGAGGCAGCTACTGGGGACTGCAAGTGCCCAAAACATGATGTGTGAGAAAAAGCGAATAAGACTGGAAGTGAATAAGGCTGACTCTACACCTGTGAGAATGCAAGTGTACAGGGAAGATACCAGCATCGTCCAAAATTTGCCTACTGGGTAAATTCTACACTGAAATCTTCCCTAGGATTAACATCTCCTCACAAAAGCCTCCTCTAAAGAGTTGGTTTTTTTTAGCTTGTTAACTGAACTGAATGTTTTCATCTTGGTTAAAAAAAAATGTAGTTTTATACAAATGCAGTTTTATATGAACTGCAAAACAGCTTAAGAATGTTATGATCAAAAAAAGTGTAAGTCTAACCCAGTCATCTCATTTATGGAGCTTAAAAACTGGACTGGATTTCATGTTCTAACAGGCCCCACACAAGCTAATTCTATAAAAATTTGCACAAAAGATGGTAATTATTTTACCCAATTCTCACTACCAGTTTTCAACCCCAGCTCAATATCAGCTTTTCCAGAGATGGCAAGAATTCAATTTGAACTTCCACAAATATATGCCCATGTAATCCAGCTACAGTCCTTAGCTGCTTTGGAAGGTTTTTCAAAGGATACTGTATGTGATATGCAAAGAGTATTTTCCAGCCTGTAAGGTAGGCTGTAAATTATTCTTCCTTTCAATGAGACGATACAGCTTGCGAAATGTTGGCAGAGCAGCGGTACGCATCCACACAATGAAGTCTTCGTTGATAAAGCCATTGTTGTCAGGCTCTGAGTCCAGCATATACACTGGCTTCGGCCAGTTTACAGGTTTTGTTGTGCCTAGGATTAAACAAAAATAACAACAATAAGGTATTTCAAATACAGGACTAAGTAACACACTGGCTTATCAAAATTCTTTCTAATATTACAAAAACCCATACTGACTTCTAAACAGAACAAACAGGTTGGCTCACTACTATTGCAAGACACTGGGCTGTTCAAGAACTTTTTATTTCACAGCTTAAACAGTAGTGCATAACCATATTCTGATGACAGCACTGTGCCTTTGTTTAAACAAATTTGCCTCTCCTACACATTTATATAGCTAGGAAGTCTTGTCTCAAATACTACCTTAGTGAGATAACTCTCCATTATGATGATAGCTCCTCTGCTCACTCGTTAGAGTTTGACTACCACCTCCTGGACCACAAGCAAATAAAATTATGTAGAATATTTTTGATTATGCCATACTAATGTTTTTGCTAATTTTATTGGAAATACAATTCTACACTATATTAGAGTAAGGTATCTGCTTTTCCAAGGGTAGCATCACGTTGGTAACACGTCATTTGGCTGTGACTAAGCAAGAAACCCACAGCAGGTTAAACCTGAAATTATTATATACCTTGCATAAACACACACACACCCCTTAGAGCCCTGAGGAAGATTATTTTCAGGTATTGTTAGCCAAAGAAAACTTTGATTTACCGAACTGTATTTAACCTAACAAATGAGAGAAATCAGTCACTTCCAATCCAAAAAAAGAATCAGGGTTTTAAGAACAATCTACCAGTAGAAATATTTAAATGAAAACTCCATATAAAAAGTTTGATTAAACAAAACAATTTAACTTTTCAAGTTAAATCCAAGCATTATCACAGCTGTAGTGGTTTTGGCTGGGATAGAGTTAAATTTTTTCATAGTAGGTTGCATCCTGCTATGTTTTGGATTTGTGATGAAAACAGCATTGATAACACACTGATGTTTTATTTATTGTTGAAGAGTGCTTACACAGCCTTTTCTGCTCCTCAGGCTGCCCTGCCAGCGAGTAGGCTGGGGGTGCACAGCTGGGACAGCTGAGCCCAACTGCCCAAAGGCATATTCCATAACATATGATGTCATGTTAAGCAATAAAACTGGCCGGGTGGAGGTTGGTGGGGGCTGCAGTTGCTCAGGGACTGACTGGGCATTGGTCAGTTGGTGGTGAGCAATCCATTGTTTTCTTCTGCATCACTTGGGTTGTCTTGGGTGTTATTTTCATCTCTCTTTGTTGGTGGGTTGTTTTTCTTACAATTTTTTTAATCATTACACTGTCTTTATCTTGACCCACAAGTTTCCTCACTTTTACCCTTCGATTCTCTTCCCTCCATCTCACTGAGGGGTAGAAGGTGTTAGTGAGCAGCTGTGCGGTACTTAGTTGCCAGCTGGGTTTAAACCACAACAGCAGTGCATGTATTAGGCTTTTCTCAGTGGAAGTGGAAGGGGGAAAACAAAACAAAACCCCCCCCAAGACAAACAAAACAGAAATTAAAAAAAAAATATTATTACAGTAAAGTTACAACCCAAACACTTCCACATGAAATCTGCAACTTCCATTATTTAAAGAAAACCCTTCCAGATAGCAGAGTACTCCTCAGCTCGGATTCGTTCAGAAAACCACAACATTTGTAATTAGCATGTTCACTAAAATGTTCTCAGTCAGGTAAAACTCATTGAATCAAAATGTGTTTGAAGTGTTTTGTTTTCAAAGTTTCACTTATTTTTTTTACCTTGGAAAAGCGCAGTTAAGTTGTTTCCATCTCCTGTAGGATTCCTGAACTTTACATTTTTATCTGTCCACCATGCAATGCCTTTTTTAATCAAAGTGATAGGAGTCTTTGTGTCATTATCAATGCGGAATAATTCCAATGTATCTAAGGAGAAAATCAAATTAGAAAACCAGCTGAAGAAACTTTCATTAGACAGATGATAGGCAGTGAAACAATTACCTCTAGGAGAAACAAAACAAAAAACTGGCCAAGGCATTTATTACCTGCCTGCCACAATCACAAGCTGTTCTGTAAGAACATATTAGAAAGTATATTAGAATATTAGAAAGCAGTGTATTATCCATACGTGGTATCTATATGTCTACTCCGCAACAATAACAGCTTCTCGTAACAGCTATTTCCACCCTTTGTATGCCATCAGGTTAAATTAACTCTGATAGCAATTCTGGAAAAAGCAACAGCAGTACAACACGTTTATTTTATGCTGAACAATGAAAATGTGTTAGTTCAAAACAAAAAAGCTCATGATGTCTTTACTTAGAACAGTTTGCAACACAACACACACACTAGATCACAAAAACAAGTAGCAATGACTTAAAATTGTGTTACCATACCATTAAACATACTGTTGGCAATAGCTCCACAAGGAGCAATGGGTTTGTCCTCGTTTATGCGATAAGGATCACATTCCTTACTTGGATTCTAATATTTAGAAAGAAAAAAAAAAGCAGATGAGTGTGTGCTAGTTCATTCAACTAACCTGGTTTTTACTACAGTACCTCAACAATGTGCACATCTTAAATGTACCACAAAATAACCTTTTCACAAATCAGGTTATTTACAAATACTTCAGCATTCAATACTAGTTAGCATGATGGATTTTCCTTTTAAAAGCAAGAATAAAATTTAAATAAAACATGAATAAAGTCAGAATACCATCATGGTCGTACTAAAAATAAGGCTTTTCTTGGAAGCTATTAGAAGTTTTTTTTTCTTTTATCTTTTAATAGATACAGTTTTCCAACATGGAGTACTTGAATACTCTTTTATTAAAGGGGACTTTTTAAAGTATGCACCAGTGTTACAGAAGATAAGATTATAATAAGAAACCAAATGTAACATAAAATGCAAAAAGTTGCAAGGACTCCAACAGCACGCCAAAAACACAACCTGAAAAAGCCCCCTCCAAGCCCTATGTCAGTCATCAGCTGTAGCCTCCTGAAACTCCCTCTTTTATAAAGTTAACAAGTAAAAAGGGAATATTATTCTTGCTGGAAAAAGAACCCAACTGTATTTCCACTCCACATAAAAATTAGGAAGAGGAGAGGTCTGGCCCTAAACATCACACCGTGGCTTGAACAGAATACACAGTACTGATATTTTCCAGTATCGCTGAATGTTGAATATTGAACCAGAGTCTACAGAAAAGAATGTATTTAGTTGCAATGTGCAAACTAAGTGCAAGGTAACTGGATATTATTTTATACTGAAAACAAAAACTTCAGACAGAATGGCCACAGATAGATACTATGACTGAAGATAAGACAGTTTAAAACTATTCAAATTTGAGAAGTGATTGAAGTACTGCATTGCTGTCCACTTAAAATGACTGATATGAAAGTTTACAGAAAATTTAGTAAAAACTGTAAAACAATACTAATTCCTTGTGGTTGTTTTCCGTTATGCAAAAATTCTAGTACCTCATTATCATTAAACTAAATACCCTGCTGTGGTGAATTATGCAATAGTCAGAAGTTAGTTGCTTATTAATATCCAAGCATGAATACCTACAAATAGTGAACTGTTATCTCCATTTAGCTGGCTGTCATCTCGAGATTTCACATAACGACGATGGTTTTGATAGAAGTTGGAAAGTCCATAATACATGAATACATTGCTCTACAAGAAACAAGATGGGGCAGGAGGTATTTTCATTCACACAAAGAACAGATCAATAAAACATATGAACACACTAATTATCATAAAGCTGAAATTTTGACCTCTTGAACTCTGTGTTTACTTTACAGTAACATTCATAAAAGAGGAGCCTCAATCCTGTCTTCACACTGAGTACAGAGAGTACTATCCTAACATAAGCTGGCATCTTGAAGTCAAACAGTACCAACATGCCACGAACTATCGGAATGATATTCACCAGCACTCATTCCAACGCCTACCTTGTCTGATGTTAAGCACATAACCCTTATTATTTGCCTCCAATTTGAACGAAAGCACTTACCTGGTATTTCCAATTCTTGTTGAACTAAGGTTGTTGGTTTTTTTTAAATCATGCAGGAATAGCTGATCTACTTGCCAGCTATAGGACACATACAGTAAATTTAAACATGTAAAAACACAAGAATTGCATTTAATATTGTACCTTTCTAGATAAACAGATGCAGTAAATACCATCTCATTCCTGCTACTGAAAAGGCACACAAAAATCAGATCCAAGTTCACAGGAAAACTAGAAATAATTCTTCAAAATAGAGGAAAAAAAAATCTCACTTAAGCGATACAGCTTTCCTATCCATTATGAAATGAACCACAAACTGTTCTAATTTCACTTTGCATACAGGGTAGCATACCTCAAATGAATGTTCCAGTGTGAAATTGATGGTGCAAGTACAAGGTGTTGTGCTGTCCCAGGACACATTTAAACATTTGTTGCAAGGACTAGAAGGCTCTGTTCCTGTATAGTCAATCTATAACAGAAAAGTCATTAATTTACAATGGGCAAGTGAAGAAAAAATTATTTAAAAGCCAGAGTTGAGGTGGCATTTATTTTGCAATCTTGTTATACCTCAATTCCAAAAGCCCCCTCAGACCTATTTGATGATCTTAGGAGGTCCCTCCCAACATAAATGATTTTGTGACTGTCTATATGCTCAATTTCAGCCTCGAACAAATTTAACACCAAGGCGCCATACTGCTGGGGGGCAGTGGGGGGAACCAAAACACAAACAGCAGATTCTTCAGGCAATATGGTGTTTCCAAACACACACAATATAACAAGCAGACCGTCAGCTTTTACATGCCTTCCAGAGATAAATTTTTAAAAGTTTAGCTAGATATTTAATAAAAGAGTTTTGCATGAGAAAACTTGCTTTGCTGCCCATTTTTAGCCATCTAATTAGTCAGAAGATTAAAAAAATTAATAATTTTAAAAAACACTTAATGCCCAAGAACTCTCTTAAAATAGGGAAGATGAAGCCAGGAACAGTAAAATACTATTAGATGGACAAGAAAGATGATCAGTGTTAGTCTGCCTCATACATTATTATCTCTCTTTAACAGTGTAGCTCAGAAAAAAGAAGTATTTGAAATCTGTACATACAGGCTACCTGAACAGTATACCTCACATATCCTGAGCAGCCATAAGCTCACCCTATGGTCCCAGCCAACTCAAGCTGCCTGACCACATTAGTTCTCCCTCACGTGTAGCTCCAACACATGGATGGCAGGAAATAATGAACTTGGGCTCAGCAGGCTAGCTCCAAGTGTAGCTGGAGAAAGCTTCCATCTGCCTATAAACTCTGTATTTCTATACTTACTATGAACTTCCTATTTAGAATTTACACTCGGATTGGTGCAACGTATACCAAGTTATGGCAAACTGTTAAAACAGCAGTATCATTTGAACTGCAGTGCCTATATAGTTTTATGAAAGGCTGCTTCAAATGGCTTGCCCTGATCTATGCTTGTAGTAAAACGCATTATCAAGAATTAGAAGGACTTATGATCTGCCCTAATATCTGTATTAAGGTCAGCTAAAACAAACATGCAGTTTCCAGGTTCAGGGAACAACTAAAGCCTGTTTTCCTCTGGATCTTCTTCAAGGTCTCTCTTCCTGTGATTTCTTCGATATCTATGAAGCTGCAGGACTTTTATTAGTATCTGCTCTGCTGCCAGATTTCTGACAGATGAGACCTATACCCTAACAAGCCCAGCTGAAACGAGTCAGCTCCAGAAGCTATTAGCTGGCAGAGAGAGAGAGAAGATCACAATCTTTGCTTCCTTTGCTGAACAAGATATTGAGTTTATGCTGATCTAGAAATAGCACTACTGCAGCAGTCCTGAACAGCTCTGTTTAGCTACAGATGACAGACAGACAACCACTGCTCTCAACAATGCATATATCATTTGTTCAAGGCTAATTTGGTGGGAGTTTTTTTCCCTGCTGAAGTAATCTTAAACAAGTATTTCCTTCAGAAAGAACTTAAGCCTCCGTATCCCAAGCTGGTTCTTCAGTGTGTGGCAAAGCTTTAGATCAAGAACAAAACTCAAATACTCTAAGGTTGCAAAAAATCTAAAGGCTTTGCTTTTAAAAATAAAATTGACTAAATTTTGTGGAGCATGAAATTGATGCGTATTGAAACAGAACCATGCTTTTGACCAGTACGATCAGCTTCAGTGCCATCCAAGAGCTTTCCTGCACAGTAACTGCCAACACAAGTGGTTTTTCTGCATCCACATTTCCAAGTTATATTCAACAGATAGCATTACTGAAGGGATGGAGGTATCTGTCTTCATCTCTTGCCAAAACAGTGAAACCAGGACTTTGAGAAGTGAAGGAGTGACTACGGGGTCCACAGCAGGAACCCACCTGACCCAGCATTCTGTCCCCAAGGATCAGCCAGCAGCGGAGTATGATAAACCCACACAGGCTGAGCCCTTCCCAACAACCTCTCATCTAAGGACATCGGCTATATCCAAGTTACCAGGCACCAATGGCTTTTCAGGCTGTTGATGTCCTTCTCAGCTGATTTACATTTTTGCAGTGTAGAAGTAACATAACTATTGCACATACATATTCTCCAAACCATTTATGACTTTGTAGACTTCATACACTGTCACATATTTATCCTACTCTGCTTGGCCACTTCTTGTATGAAAGGCATCGCATAACTTTGGTCCTCTTTGCTACCCCTCTCTGTAGATTTTTATTAAGTTTTGTTTCATTTTTGATATGGGGCTACTGGAACTGCACACAACACTGAAGATGTATGCAACAATAATCTACTTTCATTTCTAGTCATGCCTTAAAGTTTGTTTGGCTTTTTAGCTATAACTATCCATTTCACAGCAGCAGTTACAGAACAAAGGTCTCTTTCCTATACAATTAATGTTTTGGATATTCCTCAATTTTTATCACATTTTCGTATGCTCTGTCAATGTTTCTTACCCATTCAAAAAACAAAAATCAGAAAATACAGAACTCTCTCACCCTTTAATAACAGGGCAAAAAGACATTTACACAGCTGATTCTCATTTTCCAACCAAATGAACTATTTTCATGATAGACCCAAGACAAATGGCTATTTATACCCTTTGAAACATTGAGAAAATGCTAGAGAACAACCAACACAAAACCCCTATAATTCTAGTACATAGAAGCTGTTGGAAATCTTCCACATTTGAATTCAAGAGAGCTTATAAAGGAAATTAGTGGAAAAGCTACATTTTGTTGCTCAGTCCTTACACCTGTATGAGAACAACACAGTTCACTGCGATACTCTTGGCTGCAATATCTAGTTCCAGGAAAGGGTGATGTGAACTGTACCTAAGTATGTATTTCAGGGGCATAAATTATACATCCTGTTCAATTCCAATACACTAAGCTTACAGGCAGCTATATATATATCTGTATATCTATATGTGCACGCACACACACTTAACAAGTATGCTATTGTCTAGGAGGTAGGCGTAAATAACTACTTCTGCTTCCTCCCCCGATTATGTTTTTAAAAGAGCTTAGTCACTGCACCTAGCTGCTAGATGTCTTGTCTCCCAGAGCTGAATTTACAGCTATCTGTGAGTAACATTTGGATGTTACTAACAAAATCCAGCATACTAAGCAGGGACGTATCTCAGATAAGGTGGTACCAGTGTCTTAAAGCACATCCCTCACTGATGTTCAGCTCAAATGCTGGTCTGTAAAATGCTTCATCTACATTTTGTTGCTGCAAGTCTAAAGCCTTCTTTGATTTAAACTTTTTTTTGTTTCCAAAATTCAGCTGCTTTTAGAATGATAATCTCACTCTCAGAATTTCTGCATTATAACACTTGATAAAACATGCACGAGGATCAGAGAACAGAACCAAAGTTTCCCCATTCTTACCTGCATACCCCAGATGCCTGATTATACTCTCAAAACTAATGAACTCTGTCCCTCGTGTCCGCACAAAAGCCTAATGATCTGACTTGGGAGAGCTTCATGTTGAGGTGGATGATACAAGTCTGAACACACACAGTAAAACAAACAAATGAAACCCTTTCAGATCCTGAATATCTTGACATTAGAAAGAGTGGTAGGCCAGCACCTGCCAATTGGTTTCCAAATATAAAGCAGGCTACTCCTGCTTTATATATGCAGTCTGATTGTGTAATGGAACATCAGCCATGCCTCCAGCTCACCTATAGATTTTCGTAGCGCACGTTAGGTGAGAATATCTAGTTTTCATCTCCTTCTGGAACTTATTAGGAGTACATGACTGAACTGTTAAGCAACAATAGTATATAAAAATTCTATATATGCATACAGCAGCAATATAGGCACAGAGTTGCTTACGTTTTTTGACTCATGAAACTCTAATGTATTTCCTGTCCCTATAGATCAACACAGATCCAGCCATAATGGAAAAAGGGAGATATATTTTTCCAATTATATTTACCTTACCATCATTACAATCTAAGACTTCATATTGCTTTACTATAGAAATGGCTATTTTAAATGCAATTGTCAAAAAAATCTGAGTTAACAAGGATAGGTTTTTTACTTCTCTCCACTGAGTGTCTTGCTGAAAACATGTGATTGTTTTTACCTTAAATACAACTATATCATGACAATTTAAAAGTCTACACACCCATGACAACTTAGCGATGTTTTCTGAAGCACTTGTGCCAATTTTCAGATGTTCTACACACCCTCAAACCTTGACATAAGAAGCAATTCCTTTTCAAAAATACACTTATGTACAACATTTGGACACTGTAAAACACATCGGCTTTGGTTTTTTTTTTCACTTCTGCTTTTCTCCTTGACTGGAATTTTAGTTCTTCACATAAAAGGAATCTGTTTTATTATAACACTCTGCATTTTAGCAGAAATATGAAAATATAATACCATTCATTGTCTGCCTCAGGATTTCTTTAGTTAATTGGCCTTCCTTGCCACATTGCTACCACTAGCCAAGCCACTATCTCGAACACTACTTATTTGAAAGTGACAGCTTACTCTGATACCTAGAATGATATGATCCACAAAAATTCAGGCTCTCCAATACAGCAGTCCAAGAAACAACTACACGTTTTTCTTCCTACAATCAATCTTGGTCACATTAGCTCACTGAAACTAATCATAGCCGTCAATTTGCTTTTCAAGGTTGTCCCTAAGCCCTTTGGGTTGCTTCCTTACAACACAAAGCTATTCTGTTATCAAATGGACCTACCTGTCATACATAGATTAGTTTTCAGTTCAATGCTCAGCAACTTTTCATGGCAGTGGTGGGGTTAATTATAAGATGTAAACAACTCAGTTTTTTCTAAGTAAGATTAGAAAAAGCCACACTCTTCCACCTTTGTGTCCAAGTTCACTCTGGACACCCTGGTCTCCCACAGAGCATCTAAAACATTAAGTCAGTAGTGCACGTAAGAATTACACCAATACATTCACGCCAGTTTTGTCCTGAAACCACAATTACTTTAGAACGTTTAAAAAGATATATTCCACTGCCACAGGCTATCCCAGGGACGGTGCACATACAGAGAACAAAACTCGCGTGGGGCTGCGTTGACCTAATGCTGGCATTCGCTTCCCTGGAAGCTCACCCAGGAGGGCTGGGGTCCCTGCGGAGGAGCCTCTGCAAGTGCAACGTCCGCTCAGGCAATTAATAGGTGGCTTGTTAAAGAGTACGAGCGCTAAACTGAACTGGCGCAGCGGGCCAGGTGTCCGCTCCTCACGGGAGCGCCGTGAGCCCCCTCCGCCCCCCGCCGGGCACCGGCAGGAAGAGGCGGCGGCGGATTTCGCAGGGACAAGCGCGGCCGCCGCGGGGGAGGCGAGCCCCGGCACCCCCGGACCGGCCCCCCCCGGGGGCTCCCAGCCCCCTCCCCCTCCCCCCCCCGCGCACCTCGTACTCGCGGATGTTGTTGGAGGTGACGAAGATGCCGATGCCGATGGGGATGAAGATGAGGCCGATGATGAAGAAGGCCGGCAGCACCGTGCCCGCCGTCAGGATGGGCTGCCAGGCCGGTAGCCGCTGCTGCTTGAACGCCGTGTTGTCGGGCTTGCGGGTCTTCACCGCTCCCCCGCCGCCGCCGCCGCCACCCCCACCGCTGCCGCCCGCCACCCCGCCGCCTCCCGGCACCCCGACGCCGCCCGAGGGGTGCCCGTCCGCTTCCTCCTTCGCGCTGTAGTTCACCGCCATGGCCCCGGCCCGGCCCGCCGACACCGGCGACACCAGCGACCCCGCCTCACCGGGCCCCCCCCCGCTCGGCACGTGACCGGAGGCCACCGCGGCAGAGGGGAAGCGGCCGGCGCGCGGCTGATGACGCGCCCCCCGGCCACGCCCCACCTTCCCCCACGGTGCCGAGGGAACGGCCGCCACAGAGCTGCGCCTGCGCGCTTCGCCTCCTCCCACCGACCCGCGGAGGGGAGGCAGCGCATGCGCAGTGGCGCCGGGCGCGCAGGCGGGTGGGCGGTCCCCGGGGAGGCGGTGCCGCTCAGGGGCCGGGGGCCGCCCCGTGGCGTCAGCCTGGCCACGCTGCGCAAGGCACTGCGTCACTTTTCAGCTGTCTCGCCCTCTACCGGTGGCGCGGTGCCTGGGTGAGGCAGCAGGGTTCCCGCAGGCCCCGCTCCGAGGCGGCCGCCGCCACTGCGTGGGGAAACCCCGGGCCTGCAGCCTTGTGACTCCCGCTCGGTGCCTCGGGAGGAGCCACCCCTCGCCCCGTCTTCCTGCTGCATTAGAAGGGTGTTGCTGGAAAAAGGCAGCATCCCTTAGCTTGCAAACGTAGAAGATAACTTAGGCTTCCTGCTCTCGTAAATAGGAACAGCATCAGTGACATCGCAGAGGTGTAATAACACAGGTCATCTCAGCAAAGTCGTAAGAGCTTATCTTAGTGAAAGCATTTCATTTAGCCTGGCGAAGGGGAGGCTGAGGGGAGACCTTATTGCTTTCTACAAGTACCTGAAAAGAGGTTGCAGTGAGGCAGGTGTTGGTCTCTTCTCCCAAGTAACAAGTGATAGGACGAGAGGAAATGGCCTCAAGTTGTGCCAGGGGAGGTTTTGGTTGGATATTAGGAAAAATTTCTTCACTGAAAGAGTGGTCAGGCATTGGAACAGGCTGCCCAGGGAGGTGGTGGAGTCACCATCCCTGGAGGTGTTCAGAAAACATGTAGAGGTGGCACTTCAGGGTGTGGTTTCTGAGAAACGGTGGTGTTGGGTTGACGGTTGGACTTGATGATCCTGGACTAGAGGTCTTTTCCAACCTTAATGATTCTATACCAACCATTCCTTTTGGCAGTTTTTTGTGCTGTATTCCTGCTCAGTTGTCAGGAGGTATGTGAGTGGATGAGAGCACAGTGAATGCAGGTAGGGGTATTGGTGTCAGCGTTGTTATTTTTTATCTCCCTTAGGAGCAAGTCCAGCGTCAATTCATTAAATAGTTGCCTTGTGGAAAATGTGGGAGTATGTATTTGTATCTCAGAATACCTTTTTTATCAGGCATTGCTACAAGCCAATGCAACATTGAAAGTCCATATTTTTCACTTTCTTGGCACTTTTACATTAAAGTTTCTTTTGTGAGGATGATGTAGTGCTTACTATATAGAGTGTAGCCAAAATCAACTTTCAGAAAGTATTTATGTATTGACTTGGTTTTAGGAAAATAAATAATTAAAACTACTAAATTATTTTATAAGCATGTAGTCCAGTCTAAGGCCTGTTAGCTGCCTGTGGAACCTGGAACAGTTTCTGTAAAATAAATGCCTTTTAGTTCTCTGCAGAATCGGAAGTATCAAGAAAGACCACTGGGGGGAGCACATGGCTTGTGCAAACGCGGCGTCTGTGGGGACTCCGGAGATCTCTTCATAGACAGCATGGGAAGTTTGGCCACTTGGGCATCTAAAATTTAAGAATTATTTGGTGCCTAAATAATTACTGAGGGTTCAAAAATTAATCGTATTCCTTGTGGCATCTGTGCTAAAGCTATACCTCATTCCTAATTTGTCCTTTCCATTATCTTGTGGCCCCTACTTTTGCTGTCATCCCCCCTAGCTAAGCCCCGTCCCTTTTATCACCCTTTTCTTTCTTATCTTTTATTTTCAATTACCAGCTTCAGCTATAGTAACTTTTACTCCTGCAGCCTCACAGAAAATCCAGTGAGGTGCAACCTGGGATCCCAGGGGAACAAGGCTGCTTGTAAACCTGTGCTGTGAGATGGCGAGAGATTTCCCTGGCAGCAGGATAACTGAGGGGCAATATCAGGAAGTTGGGAATCTCATGCTGCCAGGCAAGAAAGGGCACATTACATTTGTGTGGGAATCTGTTCTGCAATGGTTAAGCTGGGCGTGGGCTCTGTCAGCTGTTGGGAATTGCCACGGTAGTGACGCTGTGGGCCACAGTGGTGACGGATCGCTGATGTAGTACTGCCATTTGTATGAAATGGGCAGAACAGTGGGATGCTTCCTAGAGGGTCTTGCAGAGAGGCCCTCGGTCAAAACACAGAATGATGTGAAAGTTTTCCTTTGAGAAATTTCAAAACGAACTGCACGGGAGACATTTTGCCTAGGGGCCAGCCTAAGCCCAGTCCAGGAGAACGCCAAAGTATGACCAATGGAGATGGGAAGAGCCCCAGAACTTTTATGTGCTGTTCTGCTCCATTTGTATCAGATGACATGCCAATATAGCCATAGCCACAAAAGCCCAGGATAAACCTGGGAAATGTGGAAAAAGGAGAGAACAGGAGAATTTCCTCCTTTCCACCCCAGTGGAATCAGCTGCTGTTCGATTTTGAAATGGACAAATTTAACAAGGTGTGGTTTGGTGCCCATCCTCATGGCCAAGTCCTGATGCAAGGGTAAGTACCGCCATATTAACAAAGCGACAGCTCAAGTGAGGTGTCTGAACTAGTCTCTGCTTACTATTCTGCATGATGCGAAACAGAAAAACTAACATACCATACGGATCAGATTCACTATCATTAGCCAGTTACAGCTCTCTCTTTTCAACTAGTTGTATCTAAGGCCATATGTTCGTCTATAAGCTTGGCCTACACATACACTTTGCACTGTAACAACTAGGTTAATTAGAAGCATGAGGTTTTATCAAAATAATTACGTCCTCAGTAGCATAACCGGGTGCAATCACAGGGTATACCTTACTTCCAGTATTTAGAGAAATAAAGAATATCAGCATAAACACTTCAGTATATTGGTTTTACTTTTTCACCAGTAAGCTAAGGTCTTGGTTGGATATTATCCCACAGTTTTACACTAAGGTAAATTCATTTATACCCAGGCAAGTGCAACCAACAAATTTCATGTTCATGAAATTCTACAGTGAGGTGCTGCACGATGTAGTGCGCTTCACATTGATTTGTGTGCAATTATAAGACAAATAGGTAGAGGAAAAAAGAAAAATACTTATAAAAACATACATCGATAACATTTCTTTTTAATAGTGGAATGACAAGCTGATTTATTAGGCACTGAGGTAGCAATGAGTGATGCATGGACATCTTACATACTCAAGGCCTCAGTGTGCCACATTTATTAATATTTAAGGCAAGGAAGAAACAAGTATGTGTCAGACTACCTAAGCATAAGCCCTAAAATTACAAAATTTTAATCTGAAAACTGATCTCTGATTTCAAGAGCATAAAATGAGCCTTAAAATTGTACAAAAATGATTGTATAGTAGTTAATCTAGAAGACCACCAACTGGCATTTACTTTTTAATTGTATGTATTCCATTAAGCCGCCAAAATGGTCTTCCGGCACTTCCCCTATCATATTGTCCACTTATTTATAGGAAAGATGTAAATAATTAATACTTTTTAAAAGAAAACCTAAAGAAATAAAACCTTATGCTGTTAAACCCACTAATATTTAGAACAGGCAAGGCAAATAAAATGCATTAACCTCCAAATAGATTATTTCAGGGAGAAAATCTACATAACTTAAAGCATTAAATATGAAGTTTTCAACTTAAATGTTACTGTCCAGAAGAAGAGATAAAACCCATCAATTCACAGTAGGAGGTGGAGCATTCAAGCCAGTCACCTCTGTTTGGCATCTTGATACCTGCATTAGAGATGGTTCTACAAGACAGGCAGTTTTGTCTCCTCTTCGGTCCAATTACGTTTCACAGTGAGGCAAAAGGAAAACTCACTGGCTGTAGAGTTCTTCTCTAGAAATCAAAGTATTTGAGATTTCTTTAATAGATTTGAAATACCGTATTTTATCACCTATAATTATACTAATAGAGGTCTTTCAATCCTCTTCAGACAGAAAAGTCTAAAAAAGAACTTTAAGAGAAAAGTAGATCTTTCATTAGTTTTCAGTTGCTTAAAAGCTACGGATATCTACAGCCGAAGATAGCCTCTACGTTGTCTTTGTCTGAAAGCACTTCCTAACTACTTCCTTTAAAATGACAACACCTGTAGAAATTAATCACATCTTTAGTCTTAAATACATTTCTTAATACATACATAGTCTTAATATATTTCTTCCTGAGTGTCCCCAAAATATAGGCTAATTATTTGGCTAATGCACTTTCTTTACTTACTTGGTTTAGATTCAAATCCAAATTAGGTAAAGAATTGACCAGGAACATAAATGCACTGAAGATGAAATACACCCTTTGCACATGTGAGGGTTACCCTCTGGACATTTCTGTGAAATACTTCAGCTGCTTGCCAGGTGTCAGATCAGAATTTATTATTCTACCTGCATAAACCATTATCAGCGATGAACTAGTGTATTATCACCACGGATCTTTTATAACCAGTGTTACCAGTCTCCTACTCCAAGGTGCTGCAGTTCATCAAAAGTATTTTCAAACCTAAATTATTTCAAATACACCATGACTGTATTTATGCTTTAAAAAAAATTTTTTTTTTTTAAGCTTAAAAACTTAGTGTATTTGCAAAACCATAAATGTTTATGTATTTGTTTAGGAATTATGAAACAAAAGGGGACAACTTATACATACCCTCATACTGAATCGGCTTTATATTAAAATCTAGACAAGGAAAAATACTTTCTACTTTGTTTGGGACCTTTTAAATCTAGTCTCAACTTCAGAATAAGATTTTACTTATATCTTACTCATATTTAAAAGCTGAATTTTACTTCAGGCACATCACTGTCACTTTGATATAGCCAGCGATTTAATTCGAGATGAGCCCAATGTAGTTCTTAACATGGATACATTTTGGTTCCCAAGTAATGCTTTGAAAACAGAAGAGCTGGGTCATTACAATGTTCATTCTACTGTACAGTAAACTGAAATGTGGCATGCACTCAACTTTGTTCACCTCAGCTGTATTACTCCCTGAAAGCTGGAATTCTTCTTGACTCTAAAATTTGATCTACAGACACAGCTATGTTGTTGGCATACGTAAGAAAAAAAACCCATTCCTTAGAAAACTTGGTGTACCAGCTGAAGTATAAGATATGCCAACAAAATGACTCTTTTGCAAGGATAAAGAACATTTATTTGGATTACTCAGTATAGCTGTATTAGCAAAGTCTTTACAATGCCGATCAACTCCAAGAAAGTTTATACAGGTCCCAGAATATCCTGCCCCTCTACAATGTCAGCATTTGCTGCAGAACTCCTATCTAGAAGAAAAAAAACCAGCTCCCACGGCTGGCAAGCAAACTAAACCATGAAGATCAAACTGACTACACAGCAGTGCGTTATTACAGCTTCAAAAATGAACTGGCCTGCTCGTCTCAGTGGGACGCCGAGTTAATGCGCTCCTTCTGGCATCCCACAGCATATCTCCTGCAAGCAACACCGTTTTCCCTTCCAAAAAAAAGTTCCTCCCAGTAGCTTCTGCAATTAAAAAATCTGCAATATTCTAAATATGTGCCAATGACTTAGATTAAAAGTAATTCATTATGAAACGTGTAAGAAAAAAAGACCCTGTCTGAGTTCTATCCAGCTTCATATATAATTCATTCAAAAATCATTTTAAGTATAGCTGCCACAGAACCCTCTGGATGCTATTTGAAAAAACAAAGCCACCCGTGTAAAACGCACCCTTCAGCGTATGGCAGAGTGCATTTGGCATCTCATTTGTGCAGTCCTATTAGTCCTGGACTAAATATTCTGATCGTACATCAGGCATCTCTGCCAATGCAGTGAAAGAGCAAGGTTAGAAACCATTAAGGCATTAAGGGCTTGGTGACAGATCCCTCTCAGTATCTTAACATCTGAATCAGTTTTACTGTGTATATCACTGTGATACCGCAGTGAAATACCGGTCAGAAACAGTAACTTCCAGAGGCATACGTTCTGTCCTTATAAACAAATACATATGTGAGTACTGTCAACCTTAAGAAATTAGAGTTAAAATTCAAACGCCTGATTACATTTGCATAGTTGTGAAAATTTATTAGTTACAGTGTAATGAAAATCAACTTTTTTTGGTACAGGCAGAAGTAAAAACATATATAGAAAAAAAATCACAGCTTTAAAAACTGGCTTACATTGTTTAAAATGAGTAAATCTGGTTGTATTTCAAGGCATTGGACTTTAATACTTAAATTTATGCCAAACCATCACACAGTGCAAGAAATATTCTGCAATAGTACGAATTCCATACAGCAGTCTTCAGAGTATTTAGTCTCACAGAATCTCATGATGGCAAAAAAAAAAAAAAAATGTGCTGAATATTTTTCCATTTAAACACAAAACATTGTTGAAGTTAAATTTTTTCTTTCTTTACATACTCTCTATTACAAAAATATCAAATTGCGAATTTGACAGTGTATTCTACAAATAAATGCGCCATGGACAATAGGAATTGCAACTTTGGGACAGGTACTTTACAAAGTGTATTATAAAAATAAATTATATGGCAAACATCAAACAAAATCAAGCACGTGCCTTAGGCTTTGCAAATAAAAGTGAAATTCAGCTGGCAGAAAGACTGCTTCTCTCTCTCTCTCTGACTATGTACTTTCGAAACATCATCAAGGCCCTTCACTCTTAACGCTCTACCAAGAAAAAAAATATATAAAATCTAACGGAAGCAATAAATTCTTCCACGAATAATCAGTAGCACAAGTGACCCTGGTGTTGATGGTAGAGAGCTTCTACAGTGATCCATCCAACTGGCAAGGAGGGTAGTGCACACAGAGAGCACGTAGTGGGGGCGGTAACTCATCTAGAGTTCATGCGTAACTGGTGAATGATGACACTCTCTAAAAGAAAAGATAGCAAAACATTTGGTTTTATGTGACTGCAAATGAATTACAAGTTACTTTAAAGAAGAACAGTTACAATGGCAGTGCAAAGCATTTTTCTTCTAGCAATGTCTCACAGGCTCTCTCTCACATCACTGGTTGATAAAAACTGTCCTGGCTAATGCTACAGAGGGAGACTAAGTTAGTACCAGGCTAAGGCTGGGAGGCCCTTGGCTTCCACTTCAATGTCAAGACCATATTTGGTCATCCATAGGGAAAAAGAATGATACAGTTGGATGGATTAAACCACAAGGACACCAAGGTTCCAGTCCCACACCCGAATCAGGTAGAGGAAGACTTGGGAGTTGGGTCTCTTGTATCCTGTCTAAGCAAATCCATCATAAATCTGCTGGCAACTCTGAAATTGGGATGAGGAAGGGGTATGGGGTCATTTCTCATTTTTTCTTTAAATTTGGCTCAGAAACCTATGCTGGTTTTATTCAGCAAGTCAGCTTAAATTTTGCTAATGACTTCAATGGGGATAAACTTCAGCCACAGTGTGCTAAACTAAGTGTTGGCATTGTCTTTGGAAGGCTGGGTTTAACTTTGCCCTGTGTGTAATGTAGGAGATCCCTGATCCTGATTACTCTCCGGGTCCCGCTGAAATACTAATGACCTGCTCTTCTGGTCTTCTATCTATCTACATGGCTCTTACAGGCAACTTTTTCAATATAAGAATTCAGCTATCAATGACATTTTTATCTGAAAAGGTATATTTTATGCATTTCAAATAATATAACTGTACCAGTGCTAACTAAAAACATATAATAATACATTTTCAGAAATATTCATCCTCTTAATTGAAATTATTTTTCTTAAGATTCTTTCCTCTCTTAATAGTCTGAAGATTTTTCAAAATTTACACGACCCAAGAAATGACACTAATCACATCATTACTCCCTTTTACATTTTTATTGACTTCTGCTTTTGTCAGCTTCCTAACTAATATCTGCGAGGTGTTTGATTAAGTTACATTCTAAGAAAGAAGAACCGAAGTGTTTCCCATGTACTCTTAATGCCAGAACTTTGCCGCTAGATGGCAGATTCCAGTGGTGCTTTTCCTACGCGGTGAATCAGAAAAGCGGGGCTAAGGCAACATTCGAGAATATGTTAAGGCAAATGAAATAACAGAATTTCCCAAATAGAAAGTATTTCTTTTCCATATTATTTATCAATAACCAATGAGCTTCAACAAGATATGTATACCAGTTCTACCACATTTGAGTAATGAATGTGAAAGAACCATAAACTACAGTAAGATTTTTTTACCTTACAACCAGTGGTGTTCTCTAACTTCAAGCTCTTGTGGAATATGATGTAAAAAGCTGCATTTATGTAATATCAGATTGTAACCTCAGGTGAACTCTCCCATTAACTTCAATGAGAGTCACACGAGCTCTATACGAAGCATTTTTTTTCTTAATATTCATTATGAACATTCTATTGAGTTTAGATAAAACATTCTAAAGACTAATGGGTAGCAGGAAAATATCATGCTCCCTGCAAGGGCTCAGTCACTGAATGAACAGCAAAACTACAGTAGGTTTCTGAATCAGTCTTCTTCCTACAGACCAAATAGAGCAATTATGCAGAAAAGAGTAGAAGAAATGATTAAAAAAAAATAATTTCCATTTCTAGTATTCATTTGTTCATTCATTTCTTACAAATGTATATGTATGCTCTTTGTTTGTGTACGTTGTTTGTATTTGAAATGCTCATATATAACAAAATATATATTATACACACACACACATATATACACACACACTCTCTAGTTACTAGAAGAGATCTGAGCAGTTATTAAGCTAAAATTATAGTAGGGCAGATTTTGTCAGAGTTCTGTTGGACCACCCCTGTAGAAATATGATTATATCTGTAGGATATGATAAGATAAATTTTTCCAGGGTTATAGATGTGAATATTTCAAGGAGCTATGAATTCACTTGAACAAAAAAAAAAAATTATTTTAATGACAGGAAAAGAAAACAAAGTTAATGTAAAACTGCTAATTCTACTTTCAGTCCCAGTGATGTAAATCGCAGCTTCTCCAGGAAACACCTCATTAATAGCTGGCCTATGGAAAATACCAGTTCATATAATGAAGCCCATCAATGGACATTTTAACATTTGAAGTTTAATTTTGTCTTACAATATATACAAACAAGTAACAGCAAGTAATACAAAAATGTCTGTACCACAGACAACGCAGGCCCAAGCAACAGAAGAGAATAATATATCAGTATTTCTACTCTTACAATCCTGAAGAGAGTTTTTAAAGTGAAAAACCATTCATACCTGAGTGATTCATACCCGACTCCCAGAGCTGATAGCTCTGCATCTGAGAGCAGTTAACCCTGATTGCATCTTCCAAAAAGCCAAGCAAGTGCAGTGTGTAGGGAGTAAGATTCAAAGCGAAGTTAACATTCATGATGAGAAGTGTTGCATATAGATTTGCCTGAGAGAGCTCAGGCAAAATTAAGGGAAAGAGGATAACTCGCACTGACATAGGGGAGAAAAACATTCCCCTAAATGAAAACAAGTTTGAAAGATGAGCTCACAGAAACTCCTGCCAGCAAACTACAGGTTTCAAAGCAACTCAATGAAATCGGCCACTGATGTGTGATGGGAACATATAATTGGTCTGAAAATTGGCCTGACTGTTGCAGCTTATGCCAAGCACCTGAAACCCAGCACGACAGTAGCTTACTCTCTTTTAAAGACATGCTCTTCCACATCTGATCAGAATTACTGCATATTCATGTAAATATCAAGCATGTTTTAGAACATGTGTAGCACATTTCAGGGAGTAACCTATGACCTGGCATCCAACTGGCATGAATCAACATATTAACGTGATTTTAGAGATTACTCACATGATGCTAATTACTATATGCTGTAAGTGGTTTGAGGTTTAAATATGGTAACATGCATACTCTATGGGCATACTTGGAAGAGTCACAAAATGTTACTTGTTTTTTTGAAAAATCTCACTAATGGGTGTCACAAAAGGGAAAAAAGGTGGGCATATAAATCAGAATCTCTGTTTTTCTTCTATTATTTACTTAGCATGTTTACCAAACTGAGAGAAATCCCCCAGGCATCAGGGTTGAAGTTCTGTGCCCCCTCATTTTCAGTCACACTTACTCAAATGTATTGCTCTGCTAATGACTATGTTAGCAATACTCACATGTAACAGTAATTCAGGTGATGGGATCTAATGTAGGGAATGCAGTGGAAAACCTATTAGGAACTAGATTTAAAATCACAGAGATCATCTGGAGAACTGAGAGTGCACCTTCTAAGTCCATGTGTGCTGCTCATGAATGGGTTGGCATTTTCCCTGCTCTTCCCCCTTTCCACCTTACTGCTGTCCTAAGCCATATATATGTTCCCACTGCTGGGCTTGAGTTATCAAGACTGCTTACACAGCCACGCAGTCAGCCAGAACAGGGCATCTCTCCAGCTGACATTGAATCCTACCAAAAATACAAAGATTGCTTCTCAGCCAGCTCAATTCTTGATGAAGCATTGTAACTATCATTATTACTCGTGACTTGAGTGCATTTGGCTACTGAAACTGTTCCACTTCATTGAAAAAAAAAACAATCAAAAATCAGTACAGAGAAAACAGTAAGAGAGAGAGATCATGAGGATGAGTCATTCTAGATGGCCACCTGGGAAGAGGAAGGCTTGGTTTCTGCACTGCAGTGCAGTAATGTGGAATACACAAGAAGCCCTATAAATAAAGGCCCCAATATTTTCCTATGGATTGGTGTATCAGAGTTTGATTCTTTGGTGCCTAGTAAAATCCGAGGTCTGAACAGAGCTTGTCCTTGTGGTATTTCTGACATCACTCTCTTGTGTTCATTCTTTGATTTTGTATGAAGGTGAGCTCATGCTACATTCTTCCATGTGGTCAGGCACTGCCAAGGTCTTGCTCCTCTTCTCTGTTGCCCTTTTCATCAAACTGGAAGAACTTCTTATTCTGGAGACCCCTATTGCTTTGTCAGATTTGGCTGAAATTGTTGGTATATTTAATATTATTCATCAGTGAAGGACAGATGGAGGGATGGATGAACACAGACACTTCATCCTTCATCTTATAAGCCTTCTTTTCACAAAAGGCCAGGCTCAAAGGCAGCCTTTGGAACACGGACCAGAATACGGGGGGGCTCCCTCCTTCTAGTTCAATATCCTGACCACTCAACCACTCTCTTGTTTCTGCTCAGCGAATACTGAAGCCCTCCATGTAGAACAGCACAGCCTTTACAGGAGGGAATGAGAATGCCACCTTCTTTGGCCCCACCTGTCTGTCAGTGCCATCGGTGAACCTGCCTGGAGCTGATGTCAGTTTGAGTCTCCTCAGATAGTGGTGAGAAGGGAGGGCCTGTTTCCTACCTTTGAAGACGGGTTTCAATCAAAAGGATTTAAAATAAGCAGCACCACCCCTACATTTGTGTGGTATTTGATTTTCTAGGAGGCATTCATGATTCCACAATCACTTTAAAACAGCCACTGGTTTCCTATGCCTTCCTTCCTTATTTTTCCGGCCCGAGAGCCTGCAACTAAGCTGTATTAAAGTTACCCTTTATGCTTTGTGCTAGATTGCTTTTAGTTCAGATCAGTTCCCCAGTTAAGTTCAAAGACTTGTGCCAGCTCAAGGGACAACCACATGGAAGTGAGTACTTTCTTGGCTGGAGGTGACAAAGCCAGGACTACAGCTTTTGACTCCAGTGTGGGGTTACATCCTGACTTCAAGTGACCATGAAATTGTGGCCTGATTTAAAGCCCGTAGAGCAAATACAAGAATACCTAGGTTAAGGATCTCCATAAGGTTCAAAAGCTGCAGTGCTAATTAAGCCACAACTGAAACACTGGCTAGACAAGGGCAGCGCAAGAAGTTTAGGAACACCTTCAGGATGCCTCTGGGGCTTAGGCACTGTCTTTAGACTCGATTGTCTGAACTGCCTTCTGGAACTGAATGGAGAAACTTACTGTAGTCACTAAACATAACTGTCATCAGATTCAGAGGAAATTCCAATACAATAGAGAGAGTCACGCTTCAACTTCTAAGACTGCTGAACTATGGGCTTTCTTTTTCCTTCATCTTACCCTGCTTCTACCTTTAAGAAGCAAGAATCTCAGGTCAATTAAAACAGACGGTAAAAATTATGGGTACAACTAAATACCTATTTCTAGCTAATGGTAAAGCTGGTTGTCCAATTCCAACCTTTTGGGCTTCTGCTATGGAGCAAAGGTTCCTTTTTGTTGTGCTGCCCCTGGGGAAAATAACAGGATCCTTGGTCTGGTCTGTCCGGAATTTCTTGAGTCTGTTTCATGAGATCCTACTGACTGTACAAGAGTAATCCCCACCTTGTGCCCACAGTTCTGGTTCAGTTGTGCTAATCTGTGTGTCCTGGATTTCAGGTACTGTAAGGCTGGCTTGCTTCTTCAGGTGAATTAGTTTCTTAGATCTCAAGCAGAACAAACAAATTTTTCCACCACAGGCACATGTAGAATATTGCCTTGGGTACAGCAACAGTTAACTAAGGAACTAAGTTCCTTTGAAAAAAGGATCCGAAAAGGAAGGCTTAAGGCAGCTGTAGTTCATCAGTGTATCAAGCCACATTAGCTTGGGGCTCATGTTTGCAATATTATTTAAATGACTGTTTTGACCTGAAGACTTGCTTCAGTGCCAGTATTTAGAGTGAATATCCAGCAAAAGCCTCTTAATAATGTGTTTTCTTCTAACATCTGCTAAGCAGTCTATGTTACAATAAGAACAGTAAGATCTCGGCAACAATTTATTGACAAACTGAGCCTTTTAAGTGATAACAATTAGTTGAGAGGATCTGATATATTTCTGGCAGAGTAACTCACATTGCTTGCTAATTCCAGTTTCCAAGTTTCATCTGAAATACTGGGACTTGAGTGTTACGAAAAATGCTACTAATACGAATCTGATTTTCAGATGTCACAGGAACCAGAACCTTAAAATTAGCAGGTATTGCAGGTGCTACACATGTAAAAATTGAAACCTATGCCTTTTCTGATGTGGCAGCAGCTCTTACACCACAGACAAAATGCCCTTCACGTGAATAATAAAATGCCAGCTTTATGCTGGGATAATGGCCATATCTGGATCTTTAAATTGGAAAGCAATGCAAAGTGCAGACGGAAGACTAAACATTGCTTGGACTGAATATAATTTTGCTGACCTTCTGTGGCAGATTCTTCCATCAAACCTCTTCTCCCAGACAGAAAACCATTTAGTATTTCACCCACTGGTGCATTTTCTTTTCTGTGAATTGTATTTCTGATTTATTGGTGGTCTTCCTGCCTTGCTTCTGAAAGCTATTCCTAACCACTGGGTCCTTTACAGCTTGCTGTAGTGGTTGAGGTATTATATGAGCTTTAAAACCATCATGTATCAGTCTGCTTGGCTCCATTTCTTTTGGTTGTGACTTTCTTCTGTGGAAACTGATCACTTAATGGAAATGCCCTTTAATAACTTTACTGTTATTAAATAAACAATCATAACAATCATCAGCATCCACACCATTTTCATGCTGAAGCAATCCCTTAAAACATGCTTAAAAATGCAAACATAAATGAGGAAATCACAAAGAGGGAAGGAAAAACAATGAATCGCCATGGTATTATGAGGTGGTCTGTATTTAAGACAAAATACTTCAAACAACTGTGTATTCAGAGTAACTTCCATACCAAACCCTATCTCTTTCACTGTCTATACCTGAGCTGTGCCTTTAGGTAGCAATTTCTGCCACCAGCAGTCCGTGCTGACTTTCCCTCCGAGATGTAAGGAAGCTTGGCAACTACAGTTTAAATATAGCACAAGTTCATCCAACCAGGAAAACTTAAAACCTAGTGAAGTCTGGTCACTATGAAGAGTGACTTGCTTCATAGCTTTTAGTGGTCTTTGGAGCAGGCACAAATGGACTGTGTTGATTTTAGCCAGATCAATGTTTCTCAAGCTTTTTCTAGCGGCTAAACACCTTTTTGGCTCACTTGCCTTCATCTGACCCCTGAGCTGGCAGTAATCCTGTGTGTATAAGTCAGGGACCTGGTTGCAAGTGCTGTCTACAAGTGTTAACCCCCTCTAGAAGAAATAAGCTGCTGCTTAGCACTGCTGCTGCCAAAGATTTTGCAACCCCCCTACCCCCTTGAATTTTCTAACCGCCTTGAGAAAGCAGCTCACCACTGAGAAACACTGATTTGGATGGGAGACTCCTAGAGAGAAGGCTGGTCAAACAGTGCCCATCCCTTCTCTCTTCCCCTCCCTGCTGCACCTGAGGTACTAGCTTTCATTAAAACAGGACCTCAAGTGCCCTGTCTCCTGGCATTGCTTTCCTAGGCAAAGTGGCATCTCAATAATGTGATCAACAGGCAGGAAGGAAAGTGCCCCATGCAGCAGCGAAGGTGGAAAGTGGTCTGTTAAGGTGGAAGACAATCCAGTAAAAGTGACCAAACTTCCTTTGTTCTATGAAAAAAGTGACCAACTCTATCATTAAGAAATCCTGGACTAGATTAATAACCTAGTGCAGTTGCCCCATTCTCACTACCTAGGCTGAAAATCTTCCTGGCATACAAGTGCCTTTTTGATGGCCTTTTTTTTTTTAACTTCAGTAAGAAAACAAAAGGATGTTGTTACTCAAGTAGTCAGTGCACACGCTTATTAGTTTGTTGTAAGTGGCAGCTGCAGGACTCCATTAGTACAGGCAAACGTGAGCAACTACACAGACAGGGGGCTGACTTCCATGGTAGCAGTAACACCTGCAGAACATACCCCCTGAGCCACCGCCATCAGCCCTGACCCCCGCCCAGGGAGGCAGAGCTGCTGGCTGAAGATTTCTTCAGTTCTATTTTCATAGACTGAGTCTCGGCACGAGGCTCGAATTTTGTCACATTTCCTGCTCCTGGGGCTGCCACTACTGGCTTTCCTGCTTTCATACCTTTTGACACAGGAATGCGGGTGGGTGTAGGTCTCGGGGATGACCCATCCTGTCCTGTCTGCAAAAGAGAGAAACAGAGAGAAATTACATGAACAGAGGACTTCTTCTTCTCATATATGCTCATCTTATACTTTTCATTGGTTCTTCATTTACTTCTCAAGCAGCAATATCCCAAATCATGCCTATCAGCAAATTAATGTTCACTTTTGGAACCTGGCCATGGCACATACTGCTAGAGTAGGACCAAATGTGCAAAGTCAAGATCAAGTGAGTTTCCCAGAGCTCATCAGATCTGGTGTTTCGGATCAAGATGTCATGGGGATGGGAATCCCAGCAAAAATCTGATTCCACTGCATGGTGCAGCGCAGGACAGCCTTAGAGGCTACCAAAACACTGGCTTAGATGTCAGACAGGTCCAGTAGTAGCATCTTGCACAGAGACTAGCACGGGCCCTCAAAACAGCATAGCCACGTGAGGCTAATGCTGAACCTGAATAACTGCCATATTTTCAAATCTGTGGCAAGATTTCTCAGCAGTACAGATACAACTGAACTTTGCTTCCCAAAGTATGCTGGGGCCACTTATTTCTGCACTGGGAAGTGCAGGGGCAGAGGGAAGTGAGAAGGGCTGGGAGAGGGAGACGGGAAAGATTTGGATTTCCTTTTCCTGTGGCTGTGGGAGGAGGGATGTGGGAGAGGGCTCCCTCCCCTGCAAGCCCTAGCCACAGCTTGATAAACTCTGGCAAGGGTGAAGCAGGCAGCCCAGATTTCCAGGGACACATCAAGGCAGTGTGGACATGGTCATTTTACTACCTCTGCCAGCCTGATGCCCTGGACAACAGCCTACCAAGCACTTATCCTCAAGTTTGGGGACTTCAGAATAAAAAAAAACTAGATGGCCTTGAGAAATTCTTAATGATTTTTTCTTCTGGATGGAATCCATTTGAGGACCCAAGCCTGGGGCTGGCAGACCCAACACGATGCCTGCCAGGGCCCTGTGCCCTGCTGGAGCACCAGATGGAGGGAGGCCAGGCTGGCTATTCTGTATCTCTGAAAATGGCAATCAGTACGTACATTTAGGCAACCGAATCCCACTGTGTAAATGCACAAGAAGCACTTGCATAGGACAAAAAGATTCAAAAGGGCCAACTGGCATTTTCTATCTCCACTGGCCAGATAATGTTGCACATACCCTGCAAAGCCAAAACTGGAAGCTACCCCTTATGGACAATGACGTAGTGAAAATACTTACAGCCACAACAATTCTGAAAGTATAATATGTTTTATCTTCTCCAGTGTGTGATGCAGACACAAATATTAACAGTGACAAATACAGCGTCTCAACTGAATTTCATATGTGACTTTTTTCTGTTCAGAAAATGGATGAAGACTTTCATCTCACGAAAGAGAGTAACTTTTGTAAGATCCTGGAATCCTAGCTAGACCCATATGCTAAATGACTAAATTCTGCAACTTATGACATGTAAGCAAAATGAAACTAAACTGCTGAAATAGACTGGATTAGGGGGTTGTGTCGACTGCAACATGTATTTGCACATTTAAAAATGCACCACGAAGGAGCATTTTTCTCTCTCAAAGGATTTCCAGCCAGTAGCATCAGAGCCTTCTGTCTGTATACTGAGTATTCAAAGGAAAACCATTCCTTAATCTTCTAAGAACAGTTCAAAACCCCATGCGTACACACAAAAAAAATCACAATTGGAAAACTTGAATGCTGTCTGCCTGGCAGGAAGGAAGCCATTTTCAATAACTAAAAGCAACATTTACAATAGCAGTCTAAAAAGGCTAATATGGAACTCACATGTAGATGTCAAAACAAGTTAGGCCCATACAATTCTGTAGGGCAAAACATGCAAATGCATTCCATCAGCCTCGGAAAATATGTCAACATCCCAGGGAACCCAAATGACAAACATCTTGTACTGCCTGAAAGAGCTCCACAGTGTGTAAACATGAGGCAATCAAATGAAGTAGCTGGAATCTCAGGCATTTCTTCAGCTTTATTCACATGTAAATTATTAACTAAGTATTTGGGCGCTTTCAAGTTACTCATTTCAAGCCTAAATCAGTCAAAAGCACTTTGAAAAGAACTCTAACTTGCTTTAAATGTCTTAGTTGCCTGCCTTTCGGCATACTAACGTGTTGATCGTATGGAAGCTAATGCCTGCTTCACACGCAGCTGCAAAAGCATTTTGTATTTGCTAAATGAAATGGCACAAAGGTGGCTCTTCAGCAAGCAGTCCCCTTTGGTGAGAGCGATGGAGTAAACAAGCAGAGGACACTCTCCGGTTCACATCTGTAGTGTTTATGGCAGAGAACCCACACGACTGTCTTTCTCTTGGCCATTTCTTCCAAGAACCAAGCTCTAAGCTTTGTTCTAAGCTCCAGCCCTGTTTGTCTGTAGGCTGCTGTCTTCTGGTTGATACAGGAATGCAACTCCAACCAGAAACCAACTCTTACGCAGCTGGCATGGAGCACCTGAGACGTGGCCCCGCGGGACGCAGAGTGACGCTGGCTGGCTCTGAAGGGGCAGTACGTGGTGCTGGAACAGCACAGTGGGCCACAGCAATGTTCGTAAATACGTTACTGAGAGTGAGGTAAATACATGCAGCTGCTAAGCCAGTTAGGTCAATAATCAGCGCTCACTGCGGACCCTGAGGTTGCAGTAAGCTTGGACAGTCCCATTAAATAAGGAAGAAAAGCAATTTGAATGCACAGAACATTTAGCATATTTTAGTGGTTTATAACAGATCCTGCTTAGTGCATTTTATTGACACACACAGAGTGCTTTCATGCACACATTTACTTTTGGAATATTTTCATAACAAAGCTGCTTTTTCAGCACTTGTTTTCAATTACATCAGGGACCAGCTTGCCCTGGACAGACATGGTTCAGTTCAGTGACCTACACAGTGAGTACTAGCTTTCATTAAAACTGGACCTCAAGTGCATCTCTAGTGCCATTTGAGATGCCCTGGGCTACTCAAGCCATCTGCACAGGGCTGATAGATAAGAGGACCCAAGGAGACCTGCAGCCTCTGATAAAGCAGCTGGAAGTTAGGTAGGCTATTTGGCAGTACTTAAAATGACACTAAGTAAGTATGTTTCGGCAATTGAATCCTGAAAAGGTGGGACTTGAGATCTAGTCAATACAGTCAGTGGAGCCCAGTGAGCAATTCAGCTCACGCTGAAGCTAGCAGCATCTGCACTGAAACACTCTCCAGTCTCCACGGAGCCAGGGCGCAGTGCTGACAAGGGGACTGACAACTAGGGTCTGACTCAGTTACCCGCACCGAGGCATCTTGTAGCATCTGAGGTATCTCATCAGCTTCCACTGCAGGAAAGTACAGGTCTGTGTTACACCTACCAGCCTCAGCTGGTAGGTCTCAGCTACCATAGGGCATGCAGATAGCACCATGATCTCTACATGGGCAAGTGAGCTGACCCCTGGATCTCTAATGAATCTAACAGAAGCTTAGAGCGTATATGTGACATCTACAAAGAGCTAAATTTAGAGGCCAGTCTCAAACTAAACGCTGCCCAAACGAAACTAGCCTTATAGCTGCTTTAACGTGTGCCCAGTTAGCTCTGGCACCCAACAGCTTTTCAGCTGTGCCTTGCTGCCTCGGTCACAGGACGCTCTGCATGGTTGATGCCGTGCCACTACGCTGGCTCTGCTGCAGCCAGGATTCCCTCTGCTCCCTGCAGATTTGCATGTCACCAGATTCACTGTGTCCCCTGGCAGCGTAAACAGCCAGCGCTGGATGCCAGTCTTGTAGGAGGTGGGGAGCACAGGGATGAAGTGATTATAGGACTGACACGCATCCTGGTAACCAAAAGAAATCTGAATTCACCAGCAATCCCACAGCCAAATATAAGGCCTAAATCAAAACACAGGATATAGGCACCACAGTTGTTTTTTCCCAAAGAATATTTGTTTTTATTCTGTGGGGTTTTTAATGTAAACTCTATGAACTGTCCTGGGAACAGGGACCTGGGCTAATGTGCTAAGGCAAGACTAACAATCAGGCTACAGATTCAGGCTCATTTTGGTCTGCATATCCTCTGGTGTCAGTCTTGAATTTTTGCTTGTGCTGTGGTCGATCTGTAGTAAAAAAATTGGCTGCTAGGTCTGCTAGGGTAGTCCAAGTATTTTCCTGGGAGTGGGTTGGACTCTAATCAAGCTAAGGAGGACCAAAACCTGGTTTTTCCACTTCAGCGATAATTACCCAAATCCATAGGCTATCATATAAAAGGCAGTTACCAGCTTAGGGTTTCATTCTCTTTTTTTTTAATGAAAGTGGCAATGTTTCTGTGTTAAATGCTGAATTCAGTCCAACTGATCTAACAGTCTCCATCACATCAGCACTGGGATCCAGGATGCACCAAAGCTCCTGCCATGGAGACCCCCGTGGCTCCAGGACAATGATGGGTGGCAGCATTAGTATGCCAGGGCCAGCTGCTCAGCTGGCCAGCCCTGGGCTTGTGCAGCAGGCAGAGCACAAAGCACCTCCAAAACATTTGGGTCCAGCAAGTTCAGGTGCCCGTGGAGACACAGTCACTGACCGGTGCATTTTTTCGTTGATTGTTTTGGTTAAGTTCTCAAAAACTTCCCAAATTCTCCTTCAGGTGCCTGTGTCTTCTTTGGATCAGGGTCTCATTTTATCTAAATCAAAACTGTTGCAGAGCCAGAATAGGACTTGGATCAGGGGAGTATAAACCTCTAGCTACTCTAGGGTGTATGTCAGTGCGAATCAACACAACCATAGCACCCCTTAATCCATGGGATTTATGGGATTCAAAAATCATGATGATCCATCATGAAATCACAGCCTCTGGTTTTGGACTGACATATGCAGTGAGACACCACATCTCAGGCTGAACCTTTAAAAGTACCGTGTGTGTACCTTAAAATTAACTTCACCTGCAGTACTGAAGATAACCCTATAAATTCAAACTGGAAGAAGAGTTAAATGTTTTCAAATATGAAAACAGTAACTGAAATTTTGTTATAGCAACAGATGAGAGCTAGGAACTTCAGGATTATTTTCCCCTTTGTAGTCTGGTGCTGCATTAGTACATTGTACAGAGCATCTTGTATGAGGAGAGCTACGAAAAATATTAAAACCAGTGAGCTAAGAAAGCAGGTTTGTATCAGTTTGTAGTCTTTGATTTTATGAACCTAAACACTCAGAATTATATCAATGTTGGTTTCTTCTAGGGTTACTGAGTTACAACTTGTTTTTTCTGACTAGCGGTATTGAAATATGTTTGTAAAGTAGTCATTTGCAAAACAGATGGTGAATATTCTGGGTTTTTTTCAGGGGGTTAGGGAGGAAAAGGCACATTTGGGCTTGTTAAGAAGTTCCCTGTTCATCTGACCAGGGACCTTAAAAAACAAAGGAAAGCATAAGATAAAGTAAATCTTATGGTTGAACTCTTTTCCTTACATTCCAAATCAGGGAGGATGAAGTGGAGAAAGAAGCCACTTTTTAGCCAGATGAAAACAACAAAAAAAAAAGTTTTGTCTGCCACGGTTCAGTGCATCATCACAGCAGAGACAGACATCTAGTAAAAAAGAATGAGGAACTCTTAAAAAGTTTTCCAAGCTTCTGAGACACAAAGGAGTTTGTAAATGAATTAATTCAAGACTTTTAAAAAAATGAACAGTTGCCTCTAATATGTAGGAAAACACTGTACACTAAAGTACCTACAGTACACTATATATGTGGGGAGAGAGAGCACGCACGTGCGATCCCAGATAGATCCATATGACGAATGCAAGTTTTTTTAAGTCAGAGGGCTTAAATGGGAATGGCAGCCTCTCTCCGAAAGTGTGGAAGTGTATCTTAAATACACTTTGACATTTCAGCTTGGAAAGAGGTGGCTGAAGGGGCGTGTTGTAGGGGTCTGCAGACTCCTGAGCGGCACACACAAATGAACAGGGGATGACTATTCAGTATTTGTCAAGATACAAGAAAGAGGCTGTAACCAATGAAGGTATTGCATAAAAGGTATCAAACAAAAGAGCATTTTTCCCAGAGCCCACAACTGAATTCACTGCCCCCTGATGTTGTGGAAACAACAGTATAAATGAGTTCAAAAAGCAATTAGAAGAATAAATAGAAGAAAACTCCGCCACGGTCTATTAAACACAAAGATGTGGCTACAGGCCCTGGTTCAGAAAGAAATACCCACCTATTGCCAAAAACAGGGAACAGACGCTGAGGGAAACATTACTGTGTGTTTTCCCACTTAAAATAATCTTCCCCATAGCATCTGCTGCAGCCTCTGTCTAGCTAAAAAAGCTTTTGGACTAATACAGTACTGCTGGTTTTCTATTTTGGTTAAATTCTTCTTTCCCAGGGTATTTCCAACTAAAGCAATTCAGTAATAAACCTGGGGGGGAGGACTATCAATAAATATTGTCCAATATGTTTAAAGAAAGAGGTGAGAGACTGATTAGAGTACAAAAAAAGAAGCCAGGGTACCACCACAGAGGCACAGAGAGAAAGCAGCAAAAAATATTAGAGGAAGCGCTATTGTAATACAGTGCTTATAAAAGTTGAGAATTTCAGAGGAACAGAAAGAGCTTTACTATTCACTGGCTGAAAGAGGCTTGGAGCTATCAGCAATGAAACCGTGTCTGGCTATTTATTCCTTTGGAGTTCAGCATTTTAGCAGATACTAATTGAATTATAACTATGATGGGATTATACCAAAGAAATAACAACCTGCATGATCAGACCCACCAGCTGGACCAAAAATCATTATGGGTAGTTTCAAAAGTCAGAAACTGCACCCACCAACAACAAAAATACCGTTTCTTTTTCTGTCATCTCCATCATTCTTTGTCCCTCTCTGTCTCTCATTTGAAATTTTACACGACTGCCAGTATGAAAATAACTTTAAAGGAAATTTGCAGAAACTTCCTTTGAAAGTTACTCCTTTGGGAGATAACGCAAAAGCATACCGGCATCCAACACTGGTACAAAAATATATGAATCAGGCAAATTTGGATTTTACAGTTAAGCTCGTATCTGAAACAAATGCAGGAAAGTCAAGAGTTTGTCCTCACCCCACCCATTCTTTCCCTGATGGTGTCTCAAACCCAAACTATGGTTGCCCTTCTCTTGACCGTGAAGACGACATCATGAGGCTATGGTGCTTACCACTGATTGTGTTCCTCGGGTGGAAGACGTTGTAACAGGAGTTATAGTGATAGTACTTGTCACCTTGCTTGCTGCAGGTCGCGAGGACAGGTTGTTTCGGGGTGATCGAAGGACGGTACCAGTCACAACTTCTTTCTCTGCTGCTATGTTCACCGGTCTGACTGTTATCACAGGACTCGTGCCATCAGGTGCAGCACTGGGAGAGCGTTTAAACTGGGAACCCAAGTGGATGTGGATTTTGTTGTCTTCTGTCGTAATAATGTTGGCGTTGGTGTTGTACTTGCGGATTGGAGTCGGCACGGTTTGTTTTTCCGGTGTTACTTTGAAGACAGCTCTTCCCATGGTCATATCTTGTGACTGCGGAGAGACAGAGATTTCCGCCGGTGCTGCGGATGTTGATACTGTCATAATCTGAATTGGCGATGCAGGTCTGTCAGTGAAGGGTGCTCTCCCTCCCTCTGGGGACTTTTCCCTGGAGAATGTTGTTATAGTGACTGGAGACATAGAACGATCTGGGCCCACGGGACTTTCACTGCCTTTCCCTTTTTGGGGCATAACGTTTGGAGATGGAATGATGGTTATTCGTGGCTTCTGATTCCCCAAAGTAGGAATGACAGTGGTACTTGAAAAAAATTCCTCTGAGGTTGGACTGGTTATCTCCAAAGTAGCTGTGCTGTTCTCATGGTCTGGTGTCACCCGAATATGAAGAGGTTGACCCTGCTTTGGTGCAAGGACAACCTCCCCAGGATGCGCTGGACTACCATGGGTTCGGGCTCCTTTATCAGGAGTTCCCTGAGCCCCAGTTTCCCTCTTTCTCATCCATGGTATCCAAGATTTCCTCATTGCAAGTTCATTTGCTGCTGGAGGATACCTCTCGAGCACTGAAGAACGCTCCATGGGTTTTTTCAGACCTACCTGCCGCAGATTGCTCATGATGTGATTCTCCTCCTGGAAGGATTTCCTTATAAACACTGCGGGAGTTTCTTCTTCTGCTGCTTCACCGCTTACAGCATCTGTTTGCACACCAGTGGACGTGACAGGAACATCGACCATTCTTCGTCCATTTATGCTGGGCCTCAGAGCACGGCTGTAACGCTTAGAAAGCTCCAGCTCTCTTGTTAGGTTCAGAACTTCCTGCCCCATGCTCTTGTTTTTATTTTCTTCTTCCATAAACCTTTGCTGCAAAACTGAATAATCGACTTGGAGCTGAGAAAGCTGGTCTTCTTTGTTCATCAGCTCATGGATTTTTTCCTTAAGAGCTTGAACTTCTGCTTTCAAATCTCTGCTTTTGGCCTCTTCCAGACGAAACCTATGCCTCAACTCTGCCTCCTGGCTCACTGCTTCACCTTTTTCTATTGCTTTTGTTTTGGCAATCTGGAGCTTCATCTCCTCCAGCTGTTGAGAAAGAAAGTTGGCTTTATCCTGCTCAGTCCTAAATTTCTGCTCTAACTGATCATATTCATCTTCTGTTTTCATCAAATCTCCTTCAACCACTTCCAATTGTTTGAGACGTTTTTTCAGTCTTTCAATTTCAACCGTAAGTTCTTTTATCTTGTTGTCTTCGTGACAACCATGCTCTGGTCCCTTCCTGGTTCGACCCCTTGTAATTTCTCTTTCTACTTCCTCCATACCATCAATTCTTTTCTTTAACAGGTCAACTCTACAGCTTAGTTCAGAGGATTTTTCTTCTTCACTTCTCAGTTTGCCAATTAACTCATCCCTTTCCTTTGTCAAACTAGACACTTTTTCCTCCATTTCAGATTTCAGTTTCAAAAATTTCTTACTTTCTTCTATCAGTTTCTCTGTTACATCCATAACCTTCCCTTGTTCAACTTTAAAATTCTTGTTTAGACCCTCAACCTTTTTTTCCTCCTGTTTTATTTTTTCCATCATGTTTTTTCGTTCATCAACCAACATTACAGTAAATGACTTCAGCTTTGTAAGGTCATCTTTTAAACTCATTTCAGCCTTTTCCAACTTGCTTTCTGATGCCTCAAGGTCTTTCACTCGAGTCTTCACCACTTCCAACTCATTTATCAAATCCTTAGTCAAATTCTTTTCTTTCTCCAAGTTTAAGTGTAGCTGGGTGCATTCAGACTTACTTTTACTGAAAGCCTCTTCCAGCTTCTCTAGTTCTGACATTCTTTTCTGCAGTTTTTCCACTTCAAGTTTCAACTCTTTGCTATGGTGCTCTTCCTCTTGCAGTTTATTTTTCAGCTCTTTACACTGGGATTCGGTTTTTGTGATCTCTTCATCTTTCCCCTCCATTTCAAGCACACGCTTGCGGAGGTTTTCCACTTCTGCCATTAAGCTAGAGTTACCGCATTCCCCTTTCGCTATTTTATCTCTTAGTTCTTGAAGTTCCTCCTCAGCTTTTTGAAGACTCTTGTTAGTTTCTTCTAGCTCCTCTATTCTGCGAGTCAAACCCACTAGCTTAAGCCTCAGCTGTCTATTATGTGACTCTTGATTAGCCAGTTTAGCAGTCATCTCCTCATGTTCTTGAGAAAATGATGATGTTTTGTGTTCAAGTTCTGCCTCTAACTTCATCAGTTTTTGTCCATCTTCTTTTGTTTTTGCACTAATAATTTTAAGCTTTTCTTCTTCTTCCTTTAGTTTTTGGTTTAAGTCCTGTATTTTCTGGCTTTGTTGACCAAGTTGTTCAATATGCATTTGTCTTTCATCCACCAGCATGAGTGCGAATGACTTGAGCTTGACTAGTTCTTCTCTTAGTTTATTGAGTCTTTTTGTATGTTCCTTCTCCTTCCGCGCTTGATAGATCTTCTCCTGCTCAAGAAGTTTCTTCAACCTGAGACAAATTAGAAGAGATGTATTAAACTAAAATATATATCTGTGCGCGTGCATATTTCTCCATTTTTTAAATCACCTTCATTTCATGAATTTTTTTTTTCATTAATAACCTAGGTCTTTCAAGAAATAACTACCTACTCCAGTTATATTCCCGAACCAAATATCTTAATTTTTAAAAGTTAACTGAAAACTATATAAAATCGTCTAGAAATCTGAAAAGTGGTGAAATTTTATACATGTATAGATAAAGAATACGTCAGGTTTTAATTCCTTTACATTTATTTCGCTGTTAGGATGATGTTGGTAGAAGTATATAATATCGCAAAAGGACGGCTATATCTACTCACCAATCCATTTATACCAAACTTGTTTTACAAGGTGGATTCCTCTTTGTGTCTTGCATACACAGAAATGTGTAAAATAAGATAAAAAATGAAAACTAATTGCTGTATGCAGCCATAAATAAATAGATCAATCCTCGTTATAAATAAACCAGCAGGACAGAAGATTACATTAGCACACAACTGCTAACCATCTGGGCATCACAGGCATAAGAAATTAGCAGAAAGATAAATTTGCCAGCACATTGACTATTACGTTAAAATGTTCCTTCTTCCAGGAACGTTTCCATTCACAGTAGTAGATTTTGTGGACTGCAAGGGTCAGACTAATGAAACCTTTAGCTACAGCTAACATCAGCTGGAAAATGCTCTCCTTTATATAGTTTGTAAAGCTGTATTTTCAGAACATATAAAAGCTCACGATACATAAGTTAGGTGTATCCTCAGAAAGATAATAAAGACCTACATCCTCCAGCCTTACCCATGCAATATTTCAACGAAGAAATTATTAGCAATGTAAGTATTTTTTATCTGTGATTTATATTCAGGGTACGTTGACATTGGCACAGGAAGTGCCTGCACATACTGTAAGCACAGATTTATGAGGATGGTGATCCTCAACTGACAGAGAGGTACAGATAACACAGGGATATATCCCCTACTAATGTAAGAACCTTATTGTAAAAGGAGCAATACGACTCAGAAAAGCAGACACAAGTATGCATGCTGAATTTACTGTAAAATTATATGTTTTTCAAACCACTGCCAAAGTACCTGCAATTCCCATATCCCCTATCAAGACACGGGTAATGATTCAAATCCACTTGCTTTTCTTACCCTATGTCTGAAGCTTTTCAACTCCTCTGTAACTGAGTCAAGCAGTGAAGGGGTAATAGCAGAGAAATATACCACCTGTTAACTAACTTGCACTAACTGGAACATCCATATCTTACCAAAGATTGACTTTTATCGGCATTTTTATCTTCAGTGCTGGACTGTAGATGGTAGAGGGTGAAGCACAGATTACTCTCTGCTGCCCCAGCAATGAAGTGGTGCAAAGAGCTTTGGGGCACAATGTCTTACACAAAGGATGTCTCCCAGAGCCCTCACCTGAAACCTTAACTCATAACAACAGCCATATTAACTTAGTCTTCCAGCAACTGTTAATGTTTGACTCCTTCTTCCTCGGGGACCAGAATGAACAGGAACTGGAAAGAAAAGCTATAAGAAAAGAGAAGGAAGTCTGAAAGCAGAGCACAGGATGCAGTAGGTAGGGAAGGAGAAGGCTGAAGAATACATTTGAAAACAAGAGTCAGATAGGATGTGGGAGTAAGAGAATGTAGGAACCAGCAGGAGAGAGAAAAAACAAACAAACCTTACAGCCAACCTTGCTGGGTCACAGATTATTCTCAGAAAAAATCTCTTTAGTTTTGGCAGCTCTTTGGAAGGGACTGAAAGGGCCTGCTTGGTGGATGCCTCATTATGGGTCAAGTTAGAATGTCAAAAGGTAAAAAAAGACCGGCTGCCACTCACAAAGCATGCACTTTTCACACTGAAGAAGGAACTTTATTAGCATGCAATATATTCCCTGGCTGCTCTATCACAATGGTTTATGCAAAAGTTTCTGCCAAGAACTCTTTGTTATCTCCCCCAGGCTGCATTTTAAAAGAAATAGTGTGCGTTCTTCCACGAAACACCATTTGCCGTGGACAGAACAGTGTGCCCTAACTTGGTGGTGCTCTGAATGACCCATCTCCTGAAGCCATTCAGGAGAGACTTATGTACTAGACTATGAGGTCTTAAAAACAGAGAACACTTCCAGCCTCCCTTGTCCCACAAGAAAATTTTAAGGTAACCCCTGTAAATTCAAAAAAACACAGGACAGCATTTTGTTTTCTTTTTAACAACCTTACCACTTGAAAGCCTATCTGGAGATGCTCAGAAAACTGCCTATGATTTTGAATTCCTAGGCTGTTCATAAAGGGCACCTGTGAATTTCACCCAGCAGTTGCTACAGGCGGTACACACCACCAGGCTCCTAACCAGAGTGCAAAACAATTCACTGGCCCCACGATAAAAGTAATAGAAGTAATAAGTTTAAGTTTGCTCCTCCTTTTCTATCTTCTGTACAACCCCCATACCTCAGTGGTTAAACTGGAATTTCAGAAGGATTGCAAGGTAACGTTGTCCCCTCTTGACCCTTACAACTGATTTATTATCATCAGGCTTCTCATCTGACTGCTGCTGCTAATGTTTGCTAAGTAATGCAGGCCTGCATGGGCTCCAATGCAACACTAAAAGCACCTCAGAGACTCACAGCACGTGTCTTCAATGTGTTGTCCAGAGCAACTGCACTCTGGATTGTCAAGAGGTTGAAAGCACTTGCATTCGGAGTCAAAATAAGCAAAAGGGGAAAAAAAAACCCAAAAAAACAGAACCCCAAATGTTTAATAATGAAATGTGGGGCTAGATACAGCCAAAACACTGACAAGCCAACAGTCTGGCATCCCCAGTCCAGTCCCTGTATTTGCTGTTTTGGTTTGTTTTTTAAAAGATGAGGAGAGGTATCTGGATACAATTGGATAATCTGCATTCATCAGTAAGAGCCTCGGGGATTTGGCATCTGGACCACAGCAGGGAAGCAAGCAGATCTGCTCAAGTTCCCTCTGGAAAGGGTGACTGCACGGCCTGCTCCTCTGTGGACAGCACTGCTGAGGTCTGTGCAGCACCTCTTTCTCCCACGGGTTACCACACGTATCATGTAAAAATGTGCAACCCGAGTCATTCCCTGAATACGTGGTCTTCTGCTACAATGAGGGTCCAGGGGGTCCCTCTCTCTCCTTGCTATCTGTCCTCCCCACAGTATTTGAAGAACTGCCCTACAGCTGTCCAGCATTCAAGACGATCACACTCGCGGTGCACTGGATGAATAAAATAGCAAACCCTTAGGTGTGAATATGTTCAAACTGTTAACTGCCTCAAACACCCCAGGACAATGCTGTTCCCTGATTTTGCACCACAAAGGCAGATGCCTGACCAGCACGGGGCAGGACACTGGACTACAAAAGCTACTGATGCAACCTTGCACGGTCCCTGCTGCATCGGGGAGCTGTGCCTCCTGCATCCTTCCACAGACCACAGCATTAGCTGTTCACAGCCGCTCCGGGCAGCACTAGGGAGGTACGTGGGCAGCCATGCCATGGAGTTAAGACTATGAAGACTTTTCAACAACCAACCCCATCTTGCAGAGCATGCAGAAACTGGGGTGGAAGAAGAGCAACTACAGGCTTCATTTTAACCTCCTTCATGAATGGTGTGCTGGAAGCAGACACAGAGGAGGAAGGTGGGAGTGGATGGGCAGTAATCAGGCCCTCCTTCCTTTGGGTTTGGTGCTGAAGCATTTCATTGCACAAGGTCTTTCTGCTTCCCCTTCTCTCCTCCAAGCTTCAGATTGATCATCAGAAGCACGACAGGAGGCTGATAGCTGCTGAAACCTATCCCTCCAGAGATGTGGCTTCGTTTCTATTATCATGCTTATATTCTTGTGCTTTGTCCTACCAGTTCTGACTCCCTCCTCAGGCTGGGACTAATCACTCCTTCAGGTCTGGATGGCAATTTTTCTTTAAAGCAAACCTGGCCAATACCATACCTTCCCCCCACCCCAGCTACATGCCAGCTGCCAGAAAGTCCACTTATTTTGTATTTGTTAGAAACAGTTCTGGGTTATAGCATAGACACAGTTTATGAAACAGTACATTGGGAAGAGGTGTCCAACGCATGGCAGGGATTTGGTCTGCTGCAAGTCCCCGACTCTGCTCTGAAGCACAGCTGACAGAGGACATGGATGGCTGTATCTCCTCCTTCTAATGAGAAACGCAATGTGGTTGAAAGGCTTCTTTCTGGAGCCTGCTGATTAGCCATCAGGGTGGTTTAACATCTTTAAGGCTGATCAATTCATTGAACCGATAAAGCTACAGACTTCGTTTAACCACATACACTGTTTTTCCTGCTTTATTTCTGCATATGTCAAGTTCAGTCACTGAGATGCAAAAGAATTCCACAGTACCATTTTTACAGTGTCTCTTCTCAGACCAGAGTGAGACTTCAACATGAATTATAACTTGCAGCTGGAGAATACTGTTTTCATGTTTTTTGAAAGACATTGCAATAGTTTCATACCAGGAGAGCTCCAGTGGACATCACTGGATTTTAGATGATATTTATTTTATTTGTAAACGGTAAAAGCAGGAGCAGCAGCAAGATCTTAGCTAAAAATCAAGCATTAGTTCTTGTCTACATTTGCAAAACAAATTACAGGTAGTGGTCAGTAGACATTTTCTTGCCTTCTGAAGAATCATAAACTTCATGACTACATTTGAAATACAATAAACGTAGCAAACTGGAAACTCTGAAAAACCCCTCTTAGCAGTGATAGCTGATTCGAGAAGCCATCCTCCAAAGTGGCTTCCAATATTTTAAGAAAATATGAAGAAGTTTCAGTTATCAGGTGAAAGATGCTCAGTGATTTCCAAAAACCCGCCCCTCCCCTCAAAAAAAGCATTCACTTCAGAATGTTTTAAATAGAGCATGCAAAAGTGAAGAGTCCCCAAACATTTATTGAGCATTATATCCGTGTTTGCTTTGCCCTTTCTATTTGTACTTCCATCAAGATGAGAAAACGTCACAAATGCTCATGCGACCTCTTCCATCTCTAACATAAAAAATGGGCACGCACCTACATGAGGAAACCCTGGTGAGGCAAGGCAGAGGGTGACCTGAAAGGACATGAGCTGCCCCTGCGGTTTGCGTACATGTGAACATTTTGGCACATTTCAGTCGTGTTGGCCTGGTTTAGCTCTCTGCTTTGCAAACAGACTAAGCCAAGCTTCCCAAGGTGTCTCCCAGTGCTTCACGAAGCACTCACAGGAGGGGCTAATGCAGAAAGCAGTCTGGAGGGAGGTAGGGAGCTATTTCCCCTGCAGTCTAGACAGGGGCAGCAGGAGGATGGCAGGTAGAAGGAAGCAGATAGGAATGAGGTAGTCTCTGGAAGACCTTTTAACTGAGTTCATACAGAGCCTGGAGGTCCAGAGAGCTCCTCGTTGCTGCTCTAGCACAAAGCCATCTCAGAGGTGCTGCTCTTGTAGTACCCTGCTTTGCCATTCTAATTCTGAAAAGTTTGTTGCAATGGGATGTCATGACTTCTATTTTGTGGACAGCCAGTAAGTGGGGGTTAAGAGAAGCACGTTAACAAGGACTTGGTCACTCCAAGGACAAGCTAGCCAAAGGCTGATGAAGGCTGCTTCCTCCTGGAGGGGCCAACAGCATTTCTGTCACTCACACAGCAATCCCAGGGAAGCACTGGGAAAGCAAATGTCTTGGCAAGCTTGTCTTTCCACTTCAACCCTAAAGAGTCTGCTACTGCATATCAGAGTTAGAGAGACTGGACAACTTCCTAGCAGTAGCTAGAAAGCTGCTGCCCATTAAGTGATTTGAGAGGCTGCTCACTAGAATCCCGGGACAATGAAAACCAGCAAGAAGTGGTTTAACTTAATAAAGGAGTCCCGTCCCGTCCCCCCCCCCTTTTTTTTTCTCCTGTTTAATGTACAACAGCTGATGTTGAAGATTATTTCTACAGCCACTGGGAAATCCTCCCCATGTCAGGACTATTTTTGAGTGCCTCCATGTTTGGGGCCAGGCTGAGACACCCAGAGGCTGAGTTTCAGTGATTCTGAGCACTTAGACTTTCAGCTAAAATCAGAGAGCCAAAAGGTGGTCAGGCTCTCTAGGAAGCAAAACAATCAGGCCTAACACTCAAGTTGGACAATTCAATATCAGGTAACACTTTCAAATCATAAGCTTCAGTCCTTCCCTCATATCCATCTCAACTGAGATAAAAAAAAGATGTAAATGAGATCAGATCCCATGGCAAGAAAAAGAATAAAGCACATCTGTGTTACTTTCTCCTTTCTATCCATTAAGCTTTAAAGTCAAGGAACAGAGACAAATGTTTGAATGACCTTGCTACAGCACTTCCTGAGTTGCTGTTCAGTTTATCACAGGGTCAACTCTGAAAACAAATAAAAACTTGTAAAAAAAATAGTTACCAGCTCTCGTGACTCTAAAGACAAATTTTTGTGGCTAGCTACTATACAAAGTTAAAGCATAAGACCCCCAGATATTCTTCATTGCTGAATTAACTTCCGAGAATTGACTGTATCAAATTATATCAAAAGCAAATTAATAATCTTGCTACTTCAAAACTACACGATAGCTCCAAAACTATACTGTAGAAAACATTTTATTGGCTTAGGAGGACACTCTGCTTGCCTTCTACAACAATTTTTCTCCTCTTTTTGTTTCTAAGACTGATTTTGTAAAAGTTAAAATCCAGTTTGCTGAAATAGTTCATTTGTGTTGAAACTGCCCTACTTGAACCGAACAGCGAGTAAGGGCAGTATTTTGGAATAAGAACACTTACTAGACTCAGCGTCTCACCACCTCTGCAGCTCCTTATTCCCTTAAGAAAAGCACCAAAGATCTTTAAGAACAAAACACGACAGGCTAAACAGTATTGCAACTGGACGGGCACTTTTCTCCAGCCCCCCAGTTAAGGCACCCACGTTAATTTCGCAGGTCAGCGGAGGGGAAGGGGGATGAGCAGCAAGTACGCAAACAGCATCAGTGCGAAAAGGCAGCAGCAGCAGCGCTCAGCTGAGAGATGAAATTGTGCCAAACCTGTCTCGGAGCTGCGGTTATCCTTCCCTGACCCCTCGATGCGCTGTCCGGCCGGGGAAGCCCCGCACCGCAACCCCACCAGGTGCACCTTCCAGGGCTCCAGCCAAACCCTAGCACCGGGGCTAGGTCCCGCCCCGTCCAGCCCGGGACCGAGGGGGCCGGGGCGGCGGCGGGAGCGGGGCTGCCCCAGGCGGCCCCTGAGCACCCCGGGCCCCCCCCCCGCCCCGGCCACAGACCCCGCTCCAACCTCCCGCCGGCGCCTGCGGTTATGCCCGGTGCATGCGGTTAACCAGCGAAGTGCGCATGTACAAGAACAATTAGCTCTGCTCAAATTAAAAGAAAAAAAAAATCAATGGAAAAATAAATAATCTTACCTTATAATTAGCCTTTTTTTTTTTAAAGCAACCAGAAAATATTTAAAAAAAAAAAAAAAAGAAAGGCGGACGCCGCAGCAGGGCTGCCCCGCGGCGGCTCGGCCCCGCCGCCGGAGGGAAGGCGCCCTCCCGTCTGCAAGGTGAGGGCTGCGCCCCGCCGCGGGGGCCGGGGCCGGCCCGGGGGTCCGGGGGGCCCGTGGGGGGCGGGGGGGGGCGGTGCAGCATCGTGCGGTCCCTCCCGGGGCGGGGGGAAGGGGTGGAGCCCCCCGGCGGGGCGGGAGGGGTGGAAGGGGTTGAGCGGAGCCGGTGGCTCCCTTCTGCCAGCCCTTCGTTTTAGCACCGCTTTCCCGGAGTTTATTATTGACAGCCCCCTCCGGGCTTACGGTTTATAGGTTAAGGATTAAGAAGCAATAATTCGGTCGCGGAGAACCCTTGTGAATTGCTTTCGCTTAACTGAAGTGGGATGCACAAAAGCCGTGCTTCCCAGTCCGAGCTGCCAGTTCATTCCTCTGACTCAAGAAAAGTTTCTGTTGCTTTTCTCATTTCCTCCTGGTGTTTGAAATAGCAGCGCTACCGGCGGTAAGCACTAGCTGATCTTAAGATCAGTTGATAAAGGCATGAATACATGACGAAAATCCCCTGTGGATTTAATATGCATGCATATTTGTTTTTGAAAATTCATGCATAGTAGTAAGGCTAACTGAGAGGCTGCATGAGAGGTCTGAAGCACCGTTCTGCTAGTTCCTTGCATAAAAGAAGTCCGAAATCAGCCCTTTTGTTCTCACATCAACGTAAAAGAATTTGGGGATTCCGTTTGCCTAGTGTTTCCCTAGATTGCCCACGGTCACCTTTTCAGTCTTTACAAGGGGAACTAGAAATCACTCTTAGCTTTCCCTTCCCCCTCCCTTTCTCCCTCACCTCTTCTTTCCTCTTCCCCTTCCCATTCACCTTCCTCTTTTCTGAAGAAGCATGTAATATACAAAAACACTGCAAGCATATGACGTCAAATATTATTATTCACAAAAATGTGGTAGCATGTGCTGACATTTCTGAGAAACTACCTAATTTCGTGTTCTTTCATTATTTTTCCTTAGGGCCCTCGCCTCATTCAGCATAGAGGCTGGACAATGCTCATTTGAAAAGCAGGTCCTTAATGGTTGATTTCGTACTTTTTATTCAAGGCCCAATTTACCACACACTCTTCAGACTCTGCTGAGAACAGAATTATTAATTTCTGGGTGGGAGATAGAAGCACGAAGGGACTAGGGGTTTGGTTGGGACACCTGCTCCGGGGTACGTAGGATGTGGTTTTACAGAGCGCTGCAGGGTGGGTGCTGTGTGTGCTCAGATCACAGCCCCATTTGCCTCCAGCCCAGGAATGGATGCTCCAGACTCCTGCACGTCAGAGCCCAGATCTCCAACCAGCTCCCCAAAATGAGAATCAGTCTTAGAGTGAAAAACATTCATGACCCATGTAAATGAGTTTAACGTGACTTAACTAGCAGCGTGTAGGAAATCCGTCACACAAACTCAACAGGGGTAGGGTCACATTTTCCAGGGAAACAAATACCAGCCTTAATCATTCTCTCCCTTTTTATATTCCTCTACCTCATTTACTAAATACTTTCCAAAAGATGAAGCTGGGGTCCTACAGAGAAATCATTGCCGCCTGTACACAAAGCTGATGCACCTCGATATGTTTCTACTTTTCCAGTGTCAGAGGAAAGGTTTTGGTACAAACCTAGTGTTTGATTTTGCAATTACAAATGATGACATGCATCGAGCGGACAAATGTTGTGCTTAATCTACTTACCGTGTCCTTTGCAATCCTAATAACTGTTCTGTTAGAGCTACATATTCTTTAAAAACAGGAAATTGCATACACAATGGCAAACACTAAAATAGATATCCACCATTGAAATTTAATGATGTGGCATTACATTGGTACTTAAGGAGATCATCAGAAGAGTTTAGATCCTTTATATTGCCTTGCATAAAAGTCTGCACTCTGAGTCAACAAAATAATTGATAACAATAGCAGGTTGTCAGCCTCGAGGCAGTTTGATACTAGAAAGGCATAGAGCACTTTGCAAGCAAGTTTCAAAACTATCTGCTGACAGACGGGTTTGACTGTGATCAGCAGCTGAGAGCAAGGCTCTGCCCAGTTGGCCCTGCTGGCTCTGCAGAGGGTATCTGGCCACATACGCCGTCCCGGCTGGCTCTGGGCTCTGAGCTCATTGCACAGCTTGTCCCAGTCCTTCTGCACCCACTGGTCAGTCCCAGGTTCCTCCTCACCTCTGCACTTTATTCCTAACCCCCACCTCTCTCCAATCCACAACCCTCCTAGATGTGCCCTCATATCTGCTCTGGCTCTTCTTTCATCATGATGCCACACTTGGGCCAGGCTGGAACTGCAAGTGACACATTTTCTCTCATCTGTATTTTCATGGTCCCAGCTCAGAGCAGAAACTTCAGGGATGTCAAGAGGATCCTAATATTTGTATGAGGAAATCAGCTGTGAGTTTATAGCAGTCAGCTTTGTACAGATGTGACATGAAGAAGGGAGGGGACACTGGCAATTGAGGCCAGAAGGGACCACCCATCTCATGAAGTCTGACCACCCACAATCACAGCAGCCGTGCAGTGGACTCCTGCCCACACCAGAGACCTCAAGGGATTATGTCTACCCATCACAAATTTGGCAGCAAAAAAACAGGAGCCAGAACTATAATGTGCCATGAGAAGACCAGAGGGTGGCTGAGGGCATTGCCAGTTTCGCTACCTGACAAGGGATGCATTAAGGAGAATGCCCAGAGCATGCCACAGAGCCTTCCCCAGTCTAAGCCACTGCCTCTCCCCCCGGTGCAAGCAGAGTCACCAGGAAATGCGTGGTGTCCTCCAGAGGGTGCTGCGTCATAAAACCACAGAATGGTTGAGGTTGGAAAGGACTTTGGAGATATCTAGTACAGCCCCTGCAGGTCCAGTTAGAGCAGGTTGCACAGGGTCTGCTCTACTTGAGTCTTGGATACCTCCAGGGACGGAGACATCACAACCTCTCAGGGCAACCTGTTCCGGGGCCTGACCAACCTCATCTTGAAGAAATCACTAAGATCACTAAGACAAGGCAGCATATACTACATCCACTGCCTCATGATAGTCACCAGCAGCACCTGTGACCACCACTGATCCCCAGAAGGGACTTATCCCAGACTGCCCAGCTCCCTCAGCTTACTCTGCAGCTTAGAAATGAAAGTACAGGGAACGTGAGGTAGAGTCACTGAAGTTGTCTGGGTGAGAGCCAGCAGACAACTGGCTGCAAGGCTTGTTAGAGAAAGTGCAGCATGGTAGTGGTGAGCCTACCCACCCTGCACTAGCTGAGATACGGCTGTACCACCACCGGACTTCATAATTAAAGTATCCTCCCCCACCAGTCCAACTATTCCAGATACCCACCACTACGGCAGTACCAGAGCTATAGAGACATCATGTAGGATGTCACAGCTAAGGTCAAAAAGGCCCTTAACCTTTTCAACTTTTCTTTTACTGCATAGGAATCAAATTATGTGTACATATGAAAATATAAAAGTACCCCATGTGTTGTTATTTCTCAAGAGTACCTTCATTTTTAAGTCACATCAAAAGCAGGGAAGATCTAACTTGCTCCCCAGAATTTCATGAATCTTTCTGTTTATGCTTTCATTGGGATGATGTAGTCCAAGAAACACATTCCTGAGTAAAGCAGCTCTTGCAGCATTGTGAGACCAGATAAGAAAAACACCAAGAAATAAAAGAAGGGGAGGAAATAGACAGGAGTCCTAAATTCCAACTCACCTCTGAAAGTCAGAAATTGGTGCATGTGGCACAGTTGTCTGCTATAGAGGAGAGTAACTGGGAGGCAAAGGATGGAATTGGTTTAACTATTTAATGATGTGCTAATAGACTACACGTTTCTTTGATAAGTTGCTCTCTTTAAAAATTCACTAAACTCTGCACAGCGATGGATTCCTCTTGTGGATCTTAGAGACTTGTAACAAGTGATTGCCTGATTATAAAATTCTCTGTAAACAGGGCTTTGTAACCTTCCCAGCAGACTGCCCTGCTCTCTGTTGGCTCTTTATCTTCAGTGCAGAAACATATGTAACATTTATAGCAAAGACAGCACTTGCAACTCTCTCCAAGTTCTCTAACATGTTACGAAAAGCCTGAATATTTCTGTTTGTGCAAAACAAAACTTTTCCTATATTTGTGTTTACATACATACATGAAAAAGTACACTGTGTTGCTTGCCAGACTTAATTTTTTTGTTTATAAAACGTTCAAAGCAGTGAAAATCTTCCATCGTTATTTCAGGGTTTTTTCCTTCTTGTGGTTACTCAAACTCATTTGGTAAATCAGACCTGTCCCCCACTTTCTACTTAGCCAGTTGCCTAGCTTTTGAGCATAACAGATATTAATGAATTCAGTGGCATCTTGATAGAAATGAAAACTTTGAATATCAAGGGAGGGGGGATGCTGATTTTAATTTGCTGCTGAAGATACAGTGAACAAGGTGTTCCATTGGGCCTTTTGGAGACAAATAAATAATGAAGATAAATACAGTAAATTCTTGAAACATGACTTTGTAGGAAAAGCCTGAGAAAAAGACTTCAAGTTGGACTCTGTGCTGTTGTATCTCAGGCAATACATTTTATATGGCGTACGTCATGCACACTAAAAAACTTCATTTGGTGAGCTGCACTGACAACTGGCTTTGTTCACCTTTGTTCTTATTTAAAACAGGTTGTTCCATGCAGCTGTTAAAGAAACTGTACGCGCGCGCACACATTTGCACACAGGCTTTTTTATTACTCCTCAGATCTTTCTAAATAATTCATGCTGCCTAGATTTTAAATCCTTTTTTTCTCTGCAGCATGAAAATTGCCCTACATTAGGATCTGCTGCCTTTTATGGACGCATGATTCAAAAGTCTAACAAAAGCATTCTCATTTTGTTTTCCTTTTCCACTTTTTTTTCCCGTCTGGTTTTCTGCTTTGTTAACACTTCTCTGTATCCTTTTGATAAGTGGGAAAGCTCAGTATCTCCAACACTGGTGGGACTCCCTGAAGTGAAAGTGATTACAGCTGAAGGAGGGCCCGTCCACATCGAGGATACTGTTTTATAGGATGATTGGATCGTTATTTTGTGAATAAGCACTAACAGTGTCACAGAAGCAGGTTCTGGCTCTTTGACCAAAGCACCTCTGGAGTCAGGGATAGAGGTGTCCAGGACCTCAGAGAAGTGTACATGGCAGGATGGTTCCTTGATGCCCCCTGCGGACCTGCCATTTTTAGCGTTGGCTGCTTCACATATCTGTGCTTTATCAGAGCACCCCACTAATGCCATCCTTACCTGTTCTGGTCTCCACCCTTGTTTTTCTAAATTACGTACTTTTGAAATGCTAGGTGTTCCTGTGGAAAAGTGACATGGAGGTGTGAGCTTGAGGCTTTGAGAGCAGGGAGAGCCATGGCTGTTAGCTTTCCGAAAGAGACTTAGATTTTTGGCAATGTCTTGGCCTCTTTTGCTCAAGTTGGGTCTGGGACATGAATTAACCCTGACTGATTTTCACCTGTGTGTTGCTTTTTTTGTTGGCAGCTGGCTCTCTGGTTTTTCCCCTTCTGCTGCCTCCCCCTCACCTGACTTCTCCAAGCGTGGGTTTATAAACAGAAATACTCCATCTAGAGATAAGGGTTGCATTTTTAAGCATGACAATAAGTAACTCATAAAGAACAGTGGTGAATATTCCCTTACTGGAAACTGAAAATCAAGGCAGAATTTTTTTTTTTTCCCTAAAGTGTATCGCCTATTGGTGCAAACAAGTTCTGGGAAGTTCCAGTGCCTGTGTTATACTGCATCAAGCAACATCGTCAATATGAAGCCTTCCGTTTCATTTTTGCTGCATTTTTCTTCTGCTCAGTCTCTCTTCCATCTTCACCTCTTCACCATCTTTTCTGCCCTCTGTCATCCACCTGGAAGGTTCTGCAGTGCTCTGCTGTCGCTGAAAGCTAATTCCCCTCACCAATCCCTCTGTTCTCATTAATCTCTTAATTCAGATTCACTTCCCATATTCTTTGTCTTGTGGCTGCCATCCCCTGCCCTAAACCTGCCGCTATGCTATTCCTTGTCCTTTACCTTCCACTTCCATCAGTTTAGTTCTTGTCCCGTTGCTCTAACTCCTGCTGACCTGTTCTGGGCTTCCTTTTCTTTTGTGCTTCTGACTGACCCTTCCTCAAAGCAGGGTGATCCAGCTACTGGTCGGGACTAAAATGCACCCGAGTCCTACATATAAAACTAAAGGTTGTCCACCTCACTGCTTCCCATTTGATACGCCACTGAAATAATGTGTTTGATAGAGTGAATAAAACAAGTAGGCAGCAAAAACAAGAGAAAACAGGCTCCAAAGAATTGCTGCTTTGTTCTAGCATCAAGCAACACAAGTGATGGTGTCTGGAGCCACCATGACAGGGTCTCAAACATGGAAAAGCATTCAAAAAAAAGTCAAGAGGTTTAAAATCTGGATTTAGGAAGTAGCATCATTTATATATTTGCATGCACTGGACTAGTCAAGCATGGGAAAGCTCACACAGCTGTACAACAGCAATGCAGCTTGAGAGCAAGGGTCTGCTGAAGTGGAGTCAATATAAAAACTCAATCTCCCTCAATGCAGGGTCTCAGATTTTCTTAGAAATACAGGCTATTTGTGCACTGTTTTATATTATATTTGGCCACCTCAGTCATAGCTTGACATAAAGATAAAATGATACACACCTATAAAAGTGGAGAAAAGCAAATAATCTCATGAAGATTCATTCTTGATTTTTAAACATGACTTCCTGTGAGCACCATATTCTGTGATTTAGCAAATAATGAATCCTCAGTAAAATTTTTAAATACTGTACAAAAGCAGTCAGCAGCTGCTTTTATGACCTACAGAGAGACTGATAGATTTTAATTTTAACAACATCAGTACTGAGTAATCCTGGCTGTCACAGCACATCCGACTGTCACAACTGTCACATCCACAGTCCCAACTGTCAATCTGAAAGGCTATGAAGGTATTTCTGTTGATTTTCATGCCAGGACCCTCAGGTCTTGCCCTGAACACAAAGGAACACCTGCCCACCACATGCATTTCACAAACCCACCTTTGCTAGTGCTTTTTGCCCTGTGTTCTGGAGGTGCAGCGTAAATGGACACCCCCCCCCCCCAAAAAAAAAAAAAAAAAACACAACCCGAACCCACCACAAGCCTGAGAAAAAAACAGCCCAAACAAAACCCCCCTACACCTACACAAAGCTTTTCTACTACCACATAGCTAATTGCCACAGCTCACGCAAGTCTTAGGTTTGCTGTTTGCATTAGAAGATTTGCGTCTATTGAGAGACAACTATAGAAGCCACTGTCCCCTCTGTACACCCCACAGCACCCACCCAGGGGCTAAACTCTCCCGAGATTTGAGCCTCCTATTTTAACCCCCTACTTGTAGTTGCTTAGAGCAGGATCTAAAAAAGACTCACATATATTTCTGGAATGCAATTAATGAAAAATTTAAAGGGGGGAGGGGGGGGAACCCACCTCACACACATATAAGTCTGAATGTTCATAGATGCTTGATTTGGGGGCAGATCTGTACCTTGGTCACCCAACCTTGCTGTTACACATCCTTGGAAATCCCATCATCTTGCCTGAGCTGAACATCATTCTCCATCTGAGGTTATTTGGGCCTCATGAAATGCATGTCTTTGCACACAGAAAGGCAAGGGACTTTTTCTGAGGACATGACACAAGGACAGGAGCCATAGGTGCTTCCATTTGAAGGAAGACTTGCAAGGGGGCTGCCTCTTGCACCAGCACCTGCAAGATGCATTACTTGCTCAGGGAGTGGCATACCTGGGTTTATTTCTCTCCTCAGTCTGAAATAATTCCAGCTTGCACTACCCTGTTCTGAGATGGTGTCCTGACCACCAACTTGTTGAGGGTTTGGACAGTGACAGGAAAGGACAGGGAAAACTCCTGTACCCAGATGAAAAGCAAGTCAGGAGAAACCAGGCCAGTTTCATACCTTAAGTGCGAATTATAAGGTTCTCTTCTGGCCTCTGCTTGCCTTAAAATTTCTTTCTACCATGTCTGTGTTGCCCTCTGAATAAGTGCAAGGCTTATGCATCCTGGCCCTGTTGTTTTCTAATCAGGTGTTTGGTTGTCAGCTGTAGACTTCCAACGAGCATCCTCGCTTACAAATCACTATTGTTTTTAAAAATGTTATAGCCACGTAAGTGCAAATGATGCCTTACAAAGAGAGGCAAAATCAGTTTGGAAAAGCTTACAGACTCCTTGGTAGAAACAATAGGCAATAATGACCAAAAATAATCCAAAATACAAAGGCGTTATTTGGCTGTAGAAATTATGTAAAAACAATACAGTGATAAATTATTGTTATCATAAATAGAAATGCATATAGAAGTTATATAAAAATATAATCATACAGGAAAGGAATAATGTCGATAAGTTATTTTGCTGGAGTGCAGACTCTTATCCAGGAGCTATAACTCTACGCAAGAAACTGCAGTATGTAATACATCTCTATATGCATACATACGCTTCTACAGGTACTCACACACACGTACACAATTGTAACGTTTTCAGAGTTCCTACCCTGATTCTCATTAATCCTATTAATCAAGAAGAGCTCTACTGACGTCAAAGGAGTTGCACCAGTGTCAGCTTTGTGTTCATAAAATTCAGTGTCAGGTTGGCGTTTTTATGGATTAGTTATTTCCTAAGACCCAAAGAAGCTGGATGCAGAGGCCTGAGCGTGCTAATGATGGACATAAAGGAATAGCACCTGCTACCAAAAGCAAGTCAGACCAGTAGCACATGGTCTGTCAGGTAAGGACACGAGCTAGTCAAACCAGGACACGCTCTTCTCCATCACAGGATTAGCAGTGCCCACAAAGTGTGAGCTGTGCAACAACTGTAAGCGGCAGTGCTATATCTTCTGCACCACCCGCCTGCCTTTCACCAGCATGGACACTGTTTTGCCCCTACTGTTTTTGGAAACCAGGGTTATATCTCAGCCTGTTATTTGCAAAATTAAAAAATGTTGAAAGCTATGCATTGTTTTAAAACAAGTCAAGTCATCTAGGAAAAGCCTGATATTAAATGATAAAGAGAATACATCTATCCCTTTCCAGTTCCTCTGAAAATAAACATTGTAAACGGAACTATACAGGAACCTTCATCCTGTGATATATATATACACTTGTCACCAAAAGATACTTTTTCACCTGTGACATAATTGCTATCATCAGAAAAGCATTGCTGTCACTCTGCTGTAATTTAGCCTCATTTTCTTCTCATTTCTTTATCTTTTCTCATTGGGGCATTACACAGTCAGCTACATTACTATTAATCATTCCTTAATATAAGCAGCTGGATAACAGAGCCTTGTGAGGAACTGATTTTTCAGTTCCAGAGCTGAACCAAAATTTCAATAAGTAATTATCAAAGAAAAAAACACCCACTTTATTTTTCTCTCTCATTCAAATGGAAAAAAAGTTTCATGAGGGTTTCAGTGAAACTTTTGTTCATCTTGGTAAGTCATTTCACTTCCATCTTTGTCATTTTAAGAAAAGAGGCAGATAGAGAGGACCATATCTTGGCACCATTCACCAAGCCAACAAGTGAAAAAACCTCACTTTTCGGGAGATGGAGAGACCAGGCTCAGTGAATTCCTGTGTCTGGGGGGGATTTGAATACCCAGGCACTGACCTACAAGAAGATTTTCACCCCTTTGGTGAGAACTCAAAAAGTATAAAAGTGACTTGTAAATGTAGAACAATTTTACCTGGGAAGAGTGGGAACAGGCACCCCAAGAGACCCAATGACATAACCAGGAAGACCTCGTCAGAGAGGTGGGTTTGGATCCCAACAGGTTGTCAGGGGGATTGAAAGTCTCCCACAGTCCAGGTGAACAGCATAATCACAGGGTTATTTGGTATGGTTTCTTGACTACCTGGTCTTGTGGATTAAGTGACCAGATTTTCTTTGATGACATTTATAATAATTATCTTACACCCAAAATAGCCTTTTTAATGATTTTTTAAAAAACTAGTCTGAACACTAACTATGGCAACACAATATTATAATCACAGATGATTTACAAGTGTGCACTGAATTATACATTTTGTGTTCTGCATGTATTCTCCCTCACATTTGAACAAGCTTTGAAAAATTGCCCAAGAATGTTTAGTTTTGATTTTGCACCCCATGGTTTTTCCTTCTGCCTTAAGATTTTCCTACATAGAATCATAGAATCTAATCATAAAATCATTAAGGTTGGAAAAGACCTCTAGGATTGTCAACTCCAACTGTCAACCCAACACCACTATATCTCCTAAACCAGGCCCTGAAGTGCCATGTCTACATGTCTTTTAAATACCTTCAGGGATGGCGACTCTACCACCTCTCTGGGCAGCCTGTTCCAATGCCTGACCACTCTTTCAGTGAATAAATTTTTCCTAATATCCAACCAAAACCTCCCCTGGCACAACTTGAGGCCATTTCCTCTCATCCTATCACTTGTTACTTGGGAGAAGAGACCGACACCTGCCTCACTGCAACCTCCTTTCAGGTACTTGTAGAGAGCAATAAGGTCTACCCTCAGCCTCACTTCCTCCAGACTAAACAACCCCAGCTGCCTCAACTTCTTCTCAGAAGACCTGCTCTCCAGACCCTTCACCGGCTTTGCTGCCCTTCTCTGGACATGGCTCCAGCAACTCCACGTCCCTCTTGCAGTGAGGGGCCCAAAACTGAACATGGTATTCAAGGTGCGGCCTCACCAGTGCCGAGCACAGCACATATAAGCCTTAAAAAGAAAGGAAAACTCAACTGATGCAAATAGAAAAGCCATTATTGGTATTCTCCACTGCTGGTGGAGATACTACAGGAACGAGAAGGGATGTATAAGCCAGCACCCTTTTGGGGAAAGAAGATGGAAAAAGCATTACATCTTTTTAGGGTTAGGGAAGATTCTATATAGGCTCACCTAGCCAGAATAACCCCGCCAAGTCAGATGACATCTTGAGGTTCTTCACACAACTTAATGGAAGTTACCGGACCATGTAGAACACGTGTTCAATATTTGTAGGGCATTAATCAAAATAGTAAGTCATATACTTCGCTAATCAGTCTGTGCATCTCTGCACAGTTAAACTTCCATTTAAACACAAAGCAGATATCCAACATGTTCAAGCCTGCGTGCCTATTAGCATATATTTGTACTTGTAAATAAATGGCATCTATCTAAATGTTTTAGAAATTCACTGAAACCTGGCAGTTCAACTGAAACCTGTTTCTAATCTTTCTGAGTGAGGAAGCAATTTTCCCTACATGACCCTGATTCAGTTCTTGTTTTCTTTGCCTAAAAAAATGACAACTTAAAAAGATGGCCTCAGTAGAGCTGTGAACTGATATTTATTTCAGTAGTATAATAACTCTGAAGCATGCCAAAGGCCCCTTAAATGTTAAAATTGTTACCTATTGCACCCTGGACAGAGTTTGGGTTCGTGAGTAGATTTTGAATGAAGTCATTTTTTCCCCCCGTCTGACCCTGGGAGCATTTGAATTGATGATTTTAGCAAGCAAACTTGCTAGGAATAATGAACTACATATAGTTTTGTATAATAATTCTCTCTCAAGGGCTGTGAAGCTGATGCCTACTTAGAAATAATGTTGGAAGAGTAGCTGAAACAACACATGATGACATTTTATATAATCCCAGAAGTCATTGAAAGACTGGACACTTTTGAGGACTATCCAAGTGTAAAGAGATGGATTTGGATTAGTCCCAGCTCATGGCAAGCCTCACATTGTGTAAGACTCGCAGTATTTTCATATTGTTTCTCCACAGTCCGATGTGGCTGTTTGTTCTCTTGTTTTTAAATTACCTTTGGAGCTGTTTTGTTGGAACTTTCGACCAGATTCATTAGTTAAAACATAAACTTCGAGAAGTCGCTGCCTTGCAGTCAGCTAGAGCTGTAAAACAGGACCTGCAAAATGGATGACCTTCAGATTTACTTAACTGTGCAGAAATGGTATTTGTCATTGCCAGGTTTTTTCATTTATTTCTTCTAATAGACTACCACAGAATTTGTGACCTGTGATCCTGTGAATATATTACATTGAGAGAAAATAGCCAGTGTTTCCAAACCATACGGATAGCACGACAGCCTAAAAGAAAAGAGTGAAAACTGTACCGTTGCCCTTGCCTTCTACATTATAAGATTAAAAGTTTAGAGATGCACTTACTGAAAAGTAGACAGAGAGTGACTCAGTGAGCTACTACGGCCAGTAATGTGTGGTAAGATGAGTAACTACTGTAGGCAATGGTGAATTCCCACAGTCCCATCGGAATGGCTTTTCCTTTTTTCGGGTCACAATTTGGAAACCAGGATACAGAAACAATCACCATATGAGAAAAAAGTTAGAGTACAAATACGGCTAAGAACTCTTGGAGAAAAAAAAATAGCAAAAATCTTTCTGTAAAGTAACTTAATTTCCAGACTTTAAAGGAATCGCCAACAGATTACGCAGTTACAGGCCAAAATCTGTGCTATATGTTTGCACCACACACCTCACCCCAATATCTCTGTATAAGGCTATTCTTACCACAGAATTTGGCCTTAAACTGGTAAATCACAGAGATTTATTAGCCCTGAACACTTCATACTTTTGGCTTGATTGTTCTCTAAACAAGTACTTGACTGATGGATACTCTGCCGCACTGTCTTCCTGCCAACTTCTTTATTTTACAAGCTCCATAAAAATGAAGAGAAAACGCAAACTGGAAAGGTAACGCACACAAAATCTCCGAACTATGTCACACTCCAGCCTTTACACTCGCTTGGGTCCATGAAATAAAGGGAAACAAAAAGGCAAGCACTTCCCAATGAAAGGCTTGGTGCTGCCGTCTCGTGGGAAAAGGGAGAAGGGGAGCTTTGGTAATAAAATCAGAAATGCAAAAAGGGGGAAAAAAAAGATTTTGAAAACTTGCTAACATCAACACTCCCATTTTTGTTTCAAGACGGCTGTGTGCTTTATTGCTCGCAGATCAGTTTCCTTTGCAGGTGATGCAGGCCCAGAATTACATCACCAGCAGAGCAGCCAAGAGCATCTCGGTGCCAGGATGACCGAAGCCTAGAGGAATGTATTATCACAGACCTCCGAGGGACTTGCCAGTGCATTCCTTGCTGGGGGTGCTGCAATGGGGGAGACAGAGAGGAGACAATTTTACTCGAAGACTGAAAGGAAACTTTGTGGAGGAAAGATTTGAGGTCACAGTCCTGCTGTCTCCTCTAAGCAGATCTAATTATGGCCATGTACTTCAAAAAGAGGGTTTAACTAAAACCAGATTTAGCAGGGCGCTGCTTAGGAAGTACAGACTGAATCCTCGGCCTTGCCTTTGAGGAAAATGTGAAATGCCTCAGTGCACTGGGAACACTGTTGCTGTGGTTGTAAAGAATAATTTGAAGCTGCAGCAAGGAAAGCAAGAGCCAATTTAAAATCCTCATCACCTCCATGGAGTCTTACAGTAAAATGTGACTTAACGTAATATCGACGCTTTCAGACAGACAATACTTACAATAGATACTGGGTATGTATTTATTGACACGTCTTGTGGTGGGGTAAAAGTCTCAGCAGTCTCAGGGATGGTGCTGGAAATGATCAAATTACTCACAAAGCAGTTGCACAGATCTCCCTTAACAGCTCCAACAAAGCCTTTCTGCCACACCGCACCCTCTATTCGGCAAACCACGTCCCATGAATATGAAAGAAACTCCCTCCTCCCCCCATTTTTGAAGGCTTTCAGTCTATTTCTGCCATCCATCCTGCAGGACTGGCTCAGTGGTCCTCACCACAAGCCTGTTTCTGAATCATTAAAATCAATGAGAGCTTTCCAGTGCTTTTAATAGCACCAAAATGTGCTGTCAACAGGTGGGATTAAAAGAAGAGTACAAAACAAGTTGTTCAGAGATTAACACCTCTAAAAATGTCAGGATTTTAAACCTCATCTTCTAGGTCGATTGAGAGGTCAAAGCAGTGTCGAGGTTACACAGAGGTCTCCCCTATTCCACCAGAAGAAAAAACCCTGCTGATCAAATAAAGAAGTTTACAGTTGATCCTAAAGGTTTCTGTCCCCCTCCGCCAGTTCCCTACAGGGGAAGGCAAGAGGGCTGGGACTAGGCAGAACAGAGAACAACCAAGTACCACTTCATGTTAAACCCAATTTACACAAGAGCGTTTTGGTGTAGGGAAAAGCCAATAGCTGGTTTAGCTGCAGCCAACTCAGCCGGTGCCCGAGCTCATGCTGCCAGCTCACTCCCTAAAGTGTGGCTGAAGATCAGGAGGGTGCCTGTGCTGGAGGACTGATTTTATCATTGTGGCTGCTGTTGTGTGCTCTCCTGCTCTTCAGGTGGCCACGTTGTCAGTGCAGCTCCAGTCAGACCCCCTCATTCTCCACCTGCCAGACCAGAGACTCCTTACCCCACCGTCTGCCACCAAAGAGACCTGAGGAGGCCCAGGGGCCTCCAGCTCTACTCCTTATGCCTCAGCCTCATCAGTAGACTTCAGGAAGATGGCTGCTTTTGCATTCCAGGGATAGGGATGCCTGTAACTTGATGTTACAGGAACAGCAGCTGGGGTGGGCAAGCATGAAAAAGGGGAATTTTTGCTGAATGGTAAAAATAGAAAATACTGTCCAACTTTCAAAACTTTCCCACCTTTAGGGGGCTATAGGGAACTTTGCAGGACACTTCAGCCACCATGTCTGTAGAAGCACCTTCCACTAAGAGTACCAGGTAATTTAATCTCCAGCTGGCAAATGTTGTTCACTACTCTTTTGCTGTAACTTGCCAACTTTTTCCACGTTTCTGCAGCTTAGTTGCACTTGGTGTTGCAGAGCCAACACCAACAGTCAAGCCCTCCAGCTTTCTCCATTTACCCCTCATAGCTGTCTAAATTTTGAATGTCCCTGTGTGCAATTTTCTCTTTTTTATACTTTTCATGCATAATTATTCTTGACAAATCATGTTTTGCTGTAACTTCCTTCCTGTGCAAGGCTGACCTAATAATTAGTCCCTCATAGGGACTGTTTGCTTTCGTATCGTGTTGTTGTGGATGGATTAGAGATAATGTATGAAAGTGTAAAAAAAATTCCAAAGTAAATATATTAAGAGAGTGCTAGAAATACATTAGAAGTGAGTCATATTTCTGCTCTTAAAGAATTTCCTTTTTTTATCTTGTTCAAACTTTCACAGGACAACAACAGCAGATGTGGCCTCTAAAAGTTGGTGTGGACAATAATGGTTTGGAAAGATTCATAAAATACTGTGAGGAAAGAAATTACTTAAATTACTTAGATCCAGGACAGAAATTGTTACTGCTCTCATCGTACCAGGCTGCTGTGAGATGGCTGTCCCACAGGACTGTTCTTCCTCTGGCTCACCCTGTCTCATTAACATTATAACTGCGAGCGCAGCAGAGCGGCTGACGGGCGAAGTTCACCTCTGTGTCCCTTTTCTTTTTCATGGAGACTACAAGTCTGTTCAGCTCTTAATAAAATAACCCTCAGGCCTCAAAGCACCACAGTAAAACAAATTATATATATAGTGGTACTTATAAAACAAGAGTGCCTAAGCGGAACCCTGAGAAATGCCTTTGGGCAGGTCAGTTCTCTGTCCCAATATGGACATTAAGTGAGTGTGGGAGTTTTTTATATGTTTTAACCTGTTGCAACCTAATCTTTCTACTGCAAACTCTTTCTTTTCACAGGAATCTATTGCTGATTGCGACTGTGGGGCTTTCCTGAGAAGCCATCCCATCACGCTCTCTTTCTCTGTGAACATAGCCCTCAAATGATACTTCTCCCAGTTTTTAATACCCACAAAGATGAGGGTGCATCCTCAGTTTCATGTGCACTCAGAAAACAAAGATGAGTTGAGGTCATTTAAGACGACACACTAATGAGTGTTTTCCAGCCCATCCTGATTTTGCTAATCTGCTCTGCAAGTGATCTGGGAAGAGGACCCTGAAGAGGTAGGGACGTGCAGGCTTGGTTTTCTATGTTTAGCTACGTGCCATGTTTTATCTTCTTGGTCGCTACTAAACTTGACACGAATTTTCTCATTAGTGCCTTAGACAAACAAAGAGGATTAAATAGCAAACATCAGGTTTCTCGTGTCACTCAACATAAACCAAAAGGGCTTCAGCACTGCAGTTTTTCCCCCACAGCCACCAGTACAGAGGCACTGATGACTAAAGCCAGAGCATTTAGTTGCTTTTAAAGATCTGTTTTCAAACTCAAATTATCCTTTTTTTATTGCTGTTTTTCCAAAAGTTGTACAATGTAGAAAAACAGAAGTTTAAAACACACAAAAGAGCAGGAAGAGCATGAGAAAATGCCCACAGAGATGGGACTTGATAACTCAGCAGTAGTAATGTGAGACAGAAAGATTTTTAGTCAATTCATTGAAGGAAGTCAGTTCAAAACAGGTCGTAATCTTAAACTATTTAAGTGGCCTTCACGAGTTGAGCTGGAATAATAAGAAGGCAACACTGTTAAATTAAAGTGAATATAAAACATAAAGACAAATGTAAATGGTATTTTAATACCACTTTTACTTTTGTAGCATTTTAGTTGCCTGCATGTCCACACATACACGGATACTCAGCAGAGAGAAAAAATGGCATCTATGAGAATCAGATGTGAAATTGTTCCGCACTTGGAAATACAACAAATCTTTTCTTTTCTGCAAAGAGAATCAAATTGCTAAGATGCAGAAGCATTTTTGTCCTTTAAAGTTTGCCAATCAACCCAGGAAAATAGAGAAAGAGAAAAACAGCAGCAATTAAACCAGGAAATATGGTCACTGTAGCTCATGTGCCACCTACTCAAAGCTGGCACTCAACCGAGCTCAGGAAATGCACTAAACAATTTAGCTCCTGGCTCTTTGCAAATGTCTGCCACCAGACTGTGGTTTCCTCAAAAGCATTCCTTCTTTGAACTTGCCTTTTTTAAAAAAAAAAAAACCAAACAACAAACCACCATGTTGTGGATTGATTTCAAGCAGTTTGGTATGAACATGAAAATTTCTTATTGAAAAACAGGCTGTTACCAAGTGCTCATTCTTCATCTAAGGTAAGTGCTCTTTCTTTTCTTAGAGACTCAACGAACATATTACTCCCACAAGTTGGACAAACACCTGAAGAAAAAAAACCTGGAGTATATAAGCCTGTGAGATAAACACTGAAGACAGTCCGTTGCAGGCTGGGCATGTTTTATAAAACACAAAAATATTTTCTTCCAGGAGAACACAGATCTTGCCTGAGGCATGCGTCTTCAAAAATGTGAAAAATATTGCAAATGGTTAATGACTTTGCAAGCCTTTGCAAAGGGCATGGCAAAGTCCCCACCACTTGTGCGCCAGTATCCTCATGGGTGTTGTGGTTTTCCTTACCCTGTCCTCCTGCTGTGACAGAAAGTGCCCCGTCCATCACAAAATGCAGCACTTAGCTAAGCAAGCCAGCCCCAAACTTAGCCAACATAAATAAAATCTGATCGAAAGCTACCAGGAGGTGAACCCAAAACGGGCATGAGTAATTCAAAACAAATTCATCTCTTAATTCAAGTGCATGCTCCAGGAACATTCAATGGTATTCCTCCAGCTCTAGACTTGCACAGTAAGGTACTTACTAACAACACGGGTGGACTGTCATTTACAAATGGTTTACACATGAGTTTAGTGTCATTTAAACAGAGAGAATACCAGACCGTGTCACTGCTGAACCAACAAGCACTGGGACACTGGGGATACTCTTTGCACCGTCTCAGGTACTCACCTCTCCCGCTCCTGTTCCAAGAGGTTGGTAAAGTCATCGCTCTTGTTCATGTAATCTGTATGTTTATGTTTCTCATTTTCTAGCTCATAAACTGTGCGACGATGGCACTTTTCTGCCAAGAGGAGCTGTTCCAGCATGCGTCGATATGTCTCTTTCTGCTTTTCTTCAAGTCTGTCCAGCTGGATTGTAGGAAAGGAGAATAGACTGTTTTAAAGGTCTCATTGCTTACTTCATCTGATTTATTAACCAACAGTGTTGTGTTTGGTAAAAGCAAGTCCCATAATTTTATGTCTTGGGCTTTACATAAAGCAGTGACTAGAAATAAGAGTAACTGTCCTGTAAAGGTAATGATTTCTTTGGATGGCGTGTTTGCAATAAACAATTGCACGGTTGTCAGATACACAAAGGACAGAACTTCACTTAGTGTTAGGGTACCAAATAATATTGTTGCAGTGCGGAATTTCCCCTGTGGCGAGGTGCTGTGCACACTTTCCTCGTTTCACACGGGAAAAGCTGTAGCAAATGCCAGGGCAGGACACACGCCCTCAGACCCTGGGAGCCTCAGTTCACACACCTATATGGGGACTAGACACCTACATGTGGAGTGTGAGGTGTAAGCTCAAGGCTGAAGTTTGAGTTGTGCCCCTTCAATGCACTTGTAGGACTGCTGAGTTTTACGTTACCAAATACAATTCATTATAAGCCTTGGGGTTTTCCCCTCGGCCTGTTTTTCAATAGGAGTTTCTTTTTCCTTATTAGTAACACATTGCCTTTTTGTCTTCTGGGGGATTTTTATTAATTCACTATCCCAGTTATTATTCAAACAAACACTAAGGCCAGGGAGGTGTGTTTAAAAAGTTGCCAGAGCACTCCAAAGCCACCGCAGCTACTCATGCTGCTCCTCTCACTGTTTCTTTGGGAGCAGATGTCATACTCCATCCTCCTCCCTGCTGAGGCAGCCTGCAACCCTGGCACTCCCCTGCTTGCCTGCCCCCGGCACGGCAGCTGGCAGAGCCTGCTCTGCCCACTGCCAGCCCTTACCCTGTGGGAATCTCATCTTCCTCAGCCCCAGCTGCAGCGGGTGCTTCAGCAAACTGAGAGAAATAAGAGGGCAGGAGGACCACGGCAAATCACTCTCCAGGAGCTGACCATGGCAGTCAAAGTAAAACACTCGTTGCATTGTATAAAGGAGCCAGGTTGAGTTCAACCTTTAAGAGCAGATCTTTTGCACTTACGAAATTTTGTCGCCATCCTATGTTAGCTCCAACAAAACCCCTGTGGACCTACACATGACAAAAGTTTTACACCGAGGTCCCTGTCAATTTTTTAGCTTCTTTAGACGAAAGACATCCTAAGCTCTTTTAATCTTGTTCAGCAATATTTCATGCATGCTCCCCCATGCTAATGTTTGCTTTGCTTATTTACTATCATCCCAAAAATTCCAGAAGACGCTTCAGTGAGAATACACAGTATAAAGATATACAGTGGTAGACACAATTCCTGATGAAAAAATTAAATGGTCTAAAAGGAGGAACTATGAAAATTTGGACAGACACTACAGTGTATTATATCGTATGTTGTTGCATGCTCTTTCTCCATGCCCTGGACTGTTATAAAACTATAAACATGAGCAGTGGCTGCTTATTTTGGCATTCATGCTGGCCTCAGACATTCCCAGGTCTATTCTACTTTCATTTATTGCTTAGATTTTAGAGCAAGGGATCAAGTCCTACAGGTCACCTTTAGGGGCTGAACTGACTCTGTAGTCCTAGAGCTTAACTGACATAAAATGATTACAGATTTATGTTCCCGTAAATATGGTCAAAGTCAATCTCTGAAGGTCTTCTTTTCCTAACTACCCACATGATAGTGGTCTAAGTATGCCAAGAAAATTGAAGAGTGCTTACCGGTGCTGTGAGCAGTAGAGGTTGGAGCCTAAATTGAAAGGAATTTAAAAACCAGAAATGTAACACCCACAGATTTTGTTCTCACTGAATGCCACCAGCCCTAAGGAGCATACAAGCTCTTTATTTTTTGTGTTCAAGCCCAATGACTTTTCTTACAATTTATTTGGCAGCTGAGTGAACAAGAATATTCAACATTTCTTTGCTTTTTTTTTAATTTCTACAAATGCTGTTATCCTCTTGCATGCTTTGCACACATCCAAAATATGTGGAGTCTCACTTCTGGCTAGGATTCTCCCTGCACAGACATAATGATGTAAATCAAGAAGTTATTACCTCTGAAATTGGCTTCTCATAGACGTCTTCCCCTATAGACTTTTCTTGGGCAAGGATGGCATCCCTGTGTAGCACTCGGAGCACGTTCTCTGGAGCTGCAGACCCATAATGAGCTTCTAAAACTTCAGGCTTGGTTTTCTCTGTCTTCAGCATGTGGATCACATCCTCCCTTGCCTGTAACATCACAAATCACTACCATAAGCCAACTTGTTAACCAACAGGGAAAATAGGGGCATTTCATATGTACAGAATCCATACACAAAAATAAAATAAATTAGAAGAATTCCAGGCTGCCAATGCAAATATAAAAACTTTGGGAGATATCAGAGTAAACATGATCTGTGCAATCTGAAATTTTTCCTTGTAGGCATTAATTATTCTATTCCTACCTGCCATTACACTTGAATGCTATAAATTTTCATCTGTGTTGCAACTATAGCCAGGGAATATCATTACTTTTCATCTACTTCATCTTATGCATTGCCTATGCTGCTTCCTGATTGGGGTAAGGAGATGAGTAGAACAAGCCGCACAAGTGGGCTGAATTAATATTTCTCAGAAGTCTGAAATCAAATATTTCCTAATCATTCCCTACCTGACTCTGTGACTAAATATTGTCTTCAAGTAACTTTTAAAATAAAGTGTTCTAACTTTTTTTTATTTAAACAAAACCCTAGAAACTTTGTAGACCCGGGCTAACTGGCATAACTGGTGGCAGACCCAAAGAGGCTGAGCAAACCCTGCTGGCAGGAGAGGAGGGCTGCTGATACTGGAGTGGAGGGCGTACCTGGGAGCAGCGGTGCTCTTGTGGCTGAGGGGAGCACGGGTCCCAGCTTCCCTTCCCTTCCCTGGGTGGGAGCCCCCAGTTTCAGGCAGCACAAGCAGGCATCTGGGCATGATGACACTGCTCTGCAAGGCCACCTGGCTATGAATAAGGGCCATTTTAGGGCTATGCTGCAGACAAATTCTTAATCCTGAGTTCTGTTTCTAATGACACTTGCCAACATCTGTTAAGCCATCTGTAGAATGGGGGCAGGGCACTTGCTTGTCCTTCAAGGCAGGTTTATAAGGCCATGATCCAGGGTGAGGCTGTAAAAGGTACAAATTTTCATTAGGCACAAGGGAGCTCCCGGATTTCCCTGAGACCATTTTGCCCACAAAGCCAAAGGGATGGGGGCAGAAGAGTATGGGCACCAATTTTTCTCTCACCTGCCCTTCCGACTCTCAACCCGTGTTAGCTTGGGAAGCAAATTAAGGGCTAAGGAAAGGTTCAGGTATTTTAAGAAAAATCCCTTACAAATCCTGCCCCTATGTAAGCGATGACTGTTTAGGATTTATGAGCTGACCGATGCTTCATGCTTTTCCACAGTGTTCATAATGGCAGTCCATATTATCCCTGCAGCAAATATTAAATCTTTACCCCCTACCACAGAGGCATCACAACTCTACAAAACCATGTGCTTTTGAAATGAACAAGGAAATAATTTCAGGAAATGGCAAAGACCCTTTAAACTTTTTTTAGTAAAATAGAGTAACATGAAAATAAAACAAAACATGAACTTGAGGCAAAGATCATGCCACCCAGCGGAGAACTAGCCTGGTTATAAACTTCTAGCTGTAGGGGCTTACTCTGTACAACATTTTATAACCTTAAGTAAAAGCTTTGCGCATGTCTGCAAGATACAAAATACAGACCAGAATGGTATTAATGTCGTTTCAGCATGAGTGTGGGAAAGGTGTATCATTCATGGATGTCAAAACTACAAATGAATTATGTGGGCTAGTCCCAAAGAGTGCCAAAAGAGCATGTACACCTCACTATATCATGTCCTGGGAATATGACACTCTCCGTACAGGAAAAATGTTATTTTAGGAAAGTTTTAGACCGGTTTGAGAATATATCATTTTTTATATCCCTGTAAAAATAACAGTTATCTTAGTGTCTTCGTTACTATGAGGCTAATGTTTCTATATTGAAGAAAAAGACCTTAAAAAGCCTAATAGGATATCAGGGGAGTTTGGGGGAATTTATAAATATCCAGATTTTATGACGTGTTGTCTTTGGCCCTTTTAGGAAGAGGGAGTTTTGGGGCCATATTTGTGTCCTGCCCCAGTGAACAAATTTGGTGTCCTGCTGGTGCCTTGCAGCAGGGGCCCCATGCCACAGGTGTGCTCACGGAGAGGGAGAGCGCTGTGCAAAGGGAGCACCGAAAACAGCAGGATGAGGGGGGAGCCCCCTTCTACCCTATGCACCAAGGGCCACAAGCACATGCATGCTGAAACCTCAATTCACTTTGGTCCTGAGCACAGAAAGCCTCAGGCCCCACACACCCTATTCCTCAGGGACAGGCACACCTTGGACCCTAGGCTATTCGGGAGGGGAGGAGGATGAGTTCATTCTCTCCTGAAGCTGTCGGACCCTGGATGGCATAATTAAACATTGACAGGGCCAGGCAGAGCAAACAGAGACAACCTGGACTTCATGATTTAACACTATGACTTGGGAGAGCAAAGACCTGAACTCCAGTCCCTGCAATGGTTATTTAATACAGTAATAGACGATGGAGGGACCAAACACTGCTCTTCCCAGCAAGTGTCCCAGCCCCTGTTCAGCTGTGCACTGCAATGCATGCTTTCCTTCCAGCCTCATTAGTCTTTAATCATTGAATATTAACATGGAGAAACTTTAGCAGGAGAGTCCTGAAATAGCTTACACCTTGCCAGCTAAGAAAGGTTTCTGGAAGCTGTGGGTTTGGGTCCCCTGAGAGTCATAGGGAGCTGAGCCGGGGGAGTGAGAGGTGCTGAACAGGCACCCCAAGCAGGAAAGTAGGTGCCCAAGCTCAGTTCAGAGCTTTGAAGGAACTCCCTATTCATTGCTTCATCCTTAAAAGGAAGCAGTGACACACAGCTCCAGGGGACAGGGCAGGGCTGTTAGCCCTGAAAAACCCTCGCTGCATCCCACAGGGAGGGTACCCAGCCAGGGGCAGGCTGGGTGGCACCATCCCCAGGGCACAGGCAGCTCCCCGCTCACATACCCCTTCTTGGGCACCCTACGCTCTGCAGGCACTCGGGATCTGGATTGCGTTAGCGTGGCAAAGTGCCTTCTGTCTTTTCTGGGCTTGGCCATTGCTCCTATCATTATCTTTTCAAGGGCATCGGCTAATTCACCAAGTACTCTGTTTCCATGGACTTATGATAACAGTTTGTGAAAAGCAAACTAACAAACAGACACTCAGGTTGCTAGGAAGCATTGGAGCAAAAAAGGGGCCTTGTGCTAATAATAAACTGGAGAGAAATTTGCTTTTATTTGGTCAGCAACAAGCCCCAGTATAGGAAGATTCTGAAGTGCAGATAGCTTAGGTCAGAGAGGGGCCCGGGAGACATCCTAACCTCCCATCAGCCTCAGGATTTGCAAACTCCAGTTAGTCTCTCTGAAACTCCTTAGGATAAATGTAGAGGGAAGAAGCTGCAACAGCAGGCCTGTGTAACTTGTGATTTCTTGTTTCCTCCAAATGACTTACTTTCCACTGAAACAACTAGAAGAGATCTCACATGGAGATGTTTTCTTTCAATGTATAGTGACCAACTATCGTTATATTAAACCACAGGATACAGACCATTTTCAGAAAACAAGTCAGAATAATCCTGTAGAGGAACGCTTGGTCTACTTCAACACATGTACATGGATAGAGGTACAAGAGGCTTAAAGTGGTACTTTGATGAGAGAGAGTATTCAGGTATGAGACCACATATTGCAACAGCTTGTAACACAATGAAGCCTATTTGCATAAGTCCAGAAGACTGCAGTTAGTCCGAGAAGCTCTTTAAAGTCAATATATAGAATTTAGAAAACATATACCTTTACTTTCATTGTTTTTTTCATTACTTAAAGTGTCGTACAGAAAACTCCAAGCTAACTTTCTGTCTACACTGTTCAGATTGTGGGTTCTCAAAAATAAACAGACTTTTCTGTTAATAAGGTGCTGTGATGAGTTCCCCCAAGCCTTCTCTTCTTGAGGGAGAAAAGACCTAACTCCTTCAGTCTTTCCTCACAGAGCAGGTTCTCCAGCCCTTTGATCATCTTCATGGCCCTCCTTTGGACCTTCCCCAGTCTGTCTGCATCTTTGTTGAATTGTGGGGACCAGAACTGGACACAGTAATCAGTCAACTCCTTTGGCTGTCCCTGCTGAAAGAGGAACTGCAAAGTTGAACTGTATCTAAGCCTCATTTTATGCTTACTGGAGCTGCCAAAATCTAAAGGCTGCTCACCTGAGATCTCGAGTACATCCATGGAGGGGCTGAAGTGCCATGGAGGACTGCTGTCCCACACAGCTTCGCCTGCTCTCCTTTCCCTCCTCTCTACTATGCAGTGATTAGTGCACTTACTTAAGATGTGGGGTCTGCGTTTCTACCTGGGAAATATGAATTGCCAAAGACAATGCTCCCCCCCCCTCAGGAGTGCATGCTTGCTGCCCAGCTGGAAGGCTGATGTGAGACCACTCTTTACAGGGTTACCCTGAAATACTAATTTTTTGTCAGAATAAAAGAGAAGGGCTTTCTTTTACCCACTGGCTTCAGCAGAGCAGGGGTCTGAGTTCCAAACCTCGCTTTACTACGTGCCTAGTAAAATATTTAAGTGATATAGAAAGGATGTAAAGAGGTCCTTGCATAAAATTGAAACCATTTAGAAAACAATAGCATGACTCTGCTGCTTGTAAAAGGGGACCGGCAGCCTAGCAACCAAATTCTTGGTCAACGGAAAGACTGTTACACAAGCCCAGCGTTCGGACGTGCTTCCTCCTTGTGCCCTGCCCCGCCAATTTACCACAGCCCTCTCTCCCCATTCCCACAGTCTTTGGCCTCTTCCGTGAGACTGTTAACAAAACTCAGCACCCACTAAACGGGGAATTTTTGCCACAGCCCATTTGTCACCTGGGAAATGGGACTGAGCTGATCAAACTCCCTTCATGTAAGGCATCTAGTAAATCGGAAAAAAATTCCAGTTGTATTCAAGATGGGCTGAATGGAGTCAAAGTAATCACTGTCAGCTGAGAGTAAAATCCAAATCAAGATCCTTTGCCAGTACATCTCCTAAACTCTTCTTCTGAATTTTGTGTGTAAGTAGCCTTCCTGCAAAGTCATAGTGTGCCTCTCTCAAAATCAGTTACCAGTAACTATTTCCTTCATAGCTCCATGCTTGGAGCCATCTAAAAGGCATCTAATTACTTCAGAGCAATCTAAATATTTCAATAACATGATGACAATCTGCTCAATTAATTGAAAGACGTTTTGAAAATTCGGGAGAGGGAGTACTATTTACAGAGAATAGACTTATGTAATATTTGGAAGATCTGATATTTCCAGCTTTTGACTATTTCTTTTCTAGGTATCATGGCACTTTGTTATGCCTGCACAAGTGAAAGCACCAAGTAATAGAGGTTTTATGTTTATGGAGTTATATTTTTTCTTGCCAGTGATTAATGGCAAGAAATAACTATCAAACCACAAACAGGAACCTTTATTTCTACTTGTGGTGTTGTCACTTGCATTTCACACAGTTCAGGATATTTATAGTGCAACAGCTGCTCTGTACTGCATTAGAAACTAGATAAGGTCACAGGTTGTCCATGTAATGTTGTGGTCTTACGAGTGGCTGATTTCCTAAATTCCAGTAGACTTTGCAAAAGTTTCACCCAGAGCTAACATCACAACCAAGGCATCCTTCTGAAGGAGATCAGGGGGATGTTCTCACAATGCTTTTAGTGCTATCAGGACAAGCTGTGTCGCTGCCAAGGCAGAAATAGTCTTGTCTCTGAAAATTCCCATTAGAGACCTCAGAGGGTGAATACTGTGTGTTAGTTTAGTTTACTTTAATGAAGAAAGCATCTTTAGGCAGGTGTACTTGAAAAACTGCAGCTGCAAAACTTTCTTAACGCTAATCCACTTATCCATGTTTAAAAAATCCATCTTTTCTTACCTTAGGAGGAAATTCAAATAATTGAAAGCACACTTTCTTCATTTTGTATCATGATACTATGAATATGAATAAAGAAAGGAATAAAAATTACCCCTGCCTACTGGAATGACTCTTTCGTTAAAGTTCTGATTCCTCAGGCTATCCCTACATACTCCTACAAGGTCTGGGTAGTAATTTGTCCCCCAGGTCAGATGTACTCAGTGTACAAAGCATGCTTCAAAGCTGGTAAGTTAGTTGCTCTACTGCATATTGCATCGTACGAAGCTCCTTTTACTAAAAACTCAAGAAATATTTTTCTCTCCTCTATTAGACATCTGAAGTAGCCTTGTTTATATCACTCAGTGATTCCAGCCGTGCAAAATGCTGGCTAATGACATGTATACATAGTTTTTCTTGCAAGAAAGACTATGTACAGCAAAGTTTTTTTTCTTGCCTTTCATCTTAGCTTAATTTCCTAATAGTTGAAACGGTGGAGTTCACTTGCACTAATTTCCTTTAACATTTCTGGACCCAGGTCTAAGTATGTGATTTACTTTGGAGGTAAAGTGATGACTTCAGTGATAAAAGTAACCATCAGTGGTTTTGTACAAAAGTTTAGTGAAATATGTAAAGAAATGCAAGTGATCCCTCATGACTCTGGGGATATGAAAGAGAATTGTTCTGTCTCCTCCACACCATGCAGAACATTCTGGCCTTGTATGAAGCCTTTGGAGCTATACAGTGTATTTAATTTTGTTTCGCGTTATCTTACAGTGATAACACAGAAGGTCCTTTTAAAATCAATACTGAAGGAGAGGCACATGATAGACCAGTTCATCCATTGCACAAACCCTCTGAAGTGGCTCCAGAAGAATTACATCAGAGATTAATTTGGCCTCTTATGTTTAAAAAAGTCCACACTAAAGATTGCAGAGCTGGGAAGAAGCAGCACGGAGCAATGTATTACTTCTTACAGCAAGCTTCGAAACAGATCAAATGAGCACTAGAGGACATCTGTCTGTTATTTCCTGCCCACACAGCTTTGTTCTGCTTTATTGCCAGAGAGCTCCATGGATGATGTCACTTTTTTTTCTGAAGAAAACAGGCCACCAGAGCCTTTCACTGACATAATTAATTATCTGTAGTCTGGGTCACAGCCAGAAAATTCCCATGGCAAGGCCCCGAGAAGTATTAACTCCACACTGCTTGATGTTTTCAGAATTATTAGGGTCTGGGATATCCTGTCTTGTCTTTTCACACTGAAAGAGTTCTTTGCTCGATATTGCTGAACCACGGGGCAGTTACTGCAGCATATAGAATTACAGTGTCATGATCCAGTCAGCACAGAGAGACCAATGCAAGGGGTGACTGTCAGTTATGTGCACGATTCTGCATGTTGGGGTATGCTTTACATGCTTCATCAATGCATCACAATGGCTAAACCCGCTGTTTTGGGTTTGCTGTATCCAGTCACGTAGTTTACATCTCGGCCAACATTAACCGTATAATAACATTTTGCACATGACCTGAAGCCTGCCAGCAAGCAGAGACCACAGATTTAGCCAACTAGACAGCAGAGAGAGGAAGGAGCATCTGTTAAAACACCTTTTTGGACACCTGAGCAGGAAGAATCATTAACAACAACGCATGAATGACTGTATTCACAGTACAGGTGTGGTATGTGGCTGCGCAATGCACTGTGCATCCCAACAAATGAGGTAGTTAACAAGGCAACTTTAGGTCTTTTCTCCACAGTGCTTGAAAAGGCAGAGAGCTCCCCGGTTCAGGTACTTCAAATCAAACATGAAAACCCAAATAACTAAGTCCCCTTTCTGGTTTATTCATGCCAAGGAAATGATCTGCCGCTTTCCATGTCCCAGGTAAATGGCCAATCATAAGCTACTATAGGAGTACAGGAAGTCACTAAAATTGCAGCACATTTCCCACACATTGAGGTGTTTTTATATTGCTGGAGTCATGTAGTAAGTTGCCGTGTTCCTTTTGTAACCACAACTTATTTTGTGATGAGTTAGCACCTCTATAAGAAGAAAAAAAAGATGACTAATGAAAGGGTAATAACAGAAAAAGCATTTATTTTCCTCTTTCTTGTGTTATCATCTGCCCCTTAATCTTATGTTAACTGGTCTGGACCAAGACTCAAGAGATCCACGCTCTGTTCATGGACCTCTTTCTTGTGCTTCACACATAAAATTAACCTCACCATGCTCCAATATCCATTCCATAAAAAGAATAATACTTTCCAGGAATGCCGTGAGATTCAATTTATAAGTACATATAAGATCTACGTACTAATGCTATGAATACTACAGAAAATATGGCACTCTCACATCAGTATAGTTGTTCTCTGGTTCATTTTCCCCCATTCATTATATTCTTTTATTTCCTCCATGTTTATGTACTTCTATACTATCACCCAATTTGTTGAAATCCATTGGAAACTAAAAAGTGTCTTCATTACACATGCAACTCAGGTTGCCTAAGTCGCTCTTTGAAAGTACTTCATTGACTGTGTAAGGGACTGAAGCATCTGAAATGAGGTGCTCTGACCTGAACCTCAGGGATGCACTTGAAGCTGCTGGCATAAGTAACCTCTCTCCAAGAGAAACAAGCCTGCCTAGGTATTTTTTTCCCGCAGTGATCAGGCTGCCTTCTGGGAGAAATGAGCACGCATAGAGTGGGACGGAGCGAGAGACAAGCTGGTGCCAGTGGGACCATAACTGTCAGGATGGTGAAGCTTGGAGGAGATCCTTCTGCCTCCTCTGCGTAACTCATGAGCATAACTCAGACTGGGATACCAACAGACATGTGTATACAAGTGTAATAAACTGTATACACAATTTTCTCTTGTCCAAGTATTTTGTTGGCTTCAACAAGCTGTTTTCCAGTGTTCTGTGCTACATGGATGTGCATCCAAGTTACTGATGACTGATGAATGGACAAGAACAGTAGGACAGCATTACCGTGAGCGCTTAGCAGCATAGCCAATTATCTGAATGGAGGAGTTGTCAGAAGCAGCCAGGGAAGTGGTGTGAACTCTTAGAGTGAAGTAACTTATGGAGGGCGGGCAACAAATGGTGCGGAGCAAGAGCTCCTGGCCATGCCCACGATCCCCTCACAGCCTCCTGCTGTCTCCAAAACCCCCCTGATCCTCCTCAATGTCTGTCCTTCCCCTCGTCCTCCCCAAGCCCCTCTTGGGCATCCTGTGCCCTCTCTATTCTCCCATTGAATTCCCGGGAACAACTCTGAAGCCCTTCAAAATGCCATTTTGCCTACTGAGACTGCCTGAGCCAATACTGGGGAAATGGGTTTTCATTATGATGCTGACTGCATCAATACTTCTGTTTCTAACTTGTTTAAACTTGCAGGTGACAAATGCCTGGAAGTTACTACGCAACTGTACTTGGGTTAGTCAGTTCCACTCATTTTGCTGGCACGGAAGAATTGGTGCTTTTTTTTGTTTTTCAAAGAAAAAACAGTCATTTCCAGGATAAGAAAGACTTCACTTGCAAAATCCAAACCACTCCTCTCTTAGGAAAGGACTTCCCTTCATAGTGTTTCAGCAGTGCATCATTTTGTGTGCTGCATGTGCACAGCCCTCAGAAATAAGTCACTGAGCTCATTTTATTTTGGACATCATGCAAAATTCTACACTGAAGCCAGTAACTTTGTAAAGATGTGGCAAAACACAGGATGTTCAGTAGGGCAAGCAGTTTTCTATGTGAAAATGTTACATTTCTCTCATTTTAGTCAACCAATAGGTGGAGCCTTTAACCCTAGAAACAAGACATTTTCTCAGATAGCCATGTTCTCACAATTATTATATAAAGAATCATAGGATAGAATCATAGAATCATTTAGGTTGGAAAAGACCTTTAAGATCCTCAAGTCCAATGTTAACCCAGCACTGCCAGGTCCACTGCTAAACTATGTCCCTAAGCACCACATCTACACATCTCTTAAATACCTCCAGGGATGGTGACTCAACCACTTCCCTGGGCAGCCTGTTCCAATGCCTGACAACCCTTTTGGTGAAGACATTTTTCCTAATATCCAATCTAAACCTCCCCTGGCACAACTTGAGGCCATTTCCCCTTGTCCTATCACTTGTTACTTGGGCGGAGAGACCGATGCCCACACCAAGTACAGTTTGCATGTATTGCATGAATCACATGCAGGTAAATGCTATAACAGATAAAAATACTTGTGCACATACTTTAAAAATCCAAGAATTTATATATAATTTATAAAATTATCATAGCATAACATAGATGTGATTCAGAACAGAAATCTTACAGATAAAGCTGCATGAACGTCCCAGTCAAACTGTGCCTTTCTCGGGACCAACGGATTTCACCCCACAGGTTCAACACTCAGCTTGCTGTCAAGTTTTTTCCCAATTACTGTCCCATCCAGTGTGATATGGTCTCTCCGCAGGGCTTCAACTCTGCCCTGCAGCTGTGCATCATAAAGCACCCTTAACAGAAGGTGTTAAAGGTGTTTTAAGGCCTGATGGCAGTGCTTCTGTGGTGTGTGGGAGAGGGAGACTGAGGACAGGACCCTGTGGTTTTGGTGGCCAATGTCCAGCACTCACCAAAGGGCACATGTGAGTGGGCATGTGCCCTGCTGAAAGACTTATATTTGCTTTTATTAAAGCTCGTTTTGGATGGAAAATAATCCATTTTACTCTCAAGAACTTATCTGATCCTCGGCTGGAGAACAGGATACACAAACTTAATAAATACACAACTGGGACAGCAAAGTTAATAAGAACAGACTCAGCTACGACTGCAATGTTAAATTAACAACTGATGACTCAGAATTCTCGTCAACATTATGACACATAAGACATATGCTCATTGCAAGCTCTCCCAAGAATCCCAGATATTTTAAAGCTAGAGAGTCCATGCATCTAGCATTTATTACAAAATTATTTGCCATGTCCTCTCCCACAGAGTGAGACTTCTCTCAAGAAAATGAGAAAAGATACAAGCTTTCTCATTACTGTTGTACCGAGTATAAGATTTCTATTAAGTAAATGAAAAAAAGAGGAGTAAAATTACATCAGTTGATTAAAATTATTTTTAAAAGATTGCAAAGAAGGATCAGTTAAAGACACTGATCCCAATGGGAACAAGACCAAAATGTAAAAGTGGATCGGGGCGGTCCTTACTGTTCTTTTTTGGACAGAAGACGAAGAATTTTTGGAAAAAACCCTCATATATGGTTTTTTTTCATACTGCTCATACCCTTCCCTCCACTCTAGACAAAATGTTGAATGGATCAGAGACACCTGCCAATTATTTTTCTCTCTTCTGACCCTCCAAGCCTAAATAACATGATAGAGGTAGCTCTGTCAAGTACAGCTCAGGCATTAACAGAGAAAAATGTTAAAATGTCTTTGTGGAAGAAGTTTTCAGCCTACAGCTGTCTAGTGACAGTGACATTTTATTGAGGATAATTACTTTGAAAAACATATAATTCTTAAGCTATTTTACCAAAGAGATGGCTATCATCGCTATGGTTTATAGTGCCTCTGCCCTTAATTTCAGAGGGAGCAGGAAATTGCCTGAATAGCACAATTTAGCTATATTTCAGTATACTGTCTTACCATTTTTTTTCCCTCTTATAAAACAGCATGGTTCTATTTTAAAATGCATGATTCTAGGACTTGCTAGACAAGCCCTGCTTACCTCCCATGGTATCTCGTGCACTTTGCACAGCAATGATTGCAAGCTACAGAAAAAACAGTATTCTGGACAAAATTAATCTCTGGTTATAAATTCTTCAATGAAAATAGAAGAGAGCATCTGTGGTCTGAAGTCTATCCTAACTTAATTTTTTTTGCCCTACAAAAGCCTGTTTCACCAGGAAAACACAAACAAACCAGGGGTTAGTCAGAGGGAAGAGAATTTTTTAACTTATTGTACTGATATTCTTATACCAGATGTTTTTAGAGATTTTTTTTAAAAGCTTTCATTTGCTACAGTGTGGATACCATCTTTGTCTTCATTGTCTTGCTTTTTCTATGTCCCCTTTCCCTGTCTCTAGCTTGGCTTCATTTATCACTGTTGTATTCCCCCTTTCCTTACACTCTTTTTCTTCTGTTGCCCAACCTCTTTCCTCTCATTCCATTCTCCTTAAGTCACCTCTCCCTCCTCACATTAACCCTATCTTCTCTTTTTCCCTCTAGCTCTGTACATGCCAAGGTCTTTCTCTCACGAATTTGAATTTCATCTCTATGACATGCTCACAAAATCCTAAACTATTACAATCCAATTAACAAGACTTCACAGTTATAAACACTTATGCAAAGCTACTCTACAAGCAGTTTTCTCCGGCTTTACCCATTGTTTCCACTCTGGCTCCTATTCAGCTTCTCAAACTGTGAGATATTGCTAATGACCTTCTCTTCATTCTGTTAGGTACTCTTTCCTCCAGTGCAGAGGACCGACAAGTGATGGGAAGGCCAAGTAAAGCCATGTCAGCAGAGAAAGGGAAGTATTAAATGCAATGTACAAGGTACCAGTGAGCAGTCCCAGCTACAAATGTTAAGATGAACCCAGGGTGTAACAAGTGCTGATCAATGGGTGGTGGACGATGTTGCTAGAGGAAGCTAAAAGGACGTGGCAGGGCTAGCACAGCAAAACAAATGCTCAGAGAGTGTGAGACTGCTGTTCACGAACACATCAGGGATTAAACAGTTGGGAAAGGTAGGGTCTTCAAAGCATGATCAGTGTATAACACACTTTCATAAAGGTTTCACTAGGCATAATTACAATTGCATTAGAAATGAAAAGAAATAAATTTTCTAAATGTTAAAGCTTTTCAGTTCTGGAACTATTTTCCAATAGGAGTAGTCAAGGCAAACAACCTACCTAGTCTTAAAACACAGCTTGATAAATTCATGACAAAGGTTAAATGAAGCACTTGCCTAAAGAATTAGCTGCTGGGACTTGATTTACAGCAGATCTTCTAGAGTTTTATGTCCAGGATTCTCAGGAAAATGGGTCAGTGAATATATCTGCAGTATGAGGATGAGGAATTGACAAAAAGGTAGAATAGGGAAAAAGGTCACAACTAGAGAAATAAAAGAGAAGGTAAGGAAAGCTGAAGAAAGAGGAAAAGTTAGATCTTGGGAAAGAGAACAGAACAGAATCATTATAGAATAGAATGTATTAATAAAATATGTAGCTATACAAAAAGGAAAGAAAGTAGAAAGTAGAAAAATGGAAACAGTAAACAATTTTCCTTTCCCCCTTTACATTTAGAAAGCTTAGCTCTCTAATAGAAAGACAGATGGTAAAATACCAAAATACCAAAACCCCAAAATATTGCACGAGAACACAATATGTAGTATATCACCTGTACCCCTGTGGTACATTTGATGTTTGGTACCAAATACAGTACATTTTTATCTGAGTTTGTTAAGAGAGAGAGTTTTCCTCATTGCAGGACGTACAGCCACTGGTATCTAAGTGCTTCCCAAGGATCCTACCAGAGAGAACAAAACACAAAGCCCTCACCTACCTCTGCCAACCTGATACACCCAGGTCAAGAAGAAAGTCTTGCAGCCCACCTGAAGGTGAGCTCCTCCTGGCTCTGTTGGATGAGAGAGCTTCTTCCCCCCACAGTTGCCCCATTTCAACCACCTGGAACCAGCCCCCCATACCTGCCCCATCCTGCAGCTGATGAAGCCACCAGTGCAATCTGCAGTTTGGTAATCAGTGGCACAAATGCAGTTAACCTACTAACCTCAGTCTTAATCCTGGAATGATGTTTTCACTAGCAACCTCATCAGAGAGACCAAATCAAACTGGACATGACGAGAAGTGTTGGCTTCAGGCCAGGACCAGAGATATAGGGGGAGAACCCCTTGCCATGCGGTGCATTGACTGCTGCTCCCCTGGCAAGGGGAGACATCCTTCCCAGGGAGTTATCTCTCTGGCACCTTGTGTAAGTACTTAAATGAATGATTAAATGCAGTCTTAAATAAATACAGATTAAAGGAAAGTTTTTCTTTGACAGTAGAGTAATTTGGTCTCCCCCCTTGAAGGGGGGATCTTAGGCAAATAGGTTTACCTCTGACTATCTGCCACACAGTGTTTCCTTTCAAAAGTCAGTCCAAACTCAGTGTTATATTAGACCATTTGGAAATCTGAAGACTTCTCAGGAATTGTGGCTTGTGATTAATCTATATCTAACTCGTATTTTATACATACTGTTCTCCAAGACATCACATTTCACATATTGCCCATCCACCTTCTCAGGCCTGCAGCAGAAGAAATGTACAGCTGATATCTTAATACATATTTCATTTACATTCCACACCACTGCCCAGCTCTGAGGAGCAAAACTCTGCTCCTCCACAGCACCAGGCCCTCAGGAAGCACTTCCTTCTGCCCAAAATGGTGCGAGGGACCTCAACAGGAATGGGTGGCTGAGCTGCAGGGAATGAATGCCATTTCTGCACTTCAGAAACACAGTAAAACATGGGCTATAATAAAGGTCTCGAGTGAAAAAGTTACTCCTATTTGAATTGGTATGAAATATAGGAAACTGTCGCCCACGCTTAAATTGTCATCTGGCAATAGGCACAGAACCTGGCTAAGAAATTATTTTTCTTGAAAAACCCAATGATTTGTAGTGGGATGCTGTCTGCGTAAATGAACTTTTATTATTGTGGGTTTTTTTTTCCAAACACGCACTAGAAAAGTGAATGGTAAACATGTATGAATACTGCTCTTCATTTCCTTTCAGGCTCTTAATCAGGAAATGTTGAAAATCAGTGTTGATATTGCTGGAGATTAATGGCTTCTGCTCAGAAAGTGTACAGGGAATATATTCCTGCCAGGACAAATACATAGGCTGTTAGACAAAAATCTGTGAACCACAGACAGGATTATACCGTTGTTGTAAAGATGCGCGCTGTGTTGCTCTGTAATTAATAATATTCACATGTTGGTTTGACTAAAATCATTGTAATTACCAGGGAAATTAATACTGTCCCTTCATGGTCCTATTTATTCTACTGGTGTTTGAAGTTTTGTTTTCAAATCAGTTTTGCAGTATTTAAAAATTGGATTTTTTTTTTCAGGTATAGGAAGAAATCCTTCATGGATTTTTTTGTCCCTGCATATTCAATATGTGTTTAAAGGCCATGAAATCACTGCTTTTTTATATGAACAGTATGATCTCAAAAGGGAAAAGACACTCTACTGAGCTATAAGGCCTTTAAAATCAATTCCTGTCATCAGTTCATTTGTTTCTCACTCTCCTTCAGAGAGATTGCACTTAAGAGCTCTCCTGCCATGTGTATTGGGATATATTTTGATCGCTGCAGCTTTTGTATACTTCTTCTCCTGTTTTGTTTTCTTACAAAATAAGGCCTAGGCTACGGTCCCCTCAGCCCTTTATGAAAACCTTTCCTTCTCTGTATTCAGGAAGTACACAGGGCCCAGCAGGAAATCTGACGACAGGCAAAGCCGAGTCCAACTTGGACCTAGAAGCTACAGCTGAGGCAAGCTACCTGAGGTCATTACAATTTAAAAAAAAAAAAAAAAAAAGGAAGACACAAACAGCACTGCTAGGGCATGTCTCCACAGTTTACTGGCACATTCACCTTGAAAATGAAGATCTGGGAGGTCAGGTCCCAAAGTAAGGAATCAAAAGTGATCCTGACAACAACATGGCATGGGTCTATGTTTGCTATATTGTTAGATTGTGTGAATAGTGAACTAAGCACATGAAGGATATGTATACATTGCCAGTTTACCCTGCTAACCTCATGGTTGTCATGACCAGATTACTTCCCGTGGCTGAGCTCGCTGTTTCAGGTTTACAAGGCAGCGTTACCCTGCTTTGTGTTCAGTAGTGCAGACATAGGGTCTGTCCTACTTGTGGCTGCTGAGTAGACAGTAATGGTATTTTATCTCGCTTTTTTCTTCAAAAGATATTGGATCTCCCTACAGCTACAGGCTGCTGTTATTCTCAAAACAAAAATCTTCTTACATATGCCTATATAATGTTTGCTTTGCCAGTATTGAAATGGCTTCAAAATACACCCACAGTCTGATTTGTCAGTCCAACAAAACGCCAGCCAGCCACCAGAGATGTCCGAACAGATCTGAAAATGAAAAGCCACAAAATGACTCAGTGCATTAGGTCACTGTAACAGCCAGGAGGTAATACCAGAGTGTTTACTTTGGCTGGAGTCTTCCTTGGCTCATCTTCATCTGTAGTGTCAAAGTCAGGCTCTCATCTCAAGCCAAAGTGCCGTAGCTTGCCCACTTCAGTAACGGGTCAACACAGGTACCAGGTAAATAACTAACTCAAACGGTGGTGTTTTAAATTAAATGAAATTTAAAACTCCTCTGGATTAAAAAGAATTAAGATTCTCTTCCCTGCCTAGCAGTAGGGAGCAGAAGAACAGACACAGCGTGTCTGCCCTCACAGTCCTCCCATGGTGCCAGAAACCTTTAGCAGTGCCTAAACACCTCTGTGGGGTCTGTATATATTAATATCCCTAAAAGTATTGTCCAGGGCAATAGGATTATCATCTTGGTGAGGATTTTCAGCCCATATTACAATGCAGATGGCAGCTATCCATCCCCACCATACCCATAGGGATAATGAGAATATGGGCAGTCCTTTAAAGGTTGTGTAACTCCTCTACGAAGTAAAAGGCTATGGTGAAGAGCCACATTTCCGTGTATTGAACAGAATAATTACTCAGAGATGAGAATAAAGACCACATTTATTGCCACCCAGGAAACATCAGTAACTTTCTTCACCTTCCCTTTCCAGACCGCAAAGGTGACTTCATGGTAAATCTTTCTGAACAACATGAGCATGATGCATTTCTAATGAGGTTTGGCTCTATTCACCACTGAAGCTGCAGGCTAGCTCCATCTTCTAGGAAATTATATACACAAGTTTTTGTATAAATTAAAATGAAGTGCTATAAATATGGACACTGTTCTGTAATGAGAAAAGATTTTTTCCTTTGCAAAATTGCATTCAATAGATTTTCTTGGTTATTTCCCCTGTTTTTCACTGCAAAATGACCATTCTCTGTCTTTCTGACAAAATTGCTTACTTTGAATGCATATTTCCTGAAACTTGAAAGTACTTTCTGATGAACTGTAGGTGAATTATGTATGGGAAGAGTGATACTTAATAAGACGAAACCTCAGCATTGTGGTAATGGTGCAAGTCAGGTGACTCATATACCAAAGAAATTAACTGATTAATTCCAAAATAATTGCTTCTTTTAATCAGGTAGGATGGCAAGAAGTCCAATATTAAAGTAAAAACGTTATGAATGTGGGTTTTGGGGAAAAAGTAAAGCCTTATATGAAATGCTAAATATTCATGGTTAACTAGAATAAAGGGATTGAGACGTAAAATATTTTCACACAGGTTGGGCAGCGTTTTCCTGTTTGTCCATGGATTCAGTAAAAAATATCATTAAAGTGCAAACAAAAGAATATATAAATTTGGCAAGCAGTTCTGCCACAAAAGGGGGTAAGTTTTGAAGAATCAGAAGTCTTCCTATATTGACTTTTTTAAATACCATGTTTCAGCTCTTTATTTTGAAATTGTGTTTTTCCTGAAGGCTGACACTCCTGAGAGCTTAGTGATTTATTAGCGACTAAGAGAATCCTCAAAACTGGATGGAAATTTGGGGAGTGTGAGTTAAGCACAAAAGCAGGCTGTCTGCCATCAAGGACTTATTACTGGGATGAATAAACATGCAAATCAGGACAACTGAGAAGACTTTCAAGCGAGCAGTACACCAAGAAATAAAACTAGTGGGCCTTTGCAAGGCAGAGAATGAGCGGAGTGCTGGAGGCCAGACAGGACAGGCAGAGCTTTGGCTGAGCCCTGAGCAACATTTGAATATGCAGAAGGGTCATCTTAAATCCTTTTTTCAGTATTAGCGACTTGCAGATCTGTCCCTGTATTTTCTTGCCATTTTCCAAACTGATTCGCCTGCGGTTGTTTTCTGCCTCTTTTTAAATGTTCAAGACTTTCAGATCCCGCTTTCTTTGTCAATTCTGACAGGTGTTTAGAATTTCTTTTGATTTTGTAGATGCAGACAGAGATAGTAAATAAAACAGTACTTAAAACTACGACTATCCTGTTAAACACCAACTAACACTGCTCTCTTCTTATGGTCCTTTGCCTTAAATTTGCATGTCACTGTCAGTTGAGCCCTGTGCATCTTGAACAACCTAAAAATAAATAGATACAAGGAAAATATAGTAAAAAAGATGTTTGATTTACCTGCAGTTCTCCTTCCATTATACTGAGGAGTTTTATCAAGTCCTCTTTTGAAAGCTCTATGGACTTCTTGTTCTTTCGTTCAGTAGGTCCAGGTGATTTTGAGTGCCGTTTGACAGTTGCTGAAACCATGACCTCATCTTCCTTGCGATGAGGTTTGTTCTTTTTCTTGGCATCCTCCTGAAGTTTTTCATTCTCTGCATGGTTGATGACAGGTTTGGAACTGGAGAAGTGCCCGTTAGACGAGCTTTCTCCACCTTGGTTTCGGGATCTCATCCCTACCTAGAAAGAAACAAACAAAGATATATTTATAAACAAAATTACTTACAAAAAGCCACAGTGGAAATACTGCCTTTTGGAAGAACAATAATCTTCTAAAAACTGAAACGTACTGTCATGCTCAAGAGACAGCAGTAGAAAGCTCAACCATCTCAACAACTCTGTGTGTGGCAGACAGTGAATCCAGGGCATAAATTAAAAATTTAACAGAGTCGTAAAGTAAGGGTAACCATCTTTTTCAGCGTGCCAAGAGCATGCTAATTTGAGTTTAAATGTACAGAACTTAAAAGTGTTGCAGGAAAATGATAAAGAACATTTTCCAATGTTCCCTTTCCTTCGGTCAACACTTTGATCATTCACAATTCATCACTACAAAACAAAGCAGGCTGTTAAGCAGATCTTATTTGAATATGAGGTTTACTTGAGAGTCAGGAATGCAATTACATTTTAGAAAAGCATATTCCTTGAGTATAAATTCTCTATGAAGGTGGAGTGACAATGCATGCAAATAAAGGTCACTCTATAGTTTCCCTGAGTGAAGCAACGGTTTCATTCCAGGTAACCAAGAAAAATGGGGAATGCAGACTAAATCAAGCGGTAATCTCCATCTTAAGCTAAATACTGCATGAGATTATTACACAGTAAGTGCTATAAATGAAAGTTGAAAAGAAGTTTGAAAAAAGAGCACAGAAACCACTAAGGAAACCACTAAGAGGTAAAAGGGCAAGATCAATGCAAGTCCTTCCAGAAGAATCAGGGCTTCTCCAAAATGTCAGGTCATAGTTATTGAACGCTCACATCTCTGCCCTCTTAAGCACCTACACTGCACATTTAGACTATGTCTATCCTTGGAAATTAAACAGTGACAGCAAATGTTTCTGAGCTCTGGCACTTGACCTACTGTATTGCTAAATCTTAGCACACTCCTTGGCACACTTCTGGTCCAGGCAAACAACCACTCTCTCAAACAGTTCCTGGGCACAATTCAGGAATTAACCCAGGCCCAGGTCCAGATGCAGCTGCACTGTTCTGGAAAAGAAAGAAGTTCAGTAGTATGAGCATGGCTGGATTGTGCTATTTGACCCCAGGGACATAATAGGGGCCCCGGGACTGTTTAGTTTACAAGTAACATAGCTTTGGTGTCGTACAAAACATAGCTGTGAAAATCATCCTTCCTGTGTATCATTCTCATCAAACATCAGTCTCCTCTGATTGCCTTCGCTGAATGCCATTCAGCAATATCAAATTAAACCACTTGCCCTTATCTTCAAATCTTTTCACAGTTCTTCTGTTTCTTACCCATCAGCCCTTTTCAAGTTGTCATCCACACAACACATTCAACTAAAATTAGCTTAATCTGCCTGTCTTCTGTCTTCTCCTATGAACACCTCTCTCCATTCTTCCCCCCCGACTCTGCAGATTGGCCAGGGAGGTTCCTAAACCATAAAAACCCATTTAACCTGTACAGTCTGGTCCTGTGTCACTGACTAACAATGGCACAGAGGACAAGATGGGTTCATCAGTGTGTATTTCATTACTTATTGTTATTAAAAAGTGTGCATGAGATACTCAGACATGTTTATATATGGACCCATATTGCTCTCCTGTCGCCTTGCTATCCTGTCACCTTCCTATGCTATGTTGAAGTAGGTATTTTTAATTATTTTCTGTGTGTAACTGTAGACGACCTTGATCGTTATTTGTAATCTACATATTTGTCATATGTGATACAAAGGCGATAGTGAATTTAGGCATGGTTCAGGGCAAACTCAGATGTAAAAAGTAAGTTGGTCTCCTAAAAAAATGGATACTTTTCACCCTACTTGAAATTGCTTATATATCAGACAAGGGAAACCATCATGAGTCTATGTTGCCTTACTCCAACTGACTTTAGTATGTGGTCATATATTCTGGTACCTTAATTTTTTACTTAAGTCCAGTTTACCCAAGATTTGCACAGAGGAATATCTTGCTTTAGAACAACTACTATTTGAACTAACAGACTGAAGAAAGCTGAAGAAGGGTCTGTATGTCTGAAACTTGCCCAGTTTTTATATCAATAGATCTAATGAATAATATTCCACTGCTTCCAAATCTTCCCTCTCACTTAAATTAATCTCTGGATTTAGTTTGCAGCTTGTTCATTAGTAAAACAGATGCTTTTCAACATCGTTAACATCACAGACTGCTCTGATAAGGATCTCAGAGCAGCAGTTCACTAGTGATAGGGCAAAACCTAAAATTCATTGGCTAATCAGCCTGGCTAATATTACACTGGGCCTGCTATGTCTTGCTACTTACTTGACTCAGGCCAGTGTTATAAATCTCTTGCTCACATTAGCTTTGTGTTTTGGTAGTTTCACACTCAGCAGGAAGATTGTCTTTTCATTATCATTGGTTACTCACGTCTTAACTTCATTAATCCAGTGGAATTCATCCAGCAGCCTAAACGGGGAGAGAATTAGACCCAATGTTTTCGAGTGAAAGAGTTTCATGATGAGATTCCTTGCATTGTAGGTCTGCTCCTATCCAAACAATATGTGATACAGGTATACAATGGCCTTTAACTTCCTGAATGCTTATGCAGTGTGTTTTTCATCAAACAGTTTGGATTAAACACATGAATTACGCTTTCTAAAAACAGATCTCCATTATAAGCATGAACAATACCTGAGAACCTCAGGAAATCTTTTAGGTCTCAGGTTTGTAATGGAAAAATAAACATTGTACTATGTTTCCTCTCAGATAGGGCTTTTCAATTTGTTTAGCTTTAATGGGTTTTAAACTTTCCAACCGTGCTTCCTCTCAGGAGAGAGCACTTGGGATTCAATCCGTCTCTATTTTCTGAGTGTTTCCTTCTGAGTCCCTGTGGGTCACAGCCTCCAGCCACTTTCAAGTCTAAACCAAACCTATTTTTCATGGCTTACAGTGAATGGCTTCATGGCTCTAGAACATCCGACATGTTTAAAGAATAAATATTGCAAGTCTGTCTTACATATGTTTTCCAGTGGAAAATAGATTATTACATTACAGTGTATTCTGCTTAGTAACATGCTGCATTAGTGATTTCTCCGTAATAAGATGACTCAACTGTTAGACCTGAAGGTGCACAATTAATTTTAAATTTAGCTCATGACTAGTTGAGACACATCATCCACCTCAAGCATTGCATAATCAACCAGACTTCACGAAAGGTGGTGTGTCACCCTCTCACATCATAACTCAAAACAGCCACTTTGATCCATCCATCCCTGTGGGAGCTGAGATAACAATTCATGAAGCCATGTAAAGACTGAGCAGTTGAGAAATAAGGAATGCATATTTGAAGTGTGCTTTTACTTTGGATAAATCAATATAGGTCCACAAAGGACAGACGCAATTTATTTTTTCTAAAATTCGTTAACACAGCAGCAGAGCAGCTTAACCAACTGATCTAGAGTTTTTGTATCAACTAGCTAATTAGAATATGATTGTCACTAAAGGAAGTCAAACTTGGCCTTTTTTAAGATTTCTTTAGCCTTCGTAGATTTATTTTGCAGCACGTCTTACATCAGTGTAAGTGTGGCAGACAGTCTGTCACTCTCAGGGACATTGCCCCTAACACCATTTCTTTGTGTAAAAGCCTGCCAAAATCAATGTAACGCTAACACCTACTCTGTCTTCAGTTACGATGTTGATACTTTTCCAACATGTTACCCAAATGCAAAGGTGTTGTGTGCTGAAGCCAGAGATGCAGGTGAACTCAGGCTTAAATGGTGACAGAAAGGGTCTAAGTTTTGGTATTCATACAGTAATTTCCAAGGACTTCAAGGGCCAAAATCAATGGCATGATCCAGCTGTTGTGCAGTGCTCTAGGAATACAGAGCAGCTGTAAGGATGACTGAGTTTTAATTAGAGCAGCGTGAAGTAGCCAGAGCATACCAGTGGTCTTGGCTGAAATACTGTGTGCTGGAAAGGAGTGCTTAGTATTATCATTTTGGACATCCATCTGTACTTCTGATGGCATCATGATAAAGAAGAAAACTTTCTGACCAGTTGCACAACATTATTTTGGGATGCAAATATCAAAATCCCAAAGCTTGGCCTGTTCCTTCACCAGGGTTTCAAAATTGATTCTGGGGACACTGCCAGTCTAGCACTGGTAACAAATGTCCTCCCGCTGTCCGCTCTGATTATGTCTCTATATCTCACAGCATTCCCGATCTGCTGAAGGGATTGTGTTTCCTGAAGAAATAGCTGGTATGATTTATAATGACTTTAGCATTTAATATTTAACTCTACTGGTTTTTTTCCACCCTTCGTCATATTGCATATTAAACCGGAAACCTTTCCTCCAGTCAGACAAGAAGCCTTTATATGACCAGTCACCTTGATTTCGACATTTATTGGCTACTCTTTTCAACATGTGCTCACGGCATTGGTACTTGGCATGGGAACTCTTCAGCCTCTCCTCTGTTTCACTCGTCTGTTAAGCTTTAAGCACAAAGGACAAATGCTATGGTTATTCAGTTGATTCTGTATTGTTGTTATGGGCATGGGTCCTTCGGTTTTCACAAGTTAGCAGTCCACGCAAGATTTTATGAAATAACCTTTATGTTAGTTTTACTGACATCAGGAGGAAATCTGCAAGGAATTTGCTGAGTAGGATGTCAGGAGAGGACAGGCTGCATGCTGTTCCAAACCTTTCCCCCGTCCATAGCTATTTGTTCTCCCTATAGCTCTTGAAATGACAGGTTAGATTAGGCTCCGTTACTAGAGCTATTAGAATAAGTTAATGCAAAAGGGTTCTTTGAACTTAACGTGTAGTCCCTCCTGCTAATTGGACATGCTGATTTTGGCTCTGTAGCGCGTTCCTTTAAAATTACAATAATAATAATAATAAACAATCAACAACAACTTTATAATAAAAATTGATTTACAGCCATGCTGTGGTTGTTGCCTTTGGCTATAAATTTGTAGTCTGGAGTTCAGTTGCAGATCTAACTGATCAAGTTATCACATCAAAGTGCTGGGTTTCTGACAGGCTAAGAATGTATTGTAGGGCCAATGCAATTGGGTTATTAGTGAGCCCAAACTAGAATTGTTTCTCAGCTGTGGCTTTGGGAACTGTATGAACAGGAACTGTATCTTCCAGAGGCCCCGCTGCACCAGCATTTGGAGTCAGGCAAAGCTCTGTGCAGAAGCGCCTGTACACAGGGGAGATTGCTGAGAACCCAGGCACTGAGCAAGCCAAATCTCTGCCCAGTGATTACAGATCAATGTGTAGCACCAGCAGTGAAAAATAATTAAAATATACTCAAAATGGAGACTAGATCATACAAAACCTCCACCAGACCTGAAACACCCCATAAATGAGGAGGAGAGCTGGAAAATTTTTTAAACAGTATCAGTCTGTACCTGCAAGTAGCAGATACCAAGAAAAAAACACCAAACAAAAATACAGAAAAAGAAGACTCCTTCTCAGATATCAGGAAGGGAGGAAGACAGAGACACCAGGCTGACCTTGTTGACATAGAAGTCCTCAGTAAGGACCAACCCAGATGGGGATGGATGGCTTTAGCCCCAAGGGATCTGGGTAGTCAGAACTAAGGCTACATGGCCTCAGTGGCGTGGCTTTCACAGGACAAACATGTAGAGATGCAACTGTTCACGCCACCTCAGAGACTGGTGAAAATTATCAGTTTTATTATTAGTTATTCCTTATTATTAGTTATTCCAGGCTGTGTTTCTGGACTCTGCAAATGTTCTTTATATTGTTTTTCTGACTTGAAGAAATCACGCTACCAAGAGGTTATCATAGGACCAGGTAGGAACTGACAGCTGCATTGTGCAGGGGTGCGTGCTGAGCACTGCTGCCCAGCTGGACTTGGATGCTGCATGAAGCAGATGTGTCAGACTCCGGACTGTGCGATTGCGGAACAACACCGTGCCAAGGGACTGCAGACCTCATTCTTGGGTTTGCTTTTGCAAATGACTCCAGTGTTTGTTTCAGTCATGCTGGTCAGAGGAGAGTGCTAAACCAAATGACTAATACAATGAAGAAAGGAACAAATATCTACCCTTAGCAATTCTGGAGTTTCCTGAATTTCTAAACATTCACGCTTAGAGCACCAACCCATTGTGCTCTCTAACCCTCCCCCAGTCTCTTGCCCTCAGATGCATCATGACGTTTCTGCAAGAACAAACAAGAAAAGGTCTTTGTTCCTTCTGACAGTATTATACATTACCCGTGTGCTTTTGTGAGAGCATGTGTTAGCTGCTTGCCCTTGTTGTTGGAGTATTGGCATGGAGGTACAGATACTTTATGAACCAGGACAATTCTCTATTCAGTAAGCAGCTTGAATAACCAAGTCACAGGGCTGTAATTCTTATACAGACTAGGAGAGGACTCGTGGCTAGTCCAGCTACGTAACACTACTACTGCCTTCATCCTTTCACCTGGTCTGCTTGCTGCACTGGAAAAGCATTTGTCATACAGGTGTTAGGAGGAGCAACGCCCAAGCCCTCATGCACGCAAGAAGAAATGTTCATGTCATCCTGTTGATGCTGCCTTTATAGCGGGGTTTGCACCACCTGCATTGGGAGTACTGCTATGTGGGCTCCCTCCTGCCCTGTAAACCCTTTGCCAGATGCAGCAGATTGGGCTGGTCCCTGGTCTGCACCCACTGCCTGTGCTGGAGTGAGGGGGGGAGGCCATGGCATTGCACAGAGGAGCCTGTGCAGGAAGCGGATATTGTCCTGTGCCAGATGGATGTCACAGTGCCTCCCTCATTTTGTCATACTATACATGGAGTCTCTTTGGTGGAAGAAACTTGAGTCTTTTTAATTATGAGAAAGAAGGAAAATTTGTCCCTGTTAAGGGTATCTGACAAAAATTCAGTTACTGTTTTAGGTGCAGGACACAGATTATTTTCTTCTATCAAGCCGTCGCTATCTCATTATTCCCTAATCTATTTTGGTGAACAAGACTTTTCTTTTTATGCTGCTTGTAAATAGTGTAGAAAAGTAGCAAGTTATAGCAGACACACTTGTTGAGGTACACCATGAGAATCAGCAAAGCCTTTTTGCTTTATCAAAGATCTATTTTATAGCTTCTAGAACTGATTCTTATAACCATGGAACATAGTAGCACATGGATTATAATCACCAAGGATTATCTCAACAATAGTTCCTTTGCTTGAAAAAAGAAATGGGAGGAATAAGCATAAATGTATTCTGAAGAAGAAAAGAAAAAGATTTCTGAAAATTCCATACCCAGTTGCCATCCTGAATAGGTATAATCTGTGTGAAAGCAGAAAAAGGTTTCACAAAACGAAACGAGGAAACCCAGTCATCACTAAGGCAGATTTACACCACTTTAACACCATTTTCTTAACTCCAAGATAAACTCTTCTCTGGCTAAATTATGGCACAGATTTACAAAGAGCAGAGTTTATGCTGGTATAATTCCATTAATTTTGTCATTTTCAGGAAAACTTGTGGTTTCAGCTGGAATACTTTTACTTGAGTAATGCACAGTGACCAACTAAAGAGTAACATAGACTTGTTTTACAAAGATTCATGTTTCCCAGGCTTCATCTGGAAAAACATCTTGGATGCATGAGGCATGAGGAATGATAAGCTATTAGATCATCATTCAGTCAAAAAAATAAACTTTTATACACCACTCTACCCGTGTTTTGATTACTGTGCTTCCCAGCTGCCAGAAAGTACAAACAGGAGTCAGAGAAGAGACAGCTCAAGTAGCTGACACCACTAGACAAACATGCCGCTAGGTCTGACGAGGGTTTAGATATTTATTCTCCGGAGTGGCTATGTGGCTGAAAGGGACTGGCCAGGAGCAAGGTAGGTGGCAACAGTGCTAACTGCCTGCAGTGCAGCCTTTCTAGCACGTCAGCTGAGCTGGGAGGCATGGGAGCAAGTTGGTTCCTACTCATCCCACTTCCAAGCCTGTTTCCAGCCCACTGGAGTGTCCTGTGCCCAGGACTACTCCTGATTTGAAGGGAATGAATGGAATCCTTGGAAGAAAGAAACACCCCTGCTTCCTGGGGCTGCGTACCTTGACCCCGCTGATGGAGCCTGTCTCGACACACTGCCACCCCTTGAGGGCTGGATGAGCACTGTGCCCTATCATGGTTCTTCACATACTGTTTTAGAGCTTTCTGACCTTTTGAGTTATGCCATTTCAACTGAAAATCAAACTGTGAAGATAAAGCTAGCAATGTCACCATTAGTTTCAGTCCAAACCCACTAAACATTTGTTTTATTATCTGTTCCAGCCAGAACATGCCTGGAAAATGGTAGGAGAGGTGATGCAGATTAGCTGGCCTACCAGAGATTTTTCACTCCTGCAGATGGGTAATCTTTGGTGTTAGGTAAGCATTAGTCATTTCTTTTTGTTGACAGCACAGAACCAAGCTGATAACCTGCAAGATCAAATATACTGTGGACTTATGAACCATGCTATATCTCTCCTAAGTAGTTTCTAAAGACGACTGCTCCTATAACAATGCATTTTCTGCTTCCGAGATGGCAGGAAACTTTTGAAAGCAGCAATAAACAGGAGCAGGCTGATAACCATCACAGCTCTTGCCTCTGAGTTCCTTGTCCCTATCCTTAAAATGACCAACCAAAATACCTAAAACTAATACATCACTGAGAGAATACGACATGGAAAGTAAAGTCATTCGGTGGTCCTTGCAATCCAACTTTAACCTAAGGAATGAACCCTGGGGCAAATAGGGAATGCAATTAGGAAACGAGGAAACTAACTGTTATTAGCTTCCTGCAAAATCTATTTCAAATTCTCACTTCAAAATCATCTTTTATTTCACAATTAACTTGGATTTTAGCAAGTGTGAGACAAGACAAAAAGCTAAATGTCCCAAAAGCACACTTCAAGCTTTGGGTTGAGGGAAGCATTTTGCTGTCTCTTGCTTTCCAGATGTGAATCGTGATTCCCGTATTCTTTTCGGTGGCCATGATTTGCACAGCTCTGATTTTGCTGAAACCAGTAAACAACTATAGCTACATTTTACATTTGACTAATTTATCCTTCTTTTGTTTTCAAAAAATAACAAAAAATAATCACAGTGTAGATACCCTTACAGATTTTACAGCAAAGGGAAAAAAATTTATATAGAGGACCTGTATCTTCCACAAATATTGCCTCAAGAGACAACAGTGTAAAAACACATCTGCAGCATCTCAAATTTCATCTGTCAACCAACGCAGGGAGCAAGTTCCAAATCTCTCTCTGTGACTCCTTTGTAGGAAGTTTCAGTCATTGATAGACACAGAGTACCAGCTTGCACATGAATGCCTGGTGAGAGGTGATTTTTAACCCCTTCCATTAGACTGAGCTGCCTTCCACCTCCCAGAAGGTTCCTTCTCTGTGAAGATTAACTGGTTTCAAAACAAGGAGTTAAAAATAGTCTCTGCTACCAGACCTGCCCTTGAGTTTCCCTATCAGTTTTAGTGGGTTTACAATAATATTTTTCCTGTTGGAAAAAAAATAAAAAGGAATTCTCTGGCTACATATACTGGTGATTAACCATGTCCAGGGCTGCTCTCTGACTGTGAGGCCAGCTGTCCTGGAAAATCCTTCAGGCTCTTAAGCCTGCTTAGCATCCATAACATGCTGGCTGCATCCACGCTGCCCACTGGGAATTGCTCCTAGCTGGTGCTGACTCTTGAAACATGCTCTCAAACGGTTCAGGAGAGTGTTAAGTGGCCTGGCCAAAAGGCTGCTGGGGACCACTCCAAAGGTTTAATAAGAGTACAGACATTCACCTTCCAGTATCTGTGCTCATGCCCCGGCACTGTTTAATTTACAGCCTTTCCTTTCCACAGCCTGCTCCTTTACAAACAAAGGAAATGGAAAACTAATCAGCCATGCAAAAGGAAAGTGCAACTCACCATAAATACACAGTCTGCAGAGAGAAAATAAGCAGAGGGTGGTGGGAACACAAAAAGAATCCCTTTTTTTTTCCAAGTAAGTTAGGTCAAGGCATGCAGAAGTGTGTTTCTTATTCTACAGGCGTATTTTTAAGTTGCTACTGAAGGAGGGACTGGAGATACAGCAGTTCAGCAGGGGTCGGGAAGAGACAGTGCAGCTGAAGCAGAGAGAGGGGTTGCACAACATCCCCACTTCATGCCAGGCTTCTACTGGCTTTTGCTGCACTCAGTGGCACAAACTTTGAGCTCTTGTGCTTTATGTCACTGATAAGAGGAGTAGGACTGTGAGGCTCCAGAGTGGTCCTTGCATTATTCAAAGCCCTGGCCTTCACTTGACATTACTATTTGTAAAGAGGTAAAAGGAAAGGAGAGTCTTACTTCATTGCTGGCAGTGCCAGCCCAGTGACTGTCATTATTTCCCAGTAATCCTTCAGGCTTTCCACTGACTTCAGAACTTGTGGCAAAGAGTAAAGAAGTAAATGTCAGCCTAACGAATTTAAATAATACCAATGCCTCACTCTCACAGGGAACAGCACAAAAACCTGCAGATACCTCACCTGGGCATTGAAAATGGCCTCATCCACTTTAATAGCTTTCATTTATAGAAACCATATTTACATGCCTCTTCTAAAGTCTTGGTTTCAAAATCCCTAGACAATTTCTTCACTTGAAAAGAATGAAGTTAAAGAGTTATCCTGCATCTACAGGTTGAGCTGGTTTTGATCTTTTCCTCAACAGCCTGTCAATGTTAATCTGCTCAAGTCTTCACCTGGCTTTTTAGTTCAGAGCAAAAAGTCAGGCTAAGCTGAAAACACAGTATATCTACTTTAAGTAGGGAAGGAAGAGAGAAGGAAGAAGCAAATAAATATCTCTGCATGGGTTTGGTCTTGCATTAACATAACTAAGAATATCTGCTGCCAGATTCAAGTTGCTTTAATGTCTGTGACTTCTTAAAATCCAGTTTCAACAGGGATAAAATCTAAGTGAATTGTATTTGCCTTGTGGCAACTACCTGAACACCATACCTTATTTTTTAAAAAAGGTTGAGTTTTCTTTATTTCCACTAGGATAGAGTAAAAAATTCTTAGCTGCTTTTCTTAGAAAGTAACTTCAGTTCAGAGCCATGGAAAGATATCAAAAAGAGCTCCTACAAATTGAGTGGGTGTTTTACAAGCCTACATGAAGATAAAATCATCTGCACTGGAACAAATTCACACTGTTCAGCTTTAAGTATCTCACTTGTGTGACTGAGCTAGGAGTTTAGGTTTCATCCATAATCTGCAGTGTCTTTGAAATGGAGCCTGAGCTCTCTGAGGCTATGTTAAGACTTCAGGTTTGTCCTTGTCATCAGCCATGCAGCTCCAGTGACCACTGCTGAAGACCACCATGGCTCCTGTGTATCAGGGAAAGCATCCCCTGATTTTCTTTCCATGGAAAAAGGTGCTGGGCAGAGGGTAGTGTTTCTCCAGCCTCACTCTGAGAGGTCATGGCTGGGGGACACCACTGCATCCTGCCCCTGGGATGTGCTGGGAGGTCTCAGTTTTGCCCCTCTGAGCCACCACTGACCTCTCTAAAGAGGCTGTGCCCCTAATTTGGGCACATCACTAAGCTGACTGATAAACAGGTGCTGGGTCCATAAATGCATCCTCACAAAAGTCGATTTTGCTGTTGGGTAGGGAGGCAATAGCAGGTATTTGGCACCTCATTATCGACATCTGACACAGTGCCACACTTGGTGGCAAATGTTAGGACATTCCTGCAAGGCATCAGTACACAGACCACTGCCACAGGGACACTTCTGGCTGAGAGGAGCAGACAACCCAGTATTTCTAAAAAGTACTGAAAAGAGCACAAAGCTCACCCTTACTGAGCTACCTAACTGGGAAATTAGCTCATTTGACTCTCCAGCCACAACTCCTTGTGCTGAACTCTCTTTCTTGGGAGGGAAAGTGGGGGGAATTTGGCCATCACTGCCGAAAACAAGTAATTTAAGAAACAGCAATAAACAATAGATCTATGTTTGCTTTCTTTTAGTTAGAGCAAGTGAAACTAGAGACTCATTTTTAATAATATAAGTAAACCTGAAAAATAATCAGAACATTTTCAAGTTCCTATTTCCTATGAGGAGGTGGATGACAGAAAAGCAATGTGGGTCTCAGTGTTGCTGAAAGGAATTGGTGGGTGTCTCTAAATATTAAGGCACCACTGGGTCTCTCAATACAAATTTAAAAGACTGATTTGACTTGTCACAATAATGCCAAAAAGTTTGGTCATCATCCAAAAAAAAAGGGGAGAGTCATGTACAGGTGGTATATGATTGGCAAATCAGGTAAGAAAGCAGCATATAAACAGAGAAATTACTGTTTCTCTTTATTTAATGAAAAAAATGTCTGACCCAGCAGTTATGTAATGTCTCAGCATTACTTATTTGTTTGCTTAAATATTTTTCTGCTGCCTTCAAGGAAGTTTAGGTGACTGAGAAATTACTTTGCGCTGCTTCTCCTGTGCATGTGTGGTGGACCCACGGCCTTGGCAAGGACCCGCTGCGGTCGCTGTTGGCAGCTCTGCCACGTCCCGGCCCCGCAGGGAGCGAGCCGGACCCTGCGCTGCCCAGACAGCTGCTTCCTTAGGTGTAAATGCTAGTCATGGTCAAAAGCCTAATCTTTCCTCCTACCTCTGAATTGCTCAAAATGGTATCGTTATTGCTTTTCAGCTTCTCACCTGTGGTTTGGGAAAGGAAGATTAACCAGCTTTCCTGCTGTGAGGATGCAAATTCACCTCTTGCCATATTAAGGTGTTATACTTCATTATCTTAAGAAACAAGATGTAACAGAAAGTATTCTCATTCGCTTATTTCACAATTCACATGCTGTTTACTCCCAGTGAGAATAAACCTCCCTCGGGTTTCTATGCCTAGTGACAATGTCTACGTGAGCTTTGAGTACCACCTCTTTCCTCTTAATATTCACTGCCACAGATGAGAGCTTTTCCTTATCTGTATTTATCCACATGCACACTGCAGGAATTTCGGAGGTGAAAGAGTTTTTTTCAGACCTGCCCAGCTGAAAGTTAAAGGGCAGCTCTGCAGAGCACCCAGTAGCCGACTGGTAAGCACAGCTGTCCAGAAAAATAAGCTCAGACTAACCAGCTAAGCCTCCACTGTATATATACTGAGGATACTTCACAAGGCTTTCAGAAAAGTCACGACAAAGTCCTCATGTTGAATAATATTTCCTTACTGAATTATTAAGGGTATTTTATATCTTTAAACCTGAAAGACTCTGCTAAACTAAATGTAATCTGAGGAATACATACATTTGTTTATTATTATAATATTTATCAACTAGGAAACTGAATTAAATTAATTGGTTCATGTTCATTTCTATTCAGTCACACTTTCAGCTTTTCTTTCATCAGCACAGTGGTTTAGGATTTGTATATTACTGCCTTAGAGAAGTCATTAAACTCAGTCAAAACCTGAAAAAACTATTTGCCTTCTTACTAATGTCTGTAGCTCTTTTAATCAAAGTTAATTCCAAAATCTGGTATCCTACTATATATTTTAAATTCATCCCATACAACATCATTGATTGCATGCCAAACAAACAGCATAAATTTAAAAAAAAAATCAGTTGGCAGTTTGTTGGTCAATTCTAGGACTGCAAAACTGACCTGGTATGAAATGGCAGTATTTAGAGAATCTCTGTAAAGCTGGGAGTTTGCCACATGCTTGACCAAAAGTAGCTGTCACACTTGCAAAAAAATCTTTATTATAATTGCACTTACTGATACAAATGTTATTACTTTTTGGTGTCAAGAAAAACCACAAGCCTGCACGGAAGAATGCTTGGCGGTACCTGTCAGCATGGTAGTGTGGCTCGGCTGTAGCACCGGCCTTCCAGGCACTAGAAATCACCTGGCCATACCCCACAGAAAGCAGCAAGCACTGAATGTTGGACAAACCTCAGATTTGTTGAAACAAGCATGTGTTGAAAACAAAGGATTATAATTAGAGGGATAGGAAAGCCTCAAAAATAAGAACATTGTTAGAAGCCAGTGTTTAGCATTATGGCACAGACATCATGAACTGGTGTGCCAGCAGCAGGCTTAACTCCCCTGCCCTCTCCTCATGAAAAACTGATGCACAAATGATTTCTGCAGGTCGCCAAATATATGACATTATCTCTATTTAAGTAAGCAAGAACAAAGCTGGAGAGTTCTGTAGAAATACTTGTTGCTGACTGATCTCTTATACCTAGAAGATGCATTTCTAGAAAGGAAAAAAACTGGAATTGTTCTTTCCATTATCTTCAAAAAAGCTGAAAAGTGCAATGTTATTAGGCTTTCTGAAACCTCAGAGAAACTTTTCCAAATGCCTATAAAGGTGGAGGATTAAATAAATGTTTTGTTGAAGTAATGGAACAGTTATTGGACTTCATAACACATGCATATTTTTAAATTAAAAAGAAATTACTGTAGGTTTTTAAATTTGGTTTAAAACCGCCATAACTAGAAACCCATCATTAGCAGTTTCTACTCAGATCAATTTTGTGTCAGAGAAAAATAATGTTTTGTTTACGTAACATTGTTAGGCAAAATAGTAACTACTCCAATTTAGGAAAGAAAATAACCTATTTATGCCAAGTTAATGGTAATTAGCATTATGAATGACAATTTAAGGAGGATTATAAGATGTATTGCAGGTTTCAACCAACTAAAAATAGAAAAGCTATACAAGCCATAAAAATTGCACAATGTACAGCTTTCAGTTCCAGGAATATTGTTTTTGCAATCCTTGACTACAAATGGAGTTGCTTTCTGACTGTTGAGATAGATCTTCTGGGGCCATAATGAATATAGACAATCCCAAGCTTTCCAAACGAGTCAGACATTTTAAAATATGATACGATAATGGGCTTAAAGTTCTGAATTTTTTATAAAAATCAGTTAGTGATTGCCTTCCAGTTTTTCGGCTGGGTTCACAATTTCAAAGTATGTTCTCTGAGGCATTTTAAAACCAGAAATAAAGATTACTATATAACCAATGTGATACTAGTAATGGTGTTTTTAAAAGACAGGCAAAATTGCAGATGAATATTGTGAGACATGCAGTATGGTCATAAAAGTTAGCAGTGCCTGATGAGGAGTTCCTTATTATGCTAACTTGTTAACTCAGGATGCTTATTATTCACCATTATGCTAAAAAATTTCAGGGAAAATAATGTGCATTCAGGAAGTCCTCGGTAATCCTCAATAGTCCCTGAGGGCTTTGACAGTTCTGCAATTCAGATGAGCCTTTGAAAGACAAAGATGACATAAGTCATTTTGGTCACCTCCTGAGCTGACAGCTGCAGGAAGCTCAAGTGTTGCTTTCCAGCCGTGCTATTGCAACAGCATCTCCTGAATGTTATCAATTTAGGAGTGCAGCTCCACCTGGAAGCTCCTACATGTCAGCCGGTCAGCCGTGGCGTGGAGTAATACCTGTGTCGAGGGATGCTTCCAGAGCAGGGGCTTCGCTAGAATCTAGGTCCGGAGGGGGGAGGAGGGAGTTCAGGATGGAGGTGTCCCTCTGCCATCGCTCTGCTGCTCCCACCTGAGGCTGACTGGGGTCCCTGCTGCTCCCTAGAGAAAAGATAAGGCTCAGGGGCTGCATGTGAGGTCAAAGTGAGAAGCAGCATGTTCTGCTTGCACTGCCTGCCAGCCAGCAGGCCAGCTACAAAACACAGGCTTCCAGACTTAAAATGGCTTGAAAATACTTATAGATTTTGATTTAGAGATTCCCATTGACTTTATCCATGTGTCTCTGAAGCCATGACAGAGCACAGCGACCTGAAGAATCCAGAATACACTAGGTGATGCGTTTGCAGGTATGATACAGAATACCAACCCAGGTGATAAAACCTCATACTCCTGCTGCCTCCAAAGAGCTGGTACCACAAATCACAGCTTTATGCTTGAATTTAGCAATCAAGACCAAGCACCCCCTCCATCCAAAATAAAGCAGCCATAACGAGGGAAGGAAATAGCTGGAAGGTAGTGCGCTGGGTTCCTCATTGGCTAGATTAGGTCTGCAGAATATGTGCCATGGAGTGCAATGAAATGACAAAATGACAGGAAGGAAGTAATATGTCCAGCTTGGCCCATCTGTTAGTCACATTGCACACAGTCTTCAGACTTCTATCTGCTTGATGAGAATGCATGACTCCCTTGGCTGGCCAAGCTGGGCAGTCTGCAGCACACAAAGGAAACAAAGGAAGGCTGGGGACATGGTAACAACTCCAAATACCATGGACACCTAGCAGACATGGAGGGATCTGGCAGAATTGCTTCTGGAAAGCTGGGGATGTTGCAGGCCATATGGGGAACAGAGCCATAGCATTGGAGGGAGGCAAGGTCTCACGTTGATAAAAGCTCGCTCATGCATTTGATTAGTTTGCATAAATGAGCAGAATTTGAATCCACCTCGTGGATTCCTTGAATTCTGCCCTGACCTTCTCAACTGTGCGGCACGGTTATGGTATAAGCAAAGTTTGGTACGTCAAAACCACTTCAGAGACAGCCAGCATGGAAAGATCAGAGCCAACGGATCTGAGCAATGATGCGTCCAGGCAGGCTCAGTGGCAGGACTGGTGGTGCCAGAGAGATTCTGAGGGCTGTGAGACCATGAAGGTCTTTCCTTTGGCAAAACATTTGGTCAAGGAGAACATGGTGTTCTGGAAAGCTGTGATCTTTTTAAAGAAAATAGTAACAATTTTATTCAGCTCCGTAGACTGGTTGTTATTTATAATTTATATAATTCTCCTAGTAACAATGCAGTCACACTAGGGACATTGCCATTTAAGGAATAAAGCAGGACTACTACGGTGTCTAAGTTAATAGCAATTACAACAGTGTATGGCATATTTCCCCATTATTTCGTAACAAACTGTATGTGAATTCTAGTAAATTCTAGTAAATATCAACTTGGCATTTGTAGATTATTTTTGTCCTTGCTCTGAATTGAAAGAACAAGATTTATTGGATTATGAACAACACAAGGATAGCTACAATAATGAATTTTCAACCAGCTGTAATCACAGTTAAATTCGTGCAAGCACATTAAGTAAAACTGGGCTTTATATGGAAAAAAAAATCCCGCAGATTATTTTACTGATAAATACTTCAGTTTCCTTGAAAATTTGTTTAGGAAACTTCAGTCTTCTTGAACAGCTGGTTCTAGGAGAAAATTGAGCAATTATCTATCTATCTATCTATCTATCTATCTATCTATCTATCTATCTATCTATCTATCTATCTATCTATCTATAGTAGAAAGCATTTCCTACAAGTGCAAGAATTCAGGTTATCACATTGTTATACCCACAAGCTCTGAATCACATCTAGCATGACAGTTTACAAGAAGCAAAGTAGAGATAATTTGTATGAGGCACATGGGATTTACAGAAATTAGTTCTTTGCCCTATAAAATGTTTGTCCTTCAAAAAAGTCAGTGAGAGTTTTCTCATTAATTTGAACAGAGGAAGGATCAAGACTACTGACTTTAAAAGTTAATATGCAACTATAGAGATAATGAAAGTGAGCCATGTTTTTGCAATGAAGATCTTAATTTTCAGTGCAATTTACAAAGTATAAGACAAAATAGTTTTCTGTCCATCAACTCCCACTAGTTATTAAGATTACAAAAAGGTGGACCAAGGTTTAATGGGTCAAATTCTGATCTCATTTGTCTTGACTTTTCTGAGCTTAAAGAAGTTACTCTGGATTTTCATCAGTCTAAGGGAGGTTAAAATCTGATGTACTGAATGCAAAAAAAGTGACGTTCATGATTTGCAGAAACCTTGTTCACAGGAGACATAGTTTAAAAATAGGCCCTTAAGAGTACTTTCCCTCCACTATATATGGACTTAAAGTCATCTTACAAGTGTAGTAACTACACCTAAATCTTCCCAAGAGGAGACATGCTGGAACACAGCTAGGACGTGAGTAATTCAGATCCTCTGATGTTTTACCGAGCAGTAGGATAAGGTAGACATTTTACATTACTCTGGAAAACCTTCTTCTTGTCTAAACTTTAAATATCTTGAGATAATATTTATGCCTATACATGTCTTATTCTCCATCTTAACTAAGTGATGCTACACTAAATATAGTGGCATCACATAGCAAAAGAAACAATCAGAATAAATATCACTGTATTTAATTAAAATATTCTCCATTATACAATGTTGTGTTGTACTGAAAAGACACAGACTTGAATGAAGGCACTATTTCACTCACAGCCATCACACAGGTACATCAAAAATACTCCTAACCACCCATTAGGCTAGTGAAAGAAGCAGCTTTGCCTGCAGACTCTGCCTTTAACCTAACACAGCTACAATAACATCACATCTCTTTGCACAGCAGGATGCCTCTTGGGCTTTTTTTTCCATGCCTGTTATTGAGAGTTTTAATCACATGCAGTAAATAGAACAATTTTTGTTCGTAACTCTGTGTAGTCATACAGCATGTTGATTCTCTGGAGATTTGTTTTGGGGAAAGCCTCTCAGCTTACCTCGTTTGCATACACACGCCCCTTTTCCCCCTATGCACCATGGATCAGGGAACCAAACTTAGCAGAAGGAAAGCTTCTTTGCCAGGTTGACCGAGATACCCTAACAACAGCCTTAATGAAAGTCTCCATCTTCCCATTGATCTACAAGCCACAGTTCCCAGGACCCTCAAAGGAACAGCCAGGGAAAGCAAAGACCTTTTGAAGCTGCTTTTCACTCCCTTGCAGCTCCAGGCTCCAGCTGTCACACTGGGGATGGTACAACGAAAGGCAAGTCCTTCTGGACAGACTGTCTGGTGGGGCACTGAGAACATCTGGCTATGCACAGTTAGTCAGAATAGGACACAAACTGAAGCTGATTTTGGCAGGCACCCTACGTCACACCAGCATCATTGAGAAGGCTTCGGGATGCACGAAGGGGCACCTACTTCCCACGGCCCACAGGCCACCATGGGGGCAGATGTCTTCCACTATCAAATCAACTATTTGATGATGACTTTTATTGTCAGAAATGTTTGTTAGTATTAGAGTTCCATTTAATTTATTGTCAGGGCCTTGAGGACCCAGGACCCCATGTGAGGCCCCCTGGAGCCCTCAGCCCCTGCCCCAGCATCGCCCCAGCAGGGCTGGTATACAGCTCCCCACCGCCCTGCCCTGCCTGGCCATGGGCCACACAAAGTTGGGCCCACTCATGGGCCCCCAGCCCGTCCTGGCCTCAGCTCATCCCCAACCCCAGGGAAGTGTCTGATGCCCAGGGCTGGGGCTGCCCCCAGCCCACTAGTCCCCATGGGCATTCCCACTGCTCCCAGTCCCCCCAGGGAGCAGCCACCCATTCAGTGCCCTGACATGTATTTCCTTAATTGTGTATTTAATTGCATGTATTCATGGTTGGGATTCTCCTCTGCTTTTGCTTAAGAAATTGCTTGTATTTTAAAAGTTTTTCATTTTCATTGATCTTCATATGTGCATGTACCTGCTTAAACTTGTGTTCCTCTTTTCCTACAGCATATTACAAAAGCTCTTTTTTTTCCTTATGCTATAGAAGAGAGAAAAGCTAAAAAAGAAATCAGTGTGTTTATTCCTGAGAAAAGAAGGATTGTAGAAAAACAGATTCCCCCCTCCCAACCCAGCAATGTCTCTCCTCCACACTAACAGAGGCATCCTACACTCCAGTGATCGTGGCCCCAAGCGCTGGGACGGCAGGCTCAAGTTTCTGCTTGAAACTTGATTAAACTATGGACTCAGTAAGGATTGAATGTAAAACAGCCAAAAAAGATTGCTGTCACAGCCTTAAGAGCTGGGAGTCAGGAGCTTCCTGGACTTTTCCAAGAAGCTATGCCACAAGAGGCCAGGGGTATCCTTTTCTCTGTTGTCCTGGGAGGTGGTAGGATCAGTTGTCCCCACGTTGTCCTCTGCCTTCCAGCGGCTTGCACCACCAGCAGCACTCTGCAGAGCTAACTCCAGGGAACCAACCCCCTGGACTCTGCCACTGAAATTTCTTAAAGGCAACGTGTGAATGAAACTCTGGCTGCTCCAGGAAAAGTTCATCATGTACTATACGGTGTTCATAGGAATTTTCTCAGCCATTATTGTCAAACAAACTTCCAAAACGCTATACCCATTTCTTCAATGATTACTGTCACAAATCTAATCAACAGCATACTATGGTGGCTGAAGGTCTCAACCAAACCATAATGTTCATTGATTTCCCAGCTTTTGATTAGAACCCTAAAATCCTTCATACTGCAATTTCAATCAACAACTTAGAAAAAACCCCATTATTTCTAATAAAGATACCCTTAGAAGATTTCACAACCTTTACACAACCTCCTAAATATTTGGCACAGCACATCCTTGCAAGCCTGAAATTATTACTCTGTTTGCTATGGTTTCTTTTATTACGCTATTATACAAGACTGTTGTACTTTGTCATTTGTAGCACATTACCTCAGACTTGTTCAGGTACAAAGATGGACTTCTAGGATGATCAGGGGAATAGAGAATCTATCATATGAGAAGACCGAATGAAGAGCTTGGCTTGTTTATCTTAGCAAAATAAAGGCTGTCAAGGGATCTAGTTGCTGTCTATAAATATATCACGGAGTCAAACATCAGGGAGATGGGAGAGCCGTTTAAACTAAATGACAATGTTGGCAAGGGAACCCATCGGCACAGACTGGCCAGAATTTAATCTGTGCTAGAAACCAGAAACAGGTTCTCACTTAGAGCAATGAGATTTGGGAACAATTTTCCAGTTGGAGTAACAGCAGCAAAAATCCTAACTGCACTTATAGTGGAACTTGATAAGTTTATGAAGGGGATAATAAAACAGGATTCCTACAATATTAGGACAATAGATTTGATGACCCATTAGATGCTTTCCAGTCCTGTGTTCCTGTATAAAGCTACAGTATATCATGCAGAGTCTGTAACCTTCAGCCATGCATGCTTCAGAACAAGATATGCCAGCACACTTTGTATGTTTCAAGCAATTTAAAAACTAAACAAACAAACAAAAAAATGAAACCCCCCAACCAAATATTTCAGTAGTAAGTGTATTTGTTCAGGGTAGTGGTAAAACTTAAATAATTTTCTCTCCCACAATAATAAATTCAGTACAACCCAAATGTATTATAAAATAAACATCTTTGACATTCAGTTGTCCATCACTGAAATTCCTAAGATTATTGATAAGTAGTTCTACTTGTCCTCTAGCACTGTTTAAGGTTTATCACAAATTTTATACAATACTTTATCCGTGACTTTTAAACCTTTGCAGCTGAAGTTCAACTGTTATTTATGGTATTTTGCTCTAAGCTATAAATTAATTAAGGACAAGTACATTTTTGTGCTAATGCATTTAATGTTGGAGGGTATCCAAAAGATATAGCCGAAGGAACAGAATTATGATTGTTTCTCATTTACTTTGGTCATAGCATGGGTTGTACACGTGAGAGGAAAGACATTTTGTTAAAAACAGAGCCATCTGTTTTTGGCGATACTTTATAGAACTTCAGTTTTTTTCATGCTTAAAAGATTGCTTAAGCTGAGTCTGAAGTAAAAACCCATGAACTTCTACAAAGCAGAAAACTTCTTGGGTAAAAAAAAAAAAGCTTGGAAAAAAACTACTTTCACCAAAACCGGTAAAATGTTGACATAAAAATCAATTATTTACAAAAAATATTTCTTTCTAAATGCACAGACATACACATGCACACAGAGCGAGCCCCCCTGAATGGGACAAAACTATGGCCATGATGGAACTACACATATTTTCACTTTCCTGTAGCTCCTATTTGAAACTTTGATAGAAGTACCAGCACACTATCTTCATATAAAGTGTACTAGCACAGTGAAGGCAAGTTTTACTATGAAGATGTCCAAAACATCACTATAAGATTGTATCTTATGGTAATTAACAGTATCTTCATCTAATTCACTCTACTCCCACCTAAGACGGCTTCATAAACCTAATATAGTTTTTTCTGGTTTTGTTATTAGCAGCTTGCTTTCTTAGCCAGTGAAGTTAAAAATCTCTCACCAGTTTATTGTGAACAATGCTAATTTCAGCTCTTCACATTCTGCATTAGATGCTCAGGAAGAAAGGATCCAGTAGAATGGGAAAATCTCTCCATTGTCACCAGTTAATTGATGGCTTAGGACCTGAATTATTGACTTCTAACATATTTTTCTATCTTATATAAAAATTCTTTTGAAAGCATTCTAAGCTTGTGGGTTTAATCAAACATGGTTTAAGTCAAGCACCCATTTACATAAATGTTTGTCTACATAGCTTTGCATGTATTTTTTATTTTTAACTTTGTTGCCTTTTGCTTTTACCACATGTACATTCACTCATGCATTGTGAAGGAGCATCCATCCATCTTCTCCAGCCTCTTCTAATTCAACATCCTTCTTTCATGCCTCCTTTAGAACTTTTCTTTCAACTAAGCAATCACAATTTCACTTCTGACTCTGACAATGCTAGTGGTTTTCATCATAGCCTCTGTTTCTATTCCCATTATATATTTTTAAGGATTCAGTCAGAAGAGATATGCATTTTTCAAGTTCCTGATTTACCTCATCAGCTCACATGATGTACATATGTCAAAGCAATCTTGTTTCCTCTTTAAACTGCTACCTTTGTCTCAAGCAAAAATAGTTCTTTATTTGAACAGAAACTGTCCATGTGCTCTGAAATCTTTCAGGAAAAAATTGGTCATGATTAAATGGAGACTGATGAGTTTTCAGAAGGCTGATGTTCTGAAACATTTTTTCATACATGGGGGGAAATGTCCTTGCTATTTTTGAGAAAAAACATGATCCATATTCAAAAGAAAAGTTACATACTTTCTGACACTAGATTCTGAATTTACACATCAGTAATTCAAATGTTTTTAAAAATATACCCCTTTGATTTGTCAAGATTTATTTGCCATCAGACTGCTAATTCTTAGCTTCTTCCTCCCACATTAAAAGTAACATAAATCACTGTATCACCTACTAATTTAAAGCATGATGCCTGATCTCTTTTCCACCATTTTATAGTCAATATAGCAATGTAGTTCTAAAATGGTAACATGTTGAATTATGCTAATCTTCAGTTGAAAATTTACAGATTATTCTTAAAGGCTTGTGCAAAAAACCAAGGTGGTTAAGCATTTCTGCACTTTTTCTCAATACTTAATATGTGCTTTACTGTGTAAATAGATTGATTTCACCAATCCGTGAGTTAAATCATCTCCATATTCAGTGAAAGTGGTAACTACTCAGCACACTGATTTAGACAAGATAAATTAAGCATGGCTGCTACGCTCAGCAAGAGCTGACCAAGATTCAGCAGTTAGATGTGCTTGTGAGACGGTAGGCCAGGTTGGTAGTGAACAGGAGCCTGTATTTTTTTATTACTTCTCTGCTGTTTATATGGAATAAATTAGTGGCTGTGGTGGGATGCCTATCAGATGCTTATTCACATAACAAAAGCACCATGGTATCTTGCATGCAGATCCTATGCAGAGCTGCCAAACACTGACAAGGCAAAGATCACAAACTTATTTCACAAGAGAGTCAACAAAGAAGGGTCAGGGCCCTGAAAGGTGTCTGAGAAAGTCCTAATGGACCACATTATTTTGGTCAGGTTTGTTTATCAGATACAAGAGATGGCTTCACTAAGGAATCTCCAGCACTAGGAGGTAGTGCTGGTTTTAAGTCTCCATTATGACTGCTGTAAGTATAGTAGAGCCTCCCTAAGGACTGCTGGTTTCTGTGCTCCTCTGAAATATTATGGAGAAACAGTCTAGGGATGGTCAGGAAGTTTACGGTACTAATTCTAGATCTAGACCTCTGGGCAACAATATCATGTGTAGGTTTTTTATTCATTTGTCGTGAGATGCAAACCTGTCCTTAAGGATTTCACAGACATATCAGATCATTTCTTGCAGCAGCCAGAGAGCATTTGCCCTCACTCTCCCTTGCTCTTGTCCTGGCTGTGTCTGGGAAGGAAGTCAGGATGGTCGGTGACTGACATCTTTCAAATCCGTAGAGTTCTAGGAGAAAACTGGTCTATGCTCCTGTCATGTCCTGGCACGTGCTCTCTTTGGCTGGTCATTTTTGCTTTACACGGGCTTTGAAACAATCCCTACTGACAAACAAAACAGGGTGGTTCTTCCCACACTGAACAACAGATCTGCAGAACACCTTGTCTGTGGATGCAGAAGTTAACATGACTCGGAGGGAGACAGTAGAAATACTTCGAAGAAATACTCACTTATGGTTGCTAATCAGATAAACCACATCAGGTCTGGGCAATCTTTTTGACTGAAAATAGCTGGAGGCAGGGAGAGCGCTGAGGGGAAGTTTCAAATCCTTGCCCTGCACTTGCTCTCCCCTGCTAGCTGCTTTCGGCTGCTGGTTTCTGTGTTGGTTGGTTTGTTTGCTTGCTCCCAGCAGAGCACAAATGCAGTCCCCAGCTGCCACAAATTATGCTGTGGAGTTCCCTGCAGTTGACTGAATCGCAGGGGTTGGCACAGAGATAGTGCAAGGCTTAAACCTCACCTTGGGAAAACTAGTCAGTGACTTACTGCTAATTTAGTAAACTTCTCTCTTTTCGTGTGATTGCTTATGACAGGACATGGAGTTAAAACTGAAGGACTTGATGCTCAGCTATTTTAAATTACTATGGCTTGGCTGGGGCCCTTGAAATCAGTTTTTTTTATCCCACTGTAGTTCAGACATGAAAAACGTGTTATCTCACTGAGAATGCTTTTATTGAATTGTTTTGAATGCAATTGTTATGTTTCCTTTATTATCTGAATGCAAAAGACTTCTATTTTTAGAAGAAAAAACATAATTCATACCCTGCAAAAAAACAAGCTAACTGTATCCTCAGCTGAAGTACACAAATATTATAATATCTCCCAGCAGGTTCTCTGGAACTGCGGAGCAGTTCATACAGAGTAATTTGTGGCAGCTGGGGACTGCATTCATGCTCTGCTCTGGGCAAGCAAACAAACCAACCAACACACAAACCAGCAGCCGAAAGCAGCAAGAGCTGCAATTTAAAAGTGTATTGAATTGCTTCTTAATTGCAGAATAGTCTGATATCTGAAATCATTAACAGTGTTCACAGTGCATGTCACAACCAAAATTCCACATAAGTGTATTTTTAAAATTATCTCTTCTTTCACTTAGCCATTTTGTTCAAAAATCCCTTTCTCATGGATGAGTTGGTAAAATATGCATCACTCAAAGCTCTGTAAAAGTGCAGCCTCTGCTCTGCTTTATGTCAGATTATTTCATCAGCTCTTGGAGAAGGATTCAAACAGGGATGTTGGCAGATAAAAGTCCTTTTGGTTTGCTTTAAAATTGTGATATGTTCATTTCTGATTTTAATAAAACATGCATTGTACACAGGGCAGTGGAAACATGCAAGAAAGGGGTGGTCTTTTTTACCTCACACTATCACTTCAGGACAGAGTTGCCGCTGAGGTTCTGCTCCACTAACCGGAGGAATAACTCCTGGGGCTCTAAGGCACCGCCACTGTCCTTTCACAGGAGAGGAGGGCCAAGGGATTCAGCTGGCATCAAATCCTTATGAGTTACTGCAAATCCCAATGCTCTACTTCTGCACGGAACAGTGCAGAACACCCTGCATGGCCTGATGTGTTCCCACTATGTAAAAGTTGTGTGCTCCATTTTGCTGACGCCAAGGGTTCAAAGTGGTTATTTGAGTTTTCTGGTTGTTTTCACAGTTTAGCTGTTGATGCATCAAGAAATTCTTATTATTCTCTTCTCTGACAGAGCTTAGAATTGCCTGTGTGAGCTTTTTATGTTACTTGTTGAACTGCTGTTCAATAAAAGACAGTCCTCCAAAACAACATATGGTTAAAATAAGCTTCTTTGCTGGCGTTTTTTTTCCTTGCTCACATGTTTCCATTTGAAAAGGAGATATTCCTGTGAAATCCTGTGCACAATTGTGTCTGTAGCTCTAAGCACTCTTTGTCCAAGAGGAACTAAGAAAACCCAATGAAGCGTTATTAGATTTGACTCATCTGACCAAAGTATCATCTGCTATGCTCATTAATTACAATAGTTCAGGTGGAAACATCGGTTCTGAGCTTTATTAAAATTGTCTGTTTACTTTTTTTTTTTACTCATCTGATGAATAAAGAACAAGGAAACAGGCATTTGAAGCAGAACAGTAGAAAGCAAAGGTGCCTGCAGAGGAGATACTAAAATAATGCCTAAGGAACTAACTCAAAAAAATAAGTTTAAATATGTGTCACAAAATTTTTTCCAATGCTAGAATTTTCCAGCGTTGGAAGTTCAAAATATTCTTGGAAGGTAGTCACTCTATCTGTAATCTTAGAGAAGTCTGATTCAATAATAATAAAATATATCTTTATAATGCAGAAAGGTTTTTATGTGATTGTTCAGATGATCCCAGGCATTTGATGTGTTCAGATGAATACGACATGAGTATTATGTCTAAACTAGTAGATGAAGCAGTGCCAGGGCTTGATCAAAATTTTGGCATGGGCTAACGAGTGGTCTTCCACAAATGGTTCAGGAATTAGCCCTGGCTGGGGACCAGCCTAGCCAGGGGTTGGGAGCCTAGGCACAGCCAATCTGTTCTGAAAGCTAAGGAAGTTTAGTACTGTAGGTATGATCAGTCAGTGACAACTGAGCTGAGGGTCAGAGAACCAGCATTGGCATGTCTAATTTCCTGAAAACAGACATAGCCAAAGTGTCACCCATAAATTCTTAACAGTCTCTTTATGGCCATTACCACTTTGCTTTCAAACAAGGATAAAACTGTGTGAAGTGGAAACACATATTATTGCTCTACAGAACCGCAGCAGAACTGCAAAGCCCTGATTTTTGAGAGGAGGGCAAGCAAATGAGCAGCACTCAGACAAATGGCACAGTCAGGTGGAATGAATTCCTGAGGGGGACTGCAGCAAAGAGAAGAGGAACATGGTGAAAATATGGGAATAGCAGCTGCCATAGCTGTTTCTACAAAAGTAAAGCAGGTTGAGCAAAATGCCTCAGGAGCCTGCCCTGTGTCCAAATCCAAAGGGAAGAACTAAGATGACAGATTTGCAGGGAAGTGTAGTTCCATGCAGATGGGTGAGGTTGGACTCTACACTGTTGCGGCTCTTAGAGAGAGATCGGAGATAATCGGTTCCAAAGCTCACAGCTGGAAGGTCAGCCAAGGTGGACACTGGAACCCAGAGAGAAGTCCAGCTCGCCTGGCAGGCAATGGTGAATGCCAAACAGAGCAATGACACAAATCTCGGACCACAGAGAAACATGAACTGAGATAACTCTGATTCCCAATGAGACAACTGAAGATCCAGATAAAATCCGAATAAAATCGTATTTACACTGGTAAAGTGCCAGTGTGATTGCTGGTTGATTATCCTCTGCCTTCCCAAAGACAGTGTTTCCATCCCACAAGGTGATGGACAATACCTATCACTGGCAAAGAGATCCTGACTGACAGGTACAAAGGTTTCATACAAGGGCTTGCCACAGTGCTATTCCTTTGCAGTGTCCCTCCCTAGGAGCAAAAGCAATCATGCTGTCCACACATTCTTTTTCCCCCACCATGGCACAGGTTCTGCTGACGAAGTATTGCTGAAACAGAAAAAACAAGAGCCTTCATCTTGTGTTTTGTGCTGTAGTGCTGTAGCATCAGATGAAGAAGTAATGGTGGGAAGAGTATTGCTTAACCCCATAACCCTGAGGCAGAGGTGTTCTCTGGAAATGGCATGTGCATAAGCCAGCTGCAACAGGCAAGATGTGAGGAACTGGGACAGCAGCAGCATATGTGGGTTATTCTGAGAAGTTAGCTACAAAACTCTACTAGGCATCCTCAGTGAAATGCTTTTTTCAGCGGTTCTTACCCTGGCATAATTTTCACAGGGATGGCAAAAGTCAGTTTGCTGCCACAGGACAGTTCCCTGGCTGAATTTCATTAGGTCACTCTGGAACGTGGAGACATTAAAGCTCTTCAGCAAAATGGTTATGGGATTGTTTTCACATGGGCAAACAACAATTTTCTCTCATCTCATTCTTGGAAATGCTCAAAGCATTCTAGCTGAAACTTCCAAAAACAATTCAGACTCAGCCAGACATCCAGCCTGAACAACTGAAGTTTGGCAAAGCTGTAAACAACCGGGTTTCATACAAGACTAGATTTTTTAATGAAAAATGTCAGGCAAAATTAGATAGGGGTCTTGTTATCAGCTTGTTCTGTAGTATTTCTTCTGTATCCCAGCTTAACATCGCATTTGTAAGTCAACTGGCATACCTGGCATTTAATATAGCATTTAATGTCTGTTTACATTTATACTTCCCTTTTTCAGCTATTGCTAATTCCCAGTGGATTAGCTATATTTTGCTAACACGATGACAAAATTTGAGACTAACAGGAATCCTTCAAATGCCTCTGTTAACAGAGGTTCAGATTACTTTCTAAATCAGAGAAATCTGTGCCAGCATCACAAAAGTATCTGGATGGAACATCTTGATTTTTCTGAGTTTTCTCATTACTTTAAGGAAGGACTCACATGGAAAATATAAGAGAAAGCTACTGGAGCAGTTGACTTAGATCAGCTAGTTCTCTTTCTAAATTAAACAGAAGACTCAGAACATACCTGTGTCGATAAGACTGCTTATCAACAAACCCATTCCCTCCCTTCTATGTTCAAAAAAAGAGCATTTTTTAAGATGCTAGAAATAAAAAGAGGTTTTATTGAATGGACTCATATATTTTTGTTTGTAACTGAAGCATCAGAAGTAGTGTCTGTTCTGAATTTCACTCTCTTATTCTCAGTGGATTTCAGGGTGTCTTAGAGAGTACATGAAAAAAAGAGAGAGTTATGATCGGTAAGCTGAAATACACGACACATTCTCAAAGATGTCCTAAGAAATTTCTAAATATCCCTTATAATAGTTTCAGCCAAACTTGCCAAGTTTTTTCCTTTGTTTGATCTGCAGATGACCTATTTTGGCTGTACTCTTTAAATATATAAAAATAACATAACGTCTACAATTTATGTTTTCCTGCCTGCAATGCTCTATGACAGCATTTTTAAGAGGAACCTATCTGACACTCTGCCAGGCTTTTCTGTGATGTCCTTGGGAATTTTGACCTATTAACTACAATGGAGTTTTAATGCAAGCTGTTTAAGGCAGGCTTGTTTCCATAAAGAAACTGTTTTGATTTTAGGTGTTACGCAGATGAAATGCTGCTCCTCAGGGTTAGAATCCAGATGATTTCACTGAACTGCATGACAGAATGGCAAAGTTTTTGTGATCCTTGAGAAGCCTGTGGAAGGAGAGGTGTACCAAAGAGGTCAAAATAAAACAAAATTAAAATACAACAGTACCTACACTAGGTATTTCTTAAACTGTCAAAGGCTACTTAATCTAGTATCATCACTGGACTCACAGAAAACCTAGGTTTGTTGCTTTCTTCATGGTATACTGACACCATATTATTTATTTGTACTGGTAGATATTTTTTTCAGTGATGGCTTTGTGTGTGCTTAGCCTCTCTCTACAGAAAGAAACGGGAATATGAGGCTAATACCAACAGTCTCCAGCTCTAAATCAGTTCCTGTGGCCTAGACAAGGGCTGGGACACCTGCACACTGTCTCTAAAGGCTCAAGGATGTGCTTTTCTCACCTACCCCTGGTGTTACAGCTACACTGCAAAGGCTTTGCCCCTTGGGGATTCCCACTGCAGGAGGACTGGAAGCAGAACAGTCTGAATAAAGCCTGCAGCTGAAATTATGCTGGGTAATTTCTTCTAGTAAACAATTCATCCCACCTAAAAGCATGGGTTTGCATACTCTGAGGCAGATTTGGGTCAAATTCAGTATAAAGTTTCAGAGAAACAAAAAAATGAAAGTGGAACATATGAGCTGCAGAAACAGTTCCTTTTGCTATTTCCAATCTTTTTCCCCCATGCTAACATCACAAGAAGTCAAAGGTACTATCAGAGTGAAGCAGAAAAATGAGAAAATGTTTTCTCTCCTCTCTTTTTTCACATATCCCAATTCCCTGTCAAAGCCCAGTAGTGTTTTAAGTTCTTAGTATACAGAAAGAAACTCTTGTTCAAATTGTCTGCATGATTCAAAATGGGTATTTGAATAAAAATGAATTAATTTTGGGTCACAGGGAGTAAGAACAACTCTATGACTTTGCATGTAGCTTCGGGTCTTCCCAAGTGTCAGCTCTTGCTCGGGTGAGTATTTAAGTATTTCACACCAAGTAGACTTTTTTTTTCCTGCAGAGAGTGAAGCAGTCATCTCAGAATATCTTGTATTTAAATTATTATCCTGGGAGGTGGAAGACTGTATTTTAATCCCTATGTTGTAGCAATAAAGTATTCTAACCTTTTCCTTTCTGGGTTGTTTTGGGTTTTTTTCATGGTTCCAAATTCCCACTTGTCTTCCTGTTCTTCAAATTTTGCTAGAAGAGCCCCATAATAAAAACAATATTTTGCAGTCTGGTAAAATACCTAATCCAAACAAAAACTAATGCGCCTCAGTGCAAATCCTGAAAAAACATAGCAAAGCATTTATTTGCTTTTATTTTTTAGTTTCAGCCATCAATCAAAATAGTAGAGACGTATGCACCGTCTTAATCACAATTGATTTTCCTGGGAATTCTTTCGAAGGAGTAACTGAGCAATGCCTCCTTCCCACTTTTCTCTTTGGGTCTCTCTCTTACATGCTGGCTACGCCTGAAACCTACCCTCCATCTTCTTCTCCTCTCTTACAGCTTCAGAGGTTCAGAGGCAGAACTGGGAGCACTATAAATGTTCTTGCTTTCTGTCTGGGAGGAAAGTAGTGCTGCATTTGTGATAAGTTCCTTTTGTGGGTGAATCACCACAGTATTACTGAGTGATTGATTATTACATGAAAACTTTTATGAACCAAGAAATCAAAGCCTGTTTGCTAGGGGACTATACATTAAAATGGATAAAATATTTTTTATTTTGGCCATGGTAACAAATGTGCCTAAAACAAAGATATAAGGTGACAACTAATATAAAATGTAAAATATCAATCCACATATTGCATAGCTATATATGCAATATTATTTTTATTCCCAGATTCAGGGGCCTGTTTTCTTAGAGCATGGGAGAGGAGATGAAGGGAAAGAAGAGGAACTGTTGCTGCACCATTAGCAACCATGGGATGGCTGATGCACATGACCTGACTGCACCCCTATTTCTGCTGCTCCATGACAAGTGACCAGTATGAATAATTGCATAGTTACAGAGTTGCACTGTGATGCAGGTAAAGGCATGAGGGAGGCAGCATTTTCAGCCTAAGTAAGGGAGCCTTGAGATAGGGTTGATGTTGGGGTAAACTGAAATGTTATCTGTCAGCTGTAGCTGTCAGCAAAAATATTAAAGAAAGAGCAGCTGCATCATGCCTCAAGCAGGGGAGTGGAGCAGTCGTGGCTCCAAAATAGACTTTAGAGTCAGACAGAGTTTTCTTTTAATGAACCCCAGTAATAGTCATGGACTGTTTATTTTCAAAACTGCTTTGAGCCAGTTGATAATACTACTGCTTTTTAAATGTTTTAAATGAATGCTTGAGATGCAAGTAAAGAAGAGCTACTGAGAATAGGACTTACTGAAAGAAAATGTTACTACTCCTATAAAATGTAATTTCTCCTACTAATTATTTTCAGCTTCTGTAGCTTTAAATTTACACTCAACATTTTAGTGTGTAAGTGCTGATATAACAATAAAATTGATATGGTGATAAAAAATGATAACCATGTTTCTCAGACGGAAGAAAAAAAATTGGCTTATGATAGCTTCTGTAGCATTTATTCTTCCTTTTCAGAACATGTAATTAATAAGATACTAAGCTATCCTTAAAAAAATTATTAAAGAATAACATCTTACAGTCTTTTTGGGTTGCCATTAAAGAAAATACTAAGCAGTAGTCTCTTCTGGATCTTGAATTCCAAGATAAATGTAATAAAGCTTGTGGTGGGGTGTTATTGTTTACTGCTTGGAAAAACTTATGCAACAGCAGAATACTGTTCTGATTTTTGAGCTGCTGCTAATGAAGTACAACCAGACAGGGTACATTGCCATGAGTCAGGAAATCTGGATGTTCCTGGACAGAGGCCAAGGGAGCTTAGACACATCAGAGATGTGATGTATATGTATCCTCTGGGGGAGATACACTGAGTTGTTTTCAAGCCTCTCAAGCTGCCTGATTCAAGAAGCAACCAAATGACCACCCTGAAACAAAGTTACTAGCTGTCTGTTTCTCAGAGTCCCTTGTTTTTACACCAGGAAAACAAGAATGAAACGGGCTGTACTGGGGAGCTTAGAGGTTAGGTATTAGGCTCAGCCTTGAGACAGTAGGTTCAAAACCCTGAGGGTTTAACTTTGTTCTTTCACTAGAAAAAGAAAAAACAAAACAAAACAAAACAACAACAACAACAAAAACCACCAAACCACAAAAAAAGAACAAAACAAAAACCATAAATTAAAAAAAAACCCACCCTGATATGCTACAATTTACTGTGAGACTTTACACAAAACTTTTGAACTCATGGTCTGCTAAAGAATGGGATGACTTTATTTGTAGGGTGCTACCATTGTACACATGGGGAGAAGCTCCGGTCTTCACAATGCTAAATCATTTGCTGAAATGCTGTTACGTGTTGGTGCAGTACTATAGCACGTACACAACTCCCTAGCACTTTTTGAGCTTTCAAAATGTTGTTACTGTGGGCCCCTATATTTTGAGTGAAATTAACTGGTTTCCTAAAGCTAGTTGGGATCATGTAAAAGGATGCCACTTTTTTCTTTTCCTTTCCACTCCCCTTCCTTGCAGCTTAACGTAACCGCCCCAGGAGACTTTCACTCTCCCCTACCCTTTTTTGATAGGTGTTTCCTTATCTTCCCACAACCCTTCCCTGCATCATGCCCCACGGGAGCTTTCTCAGCCTCTCCCAGCAGAGCAGGTCGCGCAGAGCAGTTTTCTCCCTACGCAGCCTGTGCTGGTACCCCCAGGTACGTGAGCAGCTGCTTGCAATGCTACATTTCACACCTTTTATTGGGGGAAGCTCTCACAATAAAGACCTGACCTCCCTTTCATGAAGTCCAAGGAAGGGTCATTTATTACCCCAACCTTTTTTCCCCTGGAAAGGCTCTCAGGTAAACTAAGAAATAATTTCCAGACTTTCTACTTTGATCTGGACTAGCTTTGGGCCCACCTTCACAGTTGCTGCTGCTGTTACACCGTGTGTGGTGTGATAGATGTGCGTTGCCTTCAGTGTTGTTTCGGCAGCTGTGGCTGCAAACCTTGGCCTGCCTCTTCTGTGCTGTGGCACATACGTAAGCGTGGGACTCTGCCCTGCTCTTGGGCTCACTGTCCTTTCTGTCTACTGGTATTGCCAACTGCACACATTCAAAGTCTTCAGATAATCTTCCAAAGTTGTGTTTCAGGGGATTTTAAAGCAGTACATCATGGCATCAGATCATCTAGAGCTCATAGACTTCAACTCTTTTGAAGCCATCAGGACTGTTTTTCTCTAATTTTCTCTGATTTTATTTAAAGCTGAGAGTCATGTAATGGCAAACTAATGCCTTGGGTAAGTCCTTATTAAAACTCCCAATTGCCAAGAGAGTCACCTGAGCTGCCGCCATTGCTTTAGCAAAGCAGGCAGGACTGGAGACCCTGACTCCTTGCTGAGCCTGCAGGCAGCACCGCAGGACATGTCTGTTTTCCAGGTGCTCCCTCTTCCGCCAGCCAGTACATGGGGTTCAGGCAGCCCCCAGCCCCACAGTGGCTCTGGGGCTGTCCCACCACTAATTTGGGCAGTCATCACCTGCCCATCCCTTCCCCCAAAGGTCCTTTTTCTTCCAAGCTACTTTTTTTCCCCAGCAGCCGCCTCCTTTTGCCAGGCAGCTTGTCCTGAGCACTCCCAAAATAACAAGCAGCTCACAAGCTGACAGCACCATCTTTGCCCTATGACTTACTTCTAGTACAACTGAACCTGAGGGAATGGTTTTGTTTTTCCTGAAACATCTTAGTATTGACACTAGTTTAGTTTCTATTTTGGTATGGTTTTGTTCTTGCAGCTTCCCAGTCACATCCCTGGTCATCCTCTTTCCTTTTTCTGCCGTGTTTTACCAGTACGGCTGATTTCTTGCTACCCACAACTCAGGGCATATCTGTGCTTCCCTCTGGGAAGCGCCTCTAAAAATACATATTCTTGTCATTCAGACTAATTCAACTTCTATTCCTACTTCTCCCAGCAGAATCTGGTTTCCAAGGAGGGCTATTTAAGTCTCCTTATTCAAAGCTGTTGACACGATGTTCAGTGCTGCAACATCTCAGGGTGTCAAAGTCACTACTATATTTATAGTTGTAACATCCCAGGTGTTATTAAAAGTGTAGAAGTAAATAACTTGCTGAGAGTCATACAAGGAGTCACTGACGTGAAAGCCAGCCTTTTAACCAGCCTTCCTCTCCCCCAGTATGATACCTAGTACCTCACAATTTAAGGTAACATTATTTGAAAGGGATAAACAACAAAATTCAAACGGGGCATGAATATTTTGGAGAGGGAACCTGAATTTAGCAAAGTGTTTCTGATTAATAAGCAATCTATCAGATGGCCTGTCACTCTTACAGCCTACTCCCTGCAGCGTGATTTAGTCTTTATTTATACATCTAATGCTGGAGGTATCTAAATTAACCCTCCTTGCATGCAGTTACGCTTGCCTCATTTTTAGATACTCACTGCTGTCATGGAAGGATTTTTTGAGCTGACAGCAGAAGCCTGTAGAATTGTTCCCGCCCTACTTACTCCTTAACAAACTGTTATCAACTGTTGTGTTATGTCTACTGAACACTTACATAGATTATTCAGTTTATTTCTGATATTTTCCTGTGTTTCCGTTGTGCTAGCTAAGCTAAGGAGAAACTCATTACACTGTCTGTAACTAACATTGTTTATTTTTCTAGACCTTCATTAGTTCTTAGAGACCTGTGGTGATATAGGTTGTGTGGTTGGTAGAAACTAGTATCACTGCAGGGAATTTGTTTTCTTGGAGCCAGGCACCTGTGGCATTGTCACAGAGAGGGCTCTGAACAGGTCCTCCTGGGGCCCCAAGTACCATAGCAATCCTGTTGTGTATTTCCATTTACAGATAGATTGAATTCTGTATCAAAGGTACTTAAATTGTAACCCCTCCATCTTTCTAATAAAAAGCTGTTAAAAAATAATCTGGGTTTTAAGAACATGTTCTCTGAAAGTAGAAAACCAGTTTAGTTGTTTTTTTCTCCAACCCATAAGCTACTTTTAAAACCACTGCCCATATGGATTCAAGGCAGGGTAGTTAAAGATGCTGTTTTCTGGTTAACCCATTGTTTAGAGGGCCCTGGTTTTAAACCACTAAGATTCCTGGCCTCTTGCTGAAGTACTTCTTGTCTGCCCTAGCCCATTCTGGTGTCTTTCAAAGCCTGATCCCTTATTCTTAAATCTCACTCACTTTCTCACTAACTTAACCCCTGCTGAAACAAAGGGCAGTTTTTTGTTTTGTTTGTTGTTTGGTTTTTTTTTCATTAAAAAAGCTGCAAGGGTAATTTGTATGACCTCTCTGTGTGTGTGTGCAAGTCACATTAGCTCCTCAAGTTCCTCTCTGCAGCAAGTGTTGAGTTTGCTCTAGACAAGTACAATGGGATCTGAGACCTCTGTACGCCACCAGCTGTGAGAATTCTCTAGCCTTTTTCCACTCACCTCTGATGATGATGGCAAAATTTTAGTTAAGGGTATCCAGTTTTAGTAACATTACCTGCTGATTCATCTAAAGTGAAGGGTAATACCTGTCTTCAGTGGTTATTCTTAATAGGCATGAGAAATTATGTATGGAAAGACTGCCTGCCACATCCCTTTGAGTGCCACAAGGCTACTACTTTGTCCTTGCTTCATGCTATAATCACCACCAGGTAAATTTAGATGCTTCCACAACCAAGGGCTTTTCTAAACCAAAACAGCCTAAGCTAGTCTCAGGTTGACTATAACTCCATCTAGGAATCCTGTTTGCCATATGTGCATCACGCTCTGTTCCTGATTAAGATACAATTGGAAAGAGATGTTCAGTAAGAAAAAGTGAACTCAGCAGTGGAAGCAGTCTCCAGGGTTTCCTTCCTCAAAAGCAGCATCTCTGCTTTCCTTCCTTATTTGCTTATTGCTTACAATCTCAATGTACAATCTCAAGCCTTTCAGCTTATTGGACTACCTGGAAAGATAAAGATAGGATATACGTAACCTTTTTTTCAGCACTCTTTTGCAGAGAGATGGCACCTGCATGGCATCCTAATTCTAAACATTTGGCTTTCAAACAGAATGTGGCAGGGAGGAGGCAGAGGAGGAGGGTGTGCTTTTTAAAAGCTGGAGCAAACTAAGAAAATTACATACAAGATTTTTCATTCTTATTATGTTTGGTTTAGGATATAACACATTAAACATAACAAAATCAAACAAAAAAAAAAACCCTACAGATATCGCTTCTTTTGCAATTTTGAAAGTGCCAAAGGCCTGTGATCTATGTTACTATCAACCCTCTCACCAGCCATCTTTTATTCAGCGTATGGATTTCAATACACTGATTATGATCATTGGCAAAATATTCCTCAGCCAACCACGTTCAAAACTTTGTGATCCAAATAAGATGCGAGACCTTAGAATCATTACAAAGTAAAAATACTCAAGATAACTTAAAATAATCAAAGCCCCAAGCAACCTGACCAGACCCTGGAGTCAGTCCCGCTTTGAGTGAGACTGGATGACTTCTGTCAGTTCCTTCCACCTAAATTCTGGTTCTGTAATTCCATAAGTGGCACCTCTCATTCAGAGGACTGTGACCCTGCCTTTTACTATTTGCAATATGATGCCTTTTGTGACTTGGATTTTAGCTTCTGGCTCCTGCCATTTGAAGTGGCAGTGGTTCCCACAGCCAGCTGCCCCGTAACACGTGGTTCCTCTGGCATTCAGGAGCTCTGTTGCCATGTGTGTCACTCTGTGCAGAAAGGACATCTGCGCTATGTTTGACATGCTTGAGGACATCTAGCATGGCATCGTTCCCTTCTTTCTGTCTCCTGCCCAGAGTAAAAAATCAGAATGTTTATTTCTCTCTAAAGAGTTTTATCGAATGAGGAACTGAAATCCTTATCTACTGGAGGATAATTCATGTTTCTTTTTATTACAGAAGTCCTTGTAGAAGAATAAAGGGAGGATAAATAAGCCACTATAGAAGAACTACTGAAACCTTTACCTTAAAAGTTAGATCCAAGAGGTTTTGTGATTACAGATGGTGGGACAAGTGAGATTTTGGGGATCAGTATGAACGACAGACACAGGAATTGAATAGCTTTAGCATAAGAAATATATGCCTAATTTATTTTTTTATTTTAATCAGCCCAACACCAAACCACTCATGATTAACCACATGTGCTTTGCCATCCTTTTATTTGTGTCCTTGCTTACGGCTTTTAAAGGGATATTTTTTCAGCAATCTGTAAGTAAGTATGTTCTGTAAGTAAGAATGTTATTTGAGTCACATAACTAGATAATGTGAGGTTTTATGAATATCCGATCTACTACATTCTCAGATTTGAACTTGAGGATAAATTGTATATGTTTTTCTTCAGTGTGTATTTGTTGTCACAGTAACTGCAGTTTTCCCAATAAATGGAAATTGCATCGTTTCCTTAGCATTCAGGTTATTGCACTGAAATAGCGCCATGAACTCACCACCATTTCTCCCTTCCTGTTGTCAAGCTAGATCTCATTTAGCTACAGGAACAGGCACTCAAACAGGTTAGTTTAGATACGTGCGCCTTAGAAAGCTGAAGCAAGTCTGCTTAGCCCCATTACATCCTATGACTCATGCATGTGTGGGAAAGACCTTATTTTCACAGAGATCTCTTAGATAAACAAGGCAAGTTGGCAGCAATTCGATTACACTGATGTTAGCAGTCTCCTGCTTTCTGTTGCATTCATTTTCTTTATATTTTCTGAAAAATGCAAGCAGTCTGATAAACTCTAATGAAAACTCTTGTACCAAGGACACATGATCTTTTCTTTTCAATTACTTTTTTGGATAGGAGCAGCCTTAAAACCAGTTTCTAAAAAAAATCCTTTTCTGTTATTACAATATAATCCACTTTTTCTCAGTTTCTTTTTTTAATTTTGCTAGTGAAGCTGTAGCTCTTGCTATCCACAGTCATAACACACTAGTTAGTTAGATACCTCCCCTCATCCAAACCTAAAAGCCTCTAAATACTGTGGACTTCAGATAGAAAATGGATTTAGCTTCCAAAATATTATTTTTACATATGCACCAGAACAAACTTTTGAACAGCATAAATCATAAAACATTATACTTTTTGACACCATTTCCCCAAAAAGGAAAAGTAAAGAAAGCAACTCTTACTGTATTAAAGCGCTCTTAAAGTATATAAATCAAACCAAAAAAAGATTACTGCAAATTCACTGAGGTTTTTGCTCTTGTTCTGAAAGTCCACTGGTTTATATCTGAATGAGTCTGGCCACATCATAGATAATTAAGAATTTAATTGCCTTAATCAGCTTTGAAATGAAACTCATTCAGTCAATGTACAGCTATCTTTTAGATTCACACACCCCTTTGCTTGTGTCAGCTAACAGCAACTAGACGGGGTTGCCCATTTAAGGGAAAAAATACAAGCTCCAGCCTATTTCCCTGTACTTCAGATGTGTTTGTCCCACTCCTTCAGCAATGCATTCTGTAACACCAAAAAGCATTTCTTTTTTTACAGAAGGCATGCACAAATGCACACACATATGCACATTTCTGATTAAGTTTCAGTTCTCACAGAGCTGCCAAATTAAGGAACTAGATGTTGGAATTCTTCATTTTCTTCTCAGTTCTATAATACCACATATAGTAATCTTCTGTTAACTGGGGGGAAAAAAAACCAATGCCATTTCATTTACTAGAACACTAGTCACTAAACCGCCCAGGATAAATCATGTACATTAACAGCTGTGTATCTATAGAAGAATGATTTCAAAATAAAATACAACTGCACTTTTTTAATATATATTTTTAATTGTAGAAATTGCCTCTTCCTCTGTATTTGTGAAGTGTGTAAACCATTTTGGAGGAGACCGCAATCTATGTAATCTTTCATATCATCTTTAGAGCTAGCATTTGCATGCTTTACTCGTGGAAAAGATTTAGAGATACAGTCCAGGCAAAGCAGAATGTGAATGATAGGGCAAAGCCATCTTGAATTAAAAATATGAAACCAAAACAAATAAACCTGTCCCAATTTAGGAAGACTTTGTGTTTGCACTGTTATTAGTACTTATTTTGCTATAATGGTAAGAATAAAAAGTAATACAGAAAGTGCAGATTATCTGCAGAAGGTGGAGGAATAGGTGAAAAGACCCAAAAGAAAAGGAAAAATCTAATCAAGTATCCAGAAAGGCACAATTTTCACAAGAACCTTTGGTGTCACATAGTCTTCAATATGACTACAGACTCCCACTATCTCTCCCAAGCAGGAAATAGGCACAATTGTTCCTGTCCTTTGGACACCGGTACTCAAATAATAAGTAGAGGACTGTGTTATAAATGTTTTACTTCTCTAGTGTCACTAACTTGGTACAAATACTAGCTACTAAACAATAAAAGGAGAGGTTAAGACACCTTAATTCATTATGAAATAATTGTTTCCTCAGTTTTCCAACATCCTCCAATATCAAGAAAAGCCTGTATTTCCCTCAAAATTCCCAGTATTCTCTATAAAATTAGGAAAGAATTTTCAGTAGAAAACACTGAGAGAGATGAAAAGAGAAAAGCCTAAAAATTAAAAGCACCAGATTATGGCTATTTTGTCACATACACTATTTAATCTTTCTAGCTTTTATTTCTTATCTCAGGTTTTATATACGAAATAATTTTTGTGAAATAGGAAGCATAAATAGTGGCATTCCTTCTCCTTTTTTTTCTTGTTTCATCTGGCTTCTTCACAAATATTGTAGCTCTATTTCTCCAAATGGCATTTTAGACAGGACAAAATAGAAAGACAAAACCCCTGACCTCAAATTCAGTTCATATATTAATTATTATATTATTGTATTATTGTATTATAATTATAATATTGTATATTATAATATTAGTACTATATGTAATATTATGGCAAACCGCAACAACAGAACTTGAGAAAGGAAGGGAAGAAACAGGAAATTAGAGAAAGAGTAAAATGTCTCTTAGGAAAAAAATGATTTGGACAGGAATATATATGATCCATTTTTTTAAATGCTCTTGAGGGGACTGGAAATTTATCTGTTAATTATTGAACACTAAGACTTGATCTTATTAAACTCAAAGGAAATCTCACTCTTAATTCAGTGGCATAAACCTGGCCTCTGACTCAGCACAGCTCTGAGGCACATTCTTAATTTATGCCTGGGGGCACATCAACCGAGTTAGATGAGATTACCAAAATCTTTAAATTAAGCATGTGTGCAATCTGTGCCAACAGAAAGATCCTGTATCAGGAGGAGTTTTACTGATACACCTGTATCAGTAAAAAGCTTTTAGCATGGAAATGGCTACACTGGTGAAACAATGACCCAGAGGAACAAAATATGACATACTAGTAAAATCAGAGATTATCCAATACACTTACACTTAGTCCACAAGCTCCTTCCAGGAAGCACAACTATATCTTCAGGAGTCCTACCTGGGTTGACATAGCTCTGTTAGTAGGCAAGTTTAGTTGTTCCATGACATTAGTGTCATGTGCTACAGGGAGAGGCACTACAGAAAACTCATATGTCATTAGGTCAATTTCAAGCTTACTAAAGCCAGTACATAGAGGATGGACCAGTTAACGTCAGAGCCAAAGGTCACTAGTCTACCAGATATGAGCAGGAGGAGTACGGGAAAATCAGGGCAGATGTAGGCAGGGACAGAACAGTGCTGAGCTTTGAAGACGAATTTCAAGTCTTTGTATTTGGTGTTAAAAGGAACTAGACATTCTCTAAAGAGATTGAAAGACTGAGGTGATGACAAAACACTCAGTTAAGATGATGACTTTACCTGTGGCTAGATTGATTAAAAGAAGCTGGAAATTATAATATTGCTGTAATGAAGGTGAAAGAATGAGCCACAGGCAGAGTCTGGAAATGGATTCAGACTGGGGGCAATACACTGTCTTTAGCACCGTGAAAGGCACCATTCATTCAACAGTTACGGGAATATACACAAAATCAAAATAATATATAATGGGGAAAAAAATCGGGTATGCTATGTCTACTCGTCTTCCAAGAAAATCTCTACAATGGAGTGTATCGCCAAAACCTAAATTACTTTCTGATTTGATATAAAATTGAGCTTGGTTTCACTGTAGTCATTAGCAGAATTGGCTGTTCTTCAAATATGAAACCATCTGTTGAATAGCCACATTACATATTCCACAGATTTGATTGGAAAATCCCAGAGCCTCTTTGTGGACACCTGTTGAGAAGAGTAACTTTAGCCGCCTCCTCCATTTTGAAGTGAAAGGAAGACAGATGTATGTAAAACCACAACTCCATGTGTTAGAGTTGGAAGTTGCTATCAAACTGCTCAAAAGTCACTTCATTTTATAGTTATCAGGCTAATAATTTTCCTTTTGCTTTTAAAAACTTTGCTAAAAGTAAATTGTGCAAGAAAAGTAAATATATAAAGCCGTACATTATGCTGAGCAACAACTAAAACCAAAGAGCAGTCAATAATTAGCATAGCATTTTCCCAGATTTTGTCATCCCTATATATTTAAAAGGTCAAATTTGCCATTTCTCCACAGTTTATTATTTGCCAATTAACACAGTCAAAATAAGAAACAGTTATTTTCACTCTGATGTCAAACAACAAAAACTGTACAAATCATATTGTCTCAGTTTTAGTTCTCACTGCACAGCTTTCTTATGAAAAAATAACTTTCTCAGGATATGTCTATATTAAAAAGTAATACCAAAGTTTCCTTTTGAGATTTAGATTTGGGATACCACAGTGCTGTAGTAATCCCACAGTAATGATTATCACGTTAAGTCATGGCCACCAAAAAGTACTCCTATATAGTGCTTAAGTAGTGTGCCCCTTGCTACAAAATGAAATGTAGACCATATTATTTCTACTTCTAAGAATTTTTCTCCATCCTAATACTTCATTTATCTTATTGTTTCACAGGCAGTTACATTCTCAGCCACCAAGTCAAAGCTGCTTCAGAGTATTTTAATTTCATCTAATCTGTAAGCATTTCACTGCTAAGATGTGGTATTGATGTCATTTATATAGCATGCGGGGATGAAACTAGAATGATTTAGCTAAAGCAAGACCTTCTCATCTTCCTAAGGCAGTCCCAGAATCCACAGGCTAAGTGTCAGACACCACAGAGAGTCATCATAGACTCAGTCAGTCCACTCCTTCTTTAGGACAAATATTTTTCTTCTGAGACAATTCTACATAAATCTGTGAACAGGGTTTTTGCACGGGTTAAGTGCATTCTTTAAATCTTTGCCTTCATAACTGAATTCAGATTGCATATGAATTCATAATCAGTACATCTTTTAAAAATTCATGCATACTAGATTTCTTTTGCTTGGAGAAAATGGCTTTAAAAGACAGGGTGAGGGGGATTAATTGTTCAATTGACCAAACAGATTTTGTCATCTTAGACAAAGCAAATCATACTAAGCAATTCATCTCTTAAATTACATGACCATTATGCGACCATAGGATATGCATTTCCAACAGACAAACAGGCTTCCATTCTGCTGGCTGGGTAAAACATCTGATAACTAGTTTCTCATTTATTTTGCTAAAAGAAACAAACAATGACCCAGCTCAAGCACACTTGGGTACAATAAACAAAAGGCCAGTCTTAGAATGGTTGCATATACAGCTAATCAATCAAGCAGAGATTAGTATTCGTTCTGTGTGAATAAGTACAAGAGGAAGAACCAAGAGCTGTTGTCACAAGGATAGTACGAAAGGCACCAGGTGTGCTTGTGTGTTAAAAGTTAGTATGGAAAGAAAAAGTACAAATGTGCTGGGTCACCAAATATTCAGTTAATTCAGTTGCTGAATGTCTATTTCCTCTTACTTCTCACACAGGCTGTCACCATTTGTAATAGCTGCTAGTCTATCACTGGTAAGGGATGATATGTATTCTATTCTTAAATGTTGGTTTGTCTTCTGAAAGCAGATATAAGCAAGATACATGTCAAAATCTATACACATTTTTTCATACTACTAGCTACTTGATTGTGCTTGTTCTAAGAACTGCAAAAGTTATTTAAGCAACGTTTTTCTGTGATGAAAGCATAAAAAGAAATCTAAAACTTCTACCCCAGCTTTCATCTAGTGACATTTCCAAATAATGCAGAAGATTGTTCATAGAAGGAAAGATGCAATAGTCACTAGAAGAGAAAATAACTTCTTTCAAAAAGAATGCATTGGAGTGGTTAGCTCAGCCTTACCTGTCAGCAACACGAACCTAGAAATATATCCTTTACACCGCAAGATCCCAGTAGCTCGTCCCACAGCACTACCACAGTAGTAGACTGATCCAGCCCAGGAGAACACAAAGAGAGAAACTTTTCCCACTTTTCTAGGTCTACCAGCAGCTGAAGTAATGAAGGAAATGGGGTAGAGAACAGAAAACCGGAGCTGCTTCTCGCAGAAATCCCAGGCAGGAGAAGTAGGAGGTATACTCTGTCTGTGTCTCACCCAGACTTTTGTTTAAAAGTTTTTTCAACTGTTGCTAGGTGGTGTTAGGCTTTGGCAGTTTAGTTCTCAGATTGTATTTCCCCTCTTCTGGTCTCTTCACACAGTGTTACAGCAATGACTTTGTTGAGCTGAGCTCGCTTGTGCTATATTTAACCAGTGTTCTCAGCAAGTCAAGCCTGTCAACAGCTGAGAAGTTTGGAGCAGGCTTTGCTGAGTTCCTCAGCTGCTGAATTATCAGTGGATGTAGCACTGCACAGCCCAGCTACTACATTCACTGAAAGATTGTGGGGAAACTGTCAAATCCTTTTAAGGGCTTCCAGTGACTTCACGGGAGTAATTACTATTTAAAGCACTAAGTACAAGATGTGTATTTAGGCATATATTTTAGACTGCTAGAGAAAGAATACTTGCGTTCACAGCAGATGAGTTCAATTATTTATATAGTGAGGATTTTCCTAGGACAAGTAGGAAGTTTATAATTTGAAAGGTATGCACTTCACTTGAGGAAAAATTACATGTGGGGAGAACTTTTTGCAGCATTATTTTTTACAGAGTTCAAATATATTAAGATGACACGGAGAAATTAATGAAAGGCTTAGGCTGGAAAGTTTTCAGTGTGATATTTATTTCAAAGACAACCTTTTTCTCCCAGACGAAGAGCTTCCTACAGTAATTCCTACTCTGTCTCCAGCTCTCACTGAAGAAGAAAAGGAAGCCACACAAATACCAATTTGTTTGAGATGAGTACTAGAGACGCATTACTCCAGGGCTGTATACATTCTGATGCATGCACACTTGCTTCTGGATCTAATTACTGTTCCTACATCTAAGCCGTAAGTCTCTCAATCAACAGACCAGCAGTAACATTGGGCAGCTTTCAGCCCACAAACCACCATGATATCAAGATTCTCCAAAGATGCTGCAGATCTCAGACTCCAGAGCAAAGTTCTACCACCTCATGGCAGAACAGCCCCTGTAAACACCTCTGGCAAGGAAAATTCCTTACCCCAACACCTCTGTTCTCATCTGAGCTGTGCTTTAGAGTGAAATGCAGAACGGGCCTCCTTTGGAAAGCTTTTCCCTACTGATGGCTTGCGATATTCCTCTAGGGTTAGATGAAGAGGAAGACAAGAAAGAAGAAAGGGAAGAAAAAAGTAGAAAGATGCTAAAAAATTTGCTTGTCAATATTTATACATGGAGACACTCCAAACTTTCAGAGCAAATAAGATTCGAGCCCCTCAGTGATCCTGGGTCACTGTGCAAATAGTAGGATGGGTAGTGACAAGGTGTCTTGCTCTTTGTGGCAGTTTTGACATGTGGGAACCTAATTGGCCACAACTATATCAGATATCAGGGGGTGAGTACAAGCCCTTACTGGAAGTAGGATTAGCTGTCTGGTTCTTTAACCCTGTCTCTGGAATGACTTCTGCTTGATCTGTGTTATTGTCTAAAAAAAGCAAGAAACAATAATAATTTAAAAACCCACTTTCATTCTCAAGGAGCTTATAAGGAGAAAATGAAGTAAATACTAGGTATTATGTCAAGTAACTGATATTTAGACATTGATGACACATTTATAAATGTCCCAAGCACTTCCATCGTGCCAAATATATTTTATTTTGGAGGCCAAGTAATAATCACTAATATGATGTTGTCCATTTCAATATTTGACTTGGACAGAATAGCTAGAATGTATAAAAATAGAAACACTTCTGTTTTACAGAAACAGCTATTGGGAAGATTATTATAGAGAAAGGTAATATATTGTCACAAAGTTCAGTGTTACATGCTTACACTTTGAAAGTGAGTTACATATATCCACATTCTAAAAAGAACATCTAATTTTGTTCCTTCATATAAAGTTGAGGTACTCTAACCAGATGAATAACTTTTTGACTATTCTGGCCTTAAGTTCTCACTCAAAGTGCAATATTAGTAGTACTTTATCCATTCAAGTATAATAAATCAGGCAAACAAAACAATTAACTTGGCCCATAAATCTCAGAAAAACCAAATGATCCTCAACATTTCTCTCCCATTAGTTAGTGGCACATTCACTGAGTGGAAAACAATACAACTTCTTAGGAGGCAACCTCCACTGCCAGCCCTCGTGGGTGGCTTTCAATAGTGACCTGCTGATGCAAGTCTTTTTATTCTTGTACACTTGCAAACTTACTCCCCAGCTGTGCACCATAGATATTAATCCTGTCACACAGTGGGAATTTCAGCAAAAATTTGGGGAAATAGAAGACTTTGCAAGTGAATCAAAGAAAATATAAGGACTTCTAACACAGGAAAGAGTGTAATTAATCTGCATTACTGGAAGTATAAAACTTCTAACTTTGCCCACTATGAAAATGGTTCACATCTAAGTATTTCCCCTACTGATGATGGAAAAAATAGTTATAAAAAGATAAGCTGTGGAGACTAGGGAATAAGAGAAAAAAACAGAACCACAAAAGAAACTTCTTAGATTGGCATCCTACATTATGTCCTAATGTCAATATACAGCATCATTCTAAGTCCTAGTAGCATCCTACAACTAAATCTAAAAAGTTACTTTCTTATAATTTCTAATAATTATGTTATCTCTTAATCAAGCAACCAGGGTACTTGAGACCAAGGTAAATACTTCTAAGAAAGTTTTTAATGGAAGCCAAAGCTCTCAGCATTATTTCAATCAAAACACCAAAGGCCAGAGCAACACAAAGCAAAAGGGACACAATGTGGCTCTAGAGATTGAACAAGAGCAGCAGCCAGGCCTGTTACCATTTTTGGAGATAATGTTAGCTACAAATGAAGAAGAGGGATTGTCATTGTTCACACTATCATATTTCTCTGTTCTTCCTTTACTAGAAAATGGAAGAAAAATTTTTATGACCTGAGCTGCTTTAGAGAAATTCCAGACTTGAGGCAGAAATTACTGGCAGAAAATCCATGGGTATTTATAGAGAAGATCAAAACAGATGTCTTCTTCTGACCTTATTGGTCCCTCTTGACCTTAAAATGTGTGCCTGTAAATAAGCTTTTTCTGGAACACATACAACACTATTACTACATAACTTTTATCTCAGCTATCCATCACTGTAGTGTACATCTCATTCTCTTAAGTCATAGAGGCATCCAGAGATACAGCCTTCTACCTTTGCCCTTTTCAAATATTTTACATCATAATTCACAGGACAAATATACTAGAAACAAATCTATCTAAATGGGCTTAGAGTTTCTTAACTGTATGTCCTGAGGTGCTCTATTATGTGTATAATTCTGTGTGAGCAACCACCGTCAGTTCTTCATTAACTTGGTCCTTAAAATGCATTAAAGTTAGATTCATCAGTATTTTAGTTTCTAATAAATTAATTTCTCGTTTGCTTGAAGGGCAGTGCACCATAGTCTTCTGACACCCGGCTTTCATAATAGTTACTGCTTACTTCCATAAAAGCTATATTATTTTAGATTTTGCTACTGCTTTTGACTTTGATTTGGCTTTACAGTATAACTTGTGCTGCTTTACAGTATGTTGGAAGGGAGGGTGTTTGATCATGTTTTGATTAATCTGATCCTGGTGGCACCCCCTGAAATCTATAGTTTGAGAGGGCTAGGTATTTATTTATTTCATTTTTCCAGATACTATTGTCACCTTATAAAACCTGCTATTGCTTTTTAGATATTAGGTCTGCTATATCTTCAGCTCAAACACCTGCTTTTTCAGAACCAAAGGAAAAAAAAGAAACACATTTCTGCCATTTAGCTTATAGATTTAGTTTTGTTGTCTACTTTATAATCTTGCCACGTTAACGAAACTAAAAAAACTTTGTGACGTTCTGCAATCCAAATATTTTCCCAGATACATAAATTCTTGTCCTAAGAAAAACATGTAGAATTAAAAACTGAATTGCATAATTAACACTGCTATTTATATTTTTCTTACATTATTTCCTTTTTTGACATCTGCAAAACATATGCCATTAGTCTTAATTTTGCTAGTGGTAAACATGTCAGACATATTAAAAAAATCAGTGCCTTAAGATCCTGGCCACAGTCACAAACCTCCAGGAACATTTACTGGAGTTTTATCCTTTCCTGTAATAGCTTTGCGGCTTTATCACTGAAATAAAAACAGGGTGTCTTTTATTTTGATTCTTCATATGCTGTCTTGATCTATATTCTGCCTTTAAAAAGGATTTTTGGCTTTGGCTTTTTTTTTTTTTTTTTTGTAATTTTAATACTGGCATTTCATAAGTCTTCTCCAAATGAAGTGAGGTGCAGTTCAGAGAGGACTTGAGACAGTTCGATAAATAGCCACATCAAGAACATCAGATGGCCCATCACACTTAGAGGGGCACAGCACTGCCTACAAAAAATGACAGAAAAAACAGTGATAACTTTACAATCATGTATTGACACTTTTGGGTCCAAAGCCCCAGAACCTAGCTCTCACTTACAGCTGGGTGAAATGGAGAGAGTCTGAAGCACGAGTCTGGAGGAAAGTGCCAAATCAGACCTCTGGAAATGGAGTAAATCATCTTATTTGCTTTGCTGCCACACCCCAGGAGTGGTATGCTACTTGCTCAAAGACTATGATAAAAATGAGCTGAACATGGATTAATTGCTTTTAAGGCCAGAATAAACTATTTTCATAATCTAATACAGCCTCCTACACAGGAAAGTCTGTGGAATTTTCCTCATGCAAAACAGCAAGTTGCAGTGAATTAAAGCACATATTAAAGCACATGTTTTAGAAAGATTGTATAAATCAAATATGGATACTTTACCACAGCAATGTATAATGCAGTCCAACAGCTAATTATACTTATTTTTCAAGCAAACTGGAGCTTCGCAATTTATTTCTAGTTTGTTGGCTGACTTTAGCTCCTAGCCCATGAGATGGCTAGTCAGTGGCCTTCAACCTCTCTCAATTTGTACAATTCTAAAAATGTTCCTGTGGAGATTAACAACCCTGCAGAGAAAATCTAAGCCTACAGGAGCTAGCCATGTTTTTCCTGGGTTTTGTGGCTGTCTTGGAAATAGTGCCCAGATACCCCTGGAGCACAGAGTGAAAACAATTCTACACCACTTTTCACTAAGTAGGTAATTAAAAATCATTATCAAGTCAGTTCTAAGCCTTCTCTTTTAAGGACTACATATAGTGAGCTTCTTACTGTCCCTTAGCAGATATTTGTATATTATGAAAGAATGCACTGTCATTACCTACAGTTGTTAAAAAAAATAATTAAGCAGATAAGCAAGCATCCTACTTGTCTAATCCTTGAAAGGACACCTAGAATATTTCAATAATAGTCCAATGACAAGATGTTGCATTGAATGAAAATAGTCCTGCATTTTCTCAAGATTTATTTGTGCACTATTCAGCCCTGAAGGGAGTCCAAAAGAACTGCTATAGATTTTTGTAACATAACCAAAATATCACCTTCCATTTAATATTAGCATTAATCTTACTTTTATAAAGATCTGTCTAAAGGAAAAAAAGCTTGGAAAGGAACATGAAGATACCAGCTGCAGGTAGGTAATTATCAGCAGCACATACAAAGAATATTACAAACACTTGCTCTTAACGAATCAAATACAAACTTCCCTTACACTTTTAATGGAATAAGACCAAACAAAACATTCTTCTCCTTGTAGCTCAGCTTAATTGTGTTCAACCCACTTAGCACCCCTGACTTTTTAGCAAATCTAACAAGCTGTGAATGAGAAAACTGTAGTTTAATTGCAGTCAGTAGATCAACATCTATTTTATACCGGTCTGGTCTGTTTATGGTCAGGGTCTGGCCATTTATCTATAAGAGGGCTTCAATTCTTTCTGCTGCTTTCTGCTTTCCAATGGCTTGCAGGAAAACTGGAATTATCAAATAGATGCAATTCCATTATTGTAATTACATAACAGTACAGATATCAACAGAACTTGTTAAGATCCCTCTGCTCTAGATGTGATCTTTACCAGATCTCTCCCTTCCATACAAATGAGCCATTCTCAAATGAAATGCAGCAGTCTGAGGTGAAACATGGCAGCCTTTGTAAACTAAGAATATTACACAGGTATACAGACCAGAAGTAATAGAATATATTATCCAAACAAAACAGACCATCTGAATATAATATTAAAGCTGCAACACCTAAGGGCTAGATCACCAAGAACAGCATTCTTTACCTTTGCAAACAGTGTCATGCACTCATGGATGTCCTAGGAGGTGACGCTCTGGTTTTCACATCTCCAAGAACACAGTGCCACCTATCTATACTTTAGGGTTAATTCACGGTAGAAGGTGGGAGAGGATGGGGAGAAGGGGCTATATTCCCTGCACCCAGCTGAGGACCATCCGTCACTCTCTTGCTTGGTTTCCTGTGGGCTGGGGGAGGCTGCTTCTACTGCACATCCCCAGACCGCAGCTGCATTTCCCGTAAGACACTGGTTTCTGTCATCAACTCAGTGCCATTTGCATGTTTCATTTCAAATTCTGACTGGTTATACCTTACTTTGCTTAAGACATTGTAAGCTTACACTCTCACCATTAGTACTGCAGATTTTATTGACAGAAGCCTAAACTCATTATTACATTATCTCTGGACCTGTAGAATCCAATTGCTGAGGAGAACAGAGTGGCTAAAACATGTATAAGCATCCCGATAGCTTCAAAATAGGTACCTGCCTGGAGTTCTCTATCTAGGAAAGGGTAGGCTGGCAGGAGCAGCCTTTCCTAATTCTGCCTCCCTGGAAGCCTCAGGACAAGATGCCCCAGAGATGAGCCACAAATGTACTCCAGATGTTAATACCAGTCCAACTAACTTTTTCGTGAAGAACTGTCTCTAGCTGCATGATAAAACTCTACACATACACCTCTCAGTCATAGCATTTGCAAGAGTAATTTGTGTGCACTGAGCAGGAGAACAAGACGAGAGCCAAGGCACTTAGATTCAGGCACAAGTCCATGCTCGAGGAACATCTCTGCAAGGGACCACAGGCAGGGTTTTGAAACTCAAGATTATAATTTCCATGAAGGATCAAAGATATATAAACATAAACATAAACATAAACATAAACATAAACATAAATATAAATAGGATCTAGGCAATATAGCTTACTTCTCTCAAGCTGTTCAGCAAACAATAGGCCCTGTTCTGCAGATATCTCTGAACATTTGCCATAATTTACACTTTTTGGTTTTACCCTCTCAGATATAGGGAAGAGAATCTGCTGAAGCACTTCTTTCTACTTCCTATTATTTAAGAATTTGGTGAACAACAATGAAGATGGCTCAGTTAAGTTGATGTTCCATTCACTTGCATGTAGAGACATTGCTTGCCAGTGAGAGTCAAAAATAAAATAGTCTTTTGAAACACCTTGTTTTTAAGCAGTGATGTTCAGAACAGTTCTTTAAGCACAAAATTTACAGGGAGTGTTAGGAGGTAGTTGTCTTGCCTTCTTTATTAACTGTTGAAAGGGCAGGAGAATTTAGTTAACAGAGTTTTAACACTAACAAGTGAGGATGAAAATAGGAAATTTAAAAAAAATTTGTATTGTTTTAGGGCCAGTTATTCTCCATCTTTTCCATATTAGCATAGAAACTTTCTGTATATTTTGGCACTAAAACAATACAACTCTTTTTTTTTTTTTTTTTGCAAATAGCAGGAGGCTTTGTATTTTTAAAGCATATCTGTTGGAAAACATTCTCTGTAAAAAAAACGAAATGCTACTCCTGATGTTACCAATAAGTCATCAGTTGGAATAATAGAAGAAGTTTAAACTACAACGTGCTTGGACTGAATATAAAATCTGCCACTTTCACTCTGACTACAAAGCACCACACTAGAACATCACCCATGGGAGAATTTAACACTGAAGTAGGAAAAGGTGACCAGGATCACGTCAGTATGCAACTGACTTAAACCATATGCTCATAGTGCTAAAGAGCAAACTGACAAATATAACCCCTTTTCTTCCATATATATTGCCTATGTGACTGCTTAGAAAATCTATCTGAACCAAAACCTACAACAAATATCTGATAACCTCTCTACAGACTGGTGTCCAATACCTGTTTACTAACCCGAACTACTGAGATGAAACACCTTCTAAGTTAGAAGAAACTACTTGCGGTTCCTCTCAGTCCTTGTAAGTAGGTGCAGTTTTTTAGAGAAACTAAAATAGCGATGGCAGGTGAGATGGGGAATTATAAAGCAACAGGGAGACATGCTACTGCACAGTGCAGAAATCAAGAGAGTGGATACACAGAGGAAACTGAACCTGCAGGAGCAAGAGCACTGCAAAATGCCTCCTCGTATGGCAGCTCCTGCTAGAAAATGAAATGGAGACAAACAGAGAAAGTACCTTAAACATTCTGCATCCACTAAACTATTGGCTTTCAGGGTATAAGCAACCTCAACAGAACAAGGTACATATGAAGTCAAATGTAAGCAACAATCACCACTGATAGCCATGTATGTTTTCTTCTTTTTTATTACCTGGTTAATTTAAGCAGATCTATATTCAGCTAATTCCTGAGTAGCCCTTCTTTCAGTACTCTAAAGCAAAACAGCACAAAGACTGCTGAGCAGAGAAGTCAGATCTAGTACTGGCTAAAGAAATTTGTAACGAAATTATATTATACTATTTGCTTTATTAGGCCACCTTTCTCTTTACAAATTAACAATATTGCTACTTTCCACTTGCAGTGTCATCGTTTTTGAAAAGATATCACAGAATCAGACAACAGTTGAGATTGGGCGGGACCTCTGAAGGTCATCACATCCGATCCTTCTGCTCAAGCAAGGTGACCTAGAGCAGGCTGCCCAGGACCATGTCCAGACAGCTTCCAAATATCTCCAGAAATGGAGTCAACACACAAAATGAACAGTACATCAGAGCAAAATTCACCTCACCTAAATCAGCCATGCAGTTTGGTATACAGTCTGAGGTGGTTGTTTATGCTGCCTCTATAGTCAATCAAAGTGAATCATTCCATCCAGAAGAGATGATTAAACACTCCTTTTCAGATGGTCCAAGTAATGTGACAAGAATCTAGTCTGCAGTACAATTCCACATCTTGTAAGTTTTCCAGAGTAATAAGTTGTATTAATTTCATTAGTACATCTAGTAGTATTTTCCATGTGCTATTTTATGTAGCACTTTTTAAAGAAATAAATAAAGATTAGGTTTGTCAGGAAAGTAAATAAATCAGATAATTCTTTTTTTCCCTAGAAATTCCTGAAATACTGGTTATTTTTATGTTTTCAAGACTCTAGTGTGTCAAGATATAAGACCTCATACTTAGCTAAATAAAACAGGGCCAGGCAGCAAGTTGCACTGAGGGTTGTTCAAATCTATAGTGCTCTCCTTGTCATTTAAGTGCTAGAGGTCTTCCAATGCTGAAGAGTACAGTAAGTAACTGCCTCTGAAAGTCAGAGTTTAACTATCTAAAAGAAGTCCAAAGAATCTCTTGAACTACACATTTAAGTGTTCCTCAGGATTCAGTTCTAGGGCTAGTCCTGTTCAATATATTTGTCAGCAATCTGGAAGCAGGAGTTGAATGCATCATTAGCAAGTTTGCTGATGATACCAAACTGGGAGGTGCTGTTGACTCTCCTGAGGGACAAGAGGCCTTGCAGAAGGATCTAAATAAATTCGAGCATTGGGCAATGATTAATGGGATGGAATTTAACGAGTCCAAATCCTAGATTCTGCATGCAGGATGGAGTAATGTCAGGCACAAGTATAAACTGGGAGAGGAGTGGCTGGAGAGCAGCCCTGCAGAAAGCGATATCGGGGTGCTGGTCAACAGCAGGCTCCATGAGTCAGCAGTGTGCCCTGGCAGCCAAGAGGACAAACCACATCCTGGGGTGCATCAAACACAGCAATAACCAGCTGGTCAAAAGAGGCAATTATACTGCTGTGTTCTGTGTTGGTGCAGCCTCACCTTCTGTATTGTGGGCAGTTCTGGGGCCCACAGTTTAAGAAGGATGTTAGGTCCTTGGATGCATCCAGAGGAGGGCGAAAAGCTGGTCAAAGGGCTGGAAGGAATGTCCTGTGAGGATTGGCTGAGGACTTTGGGCTTGCCTAGTTTGGAGAAAAGGAGGCTGAGGGGTGACCTCATTGCTCTCTACAGCTTCCTGAGGAGGGCAAGTGGAGAGGCAGGTGCTGAGCTCTTCTCCCTGGTATCCAGTGACAGGACGCATGGGAATGGTTCGGAGGTGCATCAGGGGAGGTTTAGACTGGACATTGGGATGTGTTCCTTTACCAAGAGGGTGGTCAAGCACTGGAACAGGCTCCCTAGAGAGGTGGTCGATGCTCCAAGCCTGTCAGTGTTTAAGAGGCATTTGGACAATGCCCTTAATCTTTTTAATCCTTTTAAATCTTTTTAGCAAGGCCTGTTGTGACAGGACAAGAGGTAATGGTTTTAAACTAAAAGAAAGTAGATTTAGACTAGGTATAAGGAAGAATTTTTTTACAGTGAAGGTGGTGAAGTGCTGGAACGGGTTGCCCTGAGAGGTGGTAGATGCCCCATCCCTAGAAACATTCAAGGTCAGGTTGGACGGGGCTCTGAGCAACCTGATCTAGTTGAAGATGTCCCTCCTCACTACAGGGGAGTTGGACTAGATGATCTTTAAAGGTCCCTTCCAACCCATTCTATGATTCCATAACTCTGTGATTCTTAATAACATGCTTTAACCTGAAGTGGTCAGGCAGTTGGACTAGATGATCATTGTAGGTCCCTTCCAACTGAAATTCAATTCAATTCAATTCAATTCAATTCAATTCAATTCAATTCTATTCTATTCTATTCTATTCTATTCTATTCTATTCTATTCTATTCTAAAGTGATATTGAGGGAACATATGATTCAATTAATATTCAGAGCTGATGCACTTTGTGCTAATTCTGTTGTATTATCCCTAGAATCTATACTAAGCCTAAGATTCCTTTAACCAGAAACAGATTCCTTTTTGGCAAATACTAACATCACATTCCTCCCTTTACAGAAGGCGGGAGGCCAAGATTTTTAAGTGTTTTGTGCTTCCCTCCCACACATATACCTTTAAAAATTGAAGCTTACTTTATTTTGTCATGTTTTTCCCACAACTCTTTCATATTAAGCAGATTTTCTTTCTCCCTCAGGTCTAAGTAAATCCTTCTAGAAAGTCAAGGGGATACTCATGAATCTCAAATTATTCTTCTGTATTGCAGTCTAAAGTGCTTCATCCACTAAGTGCTTCTGCATTGCTTGCTTTTTAGTGTTCAATGTATGATGGGTTGGGACATAAAAAATTTCCAGCAAATAACAAATCTCCAAGGCACCATCACTAAGACTCTTCTAGGGACAGTTTGCTCTGCAGAAAACAAGTAATAGATAAAAAGCTAATACTCTCCAGACCATAATGACATAGCTGGGAATTAACTGAAGCAGAATAGAACAACATGACCATTTTAAGTAAAAAACAAGACAAATCAGAAGAACATTGCAAAACAAGTAAAATAAAACATTTTCAACTGCAGGTAAGAAAGTACTGAAGCAGAAGCTGAGCACCTGAGGTGAAGATTAATTCTGCTGTATCTGAAGGATATGGCTGGTTTGTCACATACAGCTGTAGTGGTCTATAAGACAAAGAAACCAAAAAAATTGCTAGCTAGACAAAGGAGGAAAAACTGATGAGGAAGAGCACTGTATCCTTCACCTTAAATATCAGCAGGAGTTCTACCTTCTCTATTAAGCAAAAAGCTGATGAATCTGAGAGAAAAAGCTCTTCAGAAACAGACAAACAAATCATCCAACCAAGGGAAAAAAAAACAGAAAAATGCCTTGATGCAGACAAGAAAAGACACCAGTGAAAAGGTGGGATGGGCAGTGAGTGCACCCACTATATTGTAGCAGGAGTGTAGAAGTTTCAGTGACGAGGGCAGTCTAGGAACCTAACTAGGCATAATGAGTGTATTGTGCACTGAGTCTGGCTTACACTGCCAGCTGACAGACATTGTTAAATATAAGTATCTCCAAATCCCGGAATAATAAACACACTTTAGTAGGAGTATGAGTTTCAAGCTTTTACCTGCACGGAGGCTTATTTCCAACATTCATAACAAAACCAGAGTCCGTCACATAGAGCGACAGCCACTAAGATAGACCTTTAGCTGCAAACATGGGGGTTTGATTATTTTGATACATATATATATATAAGAAGATATATAAAGACATATAATAAAGCAATTTGCCTCCAAACTTCTAAATGAACTTCAACAATCATTAAAGCAAAAGACATCCTTGTGGATTATTGTAACATCAGAAGGGAAGTACGATGAGAAATAATAAAGCAAAATAGTAAGGGATTTTAAATAGTTTTCTGTACTGGTAATTGAAGCCAGTTAACTATTACACTAAAGTAGAAAGCAGCTTTCTGTGAACACTCTGGTTTCACATAGGCCTGAGAGAAAGACTTCAAGATGTTGAAATGCATTTGAGGGCAACATTCATTTCTAAAAGGCAAAAATATTGTACAAATGTTGTGTCTTCAAAATATTTTCTTTTTGGAAGGGAGCAACAGAGAGGAATGGGCAGCCTATCACCATGTACAGTAAAGGTGATGGGCAGGCACTGTGCATGCTTTCCATCTGTTTCCGCACATAAAAGCATTTCACATCTTGTCACTGTGTTCAAACTGCAAAGGAAATATTATTTGCAATCCTTCAGGAAGTACAGAAAAAATAGACAGAGAAAAATACAGAAAATAACTGCTTTGCATTTGCTAAGCACCATGTTTGGAGTGGGTCTTAGGAACAACAGACTGCACCAGGCAGCAGCATAGTCAGTGGAGCTGTAAGTGGGACCTGCACAGTACAGCAGTACATCACAGGCCTTTCACACCATGTGAAGACCTAGAACTGACCAAACAAAGTGAACCGAGACAAACACTGTATTTAAGTGTAGTTGGCAATCTGTGTGACACTCCTGGGCAACCAAACCACTAATCTTAAATCATTGGCATGCCAGGGTGGAACTGAGTTGGGTGTAGAACAAGAGCTACATCTGAGAAGTTTTATTAGGATGGCAGGAAATGATACAGCTCCCCACCAGCTGCCTGCTAAACATTTTTCCTCTTGAATATAAGGGATTAACCGGTACTTGAGTGTAGCAGACTCACAGAAAGGCAAAGGATGGCCAGGGTTTGAAGTCATAAGTAGCGCTTGACTGCACAGAGAGAGCCTCCAGTGTGCTGGCAAGGACACAGACAGGACTAGTCACCCTCAGGAAAACACTACACCCTAAAAAAAAAGGGACTTGCTTCCCAGTAAAGAGCCCTATCTCCTTTCTTTGAGCTCACTCTCCATCAAAACCAGTAAAACCTTTACAGAGGCACGGTGGGAAGAAGTCCTTCCACTACTGTCTTCAGGTCATGGACTGAAGCAGGAGGGCTTTTAGTGAATACCCTATGACTGTTTAGTTCTTTTTTTTTGTTACCACTGATTCCCTGCTTTTTTTCTTTAATCCTAGCTAGTGCACATCCTTTTATTCTATCCCAGATTTTTTTCCTGGATACATTACAAGAATGAATGGAAAAATAGGTTACTCCAGAAATACTAAGATCTGTACTTTTCAGAGATTTCACAAAGAACAAAACCTAGTCCAAACATATATGGGTCATATAAACTTTAAACACATTTATAGAACTGAATATGAACATCCCTCTATTCTTTTATGTAAATATTTCTGACATCCCAGATCTCGCCTTAGGTTTCTTCAATGAGTAAGTACAAGAGAAGGCAGCAGAATAAATTTTCCATGTTTTCAATAATTCTCCATCATTACCTTCACAAATTAGAATTTTATAAATAATATGAAATTACCTCCTTGTTACAACAGAATAAGCACATCTATAGCAAACTCTATAAAGAACAACTTCGGAAACAAAGACATAGATTTTTGTTTCCTGTAGTGTTGGAATAAAATATAAATAGATGAGTTAAAACAAATAAAAGGAAAAGGAGAAGCATTGAAATGTTGTTCTGAAAGATCACTAATGAGCAAACCCTCCCAAATTCCTCTTCTTTGACTTCACCACAATCACGAAATTAATTCCTCTGGAATGTAAACAGGTTTGTCTTCTGTTCAGCTCCCAACAAAATTAAGTTAGCCTTCACCTGACCTTTGCAAAAAATGGAATTACAGCGGTATACATTCCCCTGGACTGCCCACAGCTTCTGGTGCTTCTCACTCTTTTTGTGGTACACCTCATGGTAAAATAGCAATCCACTGTTTGTTAAAAACCCAGCACGGTAGTTTCCCGATTAACTTTTGTTACTTGTCTAGCTCCACCAGTATAACAAACTGTATATTGCAACTTTGCTAGTGTATTATAATATGAAAATATTGCTCGAAATCTATCCCACAGCTCTGAGACTAATTCAGGATCCTAACAGTGGTTACACAGAAATGCACCATTTTATTGCTGGTCAGAAAAAGAAATCCCACAATTGCTCTTCATACAAGCAGCGCGGCTGTGAGAAATCTGTTACCTGAAGAGAATCATAGAATTATAGAATCACAGAATGGTTTGGGTTGGAAGGGGCCTTTAAAGGTCATCTAGACCAACCCCTGGCAATGAGAAGGGACATCTTCAACTAGATCAGGTTGCTCAGAGCCCCGTCCTACCTGACCTTGAATGTTTCTAGGGATGGGGCATCTGCCACCTCTCTGGGCAACCGGCGCCAGTGTTTCACCATGCTCATCATAAAAAAATTCTTCCTTATACCTAGTCTAAATCTACTTTCTTTTAGTTTAAAACCATTACTCCCTGTCCTATCGCAACAGACCATGCTAGAAAATTTGTCCCCATCTTTCTTGTAAGCCTCATTTAAGTACTGAAAGACTGCAGTAAGGTCTCCCTGGGGCCTTCTCTTCTCCAGGCTGAACGACCCCAACTCTCTCAGCCTTTCCTCATAGGAGAGGTGCTCCAGCCCTTGGATCATTTTCATGGCCCTTCTCTGGACCTGCTCCAACAGGTCCATGTCTTTCCTGAAGACACTTCAGATTAGATATTCCAGTCTAACAAATTTTAGGGGAGTTTTTGTAACTTCGTGCTTCAGCCAATGAAGTTCACATTAAATGGAAGAAAAACACAACCATGATGAGCTTGAGATAACTATGCATTATATGATAAGTAGAAAGATGTCAATAAATTGCAGCTAACAACTTCCCCCAATTTATTAATTTGGTACCAAATACCTATTGATTTAAAAGAGTTTTGCATCTCAAGCCTGAGGAATTTCTAGAGGAAGGAGGGGCAAGCAGGAGCAGGAGGTTCTTTCCCCCACGTTCTGATCAGAGCAGCAAGAGAGAGCCCCCATTATCACTATATTATGATATCCATACCACAGACTGTATACATTATGATCAGCTTGGGATTCAGCTCTACTAATATAGAGATCTGTAGTATGCTGTGCTGGTTTTGGCTGAGAAGGAGATAATTCTCCTCACTGTGGGGGTCGGCTGCCTTTCCAGCTTCCCGCGCTCTGCCGCGTGGCGGGGGGATGGGAGGGGCGGGGCCGTGGTGGGGGCGGCTGGCCCCGACTGGCCAATGGCAGGTTCATTCCATACCACGTGACACCATGATCAGTATATTGGGGGGGGGGCGGTTGCGGCTCGGGAGCGGCGCGGCGTCGGGTCGGCGCGCGGTGAGCGGCTGCGGCACGTGTGGTTTGTTTCGGCGGTTCGTTCTCCCCTCCCCCGGGGCTTTGCGCCTCTCGTTGTTCTCCTTTACATTGCATTTCTATTGTTGTTTCTTTTAATTTTAATTATTAAACTGTTCTTATCCCAACCCACGAGCGTTACCCTTCTGATTCTCTCCCCCATCTACCGGTGGGGGAGTGAGCAAGCGGCTGTGTAGGGCTGAGCTGCCGCTAAACCACGACATATGCATTAATGCTTTTGAGCTAGTTGCTCAGTTTCCCTGTGCTGCTGAGAGGGACAACCATTTCTAAAGTGTAGTTCCTCTCTTACTGATACAGTTGGTGAAATCAGTCCCTAGAATTATTTATTTCTTTCCACTGATCATAAGATGCTGAGGTTAAGTCACATGTCCCTGACATCTGAAATTAAATTACATGATCCTCACCCTTACTATCTTTACTCTTACTCTGAAATCCCAAGTATCTCTTTGTACACCTGCATTTCCTTCACAAACCGGAGGTTTTCATTTAAGCATCTATTTTAAACAGCTAATTTTCTGTTCTCCATTTTCATTAAATCAAGCAGCCCTAAGTTTTCCATTTTTTCTTCAGCTTTTCTGTCTAGACAGAAAATCATGCCACAGCTAGTGAGGACTGCTGAGATGTACTGACTAAGGGTCAACAGGGATATGTACGTTGGGAATAAAAGCACTTAGCTAAGCTACTAATGTTTTTCCTCAAGTTTCAACCCAACTTTTGTACTTGAACTTGAGCTTGATGTAAACTAACTCTGTGGTCATGCTTGTATCAGCTGAAGCCAGTATGAACAAGGAAGGGCATAGCACAAAATACCAAAACCTCTTGAAAGCATCCTGGTTATCTCAGGAAAGTTTACTGAGTCTGATCCAAGCCTTATTTATATCAGATCTTTATAGAGAACACCACACCATACTCAGTGCATGCAGAAATGGAAACAAAACAAAAAAATAAAAGAAGGAAAAAAAAGCCAGAAAATAATTAAACTTCCTCAGAGGGATATATGTTGGTAGCAGACAGACTTACTATGCTATATTAGTTAGCTACATTTGTATGTATATGTCCCAGTACACTAGATGTTATACGGCTTGGACAGGCATACTCTTTGCTGGGTAAAAAGCTGGCTGGATGGCCGAGCCCAGAGAGTTGTGGTGACTGGAGCTAACTCCAGTTGGTGGCTGGTCAAAAGGGGTGTTCCTCAGGGCTCAGTGTTGGGGCCAGTTCTGTTTAATACCTTTATTAATGATCTGGACAAAGGGATCGAGTGCACCCTCAGTGAGGTTGCAGACAACAAGTTGGGCAGGAGTGATGATCTGCTTGAGGGAAGGAAGGCTCTACAGGGGGATCTGGAGAGGCTGGATAGATGGGCCCAGGTCAATTGTATGATGTTCAACAAGCCCAAGTGCCGGGTCCTGTACTTGGGTCATAATAACCCCATGCAACGCTACAGGCTTGGGGAGAGTGGCTGGAAAGCTGCCCTGCAGAAAAGGATCTTGGGGTGTTGGTTGACAGCTGGTTGAACATGAGCCAGCAGTGAGCCCAGGTGGCCAAGAACGCTGTATCAGGACTAGTGTGGCCAGCAGGACTAGGGAAGTGATCATGCCCCAGTACTCGGCACTGGTGAGGCCACACCTCAAATACTGTGTTCAGTTTTGGGGCCCTAACTACAAGAAAGACATTGAGGTGCTGGAGCGTGTGCAGAGAAGGGCAACGAAGCTGGCCAAGGGTGTGTAGAACAAATCTTATGAGAAGCAGCTGAGGGAACTGGGGTTGTTTAGCCTGGAGAAGGGGAGGCTGAGGGGAGACCTTATCACTCTCTACAATACCTGAAAGGAGGTTGTAGTGAGGTGGGTGTTGGTCTTTTCTCCCAAGTAGCAAGAGATAGAAAAAGAAGAAATGGACTCAAGTTGTACCAGGAGAGGTTTAGATTGGATATTAGGAAAAATGTCTTCTCCAAAAGGGTTGTCAAGCATTGGAACAGGCTGCCCAGGGAAGTGGTTGAGTCACCATACCTGGAGGTATTTGAAAGACATGTAGATGTGGTGCTTAGGGACATGGTTTAGTGGTGGACCTGGCAGTGCTAGGTTAATGGTTGGAGTTTATAATCTTAAAGGTCTTTTCCAACCTAAATGATTCCATGATTCTAGTATTCTATACTACTATACTATCCGGTGTAGAATTAATGAGTGTGACTGGTGAAAGAACAGATTATGTTTATTGTACCTGTGTTTTAATAAGATTTTATTAGGTTAATCCTAAAAAGAATAAAACTCAAAGTAACAGCTATTTTTATATCTTGTGCTCACATATCCTAATGAGAAATATTAAAAGCACATGGGATAGAAAGCTTCTCCCTGTAGTGGTCCACTGAAGAGTGTGCCTCCTCTGGCGTTCACTAAAAAAGCTGCCTCCTGCATTTGAAAGACACTTGTGCCACAAATGGTGGACTTCCACCATGAACAGCTCTGGAGACTGAAGTATCTCTCCACTCCTTGCTGGTACCATTACCAACAGCCCATATGAGCTACTTATGACCAAACTGTAGTTATTATTACCCCTTTGTTCAGAGAAACCTACAACATGCAGCAGAAACTGTGGGAAAGATTAAAAATAAGAGCTCCCTTTCTTGTTTTGTAGGTGCTACTGGGGAACAACAGCTCTTTTCTGTTGCCAGACCCGTCAAACACCTTACACAGAGCATGATACTCATTTGACAGGAGTTTCAGGTTCTCCCACTACTGCAACTCCATCTCAAAGACCAATAGTTGCCTGTCACAGCAATCCTCCTGCCCCAGCACTGAGCACACCATGTGCAGCTGGCTGGCCTGTCCCAGTTGTACTTTTGCCTGGTGTTACAGACTGACAGGGACCTGCAGCAGGCACATCATTCGGCACAGTCCTACACTCACAGAAGCCCCACCAGCAAGCACGGTCCTAGTCTAAAACTTTATGCTTGAAGCCCTCTCCACCCTATGACAGGGCATGCACATGTGATGGACCTTATGGGTAGGCTTTTCCCTACTGTAGTCAGGTAATGTAACATCCAGGAGCTGACATTCTGTGACAGTACAAAATTGAGACAAAGCTTGGCTTTTCCTCACCTTAAACAGTGTCAGGATTTATTAGTCTAGTAAAATGGAAAAGGAATACACAGTTTGCTCAATGTAGGGATTGTTTTGTCTATTTAACAGAGGTCAGAAATAAGAACATTTTTAGGAACTTAAACTAAAAGCATCTACAAACAAGACTTGCAGATAAGTAAAATCTGGTTTTGTAGGAAGATTCTTGAGAAATTTAAAGACTAAATATGCCCTCGTTTATAAAGGTGAATCAGCAAGAGCTATATGCCTGTAGAGAAAGGGTTGGAATTGGGGCCATTACTAATAAGACAAGCCTTTGGGCTACAGGCATTGTCTGCAGAACTGAGGCATTTGAAAACTAGTTTCTCATGGATATTTTCTCTCATTATGTAGCCCCCGTAGCAACTGGTAAACTGAATAGGCTTTGTTAAAAAAGTCCCAGGGGCCGCAGTACTCTTGGTGGAGATATACTGAGGGTACAAATTTTGGATCTGAGACTGGATTTCAAGCGCGTACAGTTCGTGATTAATTGGTTCCAGGAGGTAGTCCCATTCTAAACATGGGGAACATTTGCAAAATTCCTAACTGGAACTGAGTGTTGAACATCATCAAGGTTTGAAGTTATTCATCTCCAGGGTTTCAGCTGAGACCCATCTGTAGCTGTAAGTCAAAGCTGGATACAAATGGAGGAACTGCAGAAGAAACCTTACATTGTGCGAGTGCACTGCACTCATGATGCCTTTGTCATCTGTTCCATTTTTAATATTACTAAATTTTCCAGAGATAATTTAAAGGGTGTATACACTACTAGTCTGAGTTAATAAGCTAGCAGTTACTAGCATGCAGTTACAAAACCAATATTCAAATATTATATTTTATGTCCCACCCTTACAGTGATACCATTAAAACTTGTATGAGCCGTTTTTATTACTACTTGAAAACAAAAAGATTTATTGTGGTGCAGTAATATCCATTTTCACGTTATCTGTATGGGTTATTAGTATTCTGTGCCTTTTCATAGTTCCTGAATGACTACATAATGCCATCTAGTGGTATAGGGCTTCAGTTATTTTAAAAACTGATAAATTTAAACTAAAGTTTGTCCAACTTGTGACCAAAACCATTGCAATTATGACTTCAGTGTTTAAAATAAACTCATCCTCTAAACCTCAAGATTTCAAAGCTTATTATTACCCATTTAGATTTCAAAGTGTATTATTTTCCATATATAATAGGCACAATAACTAACCAATTATGCAGAGTCTCAGAGCGAATATATAGCACCCATTCTCATGACTGATACAAATGTATTTCAGCTATTAGTGAAAGAAAACACAAGATGCATAGCAAAAACTTAATAATTATGTCATTATGTGTTTATAACTGTTCATATTTAATATTCACGCTCCACCCGTGGAGGTCACACCTCAGAGTCAGTGCAGAATGGGCCACATGGTACACAGCCCCCTGTTCTATGCCCTATAAAGCAAGATGTGCCACAGAGGCTTTTGTTTTCTGGGATCCTTTAAAAAACTCCTTTGGAAATAACCCTTTAAATGTATCCATTTTGCTAGCCTCATTACCCTGAGACTGTGCTTCTGACTTCACCATCCCTGACTACACCTGTTTTAGTAAATAATACCATTGCCACATGGCTCTCCTTTACCTGCTTCCAGACTGCCTACTGGGAGTAGACCCTGGCCTGTGCTAATGTTAGCCTTTCCCAGGCACTATCTAGGAAAATGTTGGTTGGCACAAACCAAATTTGTCACAGGGTCTGCACTGATAATTTCACAGTATGGTAATGTGTCAGTGCTCAGGCCCATAGTTTGGATGAGTTTAATTTACCAGTAAAGAGGTACCCTCCATTTTTTTGTAGCTGTTCTTTCAGACACATCCATAAAGCTGAGTCTCCATTAGAGAGCTTCCCACTCAGTAGGAACGCAAACCTCTGATGTTCTGGGAGGTGGTGGGGCAGCCTTTTCAGAAATAGTCTGCTGGAGCAATAAATCATATTTTAGAGTGTTCAGATTGGAATGGAAAGAAATGGTTTAATCAATATCCCAGCAGCTTTACACCAACCTTCTTAGGCCTTCAGCACAGTTAACCACAGTGTTAAGATGTGTTAAGATGGTGTGTTCATAGCCATTTTCACTGCAAGACAGAGTAACATGTAAAGCACATGGTACCCTTTTCAGTTTAATGACTTTTTTTTAAACACTATAGTTCCCATTCAGTTGTGTGCCCTCTGCCTTCTTGTAGAAATGTAAAATCTTTTGCCATGAGATCAGTAAAACCGTGATAAAAGTATCTTCCTAAAAATTAGAAGCTATTTTTTCTGACTGTAATAAAAATACTAAATATCTTAATATCATACACTTTACATATATGCATATAGTAGAAATGTATATATCAGTATATACAACCAAAAAAAGGTAAGTCAAGAATCATAACCTTCAGAGACCATATAAATGACATTGGGTCTTCTTTCACACTGTGTTCAGTATGGGGCCAATATTTGAAAAGATATTAAACAATAGAATCAATTTATCCACTGAATTAAGCTTTAAAAATAATTTTCCAACATTTTTATTCTAGGAACACTATAACATAAAAATGAATCGAAAGAACACTTTCTTACCATCGCCTTTGCCACTGTTTTCCAAAAGTTTCTGGACATTCTACTTTGTTACTGAATTCAAAATCAAAGAGAAGAGATCAGATACACATCCTGAATGATGTTTTAAAGTGCGTAGACAATAAAAAGTCCATTCACATCCAGAAAGATTTCTTAGAGGGCTCAGCTGAAATTTGCAAACACTATGCTGAATGTTTGCCATCTGGTCTGTATCACTGGTTAGATTCTAGAAAATGTCTTAAAGGGTACTTTGATTCCGTTTAAGTGTGGGATGTACTGTCCGCAACAACATTATGCATATTTTTCCCTTACATAATGTCCTGGATACAATGAATAAGGTCAGTACACACCAGATTTACCAGTAGGAGTAATGGCAGCATGGAATAAATATTTGGCATAATAAATACATTTCTGTTTCTCTCATTAACTATTACCATGGGACACTTTAAAACATGAGAAGTATACATAAAAATTATATCTATTTAAATAATGTTGTTTTGATGTAGAAAAAGGCAAAGGCAAGCTGACATCTTGTTCTTTTAAAAATAGAGCATAAATTTCAACGACAAGGCTTTTTAAGCCTTTCTTTTGGTCTTAGAACAATCACCACTTTGTACTTCACCCCATGTACATATGACCTGCAAACTGAGAACCGATATCTAAGGCATTTGCTTATTGGTAACAAATCCTGACATCTGAAGATGCATTTGTATCTATATACATGGAGATACATAACCCCATTTAAATAACTTGTGTTTGAATTTGGCATCAGGATTTGATATGTCAAATATTTTAGTCAAGTGTCATTTCCTTTGACAGAGCTTTTATCACTACACATATATATACTTATACACAAATATATATATGTAAACATATATATATAAAATATGCAAAACTGCTAGCTAGATTCTATTTCCTGTAGTTTTCTCATACCTTAGACATCTGAGCTGAAATTTTCTGCATGTGATCTCAGTTTCAGGCTCAGTTTCTTATTATTTCATTTGAGACATTTTATTTCAGCAAAAAAAATTCTTGCCATCTTCTAGTAAAGATTCATTGCAACTCTGCTAAAATTAAGGTTCTTTTTTTTTTGTTCTGTCCTACATAGGAGACACATCGAAGATTCTGTCTGTATAGACTAGCCTCCACGCTGGAATCTAGAAAACGCACAGTATTTTGGTGAAATTCATCCCTGAATCTCACTCAGGCTTGTTTTCATATCATCACCTGTCTTCCTTTTGTTTTCTTTTTGCCACATGACACTAGTAGTATTTCTGTTATATGTGGTCAGAAGTGGAAGATACTTTCCTCTCTCTTCTGTTAGCAGCTTCTTAATACATTGATTTATTATTTACATGTTTATTTTCCTAGGATCATAGGTATTAAAAATTAGATATTCTTTAGTACATAAATATGTTCTAAAAATACTTGCTCAAAGTACTGCAGTGCTTGTTCTGTCTAAAACTTCTCAGCACAGGAAATATTCTCATGCCACAACAGGGTTTACCAAGAATTTTAACAAAAATACAATTTTTTTTTTTCTCTTTACAGCATACAGTAAATGAAATTGATTTATTACTGTTTTTCTCTGGCATACAACGCAAATTTTTGTTATTTGTTTTCTAGATCAAAAATCAGGAGATCCTTTAACAGGTCATTTGAATCAGACATTAGCTTGTGCTAAGGGTTTAAGGTCTTGAGCACAGCCTTATCTTCAAAAACCTGTAAAGTGGAGCACTACTCTATTCCTCTGTCAGCATATATGTAAACACAGTGAGGCCCAATCAAACAAATAATGTTGAATGCTGTTACTTTTAATTCAGTAAATATCAAAAAAAGAAACTTAGAAAGTTACTTTTCAGCAGAAAATCAAAAGCTAAAAACGAGTAGAATTCACCAAAGAGAGAAAAAGGAAATTAGGAACATTGCAGTTAAATTGGTTTACATCCTTCAACTGACTTGACTAGTAAGTTATGCTTGTAGCAAACAGAGAGGGTGCAGTTTGAGGTAAAAATATACGGTTTCAAAAGTAAACGGCAAAAGAGAGAATAAGGGTGTTTTTTTGTTTGGCTTGTTTTTTTTTTTTTTAAAGAAAGGGGTTTATTTATGGAACTAAATTTCTACTGTTTTAATTTATCTTCATAAATAAATTTTTTAATGGATACTACCCACTATTATCCCACCAGAAATAGAAAGAGTTAGAAGTTTTGGAAACAAGCTTTGGAATCAAGTCTTTCTCATTTGCATTTTTAAGTCATACAAGTTACAAAAGTAGCAACAGCTGATCATTTGCGGTGGTTGACCAAACACTATGTGAATAGTGTGATAAACAGAATGGAAAATCCATTATACGAAATAGTTTAATTTTACTTCTTGCATTAAAAAGTTACAAATACAATCCCCCCGAGCAAGCATGTATTCTGTGATTGAAATATTTAAACAAAAACCTCATCATTCAGTATTGATAAGAAAGTCAAACTGTAGGGAACAATGTATTTCAAGATCTCTCAAATGATCAGTCTGAACATACAGAGTCTCTTATAGATTGCTACTGCTGGTTTCTAGAAAAAAATTATAAACTTCAACGGTACTAATCTGCCCTCTTGTGACGAAAAATTGTTAGGTTAATAAAATCCTGGAGTCTTTAAACTAAAAAATTTAATTGAGAGTTTAGTAAGCAAAACTGAAATCAAAATTGGGCTGGCTTGATGCTGTTGTGAGAATACAGCATCACTAAATGCAGTCCACTAGACATCCACTATAATGCATTCACTAAATCCCTGTCATAGAAGAGGTCTGTCATCAAATAGCGCTATATTTCTGATGTCTTATACCCGTTTGGGTTACTTTATCCTAATATTGTGGTTCCTTGTGTCACATTGTTTAGGGCACTTTAGAAGATTTGTAAATTCTTCTGAAGAATGAAATGTTCATACATACATTCATAATTAGTTTAGCCTATTTTTAAGATGAAGACTGTCAAGACAGGGTTTTTTGTTGCTGTTTTGTAAACAAAAGTATGTTAATGGCACAATCTGGTCCACACTAGCTTAATAAAAATGAACTATTTTCAGCTGCAATTCATCTGACTAAAATGATAGTTCTAAAAGTATGGTTTGAAAAGGTGAAGAAGTCATTTTCAATGCACTTGCTCTTTTATTACTGCACATATGTAGTTCAGAAAGCCAAGACTGCCTAACTATTGACATTTATAGGAGCTGTTCTTCAGTTCACTAATTAGAACACTCCCTCAAAAATTTGAAAAGAATCTTTCTTCAGTTTTAACTTTATAAGAGAATGAAAAACCAAATGGACATAATCCTTTAATTTACTTTGTAAATGGCTTGTGGAAGGACAGTGTTCCACTTTACTCTGAAGCACAGACAAGTAGTCTATAAATTTTTATGCCTGCTTAAAACTTTGTTATTATATTCATTGAATGCACAGGTCAGCACTATAAAACATTGCCATAACATAATTTCATGAGATGAAAAGTTGTGAAGAAATTTTCATTTCAGAGATGACAGAAGAGAGAATTCCTAACTAAAACTGGCTAAAGGTGCTGCTTGCACAAGTAAAATGACATCTGTGTGAGGCAGGATAAGAAAGAACTTGCTCTAATTTCCCTGTTCCCAGGAGATAACACAACAGTTAGGGGAAAATGTCATATAGCTGTTTCCATAGTAAGTGCTGAAGCTAAATAAAATGGAGAATAATACTGTGGATGCAATGATGATAGATGCAGACTGCATGAGGTGAAGTTGCCACTTGAATTTCCTGGAGAGATTAACACATCATTTTTGTAAGGGCTATCTCAGTGGAGAATCTCAGCCTTAGTACACCACACTACACTACTACACCCCGATGACTGTACATCATATCCTTTGCCCAGTATAGGATGTCCTCTACTCTTAATTGCAACTCTGCCAATTTTAAAATAGCTCTTGTTAGTTACTTGTTACTCACACTAGTGTGACACCAAATTTTGGTTCTTTCTATCTAAAAGGCTGGACATTCTTTTCTTTAGAGTTGCCTACTCAGTCAGATCGTGCAGAAGAAAGAAGCAGCTGTGTATTCACCAATTCCAAAACATCATTAGATCTTTTTCTATTTTACTTATATGCAATGATCCACTCTATCACACAGTCATAATCCTAATCAGATGACAAGCAGACTGTGCAGCTGCAAACATGCAGATGGAACGGTTATAACCTCTCTGCAGCTCTGTCAACACGGTTACTTTAGAGAGGCCCCACGTCATCCTGCCTATGTCCTGTGCTGATCCAGAGATGCAAGTGTGCAGTAAATGTCACACTATGCCAGAGCTAACAAGGCTGCTATGCGGGATGGTTAATTAGCCAGGGCCAGGCACTGAGTGCACACACTCTCTGTTGGCTCAGAACACTTGCAGTGTGAGGTTGTATCAGCTTCCAGCACTGTCATAGAAAGACTTTGTCTACTCACAGCACGACAGGTAGGCATATTCTGAACATAAATCAGGGTCCGAAAGCATTAGAGAAGAGAACCTGCCAAGAAAAATCAGTGAGGAAAGGAATAAAAAATTAAATTAATCTTGAGACACTGGGACAGGGTATAGAAATATATAACATTATCCAGTATTTTCCACTTCAGGACTAGGGATGTATGTCTGATTCTGGAACTCAGATAGACAGCTTGTATTTTCTGAGAAGTCTCTCAGGATACAATTCATCTAATCAAATAGGGACTCCTACACTATAGAAATCTACATCGGAGCTAGACATCTGGATACCCTTTATGGTTAATGGAAAGAAAGAGAAGATTTGAGGGAGCAATTCACCTCATTCTAAAGTAGATACCTAAAAATATCCCAAATGAGTCATACCTTAAAAGTGCCTATTTTACAAATGTAAAAGAATGCCAGACCTCTGGCTCAGATGTAGACTACAGTTCTGTAGTCATCTAAAGACAAGAAAAATGAATCCCACTGTCTATGCCTATGTTCCTTTAAGCGAGGATAACTGTATTTCCTAATTTGTTCGGAGAATTTTAAGGCATTAGAAGCTCTGAATAGTTCAAAGACAGACTTCTCATCGACCAGGTAGCTATAACAGAATTTTATTTTTACAATAGCATTTATAAAAGAGTTCTTTCCTCTCAGGGTAGGTATTTTGTTATTATATATGTGAGATATTTTGTTCTTAATAATACCTGGCTTCATCCACATGTTTTACAAATATCAGGATTATCTGTGTTATGCAGCTGTTTCTGAAAACACAAACTAAGGCCAAGCGCTAATTTTCTGATTTCATATTTAATTGCCCAAGTAAATTGCCCAACTCTCCAAAACATTCACCAGCTGGTCCTGCTAATGGACTTAAAAGCTTGATTTGGATCTCCTTGTCCTCTTTCATGTGTTCTCATTCTCAGTATATTTTCTCTCTCAGCTTGAGCTCCCTTGTTTTCAGTACTTCAGATTCCTTGCTCCCATAATTGAAAAAGTTGCTGTGTTCAACGGGTTCTGTCTGAAACCGGAATGAATTACCTTTATCAACTTCTTTCGAGATCTTCTATTAGTGATCAATTTAAAATTGAACAAGAGTAAAACTGGGTTTTCCTCTTCCCAGCTGACTGCTGGTTTTTAGCTTTCTTAATGGTGCATGAAAGCAAGAGAGTAGTAATCTAAGTGTTAATTTATCTCATGTTGCCAGGTTAATGTACCTTGCAGTACTGATATTCATTGCTAATCTTTATGGTTTGGATCTATGAAGAAACAACTGATTTAAAAATTATGTTATTGCACCAGAAGTCCCAATTAAGAAGTAAGCATGCCTCAGACAATCATAGATGGTAGATCTCTAGTGAACTAACCCTAATCTCTTCTGCAGAAAGGCATACATAGAATTTTACCTTTGAAATATAAGTTGCCAGTTTCTGAGTCCATCTAAGTTAGAAGTGGTAGCTATTTCTTAAACCAGAGAGAACTGTATCAGAATGCCCAAAATGGTTCTATGGTATCTCAAATGTTGACACTTTCCATGGCATTCTGGCTTGCAAATGTCCTGCAGATGATACATGCGGAGTGTAAATCATCAAGAAAATCTGCATCACCCAGGAAAGGTAAATGTTGATGATAAAGTTAACTTTATCTCTTTGCACTTACCCTTGGTGGTAGGCTATTCTTACAGATACATATAAATTATGGATAGTCTTTGGTACAGTTTTTCTTTATGGGTTACTACTGGTTTATAAAAATTGAAATATTGCATTTGTTATTTACAATGCTAGTACCATAGATATATATATCAATCTAAGTGTTGCAAGACTAACTTATTTATATTAACCTAAGTGCTATGACCTGTATACTTACAAATATGGTACATGATGAATAACAGTAGAAAAATAGAGATGTTTTTGAAGTTTGTAACAAATAGCTTGAGTAAAATAACAACGGTTTTACCCATTGCCTAAGAAAAAAGAAAATGCTTACAAGTTTTCTAGTTGAAAATAATGCTTATGTTCACAAGATTCATAAATTGCATTCTTAGGGTAATGCAGTAATCAGTAACACAGCACCTATATTTAACTGTAGCTGTAACCCCAGGTTTCATTACATAGACACAAATACATTTTTACACTTGGCCAAAGATGTTTCCTCCCCCATTTTCTTGGCCAGTGCAAACAAGGCAGCAGCCAGAGAAGAAAGTGATGCCAGAAGCCCTTCTTTGAGGGACGGCTGCACTACCAGTATTTACGGGTACACTCGTGAGGCCGCACCGTGCAGGTGCGGAGCCCTGTGCCTCCGGGCAGTGCCCACGCAGGGCAAACAGCCTCACGGGTGGGCTCCGCCGCCGGGGAGGCCGCCGGGCGCTGAGGGGGAGCGGAGCTAGCGGGTGCTGGGGCGGGTGGTGAGGGCGAGGGGCGCTGAGGGGGACGTGGCTGGAGCGGTGGTTGGCGGGGCGGCGGTTGGGGCGACCGTTGGGCGGATCCCAGCAACTGCCAGGGAAGCCGCGCTGCCAGCTTTGGCCAGGCGGCCGCAGGCTTTCCTGCGGGCTTTGGAAGAGGGAGCTGGTCGGGATCTGCCTCAGGAATCCGCACCAGAAGGCTCCCCCCGACAGGTGGCTTTTGTTTCTGGACCAGAGGCAACTTTTTTGGTTCTTTCGACACGTCAGAGCTTTTCCTTCCTCTCCGGAAACGCGGGCCTTTCCCTTGGCTGTGCGGGAAAGATGTTTTGGTGTCCTGTTTCAAAATCCACTTTCTCCAAGCAGTTGCTACAAGCCCGTAAGTAACCATATGTGAAGAAGTTTAAAAAAATAACCAACCTAAAACCTGATAAGAAAACAACGCTTTTGCCTGTGGACCCTCAGGGCTAATGAGGTTCTTGCCTCAGGATACAGTTAGTTCAAGTGTATGGCGTTCCTCACACACCAGCCAGTGTGGATGGTCAGGTGCTGCTCTCCTAGCGAGTGAGAAGGTGCAGTTATTCCTGTCTTAGAACAGGAAATAATATGCTGCTGTTTGTGAACTTTTTAATGTAGGCTAAAGGTATATTGACCCACTATAGAGAATATTTTGAACTGTTTCAGCTAAGAGGACAAATTGGTAAGGAGGTCAAATATTCTTGTTGCTACTGTGTTTTCTTAAGAGAATTTGCAAGGCTCTCCTTCCCTGGGTATAAGAGGATTTGGATAAATCGGAGTTCCCTTGTTCATAGCATCAGAAACCGTTTCAGCCTGTGCTGAACTTGACTTATAACAGCAGTCACACACACATACTCTTCAAACTCTGGGGCTTTTTTTCCCCATTATGTTTCTATTTGTAGGTTATGTATTTTCATCTGAGCTATTTCCCCACTTGGCCTTCCTGAACTGTATTTAGATGAAAGCTTTCAGAGCATCCAGATCCCTTCGATCTCATGCATTCATTTTTTGAATTCATCTTAACTTTCTCTCACTACTATCTTAAAGGAAGGTTTACAATTAAACGTGCTAGTTCCAACAAAGTTTATTCCAGCATAACACAATATGATTACTGCTTTGTAACGTCCCTGTGAGAAAGAGGATATTAGTTGAATAGTTCCTTATTATTATTTCTCATGGGAACTGTTTGATATTTCAGACTGCTGCCCACTTTTATTTGGACACATTGTCTCATTGTTGTCTATATATTATTATGGGAAAGCAGATACTTCAGGGATTTGCCAGTCATCTAATTGTTGAGTCTCAGATTTCTCCAGAGCTAACAGTGGTTGAATGCCAGCAGTATCCACCTGCTTAGCTTCTGACGATAACCAGGTCTTCTCTGTAGGTCTTTTTTACAAAGGAACTGAATATGGAAAATGTATTCTACAGCTTAGCTGAGGAAATAGATGACATTTCTCTCTTTTGTGTCAGGAGTATTTCTTTCAATGTTATTCCTTGTTTTTCTTCATTGTTTTAGTCTTGTTTTAAAATCCTCTCCAAATTAACTGATTGCCATCTGGTTTGCCAGAGTTTTGTATCGTGTCGTATAAAACACTTCCAATTCCAAACATACGTTTCACGGGTACAGATAAATTACCAGGGATTTCAACTTTGTCACCTTGATCCAGATTCAACAAAAACTTATGGTTTGATTGCTTTTGAGCTGCAGCGCCTAACCCAGCATCCAGAAGTAGAAATCAAAACTCATATGAGTTGGGTGCTGAGGCACCTTAACCAGTGTCTGTAAAGATATATTCTTAGGTTCTTGGAGACAGTCCTGTATCAAAAATGTCACAGCAGAATAATGTAAAGTGCTGAATCAATGTTAACTCATTCTGCTGTTTCAAATACACACACATACAAACGCAGTTAAGATCTTCCAACAATCTTTTTATATAAATCAGGTATTATTGTCTGCATCATTTTAATATTTATTCAAATAAGGTATAATTTGTCTTTCTACAGTCAGTGTAAATTGAGAATAATCACAGTACCATTCCATATTTACTCAAAGAGATGGCCTGTGTTGTCTGATCTAATCCAGAACAAATTTGTATTGTCGAGAGAACATGAAGCCATGGATTTAGACATTGATAGTGGTGTAGTCTGGGAAGACTCCTGCATCTAGCCCACAAGACACATTAAGTACTCGGAAAATCTCATTCCTTTTCCTTGGACAATACAGCTTGGATCTATCCTACTTTAAGAAATAAATTAGGATAGAAAGGAATCTTGACCAGTTTCTCCAGACCTACTCTATAGTCAGTAGAGTAAGAGAGGCGGAAGACAAATCACATCTCAGGAGGACTGAATCACCTTCTGGAGATACTCTCCTACCCCCCTAAATTGTAGAGAGATGACAAGGTGTATATATACCTTTAGCTCCTGTCATAGTTCAGCCCCAGTCAGCAACTAAACACCACACAGCTGCTCGCTCACGCCCCCATGAATCCAGTGATTTCAGGCCCTGAAGTCTGACCCAGGTCTGTCTCTTTCGAGTTCCCATATGCATAGCTCCTACTCTGGAAAATAATCACTTAAAATTGAAGAGTGTCCTTGTATTATTTTTTACAAAGTACCAACAATATTCCTCCCATAACTATTTACCTTTCATGTTTTCTATATATGCAGGGAAATAGATAATTGGGAAACTAAAAACATGCCAAAAATTCACTTGCAGGCAGGATTTATGTTAATGCTGTTGTAACATCATGTTGAGCTTACATGAAAATTTCTTCTAGTATTTATATACATACAGTACCTCTACAAACCACACTGATTTAACTTCCTTTGAAGACATATATATAATTTTGTAAGTCCTTGTATACTTAACTCACCTATTAAACTGGTGTTCTATTTATGGAATAATACAGCACATTCTCTAGCAATATGTGGTCATGTAAAATAAGACCCTATCACACAGACACAGGAGGGGATGGAGTAAGGTTGCTATGGGAACCTTAGCTCTAAATGGTCTGGCTTTTGTTGGCTTAAAATCTCAAACATTGTGTTGCATTAATTATGTTTTTGTTGAGGTTCTTTGCACTGAGTATGAAATTTGTTGGATTGCCATTTCGGTCTTACATGTATGCATGCAACATTTTTAAAAACAAAATTACATGTGTTAGCTAATACAAGATGAGAAGAACGTGTTTTATTACTAAACTGAATTAAGGCACTGAAGAAAATATACTCAAGAAATAGGGTCAAGATTTTCTTTTTATTCACCCAGTTAAATATCAGCTATCACTGTCTTCAGTTACTGAATATGGATCATGGATCCTAACAAACTAATATAGCAGAAGCAACAGTGGGAGGGAGCCACAACAAAAGGTAGGAATGGGGTGGCAATTGTGGGAGAAAAGGGTTGAAGAAATCTCTATTGGAAGCATCGGAGGGATTTTGGTACTGAGAGCGTAGGTGGAAAGAAGCTGAAAACAGAAACTGAATGAAAGGAAAGAGCCAGAGAGAAGTATTTTAGGGAAGACTGAAAGAAGGGAAGAACTTGAGCAATGACAGACAAGAAGTTGAAGGATTGCATTTAGTGCAGGAGTCACAGAGAGAAGTGAGGCAGAAGTGGATAAAGAGACTCTGAAAACAAGGTTGAGTCTGTCTGGGAAGGAGGAGAAGATGGTAGCTGACAGGTTGCTATTAAATAAACTGATGAGGACAGTAATAGAACTCAAAATACCCCCTCAAAATTATGAAAATATTGTTACTCAGATCCTATGAATTAGAAACCACAAAAACATTGTAACATAGTTTAATATAGATAACATATATAGTGTTCTAAGCCCTCTTCAAATCTGTTGTATGAAAGCAACAAAGTTTCATGCAATAAGAAAGGAAACTTTCTACAGCGTTGAATCTCGTCCCAATACATTTCAAGTGTCATTTGATGATTTTCCTCTTGGAAAACTACTTATGGGTAATGAATAAGATTTAATTTTCCTTTCTTTAAATTATATTATCTACTCCTAATAAGATTATATTTCATTTGCTGAATTTTCCATAGAACGATTCCAATCTTTATTCATCCTCATGGGTGGCAGAAAGTCTGGAATTTTTATGATGAAAACTGATACAGCACTTTAAAACTTTTCTATGCTGAAAAACAATACATTTAGTTTCTCTGCTACAAGGCAGCAACCAGGACAGACATTAATAATAGGTCAGCTCCACTTTAAATGTCCTCATATGGTAACCGCAATTTAAACAGTCTGCTAAAATTTCACATTGTTTTAGCAACCATAAATTCTCAAAGTACATATATCTTCAAACTGATGGAAAACTGATTAGTTTTCACATCTTTGTTTAAAAATAAAGGAAGCAGTGCTTATGATCTAGGTAACTTTAATAGAAATTTACAGAATTTAATATATTAAAGTAAGCAAATTTAATCACAAGTTACAGGGTTTTCTCATAATATTAAAGGGAACATTATCTTTCTTCTGAGCACTAAACAGTCTGAGTAATATGCTTACATACGTTCACAATATGCTTACAAACTGTTGTAGACCTCGTTCTCCCAGGAAAGACAAATTACTACCAAAGTGACTCTCAAGAATTTTTAGCAGAAAAAGCAGTGTAACATCAAAACCAGTCTAATCCACTCCTCTAAAAATCTGCAGGCCAATCACATACCGGTTATGCTTGTAGTACTTAACATCTCCTTAGCTTTTGACAAAATCAACAGTGATACTAGTGACATTTTTATTTGACATGAGTGTTATTATAGGGGCTCCAATGATTTCTGACAGGACTCAGAGTGGTTGTCTCCTAGCCTTTTGGCCTCCTACTTTTAACAGCTACATGGGACTACTTGAAGAACAAGGTGACCTGATGGTACCCATTAGGAATAATACGCCAGTGACAAACAGATCGATCTCATGCAGCTAATGATAAGGATGATACACACCTGGAATGAATCAAAGACAGATACGTAATGACTGACACTGTCATTTATCAAAGAGCATAAAGACTTGGAGAATCTTTAAATATAAAACAAATGCTTGTAATAGGCCACTGTATAAACTGGGACAGCTTGTTAACAAATACTGCAGAACTCCCAGATCACTATGAGTTAGAACATCCCCTCCCACTGAGATGTCCTTATACAGTATAACTGTGAGCACACGAGACAACTGTCATTTCTTTAGCCTTCCCTGTCTCAGGGTTCACATTGCTTACACTAATCAAAGTTCTCTGCAGACTCTATCAGGGCCAAGGCTCTACTCGATGAGTATTTCTTACCTTTTATTTCATAGGGATTATAGAGGGGCTAGTTTGGTTATCAATACAATTCTGGAGAAAACTTCATCTTGCCTTGAGCCTTCCAAACACACATTCCACCATTTGGCAATTACTATACGTATAACTGAGTATTTCAGGTGCTGTTAGGCTATACCTCCATTAAAGAATGTAAATGACTTCTACAAAAACAGCAGTGGACACCCACATCCTTCTAACAGGGGAAGTAATGTCTCTGAATGAGATTCCTAATCTTGTGGAAAAGAGGAAAAAGACTGAGAACAGCAAAGAACTTTGGACTTCTACACAGATACGAAGGTCTTCTTACACACCTCAGGGACTTGTATCCCAGTCTCCTGAGAATCACTGGAGAACTCAGATATCACACTACACTTTTGTCCATCTTTATTGGAATAGTTGGCATGTAGGGTCAATAGGGAGAGAATGCAGGTTATACTGACTCTAGTAGGACAGTAGCAACACTCCCGTGTGACTTCTTAAAACTGAACCAGGAAACAGGCTGAAAAATGCCCTCTCAGTGTTTCACTGACAGTCTGAGAGAGGCACTTGATTCTACAGAGGTTTATCCTAGCTATAATTCTGCTATTATTTTCACTGCCAGACCATGAGTGTTGTGAATACCTAACAGGTGGTAAGGTAAAGGACAGGATTAGAGCTCAAAGTGATCTGGATAAATTAAAAGAAATTATCTAAAACCAGCAAGATGATATGCAATGAAGACAAGTGGAGTATCATACATTTTAGAAGGAAAAATCAAATGAGCTAATCCAAAAAGAGATATAGCTGGCTAGGGAGCAACACTACAGAAAAGGACCTGGAATTTATATTGGATTACAAATTGACCATGACGTAACTGTGATTTGGTTGAAAAATATTTTAGGATATATTAAAGGGAGTTGCAGTATGTCAGAAGCAGAAGACAGTCATTCTGCTATATTCAGCTTTGAAGAGACATTGCATCCTGCTTTGAATGCCCCACTTCAAAATAGACAAGTTACCGACTCCAGAGGGATTAAAAATAATAAATGAAGGAAGACTGAAGGAACTGTAGAAAAGACTGCAAAACACAACAGCAATCTCCCAGTACAGAAAAGTTACTCGAAAGAGGATAGGGAACTCTAATTGAGGTAGAAGAAGAAACTTAATTGTAGAGAAGATTATTTAGGTTAATACTGAAAAAAACCCCACCTTTCTAATATACTATCTGCAGAGACCAAAGATCAGTCTTAAACTGAGATTTTTATGGGCATGTGCCAGTGACATTTTAAGTCTTTAGAATTTAACTCTGTGCAGAACGGCAAATGAAATGATCCCTTTACATCTTTCAAATCCTATATTGTGTGGATTCTGTCCTTTGCGGTAGTTATTCCTACATATGCTTTTACTGGTTCCACTTCACAGATGAGACTGTGTACGCTACTGTGCTTAACCACTAAAATACACAGACAGAAGCACATACATCGTCATAGTCCAGATCTCTAATCTCCTTTGTACATTGAGAAGGTGGTTTCAGAAGTCCTTCTGATTGGAAGAAGACTTTGTAAGAAACAAGCTGAGTGTCTTAGCCAGCAGCATGAACAGTAGAGGAGTAAGTCATGCATACCGACTATAGGTAGGATATAGTGATTTTTTGCCTCTGCTTTCATTATGTTTATGATTTCATTATGATTATGACACAACCCCTTGTACACAACCCTGACTTTTTACTTTGCTTTAGTATGTGTTTTTGCTTTTATGTGTTGTATGCTTTAGACAAATAGACATCTAATGAAACACGCAGGGGAAAGGTGATCCTCCTGTAAGATGCGTGACCCTATTGAAACAATTTCAGTTAGATATTTTCTGTTTATTATATGTGTTAGTTTAAATTAGAAATCTCTGCTAACACAAAGATCTTGAGGCTAATGATTATTGACAAAGTATCTCCAAGGAATCCAGCTACAAAACAGAGTTTCTTTTTCTGATGGGCGTGAGAGACCATTATAAAGAAAGACCACCTGCAAGTTCTGTTTTGTTAGCCGGCACTTAAGAAGACATATTTCTTTCCAAGTATGATTGCAAGAGTGACGTCTGTGTAACTTCATACAAGAAAAGTTCAATATATATTAAATGTGTTTACAATGTTTTAGAAGTTGACTTATGCATATTTCCCACTGATTTGAAAAGAAAGAGATTAGAGGCAGGGTCTGACCCTCTGCATATATGCATAGTATGTTTTGTATGCTGGATATTTTTGGACACCTGACATGCAACAGTAACGGGAACAGTCTGAGTCCTGCTGTGCTTTTATTTTGTTTTTATTGTAGTAAAAATTTCTATTATTTATTTTCCTGATTACATAATCTTTAATATTTCATGCTGTAGGTGCATTCATTATATGCTTTTAGTATTAGATGAAAGACTATTGTAATTATGCCATACTATTTATGTTGACAAATGCAACATTTTATATTTTTCCTCCTTTAAATCAGTTAGAAAGTCTGCTCTTCTTAGTAAAATGATGAAAGAGTTATGCTGAAAGACAAAGAAATTTACACTGTTGCCTAATCATAAAGCTTGGATTGCAATCAATCATGGAATCATTTAGGTTGGAAAGGGCCTTTAAGATCATCAAGTCCAACTGTTAACCTAGCACTGCCAGGTCCACCACTAAACCATGTCCCTAAGCACCACATCTACACGTCTTTCAAATACCTCCAGGTATGGTGACTCAACCACTTCCCTGGGCAGCCTGGTCCAATGCTTGACAACCCTTTTGGAGAAGACATTTTTCCTAATATCCAATCTAAACCTCTCCTGGTACAACTGGAAGCTGTTTCCCCTTGTCCTATCACTTGTTACTTGGGAGAAAAGACCAACACCCACCTCGCTACAACCTCCTTTCAGGTAGTTGTAGAGAGCAATAAGGTCTCCCCTCAGCCTCCTTTTCTCCAGGCTAAACAACCCCAGTTCCCTCAGCTGCATAAGACTTGTGGTCTAGACCCTTAACCAGCTTCATTGCCCTTCTCTGGACACATATTATTTGGAAATAAATGTATTTCATCAGCCGGTATGCAAAAACATATTTCCATTAGAGTATTACCATAAAAATATTACAGAAAAGGAAAGTTTATTTCAGATTAACAACAGAGTTGCTCCAGGAAACTTACCGCAAATATGTTCAAGTGTGTAAAAATATACTGAAATTTCTTTTATACAGACATTTTGATATACACTGGGAAGTATATTCTAAATATCCAGATTTGATGTATTCTCTTGAGCGTTTTATGTGCTCCCCTTTCAACACTTACAAAACTACTATCAAGTTTTGCTTTTCTTTAGCTAAAGATCAAACTTTGCCTCAAAATGTTGCAAAATAATCACCCAATGTATATTATTAAGGAATAAGAAAAAATATAAAAGATTATGCCAAATTTTTCAGATGGAATATTTAATATTTAATTTATAACTAGTAATTTCTTCTTCAGTGTGATTCCATGCATACATTTTAAATAATTCACTCTTATAAAGTTTTACTTTTTCTCACAATCATAATTTTTCTATTTAGAAGAAGCCACTGATGTAGTGGTTCTGGGCGGTGCACCAAATTCTGCTATTTCTTTCTTCTAGAAAAAAATGGCCTTACAGATGTAGCGCAGACCCTGCAAAAAGAAATGTTTATTTCCAAAAGCAATATCAAATGCTGTGTAACAGCTAACAATGCTGACACTTCTCTCAATCACTCTTTTATCTCTTTAAATCTCATTTGATGCTTAATGAGTCATAATCTTTTTAGCCCAACACAGTCAGTTGCTTGATCTCACTGTCCAACAAGAGAACTTGCAGATTTAAAGTAAAACCATTTCTCTTTGAATGCTTATTATGCAGTAATGACTAAGATAGTGCAGCAGATATTTAAGTGACAGCCACAGCAATGAAGAATGGGATTTTTATTTTCAAAATGTTTATGACAGCAGCAGGAAATCTAATAGATATTTATTACAGTTATTCTCCAACAACACAATATCACATTTTGAGGTAGGCTGATCAGATTTTAAAAGCAGGTCTCCTTCAAGGAAGGAATTAAGGAAACATTTTAGATGAAGTCCCGATGATCTTAAGCAGTCTGTAGTTATTTACTACCTACTTGACAAGCTATCTTTGATGCCAAAATTTACCAAAAAACTTCTCCACATCCTGATATATCGTAGCACATAGATGAATGGTACTCATCTATTTGGGAACATTTCTGAAGAGTTAACTACAGTATGTGAGCTCTCCTGGAACTTTTATCAGGTAAAAAAACCCTAAAATTAAAGCACTATCTTTAATAGCAAGAACAAGATATAGCAAGCACAAGAAATAAATCTGATTTTGCTTTAAAAATGCAGAGAAAAAAACAGGCATCAGGTCATGAGGACAGCAAAAAAAACTGTGGGGTTTTTTTTTAACAAAGGACACATATTGTACATCATTAATACATTCAAGAAACAGTTCTAAGATCAACAGTTTAAAATCGTGAAAAATAATTCAGCCCATAACCATTATTTTCTGAAAGGTGGAACTGTTCAAAAGCATTGATTTATAGTCTGTAAAATGGGTTCATGGGTTGTAAATAACACAAAAATTATTCAAGGGGCCTATAAATTCCTTTAAATCTATATGCAATTTCTGTAGCAGTAAGGAAAATTAAGTAATATGTACACTACCAGAGCTACAGAAGCTGCAAAACTGCAACCCCAATTCCATTTTATTCCTTAAGTAAGGAAATAGTGTTTCTGTGGAGTAGCCACCCCCATTTGGCTAACAAGAAGTAATTGGAGACAGTCAGAAATACAAAGAAAAAAGATGTATTTTTTCCATCATTTCAATACTGAATCACCTAAGCCACATTCATTAATAACAATTTTTTCATTGTGGGAAGAGAAGGAAAAATTAGATTTCTAAGGTGAAACAAAAATTTTTGATCATCATTGCCTAATGATGTAACCAGCTTTTTGCTCTATGCAGTGCTGTGCTGGCAGAGCTGTGCACCTGCAAGCGTTTGTAAATTCAGGATCTTAGTTTGTGACCTGTGATTGTCAACTACCCGTAGCGGGACTAGTCAACTTCTAGCAGAGGAAATAATGATCTGATGCATTTCATCCCTGGGCTCTTACTCTGTGAACACAATTAACATTTTGGCTGAGAAGAGAAGGAAAACAGTAAATTCTGTATGATTTCCCCCAGCAGGAAGGGAAATGCTAATTTTCTTTCATTGACCACCCAGGTACTTATACATAGACAAAATCGTCTGGTTCTAAGTGAAGCTAAGAGGATGCTGAAAAGATTTTGTGAGACTTGAGTGCCATCAGCGTTGCATTCCCTTACAAATACTTCTCAAATGAAAAAAAAAACCCACACTCCAAGGCTGAGAATAGATTACTAATAAGAGCTTAATCAAAAACAAATGAACAAGAGATTTAACTACATATTAATATCTTGCCTCCTTCAAGAGCTTCAAAATAAATGAAAAAAAAAGAACGCTGCAATGAGGTATAATTTTGGAGCAGCTCTTTTCCATAAAAAAAGATCTTAAATTATCCATCAAAAAGTCTAAAATCAACCATGCGTAGAGATGAACACTGATAACTTCTTCCCTTATTTCTACTTTAAAAGGTATTTTAATTTACTGTGCCTCAGTTCACTAAAAATAAGACTATTAAGCTGTACTTGATGCCTTGACTTGATCAGCAAAACCACAATAGTCTATCAAACATTTATTCAAGTAACTCATAATCATAACTCATAATCCTTAGTTTTTAAAAAATTGTGAAGAATTTGGTAGACCTGAACCAGTCTGGTCTCAGTTGTCAATAGGAACTTGGTTTTGTGGGTTAATACTTCAACCTCCACAGTAAACCCTGACTACACAATGCTCTTCTGAGACAAAATAGGGTATTTTTTTGAAAATTAGGTTCTAAATTTCCTTTTTTCTGGTTGCATTTGTTTAGGTGTTAGTGTTAGGTTTCTATTAAACATATGGTCTTCTAGTTTCTGTGTTGTAGCTTGCACCAATTTTACCTAATTGTTTCCCATTAATTTTATTACTAATGAAACAACAATATTTTGTGATCCTTCTTTCAGAAAAAGTCTTTTTTTTCTGAAGAGATTTTGAAGATTGAGATATGTAGGTTTGCCAGCACTGTTCTAGCTTTTGGAATGCTTTCTAATTGCTTGTTAGCTCTGGCGGTGTGATGTAGCGTTTGGGGAGCAGCCTGACATCTCTTGTGTCGTCTTGCAGGCCAGCTCTGTCTGAGCTCTTCTTTGCTGCTTTTCACCTCTTGCTTGTGCAAAACTGTAAAATTAAAAAAACTGTAAAAGTATTTTTAAACATGTTGGCTTATGAATATGGTTGGTGTCAATACAGAAAAATCAGGAATGAAACTAACAAATTTAGAAGACTTAAAGGAAAACAAAAAAATGTCCTCTCCCTGATTTTTGATTTTCATATACACTAGGTACTGGAACTTACTGGAATTTAGGACTTTAGTCTACAAACTCTTAAGTTCAAGCATTGTTAGCTCATTTTTCAGGGATGGGTCATTTTCGAAACTGGGTACTTTAAGACATAAAGATTCCACAATTCTGCAGTACAAGTGGGGTCAGTTGAATTACAGATGAAGGAACCTGCCTAGGAAAGAGGTATCTAGTTTTCCCTATCTCTAGACTGCCAGAATTTACATTCCAGTTTTTAAAGGATGTGTGGCTTTGGTACGTGAGTGCTTGGGCTTCACCGGACAGCTTTTTAAAATGCAAAACCTTACATGCTAAACAAGAATTTTTTAAATTTTAAAAGTCAATTATACCCGAGGCCATGACTTGGCAATTTCTGTAGGGCTGGCTTGGTAGTGCTGTACGTTTTGCAGGATCCAAGTTTTGGGTTTAAACATGCCTCGATATGGCCAGAGAGGCTTTCATGATCAGTAAGAATGGGTAAGACCTTTGTGGCCTTTTGCCCACGCGTGAGCGAGGTGAGAGGGCGGCGGGCCCCGGCCCTCCGCGAGGGGCTCCCACACGCATGGAAGTTCATTCATTTCACGCAGCCGATCCACCTCACCTCCCAGAAGCTGCTGCCTCCGAGCCAACCGAGGCGGGAGCGCCCGCGGCACCGCCGGGCGCAGCCCTGCTGCGGCCATTTTATCCCGGTCCAGGGGCCGGAGCAGCTGGCGGCCCCGCTGTGGCCGTCGGGGCGGGCGAGTCGGGGATCTCGGCAGGGCAGCGCCGGCGAGGCCCTGCCGCGCCGTTCATGGAGGAGAGGGGCGGCAGCGCGGCGCCCACCGCTTCCTCGCCCTCCCCGTGGGTGCGGAGGCGCCTCCGGCGGAGTCCCGTCCAGGCCCGTCTCCCCCGCCGGGCGCCATCAGTGGCTGCTGGGCCAGGCCCGGCTGGCGACCGCTCGGGGGGCCGCCGGCGGCGGAGACGGTGAGGGAGGAGCGGGCGCGCTGCCACCGCTTCCTCCTGCACGGGGGCCGGAAGGCAGGGCGGCCCGGGCCCCGTGCGCGCCGAGCGGGGAGCAGAGAGGGCCGGGCCTCGGCGGCGGCGGCGGCGCCGCTGCGGGTCAGCCAGCCTTCCGCAGTGGGGGTGGGCGGCGGAGCGCGCAGGCCGGGGGAAGGGCCAGGCCCCGCCGCCTCGCTGGGCGATGGAGTGAGGGAGCCAGGCTCGGCAGAGGGAAGATGGCCGGTGGCGGCGGTGGCGGCTGCAGAGACAGCTTGTTTCTGGAAGGTGCGTGCATGGCTGAGAGGGGGGGATTGCGGCCCATGGACTGCGTTTCCCTTCTGGCAACCAGTAAGGGGCACGGTGCGGGCTGGGGAATGGGGGAGGCGGGCGTCTATGTGCATCTGGGGCGGGGGGGAAAGGGTCCCCTTTGGGGGACGACGACAATGAGAGGTGGCTTCGTGGTGGGGGAAGGGTGGGTGCCGCGAGGGGTGGTTTGTTTGGTGAAAAGAGACCTGCTTTTGAGGGAGGGGTTAGTGAGGGCGATTTGATTTCTTTTTCTTTATTTCCTTTTAATTTTCGGAGGCTTTGGAAGTGCAGTGTTTTCTTTGTAGGGGCAGAGCGCTGAGAGCAGCCCAGGCTTGGTGCGGCAGGGCCGGTTTTGCAGCGGGAGGAATCTTCTCTCGGAGGGGCGGTGGGCTGCTGGGCCACCGGGCAAGGTTAGAGCTAGGTGAGGAGGGGAAGCGAGGATTGCTGTGCTGCCGCCCCGCTGCATTTCCCTGCCTTTGGTCTGCTCCCAGGCCCTGGTCTAGCCTGTACCTTCCCCCCCCCCCCCCCAAATGAGTCTCGTCTGCTTCTAAAATGCTACTTTAAAGGTTTAGAACTGAGGTTAATTTTGGGAGGGGGATCATTCTTACGTCTGTGATGCGAAGATGATGATCTGTCAGCTGCAACTGAAAGAAACCTTTAGCGTTTATAAACCCTTGAGTCTTTTTTTTTTTTTTTTTGATGTGTGGGTTTGGTGGGTTTTTTTGTCACTGTTAAGCTCTTCATTGTAATGCAAAAAGTCTCCTGAAATTCGAATATCGAGCCTTTACAGTTTCACTGATTTTAAAAAAAATAATCTGTTATTGTGCTTACAGCAATTTTGCAAAACTGCATGGGCCTATAATCTGTTAAATTCTGCTGAAGTACTATGATGATAATGAAGAAAATATATGTCAATGAAATAAATTATTCCTCAAAGTAGAGTTTTTCAAGTCAGTGATAAGTTTAGCACTGGAGATTTTGTAGTACCTATATATTATACAGAATGGGCCTCTTGCAGATTTTTTCTTGCTGCAGGATGCTGGGTTTTGTTTTTTATTACTAGAGGTTCTGGAATAGAAGTACTATGTGAACAAAATAGTGCTTATTGTTTTGAATAATTAATCTGAAGTTCTGATGTTCAGAAGCTCTTTCTGGTTAATAATGGCTGTCATATTACCTCCCTTCTAGCTTTAAAGTGGTGGGTGAAATGCAGGCACCCCATTTTTTCCTGAACGCGCTCACAGAATATACTGACGTTTGCGCAGACAGCTAAAAGTGTCAGGGCAATGACTAGCCACTGTCTTCCTTGTGCACCTTGGCTACTTGCTGGTTGGACAGGTGGCTGAGAAAAGACAGGTTTCCTGTGCAACACCCGCACATTTCTTTACTTCTGAGATCTCTTTCCAACAACAGGACCAACGCAACACTGGACAGCATCCCCATTCAAAGCTTCAGTATTCCACTACTGGTGAACTGAGTTATCAGCTGGTTTTGTGCTTCCCTGTTATTTGGGGATATGTTAATTTTAGGACTGATGATGTGATAACCCCAGGAGTGTGCGGGTGTGCATGCATGTGTGAAGAAAATGTAGTGTGGATGGTGGTGACAAAAAATTTCTGAGGGTGGCCCCAGTCCAAATGGGATGATAGTACTGTAGCTGATCTACTAAGAGCTGGTAAACTTTGTACTGATTAGGAGCAAAGGAAAAATAAGGCTTTCAGATGTTATTTGAGAGGTTCTTATTAGGGATGTTGACTTTATAGGAGAAAGTAAAAGCATAGAATATATATATACACACACACACAGAGGGGTTTTGGCAATCTGTAATCTGGAAACATACAGCAGCACATTAGATCAACCTAGTGATGTTAGAACCACCATTATCCATAGGCTAGGCAAGCATGAGAGTGCCAGACTTGTTAACCAAGTAAAATGTGGACAAAAATGGGGGTAAAAGTGTATAGAGCAGGAAATACACCAACTTCTATTGCAAGATGATGATTAGTACATGAGCATAGGGTTATACCTATAACTAGTCTGAGTGTGGATATTTCAGGGACTCTGTTGAAGTCTGTGTAAGCAACAACCAAAAATTATTTACTTGCTGTTTTTGGAAGTGTTTACTGAAGGCTAGTAGGGAGGAGGGCAAGGACTCCTCTGTCCAACTCTGCCATTGATGTGCAAAACAAATGAATTATGTGCCAAATGGATGTTAGATCTATCACTGATTGAAGTCAGTCTAGTGAAAACTCTGCTGTTTAAATATGTACCTATGTATGTGTATATATATGTACACAGAAACTTCTGGTGCTGTCACGCTTATATTGACTGTCAGTCAGACAAGATAAACATAAGTTAAATGAAATTAATTGCTTTTAAATATGATAGTTGTTCAGAATTTTGGGTTTGATTCCTCATGTCCAGTAAGATACTACTTTTTCTCTCATCTAGTGTAACAGATGTTACGATGAAGAAATATGGCTGTCATTCTGCTGTTAAAGTGTTTCCTTTTAATATTTTTATTATTTTATTCTCCAATAAAAACAAAATGGTCTTTCTGAAAGGGTGTTCCTTGAGTGATTTATCTGTTGCCTTTCTGGTAATGCTGTTCTTGAACACGGTGATTCATATTAGTACACGCTTTTTGTCCAGTTTTGTGTATCTTAATGTGTCATCATTTTTTATGCTGTGTTGTATAGGCTGTTTTATGGAAAACGTGAAAAAAATCCCTAGAACTATAGTATTTGACTCTTTTTAAAGCTTCATTTGTTATCATTCTGGAGCAGCGCTGATAGTGGATAGGCATCACATACATTGATATACATGACCTGCATGTTTACTTGTCTTGAAATGTCAGGACTGTTAGAATTTGGAAGTGTGGAAAGTACTTAGTTTTTGTTAATTAGTTTGCAAGTGGAATTAGTAAAACACTCTCATTTTCTGAATTTACTTTCCTACAGTAAGGTTTCAAAGTGATGGCTGAATATGCAGAAATTCACACTAACAAAGTAGTTCTGTTGCATGGGAATTCTTTCCTGATTTAGAGGATGAGAAATTTAGTGATTAGAGATTTCCATCTGCAGGAATTCCTGTGTTTTTCAGTTGATAGTCACGCCTAAAATATAAAGCAATGATAGACAAATCTGTTTGGATTTAGAATAGGGGGTGCTTGGTGTGTAGGAGTAGAGGGAGTACTGTTATCATTACCCCTCCAGAAAAACTGTGGGAGCTCTTGTTATATTACGCTTCCTTGGTTATTACTGAGTTTGCAAGGAAATTGTAATTTCTTTTTTCCATCCTTAAATTTAAGTAGATAACACACAGTAGATAACAGGCAAACTTTGAAGGATTCTTAAATGCGCTTATTTTCCAGAAGAAAGGAGAAACATTTTATTCCTTCCTGTTTTCTTTTTTTCGGTCTCCTGGTGGTTACAGTAGTGATACTGAGAACCAATATTCAAGTTTCTTTTCAAGGACCTCTTTTTTTTTAAGGAATGTCGCCAGTCTCTGCCTACAGAGCTGCTGAGAAACTTCAGCGCAGTCATGACAGGAATTTGCTCAATTTTCATTCCATTTTCTTGGCTACAGGTTTTCTAATAACAATAGAGAAAACTATGTGGACTACCTATTACCAGCAGCAGAAGAAATATCACAGTTGTCTGCCTGAGGACTCTAGGAGACTGCTTTGTTTTTCATTCAGCTCACATGTAAAGAACTGTCTTCGCCAAAGCAAGAGTAATAGACTAATGTCATATTTTCTTAAAAGTAGCTGAGATTCTGGAGCGGACCATTTGTATATTAGTGTATAGGCATAGAGTTGCCATTTGAAGTGGTGGTCAGCCTTTCCTTCTTTCCCCCCCCCCCCCCCCCCCCTTCAGTCATACTGAGAAATCTCTGACAAGACTAATACAAATTAGGAGGGCAGAATGGAGTTTATTATATTCAGATAGAGCACTTGAAAATTTTCTACCTGCTATGACTCTTTATTTTACTCTTAATAGTGAGATTTAATTATTCATTTGTTGTAATTGTTTCTGAAGCAGTCTCCGATGCTTTGTTTATGAACTAGTGGAGATAAGTATTAGCTTGAAAATGAGGGAAAGGGATATTTCAGGTACCACTCACCTTCTTGAAATGTCTTTATCATAATCTGAACTGCTACTTTATGCTGTTGAATTCCTCTCTGGTTTGCATCAGTCCCATCAGTGTCTGGACATGCTCTGTTAGTTTCTTCTTGTTTTCCTGAGAGTAGTTTTCTATCTGAGTGGGAAATTTGTGACTCTTCCATGGCTTGCTTATGCCTCCCAGTCCTCTGACCCATTCAGAACTTCTTTCCAGTGCTGCATATGTGTCTTCTCAAACCTTTTTTCTTTCCAGTGATATTTTTCCACTGTCCTTTCCAGTGATTTTAAGGATAAGAAGCCTTCTCATTGACTTCAATGACATTATTTTCTAGGAATGAAACCCACTTGTTAAGAACAATTTCTCAGCAAAGTCAAATTGAAATTATCTTCTTATGGTCTTATTTTTTGTATGTGCCAATCTAACTGGGGTGATAGGTGGCATGTAATATTAAGAAAGACAGGCTGCTTCTTAAAGCATGTAGAAAGATACTAAAAATAAACCTTATTTATCTATTAATGCTCTATAAACATATGCTGTAATATGCTTGGTAGCACATTCTAAAATAATATCCTGTACCCAAGTCTTCTTCCACACCATCACCTTCTTTTTAATTCTGAGATATAGGATTCTAGGAGCCCAGGCTTGTCCTTGGTTTTCTGAGCTGGAAACCATCTGTGTGCAATTTTCTGGTTTTCGTTATGGGGGCTTTTATTATTTGATAGTTATTCCTAAGTAGCTGCTGCTATAATAATTTTGCACAAAGTGGGACGTAGAAGCTACAGGTGTAAGAGTAACTATTTTGTGTGGGATGCCTTGTCTGTTATTTTCTGGCACTTGGATTTGATAGGAAAGCACTACTTTTTCCTCAGAAAAAGTACAGAAAATCCCCAGGGTTTTAGTGGCAAAAAAAGAAAAAGGGAATGTTTGTAATGAGATCCTTACACTCTTCTTTATGTAAGTATAAATACAAAAGTAACAGTAATAACATAAATTAAAATCTCAAATGTAGCTTGATAGCAAGCATAAACCAACATTTTGCAAATGTCTTGCGTGCGCAGATACTTTCATGATAAGCCTATCTGGATATTTTAGTCCTTTCCTTCTTGTTTTATGTACAAGGATAAAACATAAGGGATTATTTATTGTAATGATTTCAACAACAACAACAAATCAGTCTTCCAGAAATAACAGTAATAAAAGCCAATGCATGGATTTCAGTGCAGTATCAGACTTCACCTTTTCTGTAGTTTTTTCGCTGTGTCTCTTAATTGAGAGACCTGAGGGGTGTCAAGGTGTTTTTGTATTATAGCAGGTCCTATAATGTGAGACTAATTACCAAACACATCACTTTTAAATATTTCTCCATAAGAATACGAGGGTTTTTTGAGTCATCTCATCATTTGGTCTCTTCCCACTAACAGCTATTAAACCCTTTTGTCTGCAAAAGAGTAGATATCTCACAGGTAAATAGCTAGAAATTTTGTGAAACTTGCCCACTTCCATAAAACAGAGAAGTCAAAATTAGTGTCCCTGAAGCAAAGGTTTCAATGTTGCCTCAGCATGGTTCTGTTTGCTTCTAACTGGTGTTAGCACATACACTGGCTGAGCAGTCAGGGCAGCTACAGGACTCGGTGCACAGGACAGTGTGTGCCTCCATCTGTGTTGCAGAAAGGAGTGGAAGAGCGTACAGGGTAGCTTAAGATAATGCAGGAGGCTGATAAAACAAGATAAATAAACATGGAGCTGTTGTGGTGGGGGAAGCTGTAGAGATAGAGCAAACAAATCCTTTTTGGGGAAAGAGGGAAAATTAATTCTTCTCAACCTGATTGTTCGAAAAGGCACTTCCATTTGGGGTGAGGGGGAGCATATTTGGAAAGTTCCTTTCTTTTGGCCCATGTTTTAGCACCTATTTGGTTTCAGTTTGGATGTATTTTTAAGGTAGGGATATTCTTACATAGGTTGAAACATGTCTGATTCTCTGTACTTGATTACTTATTGCTTAAAATTAAGAAAATTAAAGCACTAGTAAAAATACTACTATTCTTATTTGTCATATAGAATTAAACTTGGTTTTATCTTAAAAGTATGTGTTCTTAAATTTCCTCTTACGGTGTTCAGCAGCCTAGTATGTGTAATATTTTCAGGTGATGCTGATTTTCAAGCTGTGGTGAAGTCAGAGTTGGTGTCTGGTGTTGGTCAAGTCAGTTGCTTACGAGTGTTGGGTTCACAGAAGTAAATGGCACTTCTGTGGTGGGTGCTCAGCAGCTGATGTTGATGGATATTCTGACACAAAAAGGATTACCTGGCAATCTTTATTTCCCTGATACTTCACAAATATAAGATAAAAAATGTTTTTCATTCTGCTGGTGAGGCCATGAAATTTCATTTCCTTTAGGAAATGTGGAAAAGATAACCATGGGTTAAAATCAGATAGTGTATTTTTAATCATTAAATCACTGCCTAATTCAGTGACACATGCTTAGGTTGGAAGCCTCTTTTGAGAACTACTAACATGTTCTGAGTAGAGCTTCATAGTTCATTAGTGCATAGATACATTTGTGAGATGTCTTTCGAGTACATTCAATAGAATGTTGTAAAAGTACTGAAAACTTATATAATTTTCTTGTATGGTGTGGTTTCCCTGCACAGAACTGGGGATTGTGCCAAATGGAGTTCAGTCTCTGACTTAGAGCCTAGTATAAATCAGAATACAGAATGGCTAATGGTTATTTGGGTATTGTAGCTAACAGGAATGATTAAAAGCACATATCTTTTGAGAAGTTGGTTTGTTTTTATTTATGGTATAATGTCTGCTATGAGTTAAAGAAATAGCATTTTGGCAATGCTGCTGTTTGAATAATTTTTTCTAAGTAATACGTGGAATGAATTATGTTCTAATATGTATGTTCTAATATACAAGGATAGTTGGTTATTAAAAGGATTGTAGTAAATGCATGAGTACAGATGTCTTGTAGTTGATGTACACTAGCAATTTGCAGCATGGATATCAAATTTGAAAATAATTCTTTCAAAATAAACTGTCCAAAGAATAGTAAAATTATTAAGGTGCAATGCTGTTGTCTTGTATAGGGTAATGATAAATTGGGTGTACAAATTCCCTAAAGCAGTGAACTGTGATGTTGCTGCTTTTATCTTATCATGCTGCGACTCCATTTTGGATGTAAAGCTGCATGCCAGCTATTTATTGGTTCCCTTTGCAAGGCTTAAAATTATTAACTGATTTGGGCATATGGACTAACAGAACAATATTAACTGATTAGAGGGAGTTATGTGTTGCAGCTGCGCTGCTTTTAAGGCTCACTGCTGCAGGTGGGGAAGAGGGAGACGTCTGCTTCTCTTCCCCTTTTGCCCACCCCCATCCCCCCTCCAGCCTTGTGGTCTATCTCCTACTGTCCACTACCCCTGAGACATACCAGTTTATTGCCAAAGAGATTGAACTTGCTGTGTACTGTCTTGTCAGATTGGCGTTTTGCCAAACCTCTGTTGAATTTGCTCACTGAAGGGTGAGCAGGGGAGGCAGGACAATGGCTTGGATTGGGGAGAGTAGACAGACTGCATGTGAGATGAGTAGGACATTCCTCCTTTCATCTCTCTCTGGTGAGCTCTTAAGTCAGATTAAGGTTTAATACGTAACTTAAACTTTAGAATAAATACTTTTGTGTAACAGCAGCTTTATTCTGTCCAAAGAAATTAAATTATTTTAAATAACAGGTTAACTTCTGCACAGAACAAGTTTATGGTGAAGGCTGGAGACTGGAGGGAATAAATTAACAGGTTGTGGTTATTCTTCCCGGGCTGGTTAGCAGGCCTTTAAAAAGTTTTTGTTAATGGACAAGTGCTGTAAGTGCTGCATGAAGCAAGAAAGCATTTCTGAATGCATATCCTAATAATTCCTATGAAAGAATAATTTGGAGTGAAAGACATTGAATTTGGGATATCTTTCTCTGACTGAATTTCGAGTGATTATAAATAAAGAACAGTGATGATTCAGAAACTGTGCAAAGCCTTCCTGGGTTTTTGTTTGTTTTCAGACTATACAGGCTGTAGCTGTAGCAAAGTCTCCCTCTTTTTTTGTTTTGTTTTGTTTTGTTTTCATTGTTTTGGCTTTTTTTTTAATAAGACTTGCCACAAGGATATTTTAGGAATGATAAATATCAATAATATTTTGCTAGTGTGGTAAAACATAATACTATATGACATGATTAATATTATGTAATCTTAGACATTTATGTCTGTGAGAAACAGCTGCAAAAATATTTGTTGTTTTCATGAGAATGTTTTTATCCAGTGCCACACAGTTGTTTCACTTGTACTAAAATTCATTCCACTGATGCATTTTTATTGATGTTGTAGGGTATAATGTTGTGTTTGTTTGGCATATTCATTTTTATGGCTCATTTAGCAAAATATGAATATCCTGCTGATGACAGAATTTAATACGACAGTCTAACATAGATTATTCAAGAGCCCATTAGATGAGAATTTAAACTATGAGTATATGCTATGTTTCATATTTACAACTGCCTTTGTAATTTCTGAGGCTCACCTCTTAGAAACGCTTTCTGGAGACTATTGTAACTTTATTTCTACCAAGCCTTACTGTTCAAGAGGCAATTTAAGGATCCTTTACAATTGGGAACAAACTTTCAAAAGCCAACTTCTGGACTACTCTGGTCCAGTTTATTATGATTGCATACACCTGGCACAATGGAGCAGTAAACCTTTCACTGAGGTTACTAGTTCTGCCATAAAGCAAATATGTTGTAGCTGAGTCTTTACCTTATTAATACCAGAATAAAAAAATATCTGTCATTAATGTAGTAAAGAAGTTCTTTGTGATCTAGCAAAGCCGTTGTTAGATGGAAAAGGCACTGCTCCTTATTGGAAGAAAGACTTATCTGTGCTCTGTGATAGAAAGAACTGATAAATCAAGGTAAGTGTGAGTTTTATGTTTGGATGAAGGTGGCTGAAATTCATCTCCAGTTGCAGGCTGGTCTTTTAAGAGGTTGGATGTTTTGCCTTAGCTGTCTTTTGAGTGATATTTCTTGAAAAGTAGGTTCATAACTGGGTGCAACTAGCAAGCTGGCATGTGTTATTGTATTAAAAGTGAGTTGATCAACAGAAAATTGAACATGAGCCAACAGTGTGCCCTGGCAGCCATGAGGGCCAGCCATGTCCTGGGGTGCATCAAGCCCTGCATTGCAGCTGGGCGAGGAAGGTGATTGTCCCACTCTACTTTGCACTGGTGTGGCCTCACCTCAAGTACTGTGTGCAGGTTTGGGTGCCACAGTATATTAAGGATACAAATCTACTACAGAGTGTCCAGAGGAGGGCCATGAAGTTGGTGAAGGATTTAGAGGGGAAGCTGTATGAGGAGCAGCTAAAGTCACTTGGTTTATTCAGCCTGGAGGAGACTGAGGGGAGACCTCATCATGGTCTGCAGCTTCCTCACAAGGGGAGGAGGAGGGGCAGACGCTGATCTCTCCTCTCTGGTGACCAATGACAAGACCTGAGGGAGTGGCAGGAAGATGTGCCGGGGAGGTTTAGGTTGGGTATTAGGAAAAAGTTCTTCCCCCAGCGGGTGGTGGAGCACTGGAACAGGTTCCCCAGGGAGGCAGTCATGGCACCAAGCCTGACAATATTCAAGAAGCACTTGGACAACATCCTCAGACACATGGTGTGAATTTTGGGGTTGTCCTGTGCAGGGACAGGAGTTGGACTTAATGATCCTTGTGGGTCCCTTCCAACTCGGGATGTTCTGTGATTCTATGATAGCACTTCCTCATATTCACTGCCTTTACAACTAATTACTGAGAAAACATTCATTTTTCCAGGGATGTTGAAGTTATTTCTTAGCTTTTTTACAGTAATGCCTACTTAGTGAATTTTAGCATAATGTGGTTTAGTTAGCAGTTGTCAGTGTTCCTTGAACTCGTCGTTAGGTCTAGTGAAGTTTGATACTGCCATTACAAAGGTTTCTGTGTTTTTAATGCAGGAATGTAGTTGCATTACATCATGCCTCACTGCACTGATGATCTCTAATCGCAAAGGGAGTTGAAGTATATAGCATATCTAATGTGAGCAGGAGTCTGTTGCCTATATTTGTGTTGCGTTTCTTTGATTATTTTTTTTTTTTAATAAACAGACACCATTTACTTGAATTTTAACTGTATGTGTATTTGCAGGGTCATTTTCTAACTCTTAGCAGTCCCCCTGAGTGGGGCCAAACTGTATGGCCATGCAAGTAGTTGTACCAGCAATTTACAACACAGCCAGACCTACCTAACTGCTCTGTGCTGCTCAGGGTGACAGTCCTGCTGCCCCCCCCAGAGACAGCGTGCTCACAGCTTTGCTTGAGTCAACACCGGCACTTTTCTGGCTTCATGGCAAGTTGGCTGAAGGAACTAAATTGGCAGAAAACTAATGCTGGAGGGGAAGTGTTGGTGGAGCTAGCCTGTATTACTTTTCAGCCATATCAGCAGTCTAATCCAGCTGACTGCCCTCTCATATGGGTATGAAGGCTTGCCAGCACCACTAAGAGTAGGGAGAAAACCAGGTCTTTGGCCTTTGCAGAAGAAAATTTTTCTCACAGCGTAAAGTTTAACTAACTCTTTCATCCTCCTTTCATTCTTTGTCTACTCAGATTTTTCTGAGATGTGCCTTTTTCATTTGACCAAATTGTTGAGGTTTTCTTGGTTGTTGAATGTTTTCTTTGTGTGCTTTTTTTGCTGTCCATGTCAGGTGAATTTTGAACAATTGACATCAAGGAAGCATCTTGGTTTTTTTCTGCTTTAATTACATTTTAGATTTTCTGTCCTACATTTGCAATTTATTTCCTTGTAGAAGTCACAGAACCTTTCTGGACTTTAATTTCTGTATGTTTTTATAGAGGGGATAATATCTATTTGACATTGTCTTTGAAAGTTTGCAGGATAAATCCAGAAGTGTTAATACAAATTCTTGATATTTTTTGTTTTCTTCTTCCTTTTGGTATGTAGATGCAAGTGCTTTATTTCAACCTGATGTACCAATTACTGCAGCAATCCTGGAAACCTTCTCAAAGTGTTGGTTGTCTAATTTCCAGGTAGTTAGGCTAGGTTATTAGTTTTATTCTGTATGTAACTGCCTTTCAGCACTTTCTAAAAATAGATGGCTGTTTGTTTAGTGCTGCTATATTCTCAGTTGTACAAGCTTAGGTTTTTTTGTGAAGATGGATCTCATGGTGCATAACTAAGTCTAAAATCAGAAGTGTGCAAATCAGATGCGTAATATACTCTAAGGTTTCCTGCCATGTTTTGCTTATCTTAAAACTCTTCCCGTGTTAGAGTTTGAGATCATATGAGATTAACATCATATATTGATTTGCCACAGAAATAATTTTCTGGAATTCTTGTTCAAGCATCATCATCTTGAAATGGCTCCTTAGCTTTATATACTTCTTCACATTTTGAGAGGAAGTTGGCAGTTCAGAAATTCTCCCTAGCCTGCATAACCTTTTGTCCTCCAATTTTTCCTATAAAAAAGGAAGATATCTCTCCTGTATTTATCTTTCCTATAGAAACACTGAAACTTTCTTCTTCCTTTCTGAATTTTTAGTGTATCTCCAGTCTAGCAATAGAGGTCTTGTGTAAGTAGAGAATTAAATATATTCATAATGCTAGAGAAGAAAAAATTACTTTTTCATTTGGGGTTTTTTCCCCCCTTTATTGTTGGATCCTGCTTTTGATGTTTTTAAAATTATTTTACTTGTATGGAAAGTTTGGGTAGGTGGCAGACTTATTCAGAGAGAGAGAAAAGAAGGAAAGTGACTGTGGTACTTAATTTTGGAAGTGTTTGATGATGGTGCAGTTGCGTTAAGTGATGCTTTGTACCTACAAGTAATGACTCATGTTACTTGACGGCTGGTTGGAATCATGTGCGTTGGAACCTCCTGTCCAAACCAAGTCCAGTTAGAGCAGGTTGCTCTAACATGACCTCACAGGTCAACCTGGCCCACTCTTGAGCATCTTCATGGTAAAAAATATATTCTTTCACTGAGGTGGAATTTTCTTCATTCTGGCTTGTGTCCATTGCCTCTTGTCCTCTTGCTGTGCATCTCTCAGGAGAATTTGGCTTTATCTTATCTCTGCCTTCCCATTAGGTAGTTGAAGACAGCAAAAAAGTCTCCTGTCTTCCCCGCCTCCCCCCTTTTAAGGTTGAATAAACCCTTTTTTTTTTTTTTAGGCTCTCCTTATACGTCATGTGTTCAATCCCCTTGGCTATTTTGACAGCCTATCACTGAACTTGCTCTAGTGTGTCAAGTTATACTGGAGATACCAAAACTGAAAGCAGTACTCCAGTTACAGTTTCATATGGCAGGGCTGTACGCAAGGGAGGAGTCACTTCTCTTGACCGCTGGCTAAACTTTTGCTAATATGTCATGTGGCTGGCCTTCCTCGCCATGGGGGTGCAATGCTGACCCACGTTAAATTTGCTGGCCACTGGGACCCCCAGATCCTTTTCCTAGCCAGTCGTCCCCCGGCCTGCACTGCTTCATGGGCTTATTTGGTCCCAGATGTAGGATTTTGCATTTGCTTTTGTTGAACTTGACGAGGTTCTTGTCAGCCCACTTTTCCACCCTATGAGGTCCCTATGAGTAGCAGCCCTGTCTTCCAGCGTATCAACTGCTTCCCCCATTTTGGTATCGTCTGCCAACTTGCTGAGTCTACTTGGTCCTAACATCCAGACTATTAACAAAGACATTAAACGTTACTGGCTCCAGTACTGGTCGCTGAGGGATGCCAGCAGCTAGATTTGTACTGCTAGTCATCACTTTTTGACCCTGGTCATCCAGCTGGTTTTCCCCTCACCTTCTCATTCATTTACTCAGTCCACGTCTCTCTAGTCTTGCTATAAGGACCTTGTGGGAGACCATGTCAAAGGCCTTGCAATACCCATTGCTTTCCCCTTACCTACACAGCCAACCATCTCACTGCAGAATGCAGTTGGTTTAGTCGGGCATAACTTGCCCTTGGTAAATCCATGCTGGCTGTTCACTTTCTTGTCATCACGTGTCTGGGAACGGGTTCCTGGAGGATTTGACCCATAACCTTTGTGGGGGTTGAGGTGAAGCAGACTAGCCTGCAGTTCACTAGATCATCCTTGTGGCCCATCCTGAAGATAGGTATGATGCTTTTGCAGTCATTGGGAACCTCTCTCATGCCAAGACCTTTTAAAGATAATGTAGAGTGACCTAAAAGTTACATTGGCAAGCTTCCTCAATGCCATCAGATGCATCCTGTCTAATCCTGTGGACTTATACATGTACATGTATACATGTACAATTGGCTTACGTGTTCCTTAATCATATCTGACTCAATAATGGGTGATGGTGCATTCCCACAGATTCTGCTGGTAGACTTGGGGAACTGGGAGGTCAGAGGGCAGAACTTACCAGTGAAATCTGGAGGGGCAAAAATAAAAGGATCGCGTTATTCAGGTTTTTTTCTGTGTCCTTTGTCATTCGGTTCCTGTATCATTGAGCAGTGGACCTGCATTTTCCTTGGCATTCTTTTTGCTGCTGATGTAAATAAAGAAGCCCTCTTGAAGTAATTTTGCGTTGTTTTCTGATGCTATCACAAGGGCAGCATCCTTTGGCATGTGTACATTTCTATTGGGAGAATCAGTAGAAAAGGTCAAGAAACGCTAGTTGTCTGTTGTGTGGTTACCACAGCTGTCTTGCCAGGAAAACCTTGAAAGACATTGCAAAGAAAATGTTTGACATACATCAAAGCTCTATCATCCTTTATCCTCCTATTACTCCTTGTTAATACTTAGATGATGTTAAACATAATTCAGCAAATGATCAAACTTACACAGTTCTGTGTTCTTGAGTCCGGTCATTCTACATGATATTCTGCACTGTAAGCAACCCAATGTGTATGAAAGTCCTGAAGGAAAAAAAAAAGAAAAAAGTAATTTATCAGAATAGGCAGATGATTTACCGTCTTTGAACTACAGACCTTTTATAAATGCTTTTTCTTTGCAAGCTTCTTGTCCAGGAGTGGATGCTCCGTACGTGTCACTGGTTTTCTGGTGACATCACATTCTTAAAAGGGTGGGGTTTTTTTAATTAGCCATCTGAGAATTAAATTGCCTTCATGTGTGGAAGAATGTGCATACTTAGTATCCATTACGCTGATATCATAGAAATTTACTACTGAACCCTGTCCTTCATGTAATATCTCACTTATTATCAATTTATGATTACTGCCTATTATTTGAAGTGATTTTGACAGGTTTTTGGATCTGCAGCTAATTTAGGGAGAGGAAACTTAAAGCATCTTTTAAGCTATAGATCTCTAAATCTATTTATAAAAGTAGGTTAGGTTACAGTTCTGTACAGATTTCTTTGGTATCCTTAGTACCTAAAACAGTCTCAGTTCCTGGATGCCCCTTACCTCTGCTGTGCTGTCACAGCTGTGCTATGGTAATGTGGTTGAACAGAAGAGGGAACTGATATGGTTGAAAAATAATTTTCCCCCTCCCCCACTGCTCAAGGTGTTTTTTTCCTTCCCCAGGTTTGCTTTCAGTGAAGTAACAGCTCTGTTGACGTATGCAGGGTGCAGGACAGGAGCAAGAAGGCCCAGCTTTTAGGAGGAGTGGGGAATGTGTGAACCTGTTCATGTAGTAAATGCTTCAGAATGTGAAAATGCAACCTCACTGTGGTTACACAGTTGATGTACTACACCTGATGGTATCAAAGCTGGAAGATAAAAAGCTATTTTGCATAAAGGGCTGAAGAAGCCGATCTGAAAGAATAATAAAGCAACGGGGAAAAGAAAACAATTTTGAAATATTCCTGTGTCAGATTTTTATGAGTACTTGTATCCTCTTAACAATATATGTGATGACTTTAAATGATTAGAAAGCTCAGCAGCATTCTTTTTAATTTACTTAAATATGAGTCCGGATAAAGGTAATGATTCTGAGCAAATTTAAATTAATTTGCATTTTTTGTGTGAATGCTGCAGTGCCTGGTAAGTTGGTTGTGGTTGTAATGGTCAAAGCATTTGTGAGATGAGGCTTGTATTATTTCTTTTTTTTTCAGACCTGTGTAACTAGGGAAAATGAATGTAAACTTCAGGTCCTCCTGGTAAAATTCCTTGGTCCTGAACCAGACCTTTGATTTGGGTTTCATATTTAGGGTGGTTCTTGGAAACACAGAAAGATATGTGATCTCAGCAGATTGAAGACTTGTACAAGCTTCTGTGTGTTGTAATAGAAACCTTAAAGTCTTCACTTCTGTATTCCAGGGGTGGTGGGGAGTTCTCCTGGCAATCCAGTGATACATATGAAAAAGTTGCTTTCCTAGAAAAGTTGGTCTTCCTTGTAGACAGTAAATGCATCTGGCATCTGTGGTGGGTGGCCCTGGCTAGATGCCAGGTGCCCACTAAGCTCTGTCACTTTGCCTCCTCAGTTGGATGGGGGAGAGAAAATATAACAAAAAGATCATGGGTCAAGATATGGACAGGGAGAGATCACTTAGCAATTACCATCATGGACAAAACAGACTTGACTTGGGGAAATTAATTTAATTTATTACCAATCAAATCAGAGCAGGATAAGGAGAAATAAGAACAAATCTAAAAACACCTTTCCCCCACCCCTCCCTTCTTCCTGGGCTCAACCTCACTCGCAGCTTCTTTACCTCCTCCTCCCCCTAAGTGGCTCAGGGGGACGGGGAATGGGGGTTGTGGTCACATTGTCTGTGCTGCCCCTTCCTCCTTACACTCCTCCCTTGCTCCAGCATGTGGTCACATCCATGGGAGACAGTCCTCCATGAACTTCTCCAATATGAGTACTTCCCACAGGCTGCAGTTCTTTGTGAACTGCTCCAGCTGGGTCCCTTCCACGGGGTGCAGTCCTTCAGGAACAGACTGCTCTAGCGTGGGTCCCTGCCAGCAAACCTGCTCCAGCGTGGACTCCACTCTCCATGGGGCCACGGGTCCTGCCAGGAGCCTGCTCCAGTGCGGCCTTCCCACAGGGTCAGAGTCTCCTTTGGGCATCCACCTGGTCTGGCGTGGGGCCCTCCTCGGGCTGCTGGTGGATATCTGCTCCACTGTGGACCTCCATGGGCTGCAGGGGGACAGCCTGCCTTACCATGGTCTTCACCACAGGCTGCAGGAGAATCTCTGCTCTGGTGTCTGGAGCACCTCCTCCCCCTCCTTCGTCACTGACCTTGGTGTCTGCAGGGTTGTTTCTCTCTCATATTCTCACTCCTCTCTGGCTGCAATTCCTTTTGCACAGTTTATTTTCCCCTTCTTAAATACATTATCCCAGAGGTGCTGCCACCATTGCTGATGGGCTCAGCCTGGCCTGTGGTGGGTCCATCTTAGAGCTGGTTGGCACTGGCTCTGGCAGACACAGGGGAAGCTTCTAGCAGCTTCTCACAGAAGCCACCTCTGCAGCACCCTCTCCTCTCCCCCCAGCTACCAAAACCTTGCCATGCAAACCCAATACAGCACTATGTCCAAACCAATAAAAAGGAATAAGTATGTTTTTCTGGTCAGCCGTAATATGGATTCATATGGAATGCTTGGCCTTAGAGCATAGGGTACAGGACATGCAAAAATATCTTCTAAGATGATGTCTTCTGTTGGACGCTAGGACTTCATTAAATACTGCATATGTTACTCTTCAGTGTTTTAGACAGAATTTTAAAGTTACATTTGCAAAAAAAGATCCACTTTGCTCTTATTTCATGGAGATTCTTTGTGAACTTTTTTCCTCCCATTTTGGAATCGCTTAATGACACTGTCGAATGATAGAAACTCCTGCTGAAGGAGTTTCTAAAACAGTGTCCACACACAGTAACTTAAAGGTGTTAATCTGCTTTCTGCCATCCTTCCTACAAGCATACTTTATTTAGTAATCCAAAATTTGTTAATTGGATTTTGTGTAAAAAGGCAGTATGGGGATTTTTAAAAGGGTGGCTTCAGGATGTGATTAATAATGCCATAAATGTTTTAATAAAAACTAAAATACAAATTGTTTTTTCAGCAAATGTTTTTACTTGGCCTTTTAAAAATTACATGTAACTGATCACATGTTTAAAAAAACAGTGATCTATGTAAACAGACACACCTGTTTAAGATGTCCGTTTGAATTCCATTTAGTTTCTGGGGCTCAGAATTGCTAATCTCCCTTGGTATAACAGCACCAAAGGGAGCTTATAGTGGGAGGAAAAATGATTTATCATTGCTAGTGAAATCTGTTCCAGCGTGCTGCCTTTCTTGGGCAGGGGCATAGCAATTGAATTCTATTGGTTCAATATCTTAGAGCCAGGTCTGCTTATTTGCATTTATTTACCTTCTGAGTGTGAAAGTATCTTGCTGACTAAAAAGGTCTTGGTAGTATACATGGTAAAAGTTGCAACACAGAAGTTCCAAACTTAAGTCTTACTACAAAATAGTTAGAAACTTAGCCTGTATGACAGGTGACTTTCTATGCCCGTTTAAAGAAAAAAAAACCAACAATCCTGTATAGACTCAGATACCAAACGACCATTCAGATCATGTAACTCAGGTGAACAATCTGGCTAACATGGTGGCATACTTCTAGATTTGTGTTTTTGATAGGACCAAGAATGCAAAAGAGTGGAAACTGATCCAGAATTGAGTGAGCAGAGCTGGGATACTAAGACTATTCTTCCATGGACAGCTGAGCTGGTCTGTAGTGGTGGACTGGTTTATTGCACAAATAGGTTGCTGGGTTTATGACAGCAGGCAGAATCTGTGGTGAGTTGTCTTTTGGGAGCAGAGACAGCAAACTTTATAACATATCTGAAGACTTGTAGAGAATGCAACAGAAGAGCTGGTAGCATTGATGCACGTGATGGAAACCGTAGCATCTTCTGTTGCAGGTGCAGGGCCACAAAAATGGACAGTTGCAACATCAGAAAAAATGTGCAGGGAAGAGGAGTTAACATCTGCAAATACCCTCTTCAGAGAGGGAGTTCTGTGCAGTGGGGATGGATTTTCTCAAAATGAAAGTAGAACCAGTCTTGTGGTACCTGGAGTGGGGGGAGGCTGACATGTGTGGAGCAGCACATGGTTTTATGTAATTTAGACTCAGTGGGTAAAACCATAAAAAAAAAAGAGTGTCTTCTACTGAATTTGGTAGAACTAAGGTAGGAACTGGTGTAGAAAACCATGTCCAAATAGTCTGATTTAAACAGAAAAAGAAGCAAAAGAAACCCCATACAAAGAAAAGTGTTTGCTTTATTTGTGTGAAGAAACCTAGAAAAATATGCTAGGTAAAATGGGAGAACTGGAATTAATGTCATCATTCCCTCTGTAAAGTCCATTACCAAAGGCTTTTGGAGAGGCTAAGTTGCTGCTGGATAAAATGGGAAATTTTATAAGGAACAATGGGCAACAGATGGAAAGAGAGGGCTAAAATGGCTCATTTTGTTAATAGAAGGAGTAACCCATTGAATTCCACAAGGTTCTGTGTTAATATTGGTGCACAGATATAGAGAAAGGGTGTGATAGTGCGGTGACAAATTTTGTAGACGTTGCAAACTTTACTAGGGTTAGTATAATGGCTAGCTATTTAGCTATTGCAGATGCTCAGATTTTGGGTTATGCGGGTTGAAATCGTATATGAAGTTCAGTGTAGGTAAATGCCAAGTAATCTAAGTGAATAAGAAGTAGGAAAGAGAATTTTTGTAGACAGTGATTGACTATGGACTGTTTCTTACCAACCATGGGTGAAAGATGGAATTATTGAGTACACAAACATCAATGCAGTTATCCACAGCAGTGAAAAGAGCAAATCCAGTGTTAAGATGTATCAGGAAAGGAATAAAGAACAAACTAGAAACATCATACTGCTTCTGTAGAAATTCATGGCACGTATGCGTCTTGAACATTCCTCCTAGTGTTGGTATCCTCATCGCATCTCAAAAAGGGTACAGTAGACTAGAAGAGGTTCAGAGAGAAGCACTGAGAGTGACTTAAAGGCGTGAAACAGTTTTTGTATGAGGAAAAATGAAAGACTCAGGTTTTTTTTTTTTCTTTCTCTTCCTGGGAAAAGGATGACCATGAAAGAACACAACAGAGATCTATGCAATCATGAGTGAATAGGGAAGGATTACTTATTACTATCTTCCAAAGTACAAAAACTGAAGGAGTGGAATAGTGAGTAGGAGCAAAAGATGCCAGATTGAATCAGGACAAACAGAAGGAGATACTTACTCATGTAATGTATAATTAAGCTGAGGTACTATCTGCTGCAAGATGCTGTTGATTCTGTAAAGTAGGGTTGATTAAAAAAGGAAGTGGGAAGAAGAAAAATGCTAGCAAAGGCTGTTAAACACAACAATATCACCCGTGGCTCAGGAAGTCCTCGGTAGACGCAAGTAGCTGGAAGCAGAGGTTGAATACGCAATAAATATTTCTGTGTGCACTGTTTACTTTACCCTAGACATCTGTTGTTGGTTGTGATTTTTTTCTTTTCTGTCAAAACATAGAGTTGCATTCATTATTTCTAAATTCTTTTCCAACTATGTAAAGAAAAACATAATAAGAAATGACACATTTACATTATACCAAATCAAAGCTGCCGCATAGTTTGTCATACAGAATTTGTGTGAGACAGCTCTTAGTCACAGTAATTAGGGCCCGGGGTGAACAGTGCCTTACCTTCATGAGTGCTGTCTCTATGCTCTGGACCTCCTTCACTTGCGAATACCCCCATGCCATCATATTGTATGAAAATCTCCATACTGTTAGATACTGCAGCAGATAGATCTGAAATTTGATGTAGTGTGAATGTTCTCAGAAAGTTTGGGTTTTTACCCAGCTGATGCTAACATTGACATTTCAATTAGCATCATATGTTAATTCAGGTCAGTGTCATGTGTTGAATTTTTGTTTTAAAAAAAGCATCTTTCACTGAAATTGTACTTGGGGCAGTTCAGAACTGTTGCTTTTATATGGAAACTAAAATATGGGCTTGGGTATCAGACATTTAAATAATAAATTCTAGGATGCTTTCTGCATATGGCATATAGTTCATATCAGAGAAGGAACCTTGAATTTACAAGTGTCAGTAGAATACTTGAAATCCTTGTAAAACTACCTCATGTAATTTTTAATAGCTTGCTAACTTGTTATATTAGTAATCAAGATGCTGACAGATACTCACTTGTATTTATTTAGGAAAATGGGGCACCACTGCATTGATGACCTTACCTTGTCAAATGATAGTTAAATATTGACATAAAAAAAATAATTGGGGAATATATATATATATATGGTTTACTCCTCTAGTTTGTTTTGCCTGAAACTCAGCTTGAAATCAAGACTTATCTTAACTTGTTCTCATTTCAGCTTTGGATAGATCACAGTCCAAGAGAGATGGAGGTTTTAAAAATAATTGGAGCTTTGATCATGCAGAAGAAAGTGAAGGAGATGCAGAGAAAGAGTAAGGATGCTTTTATCTAGGCTATTGAAAGTATAAGTGTCTATTTATAAATAAATACCTTTTAAAATTTATTAATAAGAAAATATATAATATCTTAAAATTTTAGTGGTTAAGAAAAATATTTCAAAGAAGTGATTATTTTAAATAGTATTGCCATATAAAAATGCATTATAATGTAAATTTAATTGTGAACATGGTGCTTAACAACATAGGGCATGGTACATTTCGAAAGTGTGCAGTTGTCTTTGGAGCTACTGTGTAAGTCTAAGGAACACAGACGAGAAATATGTTAACATGCAGAGTAAGGAAATGGAAAGGTAGGCTATCCAAGCAGCTTCAACTTTTCCATTTAGTGGTGATGCTACTCAGTACTTCACAGTTATGATTAAAGTACTTCAGTAGCTGTAGGTCTATATAAAATTAAAATTAAAACTTGCTTAGAAGACTAGGTTTTTCTCCCTTGTGCTTATCTCACTGGGTAGAGTTAAAGCTGGTTTTGTTCCCTGGTCATTAATTTCTTTACTCAGTATATTTGGATTTTGACTAAAATGTAAACCCTTTGTGTGTAGTTTGAATACATACTTGGTCCTTGTGACATTTTATTGTTACTAAAATGTTTTCTTGGTATTAACGTATTTATATCCAAAAATACTAATGAATTATTAAAAGAACAACTTTCATTCATGAAGAATGCATGTTAGGTTTATTTGTTGTTAGATTTTTGGAGAGTAGGACTTGCAAGTTTAAAAAGGATGCTATTGTTCTCTAGTAAGGAGAAACTGAATCTGGTGGTTAAGTACAAAAATAAACTCTTACATGAATTTATATCTTGACCTCTCTAATAGTCTAAAGAGACCACTGTGGAGTTGCATTTTTAATAGGTAATATTCTGCCAAATATTGTGTGTTGGAAGGGAGATAGGAAAGTAGACACATAACTACTTAGGCTGCACAGTAGGCTATGCTGTAATCTTACAAAAATATTAAGAAATATGATGTTTTAGTCATTAAAAAATGAGTTCTGGAGTGCATTGAAATGTGAGGTAAGCATTAAGAGCTTTTGTCAAAACAAAGCTGTATCAGAAGTTAAAGCCATTTTTTAAAATGTTCTCTAACTAAGGGTGTTTATGTTTTTAAGATTAATCTTGCTTTTTTTCTTAGCAATTTTACATCCGTTTCTAGTACACAGGAATATGTTTTAAGCATAGTGGCAGTACGTACACTACATTTAGTATTTGCATTTTACTTGTCTTTAGAAATAAAAGTAATTCATTTTTGTAAGCATAGAAGCTTTTTTTTTCTTCTAGTAATTTACTGCTGTTTTTCATCTGCCTCTGGCTGATGTTGACTTAAGAACGCAGAGTGAGATATGTATAATGTAGCAATGCTTAAAAAAAAAGGTTTGAAAACTGATTATGGAACATCAGTTTTATATAATTGTATCTGATTTTAAGACAGTGTTTCTGAGAGATTTTTCATTACTTTCAAATATTGTGTACAATAGTGTTCCCATATCCAGTATTGAAATACTGTTACCTATTCACATGAGTAATTCATTTTTAAACCTGTGAATTATGCAGAATCTTATCTGGAAGTAGTAGATAAAAGAGTAGTTAAAAATGGATTTAAACTGGAGATCCTGCCTTTTTAGCTTACCCATCCTCTGATATTTCAGGCAACTTCACTCCAAACAGATGTATACTGTAAGTTGCCCACATATCTAGTTTTAGTAACACTTTTTTTTAGTTTGGTTTGGTTTGTTTTTTTTTTTTTTCCTTAATGGCCTTGTAAGCTTTGAGCATTTTGAAATTATTTGTGTATTTTGCTTTTCAGATACATTTTGACTTTGTATAAAAAAATACTGACAGAAGGGAATCTTTAGAAAACAAATTATTTGACAGGAAATTGTCTTTTTCTTTCTAAATTCCCTTTACTACCCTTAGCAGAACATGTCAAAGATTGGCAGCTTTATTTCATAGAAATGTTCCAGCATAAAGCTTTGTGTCCCTGGTATTTTGAGTATACTGTGCAATAAGTATGTATTCTGGCTTTTTTTTTTTGGTAAAAAAATCATCTCATTTGCTATGGTCTGCTGATATTTACTAGCAATGCTTGTAACTTGCTGTATTTCTGTGTGGAGAAAGCTGTAAACCTGAAGCAAGCATCTGGATGCATCTCATGCTTGTTGTTGAGGCACTAGCATTTTAGTGTCTGACCTTATCACAGCTTTCTGCCCTCTTAATGGGAGACACACTGTAAGTTTGTTTTGAACTGGCCCAAGAATAACATTCCAGCACTTAAAGGATTGGATGTATTCTTGTATTACCCCATGAGATCTGTGCTAATGTTGTTGGTCAATACTGGATGTCTGCTTGGATTATCTTTCCTCGGTGAGATGAACACAAAATATGTGGCTAATGACCAAAGCAATTCTTAGAATAGGTAGATTATTTTAAAAGAAGTGTGTCGTTTAACTTATCTGGGGAATTAGATGGACTGTGTCATAATGGTAAGATGTCAAGTAATGAACATAAAAAGAGTAAAGAACTTCTGTAACTGAAGAAGATTTTGAAGAATTAATGATTACCCAACTCAATATATACATTTTTAAATGCTGCTGGAGTTGATACTTGGCATGGAATTAGAGTTATGGAAATTCAAAATGGTAATTGACAAGTACCTTATGCTGAAGTAAATGCCTGCAGATAATCTTCAGTCCACTTGAAAAAGTAATGCTTTTGTTGATTTACAAGATTCGATCTACTTAAAATAGCAATCAAGATGATAGCAACTGTCTTGAGCCTTTTCTTGCTTTGTGCTTGGAGATCACACAGGAGAGGAACCTTTACATAGAACAACAGAACACTGAAACCTGTGTAGACCATCACAGCATAAATGATGTGTATCTTACATAGCAGAAGACATGAAAGGATGGAAAACTTATGCAAACATGGCCAAAGCAATATATTAATTAAATTTATTTCTGAAATTAACATGTTATGAGATATTTTCTAGTTCTACAGATGATTGTTATTAAAGTGCCTTGGATAACTTATATTCCTTTTTAATATCTGGGTAAAAGTTTTTGAAATATGTCTTAATATGCCCCACAGTGGTTTTGTAAACTGATGGGTGCAGTGTTCTCTTGGCTGTTACACTGTTTTTTAATAGTCCAGACTTGGGCCTTCCACCGAGAATTGTTCAATAATAGCCTTATCAAAAAACTGAATACAAATAAATGGGTCTGTCTGATTTATTTGCACTATGGTGTCCTTGCTAACTAACATTTTTTTCCCAAAAGTTTTAATTTTTTTTTCCTTTTATTTAGGGGAATAAACTGCTTGTTCACTTGTACTCCTGACTGGAAAAGCAGTGATACTTTTTTAATCTTCTGTTTAGCTTTTTTCAATACTTTTTTTCCTTTTTATTCCTTTCTCAAAAAAAAACCCCATATTTACAGAAGTTTTATGCTTCTTTTATGACCCTGTTAGTAAGGCACTATAGCCTTTAAATTGATAAAAAACTTCTTGTTCAGAGCTTCAGTTCTTAATTTTTAGCAGTTTTAGTTCAGGTTATATTTAACAGGATGGCATTGTGCATCAGTTGAATAATACCACTGCTTCTCTTGTGCCTCTGATGTCAGGGCTTTTTTTTTTTAATGTGCTGCATGCCACCATGTAATTTAAAATAAAGAACATACACAGTGCGCTGTGAGGGGAAATATTTCAGCCTTCTGTAAGAGTTTTCAGAAAGAAATTCCAATTGCATTTGAAATGTGTCTCAATCAGTTGGTGGTTGGTAGAAATATGCTTGCAGCTTATTGCGGTGTAACCTCAGTGATCAACAGAGGTTTAAAGTTTGGGTTGCTTGTAGATAGTAGTAAAAACATGGTTTACTACACTGAAGTGTCTAACTAGCTATTGCACAGTTCTTAATGTTTTAAAATATTAAATAAATGTGATTAGATTTAAGTAAACAGAAAATTTTTTCTTGTTCAATGCCTTAATTTGAATGTGTAATTATAAACTCCCCTTTGAAAAGAACTGTTTACCCAAATCACTTTTTTTTCTCTTCCTTAATTTTAGTAAAGACTTAACGTTCATTTGTTATAAAATTTTAATTGAAGTATTGAAAAGTTAGCATTATTTTTCTAATGTGAAAATCTCTCTCTCTGGTTCCCTGATTAAAAGTGACAAAGTGTGGAGGCATAGCCTCCTCCCAGCAAGACCACTGAAGTTTCATTTCAGTAATGTTAAAATGCTATTGTCTGGTATGTGGGAGTGTGGTACAGTGGGTTTTTTTCTCCTGTCTGTATAAATTGCATCTTTTAAGCAGGCAACTGTAAGCATGTGATACATAAGCAAATAGACATGACTCAGTTGCTATGTATTCTGCCCTCTGAAAAAAACAGTCTTGCTGGTACTGGTGCATATACTTTGCATTCGTTAAAATCTAAAAATATTGGTTCCTCAAAAACATCAAATTCCAAAATATTTTTCTAGTCACATCATCTTAGTTGCAACATAAGAGTTATTCTTGTTCAGTTTGACTTAAGGATTTTTTTCAGTGTGTTGTTCATTTGTAGTCTGTTACCTTCTCGCTCACCCACCCAAACACCCTTTGTTAAAATGGTTTGCAGTATTGCAGCATCTTGAAGCCCTAAAAGTATAGCCACTGTACAAGGGCGTTTCTGAAAATAGTCATGATTTTTTTCAAGCTGGAGCTGAAGAAGGAAAATATATCTAGAGGTAAAACGCTCTGGCTAGTTCAACACAGTAGGTGAATGCCAGAGCAGCAGGTACCATAGGTTGCTATTCATGTCTGTGCTGCAGTGGTTTTTTTTATTCTTTAGGATCTGGAAAATTTCTGAAACTGTTATACTCATTGTCTTCTGATGAAGAGCGGAGAAAGCTCAGTGAGTCTCCCTTGAAAGAAGAGTCTATCCCCAAAAAAAAGAGTTTAAAAAAATGTTACAGTATTTTAAAATTTTAATATCCATGATAGTCTGTACAGAAGTACAAATATACCCTTTTGTCTTTGTGACACTTCATATTGGAAATTAGTGACGATCCACTCTGCTGTTTGTTTGTTTTACCATTATGCACCTAGAATTGTTGTGGTCTGTAAATGAAAGGAAAATACAACAGTGCTACTGGCTAAGTGTTGGCATTTACATCCTTCTTCCCATATCAAAACCAACTGTGTGCTCAATCTTATCTCCTGAAGTTTCAAGGTCTGCAATTCTCACCCTATGAGTCAAGAACTTTTTTCTTTTATTTGATATAGGGATGTCTGTGGACGTAAGGTGGAGTAATAAATGGTAACATGAAGAGAAATCTTGTGCATGGAGGAAGTTTTTAGGAAAGTGGGAGGTGGCAGTACTGAGTTGTTACTTTCATATATAAAGAGCTAAAGTCACTATGGATATTGCAGTCAACACGTCATACCTGCAGCTAAGAAGTGTTTCCACCTTCACCTCCATCACTGTTTCTTTTGTGTAGCTGTTCCCTTGGAACGCCTGGCATAGCTGCCTGTATTTCGAAGTAATTTCTGCCTGAATGGTATTAATTGAAAACCCCAAAACCATGCAATTACAAGTTGGCCAGAAGTTATATTACTTTGTTGAGGCCAAGAGAGGAGTAACTTTATCAGGACCGATGAGAAGGCATTATCTGCAGGTTGCTTCTCCTGGAAGCAAGAATGTGTTAGCCTAATCCAGCTGCTATCGGTATAAAATGTATGATTGGGGTTTTAATTGAAATACTTATGATTATTTGAGGATAATTGCTTATTACTGAAAAAAGTACATTTTCACAGTATCATGGGGTGGGTTTCTTTCTTTGTGTCTTCTTCTCCATTATAATATTTAAAGATTACAGACATAAAAGTACTAAAGAAACATGTTTTAATGAGCAGTTGAGCCAAACTTAATATGCTGGTTTTAGGAAGACCTATTTTGGCAGTGGTTGCTTTGGGATAAAACTTGGTTATATGTAAGCACTTCTCCTAAAGCACTGTGTTTTAAACCATGTACTTTAACATTGATATACATTAAAAACTAAGACTATGTTTTACAGACTAATTTAGTATTTGTCTCAATTTATGCATAGGGTTGTATAGAATCATTCATGATGTCAGTGACATTGCCATAACAATATTGAAGGTTCAGTAATGTTCTCTATTTTGAATTAATAGCATCCTTTTAATATTTTTTTTTTTGTGAAATAATATGATGTACACTTTAAGTTCAGGTTCACATAGTACATCTGGATCACTATGTTGCCCGCTTTATGTTACTGTTGTTTTAGGCGTATACATACAATGTGTATGTGATGCATTTAAATTTAAAGAGGGAAGGGAAAAAAGCCCTCTGTGTTTAAAATGTTTTGCTGGTGCTTTGTTCCGTTACAGTGTATCTGTTTTTCTCTCCCACACCTATCTAGCCAGGCAAATCTGCTCAGCATAGATGACACTGATGGGCCTTTCAGTCCCAATGAAGAAAGAAAGGTAAGTACTCTGTTTATCTGGTGGTGAAAATGTATCTTCAAAGCTTTCTAGGTTCTTAAACAATGTTGCATAATCATCTGTGTGGTATTACAAACTTTCACTTTATATGTTGGTTTAGCAACATACGCTCAAGCTCTCTATCTGCCTACTCTTAATGTTTTTGTTCCTCTTGCTCTTGTAGATCTTGTTGGTTTGTATAGCATCCTGAAAATATAAGGATGAATAACTAGTTTTAAGTTTAGACAATCATAATTAATGGGATTATATTTTTAATTAAAAATATTAATCATTGTATCCCATGGTTGCTTACTGTCAGATTCCCAATTTTGAATGCATATTTATATGTGTGTAAATATATATATATATAAAAGGAGAAGATACATAGGCAAAATACATGCTTGTATTTTTTATGTATACTGAAATAGCTTACAACTGGAAGATGCTCCATAATACTTCGAAAATATTAATGTTTTTAGTAAGGAATCCTAGTGAGTAAGGGTGTAGATGGGGTATATTTTACATAAATTTGGTACAAAAGCAGTCTGAAAATGAAGCCAAATTATTGTTTATGTAAAGATTTTGTAATTTGTTTTTTCCTTTTAACTTTTATAAAAATATTTTAATATATGTGAATTCTGTTGTTACAGTCACTTCGTTGTCGGCCTGGAGCTGTTGGCACCAGTGGCGATTCCATAAAAACATATGCAAGGCGAGGCAAAGCTGGAAGATTGAGTCTTTTTAAAGGGAACTCAATTGGCCTCAACATGATGGGAAATAGCAAGAAACTGAGGTACTACATTTAGTTTTATGTTTACTTACCTACTTGACCACTGATATAAATCAATGCTAAATGAACAGAACTTGTAGTGCATTTGGATTATCTGCTGTGCATTTTAAGAAGCTACGCTGTTCTGTGCTTCTGAACAAAGATAGAAAACCTAAGGTCTTTCCTCTTCCAAAGTGTTAAATAGCACATTAGTAAAATACCAGAAGATTATTGAAATAGAGTTAGAGCATTCACTGGCATACTTTTCAGTGCCTTACCAATATTTTCTGCATGTGCTATTGTTTCCTCTGTACAGTGCTGGCAGATAGAAGAATTCCCATTAAGAATTTCTTCTTTCCATGACTGTGAATTGCCAAGGTTAACTCAGGATGCATTTTCTGTTTTCCTTACTGCAAGACTTCATTTGATTTAGGAGTCATGGACTATTTCTTTAAAGGATTCAGCAACTATCAGTGCTCCTACCTGATAGTTTGAGATTGTCACTTGCATTTAGAGCTGACAGGAACAGTATTTAAGCATTCAGTGCTGTACTTGCTTGTTACTACTGTCCCTAGCTTGTAACAGAATGATCTCTTTATTTAGTATATAGTAAGTGATACATTCATGTAACTTTCTCTGGGAGTGTTTCATACTGCTCAAGTGCACTCAATTCAGTTACCTCTGCTGGAAGGAAGAGTTCATCAGATGGCTAGCTATTGCTGGGCCAGTCATCAAATATCTACCCTATGTGTAGCTGTATGAGGGATGTCTTTGGCACTACAGGGCATGGTTTAGGAAGCCACGGTAGCGTTGGGTTGACGGTTGGAATTGATGATCCTAGAAGTCTTTTCCAACCTTAATAATTCTATGATTCTGTGATTCATTCTTGCATTCTGATCTATAGAGCATTGTTGGTTAGTGGGGCCATCTTACCAGAGTCATGTGAGAAAAGAAATCCTTGAAGTCCTGTGTGATGTGTGTCCTCTCCTGCTGTTCTGATCTTTCAGCTTGATGTACAGGGAGCAAATCCAGAATTTCCAGTCAGGACTGGTGGTCCACCAGTTTGATAGAGAAGAACAAAGACAAGAATTGTACATACTTCAGTCAAAATAAGGACTCTTCTACCCTTTATGTTGTAATTGTAACCTATTCCCACGTATTAATCTATCTGGTAGAATTTCAAAACCTAAATGACCCTTCACCCAACTATCTTAACATAATACATACTGCTCTAATCTAGTTTTTCTGTAGCTTGTGGATGGCCTTAAATTCCTGCTTACTCTTAAATAAAAAAATATGAACAACAAATCCAAAACAAAACTAAGCACCACAGATCCTGAAATTTCTGATAGAAGAAAGCCAATTATGAACATTTTGTTGTTAGGGACTACTGGTATAAGGACCACATAAACAATAGTTTCGCTTATTACACGAACGAAGGATATTCTTATCCTGCATTCTTTTTTTTAGTGGCTTAGTTTTGACAAAGAACACTGAAACTTTTACTGATAGGTAAAATTCTGCACTTGTAATAGTTTAAGTTATTGTTATAATAACCAACATGCCATTCCATAGGGGATTGTTTGGATATATGGGCATACGTGTATGTTTGGAACAGTAACTACAGGGTATTAAGTATTGTATACTAGATTATTTTGAATAAGCTTGTGCCTGTCTTTAATACTTTATTTACATATTATTAAGTTTTCAATAATGAGCTTGTCTGAAGAGTCATGATTTCTAGCTAAATGTTAAATTAATGATGGCAAAAAAAAAGCATCTAGACTTATATAAAAAGTTTTAATCTCTTTCATCCTGTCACTGCTTAAAAATTCACCTCTGCCCATAGAGTTTTCTTGTATAGGGTTTGTTCATATAAACCTAAACCAAAATCACTGCCTTCCCAATGTCCACTGAAACATAAAAGCAACCATTACATTCTCTCCACAGATGGATTAGACCCACAGATCAGACATGATCAGACATTTACAGAAAAGATTTCACTGAGCTTTCTGGTGAGAGTGCACCTACATTTTGCCTCCCTTCCTTCGATGGGAATACAGACAATGTTTTGGGCTTTGAGATAGACTAATAGGATATTATATGGAACTTAAAAGTTTGTTGTTTTTTTTTTTTTTTAAATAAAACAGACTTAATAATGGCAAGGTTTATTTTTTGTTGTTGTTGTTATAGGCTAAAAGTTATGCCATTGCACAGGGGTCTGTGATTTTTCAACATAATCAAGCACTTCCTTGGCAACTCTTGCTAACTCTGAACATCCCTCTTTTAAATTCTTTTTACATTTACACAGATTAGCACAGTACATCATTGTCCTTGGTTTTTGCTATGCAAATGATGTTTTGTGTTTCAGTCCTTAATTTTTAGTATACATAACAGATTTATAAGTTTATATCTAGATTTCTGTCTTGCTCCTCTTCAGATTGGACAGTTCTTGTGGAGTCGTCACTCTGATTACTTCTATTCTTTAGTATTCTGGTTTTGTCCATAGACATAAAGATAAAAATGCCTGTTACAGGTCTGTCACGATTTCTTTGCTCTGTTCTAGTAGTGAAGAAGCCCGTGCACGTACATTACATCTATTGTTTGTTTTGAGTACACCTAACCATTCAAAATAAGATTCCTCTAATCCACTAGAAACTAGAATTTTCTTCTGTCTGGCTCTGGGATTTGTAGTGAAATCTAATCTTACCACATAATTTTTCTCCCATTTCTATTAAAGCAATCATACTTGACTGTGTATATGTGTGGGTTTTTTCTTAAGTTCCAGAAAGGTATGTGGGTTTTATTTTGATTTTAAGGTAAATAATTGCAGAGTTCTTTTTAGACAGTCTAATAGTTTTGTTCCGGTACTCTCTTACTTGGATTAGAACTGCCTTCTATTGAAAAATACTACATTATAAACCTAAGACATAATATGATTACATAAACATCACATCATCTACTTTGAAAGCAGGCATCCACGTTCTGTCTAGTACTGAGCTGCATGCCAAGTTTAAATGGAAAATATAAGTATCCACCTTCTTAATAAACTGTCATTAATGAAGGAGTTTAGTTGGGAACAATGGATGTGTGCAGGTCACTGTGACTGCCATAAACACTTGGTATTTGATTAAAACTCATACTACCAACATTTTTTGACTCCTTTTCAGATTTTTGTCATGAAGTCTGCTTGGAAAGTTGATTATTCCATAAGTGATTATCTTGGTTTAATATCTTAATTGTGATAGCATTATATCTTTTGTATCACATGTATCACAACAAAATCCCCAAATCAGTAAAGGTTTATGATGCAGTCACTGTCTGCAGTGAAGAGCGGTGGTGTGTTCACTTTGACGGTGCTTAATAGATAACCTTTCAATATTGGGACTCTTCTTGTGGAGAAAATTCTGAAGGTTGATCATGGAGTTAAACTGCTAGATTAAGTACAAAAAGATCATATACTTGAGATTCTTGAGCTGTTTATGGTGAATTTTATCACAAAGTTTGTGTCTCTCTTTTTTCACCTTATCTGCAGAACTCTTCAGATCGATGGGGCTTGACTCAAATTAGTATTATTGTAGTTCAGTATTCCCTAAAATTCAGGGAATGAGTGATGGGAAGAAGGGATATGCAAGGACAGTGAGAAGAAATTTTCCCTGTACATATCTACTTGCATGTACAAAAATTTAAACCAACCAAAAAGTTATCATCTATTATCTAGTTAAGCAAATCCTGGTTAATCAATATCTAACTGAACCCTAATAGTTGTGGGTTGGATTTTTTTTTTGTTTTGTGGTTTGTTTTTTTTAATCATGAGTTCTTACTTTAAATTGCTTTTATCTTTTGGTAGTTTTCAATAATTTGTATCAAATTTCTCACATTATTAAGTGTCTCTTAAATTTTTTTTTGTAATATTTCATTAAAAAAGTTATTTGATGAACAGCAGAATTAATGTAGCCTGTAGTTTTGTCCTAAGTTCCTGAAATGTCGTGCTTCCATTACTTCTAGGTCCATCCCAGTGCCGGGTTCCTCTGTGCTTTGCTTTTTGAATCTGTGGTGTTAAGAAGTGCCTAGGACGAGCTGATAGAATGTGATAATGTAACCTTGTTTTCATCAGGGCCTAGACTTTAAATGATTCTGTGGTTTCTGAGATCACATCAAGGAGACATGTATTGTTAATATATTGTATGTTCTTTGAGACTTCTAGAACATTTGTTCTTTCTAGGAACTTTCTGATCTTTACATCACCCTTGTTTTAGCGTTTTATGGTAATTTTCTTGAAACTGTGCTGAAACTTGCAAACCCAGATTTCAGTTCGGGTGTACCCATTTTGCAACTTGCTAGGACTTCATGATTGAATTTTCTGGTGATCCTGTCTGCACTGGGTATGTTCTATTCAAAGCACAGGATTATAGAGCAGATTGTATTTTATAGCTGTCCTACTTGGAAGCATGTCTGATGCCATATGAACCATTTAAGTGTGCCACCTAGAACAGTCTGCTTTGACTCAAATCTGGTCACCCAGCAGGCTGTGGCTGCAATATTCTATTCCAGCAACTACTGGAGTTTCTCACTTACTTGAGTGTGAAACAGAAAGCAGAAGCGCTACTTAACAGTTTTTTGTGCTGCGGGGGCACAAGACTTAGAGTTTCCCAATCATGATAGTTTGGCAAAGCTCAGATTCAACAAATAGAATGATAAAACATGAGATAGGTGTGTTTATAGACTTGCTCGCTTGTTTAAACTCCTTAAGTCTTAAGCATTTGAGAAGGCATTCCTGCACTCTGCTTGTGTTTTCTTTTCTAGTATCTCTTCCAAAGACATTAAACTGGAAGCCAGAGAGGATTTGAGATACCCTAAAGTATTTAGGGCAAGTAGCTGTCAGCTTTTTATTTCTCAGGTGACAACATTAAACAGAAGGTTGACTCCAAATTAGTCTGGGTGATGACTGACCAGCTGGAGTTGCATAGTCTTGACTTGGAAGCATGGGATGAGTGTGTTTACTTTCAAAAGATTGGTGTTTGATTGGGACACTACTAGGTTATTTTTGAGGAGGTTGAACTGTTAACTCAGAACATTTTTGATGTTTCTGAACTTCATGTTCTAGAAAAGAGAGTTTTACTGTTTGGTTGGTTTTGATAAGTCCTGTTACGTTTATGGGTATGTTATGATCAGTCAGATCATAACAGTCATCATCTGATCAGTCAGAAATGCTCTGAAAACTTCTAATAGTGACTTATAGTACTCGGTATAAGGCTCCCAAAAGGGTTTATAATGCTAAACGGAAAAGTAATTTAAAAAGCAAGCTAGCAGTTTCCTCACTTTCATGTTTTGGGGAATGTAAAGGAAGGATTAGGAACTGGTTGTCAGCTTTTTGGGGAATTCTGGTACTTCAGTTTTTTTCATTGCTCATAAGAGGACAAACAGCAGGAGCAAGACTTCTGCTGAATAATATTTCTGAGAAATATTATCAATCAATCAGGATGCTTTTTCAAATCATCTTATTTAGTGCAATTAAAATTTCCAATCAATTTAACAAGCAAAATTTAAGCATTGTATTTCCATAATTTGGAACAGTTTACATTATCAACGTGCTGTCTGTTAAAAGTTGTATGTTTTGTGAACATTTCAAATGTGTTTGTCCTGTCACAGAAGTGTGCAGGATAATTGTTAGGGTGTAGTGATCTTTGAAGGAGTATTATATTATTGATCTACCATATCTTGATATCAGCTGTTACTAGAGAGGATAATGGTAAGTAATATTCTCTCAAGAATCACCTTTTTTACATAGTAATGAGACTGAAGTATCAAAAGGCAACAAATGAAGAAACCAAAGAAATGCTAAAATACATTGGAGGATTTGCTATTTCTGTGCAGAGTCCTGCTGAGACATTTGAGCACCTGAGAATCCTTCTCTTCTTTTTGAGATGTGTTGTGTTGTTTTAGTTACCAGCCATTTTATGTCCATAAATTTGCTGCATTTATTTTCCCTTATGAGTAATAAGATTAGGGAAATTCCTGAATGTGCAGTTCAAGTCTGTTCGCATTATGCCCTTTAAGTCATATTGAAGACATTAATATTGTGCCTTAATACAACATGGAGATGGAAGTATAAAATGAATTATAAGTGGTTAAAATTCATTAAAAAAGGCAGTGTCTTTTTGCAGTGACGGGGTTGAGTAAAGGAGAGCTGTTTCACAGTGGTTCGGATTGTTATAAAATTAAAAAAAATTCTTCACCTTCCAGGAAAAAAGGTAAAACTGTGTATATTCTTATTTGTCTATTTGATTCTAGGACTGAATGCTTTTATGCCTGTCAAAGGATCCTAACAAATTGTATAATCGATTTGGAAATACTTTGTTGGTTTTTGGGCTTGTAAGGCTGTTATTGTAAAAGCAGGACACCACAATTTTAGCGAAGACAATGTACAAATACACTGGAGTCTTTTCTTAAACCATTTTTATGTATGTTTGCAGTGAAAATGCTCAGAATGTGTCTTGTCCTGTAACTGTGGTACATGGTAGACGTTTTCACCATGCGCATGCACAGACAACAGTAGTAAAAACAGCAGCCCAAAGGTAAGACTAAATAAATTTGTTTCTCCAGGTGTTCCTGTTGTAAAAAGTCCTTTCTGGTTTTGTATGTAATCGTTTTCCTTATGCTATGAAGTGTTTCAAGGAGACATAAGTAATTATGTGGTGCACTCTTGATCATGAGCTTTGGTCTTAATTACTGAAGTTTCATAAAACTTACCATTTAGGAATTATTATTATGTAATCTTAGAATTTACTAATTTTAAAGCAGACTATAGCACATATTCAGTAGGAGAGCACCTTCTAAACATAGTTACATTAGCAAGTACTTGGAAATGGACAAATATAGTATGCCAACAACATGATCATCAAATACTGATTCACAGCAACTCCAGTATGTATAAGATCCATCTAAAGATTAAGTTACAGATCTGTTGGTCATATGTAGTCTGTAAATACAGCATGAAACATAAACGGGAACATCTAACAGAATCAAGGTTTTGCATTTATGTAAATAGTTGTTAAAATGGACAACTGGGGAATCTTACTTAGCTATGCTGAATTTAACTTGATTGGTTTGAAAACTTAAAACTACATCAGACTTCTATAAAATGTAGGGTTTTAAAAACTTTTTTACAGGCTTTTCACAGCCAAGATGTCACAAACATATGAGCTAAACATTCTTTTAAGGAATTTCCCTTCAAAGTTTGTCCATTCGGAGTTCTAGCTATGAATTCATTTCATGGATTTCCACCAGCCTGCATGAGTGCTTCATCCTGTCAGCATTTTGTAGCCTCTTTCTTCTGCCCCCTTTTTTCTTCTGTGTGTTTTAGTGTAGGTTTTTTTGGTGTGGTGGGATCATATGTAGGCATCACCTTCTTTTTTCATCCCACTTCCCTTACTTTGATTTGCTGTCTTCAGAAAAACAAAGCCCATATGCTAATGTGAATGAATGAATGATGTGATCCAAACATGTGTTAGGGTGATCTGGCATTGAAGAAACAGACTGAAAAATGGATTTTGCAGTCCCGTTGCTGAGGTCCTACGCCATTGTTGCCTCCTTCCATTTCAAACTGTACTATCATCTGTAAATGGAAAACAGCATGGACATTTCCTTCCCCTTAGTAACAGCAGATGCAGTAGTAGGGATCTTTCCTTTCTTTGCGTTTCTTCCCGTCATTGCAAGGCAGGGATGACTAAGGAGGATTGGCAGAGCTTTTCCCACAAATTAAACTGAAAGACGAGGTTTATGTTATCAGTGTGATCAGGGCATCAGAACAGAGCTGTGCTCTTTTCTTCTTACATGCAGTCCATTTTAGAATATTTTTGCTCAGTGTTCCATTGAGGAAAGCATGGGGCATCTCTCAGCATTCATGCCCTTACCTTTCACTTTTTTTTTCCCTAATTCTGAAGGATAAAGTCTTGATAGGCAGTGCTAATTAGAATGATTTGAAGTAAACAAAATCATGTGAGGCTGCTCTTTCTTGGATCTCTGAATGTTGACCTTAATAATATTAGTGTACTTGATTAAGCTTTGTTGTGGGATGGTACTTTGAAATAGCCAGTCAACATGAATTCATCTGACCTAGTTAAGTGGTGTAGGCTTCTCCAGCATGCAAGAGTCCACTCTGGAGATTCTTAATCTTGAGGGGATGTTAGACTTGCCTGCTTGCCTTTCTCACCTATGGGACGTGCTTCTTTATATGCCTACATTGTAATGTGGGAAAAAAAAAAATAGTAGTGACTTTGTGACATGCAGACAGAAAAGTGATGTATAATATAGGCAAGCTGAATATTGCATGAAGTAATTGCATAATAGTCATCTTGAATGTTTCTAAGTATGTTTTCTTTTAGGGTTGTTACTGTAATTCATTTACATTAACAGCAGACAATTAACTCTTATGCTAAGAATATTTTTGGAGTTTCAAAGGCAGGAAATAGTCATAACAATTCCAAGCAATGCTTTGCTACTGGAGGATTTCAGAATCAGCATGATCTAATTGACTCAGGGTGAGCTTTACAGAGGAACTGTGTGAATGATATTTAATTCCAGTATCTTTTGCCAGTTGACTTAACTGACTACTTTTTAAAAGCTTCTAAATCTGTTTTTGAGTTAGAGGATTGAAAATGAATACAACATGGCCTCCTGTTATACTTTTTTTTTTTTTCCCTTAATTAAAAAGGAAGGGGACAGGAAGGCTACTTGATATGGAAAATGTAGGTTTATGAATAAGAAGGCAATAGTTGTTAGAAATTAAAAAAATTCTAAAATATAATAAAATAAATAAACTAAAACTGTTCATAATACAAAATTCCAGTGCATATAAAGTGGGTATTTTTTTGTCATGTATTTTCAGTTGTGTGGGAATTTTTTAACATGTTTTGCTAGTTTTTATTGACCTTAGACAACAGTTGAGTTAAAAAGTAAATTCTGATGGTGTCTCCTCAGAAGTTAGTGTATGCAGAAAATGTGGGTGGCAAACCAAGAGTAAAATTCTAGGTATATATCAAGTGAAAGAAAAGCTGGTAGCATGGAAATTGAGTTCTAAGGTGTTGGGGTTTTTTTCCTATACTAATTCACAGGCAACGCAAAGTTGTGTTCTTTTATATTGCTTGCATTTGTAGAATTGTTTTATGGTATGATTATCAGTAGCAACATGGAGAAAATAGTTTTAACTAACGTAATGTATTGTTCTTACATCTATAGTGGATTACTGAAAGGAAAACCAAAAATAAAAACATGATTAAATTAGTTTTGAGCAGATTGAGTCTCTGGCACTGACGTTACAGATTCTGTTATTTATACAGGGTTCTTTGGGTAGGGATGGTGTCACATGGGGCAAGCTAATTATAAAACCCAGTTGTAATCTTCATCAGGTTGAATCTGGAACTTGTGATACAACTGTATTTCTCATCGTTCTCCCACATTCTTACACATGCATGTTAATTTAAATTTTGGCTGATATCTGTTGCACTCCTATTTAAAACACAAGTTTCCAGTACAACAAAATTGGGCATTTCAAAATAATATTTTGAGAAATATTATTCATGTTTTTTCCAGTGGAATTTGGGGATGAAATTAAAATTTGTTCACTTCTGATACAAGAGATTTTCAGATAAAGCTTAGCCTAGTGTTTTAGTTGGTTCAAACTATTTTGCTTCATTTATTGATGCATAGTTCTGTCTTATGCTATTGACTGACTGTCCTCTAAGACTTGGCATTGGAATAGCATGTATGTACAGCATGTCTAAAAGATCTTATGCATGAGCTGCATGAAGCAATTTCTAGGGACACTGCTCATTGTAATTCCTGGATCTGTCCAGGATTCTCATTTCTTAATCTTTCTGAGATGCAAAAGTGAGAATTCTTTTAAATGCATTATATTAATATGGGATTTTAAAACAAGCAAGTGAGGCATCTAATGTAATGACAGTGTACAATATCAGGCATTCTGGAAATTTTTTTCCTGCCTTTAAGTTTCCTTAGCATTAATATTTATGATTCTTAACAATGTGACTCTTTACAGCACCTGTTAGCAGTTAATCCAAGTTACATATTAACTATGCCAAGGATACAAAGACACTGGATATGGCTCCACAAGGACATGGTTTGGATCTGACTGGATTTATAAACTCAGATGTGACCCACGCTAAAACTCTTCATTGTTTGTAAAGGCTAGCTCCAGTTGGAAGCAATCTTTCCCCACTTTCACGCAGCATTGCCTGATTACCCCACCTCAGTCTAGGTTGCAGTGGTCACATTCAATTTTGAATTCCTTTTGCTCTCTTCCCAGAGCACCGTGGGGATTGAATGTGTTTTGATACTGAACTCTGTAGGATTATCAGGATTACCTTCTTACCTGGTTTACTTTCAATTCTGCCATTCCTCTGGGTAACAGAGAGTTAGTTTGCTCTGTTTTTCAGAGTGTTTTGTTTGTGAAATGGAAAGGAGAACGAGTTTATATTACTCTCTAATATAATTTCCCTGTTTAATTTGACTGAAATAAAACAGGAAACAGTTTGAACTTGTCCAGTTTTAGAACAGTGTTAGTGTAATGCATATACAGCAGAAGTTTGTTAGGCTTTTGATATTGGGAAGGAAGAGCCACATAGATTAAAAGCTTACAGCATTCCATATTGCAAGTTTTGAAAAGGCGGGTGAGAGAAAGATACTGTTTTCAAGTTGTCCTTGTGCTGTGCTTGGTTAGATCTATTTTTATATCAGTCTTGGTATACAAAAGACCTGAGTTGTGAGCACCAGCTACATTCACTGATATTAAAGGAGACACTTCTGAAACTAGTCGCCCGAATTCTTAAACATTTTTGGAGATTCTTTAAAGGCAAAACCTCAGAAGGAGGCCAGTAGCTGATTGCATGTGCCCTCCTAAATATTTAAGTAGTGCACTCTGAATTTTTTTGTTCTCAGTTTAAACACTAAAATATTTTTTGAATAGTTGGAAACAAGTTCCTATGTAAATTTGTTTTGTCTTTTGCATTGCAATCAGAGATTGGAAATGAGGCTTGATCTTAATTCATGTGTTAGGATTCTGTCAGGTTGACTTCAGAATTAATATTGAAAAAGAGGCAAGAGAATGTAGTATTTATACTACTGACTGTTGCTGTCTGTGAAGTAACATTTGTTTGTGCATTTATAATTACTGTTACAAAAATACTGTGAAAAATAATAATGCTCATTTGAAAACCAGTCCAGTTAGTGCAAGAAGCAATGAAACAGTTGTAGTATATATTTAATAACTTTAGAATTTAGTGATGTGCAACACATGTGGGGCTTTGCATCTTATATTTTTTTTTCTTTTTTCATATTTTAAGCAATCTGGACCGAAAGGAAAGGTAAGCTTACTGTTGATGAAATGAGCATGGCAATGAGCATTAAGGAAGTTATCTTAATGAGTGCTTTATCAATGCTAGTTAAAGAATAGTCAGTCATATCTGCTTATGAGTGAGGGGGGTTGGTTGGTTGGTTTTCTTCTGTTCCTGTGATTCACTTACTCCCTTTTACCAATAAAGGACCTTTACATCCATCTGTAAATAATGGCATGTTAATATGAACTTTGGGTACATTTGCACTGGGAATTTATCTATGTATGTATATAGCCAATGTGAAAATAGATAAATTGTAACTTTCTCTGGAATTTCAGAATTCACGGCTAGTTCTTTTCATAGAGCAGCCAACTGTAATAGAATGGTTCTGAAGCATATCTTAGTCGGGTATTTAACAGCTTTCACTCCGTCATCTCAGCTTGGTTTGAAGAGCATTAAAGGCTTTTATTGCATGACTGTGTACATTCTGTTCATGAAGTGTATATATTAACGCAATTAACAGAAAATGTATAGCAAACCCAGGTACACTGTACAGCTCATTTGTCACTCATTTTGCATCTGTTTTACTGCTGTTAGTATTTTGTTAGCAATATGAAACACCATAGGTTTGTTTTTCTTTCTATATAGCTTAAATTTATGTTAGTGTAAATGTTTTGTTGATAGTAATAAATTTATTGAGTTTTTAAACTATCCTGTCTACGTAGGTGTGTTTTGGCAGTATACGCCTGATATCAGGTTGAATTGTTTAAATAGTGTATATTTAATGTTTAACCAATAATGATATAACTAACACAGAAACCTAGTGTAGATCTAATCTTTTTGAATTCAAGATTTTCTAGATTTATTTCAAATATAGTAGTAAAACTAACCCTTTCTGTTTTACTGCCTTTTGTTATTTCTTAAAGGAAATATCAGAGAGATACTCAACAGTTAGTTTTGGCCTGCTAAGAATGGATTTCATCATCCTCTCACTCCCTGGGCTTGAAGTTCATGTATTTTTTCCCCATTTTTCTTTGTGCTGCATTTATGTTATTAGTTAACCATTTGGCTGTTAATGTTTTTAATTTGGTACTGTATGTCGTAGGAAGACTAGGGTTGAGTTGCATGCTGGTGATCTTAGTTTTCCCTTTGGGACACCTGCTGCTTCATAACCCAGTACTACTGGACATGTTCTTTTTTCCTTCCTTGCTTTTTGTTGTATTCCTAGCAGGGGAAGATGATTTAGGCAGGAGCTGCTAAATTTAGTTTTGATCATTATCATCATGATAAGTGCAGCTGCAGACTTTCTGGGCCAAATGGGGCTACTGACCTGTGTACTAAAAACCCAACTCCCTGTTGCTGCTGCTTCTCTCTTTCAGCCTTTGACTTTTGTACTCTGCTTTTCCTGTAAGACACACTGAAGGTAAATCTTGCCTCAGCAGCTTGGTGCTTCCTATCTTATCATGCTTTACTCCGTTTTTGTGTAATGATGTAGAAACCAACAGCCTGCCTGCAGTCATATATCTCCAAGCAGCACTATACAGGGGCAGAGTGAGGAAAGGCTGTTAGGAGTTGGTGCGGCCTTGCACATACGTGGTATTTTTGATGTGGCTCATGCCAGATCATGGGTAGTTTTGAAAGCTCTGATCTAAGACAGCACTGTATCCTAAATCCTGAGATCCAAATGTTAATTTAGGATTATTCCTTTATGGCATAGACAGTAATGATCCCTGTGTCTCCCCCCTGCCCCTTCTCCCCCCCCCCTTTTTTTTTTTTTCTTAGAGAAGACATTTTAATACAAAAATTTCACTTTGGCTGGAGGGCGTCACAGAGGTCTGTCTGCCCGCTCAAGGTGAAGATAGTATGGTCCAATTCCATCAGCAAAGGAAATGGCAGTAATCTTGAATGTGTGCTGAAAATCAGTGATACCATTCTGTCTGGGCAAAACATGTTCAGTGAAGAATGCTGTACCATTTAGCTGTTGTGTCAAAAGTTCAGGACTCTTCAGTCCAGACTACTTCAGTATTTTTGTCATGTCTGTTGCAGGTAGAGCCTGATCTTTCTTGGACTTGTGATTACTGTTTTGCAGTTTGATGCTTTACTACTTCTTGAAGTTGCATTTATCAAATACTGGTCTACCTCCCTTGTACTTAAAGTTTTTAAAATCATAACTGCTTGTAACGGATGAGGTAAATGAGATGCCTAAAATGATTTAATCTCTGAGCATGGAGCCTTGTTCTTCAAGCAAAATCTAAATAGCATCAAAATATTTTTAGGAAACCTAACAGGCAAAAAAAAAAATTGTGTATTTTTAATATTTGCTAGGATGGGAGGAACAGCAATCAATTTTGTATTTCTTGGGTTTTTTCTATTAGACACAGTATGTAGATAGTCTTGCATCTTGATCTGTTTAGCTGTTTGATCTCATTTATTCCTTTTGAAATGGGAGTCTATTAGTTTAAGTTAGGATTTAACAGCAAGAAGGCATTTGTTTTGAAGTGCTTTGGGTTTTTTAATCTAAGAATTTTTTTCTTTTCCAAATAGTCCTTTTAAAGGTAGGTGTCATGTTTGATTAAAAAAAAAGAACTAGTTTCCATTCTGTTTCTGCTGTACACACAATTAAACGGCTCAGTGTAGTAAGTACTTTACTGGAGAAGGTATCAATGGATCTGCAGCTGTTCAACTGGCAACAGACATCATGCTGAGGGGAGGGACTTCGGCTTGTCATCTGTAAAAGCTTTGTGGTGGTGGGCTCTGTCTTTTCATTTGTGTGTGTGGTTTTCAGGATAGGAAACTAGCAGGAGGTGCTTTGAGTTGCTGCCTTGTTGAGGGAAGGCTGTTACTGTCTCAAGAAAGTGGTTTTGGGTTTGGTGTTTAGGTTTTTTTTTTTCTTCAGAGGAGACCTACAACTAAGTAGTGTTTAAAATTGTCTTCACTTTTGTTCCTGACTCAAAGCGACTTCAAATTTTACCTTGATTTGCTAACCAGGTAAAACTGTGTTGGGAAGCCTCAGTTGACTTGGAGCTGTTTTTTTGTAACTTAGGTTTGGGTGTTATTGTGAGCATACGAGTAGAAGTCTTATATTGTGGGAGAAGAAAGATACTCCTTTTCTGCTGACCCTTGCATAATCTTGCAAGTAGTTAGCCATTTAATAAGGATCGAGTCTATGCTGATAACACAAAATTCAGACAAGTGTAAATAATGCTACTGTATTCCAATTTATTGTCAAAAATTATTAAGCAATATATGGTAAGTGATTAAATTATTATCTTAAAAAGATAAATGTATGTTGCATGTTAAAAATGTAATAAATTTGTACAGTTTTTAGAAGAAAAATCATAACTTACAGATAGCCAGAGACTTTGAATTGACAAATGTATTTTTTTTAGAAATTAGTTTTCTAAATCTACCATATTATTTTCATTGCTTTCAGTTAAATGTCAAATAGTTTCATTTTTTCTCCTAAATATCAATTAAATGTTTTATATTTAAAATATTTAACAGAAAATATTTTTTCTAACAGTGATTATGTTCAAAACAAGAATTATTGTTATGAAATACTCCTGAAAGATAATTATAACGTGTCAGATTTTTCAAATCTCCAATAATGTTACAGGGATTTTTCTGCCCTTTAGGATGTCATTATCATTGATTTTGACAGTAACAGCTTCTCATTATGTAATGATTAGTTTGAGCTCTGCCTTGTATTTCCACCGATTCTGCCTTTGAAGTAATCCCTTGTGATTTGAATTTTTAAATAAAATGTTGAAAAAAATCATACACAATTTATTAATAAATATTCAGGTCAAGTTTCTGATTTTGGTTCAGTTTTTGTGTGTGCAGGCATTAAAAAAAACCCCTTGGTTTCAGAAACACATTTGACACAATCAGTAACAAACTACTTAACCTGTCATCTGTGATGTGCCTGTGGGCACTCATGGTAAAGTATTGTGACATCTCTACATTCTGTGTTGCAATCCAGCCACGCTTGTTTCTCAGTCCTTCTTTCTGCCCAAGTTTTCCTTCACACTGCAGCCCTGTAACACAGTAGAACATGTTTGTGTTTAGTAGTGGGCTAATACATCTAGAGGGCCAGGTTTGGTATGAAGCATCCCAAAGGGCATTGTAGATTAATCTTGTTCTGGAGATGTTAGTTAATAATAAAATATGGGGAAACCCCAAGAAATATTACCTTGACATGCAGAAAATTCAAAGACTTTATAATTTGATGCATTAAGGAAATGCTTTGCTGAAAGAAATAAAAACTTCCACCTAGTGCTGAAGTCTTCTTCAGCCATAGCTAATTTATTATCGGGTGGGTCCTCAAAATTTAGCTGTTAGTTTGAGATGTTACTGCCTACAGCTGTTTTCTTTGCCCCCTTGCTGTTAATTAATGTCCTTGTAATCAGAGGTAGCAGTATGGGATGTGTGTGACCCATTTGCGGCCCAGTACACTGGCTTAACTTGCCAATAAAACCACTTTCTGCTGAAGCTGTTGGCAAGGCCTCCTGTGTTCAGATGTGTGCCGTGTTCTGTTATAACAGAAAAAGTAACCTACAGCTGCAGAGCAGAGTAAGACAGCTGAGAAAGAACTGCCACAAACAGTAACTGAGATGCAGTGAGCCTCAGGAATCTTAGTTTGGTAGTAGCACAGTTTGACACGCTTTTGGGTAAACTGCAAGCATTTTTCAGGAGACTCAAAAAATCTTGCTATAATGATTTATATTGCATTGATTTATAAAAAAAAAGTGATATGCATAGTATGCAAATTATACCAACAGAAGTTTTATTATTCACCGATTTGTCTACATTACTGTATTTTTAAAATAAATATATAGGAATTATGTCTTCTCTTGTCTTGTTCTTTTTATTTTTTGGCCATAATTTTTGACATCAGATCTCTTTCCTCTGTTTTGCATCATCTCTTCCTGTTTTTAAGTTGTGGAACTTGTGGAATCTACTTCAGTATTAAAATAATAGCTGTTTCTATTTTTGGATATTAAAAGTATCTATCTTGCACTTCATGGATGAGGAGGAGGAGATGCAGGCTTCAATCTTTGAAGACTTGGGTCTGAAAATGAGAGACTGTTGAACTATTGGTTACTATCAAAGGAATTTAGACTGGAAATATTTTTGAGACCTTTACCGTAGCTATTCCTAGCATTCTGGTGATATTTAAGTGCACAAATAGCATGCAGTATGACAAGTTATTTATTTGTAGCTTTCAGATACATTTCAGCTTTATTTTTTCATGTATAACTGTGGCTAAATTACAGTGGTGTCTGTCAAAAGAACAACCGTACATTTAATTTATTTTCCAGAAAAGAATACCCACCTCAGCTTCAGAAAGTAGAAGCAGACCACATTAGGTTACCACGGTCTCAAGGAGTGGGTAAGTTATGTTTAGACTTCTCATTTCTTTTAAGCAGAATATTTTTGATACCTGCTTTGGGTGGGTGTGTTGCCAAACTTTGTGTAATCTTTAGTATATCTATTTATATCCTTATATCATGTTATTCTAGATTTATGCAAGTTTGTGCATGAAGGGAGAATTTTGCCCTTTTTGACAGATGGCTGTGGCCTGTTAGGTCATGTTATAATTAATATAAAATTAGGCTTCAGTTACTTTAAAAACAACTGAAATTGGGAAAATGTAGAATCATAGAACTGCTGGAGTTGGAACAGATCTTTGGAGATCCTGTAGTCTGAGCCCAAGCCCCCAGCTTGTTCCTTAATTATTGACAAGGAACTGCTGTAGCACTGGTAGTATGTGCAAAATGTAACGTGGTAAAGAACATGTGATACAAAGTATATCGAGGCACTGAGGTAGTGAGTGGAAGATCCGGCGTCAGCACTGCCCTGTAGCTCAACTGAAATATGCTCTTAAATTATTGGTTAGGGGCCGTTGATGGAGGTGCAAGAGAGAAAAATATAATTTGCTTTGAGGTGTGCAAATTGTGAAATTGGAGAAGAAAAAGATCACTGTGTTTGGTTGAGCTTTGTCTGTACAGGTATAGATAGAGTTTGTAAACCTGCTATTCACCTGCTTGGCCAGCTATACTGGCCAGCTATTCTGCTGTGCCTTTTTAGGTTAATGTTAAGTAGAACTTCATCAATTCTACACAAAGGTTACCTTAGAAAAAAACCCAATTATTATTGTTTCTTTTTTGAAAACAAGTTCTTTAGTTTCGAGATGTCTTCTAATAGTAGGATGTTTGTGAGACTATTGGTATGTATATTGAAAAAGTCTTCATACCTGATAAAAGAATTACAGACTTTAAAAAGTTCCAATATGGAGACCACGGTTAAACTAGGGAGTGTAAATAGCACTTTAACATTAAACTGAATTAAGGCACTTTTGTACAACACACTGCGCTTAGAAGAAAATCTCTGTACATTGTTCGTTTAAGTAGATTAAGGATTTCTTTGTTCTTACACTCTTCCAGTATTTAAATGAATGCCCCATTATAAAACAGGATAGTTCGCTGTACTGCTGAGTCTTGTGTTGAGGGAATAATCCTAATTACACAGAATGCTTCCAATTATTCAAAATGCATTCACCAGCAGTCCTTTAGTGAAAATTAGCATCAGCATAATCTAGCAGATCCCCTTCTGCTTTTGGTGGTGGATGCTCCATTGCAGCTGTTGTGAAGTTAGTATAGATTTTTCAAGTCTAAAGCCTTTGCCAAAGATATTAAGCTACACATTGTCACTGAGGGACACTGAAATAGCATTAATAAAACAACATTTTCAAAGTTATTTTAGGGAATTTTTTTCTTATTCATACAACAAATCACGAGACACTTCAAGCAGTGTAGTTTGGGTGTTTAAAAAGGTGTTTATGTTTAGTTCAAGTTAGTTTATGTGAAGAAATAAGTTTATCTTAATTTTAACAGCATATGAGTAGACATTTCTTATTAACATTTTTTAATTTTTTCCCTCCTAGACAGTATAATGGAAAACACAGAAGAGTCAGAATCAGAATCAGAATCTGAAATTAAGAGAAAGGTGCAACAGAAACGTCACTGCAATTCATATCAGTCTGATTTAGCTGTATCTTCTGCTACGAAAAAATGCTTAACCCATTTAAAGGTGGGCTAGATTTTAAAAACATGTAAACTTCTGTTTAAAAGTCGATGCGTGTTTTAAAAACAGGGATTCAGTTGTAAAATAAGTTGATGTTCTAAAAATCCTTAGAGTTGGGAGAAAGATTTACATAATTTTTAAAAAAGTTAAAGAGATATTTAAGTGTTAATATTGATATTGCCTATGAAATGCTTTCTGATTTGAACAAACAGGTGCTGCACTGGAAAGCAAAATAACCTGTGTTTAAATTGATTGGCTGATCAATAAACCAGAGACTGATAATTATGGTTTGCTGTCTGTGAAATAGAGGAATAATATTTTAGTTGCTGACAGGTTTTGTGTTTTTTGGTTTTTTTTTTAAACCATCATGATTTTCTGTACTCATAACAGCAAAGACAGAGGTACTGCAAAGATGCAAGTACTTTTTGCTATGTTGCTCTCTTTCTCAGTGATACTAGCACAGGTATCAATGGCATTCTCAGGTACAGATGCAGCCAACCACGATGTTTTGTCTGGAACTTTACTGAATAGCAGATATAAGAGATTTTGGAAATTTCTGTAAGGCTCCATATTTCTTGCCATCTTCCCAGGTTACTATGGAAGGTTCATAATGCCCACATACAGGTCACACTGTATGACTATCAAAGTAAAACTTCCTAGTTTTTTTAATCTGTTTTTTATCTGTTTTTTTTGTTTGTTTTTGTTTTTTTTTTAAAAAAGTAGATCTGTAATTATTCTGTATAATCATCTTGTGTTGTGTCCTGTGTATTAGAGAGTAAGTCAGACTGTACTTCTTTGTTAGGATGAAACACTTGGTACTGCTTTTATGCACTTTCATTATATATTTAGTTAATGAATATGATGTTACTTGGAAATTTTAATAGCTGAGGTTTTGATCTCTAGATAATATCTATATGGATATGATATATAAAAGCTAAGTAATGAAGTAACAAAGCATTTCAAAAGGAAACACATTACAGTTCTGTGGGTTTTGTTTTAATCATTACGTTGATAACGTTGTTTGTTTAAAGAAGTAAAATATTCATCGCTTTTGTCATGTCAGGAAAGGGACAAAAGCCGAAAACAGTTTTCTAGTTTGAAATGGTCATTGAAGGAAATAATTTAAAAATAAATGGAATCTTGTCACTGCTTCAGTAAAGCAATTTTCAGCCTGAAGATCTAACAAATGTCATCTTTTCATACACAGAGTTTCTTCCCTACAAATAACATGCACTAGCATGAGAGGAAGGAGAGCAGCCTCATCATTTCTGGCTGGACTGTGATCTATGTAGGCCATTTGCAGTAACTCCTAGCTCTAACTAGAAGACTCTGTGTACATGCAAAAATGAGGTCTGCTTTCAGCATATTCCTCCCTATTGCAAAGCCATGGTACTGACTTCCAGAGCTACTTTCTGCATTGTATACACATGGAAAGTGAGGGCTGGAGCTGCATGCAGATGCATCAGCAGCTTGGTGTTCTTGAGCCAGACTGCATGTAGCTGACCACATTGCTAAAACAAGCTGCTGTTTGTCTCCCCAGTAAAAAAAGTGCAGACTCAATTACGTTGTTCCAGGGGCATGATTTCATTTCCAAAGCCATCAGACAGATTGCACTTGTAAACAGTATTTACTAATTACATTTGGTACTTTCTCGCATGCATGCCTTAGAAATCCGTAAAGTTGAGAACACCAACAGCCTTGAATGGAAACCAGTTACTTTTTCTCCGACACAAGAGCTGAGTGCCTGTGGTAAAACAGTCAAGCTTAAAAAAGGCAAAGCCCCCATATTTTTCACACAATGTATTACAAGATTTCAAAAAGGGATTGATAAAATCTGTGAGGCTACATCATCATTAAACAGGTTGATTGGAAATCAGCCCACTGATTCAGGAAATGTCTATATTGGTAATGACATCAAGTAAGGAAGACATGTCCTTTCTCTATTCCCTGCGCTCCCAACCATCTGCCACTGGCCACTGTTGAAACTACAGCACAGGGCTAGATGAGCCTTTACTCCAATCCCATACAACAGTTATGATCCTGTAAGACTGCATAGTTTGTGGATACACTTTCTGGATACAGAGCGGATTTTACTGGAACTGAATTCGCTAGGACAGCTCTTGGTTTTATTTTCTTTTTTAAATGGGTTAAGACATTTATCCTTTATTACAGTAAAGGGATTTAACAGAACGATTTATGTATTTGTCATGACCATATGCATTTTCATGAGTCATGAGTTGCCGAAGTGTGCAGATTATCGATTGGAGGTTTATGGAACCTCTGAACAATTCAAAAGTGTTGGTTCTGGTTTTATGCCAGAGGAATTACAGCTGCTTGTCAGTCAAAGTGCAAGTGGTTTTGATCTTACAGACTATAAAACATTGCACTTTCTAATTGTTAAAAACATACTTAATTTTTAAAGGAAGGAGGATTTTCTGCTGCATATGTGCTTACAAAAAAAAGCTGAAACAACAAAAGCTTTGGATTCTGAAACTTTCAGAGAAAGGGCAGAATATCTGTATAGGGTATGTAGTATTTGTATGTTGCAGATTTCAAAGTTTAAAAAAATGCTGTATTATACAAGTTGTAAGGAGACACATTTGGGTAGAACGCATCTACTTAAGTAGTCATTATCTTAAAATAGAGTCTAAAAAAGACCATGCCCCTCTTAATCAAACACTGCTATCCGTACCATCAAGATGCAGGCTCTCAAAACATGGAAAGGAAGTTGGTTTTAAATTTTGTGTGTAGTTGAGGTAGAAGGGTACAGTTATTCTATGCTTAAGATCCTTCAGGTATGATTGGCAGCTTCTATTCAATATTTTAATGTCTGATTGAAATTCTTCAATGTGATAAGTAGTATCTTTGTAAAAAATACATCCTGTAACTGAGCACTGAGGCACAACACTGGTTTTCATGTCACTTGCTATCTTATTCCATCACTCAGGTTTTAAAGTTCTGATACATTTTATACAATGGGGTTTTTTGCATGTGTTTCGCTATGGTATGTGTAGCTTTGTTAAAGTGCAGAAGCTTTGTAAAGATAATATGTTCTCCCTGTATGACTTTTTTTTCTTTGCATTTGTTTTTAAAAATGATTGAAGATCACACGCCTGAGGAAGTCCTCTTTATTGGAAAGGTGTACATGGCTGGGGGTGGGGGGTGCAAATTGTCATAGCTGTGTTTTGAAAATAGGTTCAAAACATTTTTGGTGGGATGTAGGTATTTATTATCTCCAGTAGTTCACAGTACAGTGATTATGTCATTTGAGCTCAGTGCTCCAGGAGACAGTAGCATACATTAAATTTCAGTTCTAGAGGTGTCCCATATTCAAATCAGTACATATTCAGTAGTTTATGTGTTAGTATTGAGTTCCTTAGACTTAGAAGTCCAAGTTCTGCGCTTCTGATATGTAATTAAGGTGGACCTAGTATATATGAGAGAAACAAAACAGATCTATCTTTAATGGATATCTCTCTGTACAATGTGCAACCTTTTATGTATGAAAAGAAAAAAGGCAAGAAGGAAAATCTGAATTGTCCAACGCTAATCACATTTTTAAAATTGCCACAAATTATATTTATTCCTCTTAGAATATTTTTCATTTTCTTAAATGAAAAAATCAAACTGTATTTTAATATCTGCTTTCTGTGCTTACTGTAATTGCCAATATAGTGTTGCCAATCTTCATTCTGAACAGAAATTAAATATAAGATTTGGAATGGTAGCTTGGTACTTATGCAGTTACTGATTATTTTTTTATGTGTGTATGTGTGTCCCCTCCAGCTTTTGGAACACATTGATTCTTCTACCAATTGCCCAAATTGTGGGCGGGCAAATGAAAATCAGACCAAATGCCGGCATTGTGAAAGTGCTTCTTTAAAGGATTTGCAAAGAGTCTCCAGACAAACTGTGGGATTAAGTGAATCTGTGGGACCTTTATCACGTTCTTCAATACATCAGAATTCAGCAGGGCAAAAATCTTCAGGTACAGGGTTCAATACAAAGAAGTTTTATAGTTCTGCTGTTGGGAAAGGTCCAACGGATATTCTACTGAGTAATGAAGTTGTAGGACATTCTATGTTACGACAGAATGGAAAAGTTGGTCTTATAACTGGGACAAAAAATCCTAAAATTACAGGAAGCTTAAGACCGAGGAGTACACGACCATCTGAACTAAATGATCCAAGTAAGTACCTTTTTATGAATATAGCCATAAACTGGAAATCCAAACTATTGTATAATGAAGGAACTGTCCTTGCAGGTTTACGTTACTGATTTTGCATGGATTTTTTTTTTTGTGGTTATGTTATTGGAGAAGAGGGGCAGACTGTTTTATAATTTTATTTTCATATACTGAGGTACTCTGAAAAAGATGAACATTGGGGAAAACAAATTATTTCATGATTTTTTTTTAAAAAAATACTTATACTTTATGATTTTTAGCAGAATTCTATCATTCATTCTCCCAAAGGAAAGACTATCTTTGCTGGTTTTTCTCTCTTTCCTTTTGAGCTATGCACCTGAACACTATCCAAGTTTTCCCATTTATTTAAAGTTCATAATTTGTAAAATATTAATTTATGTGCTTTCCCTGTGTAAACTCATTTTATAAGCAGGAAGGAACTGGAATTTGGGAAATTACGTTTCTAGTTCCATGCTTAGTTTACTAGACCATGTTATTTTACTGATTTTGAACAATTTAAGTCAAAATTTCTCATCAGTTTTTCTTAAGCTGTATTATTCACTGTCAGCTCTTGATTGAACCAAGAAATGTATGACTTCACTTCTTGTCTAGAGGTGGATTAATGATACCTATTTCTTGTATAGTTAGTTATGAGAAATAAAAAATGAGGGAGAGAGCACCTGCGAGCAGTTTCCGTATAAACACTAATAAAAGCATAATATAATGGTAAATGTGGACTTTTTTGGCACTGCAGGACAATTAAATAAATTACTTGTAAGCCATTGCTTGAAAAGAAATTTCTGTTACAGAAAAATGTAGTGGTTGAGAATGTAATATTTTCTGTTTAGTTGTTTTGTCTAGTGATGATGATGAGGAGGAGGATAGTGGCAGCACTAGGAGAATGGAAAGCATTTCACCTCGTCCTGCAGATTCAGCCCGCTCCTCCCCAGCTCCTTCTACAGGAAAGGTGGAAGCAGCATTAAAGGAAAACAGTTGTGGACTAGAACAGAGAATAGGTAGTATAACAACAGATACAGAAATTGCAGTCACACTACCAAGAAAAGCAAGAATGAAAGATCAGGTACTATTTAATGCTTTGTTTAAAGAAAACAAGAATGAACTTATAAATGGAAATGTAATAAAGGCTTGTCTTGCATTGTCAGAAGTTGACTATATCTGATTGATTTTCTTATTTAGCTCATTGAATAGTATCTCTGCTTACAGAATACTGGAAGCATAAGAAAATGTTTTCATTATATTTTTACAAGCGTTCATAATGATTTGAATTATGCTTTTAACATAGATGCTTCTGTGTTGAATGTATACTCCTTAAGACTGGGCAGCCTGTCTCTATGAAACCCAAGGGCCAACTTAGTTTGCAGAAGAATGTCAGTAACAGCTGTTGCCTGGTGAGACTTTGGACATGTGAGGTTAAATATGTAAAGAGGCACTGGGAACAATAGCGGCCCTTTAAAATTAAAATACTTTGACAACTGTCCCAATTAATAACACTTATTTCAAGGATTTCATGGTGGGGCTTTTGTTTTTTAGTTGAGTGCCACTTCAAAATACGATAAACAAAGACAAAAAAATGCACCATGAGCAGACTCCTTAAGTGCTGTCAAAGGGCAGAGCTTTCACGGTATGTTAAAAACTTCACCACCTCAATAGTGAGCCATTAAGAAGAATAAATTCCCTGTGGCAAATGGTGTTGAATTAATAGTGCTGATTAAAACCATTCTTGGGTCACGTGTCCAGTTTCACTATTGTGAGTTTGGTTCAACAAGAGCATCTGATCAGATTTCCACCTCCAGTCTCAAATCCTTTGTGTTTTCCGAGTTAGAATGCTGAAGTACTGATGCCAAAATGTTCATGTTATGTTAAGATTCAGAAGCCAGTGTTCTAGTGCTGTAATTGATGAAATTATGGATGTTTATAATGTGGTGTATAATTAGTCACCGCTATCAATATAAAGCTGTGAACCTCTAGCCTACAATAAAACCGTGGGGCTAAAAGCTTGGATGATGAATAGTTTCGAATTTCAGTTTTTCTGGCATTATATGCTGGATTAATTGAAAGCGTTGTATTGTGAAGGCACTGATGTCTAAGACTTATGAAACTCTCCCACATGTTTTCCTTTTTATATCCATATGCTCCTGTTCACTAGTCTTTAAGAACCAGTTGTAACATTGGAAATTAACTGCATGTTTTAGACAAAAGTAGAAAAGAACTTGATTTTGAAAACAAGGGAAACTGATTTTTTTCAGTGAAATTTAACACAAACTTTGCATTGATTCAAGGAAGCTATCAAGAGCTGCAGGTATCTCAGTGTTTCTGTCAGATATTATAGAAGACATTTTAAGAAGCTTTGTTCATTTGTTTTTCTCTCAAAATATTAGTTCTTTACTGAAGAGGCTACTTGTATATAGCACCACTTTAATGTTTATTGTCTTAATGTTTGTCTGTGATATGAGTTTTGAGCTTTTAATAATATTTAGCTAGTCCAGAAGACACAAATGAAAAGCTGTCTTCAAGACTCCTAGGAAAATATTTTAATAACAGGGCTTTAGAGTCTCTGCCTTCTCCACTGTATTTACATAAAGCATCCAAAAGTCTATTTTGAATTACGGCCAAGGTAGGCTAGTGATTAGGGACGTCAAAATAATTTTTTACATTTAGTCTTAATAGATATATTGACTCCCTTAAGATGTTTTTCTGTGGGAGTTTAGCTGTATTTTGTAACCCGAAAGAATGTTTATTAATGGACAGGTTTATGAAACAATATAAATACCAAAGAAAAGACTAGTGTACAGAAAATCCTTTAACAAAGTAGAGCAATATAAGCAATACACAACTAAATATATTAATCTGATGTCTATCAGCCACCTTTCTTCCAGTTTAATAGGTTTTTGTAAGATTGTTCTGTTGGTAAACAGGAGACTTCATTAAGCTTACAGCTTCAGTCGGCATCTATAGACTTTCTTGAACTGGAGCCAAACTCCACATGGCCTTCTTTCAGTGTGTAGTCTTCTGACCCTGGAATATGTCCTAAGAGCATCTTAGTAGTTCTGTAGGGTTGGTTTAAGGAATTTTGATTGCGCTTATTTATTTATATTGAAGATTCTACTCCTGCTAATGTGGTGATGCACTGTACTTCAGTAATAACTCAGTGTTTTCAGTCACCAAAAAGTTAGACTAATAAAAACTGAAAGAAGAAATAAAACCACCAACACTGTGGTGTTTTTACAGCATTACTGTTTTATATAAATAAGCGAATAAAATATATTCAAAATAACCATGTTTTGCTGGGCTGCAAAGTGTTTCAAAATGATGAAAACTAAATCAGTTTTGGCAATTTTAGAAGCATTATTTGTGATTTGGAAAAGTTAACAAAATGTCTACAAGTGTCAGCTTATGTTTTTCTCTTGGATCTAGCAATAGTATCATATTCAGGTGTCCCAAAAAGTCCTTTAGGAAATCTCTATCTGCTGTACGTGGTTGAGGTGAATGCTATAGTAAGTAATCCCACTGACCAACAGAGAAGTAGCTGGAAATTTAGTCACTAGTTTTTAACAAGCTTGTTTAGCAATAAATCTCAGTGAGACATTCTGAAACCTTGAAAATTACTTTTCAGTTTGGGAACATTGTGTCTAACACTCCAATAAAACGTCGTAAAGTTATTTCTCAAGAGATTGTAACTGAGGCTGTACCTCTAAATTATCAAAATTCCTGTGAAAGTGTCATTCTGAACTGTCGAAGTATACGAATAGGAACACTACGAAGAATGGTAGTGGAACCTGTGATTGTAAGTAAACTTGTTACTTGACAAATCTCCTTCCAGTTTTTGATGGACATTGTTACTTTCTTATGTAAACGACATCATAGTTTGCCTTTGTCTGTGGAACTGTAAGTTTGTCTCTAATTTCAGAGGCTGTGATTCCCAATGAATTACATGCTAACACATACGATCTGGTTCTAGTGTTTAATAGAATCATCATGCCTGCAAAACCCTTGAAAACCCTATTTACTTGGTTGGGGGTGGGGGCTTATGGATTAGCGTGCATTTGTTAAAAAAACTGAAGGCAAGAATTACCTAAAAAAATGGATGTTGATAGGTGGGAGGAAGAAACATGTACAGGAGAGTAATTTTGCTTCTCTAGAACAATATTTTTTTTGTGTTAAAACTTCTGAGTTACACGGAGATTTTCAAGGAGGCATTGAATGTTGTGTGCAGTAAGGCAGATGAAACGCATCCTTCTTGCTGGGGTAACCATATAAATAGCAGAGGTGTTACTTGTTCTTGCCCCCGCTCTGCAAAACCCTATTATTTGATTGTCTTATGTACTGATACTGATAGGTGACATTCTCTTCTGAAGAATTTTTTTTCTCCTTATAATTTGTGATATTTTTCAGAGTATTTTAAACCTTTTCAAAAACAGAGTGCTTAGGAGCGCTCTTAAGTTTCAACAGTCAGTATGACTGAAAGAGACACTGAATAGTAAAGAATATACTTGCTTCCTTGAGTTGTGCTAAAATGTATGCATTGGGTTGTTTGGGTTTTTTTAATTTAACATTTTTATTTTAAAATTTTAATTATGCAAGTACTTAATTGAAATATGTTTACTAACAGTTAAAAGGCATTAAGTCAATTTTGGTATGGAAAAGTAGTGAAATATTATTTTGTTGTCTTCCACAGTTTTGCCTGGATTATATCAAAATACGCCTAGAAAGTCAAGAAGGTGAGAAATCTTTCTTTTTATGTTAATACTCTCTCTATATATAGATATATTTTGAATTAAGTAACTTTGTCAAAGGAATTAACAGGTGGATCATAATGAAATGTTGATTCTGGTTTTGTTATGTATGTAATAAATTATACTGGGCGCCTGTAGTCAGATAAGAGGGGAAAAAAAAAAGAGAGTATAAATTTGATCTGAACTGCCTGGTGAATAAAAAACAAAATGTTTTTGCATTCTCTCTGCCTTCTACTGATGTAAAGAAAATTCACAGAGTAGGAATTAGCAGTCCGTGGTGTGCATGCAATTAGGTCATTAGTTCTTCCCCTTCATCCTAGTTGAGGGTCTGTAGATACTCTGGTGGTGACTGGAAAAGGTTGTCTTGAAAATGGTTAACAAAAATAATAGGCAAGAGTAACCCCTGTAAAACATGTTACCTCTTTAACAGTTTATTAGTTCTTTTATTTCAGATGCATAAGTAGAGAGTGAAAATCACACAGGTGTCTGCATCTCCCTTGAAATTTTTTTCTTCTCTAGCCTATAGGTTGTCTATTTCATGTTACTGAAGGAAATACAATAACATAGTTTAGGAAATTGAGAGCTTACAACTATTGCTCTATTGGCTTTGGTTCTTTTGTAGGGTTTGCTTTGGGCCTGAAAAGCAGCTTTGCCTCCTTTTGTTAATCTTTAGTTTCCATGAAGATGCAGTCCTATCGAATTTTGCCTTTTGTTATTTATAAAAGAGAACTATTGTATTTTGTCATTATTATGTGCAAAAAGGTGTCTTACAACCTGTGAAGATAAGCATAGCCTTTGCTCAGTCAAGTATTTAAATTTCTGTTGGACCGAAAATTTAGGTGCGGAGAAACCACTAATTTTCATGCATTGAATGCATTTAAAAAAAAAACACTAAAAAGCTTAGTAAAATTTGTAGGAAATGTCTATGAACTTTTAGTCAAAACAGCTGCATCGTGAAATTATTTCCATGGGACTTGATCCCACAATAGCATAAAAATGGTGACTCATTAAATGCTGTGTTTGTTGGAACATGTAGCGCTTTTCCATTTCGTGTTTTTTGAGTTTTGCATCTGGAGGGAGATGGGTGTATTCCCAGCTAGCTCCATTTCTATTAAGTTCATAATCATAGCATGATTTGTTTTAATACAGGTAGGCATCTTGAAATAAAAATGACACCTAGTATTTTTTCTTCTTTAGATTGATTATGGTGGTCATGCTCTTTCAGGAAGAGGGAAATGTTTTGAACAGCTGTAGAAAACAGCAGTACTGTCCTGCCTTGACCTTGTTTTTGTGTGTATAAATAAATATCTGTCAAGTTCTCAAAATTTTCTCCACATCTCTTGTCAAGTTTTCTGCAACTCCCAACTGGTGTCTCAAGGACACACCTTTTTGTTTCTAATGCATAAAAAACTGTTCACATCACCTTTCATGGATAAGTCCTATTGTCTGTCTAATGTCAGTGTTACAGGAAATACTGTTCACAGGTTAAGGCGTTCATGGTGAAATGTATTATAAGATGGTTTAATGTAAAAGGATTAATAAGAGTTAAATATTCATCTGAAGAATAGAGTGTCTTCCTCTCAGGTGAAATCTGGTATGCTTCATCTCAGTGCAAATACAGTTATGAGGATTCAGAGTTTTCTCCAAAGACCACCTAGCTCATGTTTTGGCAAGAGCCTTCTATCTAGACACCATTAGAAGGACGTGTGTGCCTCAGTTCAGTGGCTTGAATCCAGCTTTTAAGTTAGGATTGTTGTTATTGTGGTCTGCCTCTGAAAGTAGCAAGTTAGGTGAAATTAATTAAGGAAAGTGTGTACATTTAGGAAGGAGAAAACTAAAGTATTACTATAGAGACTCTGGTATTACAGCATAGCCTTGGAAAGCTGTTTTGGTGTTTGTTTTAAAAACAAAGGAGAGAAGGCTCTAGGAGTCATTTAAAAACATTCTTGTAGTTACTAGCTTCATTTTCTTCTAGGTAAGTCCCTAGGGAGATAAAGGAGAATCAGTGCAAGGAGATGGGTTAGTCAGATCCACGTAGTGTATTTCTGCTGCTGTTTTCCTGATGAAATGTCAAACTGCTGTTCTGAGCAGTAAATGCTGCCCAGTCAGCTTGAAGGAAGCATGTTGCTGCTGCAGCCTGCCTCAGAGCTGGGCTGCTTCTTCCCAGCTAGTGGGACAGGGGTATCGGAAGGTTTAGAAGGAAGGGAGAGCTGCTTTGATCTGCAGAAGCTGTGGTGGCCACCAATTCCAGTCTGCAGCCAATGGATGCTTTGCTTTGGGTAACTGTTTGCCCTGTCTTTACGAGCAGCAGACTCCTTTCTGGCAGGCACAGGGGTGTGAATTCAGTTGCCAACAAGAAGGAAGGATGTAGAGGACTGCTGCTGGACATTGGCTGCTAAATGCCAAGAGGAGGATAGGGGAAACAGTTTTAAAATTAAAAAAAAATAGGATGGGGGGTGAGGATGGGGAAAGCACTCCCTCCACTAATAATAAGAACCTCTAAAATCTAATACTAGTAAGATAGAAAGTAATGGTGTGTCTTTTATGTCTTTTTTTTTAATCATATGGTTTTATGTAATTATGTTCAGGGTGATGCAAATTAAACTCCTTATGCGGTAATCGTTTTACTAACTTTTACGTACCATCTGTCTGGTCATGAAATATTTACTAGAATTTAACTTAAGAAAGGCCTTAGACTTTTCATTAATTCCCTGCAGTGTCTCCTCCCTTTTACAGGGAAAGGGGGAGGAAACGGACTTTATGCATTGATTTTAATTTATTAGAAGGACTTGTGCTGGCTCCATTTCTCCTTCTATCCTGTCTATGTCTTGTCCCCTAACTAAGAGGATATAGTTTTCCTGCTGGAGGCTGCCATCAAGCACGTGGTAGAACAGTGGACGCTGCAACTAACTGAATCTTTAAGTGACTACCATTAACCAATTTCCTGATCTAGAAACAAGTACTGGCATTGAACTTCTGGGTCTTTTCACCAAATTTGAAGAACTTTGTTTTCACACATTTTTCCTTCCATTTGTGTAATTTAATAAAAGCTGTAAAATACTCAACATTGGCACTACCAGCATCAGATGTAGCGTTAAAAATCTACCATGTTGCTGACATTTCCCTTTGGTAGTTAACTGAGAGCAGTACCTTATTTTCCTCAGGCAATCAGATTGTTTCTCTGCATGTGTTTATTCTCCTCTTAATTTTTAAGTTATTTTTCGTAAGGAAACATGGTCAAAGATAAATCTACAAAGAAAGTTTTAGAAACATATTGTAAAATGTGTTATTTCAGATTGTCACTAGAAATGCTGGTTTTTATGTGGAATAAAAACTAGATTAAAATTGGTGAGAAGAAAACAGTGTGTTTCTGATTCCTTTCCTGAAAGGTGACAGCGGAGTTCAGTCCGTCTTTTAAGATATTAACAGATGTCACTTCCTGGGCATGTGTTAATTTAAACTTCTAAAAACTTTCTTAGAAGTTAATAAGCACATACTGATTTCTTGTTAAAATCAAGGAGGAAATTGTAAAAGAAGCTTGCCTGTTTTTACTATTATTTAATATAATGTCATTATTTTCTTCTAGAATCAGAAAGTGATATCCGAGAGATTAACCTGAAAACTTCAGAACTTACCAAATGTGAATGGTGTAGCGTCCGAAAATTACCAGTAGTTTTCCTACAAACAGTACCATCAACCTGTAGTAGCCTGAGAGACCAGCTGAAAATGAGTAAAGATAATGTCTGGTACGAATGTAAAGGAGACAGTAAGTAAAATTATTTTAGTCTACTATTCCACTTTAAATTGTGTTTTAATGTTTTGGATCATGACTGAAGGCACTAAAGAATAAAACTGGCATCATTGGCTGGGGCAGGTGTAGTGCTTTTGCAGACATGATCATCCTCCCAGGCTGATGAGGAGTACAGTTCAGAACAGCTTGGCAAAACTGTAGTCTTCTTTTTGCCCAGACACATGCTAGTTACATCATCTAGTCAGTTCAATATAACTCTTTTCCACTAATATTTGTACTGAATGAAAGCAAGCTGGTTTGTTTAGCTTTTCTATATGGACCTTTACATTTATTGACAACTTTTGGTACTTCTGCTTTCTGGGCTGTTCTGCTTACGGGCCTTAGTTTCAGCAGAAACTCGTGTGGGTTGGCTTGGGGTTTTTTCCCATATGCTTGCAGTGATGTGATATAGACAAATACCTGCTTGGAAAACAAGTGGATTGTCTTCATGTATCTTAAAATTAAGTTTAATTTCAACATAGTTTTCCTCAAGATCTAGCATCTTAATATGCACACTGTTTTTCAAATTAGCATAGAGTCCTCTTCCCCTTAAATAGGCTTTTCTTGAGGTTAAATTTTGTGGTTATTTGTACTTGTAAATGGGGGAAGAATGCTTTCAACAATCTTAGAACTGCGTGCTTCCAACATATAATACTGTTACAATAACCTTATTGACCTCCTAGAAAAAGTATGAGGTGTAAAGAGTACTGTAATTGGAGAGCGTGCAGGGGAGAGAGAGATAATCCTGGGCGCAGGCATTAGACCCCAGGTGAGCCCAGGAGTTCACAGGTGAAAAAGGAAAAGCTTCCTGAGTTGTCTGGATAAGAAATCCCTCCCTTTCCATATCTCTCAGCCTTTCTCCACCCAGCTTTTCTCTCTGATGCTGTGGCTCTGAGCTAGTTTTTCATCTGTTTTATTGTACTTGATACTTATGAGGACTTCGTGATAACACAGTTGCTTTTTGCTTTGTGAGCAATGAAATTTAAATCTGCTTCCATAGCTGTGTAAGCAATTGTGTGTAGATGCCTAGTTCTCAAAATAGGAACCCAAAATCCAGTTAAATTCCGTGTGTGCAGTGAATTAGGAAACATGCTGAAGAATTATTTTTCACAACAGTTAGCATGCTGGGTTAAGAATAACCAAAAGGAATGGCTATGCATGTGTCTGAAACTCCTCTTACAGAAAAACAGGTCCCAGCGGCTCTGAGTTAGCCAGCTACATGAGACTGGGATTTGTAGCCTGAATCTTATTCCTCTGTGTGACTGCCTAAATAATTCCTCTTAGGGCAACTTGTTGCTTTTTTGGTTTTGGGATGTTGTGAGCAGTTGGTATTTATGCAACAGCTGATTGATCCAACTCACATTCTCCAACTTTTGGTAAAGGTGTAGGCTTACCTGTTGAAGCTAAGCTGCTGTACCAAAAGAAATACAAGACTTATTAGAGCTAGCAAGAGTAAGCATGAGAGAGCACCTGATGGTATTCTGCTTGCAGAATGTTCACTGGGGGAGAGCGGTTCTGGTTTGTTTGTTATAGGACCTGAAAGCAGGGCTTTGCTTTCCTAGATGGTGAGATCCCTTTACCTGTGTAAGGAGATGAAGATTTTGATTACTGAGACATTTTAAATTCCTTTCCTTGTTCAGATGTATACTTTTTAGAAATGAAAGCTGGTTGCCAGTGAATCAGAGATCCTTAAGAGATTTCTGTTTCTACAGTAACAGAAATCTGATCAGAGAAAAATAAATTTTTCTTTTGTGAAATTGCCATTACAGGCTTTTGTACTTACTTACCCAACAATACATGCCTAAAATCAGTAAGAGTAGTTTTGTTAGAACTTTGGGCTTCTAATATGTGGCATACAGTTTGTATCCACTTTTTTAAAAAGCATCATGCTTATTTTCCCATTTAAGTCTGGAAACAGTTGTCTCAGAAGTGTACTTTTTTGCCCCCTCAGTATTCTATTCAGTTTAGTTTCTAAGCAGCGGTTTAAGGTTTGTTTCCTAGTTGCTAGCTACCCCGGTAGTAAAGTAGTATTTTTTTCAACCTCTCACTGTTTCTGACAATCTCTATTGCCTGAAAGAGCTGATATTTATATGCCAGTGCTGTATATCTGTGTAAAAGTAATTCTTATAGACTGTTTTAGCTAAAGGGCTGGGAACCTCTGGGCTTACATGCTGTAGTGACTTTAATATGTAAAATTTTCAAAAAGCAATAATGTTTTATAGTGTATTCTTCTAGGATCAGGACACACCATGAATGTACCTGAATCATGGGGTCTCACATACTGTTTTTTCATTAATTTAGTATATGCTGTCTTAGTTCTCTCTCTTTTTTTTTCCTTCCCCTTTTGCAATCACATCTATTTGAAAGTAGGAGAAAACAAGGCTGAAACCTTTTAAAATAAAACACCATGTAGAAGTTGACGGGGTTAAGTACATGAAAGCCATTTTCATAATAAACGTTGAGATCACAAAAGCCCATCTACATTCTTGACACGGTTGTTCTTTTCTAATAAAGTTCCACAGATGAATGTAGTTTCATTGATTTTTTTTTTTTTTTTTTTTTTTTGAGAGAGAGCTGCTCTAGACTTCTTAGTGTTTACCTGGCATAAATTATGGCAAGGGGTTTCCCTATATAGAGAAGAAATTATGCTGAACACATAATTTCCGGAATTGTATTGAAACAGTAGGATAGGAACTGTAATAAGAAAAAGGAAGTATTGATTACAGAGTCTTACTGTCAGTAAGCAGAGAAGCTGTTATTTCAAAATATGTTTTGGCTTTGCATTCAGCATCTTTTAAAAATCTATCAGGTGTAATAATTAACATTTCTATATTAAGGTAGAAGTTGAATGCACTCTTTTTGCAAATGTAAGTAGAAGGTTCTGGTAGTTAATCCTTCAGTCTGTCTGCATACATGTGATTTACTCCTTGTATACATTGTCAGCAGTGTGTACACCTCTTGGCTCGCGGTTGTTTAAATCTGTTTATAATTGTGACATATTTTACTTTGTTTCTAAATGAATAATTTTCTCTCTGCTTTTTTGTAGGTCAGGAAGAACAGTACATCATTTTGATTTTTGAAACTGGTCTTGATCCTCATGCAAACTCAATATTTGAAAAAATTATTACTGACATTGGTATTAGAAATAATATTTCTGACTTCTTCGTGAAAATTTCCTTTGAAGAAGCCAATGGCAGGCTTGTTGCATTTACTAAGTGCTTGGAAGACAATTCCAAAGGAAGCCCATCTCACAGAGAAAACAAAATCAAAAATGTAATTATGTTTTATTTTAGAACAAAGTCATTATATTATTTGGGTTACAAATACACTAAAGATAGTGTGCTAGTCACTAGACCAAAAAAAAACCCCAACAACTTCTGCAGGCTTTTATATGAGGATTCCCAGACTGGTCCATGGTGGGTTATGAGACTCTGGGAAATAGTCTGTGCATTCATAGTGCTTTTTAGTGTGTTTATTTTGATCGTAAGGTTGTACAAAGGTCTACAAGTAAAGCTGTCATTTGAAAGTTTTTAAGGGACAAGAAATTTTTACTGTAATTAGACAACATAGTTGTTTCCAGATTCATCTACTGGTAAAATGATAATATTTTCAACAAGAAATTCTGTTGCAGTGTTGTAGTTAAATTTAATTAGTGATTTCTTTAAACAAAATTACCTCTTAAAGAATTTGAAAGTTTTGTGGCTCTGCAAGAAATGAGTACAGACCCAAGTGTAATAAATGAACTAGGAAAAAAAACAGACTGAAGTCCTTCTCAGAAGCAATGGATGTTACACCGCTGGACTTCACCAAGCTTCATTACCTTTTTGGTAAATCTGAGCACAGTATCCAAATTAATATTGATTTTATTCTTTTAAGGTTGCTTCTGAGTCCAAAATGCAGCAGCGAAATAAACAGTTACCGTATTTTGATGATGATGAAGAAATTGGAGAACCACATACAGTATTCATTGGTCCTATAGAGAAGTAAGATTTTTCTCTTTGCCCTGTAACAATTCTCTGAGTTTTTTGGCTTTTCATATTTATTATTGAATGTATTTTTCTTTTCAGGTTGATAGTTTATCCACCTCCTCCAGCTAAAGGTGGTATTTCTGTGACCAATGAAGACCTCCATTGTCTAAATGAAGGAGAATTTTTAAATGATGTTATTATTGATTTTTATTTAAAGTAAGTTTTGTTTCAAATCAGATTTTAGTCGTCTCTTACTTGGCAACTTGAAAAGTTCTGACATTAAAAATTCATAGGTCAGTTGATAACACTTGTTCTCCAACTATGTATAGCTCTAATTTTAAAGGTCATTTTGTATTTTTTGCAAGAAATTTTTGTTCCTCTCCTATCCTGCATGACAGTGACATTGTTCTCACTTGGAAGAAAGGTTCTTTAAAATTTCTTAGCACGTGAAGAGGAATTTTAACTGCAAGGAATAAAAAGGCACCTTTCTAAGTTCAGTTGTTTTTTTTCCCGAGTATTTGTGTTCCCTGGAATTTGATTTGTTTTGATTAGCATAATACATCAGTTAATTTTTTGATGTCACTGATGCCACAGATGTTAGAAGCTTATTAAAATGTTACATGCTGATGTGCTTATGCTACGCATAATGTGTGTATAATTTTCAGTCTATTGAAATATTTTAGAAGTGAGAAGAAAATTGGTGCATTGCTTTGGGAGCATTTTGAGATTTAGTGGCTCAGTTACAAAATACGGGTCTTTCCTAGACAGGTCATATGTAATAAACTCACTGAAAACTTGTTTTCCTGCCATTATGTAAAAATAAATACAACAGCAGCAGAACAACTTGTTGATTGATTAGAGCACTTAATACCTTGAAATATTGACACAGATATTGCATTAGGGAGTTCAAGTGGTTAGTTAGCTGTAATATTCTTACAGCTATTTTGTGAAAGGCTGCAACAGTTTGGTGGGGAGGTAGCACTGTTGGCAGTCCTTTTTACTCTGGTGATGAATTTTTCATATTTTTTTTAACTATTTAGGTATTTGGTACTTGAAAAACTGAAAAAAGAAGATGCTGATAGAATACATGTGTTCAGTTCATTCTTCTATAAACGCCTTAATCAAAGAGAAAGAAGAAGTATTAATGAAACTTCAAACCTTTCGTAAGTCTGTCGATAAGTCAGTTTTATTAAGAGCTAAGTACAGTGAAGACTACAAGAACAGATGCTTTACAGAGATAAAATCCTTACAGACAATATTATACCAACAGACCTCTAGGAGGCATCCAGACCTATAACAAATGTAGAATTTGCCTTGAAAATCTTAAGCTGTTAAGGTGAAAATATCTGGAGAAGTAGTCTTTCAATTAAAATAAGCTTCCCTGCAAATAATATGTTGGTTTCTTCTTGTAGAATACAACAAAAACGACACGGGCGAGTAAAAACATGGACACGGCATGTTGACATTTTTGAGAAAGATTTCATTTTTGTTCCCCTTAATGAAGCGTAAGTAAACATACCTTTTTATCACATTTGATAAAGGCTTAAGCTTCATAATTCTAAAATTTAAAGTTATTTTATAGTGTGAATAGAAGTTAAAAATTAAGAGAATAAACATCTTTTTCCAGGAGATGAAAAACGAATAGTAATATAAGACCTTTATGTGCACTCTTGTAGTATAAGTAGTATCAGATAATATAAAGACTGAGCAAAAATGAACTTTTCTGAGTCCTTTTTTTAGGCATTACCTGTTCTCTGGAGTTCTTTTTTCTAAGCTGTTGTCGATGATAACTTTTGGACTTACCTTTTTTAGTCCTTACTTTTTTCTTTTAATGAGATCTCTTTGGTATAGATGAGGTCATCCTTTAGTTACAATAAACCTATATCGGACCAAAATGCAACTGAAAATCTCTACTGCCCTGTATTGGGATCGTTATGCTTTTCCTTTATATCCTTTTGTCCTGGTATTTTTTTTGGGTCAGGAAGCAGACTGGTAGCATTCTAATGGTTGTTAAGGACTTCTTATGATGCTTGCATTCCTTAAGATCAGAGCAAGTTGTCACAAACACATTTTTACATTTCGCAAAAAGAATCTAAGCAGTCCTTAAGCCAGAATGTTCAGGAAAGTTAAACTACTGCATTTTAAAAATACACAATAAAAGCATAAAGTAAGGACAGAGAGGAGATTTGTAACTGACATCATAGGCATACCTAACTGATCTTTTGAAAATTAAGAATAGGGTTTTTTTTGTTTTGCTTTTAAATTAAAAGCTCCCCAAAGAAATTTATCTAGATACCATGCCATTGTGCAGTGGGAGGAGAATTTCTGAATCTTCTCTTTTCCCACCTCCCCTGCAGCTGAATTCTGAGGCTAGCTGTAGAGAGGGAGTTTTGAGGTAACTGACCATAGATCTGTCTTTGTTATGAAGTCATAAGTAAATCCCTGAGAAAGCTGTTCACAAGCACTGACTTCAGATTTTGAGATACTACGACATCTGTACAGCCATGGGAAGACAGCCAGTGCTTAGGTGATGAAAATGACTCAGGTGTAAGATATGCCTCCTGTCTACTGCAGACTTCATCCTTGTCATCCCTCTCCTCCGAAGCTTTAAGTATTGAAACTCTGAAGTGTCTGTCATTTAACTTTTAGTTGCCTTAGAGCTTGTTATATATTTTACTTCTCGCCACCCTCTCTCCTGTCATTCACACATCCATGTTGGCTATGCATAGGAGAAATGAGACTGATCATGCTGCACATACCAGACAGCATGACTTAGAAGTCACCTGAGAACAAAAATAAATATTCTGTGGTTTTACAAGAATTAGTTACATTGCTAGTAACTTAGCACATAGTAGTTTTCACTGTCTTGTTCATTTACTGTTAAGCGACGAAAGCAACATCTGCTTTAGCAAGTAGTGCAGCTCAGTAGGAGTGAATTTGCAGAACAAAATAGTTTGAACTGAAGGCATGATGGTCACACCATGTGTGGGTTGGAGATTTTGCTTTGGACTAGCTTGGTCTCATGGACTCATCCAGTAGCGATTAGAGCATGAAAGTGTACTCTTGGTGTGCATCTTTCATCTGGAAATTATCCTGTTCACACTTTTTGGAACTGTCCTTCACTGTGAACTGAAACTTGGTAAGTGGTGATAGTAGGACATTGGTTTGCAAAAGGGCTTTCCTGATATGTACAGTAAGAACATTGCAAAGCAGAAAAAAAAGCAAAGTATCCAGGGAGATGAGAAAGCGGTGGTTTGATGGGGTGGGCAGGGGGAGCAGATTTGTGTTTTATTGGTTTTGACCTGCCTTCTGGCAAGGAAACCGTAAGTTAGATATTCTGTATTTCTAGTTTTAATTTATTGTTGTTAGCTGCTAGTATTTTTGTGGTAATTTATTGTTGTTAGCTGCTAGTATTTTTCTTGGATGCACCTTGCTATTCTGTCTCCCCTCAAACGTGTCACTTCCCCCATCCCCCAAAGCCCAACCCTCAGTTTTGAGGAACAAAAAGCTTTCTGAGGGGAGATGCTAACATATTTAGGAAAGAATCAGTGACTCGAAAGTTAAATACTCCCATTATGATGAGTAATTGGTATTGCAGGACATGGAGGAGGTTGGGGAGATACGTGGGGAAGAACACAAAAACCAGCAAGTGTGAAGGCTTCTAGGCCTCTATCCTAGTAGCAGAGCTGTTATTGCTAAGTGTCTCCTTCCTCATATTGCCGTGACACAGAGGAATAGCAGGTTTTACCTGCTATTATTTGACTGCTCTTTTCCATATATTCTTGTGTTTCAAAATGGGTCAAGAGCGGAGAACTGCAGTTGTCTTAACTTTTTTCAGTCAAAAAAATATTTTCTATATTTGTGGTGCTGATTTGTCTGTTAGTTGACTTCTTAATCTCCAGTAAGTCTTTCAGATATGCAGGTCTTATGAAGGTGGTGGGCTGGGACCTAACATCTGTAGTAAGTTGCAGCTTTTTCAGAAACTCCCTTCTGTGACTTCTTTTCTGTTATGTAATTTCCCCACCCTCCTGTTCCTCACTTGCAAAATGAGGACTGTCACACTTTGTGTTGACAAGAATGGAGATGATATATGTTCAGCAGAATATAACTTCCAAATACTTGGTGTTTAGCTGTCTAGGTTGGGTTTTTGTAATTGCGGCATTGCCTCATAACTTCAAGGGATTAGTGAAAATGGTAGGACAGAGAATCACTGGTGAGGAGGGAGAGACAGTTAATGCCTGTGGTGCATACAGAGCACAGTACATGCCATTCTATGTGGTTTTTGGAGAACCTGGTTTTCAGAATTTTTTCAACATGCCTTTGGCTGATCATCTGTATGCCCAACCTAATATAGCGTAGTAAGGCTTATATCATCCACTTCTCTTCCATCAGTTTATTCCTTGCCTTCATAGGCTATGATCTTAGATACAGCCTTGAGTTGTCTAGGCTCTCCCAGTGTTTGCAGCTTGACTCATTGCAGCACTGCAGGTGTTTTTCAGGAATTTGCCATGTGGCTTCATGCTGGTAACTGGTCCTTGTAAACAGATCTTTCTGTATGTGATACAACAGCAGATGAAAGGTATGGAAGAGTTTCTTCGGTTCCAGTGAAAGATCTGCATTCATTGTTATTTATAAAAGGTCTCAAACCTTAATCTGTGACAAAATTAGTCTCATTGAGAACCAATCTCAGAGTTGCTTTTGCTTCTTTGTCTTGAATTAAATAGTATGTGGAACAAGTTATTCTAGGACTTGATAAAACTTGAGAGCTTCTCTTGTGTTGTGGGAATGCTGCTAGTGGTTGCTCCTGAAAACACTTCTCCTGTGTTGCCTAGAATGATGCTTTTATTTTTTCTTTTAGGACACAGCTATTTATTCTGGCATCTGGCTTAAGAGTACATTCTAGAAACAAGTTGTCAAACTGCAGTAGCTGGAGGTGGGCAGGAAGAATCTAGGGAAGAATTAACCTCAGAACAATATGGCTGATTTAACCATGACTGCACCAGTGTCCTTTGGCAGAACAGTCCTTTTTGTTCAAGTCTCCAATGGAAATAGATTGTTCTTTTAAAAGTTACAAGCTATTTTCTTTTAGATCCAGGTTAATATGCTAGCCTCTTTACATAATTGGTACATAAAGCCTATATTAATAGAGCACAAAAATTCCAGGGTTTGGCAATATGTAATATATTCATTTACTAGGTGTGGTGAATCACTTAAGACAGAATGCCTCCATACTTCACATGCTGCTTTCAAAGGCCACTTGCTTTAACTGCCATTGAGTTTTGATGGAATTTAGGCTTCATAATCATCTGATTAATTTTTAATATATCAGACATGCATTTTTAGCTATCGCTTTTTCTTTCTTCTAAAACATTTTGAAATGTGGCTTCACCTGTATAATACATAGCTAGGTTCTGTTTTGTTGTTTGCTGTAGGGAATCAGAGAACCTTCAGAATATTTCTAAATCAGGTCAGTCAATATCTACTTGCAGTGCCTCAATGCCTGAATTTGCTGCTGCTCCATTTCTGATTGAGTGGCAAGTCAGTGAAGTCTGAAGAGGCAAGGAGATAAGGAGGAAACTGGGGCCAAATTTATTTTGTGTTGTGGGATATAACTATTTTTGATCCTGAAAGGGTTAGAATGTCAGTTCTGTGAAGAGTGAGGAGGACAACAGAGTCTTGGTGATGGCGTTACAAACACTCTTTTCTCTCCGTTTTTAATTCACTGTTGACAAGATTTATTTCAAAATGTGAAGTGTCATATACAATTGGAAGATCTCACAGGTGGAACAATATGGGCAATTCAGCTATACTCTTAGATCTGACTACTTGTGTTGCTAATTCTGAAATACTAGAAACCTTTATACAGCCATAAAACACGAACTCTACCAATCTCTAATTAATGCAGTGATAAAGAAAATGTTAAAAAAGAAATAAGCTTTAGTTCTTCCAGTTCTTCCCCAAGAGATCCCCAGAAGGGAAAGAATGTATAAAGTTTGAGAAAATTGAAATAAATGTTTAGACAGGGCCTGTTTTCAACTAACTGCATCATATTAATGAATTTGTTGGTGACTACTTGCATGGACTGATCTTACCTTTAGAGGAGACTGTGAAAGCTTAAGTAAAACCTGCTTAGAAAAGTGAACAGCTATTACAATCTATCTTTGATAACTCTGGGGGACAGGGTCTGGTTTTTTGTGTGTTCGCATGCACTCAGTGTTTTGTTTGCTTTTTATCAATTCAAGGTTTAACCATGAACATTAATGCAACTGCCAGTTTTTAATGTATTTTTTCCTTTGCAGTGCCCACTGGTTTCTGGCTGTCATCTGTTTTCCTGGTTTAGAAAAACCCAGATACGAACCAAATCCCCACTATCATGAAAATGCTACAACACAGATAAAATCTGCCTCTTCAGATGGGGAGAGCAACACACCATCTCCTTTGCCAAATGAGTTAGATGCACAAAACTCGCCTTCCAAATCCACAGCAAAGAAGACGTTGACCAAAAAGTATAATACAGCTTTAATTGACCCAAACACTGAAACAGAGGACAGTGAGTCCTCATGTTGTAGAAGAAGTCCTTGCAGGGGAAAAACTGCTTTCAGAAAACTAAATCAAATAGACAGTGATGTGGAAGAACCTAACACTGTGGAATCAGTATGCCATAAACTTGACCATAGGACTCCAGATGAAAATGGTATACAGGGTGAATTCACAACTGCTAGCCAATCTATGGGTATGTAATTGTAAAAATATCCTTATTTTAATGAGAAATTTGGATATTTCACATCTGTTACTACTTTTGCAGTTGTGTAAACTTCATACTTTGAAAATTTAATATGTGGCTGAAGTTTGAGTGCTTGGGATATCAGTAATTTATAGCCATTGCATATAAAATGTTTTTTGTGGCTGTTGACATAACTCCCATGGCATGAGGCTGGAGATAAAACACTGTTTTCCTAAATCAAATTAATTTTTGCATTTGAGTGACCTCTTTTCACACAAAATCATTTTGTAGATATCACTTTGCAACACTTAAGACTGTAATTGTTAAGGAAAGAATAATAGTTGACCATGGATCCTCATAATGTATGAGCATGGGGGAGCTGAATTAAGATTGTGTGAGCAGCCTTAATTACAGTGTCTTCTAGCATTTCAGGTTTTGCTTTAACATCATCAAGTTATCTAATGTCTTGATAGAAGGTATGTAAAAAGACTGAGAATAAAATAATAACAACAAAAAAATTTCTCTCACATGCCCTCCATGCTACACTTAGAGAAGCTTTCTCCATGCATTGCTGCTTTGGAGGCTGATTTCAGTGATCTGGAACAGCGTTTGTACCAAAGTGAACAAAGGGGCTGACATACTTTTAAAGGCAGATGAAGGAAATGATTGTTTTCTCTGCTCACTGCAAGGTTTGGATCCCCTTGAGTAAAAAACATCTTGTCATGCAAAAACTTTTACTGTAGTCACCAGTAGTATGCCTACTGACTTAATTTATGCAGTAAGTAATTGCATAGCTTATAGTACAAGATCTGAAAAGATTATCAATCATATGGTCTAATTTGTATACTGCAGGCCATTATAACGTTAATACCTTTGTAGGTATAAACACTCTCCTACTTTCTAATCTAAATTTATTTGTGATAACATTGTCACTTCTCCTAGAGGTCTTGCGGGGTTGTGGTGTAGATCTGCTCTCATTTGAATTGATTTTTTCCTTTTATGTGTGGTCGTTACTGTGTATGATATTGCTGCTCTATGATATGGTCTCATGTGTCTTGGATGCTGCTACTGTTACTTGGCTGTAATTAGTTGGAATGTAGTTTATGACATTTTTTTGCTAGCATTAAATTTCTTTTTTTTTATGGCTGCATTATATTGGTGGCTGATGGTCATTCTGCTGCTGAGTAAAACACTCAGACTCTTGCTCAGCTATTGCAGATGATGCACCCTTTCATTAATGCATACGTTCTTATGGGTCACAGTCCTGGTTTAAGGGTGAGACTCAATTTGAGATTGACATTAAGCATATGTTTAGGCAGGTAAATTTAGGTGCACTGTGTATCTAAACTTCTGTTTCAACCAGATGGAAGATGGGGTTCTGCCCAGCCTTCAGCTGTTGCTCCAGAAGGGTGTGGGTCTTGACTCTTGACTCTGCCAAATCCATACATATGTCCTGGGTAGCCTAAGATATCAAAAGACAGCAGCTGCCTCTTTGATAGTATAGTCAATGAAACCAAGAGACCTCCTCTTCTCACCCTAAAGCAGACATAGAACAGCTGTTCAGCTGCTCTCATTATGGTCTCCACTTAACATTTTGAGACCCTAGATGCCCACCATATGTGGGACCCTAAACTCAGACTAAATCCTGGTGTTGGACTTGTAAATCAGTAGGAGTTGATACCTAAATAACTTTGAGGAAATCATCCAAAATATTTTTTATTATTAATAATAACATTATTATTCTACTAATCCCCTTTTAATTGTTCAATTCTTGTATGAGATGTGATTCTTCCAGATACCAATTTTTATTTTTTAGGAATCTCAGCGATAAGTCACATTAGTATATGGCCTACTTCTTGTGCTATGGTCTTTTCAAAAATACCAAGTAAGACTAATTCCCAAGTTTGTCCCCATGGAACTCCACTGGTAACCTCTTTCCAAAGTGTTACTTCAACTTTTCTGTTGAAGTATTCTCAAATGCAGGTCTTGTCAATTTTTTCTGTTAGATAGTTCATTGCCCTGTTTACTATTCTTATAGAAAACCTCATTTTCTTTAATAAGTAATATGCCCTCCAGCAACACCATAACCAACACTTTTATTTTTGTGATTGCTTTGATATATTACCTAGCCCTTTTTTAGGAAAAGTTTTCTTACGAAAAGTTCAGGTTTTGCTAGCATGAGTTGTACATTTTTCACTTATTTCCAAATACTTTATTATTTCTCCCCTGAAAATCTGTTCTGAAGTTTTGCGTGACGGTATAGTAAGACTAGTGAGCCTGTAGCTGTCTGTATCCGCTTCTTTCACAGGTGTAGCTATAACATTCATTATTTTTTATTTCTTCTGATGCTGTTTCCCAAGTGGCTAAATATGTAGAGGGGGTAGGGAGTGAATTTACAAATAGTCTTTTTATGTAGCAAACAGTGAAGTTTCACAAGCATTTCTAAGCTGCTGCTCCCAGGAGAGCTGATCCTGCATTCTGCCCTCCCTACCTTGTTCCCAAGCTGCCTTTTCCCTTTTATCAGCACAAGTCTTTATATAACTGTGCAGCAAATCTGATCAAGGAACTGATTCAACTGATTATTAAAAAATAGCGAGCTTGTGACTGACTTTCTCAGTTTGGTCCTCTGTGTGTGGATGTATTTGGTGTCACGGAAGGAACCAGCTAGGGATGGGAATAAGCAGTTATATTAGGGACCAAATGAGTTTGCCCCTTTTGGTAGCGGTACCGATTTATACTATTGTAAAGACTTCACGGAACTACGGGGTAATTTCATGGTGGGTTTTAGTCTAGGTCTTTTAGAATTTTTTTAGTAGTTTCACAGAATAAGGAACAGTTTCTGCTGTGTTACTTAGAACTTTTCACTTTTCTTCATATGCATGAATAAAATACTATGTAAGCTGTATCAGTTATTGTGAGCAGTGCTGATCAAATCTGAGGTATGTAAAATAAGTTTGGTCTTCAGCAATGACGTAGTATTTGATGTTTAAATATACTACTGTCTGTGATTGATACAGATGGATTGCACAAAATCAGGCTAAACTATAGTGAAGACTCAGCTGATGGCAGTAAACTAAACGAAGATGAGCTTATAGATTTTTCTGAAGACCAAGATAACCAGGTAAAGAATTTAGCAATTTTATTTGGGAAATGTGAATGGTTGTGTTGTATTTTGAATGGGAAGCTTAAAGGCCGTATACGCATTTTAATTGTGCATTGTCTACAGCTAGTTATCTTTACAAGTGTCAAATCCAAAGCACTGGTTACCTACAAAAATTTGCAGATTAGCTGACAGGAGAGGATTGTACATTTGTTCATTAAACTGTTTAATAGAAAACTGCTGTACTGAACCTGCACTTAATTTTGAGTCTTTTGCATAGTGACAATATTACACAATGATTTTAGTGGAAGCTCTGAAAGTCAACACCTTTCTTTCATCTCCCCCACCTCCATGTTAATCTACCAGACCCAAGAACAAGTTACTCTTCTTTCAGGTCCATTTCCTGGACATAAACAGACACATTTATAAGTAGGTGCTACTTTGCTGTTTTGTTTCACTGGTGCTTCTCCTAATCAAATTTAAACAACATGGATTTATAATCAAGCAGTGTTCTTGTTCAAATTGGAAGACGTTTAGATTTAGAGCTGTGGAAAGACTGGTCATTAAAATGTCCTTTACTGACTCGCTACGGGGTATGAGGGCATTATTCCATAGTCCTGTTGCTTCTACAGCGTAAGTTCAATGTGAGCAAGCTAGAAGTTACACATTTACTCTTCCTAATTGGCCTTCCTGTTCATGTTCCAGGTGTGTGACTGCAAGTTGTCCAAAATAAAGAATCGGAGGCTATTAAATATACAGTCTAGGAAATACCTGTTTTTCACCTTTGAGTCCAGGACAAACAATTTTTATCCAAAGTCTGCAGCTATTTGTAATCGCTTCCAAATAGTATGTATATACGTGCACACATATAAAAGCTCCACTTCGTGTTGAATCCTAACTATGCTTTTCGTACAGCCTCAACCCACCTCTCCTGTTGTGGCACTTACCCAAACATTCTGTGATTCTCGCCTGATGGAAGCGCCTTTCTGTCTATTTTGTAGCAGTTAAGTGTTCCCTGAAGATGGAGAGTGACTAGTAGAGTGCTTCCAGTCTGAAATACATGGCCTGAAGGCAGGGAAGAAAGCTCATGGCCAGATGTGTTCCCTGACAGGAGAAAAAGATGCCAAGTTCTCTGGTTGCAGCATAGCTTAGAACTTAACTCAGGCTGAACCTGGCACTGATACCTTCTCAAATGCACAAAGCAAGTCTAGAAATGGTAGAGCATGACAGGCTTAGTGCACCTTCACGTCTGCCAAAAATGGAGTTGAGGCTGCAACAGAAACAAGTGTACTAGGAACTAGGCAGTGGTTTTTAATACAATAGCATCTTCATGGCATAGCGTGAGGATTTCGGTCATAGGATCCTGCGTGTCAGTGAAGTGTACATAGTTCTCAGCAAAAATTTCACAAATCACATAGATGTGGAAGTTCCCATTCTTGGAAAGCATCTCTTTCCCTATAACACAATGATCTATGGTAGTAATAGTGAACTGAGTAGAAGGGTAAGAAACCATGGCTCATTGGGTTACTTGTAGATACAAGAACTTTAGTGGTTTTCTTCATAAAACTTCCATGTCCTTCATAGCAATCAATACTGAAATGGAAAGGTCAAAGGATATTCCCAGGTTTGTAGCATGACTGGTTTTGCAACCTGTGATATAGAATATCATGGTGGTTTTATTTTCCCTTGCCCTAAGAACCAAGTTGGTGCATTCTGGAGCAAAGATCAAATTTTACTTCTGAGTTCATTGCAGACTTTGTTGTATTTAATCTAGAAGACAACATACATGAAACCACCAAGCAAGTTTCCAGTAATCATTAGCAAGGAAAGGATTAATAATTTAGATTATAATCAAATACTGGAGATGCACATCTTTTAAGCCTGCAATGCTTTGAAAATGTCAGTTGCAGCTTTTTATAGTTTCAGCAGTGGTTAAACAACTAGTACTGTTCACTGCGTGTTGTTCCAGCATGGATTTGAGAAACGCTGTGACTGAAAGTTGGTAATGCAAACTTTACAAGCAATGAATTGTTTCAGATTAAAGTTTCTTTATTACACTTATGTTATTGGTCTTGAATAAAAATGGTAAGTATAGCAATAACTTCTTTTGCATCTGTTTGAAACACAATATTAGCTTTTAAACACCTATAAACATGTTGCTTCTGTAGGAAGACAGTAGTGACGATGGCGGCCTTGTAGATGATAACTGTAATTCAGAAATGGGACAATGGCACCTGAAGCCTACTATCTGCAAACAGTAAGTATTAAAACAGTTAAAAAGGAAATTTCATACAAGTTTATAAAATTTAAAAGACAGCAATTAAGGGAAATGTTCATACAAACACTTTTATCAGCATGAAATCAGCATTTGAGAGAAAATTTGATATACTTTGTACTATCATCATCTTCAGTGAGCAGAAAACTTAATGAATAAAGCTATGAGCAAAATAATAGCTTTTTGGGTTTCTATTAAGCCTGTGTGCTGCTTCAGGCAATTGAAGATTGTTTCTTCAAATAAGGCTGTTCCTCGGTTTCTTGCACTCAGATTCCTACAAAAAGAAGGTGCAGAAGCATGTTTAAATGTGTCCTTCTATATTTAAAAGAAATAAAAATAATGTCTTTAAATGAAGATAATTAACTTAATACTAAAGAAAACCTTTGTCACCACTCAAATTAGTACAGGAAAAATGGGAATAATTTTTGACTGCCCCCATTTCTTGCCTAAATGCATTCTAGCTGTTTCTCTTTATTGTCTCTTTTTGTTCTTGGTATTATTCTTTTTTCTCTAAGAAGAATGTTCCACAATACTACTAAGTTCAGTTACCTTTTTTTGTTTACTTTTTAACCTGTTTTGGATTTCAAAACTCTTAAAATTTATTTTTTATGTTTGAAACTCAGAAATTCTTCATTAATAATTGACTGCAGTTGCTTGCATTTTGGTGTGACAGAAATGCATGATTCCAAATCTAGAAATACTGTTACTAGTATTGCTGTCTTCACAATTTCATTTGTATTTTTTCACAATTTATTTATCCATTTTTATATTTCCTTCTTTGAACATACTGGCTACTAGAAAGGTGAAAGCTTTCACAATACATTCTTATGGTGCAGGACAAAATTATATATTTGTACAGGATATGGAATGTGTATGACTTGTTCTTAATACATTTTCATGAAGGGATAAAAATCTGTCTGTGAGTTTTAAGCATATTTATGAGCTTCTGATTATAGCTTGGCTAAATTTGTCCCATTCTGGTGATGGATTATCTGTACGTAATGCTTTACACCAGACATTATTTTAATCCAAACATGAAATTTCATAAGGTCTTTGACACTTAAGTATCAAAAGTCATTAAGGGCACTTTAATACTTTACAGTTAGCATATTTTTAAATTACTTATATATGAAAATGGATTGTGCATTTTTTAAGAGCATTGCTTACATAAATAACTTTTATCAAAAATTAAAACAAGTAAAAGCAAATATCATTCAAGTGATTATATGCTTATGCCTCAATAAATTGCGTACATGTAAAATAATTAATAAACGCAAACAAACCGATGCATAAATGCATGCAGACGTTTTGTCTGAATTTACTAGTTTGCAGTTTCCATAAAGGATACCTTGTCTGAGTGCACGTGTGTTACTGTTAGAAAAGAGAAAGAGCTTTGTGAAACATCATTTGCATCCTATTTGTACCTCAAAATACATCTTACATATAATGCTGAGATTCTGAACTCTGGTATGAGTTAGCTTGGATCTATAAATCCAGCTGTTGTATATAAGGCAGCTGATACGGTTGTTACATTTATAGCTACTGCAAAGGTAGTAAGTATCCTCTAGACCAAGTGATATGATGTAAGCAGCTGTAGTGTGCAACAGAGGGTTCAGGCAGACTTGGTTCTCTAGAAAATATTTGTGTATGGATACCTTATTTTTCTACAGTCTATCAGATAGAGTCCGTGTGTGTTGTGTGGGTAACTGCCAGGTAGATTTCAGACTGGTTGGGATCCCTTCTAGAACATGCATATCTAGTGTCTTCCTAGGTGCTGTGGGCTGCCCCATCTGTCCTCTAGCTGCTACTCCAGAAGGATGTTTAAGGGTTCTGTGACTTACGTTACAGTCTCTTGCCAGTGTCCCAGATGCCTTGTGCGTCTAAAAGAGCACTAGACACCTGACGGGGTTTTAGGCAACTAGGTTTTGCCTGTAACAAATGCTTCCCATCTGGCAGTACTGCATTTTCTAAGTGCATTACGGAGTTCTCAGTACTTAGTGTATGGTTAAATCTAAAGATAACTTTGCTTTAGCTATCCTGGTTAGGGGATTATCGCAGTGCTGGCAAAACTTTATAGTACTGATCTAGTTTTGTTCAAGGACACCCACATATTATAGCTAGCTAGCTGGGTAACATTGTGTTTTCCAAACTGCTGTAAAATACTGTGTACTTTAAAACTGTGTTCTCTCTTAGGCCTTGTATTTTGCTTATGGACTCACTGAGAGGCCCTTCCCGCTCAAATGTTGTGAAAACACTACGGGAGTAAGTTTCATATCTGGGCTTTTGGGGTCGTTTTGGCAAAATTCTGCAAGAAAAAGAAAAGTTTTAATTTGCATGGTCTTTTATCATAGATATTTAGAAGTGGAATGGGAAGTCAGGAAAGGCAACAAAAGAAGCTTTTCCAAAGATGTAATGAAAGGTTCCAACCCAAAAGTGCCACAGCAGAACAACTTCAGTGATTGTGGAGTCTACATACTGCAGTATGTGGAGAGCTTTTTTGAGGTATGTTTACCTGTTTGTGTAACTGGTTTTTTGGGTCTCCTGCAGCAATCAGATATGAGCTATTAAAATTGTTACAGTAATAAAAGGCTCTCTAGTGTAGCTCTCATAGCTGTTTTTTAGATTATGCATTATAAACAAATTTATGCATTACATAATGATAATTAGTTTATTTTAAAAATAATTATTAGTTGCACATATGTATCAGAAATTGGAAGCCATGGAATTTTCTGACAGAATCCTGAGAAAATATATTTAGGATCTTCCTTTGTGTTCTTATAGTGCGTACCCGTTAAAATTATCCAGTAGGAAACAGAGTTCAAATCTGAGTTCAAAACATAAACTAAAGATGTGGAACAAAAATCTTGTTCTTTTTTCCTTCAGAAATGTAACTCTGAATAAATTCATTAATATGATGCAGCTAGGTGTTTTTTAACTTGCATTAAAACATGTAAGTGGAATCATTACAGCTAACTGCCAGATCTTGATTCCATTGAAGAAATTTGTTAAAATCTTACTTTAACAGTCTTCGTCCTCAAGTTACAGCTCCTTTCACAAGTAGCGGCATCAGCGCCTTCAGGTCTGAGTTAGGAGGAGGAATGAGTGAGATCAAGGGAGATGCTGCCTGCATGGGACTCTAACTCTGTTTACAGTCCATAGTACTTCAGAACACTGTTCCCAAGCTCTCCTGTAACTCACCTGTCCTGAGAAAGCTGGTGGTTTTTTCTCCCTTCCTTCACCCTCCCCTTGTTCATACTTCGTGTGAGAGCAGCAAGGCTTTAGTGTAGTGCGCTCATGCGAATCAAAGCCCAAAGCTTTTGATTTACTTTGGAGTTCTTGAGAGCTTGGAACCATCCTCAAGTTCCTCCTGTTTTGTAAATGGGGGATGTGAGAAACAGTTCAGCTTTAGTAATCTTAGCCCCTTCCTTCTTGGAAATTGATTGCTGGATTACAGCAGGCTGACTCCTTCCTCCTGCCTGGTCTTGCAGTATGCAGTAGCTTTGTCTGCCAGGCGATGGGGATGGCGCGTAGATGTGTCAGAGAGCAAACCAGGCATAACACCAGTGCGAAAGGAGAACCTGTACTGGCTGCATGGTACTTGACTGTCTTACAGTTGTTGAACTAATAATTTCAGCTGCTAATGTATTTGAAAAGCTGCACAGTCGCTGTACAAACTGTAGTAGCTGCACTACTTTGTACAAAATATGGGGCATATGTGGGGAGGGGTTCTTAACCTGGTGTTTGTGGACTATTCAGGCACATCTTTTTCTTCTTTGTGGATTTATTTGAAGTATCTTCTTTTAATAACAAGGCTTAAAATCCTGATGTGTATTTTTTGAAACCAAGACTCATTTGACAGGGTAGGTAGTGTAATAGGGAGCTGAGCTGTCAGCTATCACAGCAAGTCGGTTCTCAGCCTTCCCTCCACACCGTGCCTGTTCAGCCTTGCCCTTCCCCCCGCGAGGGACAGCTCTGACCCGCCAAATGCGTGACCCCCAGTTTCCCTACAGCGGTCTGGGGGGGCCGGCGGTGCGGCCTGCCTGGGCCCGGCGCGCCTCCCGCCGCCGCCAGGGGCCGCCGTGGTGCCGCCCGCCGCGATGCCGGGGCGCGGGCGGGGTGGGGCGGCCTCGGACGGGGCTCCTCCACCGCCGCCCGCCGTCGTAAAAGCCCCTACGTAGGAGCCGGGGATTTGGCGGCGGGGCGGGAAGTTGGTGGATCGTGTCAGTTCACAACAAAAAACCCGCGAAGCCATAAGGAAGCTGGGAGGCAGCGGAAGACGTCCACAACTGGCTTCTGACCCATATCCCTGCTTTTCTTCCCCAAACTGAACAACGACAATGACAAAAGCTCTAGTTAAGGATGGGTTGAGATTAATTTGAAATATCTTTCTATTGTTGGTAACCTCTCTAATTAGTTTTTGTTCATGTTCTTATTCCTTTGTCTGGCCTATTTTGTAATTGAAACCATGTAAAACCTATTCAGTTTTTGCCTGTGGTTTTCTGCATCTTTAGCGTCATTCTTATGAAATCTACTTACTGCTGGTGTTAAGTAGCTTCATTGGCGAAGTCACTTCAGCATTGGGGGCTTTTTTATTGCCGTATTGTCTAGCTGATGTTCAGTTTGGATGTGGAGTAATGCCGCTAGTGGAACATTAGGCATTGACATGTTCCTCTGCAGAACATGACTAGTTTTTTTCCCAAGTAGCCTCGCTAGTGTTAACTCAGTGGATGAATGTAATTCACTCTTAAATAACCCTGTTAATGATGTATACTAGAACACACAAAGGGAGGAACTTCTTGGAGAGAAAACACTATTCCACAAACTTTTGTTTGGTTAGGGTGAAATTGTTGTACAGTATGGATAATGTGTCATAATAATCATGCTCTTAATTCTTGGATGAATGACCTCTAGCAAGGAAACAGAATGTAAGTATAAAAAGAGCTGGTAGTAGCCAGGGGCTTTTCACAGGCCCTGTTTTTTAGGATGAAATGTAAAACTGACTTTCCTAGTTGGTTGTGGTCCTAAAGGTATTTTATAAGACCAGGAGTATTTAGCAACAGATTCCTAATCAGCTCTAGATTTTGATGCTAGTCATCCTTTAAAAAAAAAAGAAAAAAGTGCTATATCATCACAATAATTTTCTCTCTTTTTTTTTTTTTTACTAGAACAATCTTACACATTTATGCAGTCAAATGCTTTGTCTAAAAGATGTAGCAAACTGAATAGATTATTTGGGCACTCTGATATCCAGAACTGTGATCTGGATGAATGTTGCTCTGTAACATACTGAAGCTTGATTGATTTTTACCTTAATTGTACATGTACAAACCACAGAAATTGTAGAAATTTTTTTTTCATGCTGATGGAATGAGGTGGGGAAGAATGTACTTTTCCCCACTACAGTTCCCTCCAGTCTTTTACTCCTCACTATAATATCCAAATGACCTTTCTTTTCAGAATCCCATTCTGAGTTTTGAGCTACCAATGAACTTAACAGACTGGTTTCCACGCCCAAGAATGAAAACCAAAAGAGAAGAAATACGAAAAATAATCCTGAAGCTGCAGGAACAGCAAAACAAGGAAAAGAAGGGACAAAAGGACCCAAGTTCAATGGAAAGATCTTTGCAGGAAAAAACAGAACAACTCATCAACAGCAGCTCAGACTGAACGTTGTATCTGTTGCATGTTAGCTCCACAATCAAAACTGAAATATACACCTTTTTGTCTGCCCAGACTAAAGATTTGGCATATTCTCTGCTCAGAGTTACTTGGGAATGTTTAATGCCTGTATAAATGTGTGTCATAAAATGATTTAATTCCCACGAAGATGTGTATTAAGTAAGCAAGTCTGTACATATGTTAATGAGGCCAACTTTTTCAGCATTTGTAATTTTTTTCCACTTGTTAGGGAGCTTTTGTTATGTATTTCTGTTAATAGAACTTAAATAGCAACTTCTAAACATAAAGGAAATAAAGAAAATAAAGAAAATATTTATAGGATAAAATGGTTAACTTTTTCTTTTTCAGTAAAGTTGTAATGTTACAGGCTTAAGTAACACATAGGGAATGATTTGGTAGTGAGATAATTAATTCATATTTTGACCCTATTTAGTTGCCCTGTACAAGATTATTCTGCTTGCGCTACAAACAATACTATGGGTAAGTGTCTCGATGTACCGTGGCCTCGGAGAGGGTGATTCCCATCCTCCCAGCATCTAAGTGCAGGCAGTGCAATAGTTAATAGGACTGCTTCAGATTTGGGGTTTTAAAAGATATGCATTGCAATTAAAATTCCACCCTTGCTTTAGTGGGACGGGCTAGGGAAAGGGGGAGAACGCTCTTTGACCAGAGATTACTATTCAAACAGTATTATAAAAGTGGTTTCAATGAAGTGATCTTGAGTGATACTATTAAATCATATTTTGTGGATCCCAGTTGTTGTACAGGTGTATTTTGAGACTTTCTTCATTATAAAATTGTATTTTGGTAAGTGTACTTGGAACAGCAGATTGCCCACATTACATTTTCTATGTTACAATTCTGAATGTTACATTCATATGTGCTTTATCTAAGTAATGAACATTTAAAAAGAAAAAAGTGTATGATTACTATTTTTTGTAATATCCACGCAAAAAACCAAAATACCAGTGTTCATTTCCTGCTTGTTTGTTCTTGGCTTTAGGTAGCATCAGACTAATGTTGGGATTTGTTTGGATATTTCCAGTGTATTTTGATTTTACAACAATCTAAAATGCCATCGTTGCATAAAGTGCAAACATAGCCTTTTAGCCTTGTTAGAGAAAGGTTTTGGTGTTCAATGAGGAAAGCAAGAGATGGTTCGTGCAAGGGAGATACAGACATATATATATATCTCCAGTCTTCTGCTAATACAGGTATCTTTGAAGGGAACCAGAAACTGTCTCTTCCAGGAAGTAATTTGTCGGAACAGAGGGACCTCCTATCCCGCCTTGCAGATAGTATTTTCTCTCCTGATTTTTCAGCTGGGAATGTCATTTGTCATTCCCTTTTCCCAAAGAGAAGCAGCAGAGAATTCATTGGCCAAACTCTGTGTCCCCCGAGATCAATTTTTATACGCAAGATCAAGTCTAACCCAGTACTTCAGGTTCTCCATGAGTTTTTGTTCTTACAAAACCCTGAAAACACAGCTGCTAATGACGTTACTGCCGGGGCGTTTCTGCACAGATGACTATCTCTGTGAAACCCGCTGCTTAAAAGGGGGTTTGCTCACCAAGGCAGAGCGGTTGCAATGCAACCATGGGCTGCTAACCTTTTTGCACAGATAACCTGTGTCGTTGAGGGGAGTTATTCATTGCCTCATCTCTTTCTTCTTGCACAGACCCTGGGCCCCATGGAGGCTACGTAAGCACCACCTATATATCTTATGTTAGAGATGACTCCTACGCAGGTGTCCTGTTGAAAGTATGTGGGGGCAATCTTCTGGACTACAAATTAAATACATAATGTGCATGCTTCCGAGTTGTTTCCTCCGTCAAACGTATCCAGTGTTCTTGCCATTGTTGGGGAAAAATCTGTGATAAAACAGTTCCGGATTGTTTCCCTGCTGCAGGGTCTTGTATATCTGGCTTTAGTGCAACTGACATACTGGAACTGTAGTTTATACAAATGCAAGTAAATCAGTGATGGCTTGTAGAGAAGGAAGGAAAATAATTCCTTGGAAACACAGAGAGTAGACAATTGCAAATAGAATGTATTCCTTCCCAGGCTAGTCTTTCCCAATGGTATGTTCTGATTGTATGGAATCTATCCAAATTTGATCAATATAATAGTTTTCCTTTTTCTAACGTACGTGATGCAGGCTCACAGTTTGATGCTGTAGAACTATTTGGTTCTGTTGCTAGGAATGGCCTGGTGCTTCCTCCTTTTCCTTCCTTTTTCCTGTCCCCCCCCCCCCTTCTTCCTCCCTCCCCTTTTTCAAAGCTGTGAAGAGTGTGTTTGATTTATTATCATTTAATGTTAAAGGTCTCGAGATCTTCAGTCATATACAGCAAGCTAATATACATGTTAAATATAGGAAACGTATTTTTTTAATAAAATGTGATGTTAATAGAAAAAACCCACAGAATTAAGAATGAGTTATTTAAAACCTTACTGACTTGGTTTGAAAAGCTCACTGCCGCATGTGCTTGGTAGGCATTTGTTCTTAACATAATGGTCAGATGCGCTGTGGTGTTTTGCAGTCGAGTAAGGAGTTTTACCAGTGATTTTTCTGAATCAGATTTATTCGGTGGAAGTTGGTGGGGTGGGGACTAGATACGGCAACACATACCCTCTGAGGAAAGTATAAGTTGTATAGTTCTTTATAAGATTTGAGTTTACAAATGCTTTAAGAGCAGCACAAGTGCATTCTGCAGTGTAAGGTGTCAGGTGGCTACCTAATTAAATGTATCTGTTTGTATTGTTTTTCACCTCGGGTAGAATAACAGTTAAGAATTCTTATAAAAGTTTTAGATTACTTAGCATAAAAAATGCATGTGATTCTGGTGCACATTTGCAGGGTAGCTGCAAAAGCCGAAGAGACATCTAAGCAGTCTCATGGGACATTTTTATTTTTCTTTCTTAAGAAACTGAGTACGCTCTTTAAAGACCAGAGACTTCTAACAGAAGAACTGTTGTTGATTTTTTGAGGTTGCACCACATTCCTGACTTGGAAGAATCTAACTTCCAAGCCATTCAGTAAAGAAAGAGTTGAAAAATCAAGCAAACTTTACGCCATGATGAGAAAATCATGCTGTGGATTATTTTTTTTTTTTTTTAATGTATTGCATAGCAAATGAGCAAAGCAGAACAAGAAGCTTTTGCATGTGTGATTTTTAATTCCTGTTAATGCAGTTCCTCTGGAAACTGGAGTGAACTACTAGACTTTTCTAATGAACAGACTGCTGGAGTTTCCTTAGTTTACCAATCCACAGTAATTTTCGACTCAAACTTTTAAATAGAATGTGTTTCGATCACTGGTTAAAGCCCGTTGTTGATAACATGATACTTGTGTTTTAGCATGTGAACAGAAGTAGCAGCTATAAAGGTGCTTGTTCTTTGGAGTCCTGATTCTTGGGGCCACAATGATGAGAGTACTGGAGTCTGGATAAAAGATGTGATGTCATTTGGTATGACACTTGTTATAAGTCTGTCTTAAATTCTACTTACTCAGTACCCCTAAAGAACCTCTGTGCGGTGATTTGGGTCCGCAAAGGTACTTCATCTCCCCAAGTCTTTTGACTCCTCCCATCTAATTCTGGAAATCAGACAGGAGCTGATGTTACAAACTGCAAATCTGAAGCAGAAAGAGTGAGGCAACAGCCATTTGGCTTCTCCTCCACCACCGTACTTTTAAACCAGATCCTTTCTACTTAACTCAGTCAAGCCTGCTCAAAGGTGCAGTGAAAGAGGTCTCTCTTGTCGTCTCCAGTCTGGTTTAAGTGAGGTGTAGCCTGGAGAGCGCCTGTTCTCTCTGTTGTGATTCGTTGAAGTTTTCTGACAGGTTAGATTTTGCTTGTTTTTAACAAATTTGCATGTGGACTCATGCAAACCTGTGGTTACAGAAGGAAACCCGGTAATGTACACCATACCTTAGGGATTCTTTATTCAGCTGTGCGAGTAATTGCTAGCTGCAACCTAGATTCAGACAGCCAGGCTGTTGCTTTGCTAGGTCTCTTTTTTTTCCTCTTTCTTTTTTTTCCTCTTTTTTTCTGTAAGGCTCATAGTTGGTGTTCTTGGGGGAGAGTAAAAAGCGCTATTTGTGATGCATGATGCTTAAAAAGATCTATGAGCTATGTTCATATACAAATATATAGGAAGAGAAGGTTCTATGGATTAAAAAGTATCCAAATTCCAGTAAACAAGAAAGAGACTTACCTTTTCTGCCTTTTGTTTTTGGGTTTTTTCTTCATCATAATCTTCACCCTTTCTTCTTCAACCCTCCTTATTTTGTTGGATTTTGTGATCAGATTCTCTCTAGAGTTCTCTAGGATATGACTTCACCCAAACTAATCATGGGTATATAATGGGAAGTAATTTGGGAGAGGGAGGAAAGATGACTCTTACTATTTTTTAAATAAGATTCTGGTATATGAGAAAAACAGCAGCAACCAAAAAGCTGGATGTACTTTCGAAAGTAGATGGTTTATTTTAATGGAATAGTCAAATCCATGTCATATGTGTATCTATTTGCGCAATAACGTAGATTTAGATGATATTTACAAATTCCATCTTCAAGACCAGGGTCTCTTTTATTTATTGTAAGCTGACTGAATACCCTTAAGGTTGATGGGAGCCAGACTAGTTTGTTTCAGCTGAGTGAGTGTTCTGCTGTGAGGAGTCCGCAGGGAAAGGCACCAGCTCTGGCCAGCCAGAGCTTGTTGTCAGAGTACGTTTAGACTCTGGTCTTTAACCCAGAAATTAAAACGTTACATTTCCCCGGTGGTTCAACTTAGCGAAATTTATCAACTGTTTACACAAACCTGTACCTGTTTAACCGTATTTCTAAGTTTAGGAACTCGGTTTACTTTTGCACACATACTGATGTCCACTAAATATATATACAGTAAATATACTGATGCCAACTCGCAGCACTAGTTTGCACACCGCTACGCAAACCTATACCCCCACTGTCCTCCAGATAGAACAGTTTTTAAATCAAGCTACGTGACAGTGCCTGTTTACAGTGGGTTTGTCCTTCCTGACTGATGTTTTGGGAAATGAACGTGTTTCCCTTATCTTAACATGTATGTAAGGAGCGCAGTGGTAGCCTGGGTAGGGACATCAGTATATATTGGACCAAACCTACGACATTAATGGTAGGAACTCTCAGGAAATAATTGGTTGGGAATTTAAAGCTCTAGGATTAATTTCACTATCTTTGCAGCAGGCTGAAAACAGGGTAATTATTTTAGTTTCTTCTATAGCTTCAGGCCTGGAAACTTATTTCGTACTATATATGAGTAGCGTGCTGGGTACTGCGTGGGTTCTGCAATACAAGAAAATCAGGCTGACCCCAAAAGAGCATGATTACAAGCGTGACAAGTTTCTCACAGAAAATGAAACTAAATAGGACATAAGTTGTGCTGGAATGCAAACAAATGGAGTATGTTTCTTACTTAAATGTTACTTGGTTCTGAAAGCTAAACGGCTTTGTAAACAATATTGTAATAATATCTGTCCGTGTTACAAAAGGGCAATAAAAGGCCATGAGAAGTTGCACGGCTTCCTCCCATCCTACAGGACCACAGAAATTTCTACACTTAAACCAAAATTTGCACTGACTCCTTCCACTGCAAATGAATGTGTTTAGGTTCAGGAATCCAGATGACATTTTTAACAAAGGTCTGGATTAGAATGTGTTGAATATGTGGGTATGGACAGCTTATGATACAATAATTTAATCAGAAAACTTCCCCCCCCCGGGAAACCAGACCTTTGTTTTGCAAAAGCAGTGTTCCCTGAATTAATTTATTAGTTCTTTTGTGCTCTACGCCTCACTGTGCTGTCATTTTTTATGAGCTTTTCATTCTACTCTCAATTATTTTCAATCTTTCATGTACAGTTAATGAATTTGGGTGCGGCATGGTCAGCCTGCTTTCAGTATCTAACTTGCATCCTTGTGTCTTGGTCGTCTGTCTAAAGCAAGTGTAAGTTCTCACAGTCAAAGGAGGTTCCCTTTTTCATAGAGACATTGTCTAATTCATGCTTTTATTTAGACACTAAAATTTTCAGGCCAGTTAGGAGCTAGATGGAGTGATCTTGGCTTCACTGTCTTGTCCGCAGTCAGAGTTGCTTGATGTCATTATCTCCATTTTGCAAAGTGAGCGCTGAAGTTTAGGGAAAGAGGTTAAAAGCATTTTAGTTTAACTAAGCTAAGCTACTCTAACTAAACTGATGAAATTCACACTCCAGCTACCCTCACTTGTGGATGTTGAAAAGCAAGCTTAAAAAGATGCTTGCTGTTTACTTAGCTACTCGAAGAGAGAAACTAATTTTGTGGTTAGGACTGTTTGCCTGGATTGAAATTCTACTGAACTGAGTTTATCAGAAGCCAGCGTCGAAGTGAGTGTTTAATTCTGTTTTCCTATTTTTGCTCTGATCTTTATACAGGTGAGTGTTTTCTACAGTACTTGTTTGGAGCCATCATTTGGTATCTTTGGTTTTGCAAATCCTCTTGCAGGTATGACCCTGAGCGTCTCAGTTGGGCACCTGAAAACAGGAACATAGCCAACAGTCACTGGAAAACATTAAGTAGCTTGCCAAATATTGGATAACCTTCCTGTAGCAATGGGTCACGTGTTCGTGTCTGAAATGCAGTATTTAGTTGGTTTAACAATGAGAAATATTTTTTTCCTTGTCATACCTTATCATGGAACAGGAGGAATCACACAGCTCATAGTTGTCTTTACTAAGTTCCCTAAACACTAGACTTAGCGCCCATTGAGAGAAGCGATATCTGGAGAAAGCATCATCTGTGACTACAGAGAAGTTTGCACATGCAAGTTGACTAAATTAAGGTTCCTTGGACAATTTCGTAATTTTTTGATGCTTCCTAGCTTTTTAGTGCTTGTATTTGTAACTGTCTCGCCTAATGTGTTTTGTGTATTTGGGGTTTTCTGACTGCAGTTGTCAGTGTATGATGGTCACTCATAGAGCTAATTCCACAATCCTGATTTTTGTTACTCCAGAAGCAGAGTATGTTGTCATTTTCTTGCTTACCTAGATGAAAACGTGGACCACACAAAAAGTGACTTTTCCGGTTGTTTGCTGACAGCAGAGGAACGCTGATGCACTTCAATCTTAGTTTTGTTCTAGGGCGAACTTGTTCTGGAGGTTGTTACAGATTTTGCCCCAGCACCACTTCTCTGTTGCTTTTTTCCTTCCTTCCAAACCCCAGGTGATACCCTTTCTGCATGGATTCTTCTCCCAGTCTCTCTTGGCTCTACATCTGTTAATCTTTTACCATGTCTCTAAGCTCAATTCCTCAATCTACACTCTAGAAAAATGGCCGCTATCTTTTTCCTCCATGATCCTGTGTTGCCAAAGGAGCTTCAGCAGCGAAGCTGAGGAAGCACAGGCTGGACGAGCAGGTAGTGAGGTGGACTGAGTAACCGCTGAACAACTGGGCCTGGAGGGCTGTGCTCAGTGGCACAATGTCTCGCTGGAGGCTGGTAACTCGTGGTGCATCCCAGGGGTGAATACTGGGTCTAGTCATGTTCAACATTTTCATTAACGATCCGGGTGATGCGGCGGAGGGACCCTCGGCACATTTGCTGCTGACATAAAACTGGGAGGAGTGGCTGATACACTGAAGGGTTGTGCTGCTGTGCAGAGGCACCTCAACAGGGGAGAAATGGGCTGACAGGAGCCTTCAAAGGGAAGCACAAAGTCCAGTCCCTGGTGGGGAACAACCCCAGGCACCAGGATGTGCCGGAGGCCAAGCAGTTGGAAAGCTGCTTTGCAGAAAAGGACCTGGGGGTCCTGGTGGACACCAAGTTGAATATGAACCAGCAACGTGCCTTTGCTGCAAAGGGAGATCATAGTATCCTGGGCTGCACCGGGAAGAGTCAGCAGCACGTTGAGGGAAGTTCCCCTCAGCACTGGTGAGTAGAGTATTCCACACCTGGAATACTGTGTCCAGGTCTGGGCTGCCCAGTGCACGAGAGACATGGTCATACTGGAGAGAGTTCAGCAAACAGCCACAAATATGATTGACTGGAGCATTCCTTCCGCGAGGAACAGCTGAGAGAGCTGGGACTGTTCAGCCTGGAGAAGAGAAGACTCGGGGGGGGGGGGCGGGGGGGGGGAATTTTATCAATGTGTATAAATACCTGATGGGGAGAGTAAAGAAGACAGAGCCAGGCTCTTTTCAGTGGTGCCCTGTGCCAGGACCAGGGGCAATGGACACAAGCTGAAACATGGGAGGTTCCTTCTGAACATCAGAAAATGCTATTTTTTACTGTGAGGGTGATCAAGCACTGGCACAGATTGCTCAGAGAGGCTGTCTTTGTCCATGGAGGGACCTGAAAGCTCTCTGGACATAGTCCTGGGCAACTGGCTCTGAGTGGTCCTGCTTGAGCAGGGGGTTGGACCAGATGACCTCAATCAACCACTTTGCAATTCTGGGAGCTTGCTCTCAGTTCCTGTACTTGGTGCGACAAACCTGGCAGGTGCGAGGTGGCTGCAGAGGAAACCCCGGGCAGCGCCGCCGCGGGAGTGCTGCGGTTACAGGTGCGCTGTTCTGAGAATGAAGCTATGGGGGTCAAGGCCAGCCCGTAGGTAACACTCATCAGAAGTTCATAGCTTGGCTACATTTGGTTGCATTCCGAGACTAACAGCAAAAGGCACGTCTCTGGCACACAAGACAAATTGCTTGCCAAATTTAAATCTATGCTACAAGTCTGTAGGAAACTTTCTTGCAAAGCTTAATCAGTATTACTGTTCTTTAACATTGTGAGCAGAACCATTTTAGCTAGGATTCAATTTGAAGCAAATACCTGATTTAGAAAATCTTAAACCAAGCAGCTGGAAGTTCGTAAAGCTATTCTAAGCAACTGAAAGCAAAACACAGCAATTTTTGATACCTGCTATTTATCTAGAATGATTTGGATGTTCTTTCTGTTCAGCAGAGACATCTTTCAATTAATAGCTTTAAAAATTAATAGGCAACATCAGTGTCATGTAAAAAGTATTTATGAAATGTTTAGAAAGTGTCATACCTACTCTCGCCAGGGATCAGTGACCTTACCTTTAGAACAGAAATGTGGCTGTTTCCCCAGAATAGCTGCAGCTTACAAGCTAGACGTGCTTTTAAGTAGAGCCTGTTAAATATATTAACTTTTGTGATTTATGAATTATTTCTGCTTTTTGCTCATAATGCATTCAGTTTGTGTCCTACGTAGCCTGCTGCTATACCAAACTCTGTTCGCAGTCCCCCTTTTTCAGCCAATGTGACACTAAATTACTGTGATCATCAGCCTGTTTCTATAGTCAGAAATCCCCTGCATTCAGGGAAGCAGAGGAAATATCTTTTGATTTGAAATTTATTTTTAACCACAGAGTTCATCCGCATTTGTCTGAGAAGCTGACCGTTCTAAGAAGAGCTGCTATAGTGTTCTGAATCCACAAGGTTTGATTTTTTGCCAAAAAAAACCCACTTACTAGTATTCACGTTGAATGTCCACACTTGAGATGTCATTCTGCATCTGTTTCAGATGTGTGGTTTTGCAAGGAATTAACTAAACTAATGGGCTATCTTTAGTCATTCCCACCTGGTTTCCATTGCTAGAACGGTGTGTGAACAGATAAGTGATTCAGACTATTAGCAGATTTAGTAACCGAGTCAGAACTGGAGTATTTGTCACTCCCTGGGCCAAACACACATGCCAGGAGAGAACATCATGCTGCAGTGGGTATTTAACATCTCGGCGAGGACTGCCTTATCTTGTACTAGAAGTCCTACCACAAGGGGTTGAAGAGCTGGTGGTGGAATTTAAGCGTGGGTGTAAAACCCAACTCAAGGGCTGTTCACCAGCAGGGAAGCACTCAGGGTGAGGTTTAAGGTGATCTAGCTATCACGTGTGTGGGAAGGGTATGGGGGGGCAACTCGGTCTGTCTGTGCTTCTGACGGCGTTTGAGTGCACGTGTAACTGCATTGTAAAGGAATAGAGGAAGATGCTGAATCAACAGGCTGCTTCGGCAGCCTACTTTTCTGGCAAAGGATTATTCTTCTGTCTGGATGATGCTCTCAGTCATATGGTTTAGTTTTAGGTAGTCCTGTGAGGAGGCAGGAGTTGGGCTCGATGATCCTTAGGGGTCCCTTCCCACTCCAGATATTCTATGATTCTGATTCCTTCATGCAGCAGTGGTCCCAAGGGAAGTTCGTTGAGTGGTTTGCCAGATGGATATCAAGGACAGGATCGACATCTTTGAGAGTAGAATTCAACGAGCAATGTAAATTAAACTGTCTCTGTTCTGTATAATAACCCCATGGTGATAAGTGAGGGCGAGGCAGGAGAGAGGCGCCTGCAAGAGCTTTGCAGAATTTTATTCTTGTCTTAGCAGCATTAGCGATCTTCCTTTCCAGCCTAGCAGCACGTTCATCACACTGCCTTTCACTTGAGGCTATATATTTTTTCTTGTGTCTTTCATCAATGTGACGTGTAGGAAAGCCACGACTGGACTCCCTTACTCTGTGAATTAGAGACAGATGCCTGCTGCCAGTCTCAGTCCATTACAACATAGCCACCTCTTGCTCATCTCCAAATTTTGTTTTGCCCAGCACCAGCGAGCAGTGGGTCCACCGCCAGCACAGAGGCAGAAACCCCACTGCCTCTGCTGAATAGAAACCTTGCAAGAATAACAGCTGGACTACACAGGTTCGCTTCCTATGTGTGACGGCCAGACCTCCTCTGGTCCCTGCCCAAAAAGAGGATCACTCATTCCTCTTCATTTTTATTTTCTCAAGACTGGATCAAAAGCTAAAGCTAAAACTGCCTAAAATGAAATGTTTGCAATGGAACGGAAGAAGAGTCCTCATGGTATGTGTAACAGGACAGTCATTCAGGAACATGCTAGATGAGCAGTGGCCTTTACAGAAAGATTTAAAAATGAGTTAATATCCTCACAGAATGCACTAAAAAAATGCTCTGCTTCTCTAAGAAGTGTGAGAAGCTAACAGTACCATGATCTACCTAATCCATAAAATTCATTTAACTACAGGTGAGTAGCTTCTGCTCTGTGAAGGAAGAACAGCCCTACGCCTGACATCCATAGGTTACATATTTACCACAGGCTACTTCTGCTTTTCAGATGAGCCTGCAGTTGTTTTATCAACAATTGATGTTCATCACCACAAAGAAAATCCATGTAGGTGATCACAGAGGAGAGGGGGAAACAAACCAACAAAAAAAGGCAAAAATTACAAAATCTATGATAATTGCTAGTGTGTGTTGTCTGTGTGGCTTTTACTGGGTTCTCATTCTGATGCTACAGCTCCTCCCTCTCCTCCAGATGAAATATCTAAACTGGTGGGGCCCATTCTACTTTTAATATGCGTGAGAGTGGGCCTGTGCTATCTTTGCCAGAGAGAAGCTTCAGCAAAGACAAAACCAAATCCTTTCCCCAGAGACATGGGGCGTGTTGCACCAGGAATGGAATCCATCTGTCCTCAAATACTGGGATGCCTCCAGGAATATCTTCCAGCTGCCCTGGGGTACTGTAATCTCATTTTCCAGTCCTCACCATTTGGGTTTATAGAATGAATCTGCTCCCAGAAGTAAAACAAAAAGGAACAGACTTCAGAAGGATTAGGAGCGGACAAGTTAAAGATCCCTCCTACCTCCTTTCATGTTATTGTTTATGCAAGCCCATTTCTCTGGAGCTACCCACAGTTTAAAATAATCTATTTACTTAAATGAATTATCCTTTAAGGAGAGGAAATAGAAAAATGGGGCCAGTCCAACAGACTTGGTTCCAATCAAAAAACAGAGCTTCAGAAACCGGTCACACATTGCTGGGGGTGGAAATGCAAAACCATCAACTTTCCTTACTAACACGTTGTTCCACAACACAAAAGAAACTACTTACCGATTGAAATGAAACATTTAAATAGGAGCTCTTGCCTTAAAACATCATGTCTAAATTTTTTGTAACTTGAAGGAAGCAGTTGGAATACAGAAGGCCTGTGGAAAAAGTTGGAATATTAATAAAATTAGGTGTAGTCAAAGTAGGGGTTCATGTAAAGTCTACTGGGAAGAAAGAGGGGAAAAAAAGATCATTTCACAGCTATCCACATGAGAGAATTATGTATGTGTACATAGCGCTAAGTGAAAGGGAGCGGATAAAATAAGACTTACGCACCAATTTCCAGTAAATAATTTACATGATAAGGAAATGAATGGTGCTTATCTAGAGTAAGCCTTCTTGGAAAGAAACCAAAGGTTGATTCTGAAAGGAACGTTGCCTTGGAGCTGGTAAGCATACTACTGCTAGAACTCCCAGGAAATTTTCTTGTTCTTTCTCTGTCCCCGAACGTAAGCTGCTAAACCTTGAGCGAGTTAGAAATGCTCTTTCACAAATATATGAGCAAGCTATTCTTTATTCAGACAAATGTACCAGTGTAAAAGTACTTAACGGGTAGTTACAAAGAAGATGGAGACTCCCTTTTTACATGGAGTCCCATGGAGAGGACAAGGGGGAATGGACACAAGTTGCTCTTGGGGAGATTCCTATTGGACACCAGAGGGAAATTTTTCACAGTGAGGACAGTCAACCCTTGGAATAATCTCCCCGGGGAAGTGGTTGACTCGGCCACATTGGACACCTTCAAGATTTGGCTGGCCAGGGTGCTGGGCCATCTTGTCTAGACTGGGCTCTTCCTAGAAAGGTTGGGCTAGATGATCCCTGAGGTCCCTTCCAACCTGTGAATCTGTGAAATAAAGATAAATTTTGCTGGCAAGAATACGGTGGCAGTTACAATAGCTACATTTGGAAATTCTGCACCGATAATCCAAAACAGTTTTAAAACCAGTGAGTTTAGGGTTTTTTTCAGAAATTAATTGCAAAACTATAAAATTATTTTAGGGAGTATCGAGGCACTAGGCTGCAATACTCAACAGTCAGGACTAACTCCAAAAGTTGATGCTGACAAGCTGTGAGGCATTTTAACATGACCACATTACACAGATACAGTGTAATTACGCCACATTCATACATATATTTAGAGCATGCCAACAAAGCAATGTAAAGTAAATTAACTTCTGGCCTCATTAAGTCATTGGCTGTGACTTAAGTCAGTGCCCACGGACATTTTTACAGGCAGAACTTTAGCCCTTACTTGCGATGTGTAAAACAGTCATAGCTACGTGTAATCCACAGGGAAGCCCAGTTAATACCAACATGATTTAAACACAAGCTTTCCGTCTGAAAAGGCACATACAGTAAAGGCTTGTAGTTGATGTCAAACCTGATTTTTGCATTTCAATTTTTCATAATAAAGCGTGGGAGAGAAACTCAACACTTGCGATGCTAACCACTCGAGAACAGCCATCTCAGGAGTGAATTTCCTAGCCACGCATGTGTGAGAACCTTTTTGAATGCTCTAAATCTTGATCGACTGAATTATAAGAATTCACTCTCATGGAAATTTAAATAGCCAAGATATTGCATGATATTATATGAAATGAAAACATACATAATATACCTCCCAGGGTTTTCTGAGAAGTCACCTGGGATCCTTTACTCGCTTATCCATCCACTCTGCTGTTCAACAGCTCTGACAAAACACAGCGGCTCATACAATTAACAAATAATTTTTAAAAATACGTGGCAACTTTAATCACAGAAACCGTTTACTATAATCTGTATCAACCTGAATTCATACAAAAATATTCAGTTTTAATATCTGAGGGAATTAAGATGCGTCAGACATCTGGAATATTGTTGGTTCTTTGCAGCAGGGCTGCAGCAGAGGCACATGTGCATGTCGATAGTCCTGTTAAATGTCATGCTGCCTTGTCTCGCTGATCTGTCTGCCTTTGGTATGCTCGTGGGATTCCAGGTAGGCTGTCCAGTACATTGCATTTGCACGTTTAAGATGGTGCTAATATGTATTTCCTATTCATTATATTTCTCGTTCATCACAGCAGACTCTCGTGGTCTGATGGGTACGGTGTGAACCTGCCTGAGCGAAAGCTATGCCAACAGACCTCATCTGTGCGTTGCCGCTTGTGAATGATGCTCCTCTGCTGCTGTTTCCCCCGCCTGACACACTGAGGTGCAGGAGGAACAGGGTGATGCTAAAGGCATTCTGCTTTCCTGCCCAGCCTTGAACTGTGTCTGTCCCTTACACAGCTATTAAGGAAAAATTGGCTGGTGTCTCCAACCTAGTCACACTGCTCTGGGTGTTCTGAAAAGTCTCGGTTAGACTGAAATTACAGAGGTTGGTCCAACTTTCCTAGGAATGAAATTGGAAATGCTTCTTGCCTGCCTCTTCATATACAGGCAACAGCACAGTAAAATACATTTTGCCCTGTTTTCTCTTTCCATCTTTTTCCCCCCCCTTTGCTTATGTTAAAGTTCTTACACTCAGATTTTACTTGTGTGAGAGTTTTCCTGTATTTTCCCAGAAGATTTACAGAACAGATGCTGCTGTGTCTTGGATTATTTTTAGATTTCCCAGGGACAGAAAAGGGGAGAGAGCTTAGAGATGCTGTCCTCCTGATGAAGGAGCCGCATGTCAGATGGTGGGAGAGTGCTCAGCACTGCTTGGCTTTCCCGGCACTGTGGAACCGACCGGCTTGTTTACACTGAAAATATTTTGTTAACCATTTCCTGACATTGTATCCTGTTATGCTAACAGGGGGATGGGGGGCTGGTGTTTATCCAGTCAGCAAATTTACATTTTCATTTACCTGTAGATTTTTTTCCCCCCAGATAATAATTATCCTTATCTGTGTTTTACAAATAAAAGTGAGGCTGAACATACAAAGTACTGCCCTGAAAGGTAATGCCAAAGGGAAACTCCCATTCTCTAGAAGTTATAAAATATTTTCATTTGTCCAAATCATTAAACATTCCTAAATTACGTCAAGCGAAGACGCAAACTGTCAATTTCACCTTGTTGCTTTGCCGGCGTGTTGAACATTTTAAAAACCCAAACAAGCTCATAGCACGTTTCATGAGCTGTAGGAATGTTAATCTGGACACAGGATATAATTCCACCCATGCCCTGCCCGGGATGCAGGATTCCTCAGGAGCTTTGTGTGCTCCCATTCTCCTTTCCATGTGTATATCCATGCTGATCCTTGATGGAACCCTTTCCCTAGAGACCCCCCTGGGGTTTCTCTTTATCTGCTAAAAGAGGCCAAGGCAACCTTATGACTATCATATGTACAAGGGATGATATGGCTAGAAGAAAACGTTCTGTTTAAATTATTTATTAGCTAGCAGCTGTACTCACAGTGTCCCTGCTGTTGTCTAAACACTCAAAAACAATGCAGTGAAGAACACCCTGCCTAAAGGTAGGTAGTTAAGGCTGCAAGATTAGGGAAAACACGAGAGATTTTGAAGTATGAACTGGTTTGTTTCCCTCTGTCAGCAAAATACACAAGAATTTTATGGCCATCAGGTGGAGAGCAAAGAGGCTTTGCCCATACAGTCAGGGTCATTGCGCCACTTGTGAAGTATTGCATGACGAGAAGAAAAGTGTTTACGGGAAAGCTGACAAACCAGCGGGCGACGCTAGGAATGAGCGCTCATAAAGCCGAGGGACGGGGAGGGACACAAAACTCCAGCACGACTTGTCAGGGAGGGGCAGTTGTGGGTGCTCTTGGTGGTGTGGTGGTGCAGCTGGGCATGATGCAATGCCGTCCGGCCAAGCTGCTCTCCTGAGTCGCACTAGCGTGCCAGCTGTGGGGATGAACAGCGAGGGGAATCCCTCAGAGCTGCCATGGAGACTGGCAGGAAGGCGGGTTGGCACCTGCGCTGCCTCACAGGAGCTGCAGGGTCGGAGGGGACAGAGCTGGGGCAAGCAGGCCATGTTCTGCCATTTTGCAGTGGGCACGACCGCCCCATTTCACATGCTCCCTGCCACGTAAAATGTGTCAAGGCCGGTTCCCTGGGGAAGTGGCTGTAAGGGCAGGGACCCACAGGGCCTGGGTTCAGGGGAAGGAACTGGGGCTTAAACCATCTCTGACTTCCAAGGTTTGCCACAGCAGGAGAGCCACCACCTACCCTGTACTTTTCTTTTTGGGATAATGGTTAATAAAGACAAAGATAACCCAAAACTTTAGCCTTTATGTAATTGCATTGGTAAAAAAAAAATACGAAGGAAAAACCCCAACCTCTCGCAGAACAGCCAGGAGCCAGCACCGAGCACGGCGCGTCCCCAGCCCAGCCCCCTGCACAGCAGCTCCCGTGCGGGAGGGCGCAGGCCAAGGGGCGCCTGGCCCCGTCCTGCCCGCACCGGCTGGGGCTGCCTCGGGGAGTCCCGTCAGGCAAGGCCGGTGCGGAGGGAGGGGCGGGCGGCAAGTCCGGGCCGAGTTCCCCCTCCCTCCCACCGCCCTCCCGGCGCAGCCCCCGCCCCCGGCCGGCCCCTATGGCGCTGACGTCCCGGGCCGGGTCGGGCCGTGCCGGGCGGCGGCGCAGAGCAGCGCAGCGGCGGCGGCAGGGCTTGGCAGCCGGGCACCGAGCGCGGCAGCAGCAGGTAAGGACGCGGCGCCGGGCCGCGTTGCAGGCCTATGGCCACCTCGCCCTCCCCCGCCGCCCTCTCCGCGTCCTCACCCCGGCCCGGCGGGGGGCGCCGGCCCGCCGCCTTCCCCCCGCCCTCCCCAGCCCCGGCGCGGCGCGGCCCGGCCCGCCGGCAGGTGCGACCGGCTCCCCGGCGGGGCGTTCGCTTCGCCGGAGGCTTGGCCGCGGGGAGCGGGGCTCCGCGGGGGCCGGCGCCCTCCGGTGACAAACGCCGGCAGCAGCGGCGGTTGCTTCGTGAAGGGGCGCCCGCCCGGGGCCGGGGGGCGGCTGCGCCCCCCGTAGCTCTCACCGTACGCACCTCGGTAACGGCGGGAACGGGCTACCGCCGGCCCCGGCTGCACCCAGACTTCCCCCATGAGGTACACTAGCAGTCTGAAGGGAGTTTTTTCTTCCCTTCCTTAAATGAGCTGCCGTGGGAATTCTTTTCCTGTGGTTTTTTTTTTTTTCTTTCTCAGTATGATCCTCTGTAAAATGCCGTCTGTGCTGCCCTACAACTGAGCTCCTCTCTTCACTTCGGAGGCATTTCTCTGCTGGTGGGGTTGTCCTCGTCACGGAAAATAAATCTTTTACAGCCTTGAGCGGCCGAACGCGGTGTGACCGGTAGCGCAATTAAAGTACGTCTTCTCCTGGCGTGTTTCTCGTTGAAGTACTTTTGCAGGGTGCGTTTCTGGAGGGCGGCGTGGGTAAGCGTGATGCGCTACCAAAAACTGGTACCCCGCTCCTGTAACTTGTGCTCGTTACTGAACAGGAAAACTTAAAAAGGCTCGTTCCTTTTAATGAGCCATCGCAACTTGCAGTGCAGCGTATTTATTGTTGATGCTTGTCTGACGCTTGGCCCTCAGATTGCTCACTAGTAAATCCTAATGCTACCAGAGGCCCATAAGATTGAGATAGCCAAATTAGTAGATTACAGGTTGCATAAAAGGATGGTCATTACCTGTTATTTCATCTATATATTGCTGATGTCAGCCCTTTTTCACGAAGGTGGAGAGAAGTAGTAGGTGGTGAGCTGCCTCCTATCTTGCTCTCAGAAGGAAGAGGCCTTTGAGGCGACCTAATTTCTTACAGTTCAGTTGGCGTCGCTGGGCTGCGGAGCGGCCTGTGAACTGGGTTTGCAGCTGCCGGAGTACAAAGGTTGGCCATGGGGCTCAGTCTTCTTTCTGATGCCAACATGACAAATCAACAGAGGGTAGAGATGAACTCTGAAGTTAAATGTCATCTGCCATTTTTCCTCTCAAGATAGAGGGGAGTGCTAGGAAAAAAAGCCTAATAACAATAGAAATTATTTAATGATTGAAATTATCGTTGTGCAGATTTAAAAGTGTAAGTAAACATGTTGTTGCAGTATCCATTTAAATATCATAAAGCCGTGCTAGGTAACTATAGTTAAAATGTTAACTATGAAATGTACCATTTCTAAAATAGCTGCAAAAAAGAAGTCTGTTTATTGTTGAGGTGGGAGAGTAAACATTGAAATTGTCAGAGCAAAAGTTAGAAACCTTTACGATGTTGTTTTTACTAACACAGAAATTAGGATTTAACTTGACTCTATTTTTAGTGGATGTGTTTTTAATGTGTATAAGTTAATAATCTATTTAGTGATGGTACAGTTATGCCTTTGAGTGTGCAACTATAAAGCCAGCAGAGTGAACATAAAAGCAGTGAAGTTTGCTGTGAGGCTTAATAGCTTTCTGAATTAAAACAATGTCAGTTTTAGTTTGCAGAAATTGCAAGTAAATTGAACGAATTTCCCCGCCCTGAGTGGGCGTTAATGTATAATCTGCGCTAAGTACTGTGTCCTTCAGGGTCTGGGATGGCTGTGCATGTTTGTTTTGATACTGGGTCGGTGTTTTGACCTGTTAGTCATAATGTTCTCATTAGGAAGGTGAAGCAGTGCTTCCTTGCACCTTGTCCGCAGGGGTGGAGGAGGCTTGTGGCCCAACCTAGCCTTCATATTCTCTTGGTATTTGGTAATGCTGGTCTGAGGAAGATTTTGAGGTTTTAGAAATTTTGATGGTCTCATGAATGATGTCTAAAGGTGAGTAGGGACTAACTTTTTATTGTCACTTTCAATACGAAATGTGGAAGTGTGAGGTTAAGCTGACAGGTTGAAAACAAACAAAAGGGGTGTGTTTTGGTTTTGACCCAATATGTGGTTAGTTAAGCTTTAGAAATCCTTTCTGAAGCATGTGGATATTGGAAGTTTACAGGGACTTGAAAAGCAGCTGGACAAATCAACGGAAGAAAAATCCACTAAGGGTGACTTGTACAGAGTATCTGCTGTAGCTCAGGGAGTCACTGAGCTGCACTTGGAGCCTGGGAGAATATACTGGGAAAGTGCTGTCAAGTATTTACCAAACTTCTGTATTCATTTCAGGCATTGACTACTGCAGGTGGCGTACTGGAGACAACAGACCTGCCGTCTGACCCAGTAGGGCTGCTCTTATTAAAATTATTTACTCATCTGAAGTGTTTGAGAACAGCTGAGCCAAAGGGACCAGGTCTAGAGATAGTAATGCTGGGTGATTATTCTCACAGAGTGGTTATGGGTTGTTACTAAACTGGGAAGTCAGCTTAAGTGGTGCTGGGGGCAGTTCTGGCACCTTTGTACTTTGCTGTTGTCACTGATGTCTTTGATTAACAGAATTATCGCAAAGTCTGAAGGAGACCGAGAAGGGGTTTCAGGACTTAATTTTGATAATCTGTTTTGGAGGACAAGAGGTTTTTGGTAAATTTGATGGCTGTATTCAAGTACAAGATAAAATTTCCAAGAAGGAGATCCCATAATGCAGATCGGTAAAGTCAGCTTGGCAGCACCGCCATGGAAGCAGACCCGAGTGTTATGGGGGATCACGAAAAGCAGTGGGATGCAGTATTATTGAAGTTTTATCATTTACCTTTTCCCACTAGTGAAGCTTAAGTTAACAGAATAATGTCTTCAGTTTTGGTCACAGCTCTTTTAAGAAAGATAAATGCAAATGTCTCAATCTGGCAGAAATGGTCATCAAGGCTTAGGAAGGGTTTGGAAAACGTCATCTACAGAGACCATGTGTGTTTGAAAAACATGGTCTACAAAGGCCAGCCAAACTCGGTTCTATCAGAAAGAAGATGCTACAGTCTTAAAGTTAGTGAGAACTGGTCTTTGTCCCTCTGTCAGTGACTGTATTGAAAAAGATGAAAGTAGTTTGTACCAAAGATTTGTAGTTCATGAAATCTATTATGTTTTGGGGAAAACTGGAACAAGCTGAGGTTGTGCAATCTACTTTTTGCAAAGGTTTTTGAAATCAAGTAGGACTTGCGTTAAGGATATATTTAAAGACTTTCCCTCATGACTTTTACATGTTTTCACACAGAGGTTTGAACTTGATTTCTTCAGGTGCTCTCTGTATTCTGGCATGAGTTTATGTGGAAAAAAACATTTTAGTGCTCAAAAGAAATGCGATTTCTGTGATAAAGAGCTAGAATCTTTCAATTATTGCTGGTCATCTGATGTTGCAGCTTGCTGTGTTTGGTTTTAAAGTAGTTAGTGTTGAGGTAAACTATTGCATTCAACAGCAAAATGTTGTGGTTTAAGAGCATAGCCTGTAATCCTGTAGGAAATGTAAGTGTAGGATCATACTGTGATTTAAACCAGGAAAATCAGAGGGATAAAACCTGAGGTATTCATCATCTACTGTAGTATATACTATATGTGGCTTCATAACCTGTGTCCAAATGTTACAGCATCTTCTGTCCTGAAATAGTTTTAAAGAACTGTCAGCCTATTTAAAAAAAAAAAAGTAATCAGACTTGTTTCTTTAGGTACCCTCATATCGAATCTGTTTTTTAAAGTGTGCATGGGCAGATAAAAATTACTTAACATTTTAACACAGCATGTTTTAACACAGCATCTGAAGTACTTATAGACACTCTAATAATGTAAAGAACACATGAAAAAAACCCAGTTTTTGAATTGGAATCTGTGGATAAAGGCTTTTCTTTTTTCCCCCTAAAATACCAGTTTTGCAAAGCTAAATGTGAAGTATCAGCAGCCCTCGTGGTTTCTCCTAAGGTTTTGATGGCAAGAAAAAGACATATAAATCCTTGAGTTCTTTAGTCTCTGGCAGGATGATTTCTTTAAGTAATGACCATTCATATTTAATAGTATGTATTTAATTGGAAAGAGCATGCTTATTTTGTCTTTCAAAAACTGACTGACTTACAATACCAATTAAAAAAAGAAGTTGATTTAGCCAAAGTGAGTGCTTGCTTTTTCTTTTGTTAAACAACATGCAAAAACGGAGCAGAAGGCAATGAGGGCGGGTTCGGTCCGGTCCTGCCTCTGCGCTGCATGCCGCAGCTCAAAGGCCGAGCCTGTTGCCACCCGTGGATTGCTTAGCATGGCCTTGTGAAAGTGGTTTGGGAGCCCCTGGAGCATGTGAAATTTTTCCGAGTGAAAAGGGAGTGAGTTGCAGTCCGGCGGCATTTACCCTGCAGACACGGTACTGGCTGCAGCTCCTGTGGGCACGCTGTGGCTCTGCGAGCTAAATTGCAGCTACTGTCAGTAGCATGGCATGCACAAACGCTTGGCTAGCATGGGATGGTATCTCTGCTGCCGTGACTATGCTGCAGGTCATACCCAGAGCTCATGCAACTGGTGAAGCACTTCTGTCAAGCCAGGGGCCTTCCCTTGCCAGCTGAATGTGGCTCACTCTGCGAGTGGGTGGATTAAGAAAGGGTAGTTCATGCTTGCTTCGGGGAATGAGAGAAGGATGAGGCACCTGCAGTTAAACCTCGTTTTCCATATGTTCACCTCACAGCACCGCTGCTGCTGTGTTTACCTGGTCACAGTGGTAAAGGCAGAACAGGGCCAGCCTCCAAACTGGGATCCAGCCTAGCAGTGCCGAGTGGAGCTGTCGTGAGCGCTACTAGAGCTGGCGTGGCTGTGTCTGTATGTGCATCTCTCAGAGCCCAGTCTGCTCTCAGAATAATCAATAGAGAAATTCCCAGATTCTTCAGCTGGAAGTCTGAGTGAACCCTGGATTTGTAAATACTCAACAAAAGGCCTTTTCAGATAAGAGAAAACTTACATTTGCTTTTTGAAGTAACCTGTCTTGAATGACCTTCCTGGATTTGTTTTGCAAAGGTAGTTAAATGGACAATGAAATTAACAGTATTATTTGCATATTGGATAATTCCTTAGTTTCTTGAACAAATTTGTTTTCTTTGTAATGAACAATGTTTAGCAAACTGATTTGAAATTTGGGGGAAAAAAATGAGAAGCAGGGAATGTAACACAGTCAGTGGTTCACAAAAATCTCTCTAGTATCAGCAACATCTGTGTCTATACTGGTAGCAACAACTTCCTGAATTATATCTAAAGTGTTCTTATGGATCCTTTGGGCCTGATCTGAAGTTGTGTAAGTATTGTTATATTCTGTATTTTCCGCAAGTCCAGCTCATGATTTGTAAGGTCCAGAACTCTGTCCCTTGCATCTGCTGTACTCTCTTACAGTGACACTTGGCAAGGGTTTGGTTGTCTCAGGTTCTTTCTTAGTGCCTTGGGTCCAGAGCAACCTGACTAAAAGGTGATACTGTAAAAGCCATGTTTCAGAAGCAGCTGCCCATGGGAGGGCAGCGTGTCCTTCTCCAGCCCTCTGGCACAGCCCATGAGCAAAGCCGTTCCTGCGTCAGGGTGAGGACATCCCATTCTGAGTTCCCATCCATGCTTTGCTCTTTCCTGAGTTATTCAAGCGCAGCCCATCACACCCGCTCTATAGTGGTGGAGGTGATAGCAATAAAAATCTTTCACAAAATCCTCCGTGGCAAAGATGAGCTATTTTGCTGCATCTTCCTTTTTCTCAGCTGGGCAAGTGCTGTGTGCAGGCACGCCAAACCTGCCCGCTGTGGTGCTCTGCTTGTTTGAGGGGAGGCATGGGAGAGTTTTGGGAGTGGGATGCTCTGTAGCTGCTCTGCTGGTTTGAGGTTTAACCGTGTGTGGTAACCTCCTGTTTACGTATGACACAGTTTTCAGGGCAAGGATCAAAGCGTTCAGGAATGAAGAGACCGACAACTATTTTTAGTAACTTAAATTTTAATGATTCTCTAGGGTTGCAGTTTTGTGAGTAGTTGGGCTGATATAATTGCCTGCTGTCCTCTGAAAGGAGGAAATCTTCCTGTAGCTCCGCTCCCTTCCCAGCAGCGCTGATGGTCATTGGGCTCTTCCACACCTCAGTGCAAACTGCTAGCTCTGCAGAAAGCAATGAAACCCATCATCTTACTCTTCCTCAACTCCGAGTTATGGAGGGATGTCGTGAGTTTCAGAGCTTATGCAATGGGACAGCGGGAGCATGTAGTGAGGAGCAGAAATGAGGGGAAGGCAGATGAAGGGTTTGCCTCTCTTGGGTGGTAAGCTGCTGCCGGGTCAGCTCTCATGAAACTACAGCAGGTCTTTTAAACCTGCGTAACCCTTCGTTGCTGTGACCAAAACGTACACAAATGCCTCCAGTAGCCCTGTTGCAGAGAGAAATGCAGACATAAAGATCATACATAGGGAATTTTAGAGTCATAGCAATAGGACTGTAAAGGATTTTAAAGGATCACAGACTTCAGAGGGCCCAAAAATAACATGGGCTTTTATTACTGTATAGGGATAAGAACACTTAGTTTTAGTACATGTGGTGGTTTTGGGGGTGGGGAGGAATTTCTTTTGTGGTTTTTCTTTTTTTTTTTTTTTCCTCCTCCCTACCTGGGTTCCTTTACAAAGATAGGGAAACTAATGAGATAAATCTTGGTCTCATTTTATGGATGCCTAATAAGTTATTTTTGCAGAGTTTGCTGACTGCATTAAAGCTCTTGCTGTGCTCATTCAACAAGCCTTTTTGACAGGGGCGTGGCTACACGAATGGCATTCTGCAGCATATTTCTGCTCTACTGCAAGGAGGGTTATTTAGGTGGATGCTACTAGATGCGTGTTTCTCCTTCTCTCATACATGTTGGCTTGCCTTTCAATGAGCATGTTGCCAGGCCTGTTTTTTTCCTTCTCTTTAATTTTTTTTCCAAAAATAGACCTGCAAGCTGTGTATTTATTTGTGGGAATACAGGTACATGTTGCATCATCACTTTGTTGGCCTTATTTGCTTTTTGTTGGGATCAAGCTATTTCTCGGACACTTTAATGGTTTTTAGAGATTTCAGTACCTGGTCTTCCATAGTTAAAAGCATTGCTTCAAATTTCTCAGTTTTCAGGAGAAAGAAGAGAAATGGGCTTATCTGTCATGTTGTGTTGAATCAGAACTGTTGGGAACAGAGCATTTAACAGCAAGTGTACAGAAGAAACAAGTTTCAGAGACAATGTGATGATGTTAGTCTTTAATTGTCAACTGAGTAGAGTACTCTTGCATCTTCTCAAGCATCTGAAATTAGCTGTGGTCGGACGCTCAATCTCAGATTTTATGGACCTTGAGATAGTGTTTGGTTCACTGCATGAATGTCATAAATTAAAATTATTTTTTCTTCAGGTGTTTGGGCGTACATTATGGGCTTTTGAATAGTAGTGTAATGTCTTAGTATTTTTTAGGTCATTTATACAAGAACAAATTTTAAGCTTTGGTTAGGGGAAGGATGCTTTTTCAAATACATTTAGTATCATATCTTGATGGTAATCTGAAGCAAATTTTAGATTTTGTTTTTATGTTTTGCTTTGAAGTTCTACATCCTTTCAAAGAAAAAGATTATTTCTTACTAACCTAGGGAGAGGAATCTTAGACATGAAGTTTCTTAGCCTGTTATCATGGTCTACGAGTCATGTCTTGCTCAAAAGGTCAACACCCACAGAACATGTTTTTTGTAGTGCAGTGGACTAAGTAGCTGCTTTTCTTGGGGCTGTAACAGTCTTTCCTATTGTAAATGAAAATACAGTCTTTCTGTGGTATGGGATCTGATGCTATGGTATTTTTGTATTAAATGCTAAATTGTAATTATAGATCATCGCCAAAGCAGCAGTGATAAATATAAATAATATATTGACCGTATATTCTTGTGGACTGTTTTCTTTACATTTAAATTCTTACAGCCTTTCCCAATTTTTCATGCATATATGTATTTTGAAAATATTATGTCAGATTTCTTTTAACTTGAAACTCAAAGTACTTTTTTTAACAAGTGTTGGAGGTCAGCTTTTTTATTTCTGTTGATACGGAGTTATGTGTCTCTTTATGTAGCCTAGCAGGGTTTTAAGATATTAAGCTGGTTCATAGACTTTTTTTTTTTTTAAAAATTGCCTTTTGCAACTTCTATTGCAAACCCTTCTGTTATGGTTCTGGATCAGTTACTGTACTCTGTAGAAGAAGAATTTTTCGTATCCCTTTAAAAAATGCAGTTCTATTATTTCCTGATTTTTTTATATTTTTTTGGGTAAAAATTTGGGAATTCATGTGAGTAATAAGTATTGACTGCTTGAGTGCATCAGATGGAAGAGGAAATTTGTATGGTGTCAAAGACAACTGGCTATTTGAGATGAGTTGTTTTCTGTATTAATCCTGGTTTCTTTATGAAACCCTGTGGGAGGGAAGAGGGCAGACAAAGGCCGTGTTATGCCATGGCGCGTTTGCTGAGTGACTCTGGTGCTTAAGCCCTAGGGAGGAGGTAGAAGCAGGGGAGAGGGAAACTAGGAGGAGGTAGGGTGGTTTGAGTGAGGAACACATGAAGGCTGAAGGATGATGCCAAGGTGGGAAAGGCTGAGGAGCTGAGAAGGCCAAAGGGACCCCAGCAAATTCAAGAATTGAAGATTGTAGTGGAAGAAAAATGCTGCTTTGACTGCTTGAACGCAAAACAGGTTAGCATCAGGGGTTGACCTTCCTACCATGCCTGGGCTGGACTTCAAAGCCATGTTTTGCTTCTCAACTGAAAGATGCTCTCTGATGCCCATACGTGCCCAGGCACTGACCTCGGGTGTGCCTGCCGTGGGCGTAAGGAGAACACAAGGCCTTGCAATTTGGGCTAAGTATTTCACCCCAATAGAGGTAAAGGTTTTGGAGTGACATCTGAAGGTGTGCTGAGGTGTGGTTAGTTGCAATTAACTAAAGCTAATTGGCGCATATTTTCCTAGGTTTCAGCACATTCTCTATAGCAGCCTCTCTTATTTCCATCAGTCCTCGTGTTGGAAATGGCCAAGGATTTTTGAGAGGATCCAGGTAAGACACGAGTCTCCTCAAATGGATATTAATTCCTCCAGTGTACATACTTTATGGAGAAATTTTAATAGGCAAGGTACAGCTGTGCATGAGGCTCATGTGGCTTTGTTTTGTTTAGTTTGATCAGCTGCTCCATTTTAAATTCATGGGCTAGCATTTGTGATGAACATCTTGTAGGCAGGCAAACCCACAAAACTCCAACCGGTAGTCTCCAGTCTGACAATGAGATAAGCACGTCTGTGTGAGCAATACAGGATTTTTTTCAAGTATTTAATTTTTGAGGCCTTTTCTTAAGGAAGAGCTGTGTAACTATTACACACCTGAAGATACAGGAGAACCAAGCTGAATATGAAATAGTAGCCATGTTTGCAGGAAAAACGATTTTATGCTGTGAAGAATTAGCCTAGTGATGTTAGCAAGCATTTAAACAAAGCTTGGTGGTTGGTGTTGGGGGCTGTTTATTTTTGAATCTCATGTCTTAGCAGTCTTCAGGTTACTACGGTTGAATATTAAGGGTGGCTTTCTTTTCCCTTTTTTCTCCCACATCAGCACTTCCCTTAAGCATCTCCTGCAAGTGTTTGGACTATGCTGTACTTTTAATATAAGCTAAAAGCTTCTACTAGTACCTAGAGAAGTTAGAAAAACTAAAGCGCCTTCTCTATTATTGTACCTCTGTCAAGGTGTTCACGTATATTTCAATACTAACAAGAAGAAAAGGCGGGAGAAGAATGAACGGTTTTTTAAAGGTCTTCCTGTAGCTGAGGGAGAATTTCCCCTTTTTTGTGTACCGGGGCTCTTCTCCAAGGGCCCCCACCCAGCTGGGACGGGAATGGTTTGGTGTGGAGCTTGAGTGCTTCAGGCTACAGTGAGTCATACATGGGATGCAGACCTTGGTTCAGTGATAGCTGATACTACCTCTTTGCACTGCTGGATATAATGGCAGTCAAATTTTGACCCAGATGCATGTGATAGCGTTCATTTGGAGTTCACCAGAGCGTAAAACATAATGAATACTCCAGTATATGGTGTTAGCATGTCACCTGGATTGGCTTCCAGGGTTGCATGGTGTCTGGCCCATCGTTCATCTGCCTGGACCACTCTGAGATCCAGGCTGCAGCAGAGGTGTGGTCTAGAACCTTGGTGCTTCAAGTACAGGTGTTTGTGGGTGGCTTTGCAAGGTGGCTTCCTCTGAATCAGAGTTCTGTTTTCAGGATCGTCTGCTGCCCTTAAAGAAGCCCTGCGTATGCACTATTCCCAGGACACCTGCCTTTTCTGCCTTTTTTTATTTTTCTTTTTTCTTTTACTTTGCTAATTCCAGGATATCCTGCCTTTTGTGTTTCACAATTTGCTGGAAATGAGAAGGATTTGCATGGCGTCAGTCCTACAAATGAGCATGCAGTTTCGTATGCTTTTCGTGGCCTGCATATGCCAAGATAGATTGCAAGTGGAGTTTGTACAATAGAGCAAGTAAAACTGGCTGCATCAGTACGGTTTTCCAAGGATGAAAGAGATGCTGGGTTTTGTTTTACTTGGCAGCGAGGCTTGGTGTCTATTAAGAAGTGTAGTGGAGAGATGCAAGGCAGAACGTCTGGTGAAAGCAGAATTGAAGGATTGGCAAGAGAGTTTTAATCAAAATCTGTATTTTTCTTTACTCTGCCTTCCCTTGTTGAGGATGACCAATGTCATACCAGTAAGTGCTGCATTGGGGATGGCTCTAATTATTTGGAAGCTGTCAACCTAAAATTACCCCTGCTTATCAGCCTGAAGTTGAGAGAGTGACGTGGAGGGGACATTTGCTGCAGGGAACACTCCTCTCATGGCAGGCTTTGCTCACGTGTGCCCAGCATAGCCTGGAAGCCCTGCAGTGGAATGTGCTTGCTCCCCGTCTGAATCAGCGGGAAGGTGTATTTTTTGTTCTTGTAGACTGTTGTGGGTTGCTTCTCAGCTGGGGACTCCTTTGGCTACTCACAGTGGTCCTTGCACTGGTTGATATCACACTGATCTTGTTCTGGGTCAGCAGAAGCACCTTGTCACCATGCCAAAAGCATCATAGCAAGAAACCCCTGTGCCTTTTGATGCTCACAGTGTGTGTGGATTCACTAAATTCCCAGACCAAAGCAGCAATCTCTTTTCCTGTTTTTGGAAGAATGGAAGTGTGGGGAATACTGCTGTGTTGAGCTGGAGATCTGCTTTAGAAGCTAATTTTAGCTTTAGCTTAATGTGTAATGGGGGAGGCAGTTTAGAGTAGAAGGGCTTGAGAAGGGGAGTAACTATCAGAGGTACAAAATTATTAACGCTGGTGTTGACCAGGGTGGGGTGGGCAGAAGCAGCCACGTGATGTAGGGAAAGCACGATCTGGAACAGTGGCTTTGCCGAGCTGCAGACATGCTGAACCAAGGAGGCTAAGATGACATGGTTCACCTTCCAGGCAGAACCTTGCTGACCGCTGGGCTCAGGGACACAGCATGGTGCAGGACCAGCACAGTCCCCCTGGCAGGGTGGGGAGTTTCTGGTGTTCCCCAAAACCAAAAGCAGTCCAGAGCATTTCAAGGAGTTTTTCTTACCTGGAATGGCATAAATTGTGATTTTCTAGGATGTGTCCCTTTCTGCTGGCACATTTTCCCTGAAATATCTTCAGTGATCCTGCCATTTCCATGTTCTTTGATTTGCTGATAACTGACAGTTTTAACAACTGATGTGAGTTTCTCTTTAGAAAACAAAGAAAAACTTCAGAATTTCTCTTCAGAGAGCAGCTGAAGATGGGAGAAGAGATAAACTATGGGATACCTGGGGAAAGGGGAAAAGCTGAGTGCCAAAGATCACTAAAATCATTCACTGCGGTTAAGGCCTGTCTTTCATTGCAGTGCTACAGTAGAAGGACAGGTCAGGTGGAAAATTAGTCCTCTCTCCTATACTTCTGTTCCCTTATGTTTTTCAGTATAAAACGGGTTCAAGAGACTCTCAGCTGTAAAGGCTTACAGGAGGACTGCTGTAGTTATTAGAGCACTTCCTGGGTGGCTCAGAGTTCGTCTCCAAAGCCACAACTGGTTTATTAGGGTTTCCTATGCTGTTATTACAGGACGCACTCTGTATACTTTTCCAGAATGATGTCAAAAGCTTCTGTATTAGAGGCAGATCATCACACAGCACAAGCTGCTGGATGCTTGAAGAAATAGTTGAATTACAGCATCCAGTAAAATTTGAATAAGTTTTATAGAGTAGAAACTGAAAAACCAAATACTTTTGGAATAACCTTTGAAAAATACTTTTGCTTCTCCGTTGTGCGCTTAAACTTGAACATCAGCAAGTTTTGCTAACTTGTCACTTCTTACAAAAAAAAATTATCTCTTAACAGACCAGGTGCAGTGGTATTTTTCTTTTAGCAGAATTAGATTTGTATCCTTCACAGATCATAACACTGGGAGGTAAGCCAGCATGGCTCACCATGACTGTGAGTGGAATATAGAAAACAGCCATTGCTTGTTGTACAGGCATTTGAGAAGACATTTAATTAATTTCTTCTTTTCCTTGCTGTTCCCAGGTTATTGGAGTTATTCAAGAAGCATATATATTTTCTCTAAATTGTCAGGGTAAACCATTATAGCTAGCAAGTGCTTTTTATTAGTTACCCAAACAAAGTAGAAACTATGGAAGATGTGAATTTCCATTTGACAGAGCATTGATACTGAAAAGCAATGTCAGGTTGATAGTTAATATTAGTAATTTTCTTTCTGTTTAGTTAGAAAGAAATATTGGCTGCTTTTGTTTTTTTGGGGGATACTGGGGCAAAATTGTACTCCAGGTTTAAATATAGTCTTCTGAATGACACCCTGGTGCTTATTTTAAATATCCTTTATTTTTTATTAAGATAATTCTTCGGACCTTGTGTCCTTCAGTCGATAAAAGAAAACATGTATGTCCTCATAATTGAAGACAGGTATGCTACTGTGGAGGGTGGAGTTGGGAGAGGTGGGAACCTGAGTCTTCCTAAAGAGAGGTGGAGTCTCTGGTAACATAGTGTGACGAGGCTACTGATTCATCTGTTGTTGCGTTTTGCAAAATGGGTCTGTGGGTTGGTGTAGTTGGTGTGGGTTTCTTTTTTTGTTCCCTCCCCCACCTACCCGGTTCAGTGGGTTATGAGTTGTATCATTGGCTGCTTTGTACAATCATCTTACTTTTTTTGAACTCAGTTATTCTTGAGTTCTTGCCTCAAGACTTCATATAGGTCCCTGGAAGGTGAACGAACCGCATGTATTTATTGTGTTCTCTGTCTCAGTGCCAGGCAAAGAACTGGGCTTTTCTGGATTCCTGAGGAAGTGCCTGACTTGAATTAACCCTCTGAAGTAGTCAGATTTATCTCTATTCTATACATGATTTTTTTTCTTAAACTGTGTCTTGAAGTTCTTCTAAGATGATCTTAGATCTCTAATCATATGATATTGTCAGACAACTATACTCACAGCTTTTAGTTTTCTAGTTTCCATGAATCATTCAAAACCAGAAACTGTTCTCTGAGGAAGATACTAATTCCAAAGAGGAAATGTAGGAAATCTGTGAGGAGTTTGGTATTATCATCCTCCTCCCTCCAAGAGGGTGCTCAGATCCTTCAACAGTGTGAAGAAATATCCATTATGAGAGGAGATTTGAAATATTTCTATACACAAGCAAGAGTTTGCATTGGTTATATCTGACCTTCATGTAGAATTTCCTGATCACTGTAATTTAAGCTCCTTTTGGAGCTCAAATTTTGTATGAATATACAAAGAAGATATATTGACCGTGTGCATCTACAATAGGCGATATATTTCCTGCAACGTAGGAAGTGCTGAACATGTCCAGACTGGAATCCCAAATAGAGTGCTTGAGTGAACTTAAGCTGGAGTATTGCACACCAGAAGTCCAGAAAGCCGAAGAGGATGCTTCCTAAAGCCCTGCACAAAGGAATCATTGGGTTCTTTGCTTGTGGGTCTGTTGATGGTAAGTTCTACATGATCCCACAGGCTTTCTGTTGATAGCAGCACAGCCTCTTATGCATCTTTGATCAGTTGGTTTGAGTTAGGATTGTGTTTTTCATCCTTTAGAAACTAGTAGCATGTTAGTTTTCTCACAGAAAAAAACAAGACTGTTTTGTGTTTTGGCAGTCAGCAGTGAGGGTCTTGCTTGTCATCACAAATGCATTGATTAAATGTTTCTGTCATCGGGACTTTGTATGTGCCTTTTTGAACTGTTTCCTAGACCTTTTGATTGACATTGCGAGTACTTAGAAATGTCAACAATATCTGCAAATGCTGAAACCAGCCAGGAATTTACTCTCAAGTGTTTCTGGCAGAAGGCACTAGCACTTATATTTGGCTGTGTCTGTATACATGCTGAAAAATAAATAAAAAAGGTAGCTGCTTTGCAGACTGGGTGTGATGTCTTGCAAATCAGGCTGAGAAATATTGAACTAGGAAGTAACAAAAAGTAAAAAAAAAGTAGCCCTATTTTAAAATCTGTGTTATTGGTTAAAAGTAATTCTAAAAAGATTTTAAAAATGATTGATTGCCTTTGTGCTTAAAATAGTGCCTGTTTCTAGTCTGTGTAGCCTCTTTTTCTAGTGATCGTGTGTTACAGCTTTTTCTGCTAGATTGAAGAATTCTTTAGTTTTCCACACATATATATTTTTCCTATTTAACCTGTGATGATGCAATCTTTTTTTTTTTGTTTTTTTTTGTTTGGCAAAGGGTTTAAGACTTCAGGGGATTTCTGTGTGGCTGGTAGTGAGCATGTATGTGTGAGAACAGCAAGAGGATGTGTCTTCAAGCTTAGAAATTATTAAAAATATATTTTTCAGTGTGAAGGCTTTTGAAACTCTTCAGTTACATTGGGCTAGAATTAGAGGAAGGCTTTAAAGGTGCTGCTCTTTATCACAGAAGGTGTTTGAATTAAAAGAAAAAAGTATAAGAAGGTTTAAGTATCTTTGAAGCACGCTTAAGAATTATTTCACATTATCCTCTTCTCTAATTGATTAACTGGATAATAGGTTTAAATGTGCCAAATAACAAAACCCATGGATTTTATAGCAACTGATCTAAATTGATCTAATTAAGTTTGGTTTTTTCCTCTTGTGTCACCTGGGTGAATCCTAATGATGTATGGCAGGTTGAATTAAATTGGGTTCACAGAATGGCAGGGTTTGGAAGGGACCTCTGGATATCATATTGCCCAACCCCACTGCTTGAGTAGGCACACCTAGAGCAGGGGGCACAGGAACATATCCAGGTGGGTTTTGAATATTTCCAGGGAAGGAGACTCCACAACCTCCCTGGGCAGCCTGTGCCACTGCTGTCACCCTCACAGGAAAGAAGTTTTTTCCCATATTGAGGTGGAACTTCCTGCGTTCCAACTTGTGCCCATGGCCCCTTGTCCTGTCATTGGGCATCACTGGAAAGAGTCCGGCCCCATCCTCTTGACACCTACCTTTCAGATAATTGTAAGCATTGATAAGATCCCCCCTCAGTCTTCTCCAGGCTGAACAAACCCAGATCTCTGAGCCTTTCCTCATATGGGAGATGCTTCAGTCCCCTGATCATCTTGGTAGCTCTCTACTGGACTCTTCCCAGTAGTTCCCTGTCCTTCTTGAACTGGGGAACCCAGAACTGGATGCAATACTCCAGTTGTGGCCTCACTAGGGTGGAGTAGACAGGGGAAGATAACCTCCCTTGACCTGCTGGCCACAATCCTTTTAATGCAGCCCAGGATATTGTTGGCTGCCTTGGCCACAAGGGCACATCGCTGGCTCAGGATCAGCCTGCTGCCCACCAGCACTCCCAGGTCCTTCTCAGCAGAGCTGCTTTCCAGCAGGTCAACCTCCAGCCTGTACTGGTGCATGGGGTTGTTCCTCCCCAGGTGCAGGACTTTGTTCTTGCTCTTGTTGAATTTCATGAGGTTCCCCTCAGCCCAGTTCTCCAGCCTGTCCAGGTGTCGCTGGATGGCAGCACAGCCTTGTGGTGTATCAGCCACTCCTCCCAGCTTGGTATCATCAGCAAACTTACTGAGGTTACACTCTATCCCATCATCCAGGTCATTGATGAATATGTTGAACAGGACTGGACCCCGCACAGACCCCTGGGATGCACCACTAATTATGGGTGTCCAAGCAGACTCTGCCCCGTTGATCACAACCCTCTGAGCTCTGTTCAGCCAGTTCTCTATCCATCTCACTGTCCACTCATCTAACTCACACTTCTTAAGCTTACCTATGAGGATGTTATAGGAGACAGTGTCAAAAGCCTTGCTGAAGTTGTGGTAAACAACATCCACTGCTCTCCCTTCATCTACCCAACCAGTCATGCGATCATAGAAAGCTATCAGGTTGGTCAAGCATGATCTCCTGTTGATGAATCCATGTTGACAACTTCTGATAACATTCTTTTCCTCTACATGCCTGGAGATGACCTCCAGAACAAACTGTTCCATCACCTTTCTGGGGATGGTGGTGAGGCTGACTGGCCTATAGTTTCCTGGGTCTTCCTTCTTGTCCATTTTGAAGACTAGAGTGACACTGGCTACCCTCCAGTCCTTGGGCTCCTCTCCTGTCCTCCATGACCTTTCAAAAAGGTGAAAGTGACAGCATCCACCAGCTCCCTCAGCATTTGCAGGTGCATCCCCTTGGGGCCCATGGATTTGTGAGGATCCAGTTTGTCTAAATGATCTCTAATGTAATCCTCCTCAACCAAGGGGAAGTCCTCCTTTATCCAGATTTTGTCTCTCCCCTCTGGGAGCTGGGATGCCTGAGGGCCAGCCTTAGCAGTGAAGACTGAAGCAAAGAAGACATTCAGTAACTCTGCCTTCTCTGCATCCTGCATCACCAGGGCACCCACCTCATTCAGCATGGGCTCACAGTTTCCCCAGTCTGTCTTTTACTACTGATGTATTTAAAGAAGCCCTTCTTGTTATCCTTGACATTCCTTGCCAGATTTAGTTCCAAGTGGGCCTTGGCCTTCCTCATTGCATCTCTGCATACCCTGCCAATGCCCCTGTATTCCTCCCAAGCAGCCAGTCTCTTTTTCCACATAGTGTAAACCTCCTTCTTCCATTTGAGTTTCTCTAGAAGCTATTTTCTCATCCATGCAGGTCTCCTGGCTCCTTTGCTTGACTTCTTCCTCACATGGATGCACTGATCTTGAGCTTGGAGGAAGTGGTACTTGAATATTGACCAGCTCTATTGGACCCCCCTGCCTTCCAGAGCCCTAGCCCATGGGGTTCCTCCTAGCAGGTCTTTGAAGAGGCCAAAGTTAGCTCTCCTGAAGTCCAGGGTTGTAATCCTACTTGTTGCCCTGCTTCTACCATACAGGATCCTGAACTCCACCATCTCACGGTCACTGCAGCCAAGGCTACCCCCAACCCTCATATCCTCAATCAGACCTTTCTTGTTTGTAAGTATAAGGTCCAGCAGCACATCTCACCTTGTTGGCTTCTCTACCACCTGTGTCAAAAAGTTATCCTCATGCTCTGCAGGAACCCGCTGGATTGTGTGCGCCTCGCTATGTTGCTTTTCCAGCAGATATCAGGGTGGTTGAAGTCCCCTGTGAGAACCAGGGCCTGTGATTGTGAGGCTACTTCCAGCTGTCCATAGAAGGTCGTGTCAAGTTCCTCTTCTTGATCAGGTGGCCTGTAGCAAACGCCCACAACAGCGTCACCTGTATTTGCCAGCCCCTTGATTTTTATCCATAAGCTCTTGAATCCTTCCACCCCTAGGCAGAGCTCGATACATTCTAGTTGATCCCTCACATAAAGAGCAACTCCCCACCTCATCTTGCTGGCCTGTCTTTCCTAAAAAGTATGTAGCCATCCACAACATCATTCCAGTCATGCGAGCTATCCCACCATGTCTCTGTAACTGCAATCAGGTCGTGGCCCTGAGACCTCACACAGCTCTCTAGTTCCTCCTGTTTATCCCCCATGCTTTGTGCTTTGGTGTACAGGCATTTCGGAGAGGTACTTGAGCATGCAGGTTCCCCTGGAGGGGTGCATGAGGATCCACTATAGCTATGCACACCCTTGAGGTGGTTGGTCTGCTTGTCATCTCATGTGGCAGCTAAGGCACCTTTGTCACTGCTCTGGTTGGTCTGTCTTATTCCCCTGTTGGATGTGATGGCATTAACATTGCCACTTTGGACCCCACCTCACCTAGCTGGCCAGCCTGCAGGGTTGTGCCCGTTTCTTGGGAACGGTGTTAAGAAAATTAGAAATTTCTTCAAAAATGTTAATTAAATAAATGTACCAAGTGGAAATGGCTGTTCAGTGCATTTCTGTTCCACCTGCGCTTGGTCCTTCTCACTCATTTTGGCAATTCCATTTGATTGCTTTTCTTGATGGTCTCAATATTGAGCATATCGACTGCACTTTGTATGTGTAGATGTGTAGCTGATACATGCTTTGAACCTGTGATGTCAGCTATGATGTAAGTTTTGCCATTACCTTGCAAAAATAATTTAGTCTTTCTGATTTCTGGGCCCCCTGAAGTTTCTGCTGGGCACCTGGATTCTGCCAGAAATTTCACATCTGTGGGGTTTGTGGAATATTATTTTTTCTTAATCCATTTTTGGGGGCTGCCAAACCAGCAGTTAAAAATAACTGTTCTAGAAGAGCATTACTTAAATCCTTACCATCATACTGGTCAAATCTCTGTGATCCACATGAGGTGCCCTACTTTTACAGTTGTGAAATGTGATGTCAACCATCCTTGACATCAGATAGCTCAAAGAAAGGTTGGTAATCATTTCCAGAATCTCCGCACATCTGAACTCAAGTTGAGTCCAGGTAACTCAGGCCATGCTTGTATGTATTTTGAGATTTTTTGCAAAATGTTACAGGTAACATCAGCAGGGGGAGATGAGAAAACCTGCTCACTTTTCAGAAATATTGAACAAAATCTTCAAAGCTGTGGAGAACCATTAGGTTTAGAAAGGTTTGAATTTTTAACCTGAATCACTAAGAAAATGCCCGTAGTTAATGTTGCAGATATTCTTTGTATTTCTGCATCTGATATTTTGCTTTTAGTAAAGGGAAACTTTTATGTGTAAGAAAGGATTGTATGTTAAAAATGAATGCAGTTATTCTGCATTAACTTTGAATTGTAGGTGGACTTATTTTTGTGCTTTAGAAAAAGCAGGCATTTAGTCTGTATTCATTCTTTTCGACTGCATCCTTCACACCTTTGCCTGTATTTTCGGAGATGTGGAGAGCCAATGTAACAGCTCGCTGTTGCCTCAAGGAGGAGTTTCTGCTCCCATCTCCGCCTTCTCATGGATATACTTTCTACTTCTACCTTATGCAGGCAGTGGAGTTCACCCATCTTCTTGAACTGGGAGGGATTGTTTGAGTGGATTAAACCATGCACTTTGGCTGAGATATTTTTCTGCAAGCACCGGTGCTGGTACTGCTTGAGTGGGGTGGAGGGAACTGGGACTTTTGTCCTTGGGGCAGTGAGCTGTTAAGTTACCTCACCTGCTTTTTTTTTTTTTGAAGGTTCTGGATATTCTTAATGGTTTTCTAGCTGATTGTGAGTGGAGCTTTTCACAGTGAGTAAGGGGGCTGAGTTGTCCTGGCAGAGGGGAAAGAGGGTTTTACTTGTGGTTTTTTTGGAGGAGGTATCTGTGGTTTGTGGGGAAGAGTAACATTGCACTGATCTTGTGTTTTGGAACTTTAAACTTCTGTGTGCAAGCCTTGCACGCTGTCCTTGAGGGTATTTTTAATAATCTCTTCCTGTGTATTTTTAAAACAATTTGGATTTACATTTTATATATTGCCCATAATGAAAGAAAAGTTTACTTTTTATAATCTGATGTTGGAACAGGAGCAGAAATTTCAATATGTGATTAGATTTGCACAACTGCAAATGTTAGCTGTGCTTTTGGCTTAAAGCCTTACTTCAAATCTGTCCTGTCCAACAAGCGGTGGGAACATTATTCTCCTCTGGAGAGAGGAATCCATACCCCAGTTTTAGACAAAACAGGATGATTAAAATTATTTGTAGGCTGAATAAGCGCAGGCCTTTGTTCAGGAGAGCTGAACAGGGTTATGTCGAAACATGCAGGAACAGGAGTTACTCACATTCCTGTTGCCGCTGCTTCCGGGTTTCCGGTCCACAGCATCATCTGATGGGGAGCTGGTGGTAAGTTACCAGCTGAGTCTAAGTGATATTTTACTTTGAGACCTGTTGTCTGATGAGACAACAGTATCTTCGGGCGTCCTCCCGCAGCTGGGGTGAGGGCTGCTTGTTGGGCACTTGTTGGAGTGCAGTGCCCATGGGTAGGCTGGGGAGAGCTGCCTGGTGGTGGCTCACAGGCTGGGGGCTGCTAGATTGTCTTGGGGCAATTTAGAGGGTACTAAAGATAATTTTAATGATGCTTTGTTTTTAGAGAGCAAAATCACTACAATTATATCTGAAGGGGGGAACTCAGTTTAGCTGGTGTTTGAACTCTTTAAATGTATGCTTCTTTTAAAAAAGTATTGGACTTTGGAAGTCTAAGGCAATTTTTTTCTGTTGCAGTAGCAATAGTCTGTCATTGGAGGGAAGGAGGAGGAATAACAGCTTACATTATTTAGAAAAAAAAACAAAGTTATGAGAAACTGTCTTTGCATTGTTTGAAGGCCTTTTTTTCCTGGTTAAGTAATGCTGTATGATTGGTATCTATATGTTATATGATCACTAATGCTCAGTATTAAAAAATAAAGCTTAGAGTAAACTGTCGATAAAGTTAAAATGCAGATAAAAAAGGGGAAAAAATGCCCTAACCTGGCCCATGACTATGTTGGAGCAACAGTCTACAATTTCTGTGTTTTCCCATGCCAGGAACCATCAGCAGTTGGGTGAAGAGCAAGTAGAGGTGTGTCTCTATTGGTCTTTCAGTTCATCTTGCTTGCTGTTGTGGTGAACCTCCTGGTTGTCTGCATTTACTGCACTGCAAGTCCAGGCACCAAACTGGATCCTGTTTGGATGATACTGGAGTGGGTGATGCTCCTTAGAAAAACATCTGATGCTCTCCAGCTGTGAATTCATATTCAGTCCAGGGACCCAGACTAGAGCCATTTGGTACCGATTAGATTTAGTAAAACCTTCCAAATGCCTGTGGTATGGGCACTGGCCCCTCAGTGCTGCTGTTTCACTGTAAAAATTTGCTCTTGTCGTTCTGTGTTACTTGTTAACATAGGTGAATCCATTGAGTTGAAAATAATCAGTGTTTTCATGTTTCATTTTGTTCCTGAGATGAAAATTAATGTAATGCGATCCTAGCCCCACTGTAATGTTAAATTCTGGGATAATTGTTAAAGAAGGGAAAACAAAATGGAAACTAGGTTTTCATGTAATTGAAAGAAGAGGAGGGAAAAGTGGCTGTGATGAGTTTTCTAACCTCTGGAGGTGCGCTATTTGTATAAAATATTTTGCATACTCTGAAATTAATGCTCAAGTGCCGTAGATAAATGCTCTTGTCTTTGAGCTGCTGAGTCCACTTGGGAAGTAGCAGTGGCAGCATGACAGGGCTCATTTTCCCGGAAATTTTGTTCCAGCTGTAATGGCTCATGAAGTTTTAAATTTAAAAACACCTGAGCCACATTTTGCAGCTGAATTTACAACCTGACTAAAAGCTTTCCTTGACTCCACTTTTGGTCTCCTTGCCAAAATAAATAGGCCTTTCTTAGCATGTGACCATGGTGGTTTGTCCTTTGCGTGAGCTTCTGTACAAAATTTGTAATTATATTTAAGGGTTGGTCCTAGAAGCTGTGATTTTGCATGTGTTATTTTCAGTTTACTTTCATATCAGATTTATTGAGACCGTGTGTGCCTGTCGTTGCTGTGCTTTAGTACAATTCCCAGCCTCAGGGACCGCCCTCTTGCATGTGAAGAGACAGTGCGTTCACTCTATCTCCTGCACCACTGGACTTGCTATTGAAAGCCTTAAAGCTACTCCAGATTTCTTCTGAAAGATGGATTTGGCCAAACCTGGTCACTTGTGTAGGTTTCGTAACACTGGGACAGAAAATTAATAATGATTTTTGTGGTAGTGCTGGTTGGTCATTTTTAGTCACTGTTGACTTTAAGAGAATCTTTTGAGCAGGGATGCACTTTCTTGCAGCATTCCTGTTAAATTGATAAATAACATTTTATACATGGCAGGGGTGGTAAGCAGTGTTCAGATGATGTATTTGAGGTTTTAAAGTGAATGAGTAAAGTACAATTGGACTTTGAGATCCGTCTTCCACATTAGATCTTCTAACCATTTTCTGAACAAGAAGTGAGTGCGTTGCTCTTGGGCTGGATTTCTTATGACTCGTGGTCTGTAAATGTATGGAGCTGGGGGAGCTGCATCAGTTATTTGAGGCAGCTCCCCAAGACACTGACCCAGCAGTAAGAACAACAGCTTGTCTGGCAGGAGTACATTTGTCTTTGTCTCTGGCAAAATCTGAGCAAAGATTAGCTGTGATCCAGAGTCTATATTCTGCTTGGCCACATACCTAGGTTTAGGGAAGCCCAGAACTTTCTCAGACCTTGCAGAGAGTTAGTGTCCTACCAAAAATAAGAGAGTTGAGCTGTGGTCAGGATGTGGCTAATGTGGAAGTTGTTACGGTCTGCAATTTTCCCTGTTGCTGAGATCTTGTCAGTGCTAATGGTAGATTTTGTCTGATTTGTTGTTGTTCAGATGCCTAGTCTTTACAGCACTTTGCCTTCTGTGAAAATAGAAACTCTTCTGGAATAGTACAGGAATTAAAGGTTATTTTAGAATCATAGAATGGTTTGGCTTGGAAGAGACCTTAAAGATCATCTAGTCCCACCCCCCCGCCATGGGCGGGGATACCTCCCACTAGATCAGGTTTCTCTAAGTTCCACCCAAGCCTGACCTTGAATATTTCCAGGGATGGGGCATCCACAGCTCCTCTGGGCAACCTGTTCCAGTGCCTCATCACCCGTGTCATAAAAAATATCTTCCTTGTATCCAGTCTAAATCTACTCTCCTTCTGTTTAAAACCATTGCCTCTTGTCTTGTCGCTAAAGGCCCTGGTTAAAAGTGTCTCTACATCCCTCTCTTACAAGCCCGCTTTAATTATTTAAAGGCCTCAATAAGGTCTCCCCAGAGCCTTCTCTTTTCCAGGCTGAACAACCCTAAGTCTCTCAGCCTTTCTGCACAGGAGAGGTGTTCAGCCCTCAGATGATTTTTGTGGATTGTTAGTGGATTTTATTCTTAAAACTTATGTTCCAGATCTTCTTTTGAGATAGAGATAGTGTAGGTGGTTTCTTTGCAATTACTGTCTTTTGCTGAAATGACTATTTGTACATTCTTGCCTCATAATAAGGAGCCCAGTACACTCATCTCCTCAAGAAAACTGATAGATTTACTGACAAAACATGGTCTGTGTCACATTCTCTGGGCAGCTCTGGATACTTGGTTTTTTGTCCTTTGCTGTTGATAACTGTCTTAAACTGTCTTAAATGGCTCTCATGCTCTTTTATGTTAAGAGAAAGCTTTTGGTCTCATCCCTCAGAATTACTTTATCAGTGACATTCGTGAACTCAGCAGTAGATTTTTCTGTTTGTTTTGGTGGTGGTGGGTTTTTTCTTTGGTGTGGGTTTTATTTTTTTTTCTTCTCTTCCTTAAGGCAAGATTGAATAGATTTAGACAAGAATCTTGCCTTTTTAGTTACCGGTTTCTGAAGGGCGAATTTCTGAGTTCATTACGATCTGTTGAGGATTGTCTGTGTTTCAGCCCATTGCCTGTAAATTATACCCATACTTCTTGTAGGATGTACAAGCTGATACGAAGAGATGAAAAAGGAGGCAGTACCTGATAATATAAGTGTTTCTAGGAGCTAATTCTGTCTCTGAAAGAATTATGGTTTCTGTGCAGAGACGGATTTCAGTAAAGAGTTTCTGGATTGTACTGTGTGTCTGCAGTGGCCTGAGATCAAGCATCTGAGGTTTCCTGCAGACCCTCCGGCAGCCTTTGATGCTGCCATCCGCAGTGCTTAGTTTATTTGATTTGACTTGGATCCTGGCTGAGTATATATTCTTATTTCTCTAAAATATCAGTTCCATTTTCACTCTGATATGTACTGGGAAGTAGTGTTTGGCAGCGTTCTCTTGTTGCTGGACTCTAAAAACAAATTACAATTCAAATGTGTCTCTCTGTTCTGTTATTTATATGTGTATGTATTTATCAAACTGATAAAACTCAATGCAGGTTGCTTTCTTGCTTATCTCTGTATTTACAGCTTTATTACACTCCAGTGAGAGGGTTATATAGCTGAAGTTCAAAACTTGACAAGACAAATGAGTTCAGGGAAGGGGTTGCAGTTGTGAACTGGGTACCCCCGGCAGTCCCTGGAGTATGCCGGGAGAAAAAGGTTACTGATAGCCTTAAGGTTACGATCTGGCTCTTGACTTTCTCTGCTGGAATTGTCAGGTGCCCTGAACTTAAGGGAGGGACTGAGCACAACTCATCTAAATGTATGGTATTCTTACTGGTTAGTGTAACCTTTTTTCTTCAAATATTTTTCTGAAAAATTACTTGAATTGTGGAGAGTTCTTGAATTGCTGGTGAATTACCAAAAATTCAAAAGCACTCAAAAGTTTTTTGTTTTGGGGTTTGTTTTTCTTTTTTCTTAAATTGCTGGTTAGGAATATGCCTCTAATCTTGTGAGGGGATGAAGTTTGGGTTTATCTGTGTTCATATGAATTGGAATAAATTACTGGGATTCAGTCTACCTCAGCCTCTTTCTGAATTGGCTTGGCAAAAGCTGATGTAAAAAGCAATATATGCTTGCTTTAACTGGTACAAGCCCCTGCTGGTTACACCAAGATGTGCTTTTAACCGACGTTTGTGATGGTCTACAGAGGATTAAAGTTCTGGGGCCCCGATTACTTATCATAATGTGCAGCTTATGCAATTCAGATTATGGAAGCTAGTGACCAGATATTTATACACCAAACCAATATTTATGATAAATGATAACATTTCATTTAGGTATTTGGGGATTGAAGTAAGGACTTTCTTACCTTACTGCCGAGTAATGTGTTTGGCCGACTTGAGGCCGGTTAGTAGCTTTTGGTTTATCTTGTACACAGAGCTCAAGGAGAAACAGGCGGGTGCAAAGTCTTAGAATAAACAGATCAGTTCTTGTATTAGGTCACCTGAGGATGAGCAATAGCTTGGCAGCAGGGTGCCTTGGGTGGGGAAACGGGGCACTTCAATTTGGCAGTAGGAGAGTGAGAGATGTAGAAGATGAATGGGTGGAGAAGGCTGAAAAATGACACAACTGGAGGGGAATTTAAACTTCATTAGCCTGGAGAGAGTCATCCTCAGTCTTCAATAAGCATTTGTTCTTTCTGATGTTTGTACTTGGAAAACATGGCACACGAGGGTGTGAACAAATACACCGTTAAAGTGCTAGCTGAAGGGGTTTGAAGTTACCTGCCCTTGTTGAGGCTCTTCGTTGGATATGATTTAAGCTAGCATGCTTGAGGACTGCTAGCAGAGGTCATGCAGTGTGGTCTCTCAGCTACAGGGGTCGTTAACTCCAGAGTTCTCCTTGTTAGCTTGAACTACTCCACCAGCTAGATCCGCAGAGAGCGTGTCTGTCCGCTCCTATGCATTCTTTATACTTTATCATGAGACAGCTTAAGATGCCTTTGGTTTTGCTTTGATGCCTTTATCTGTTTGCTGAGTTCTGCCTTATGCTTACTTACCTTCCCCTGTCACTGCCCTCTGGTTTTACTAGGGCTGACTTGCAGAGTCTGAAAGCATTTAGTTGGTTTGAACAACCTCTTTCAAACTCTGTCTCTTAGCCATATTGGTTTTCTCCTGGTTTTCTGGTCCTCTTTTCTGTTCAGTAATGCTTCTGAAGTAGTGTCCAGACCATAACTGAGGAGTTCTTTCTTTAATTTTAACATCAGCTTTTTTTTTTGTCTTGCTGAAATCTGACATTGTGTTTTTCTCCTTTTCTTCCTTCTGCTTGATGGTATTATTGGTGTAGGTATTGCTGTTGGTCAAGAATGCTTGTGCACATTCCACTTGGCATACTTACTCCTTGGTTTGTCAGGGAGCTCCACTCGGGTTATTGTAATTAACAAGAACTGGGACAGAAACTTCTCTATTTCATTAGTAGGAACTAAAATAGGAACAATGTTCTTGAGAGAACGGTAGCTTAAAAAGCTGGCAGAAGAGCAGGAATCACAGAGGAAGTCATCAGACCTCATTGATTCTAATATGAATCAAGTTTAACTGCCCAATGTCGTAGTCAAAAGACTGCATCCTCTGTGGTTAGAGTTCTGCAAGCTGAGAGTTGTACAAAATTTATCTTGGTCTTGTATAGCAGCAGTTGCAGTTGGACAAGTACTGGCTAAAAAGGATTTGTGCTGATGTTTGACAGAATTTTATAACTGGCTAGAATTTTATTAGGAAATTAACTAGAAATATGTTGCTGCAGATAAGAGCTGTTTCAGCCTAGCTTTTGTGGTTTTGAGGGGTTTTGTTTGCCTTTTTTCTCATTTTGAACTGTTACTGCAATGGGATGCTACTGTATAAGCCACATCTCGAGAGGTCCAGTCAGTACTTGCCGTGAGGAGCGTGGGTGGGCACAGTGCATAGGGGGCCTGCAGTGGCATTAGGTGCCGCAAAGATCTTCGGTGCTCATGGGAACTGACGAGGGATGTATTTTCAAAGACTGGTAAGCCCAGTTGGGCAGAGCCCCCCCAAAAGCTTTCCTCACAGCACTTGCTCCTGCAGCCCCTGTTGTTGGCAGACGGGAAAACTTTCCACCAAGCTTTTGCAGCTGGTGGTTTTGATTAGGTTTAGTAAAAGTGAGATGTTGCTTTTTGGTAGATGTGAAATTCTTGAAGCTAGAACTACTGTTATATTTGTACAGGGTCCTCAAACAAAACTACAGAAGATGATGCAAATGCTTCCATCCTAAAGTTTGCTGAGAGATAAATCTGTTGGCATTGGTAGCAGATGGAAGCTGCTTGTTCTCTTCAGTGTATTCTTTTATTTTAGGTTTATAGAAATTAGCTCTTCTTTTTTTCCCCTTCACATATGCTTTGGTCCTTCTTCATGGAAGTACATCATGTCAAGTACAAACACGATCAGAGTTACCTCAGGATTTGATATGAGCCAGTATGAATCTGCTAGGTAATATAAAATGTGTGTTGCTGTCTTCCTTTGCTAAGTCTCTTTCGACCCTTTTTGTCCTCTCACGTGGTAGAGTTCATGAGAGTGCTTGCTGCTTCTCTGTTGGTGTGCAATGAGCCATCCTTTTCTTTGTTTGGCCCTTATTGCAGGTTTGTATCTTCCACCATACGCACAGAGTTGGCATGTTGTAACTTCCCAAACCCTTCTTTGGCTTTCTTGGAGCTTCACTGTAACCTCCAACGGCAGATTTCCTTGGCCGCGCAGTATTTATTTTTGTTTCTTAGGGGGTACTGCGGCTCTTGGCACTTAGTAAACAGCGGAAAGACACTTGGCCTTTTAGAAATCTCTTCAGTTAGAAGTACAAATTATGTTAGATAATCTTACTACAGTAGATCCTTTTTTAACGATCTCCTTTTTAATGAGCTACATTTTTGTGATGTGAAAGGTGCATATACATTCAAAAGTGAGAGTTGATTAAATATGTTGTGTTTGAAGAAGCATAAAGTAAATGTATTTCAAAACTGGAAGAGTTGCTTGCCTACAGCTCAATGCATGTAGCACTTTATTTTCAGAATAGTGATAAATACAAAATATTCAGTTCCTGTGAAGGGAATTTCTTACCATAATTTGAGTTAACAAATCTGGTTGTTTTCAACAACTTGGGTTGCAGGAAACATTAAAATAGTTGCAGACAAAGTGGAGGTGTGTTGTGGTGTGTGGTGGGTTTTTTTGGTTTTTTTTGTGTCTATTTTTCCCAAAGTACTTGTTCTTACTCAGACCACCTCCTGCTCTGGATCGGTATTTCTCAACCTGGCCAGGAGAGGAAGAGGCAGGAGCAGGGAGCAAAGTCAGGAGTGTAGCTGGGGTGAATTGACTTGAGCAGCAATTAAGATGCAGGAAGGTGAGATAGGTTTGGCAGAAGACCTGTACAGCTTACTCGAAACTGTCTCTACCACACCCTTTCTTCTGTGCCTTGAAATTTTGTCTTCAAGGATATATTTCTGAGGTTACTTGCATCTTTTCCTTCCAATTTCAGAACTTCTTCATAAACATTTCCCCCGGTGAGAGAAGTGGAAAGAGAACATCCGTGTTCTAGGCAAAGGTGTTTGAGAAATGATGTGGAGCGATACAGGCTGGCTTTACTGAGGCCTAGAACAGTTTTTTTGTAATTGTGAATTGCCACATTTTTAATGTGGAGAAAATAAACCTAGATTTCTTTTCTGCTTTAAGCATGGGGGATTGACTTGTCTTTTTTAAATGTTTTGACTAGTAAACACAACAGCAGACAGCAGAGCAGGTATTTCCTATGTGAATGCTAAATACAAAGTGAATACCAATACAACAGAGTGATTCTTCCAGAAGTACCACAGAAATAAGTTTCTAGCCGTTCAGTATTGAAAACATGTTGATGCATGCAAATATACAAGAAAATGACTATGGCATGAGAATAATTTCATCAGATGCTGTGCTCAAATTGTCTCTGGCAGTCAGAGCATGTAGCTTTAAAGGAAGTTTTTATGTAGTAAATCTCAGATATGTGAACTGTTGCTCTTTGTTTTACTTGCATGCATCTACGAAATATATTGGCAATTAACATGTCAGCATTAATATTTTCAAGGCAAATTGTTTTTGAAGGTACCTTTGTACCTTTGTGCTGTGCTGAATTCTAGCCCGTTCTCTCCTTTTCTGTGTTGGTAGAAGTCTCCGCTTGACACAGTTCCCTTGCTGTTGTCATCATAAGCAGGTATGGGAAAACTGCAGTTTGGTATATGGCTAAACTAGAATGTGTTAGTGCAGAGTAAATTGTAGTAAATTGAAAAAATAAATAAAAATTGAATGGGTTTAATATTCAGTTAAGCAGTGCAGTTATTGACTGTATTGCATTTAGCTGAAAAAAAAAAAGTCTGTACAATATCTGCAGTTCCTTTGAAATGTTCTGTCACTTGCAGCAGAGTGCTGAATGCTGCCTAAGCTTTGATTTGTTGCTGTTTCAGTTAAACAGTGAACTGGGGCTGAAGAAATAACGTGACTGACAGTAAGCTACCACCATGTATCAATGTTTTCCTCTCTCTGGTCTGTCCTGTGTGTTGACAGGGCCTTTCCCAAAGCATCCCTCTGGGCCCAGTGTAACCTGCAGAATTTTGAGCAGCTCTTAAACAGATAAGTGGTAGTTTGTTTTTTTTATTTTAATATGAAATACCGATGTAATTCTACTTTTACTGTGATACTTTGCTACTATACGTATTTTGACTAGTTTGTTTTCCTTGGATTTAGCCAACTAAATGAGATACCATCAGTTGTTTAATGAAGTTTAATTTTTAATTTCTTTTAATTAGTTAATTCAGCAGTCAGTACAGTGCCTTAGTTATAGTAAACTGTTCATAGGATAGTAAATAGAATCAGATCATACAAATACTTACCTCTGGGCTCTGGTAAAAAGTTTAAAACTGCATTACTATATTTTGCTTTCCTAGAATTCTTTCACCTGATGGTACAGTTTGATTTACTTTTGGATACCCTACAAAGCCAAAATGTAGTTGTGTTACATTCTTTTAAAATCAATAATGTTTAAGTAAAGATAAGTGGGAGGATACATACCAACTTTTGACTGAGGAATTTTCAGTTGTTTCTTGTTCTGTGTTATGTAGATAATTTTTTTGAAAAACAATATCATTAAACGTTCTCCAAAAGAGGATTTAATAGTGCAAAAGAAGTTAAAGAAGCGCTGGCGGGTGTTTTTCTTGCTGTTGTAATCTGTGGAGTTCAGTATAGTTTTGTCTTGCAAGTTGTTTGTACTGCTGGCTACTAGTGTTTAGCCAGTGCTGAATGTTGAATACTATTACTGATAATGAAGGCAAGGTCTATTACTGCTTGCCAATTATGAAAATATAAAATCTGACATTTGAAGGAATAGCTGTTAAGTTTACCAACTTCAGACAAAGGCTTGTTTTATTACTGTCCTTTTCCTGCTCAATGGAGAGAGAAACTCCAGTATGGGGTTCCTGGTCTCTCTCTGCTGACTGTAGAAAGGGAAAAGGGCAGATGGCTTCCTGGTTATAAGTGTAACCGTGGTGAATTCTCTCCTTCCTGTTGGAAGAAGTCTTAATTGTGGAGACCAAAATGACCTAGCAACTTATCTACTCCTTTAATATATGTTCAGTGCATATATGCAAATATAGAAGTGGAAAATGGTTCATTTTGGCCTCTCGTTCGGAAGCATCGTTCAGGTGACTGCTTGTGTATGTTGGTGTTGCTCTCAGATTTGTTGCCTTAGTGCTTTTAGCCTGGATATGAGCCTTTTTGCTTATATAGTGTTCAGAAATGGTGTGCTTTTTCAACAGTAGTGAAGTTGGCTGCATGTAGACTGGATTTACATGAATGCTCATGAGGGGTGGGGAGGTGTGTTGCCGCTGATAGCTATTAATGGTCTGTAACTAGACTGGGCTATATTTTCATGGGGAAAATATGATTCGAAGGTTCCCCATGCAAATCTGTATTTTTCCCAGTTTATACTCCGAGATACGTATGTTTTAATGATTAAAGCATAGTTTCATGTTTTAAAAAAGTGCTGTTTTCTTTTTCTAAAGGATTTATATCAGGTAGTTGAACTTTGAACTACTTTTGTTTCTGCTTACCTTAAAATGCTGGGCTGGAAACCGGCCATTCAAGAGCTGGTTCAGGAAAAAACTTCACCTCTCTCAAGGGTACATCAGCTGGAGGGGTACGTGGGAGCAGGTATGACCTGGCGGTTTCGGTATCCAGTTTTAAAGTGCTGCCTGTCAGAGTCCTGGCTGACAGAGTTGGAATGGTGCCAAAACCAAAATGTTACAACTGGTTTTGTGTCCCTTCCCAGGCAGAAGGCTGTATTTATTACAGGTAATTGTCCCGTGAATAACTACTACACTCATATTTAGATGCCTTCACCCAGTGGCTTCTTAGAAGCTTGCAAAGCCTCAGGTATTTTTCTTAAACATGCATTTCCTGGTGGTGGCTGGATTCAATCACTGCTCTGTTCTTCAAGATTTTTTTTTTTTTTTAGCTCATGACATTCTCCTATCATGATTTATTAATAAAGTATGAAGTAGGGTTAAGAATAAGAATGAATGCAAAAGCCCATGTCAGTGAGCAAAGCAGAAGCCTCTGGATGCTAGTTGGGAAGGTTGGATTCTAGCTTCTGGCAAAAACTTTGGCACTAATTTCAGGGTTCATTTCTTGTGCGACATGGTTACGTCTGGAGCCCTGGCCATGCTACTCGGGATGTAAAAGAGAGCCTTGTTTTTAGTGGTTGTGTGACATATCACTTAGGTACTAATTTGAACTAGCATTTTAAAAGCAAATGATAGGCTTGTGAAGAAATGAAGGCCTGATTATTTCCAGAAATAAACTCAGCTGTTTAGTAACTATGGCTGAGATGGCAGTTGTACTCAGAGGTCAGACCTGGCTTAAAAAAAAAAAAACAAAAAACAAAAAACAAACCAAACTGTAAAACTGTGGTGTATAATAGATCTGATTTACAGTATCCAAAAGTAAAGAAAAAATGGCCAGCAGCCAATTGTGAGTGAATACAGATGTTGTTTTACAGGATTTATTGTACAATGCTGGCAGCACATGATGAAGGTGATGGTGTTTTGCAGAGTTCATGGGATGTGGCAAAAGTTTCGAAGTAAATAGAAGTGAATGTGATGCTTGAGGTTTTAGAACACAAACTTTCTATGAGTAGTTGAAAATGTTTTCCTGTATTAAATATAACATTTTAAATAGCATGAATTGGGTGAGTAGAATACACTAGAACCATTTGTTAAAATCTTCATGAGCTTCTTACATCCTGAACTGAAGTCAGGGAGAAAAAAACTGATTAACTGAGTAAATTTAAACACAAAACCAGATGTCAACACTAAATTAAGAACTCTATAGCTAGTTTTTTCTGTTTCTTCAGAACATGACTTCATTAAAAAAATAATTGACTTTGCATTTTGAGTCTTAGCTTTAGAGTTACTTTTTATGTTCTATCATTTCACATTAAAGTTAACAGCAAATTGCCTTATTCCTTGACAAGTAAGATGTTAAGGCCAATGGCGTTCTCAAAGCAGTCACAGCAAGCCTTTTCCTTCTCTTCAAATATTTCTAAAGTCCTTGGAGGCAGCAAAAAGCAGGTCATGTGCAGCATGTCCTGACAGATTCTCTGTGGGACAAGAGTGTCCTTTTCTGCTTGTAGTTGTACACCTTTCTGGTGGGCTGATGACTCTCTGTCCTTGCAGCTGCTTATGGCAAAGGGGTCTGCAGTCTGCCCTGGTTGTGAGGAACTTTGGAGCTCTTTTTTCCTTCAGATGTGGGAAAGGAAAAATGTGGGACGTGTTTCCTAGTTTACAGGCTCTGGGAGTCTGCTGCCAGTGTTTTCTTTGCTGCTTGGCAGGCTCATTTCTTTCATGCTGAGAGAGGCAAGTTACACCTTGGTGATATGAGGTGGTACTTACAAATTTTGGAATCACTAAAACATGTCAGTTTAGTATGTGAATGAGTTTTGGAGGGGAGTAAGAAACAGCAAGAAGTGAGCCTTTCAAGCTGTGTGGACTCCCTATTCTTATTAGGGCAAGGACTATAAAGTAGATTTAAAAAAAAAAAAACTAATTCAGCATATTTAAAATGGCACCGTTAGCCATTCAGAGTGTGCCAATCCTGGCAACTTTCCTGGTTAGTTCAATGAGCATTGCATGCAATCAAATACTCCTTTTAATTAGGAGCTTATTTAGCTGCATAACTTGAAGAGCCTATGGTTTGAATGTCTTGGCCTTTGCATCTATTTCACTTGTAGACCTTAGATTCCTCTAAAATGATTTTCACATCATACTTTTATAGAAAGTGTGGTTGGTGTTCCTTAAGAGGCAGAGTGGTAATGTCATAGTATCGGAGGTCTGTCTCTCAGAAGCTTGTAATATGATAAATCGACTGTGACCAAATATATTCATGGGTTATTTAAACGCCATATGCCCAGCCATATGAAAAGAGTGGGCATATTCATTCATCTGAAATGACTGTTGTGTTTCTGCTCATGTGCCTTGACACGTGCCTGTTACAGAAATCCAAGTATTTTCACACAAAATCAGGTACAGACAAGTATGACAAGTTAGGGAAATTGGGGAAGGACCTGCACGGATTAGTCTGTGGACCCCACCCCCAAGAATGATCTGTTCTTGAATCTTCTCCATACCCAGGTCTGAGGGACTCCTCTGTAAGCAGAGTCATGGGTTGGAAAAAGGCTGGAAGTATCTTGTCCTGACAGGCTGGCTACTTCCACATGGAATAACAGGAATGGACATAATAAACTGAAGTCTGTGTAGATAATCCTGATAGTTTACTAAATTTGTGTACACATTTTTTCTTGAATTTTTGTTTTTCTTACAGGAAATACTGGATAGATCCCACAATGGAGGACGGGAAGCCCGTTTGGGCTCCACACCCAACTGATGGGTTTCAGATGGGGATGATTGTGGACATTGGCACTGACAACTTAACTATTGAACCTTTGAATCAGAAAGGCAAGGTAAGTGTCTCACAAGCAAAGGAACAGAGAAAACCTTACAAAAACTGTTTTAGCTGTAGGACAAATCTTTACCAGTATCTACCACTGCACACAACCTGAAGGAGTGGGAAATGGGTTTTGTCTGGAGAAGGATCTTTGTTCAACCTTAGCTTGCATTGCAAATGAAGTATCCCACTGATAAGGATTGCTTTCGTTCTGTCAGTTTTCTGCATGTGTGTGAAAGACAGAAGGACTGAACCTCCATAACAATTTGATTCAGTACTGTATATTTTTCTAAATTAGAGGCTGCTTAAGAGTCTACTGTCGAGGTCAGCTTCTCTCTTTTCTCTTAAATGCATACAGACAGTGTCCTACAGGGATGTCCTAGACTCTGGCTTAGATTAGACACTTTACTGTTAGACTGAAGATTGAGAGATGAATCCTCTTACCTCAAGCACCCTGAGAAGTAACATGATGTCAAACAAAGGTCCCATGGAATTGCTACATCAAATCAAAGGCAAAATAAATGGAACTTTTAAAATGAAGTCCTAATTCATCCTAATCAGTGTGTTCCAACTGCTTCATTCATCATGACATCTTTCAGATTCAGTATGTTGTAATTAAATGTCAGTTTTTACAGGAAGTACGATGTATGTATCAATTACCCTAATTCAAATGGTCAGCATCCTGGTTTTCACTAGCTGGAATAAGATGAGACACTGTTTTAAAACTTGTGATTTTGGTCTTTGTGAATATGTGATATGTGCCCTTTCAACAATTTTGTCCTTTCTGTATCTTCAGGTGTGGAAAGAACACTTTTTTTTTTTGTAACTTCTTTTTTCATGTCAACAAGAATAAAGAATGCCTTGTCACAGGTCGAAAGGTTATTCAGCAGCCCTTCCTTTTGGGGGGAATGTTTACAGACTTTTTTTTCTACATCTTAGAGAGGAAGTTGATGTTGCATTCCTTAGAAATATAAAGCAAGTGTGATGTCTGATTTTTTTTGTGAGAGAAGTCTGTAGGTTTAGTAGTAGTAGTATGCATTCTTCAGTTTGCGGAAGAGAACATTGTTCAGGCAAGAATATTAAATATTCTAAAACTAGGACTAAGTATTCTTTAACTGACCTAAAAGATTTTGACTCCCCCCTCATTTCTATTTATATCCCCAAATGGTTCTGATGTGATAAAGAGCAAAAGCCGGTATATTGAAATGAAAACAGGCAATAAGGGGATTCCTGAGTCACTATTTATTTCTAACATATGCTCCTTTCAGGGAGTTTTGTGTTTTGTTTTGTTTTGTTTTTTTTTTTTTTAACAAAAAGATGATCCTGAAATACAAATATCTTCATGGTTCACAATGAACAATCTCTTTTGCCTAGAAAGTTTGTTATTCTGCTGTTGACTGTTTTCTTGAATTAAGCAGATCAGTCAGGGGCCCAATGTTCGTTCATCTGAGGGAACAAACACTTCACAGTTTAAATACCATAGAGATTATGGTCCTATATTTCTAATTATCAAGTTTCCTTATATTAATAAAGGTGGAGTAAGACATTTTCTTAATTACCTTCTCTGTTTTTTTCAAGGTGTCATTGGTCTCTTTTTATAGTGAAATGTTTCTCATTGCTTTTTGTCTTTTTAAGAAGACACTGTTCTTGTGCGCTTAAACCATTAATTTGAAGCAGTCAGCATTAATACCCATTATTATCAACTTTGTTTACTTAAAATGATAGTTCAAAAGTGCTCTTCAGAGTGATCCAGCAGCTCCAGAGTTGCCCATGATAATTACAGGGAGGAGAGGAGTAACTTGATCCTGTAAACGTATCCGGGCAGCGTAACTTATTATTATTTTTTAATCTGGGTCATTAGCATGTCATATGTATTCTCTGTAGGCACTGGTATCTTACTGGAGATCACAGGCCGAAAAGGAAATGTTTATGCATATGTTTGATTATTGCCTTTTTATACCATTTAATGGTTAATTAAAATATGTTGTTAATGGCTGCAATAAATGCTGCAAGGCAACATTTTCATGATGTCTTGAAAAATCTTCCCTCTGTTCCCCACCTGTAGCTAGCTCTGGTGTTGCAGAGTGGCACCCCCTCAGCTCTGCTCGCCGAGCTGTGGGTGACATAGCAAACGAGCTCAGAGAACGGATCCACCTTAAAAATGAAGGAAAGTTTCCAGCACAGCAGCAAGCAGTGGCAGGAGGACTAGGACCTGAGGCTGTCGTGGCTGGAGATTGCTTTGGGTTATGAAGCCAAGTTATCTAGTCCAGACTGGGTGAAGGTAGTTGTCCAATACACTGATTTACTTATAAACCAGCAGTAGTAGTTTTGGGTACCACAGCTCATACAGGGTTAACGACATTTACATTTCTGTGCGGAGGCTGGGTGTCTAAAGAGAGGTGGGGATCTGAGTCACCTCGTTTATGTTGTATGAGAAAGAGTAACCCGAGCTGCAGGAGCCTGTTATCAGAACAGAGGGTGCATGTGTTACTCGATGGGAGGTACTCCCTGAAAACTAGATCATCGCCTTGCAAAGCTGATAAATGCCATGACTGGAGAGAGAACAGAGAAACTGGAGAGGGGTTTGCAAATGAGCGTGGTCCTACCTAGGGCTGGAGCGCTGCCTTGAGGGTGGGCTCCAAACCGGAGCTGGCAGTCGCACGCCAGTGTACAAGGAAGGAGGCGGGTAGAAAGGCAGCGAGTTGTTAAACTCAAATAGTGTTGCATTTATGCTTCTAGTTGGAGTGTACTTTTCTGAGCTTACTGGGAATCCTAACCTCAGATCCTGTTGCATGTGTCTTTGTTGTGTTGCTCGATGCTGTGTGTGACAGGGAGAAGGCAGATGAGAGCAAAATTGCCAAACATGGAATTTACTCTTTTCCTGGAGGTAGCAAATCTAAGTAAAGCAATTACGAAGAGGTGCCTCGGAGGGCTTGCACCTTGGATACCATCCTGGGATCCTCGTGGCACTGAGGGGTGGGGGGCAGGTGTTTCTTAGAGCTTCAGCAGTAGTGAGTTTCTGGCAGTTGGGAGGGCATGTGGTGCTGCAGGCACTTGCTGACACCCATCGTGCTGTCAACTGAGAGGCACCTTGTGGCTCTAGACCAGTTCTGAAGGGTCATAGAGGGCTTTATGGGGCACCTGCTCTGGTATGCTGTGAATAACCAGAAAGGTATTTTCCTGGGCTAAGTATAAATGAATAAATGTACTTTGAAAGTAAGGATCAGAATGTCCAAAGTTCAGTGTTTCAAGTGAAGGTTTTTTTTTTTTCCTTAAGCAGAGAGCACAGCTTGCTTGTGCTAATGAGACATGTTCTTGCCTGTCTTACTGTTCGTGCTGCTTTAGGTTGGTTTGTGAAATACAGCTGAGGGTAGGGATGTCTCCTGTCTGTATCTGGAAGGTATAAAGGAAGCATGGTTACACATATTGGATTACATGGTAGAAAGAAGATCCTGCTTGAATGGAAAGATATCTTTTTTCACTCCTCTAGTTTCTGGGAGAATAATTAAGATTGCCACTGGATTTCAAGGGTTGCTTAGTTACAAAGAGGGCAAAAAAAAAAGCACCTACAAAAAACCCTAAACCCTGTGTTTTGTCTCCTGAGACCACTTTAGTGTCTCTGAGATTCATATCCTCTCTGTTTGCTAAGAACAAGTTTGTCCTAAGCTGTGTCTTAATGCAAAAGTCTTCCACCAAATGCCTGAAGTGTTTTCTCTTTACAATAAATGATTAAAAAAGAAAAAAGGGACAACATAGTAAAGGATTACTTTGGATTTTTTTTAATTGATAGATCTGGAATACCTTGCCCATTTTCCTAGTTACTGTATTAGATTTCAGTAGTAATTGGCAATACTCAGAGCACTGCACATCTAGCTAATGCTACCTGCAGAACAAGGAATTGCTTTACATAAAGCAGTAGTCCAGCTGTGACATATGGAGTGAAATTCTTTGTTGGCATAGTTGAAGTTAGACTTTATGTTCTGATCTAAAGTAGTCCAGCAGAAAACCATCAGCTTTCAGATGTCTTTGTATGGCTTATTTGTTTTATCACTGCTGAAATATTCTAGAAAAAAATTCACAATCCATATTGAGGAAAAAATATTTCTGAATGACACAATACAGCATAAATTCTCACATCTTTTTTTCATTGTAATTTATCTTGGATCAGAAGGCTGAGTGGTGAGGACATTGGAAAAAGCTCTTCCTTCCTCTACTGGGTTAGATCTGATATGGCTGAATTATCTGATATGGATCTAAAGATCCATAAATTTAAAGTATCAGAGACTTGTGAAGAGTCTTACAGAATAGCTGGGTATTGTGTTCGTTCTGTCCTGTGAAAAAAAAAAATATGTCTTTGTTAGTGGTTAACACATCAGCAGACAAGAACAAGAAGTGAAGTTACATTTTTGTGAAGCCAGTCATGCTCTTCTATTAAAAAAAACCACCTTTCCACTGTTTCATGCACAGCGAACTGATTATGTTCGAAACTGTTGTGTTCAAATATATCTTTACCCAAAGAGAGATACCTTGATTGTTGACAAACTTGCAGAGAAAATTATTTGGATAATATGTATCTAGCTGCAGTACTGTGAGAGGGAGGAAATGGGGGAGGAATCTTTGCTCTGCTAAAACTCTGAATAGCACCTGGCAACTTTCTGAGGTAGGTAAAGACCTTCAGGTCCTGCACGGCTCCACCAATCTCCAATAAAGGTTACTTTGGAGGAAGTTGGTCTGATGGACATTCAGATGTTCCATCATCATCAAGCAGCTCTGTTTCCCTTAAGAAAGCTTCTTGTGCTTGTTTTTCTGCATTAGATCCTGATAAGGGGATGACAAAATATAATTTATTATGACTACAAATTGCATTCTTTATCATAACTTTGTAGGGAAGGGAAGGGATATCGTAGACTTACTGTTTTCCAACTGGCAGCAATTAGTTCTCCTTCAAGTCATTTTTCTCTTCCCACTTCTAAGGGAGTTGGAGTTTGTGGTTGTTCGTGATGGTGTAAGCTACAAAAGCTCATATATTATGTCTGTTGTACTGAAGCAAGGATGAAGCAAGTTGTATTTCTTCTAAGCTTTCACGTGAGATGTTTCTCGTGGGACTATCTTGCTGAGTACAATGTTAAACAAGCAAACGTGTTTGTTTATTAAGGTCATTCTTTAGATCCAGTTGGTTGCCTTTTCAAATATTAGACTAGACTTCTTGTCTCCCTTTCCATAGGGAAAAGGAGACTGTGCCTGCAGCAGCGTGGTGGTTATCATGTTTAATTGGTGCAACAGGGTTGCTGTTCATTCATGGGTAGCTCAAACAAGTTATCACTATAGTAAACAAAAAAGTATAATTAAAAGTCTACCTCTTACAATAGGTGTTTTTGTGCAGGTGCCGTAATGTGTCTGTTAGGATGGTTTTCCTTCCTTTTTACAACAATATAAATTATGATTTCTAGAGAATAAAGAAGAAACAAAGTTTGCTTTTGTTATGCATTTTTCCAGTTGGACATGAACACTTGATAATAGCTGTTTTGTATAACTGGCGTACAAGGGTTGAAGGAAGGTCTTGTTTTAGTTTAGTATTGATTTACTGAAGAAGAAAAAACCCAAACAGCAACCAAAGCTACAGTATTTGGGGATACAGAGGATGTTATGTATTGAACATTTATATTTTAAGTAGGAATGTTATAAAACAGCATATGATAATGACAGCATAGTCCTTTCACTGAACTAATAATTTGATTTTTATTCTTTGTGCTTCTTTGCAAAACTGAGGAAGGTCTGTGTCCTTTACAATACTGTTCCCTTTCCAGTACTTTTTTATCCTCATTTTTTATATTACACAATATTACATGCAATTTTGGAAATGAACATCAAATATTATTGCAATAAAAATATATTACAGTGAGTGCATTTTTATAATGTCGTGTAATAATGTAAATGCAGTAGCTCCTCTCTGCATCTAGTAGCTCAGTAAAATTTCCAATGTTGAAGTATAAAGCTGGCAACTTCATTTTAAAGCATGCACAGTTACAGCGGACTCATTGTCCGCTGTATCATTGTATCATTGCATCAGACATCTTTGAACTCTATTTTTATGGAATTCTTACACTGTTAGTATTTTTCATCTAACAGACTTTCCAGGCTGCTATCAATCAAGTGTTTCCTGCAGAAGAGGACAGCAAAAAGGATGTAGAAGATAATTGTAAGTTACGAATTTAAAAATAAATTATGCATTTGAAAATAATATCTCTGTAGAAGAGAATAGTTTCCTTACAAGCTTCCTGTTTCTTCCTTGTGGTCTTTGTTTTGCTTCTTTGCTTGAATTTATGTATGACCTTTACTAGTCCTTTAAACTTCTTAAAGTAAGCCCATTTTAAACATAATTTATTGTGTTTTTTAGTTTTCAGTTAAACACTGTAGAGGAAGTCATAGTTATATTATTCCTACATACGACTGTTTCTTGACTTCAGATATGTATCAGATGTCACTTAACTGCATGAGCTTCAACTGCATTCAGCATTATGGGGGTTACCTATATTTTTTATAGTGCAGGAAAAGAATTAGTTCCTTTATCAGCAGCTGTATTGTACAGTGTTTTCCTGCGTGTAACCCATTCTCAGAGAGCATTCCTGTGGAAGTACAGGTGGTTCACAATAAATTTTAAGATAACCTTCCCAAAACTGGAGACAGGAATCTGGACCCACTGGGGCCACTGGGAAAGGAAATGGGTTATAGTGAATTAGATACAGGAGTGCTGCTGGAGAAGGAGTTTTGAGGTGAACTTGTATGATAAACTTCAGTGCTGATCTACAGAGCTTTTATTTTGTTAAACATTTTATAGTTAGATATGTGGAAACAAATACAGATTTCAAATCTGGGGATAGGGGACAGAGTAGCAAGGAAGGTGAGTAAGCGCTAGCGTCAGCTTTTAGTGAACTGTTAAACAAATATTTTGCTGCTGTTGCTCTGTGTGAGCAAATCACAGAGGCTCTCCTGTCTTGAAAACCTAATGAAGGCAATTCTTTTAAACATTTCTTGTGGTGCTTACTGGTTGGTGAAAATACTAATAACTTTGTAAATGGTGGGCAAAATTATCTTCTGTTGTTACTCATTTAAAATAAAGGCTAGGACTTTGGAAGTTGTTTAGGTGATTTAACCACAATTCCTGTTTTGGAATAGGGGCTAGTATTTATATCCCGTGGCAGGAAATACAGCTGTTACAGCTGTTCCACAGGGAACAAGATGAGACCTGAGGCTTATGACCTGACTTAGATGGTACAGTGTTGTTACAGGTAGCTGGTAGCCTTGTTTCCAGTTGCTTATATTTTTGCAAACATTACGTGGGTTGAAATTTTTCAAAGCTGGTGTCTGTATTCTCTGCACATGATGGTTGTTAGGGAAATGCATTTAGTCTGTGCATCTGTCACAGTGATTTTACTGAGATGTCCTGGCATCTCGGTGTCCTAGTGCCAGGGAATTGAAATTTGGAATGAGATTATGGAAAAAATTTGAGATTTGCACAAAATACTATTCAATTAAGTTAAAAGAGTCTTTCTATCAGAGAAAATGTCTTCCTTGGCTTACTGAGTAAAATATAAGACTTGAAAATTCTCTGTCCAGTAATCCTTTCTGTACCAAACATTATTTTGAGACTCTTCTGACATACTCTCACTTTTTGTTCACTAGTTGATATTTATCAACTGTGTGAAACCCAATTTGATTTTCCTTTTATGCCAGAGAGCATTTGTGCTGAGTACATTGGTCTTTAAGAATAAACTTCATAAAATACTGAATGCTTTCAGTCTCTGTATAATACTGTTCTGAAATATCCTGAAAACCTAGTTAATAATACACTTACCTTTCCAACCCCTGCTTTAGTGATTAACTCCCTTCTAGAAACTAATTTGCCGAAGTATTGCTTTTTTTGCACCCTTAGTCTTTCATATCCCGAATGCAATAGCTGCAAGAGACACCTTTTTGAGAATCTATCCCTTCCTTAAATGAAAATTTTCAGTAAAAGCATTTTCCTTTTTTTCTGATTCACATTCCTCCCGCCCCCCAGTTTTGGGGTGTTGTCACCATGTGTGGAATTTCTTTTTTATGGCCAAGAAAAAGGAGGGCAAAGTATTGGATAAAATTCTTTTTTAAAAAAAATTCTACAGATGTAGAGCCTTGCAATTACTTGATAAAATTATTTTCTATACAAACCCTGCTTCATTGTGTGCACAGGAGAGCCAGGGTAGGTTTGACGTTGATGTTTCCTAGCCTTTAGTGGCTGACTTAATTTCTGTGAACTTTGTGTGCGTGTATAAGTAAATATATAGTCTATTAAACGCACATACATACACTGGTTCTATTTAAGCATGAGCCATATGAATATTCAGAATTATTTGGTGACTTCCTTTGCCTATGAATATGGATGCCTCTTCTAGAGGATTTAATCTAAAGTTGCATTTTAAACTTGCTGACATAAGCCTTAGTTTGCATGTCTTAACATTCCTTTGGGGAGGAAGCTCCCATTATGCACCGAATCTGCAGGTATAACTGCTTTAACAAGCCCTGGAATACTTTTGCAGAGAGGGTACTGGGGCTGCACTGAAATCTGGGGTCCTTTGTTGTTTAGATAACTATGAAGTTCTTATTAGGATGCTTAATGGATGACTGTTGCCTTTAAAATATACTGCAGACCCTGAGAGGTTCTTATGAAGGTACAGTCAAGGGAGAGGACTGTTTCTTTTAGTGTATGTCGACAATTACTATATAGTAGTTTGTCAACTTGATGCTGAGAATCCAAACGACTTAAATTAGCAAACTTCAAAAGTTAACACCTTGTTCCCTCCCCCAAGGCACACACAAGGGGAGAAGGGGATTTTAACTTTCATTAGAGCAAGCTGGAGTTGCTGTTTCTGGCCTATTTCTTTTTTAGTCTCTCTCGGGATGACCTTGTTAAGAGGTGAAGGCATAAAGAGGTCTGTGGAGGCAGACTTGCAATTTGTGGTCCCAGTGACATTTTCTCAGCTCCATGGACTGAGTGTTCCTGGGGAGGGGAGGAGGAGAAGTCCTGCTGCGCAGCGCCAGGTGCCTGCGCTCGGTTGCTGCACGTACCAGTGATGTTACGTGGGGGTGTAGGTCTGCTGGGATGACAGAGGAAAGGCCGTGGAGATTGGGGCCAGCCTGCTGCTTCCTGAAGGTATCATGCACAGGCCTGATTTCAGGGCTGTTATGACCCAAATGGAGATTTCACTTAGTGTAAAGCTGAACGTGTGCTGTGTGTGCCTCCGCCAAGGCAGGGGTGCACATGCAAGGGATGTTGCGGAGGAAGATGGCTTCTTCTAAACAACCCAGAAGTTGCAAGGTCCTTTGAGAAGCATGAATGATTCCAGCCTTAAGAAGCAAAGCTATATTTGGTCACATAAGGGAAGGAAGGGCTGTTATTCATTTGAGCTGCGCAAGCCGGAGGGAGGCTGCACACTGCTGCTGAACCAGCCTTTGTTTCAGCCAGTCTGGTGTAGGTGGTAGGAGGCAGAGAGCTCCACAGCCACTCCATGGTCCACTGCGGGAGGAAGGGTGGAAGATTGAAAACGAAAACACACATGCACTTGAGAAGCTCCCATAACCCTTTGCCAGTATCTTTTGGTTCAGCATTGAAGAAGCTGTTAAGAGCTGCTTCCTGAGCTTGAGGTGTCCTTGCAGGGCGAGGTGGCTGGGCAGGTTGCCTTTAGGTCATAACAACTGGCAGCCCTACTTACACTTTTGTATAAATAAGTTGGAATACATTTATCTCTGCTGGATCCCACGAGAAAGGGTATCAGTCCAACTTGAGAAACACTTTTGTTGGTCATTATAGATTAGAGGTGCATACGTGTCCCTTGTGTGAGGTGCAGGGTAACAACTGCTATTACAGGCACAGTGCTTACCCCATCAACAGTAGTCAGATGGATACAACTTTTTAAGTGGCGCTAATGCTGTAAGGCTTACCAGGATGGTAGTCAGTCAGTTGTAACTAGAGAAGAGTGTTGTACACCTGAATTTTAAGCGGCAAGAGGATTGAGCATATTTTAAAACGGATACTGTGTAATGAGGAGTGTCCTCAGCTGGTTTAGGGATAATGTTTTCAATATTGTTACAATGGGAACTGGTAACAACCTCTGCAATTAAGGCTGGTAACACTTTCCAGTGCTTTATAGCTGAAAACACGGACCAGCTTTGCCAGAATGTGAACCTGTGCCATCTGAGGCTTTCTGTGAGTGCCCACTCGCTGCCTTGAGCCACTGCCTGGAAATATTTCAGCACAGTTGGTTTGGTTATTTTATGTTAATGAGCTAAGGAGAAAAATAAAGCTAGGCTTTGTTGTGTTAACAGTTACCCCCCCCCCCCCCCCCCCCAGCAGTTTCCTCGAGGAGGCTTAACAGCAACAAAATTCAGAATTGAAACACAAAAGGTTGCATTGGTGCCTGGTGTTGCCGTAATGCCTGCTGCCACCTCTAGACAGTATTTCCTGATTGAATTGGTGAATATAAACATCTAAAAATCACTGGAAACCGGCAGTTATTCTAAATATCAGTCAGGTGGCATTACCCTGGGGACACTGTGGCCGAGACTGGAGAGGGGAGATAGAAGGAAGGAAACAGTCGAAGTTAGGGATTTTGGGAGGCACTGATTTTTTGCACTTACAGGCTGGCATGGAGGGAGGTGCACCGTGTTCATAGGAAAGGCTGGTAAAAGGGATTTTTTGCTGAGCAGGGCCGTATTGAGACTCCTGGAGTCTGATTCTCTGATGTCTAGCAACTTTCTGTAACTTTAGTTGTACAGTAAGGAGCAGGTCTACGGTTTTTAAGGCGTATGTTGAGTCAGCAGTTCTGCCTGAAGACATTATAAAGAAATGATAGGATTAAACTGTAATCGAAGAAGGGAAGTACAATTCTCCTTAATCCTAAAATTAAGGTTTTTTGGCTGTACACGAAGGTAGTCCTGAGCTCTTAATGGTATATGGTTGTCTTTTACTTGCAGGTTCCCTTATGTATTTAAATGAGGCCACTCTCCTTCACAATATCAAAGTTCGGTACAGTAAAGACAGAATTTACGTAAGTATTACATGTCATGACAACCAGTCTAATGATAGATGTCCTTTCAAAAAATAAACAAAACAACTGGTCCCGATTATGTTTTTCCTATAACAGAAACTAAACAGAAACGGTGACATTGGAAGGTGAGAAGGTTTCAGACCTTTATTTTTTTTTTCCTCAATTATACCTTTTTTGAGATCTGATCAATGTTACCTAATTTTTACCTAATTTTTCTCTACACGTGCACCCATACCACAATGTTGTATCCCAAAGGTCTGTTCCTCCAGGTAGCTTACTTCACCACTAGAGTAGCTGTTAACAAAGATGGTTTTCTTTCTTCATTATTTTTGAACGAAGCAAACAGGTGCCGTCTTTGACACCTCCCAGCTCAGATGTCCATCTTAATGTTTTATATTGCTATCAAATTGCCTAATTGTACTTAATGAATTCTGACTAAATTACATTTTGTCTTTGCCATCTGCCTGGACACTGACAGCTGTGAAACAGAAGATAGGAGTTTTCTTTCTTTTTATTTTTTTTCTAAAAGAAAGCTGGCTAGTGATAATATTAAACAGTTCTATGTATTTTCCAAGTGTCTTTGTTAAATTAATCAACTTTTGTTTTAGTGTACTGTTCTAAAATGAATTGAATTAGTTAAGCCCTTCTATATAAATATAGAAAGTATAGTTGTTTTCCTTTGTTGCAGTTAACCTTACGTAGCAATAAATTCTTTATGGCTCAAGATCAAGCACCAACTTTAAAACAAATAAATAAAAATGGCCATTTGAATGCTGTTCTGGAAAAATAATAATTAAAAGAAACAAACAAAAAATAAAACCCAAGAAAGAGAAATTTTAAAACTGAACTCGTTGAGGTAGGATAGTATTTAGGTTCATAAAACCTTTCTTCATTGTAAACAAATACTATTAATATGTTGCCCTGAGTAGGTATATTTTCTAGAGGAAAAACAAACAAAGAAACGAAGGTTCAATTTATATTTTAACTACTTTTCCCTGTAACTTTAAGATACAGTCTGAATCAACACTTCTTACTTTTTGTTTAATGCTGGTTAACAGTATCTGTCTTGTTACTAAAAAGAAAACTAACATTAGTACTTGCAGCTCTCTAAGAGCTCTGTGCATCTGTTTTCCTTCAGTGAAATAAGTGCTGACAATAGAGACATCTGAGATAATTCATATATTGTGTGTGATCCAGCCTTCTATCAACATATCACGATAGTGCCCATGTTTCAGTTGTCTAGGGATATGCTCAGTAACAACAAACCAAATAAGTTATTCAAGCTGAAGGTTTATCTGATTTTCTTCAGAACTTTTCCTGCAAATCTGCTTTTTTCTGTGACTCAGACGCCTGTTCTGCCTTGTATGTAATCTGGTCATTATAACCAAGCTATGAAAGGATTTTTTCCCTGAAACCTTAAAAATCTTATCTTTAGTCTTTGTTACCCTAAGGAGGGGTATAAAGTGTCTTGGTTTGAGGTTATTCTTGAACTCCCTCTCTATTAGAGAACATTCGCATTATGTATTTTTCACTGTGGAAGCAGCCGTAGCTGATTTCTCTCGGCTGAATGCTTTTATTGCTTGGCTTGAGTGTGTTCCCAGGCAGGATCCTGTCAGTCCTTCCTGCTGAGTTGCTTCCATTAGATATTGAAAAATTATCCTCCTCATTGGAGGAGAGTGTGTTATGCTAGCCAGGAGCTTAGTTTATTCACTTTTGAGGAGGAGGTTGTGGTGTCCTATCCTTGATCCAGTAACTCGGACAAAAGGAAATGATCTAAAGAGACTGGGAGAAAGGTCAAATTCAGGACATACTCCACAGCTCAGTGGTTAGGAAATTCTCCCAAGACATGCTTTTTCATGGAAGTTCTGAGAAGATAATTAGAGTAATTCTGTTCCCGTATCTGCAGTTGCTGTAATGTAATTGTAAATTAATTGTAATACTTAGGCTATAGTCTTCAATAGAAGTAGAAAATTGCTGTTAACCACTTGGTTGGATACTAACTAATGGGTTGCTGTTCATTGTTTTCTTCACAGACCTACGTAGCCAACATTCTTATTGCAGTGAATCCATATTTTGATATACCTAAGTTATATTCTTCAGATACTATTAAAAAGTACCAGGGTAGATCACTTGGAACATTGCCACCGCATGTTTTTGCTATTGGTATGTATTGAGCCTGTATTTCTCTTTTACAAAACAAACATTAAATACTTTGCAGTTATCCATAAATTGCCACCTATAACAGTAATTAATTTACTTTAAACTGTTACAAAATAAAAACACTGCTAAAATTGCAAATCTTTTCATCCTTGATATGCAGTTTGAAGAACTTGGAATTTAGCAACCCTGGCAACCCTGTTATTATTATTCTATACCTCCAGTGTTTTATGTCTAAGTAGTTTAAATATAATAAATATAATTTACAACCACATAAAAACAGTAAAATTTTAGAAGTGAAGAATGACATAGTTATGATTGGCACCATCTTTCAGTGTAGTGATTTCCTTTGCCTTTTGCTATGTTACCAGCACACATGCACTGTTTCTCTTTATATGCGTGTGTTTATAGGCAGAAAGTGCATTTAAACATTATTAATGGGATAAACCTGATTTCATTTGCTTTGTTTAAGGAAAAAAAAAATTTGGAAACTACAAATCAACTTTTGACTTCTTAAAAGCCTTCCCACAGTGTTGCATTTTGTTTTGTACTCAGAGGTATAAATAGCTGGGGTTTTAGTACCTGTTGCATAACAAGAAAACTACCTACGTATTTCCCAGTTTCCTTGTCTCAGATGTTACTTGTTGCAAAGTGCAACTGAAAGTTTCCCTTTAAAGGACACATTAAAGTGAGATTGGTTACAATTTTGTAAATACATTTAATTCAAGAGATTTCATTCTAGATGGTGGTGTTTATTTTGTCCTGGATATAGTTGAGTAGGTCTTTGTTCTCAAAGACTTTAAGCTCTTAAGTGTCAGTGTTTGAGGGTGAGCAACTATAATATAATTTAACGGGAAACAGACTTTAATGAGTTGCAGTGCACTTGATTGTGAAGATGTTACATTTTAATTTTTGTATTGTAGCTTAATTTTATGCTTGCAACTCTCCTGAATATTAATATTTGTCATGTTTAATGCATTCTTTTTTAGCTGATAAAGCATTTCGTGACATGAAAGTGCTCAAGATGAGTCAGTCCATCATTGTCTCTGGAGAATCGGGAGCTGGCAAGACAGAAAACACTAAATTTGTTTTGAGGTTTGTGCTTTTGGATCAAATTTATTCATAAAATTTCTTGTATTGGCGCATTTGGTTGACATACAGACAGAGCAAATTGTGAAGTAATCAGTATGTTTAAGCCACAATTCAGTAAGATGCTTCTGTGTACACTTTAATATAAGAAATCCATAGGGTTAAACTGAAATGCTGACATGATAATGTACGGAAATGGCTATATATTCACAGAAACCTTAACTCGGTTATAGTGACATCATGTAGTAGTTATGGTTTATGATGCAGTCATTTTGGTATTGCACATCTGGTATTGTGGTAGATAAAAACATAACTAGGCATTTTAACTCTACCTTGCAAGACATTGTTGGTTTTCCCATAAATGTGTATTCCATGTTGTCTTCTCTTTAGTTTGCTTGAGCATCTAGGGCTTTTAAAACTTGATTTTCTGGATCACTGCTGAGATTCTGTAATATACTTTATTCAATCTCATTCAATACGTTAGGGTAATGGGATTGATTTATTTATCGATGTTCATGTACGACTGATGCGAAATCAAGCATATTAAGCTACATGGAGGCATGTTGCTGATACAAGAGGAAGCAAGGCCGATATATGATTCTAATGTTTTTTACCATATTTGCTTTATACTTTAACTGCTTTATATCACTCTGGAATGCTGTAACTGGAAAGCACTGCTCCGTTCAGTTTACCTGTATTGTAGGTGGCCTGATCATCCAGGGAAGCACAGTTCAGGCAGTGAGAATATACACCCTTCCCTGCCTTGTCCCCTTTTCCCAGTATAAATCTTTAATTCCCTTTTCCCTGACACCATGTATCCTCTCGTATGTATGTACAGTAGTGGTATTATCTTCCACATCCCATGAAGAATTGTCACGGCTCTGTCCTTCATACTGCTCTTCTCTGCCCCTGTGCAACCTTTAACAGATAGCTGTAAGAATTACTGCGAGGTGCTGGTAATGACTTTTACAGGGGACATCCTAACTTTGATCCTGCTAAGAGTAAAAAAAGACAGCAGGCACTGGGAGAATATCTCCTGAGGAATACTCTCAAAGGAGGTTTTTCTTCTGCTTCTCAGCAAAGGAAATTCTGATCACATGGTAGGCAAATATTGCTGCTGCTGCTTCTCCCCATCACCAGTCCCCACAGAATCCATGCACAAAGCATCATTGAGTTTTAAAAGCAGAAAGGTTTTTCCCTTGTGTGATCAGAAAGCAAAAGGTACTAATACAGCTCTGTTAGTGCTCCTAATTTTTTTTTAAAGGCCCCATTTTTGAGAACTGTTTTTAACTTGTCCCACATTTACTTGTGAATTTCCAGAAAGCATGCCCTGTGCTGGGGGGCAGGGCACGACAAGCGGGGAGAAGAAAGCTGTGACTTTGGAGCAAGTACTTTCTGGATTTTATTTTCAAATTCTTTTTTTCAGTTGCTAAATTGAATCTTACCTTGATTATGCACCTGCAAATTCCTATCTCACCATCTCTATGTGGGATTTTTATTAACACTGATAGTTATGAACACGGAAGCTGTATGCGTGGAAACAGTTTTTAGTTCGGGAAATACGTATGCAACTTTATGCATTTACTAAGATTATTAATAAATATGGATAGTACAGGAATAGTTTCGTTATCTTTATATAAAAGTGTAATTTCTATATGTACATCTAGAAGAAATTTCTAGCATGTCTTGAAGTATTGAAAAAAATCTGGAGTCTGCAAGAATATTCTTGTTTTAACAAAAAAGAAAAGTCAAACTGCATATATTTAAAAAGGTACAGGTATTTGGTACTTGTAATCAATGTGCTTTCCCTTTAGCAAATGGTTAGGAAATATGGTGCACAGACATGATAAATCCTGTTGAACTGAAGGTAACCTGACTCATGAAAGATACTGATATTTTTATCTTACTTTACAGGTATTTGACAGAATCCTATGGTAGTGGCCAAGATATTGATGATAGAATTGTAGAAGGTATTGAATTTTTCTTAAAACTGAATTAAAGGTTCCAATGTTTTAATTTTTTTTTCCAAATTTGAAATTTCAATCAGCAGTAATTAAAAAATAAAAATCTGGGATGGAAATAAGTGTCACACTTCCTAGGACATCATTTACTGGTAGTTTACCCTGATGCTAAATTCTGAAAAATGTGTATTTTATTTGTGATTCAATTTAGTTTTATTTAGTATAGTGTCATAAAGTCCTTGATCTAGAAAATGTTTAATTGTGTGTTTAAGATGAACTTCATACGTATGTGTACCCAAAATTGGATTTTACACAGTATGAAATCTGCAAGGACAAGATTATGTTCTCATTACTATCTGTCAGTACCAGGAAAGAGTAATCCCTCCTCCTCACCATAAAGTTCTCAAGGTCAGATAAAACAGGGAGGTTCTTTTAAGTTATGGTTCTACGTCATTTTTCTGTTATGCCTTTTTTTGTCAGAAAGCATATAACTCAGATTAATACTTTCGTTATGTCTATAACAGACTCCCAAACAAGGTCAGAAGAGACTCTGTTGATCATCCAGTTGAGCCTCTTTAATGTTGCATGTACTTCCTAATTGAACAGAAAACGACTTCTTGAGAAAATATAAATATCTCAAAAACAAACAACCCTCAGCCAATCTAATAATGCCTCATATGTCAGTTTTAGTCTTCTGTACCATATAGTAGATTTACTTTGGAATTTCATTACTCTGTATTTTCCTGAAAGCAAAAAGTTTTACTTTTGCTTTGAATTTTCTGGTTTCAAATTTGAGCCACTGGATTATTCAAGAGAGCTACTGCAGGCTTTAATCTCTTGTTGCTGTAGGTTTGCTTAAACCAATTCCTTAGTGAAATCCACTGTGTGCTAAAGGAACTCAGAAAGTGGCCAAGAGCTGGATAATGCCTGACACAGTATGCCATGAAATTAATGGGTACTTGTAGGTATTCTTAGAAAAGTTTGTTTTTTTCAATATAAAACCGCATCTGATGCATGAATTTTGAAGCTTTTTTGGGCACAATTTTAAAGATCACGCTTACAGCATATGTATTACTAGAGGAACCTTTAACCTATCTGAAAGACCTCTTGCAGTTTGTTTTTATTCATAATCTTTTCTTCAAAACTGTTATTATGTAAAATACCTGAATAGTTATCAAAGATCTCTTAAGAAGTCATTTTTGAAAGTCAGATTTGCATTTTCATAAGCTTTAAGTATTTAAAAAATGAAAACGTGTCAAAACAAAAAAGTTAATGCTGATGACGTCCTACTAAAGGATGCGTATTATGCATAATTTATCCAAACATTGTTGTTATTCCTTTGTTCTTTAATTTTTGTAGGAGCAGATTTGTAGATGGTTGCCAGTGGAGTTTTAAATCTGAGTTTCTGCTCACTTGGCTTCCAGTGCATATTTTTTTACCTAAAGGCCTTAAAAATTCTTGCAGATACTTTCAATGGTTGATTGTTAATGTGATTCGGGACATCATTTTTCTTTGATCTTCAGAGCTAGGAAATGCAGTCTTTCAGAGGCCTTGTGTTACAAAGCTACTAAGCACTTTCAAACTGCTTGAACTGAGCATGATATGTAGCTATATGTGTGTATATATATAAGCTTCAGAGTGCTGCCACTTTTTTCTGTATGGGCTTTAAAGTGCTTGAAAAATGCAGCCAGTAAAAAATAAAATCACTCAATCACTTAATTGACCTAATTTGAAAGGGCATTTGCAAGTTGTTTTTGAAATCAACACACTCTACTAATATGTTGTTTTATTCCCTAATCAATCTAACACGTTGCATGCATGACATTTAAATGGCACTTTTGTCTATGGGTTAAGTGGGTAGTTTAGATTTTATGAACAACTCCTCATTGGGAAGTGTCAAATTGTGTGTTATCTTGTATAGTTTGTATATCAGTTATTTACCTACTTGCTGTAGAAGAACATCACTGAATAATTTTGGTGTTTGTCTCTGAATTTCTTACAGTATTGGTTCAAATGCTTTGCAATGTTATGTGATATTTAACTATTTCATTTTAAGTTCTATCACAGTATATCCAGTACAATTTGCAAAATTGATTTCTAGTAGGTAATATTTTTCCTTTAATTTTCAAACCTTATTCCCAATAAGTTCACTGAATAATCAGTATGCATTTGTTCTGTCTTTCTTTTTGATAGTCTATTGACCAAATGTTAACACTTCAAAAATTTTAAATTTTTAAACAGCAAATCCCCTATTAGAGGCCTTTGGAAATGCAAAAACTGTTCGCAACAACAACAGCAGTCGTTTTGGGAAGTTTGTAGAAATTCACTTCAATGAAAAGGTACTGGGATTTTGATACAGATGACTGGGTGATGATTTTTTGCCATAAAATGGTAATGCTAGACTGGAAGTAGGCTGAATAGACTTGTCTTACACCATGTAGCTACTGTCCTGCTATACAGATATGATTTGTATTCTTATCACCTTGAAAGGAAAACCAAAGTCACACAGCGCTGTGTCGCTACTCGAAAAAGTGGGTCAAGTCATTAGGAAAATTGCTTCCAGCCACAATAGAATAAAAATTGTTCCCTTCATTGCAAAAAAGCATATTAAAGAATAACTTACTTGCTGTTAAGTATTCATGCATTCCTTTAACGCACAAAAAAGTGAGTTGCATTCTAGAGATAAACAGGTATAAACATATTATAATGCTTTAATACTTTAAATGAATTACTGATGTTTTTATGTATTTGTATGATATTTTGGGACCTCACATTAGTATTATGTATGTGACAGAAGTCATAGAATTGGGTTTTGTCAGAAGTACTATTTTTTGGGTGTAGTTTTGCTTGGATAATGTATGTATATACACATTCCACAACTAAGGATGACTGTATAGCTGTCCAGTGTGTCCAAGTTGAAGACTTTTGTTGGCAATACCTGTAGAGATTATGTACGTGCCTGCTCACCTTTCTGACTGAGGATGTAAAAATCCTTGCAGTTCCTTCCTGCAGAATTTAAGCTCATCACGTGGTCTTGAGCTTGTGGTCATCCCTTGGTTTTGTAACTAAACTTCAGATCATTGGCTAATAGTTTAGATAGTAAATAACCGAATTCCTTTAAGGGTAGAGGGAGTTTATCTGTTGGTTCAGTTCATGTTAATAAACTTGTGGAAAGGACCCAAATTTCTACTTGGAATGATGCATTCATGACCTGTCATCTGTCAAACACTTGCATGGTGTTTCAGACTAATTGCTTCAGCTGAAGCAAACAGCACTCAGAGTATCTTCAGAAACTGCTTAAAAGCCTGTTTCAGCTTTCCAGGGCAAAATCAGTCTGTTTATTTGAGCCCCTTTTTCACAAAACTTCATTTTGTGGTGACCTTATTAGGTCTGATTTCTGAAAGGAATATTATTACAGACTGGGGCCCTCTGAATGAGTGAATGACCGCATAACTGTAGTCAAATTTATCAGTCAGTAAATCCTTCTTAGTTGCTGTAATGGCCATAAGCTCAGGAATTTCCTTGCTATTAAGATTTGTCTAGGCACGGAATTTTATCGTAGGCCAGATAACAAAGGGCTTTCGAAATCTGTGTCAGAATTCCACCTCAGAAAAAAAGTGCAAGTGTTTGAAATAAAATGTTCACTCATAATTAGTCTGCCTAAGATGTTGTCCAAATATGTATTCTTTAATTTTAACCCTTCCTTCTCCTTTGCAAGACTCTCAGTGAAATGCAACTAGAGAAAGTTGTAATAGCATGGTAATGGCACTTACTGCCATCCAAAAAGTGTAAGCGTGGCTGTAGCAATGCTCTTTGCAAGAACTACTGGGATTCTTCCAAGGATTTCTGCTTGTTAGGGTGAAGCAGACCTTTCTTTTAAGAGGAATGCATGCATATGCAATAGACGAGCCGGGGGGAGAAGTTATGGCAAAGGCAATGGTTTCTTTTCTAAGCTTAATATGTATATTAGGTATAGATACATTTTAATTTACTTGGGAGCAGTGTCTGTTGAGCTAGCCGTGATCAGACAAGTGGAATTGAAAACCTGTGAATCTCAAATAATCAAAAAAATACTCAGATAATCAGAAAAATATTTTTTCCTCCTAGAACTCAGTGGTTGGTGGATTTGTATCGCATTACCTTCTGGAGAAATCTAGGATCTGTGTGCAAGGCAAAGAAGAGAGGAATTATCATATATTTTACAGGCTTTGTGCCGGTGCTCCAGAAGACATTAGGGAAAAACTGTATCTAAGCTCTCCTGACAACTTTAGGGTGAGTATCAGAGTTAGTGTTTGTAAAACCTCTCATATCGCCACGCATTGATTTTTGTCATATAGATCTTATTAAAAATCTCTATTTATTATCTTTGACAGACTCTTTCCTCTTACAAAAATGAGAAGATTTTTTTGTTAAATCTGTTTGATCCTGCAATAAAGCTGCCTGCTGTTTTTCCTTACTGGAAGGTTTCCTGTACTTTATGTCTTAAAATTGAGGAATCTTTGGCTGTTTCTAGAAATGTACTGTTGCGTACCCAGCTGCTAGTAATGTTGTTATGGGCTCTTCTAGAGGTGTAAAGTGTGAATTTCTTGATTGTGCTCTAACTGGGGGTAACCTATCTTTTAAGTCCTGAAAACTGCATTTATTTCTTCCACTTCCAACCATGTGTTTAGGAAGACGTAGCTGTTGTCCCATGATGCCCTCTTAAATTATTCTTCCCTTATGCTTCCCACCAAGGAGCAGACCACGGTGACAAGATGGTTTTGCTTCTCTGTTCCAGTCCATGTGCTTTCACATCACTTGCCTTCTCTACTCTGTTGCACCTTGTTCCCATGATACTGTAGTTATTTGTGCTGCTTCAGTTTTGAGCCTCTCCTGTTCCTCTCATCATACTCCTCTGTCATTCTTGGTCACTCCAGGTTACATGATAAAACTCATCAGTCCCTTTCAGCTGAAAGCTCACCCTTTTATCTGCAGCTGACCCAAAGCCCATGCTCAGTTCTTCCTGGCAAGATTACTTCTTTTCATTAAGCATAATTCTTCCTTTTAGGTTTTTCTTCACCTAATTTATTGTTTCTTGAGGAATACTTACTATTTCTGAATTTTGGCTATCTTTCCACAACCTGTTACTGATCCAGTTGGTGAAGTAATGGAGAAGCCAATAAAACACAAGTAAAATCAGTGCTGAATGTAGTACTCCTAATTATACCTAAACGAAAGTGAACTTAAAATAAACAGCAGGGAAATACGACTTGAGCCATTGTGCATACTTACTTAAAAATGTTAGGTTAATATTCAGTGGCAGGGAAAAAGACTAGAATTTTAGGAGTTGTTTGGAAGGGAGGGGAGAATGAAATAGTGAGTTATCCTGCAGTGTACATCCATCTTTGTAAATAACACACACAGTTTTGTATACCAACTTGGAAAGGAACAGTAAAATCCTTGGGTGAAGCAGAGGTCATGGTTGAAGACAAGCTCTTGGATAGTATGAGCCTTTTAATTCAATCCAGTGTGCCTGTTCTTACGACTTCTGATTTTTGTTTACTGCTTTCCCTTCTTCCCATCCTTTATTTTTAGGGGTTTTGCCCTTTTCTGCGATTATGTGGTTTCTCCTGATTAACCCTGGTTCTGTGTTATGTTTCTAGTAGCAATCCCACAAACGGGCTGGCTTTCTGTCCTACCATTATGTTCTTGCATTCTTTTCCTCCCATTTTTCCACTGAGTGGTTTTCCTACTTCAGTTTAACTTTTAACTTTTTCCTCCAGCTGTCCTTCGTCCTCCTCCCCTTCTCTGTGTTCAGATTACACTGAATTGTTTTCAGAAATGATCAACAAGTAACATGACGCATCCTTTTGCTTTCTTCCCTTTGTTGTCAGTCAAAATTGTTTCTCTATTTTGTTTTCTGTTTGCCTGAGTGACTCCATCCCCATCTCCCTTATTTTTACTCTCTTTTAATTTCTCAGTGTGTTAAACTTCAATTATTGCAGTAACTTTTTTCCTTGAGAAACAAATATTATTGAACTCTTATCCAACCAGTGCAGCTTTACTGATACAGCTGTTTCTCATTGTCTTCCTGATTGCCCCTTTTCTTTCTCTTCAAGGCAAGCTTTTGCTGTCCCTTTCAAGGTCCTTCTAAGCCTATTCAGATCTTATACTGTCATCGCCAATTTTATTAGTAGGGTGAAGACTCTTGCCTTCAGTCGTTCATTCCTGCTATTTAATTATATAAGTATATTGATAGCTTTTTGGTGTTTTTTTTTTTCCTTTTGACAATCACACTTGAACTGTAAATACCTACAAATATCACCATCTACTTTGACTTGCATTGAAAAGAAGAATATTGGCAAATCAAATCCTACTGGTAAATACTTGTAGTTGTTTGCTTGTGTTCTGTCACTTGTCTCCATCTCTCCACTGTCTCTTGTCTTATGGCTTGGTTTGGAATCTCATGGAAGCAGATTTCTGTGTATTTCTAAAATATGCAGACCCAATCCCTGCCGTGGGTTTGGAAGGGTTTTGTAACACAACCTGGGAGAACATGTGCAATTACAAGGTTATAAATGAATTGACTGTCATCTTTTTAGGCTTCCTTGATATTGAACAGGGAGAGGAGCACTGCTAACAAAGAATTGCATTACTGTATTGTTTTCTTTGTTGGTGTATCTTTGTACTTCGTTTTCTAAATAAAACTTGGACTGTGCTTCTCTGGTATTTCCCCCAAAATTTTTTGTTCTCAGTTTCACCTGAATTCAGCAAAGAGGGTCTAGAAGCCTTAAAGATACAAAGCTCCTCCTAGTTTTGTGCAAAGCAGTGGTTGCGTAGGTGATGCCTGGACTAGTGCATTCACTGCAGGGAAGGTGGGTTTACACTGGTGACCAAACAGGTTGCTGCTGCCTCTTGGCTTGGCCAAGTCAGTCTCTGCTTACTGGTGAGCCAGGAAGCAGGCACAGAGCTGCAGTTCCATATTGTGTGCGTCATACGTTTGTACTGTGGTATCTAGATGATCTTGCTCGCTAAAAGCCATGGCAGTATTTTAGGACAAGTTTCCTTACTTCCTGAAGTGCATTCCTAGGGGCCTTTATAGACCTTATATTATTTCTTTAAATACTTAAGTTTGTATCTTCTTATAATTTATCTATTTGTACTCAGTTGTGCAATGGAAACTTGATCTGATGCTTATTAAGAAGGGACTACTTCTGTTCTCTAGAAGGAAAACTTTTCCCAACAAACACAATACTTAAACCCAAACAAACAACATTTCTTTTCATATAATATGGAGCTAGTTTTCAAAACTGTCTTCTTTATTGTGTAGTTATTCTACGCCATATTCTCTTGTATGTTTTAAAGCTAAAATCCTGAACAAATTTTCAAACACATTTTTATTGTGCAGCCACTTTTCCATTAAAACTTATTTCTTGTAGTTAATAGATTTTTTTTTTTTTTTTAATTCTGGAACTGAATATGCTGTGTGCCCATTCTTGGGGATATATATATATTTTTTTTAAACAAAAACTCTGCTCATGAGAGCACACAGGTTGTAGATGTCAAGGTCTGAATTATAACCTGCTTAAAAGCAGGCTAGTGCAGTACAGTACCGAAGAGCCTGAGTGCCTTTACAGAAGGCACCCACTTGCCTGTTTCAATTATAGTTTACAGTCACACCAACCTTATTGCACCGTGACATAATTTTTTTGACTTCTACTAAGTTTGCAACAGATACTTCGATTTCCATTAAGAATATTTATTGCTTTACCATAAGTTAGTACTTGAGTTCCTTCCTGCATGTGAAAGATCCACCCTGCATGCTAAATTTAAGAATTTTAACACTTCTGAAATACTTTAAAAACATTTTCCTCCTCTGAAGTTTATAGTTTATCTCTAATTAAAGAAAAACCATAAGGTTATTTTTGTCTTTTTATGTATGTAAATTAATATAAATAAAGTTTATTTGTCACATTGCACTAAATTTTCATGAACTATCACTATATATGAGATTTTTAGGGGGGGAAAAAAAAACCTGTAAAAGGTTAACTTTCTTCCTAAATTTGTATTACTTTTGCCAAGGTTATTTTTTCTGTATTATTCTTATTTGCTGCTTCAGGTTTTATCATAAAATGGCTCTGAAAAATCATGCTTGTGCCAGTTTTTAACCACATTTTTTTGTTGACTGCATGTCTGTTTGGTTCAAATTTCACTGAAATACCATCTTTCACGCTTCTAATAAGAGATGGTGATATACTAGGCAAGGTTTGATGTATGATCAGTGTTTCGATATTAATGCTAGTGTTTTAGATGAAACAAAATGTTCAGGGAAAAAAAAAATCATACTTTTAAATTGTTTATTTAGAAAAACCTATCCCTAAAGTCGCAGTTTTGCATCGGCTCTGTTGTACTGCTTGTCTTATGCCTTTTAGCTTATCAAGTCAAAGTCCAAATTAGGGCCAGTTTGGGTCCTAACACTCAAGCATGTTTTGCTCAATGCCTGGTTTCTCTCAACTACACTCACTTGAGATGGTCCTATTTTCAAATCGAAGGTAAATCTCATTTTTCACAGAAGTGAAACAATATTAAAAGGCAAAGCATAACTTAGTTCTTCCTTTTGGCTTAAGTGATCCCTTGTAATCTCCTCCCTGTGCATTTGACCATCTTGGCATAGGTACGCAGTTGCTCTGAGCATATGAGCCAGCACAGCTGCGCTGGCTGCACCTGCCTGACCTGTCGTCTGGATTTCAGCAGCACTGATGGGTTTTAGCTCTCTGTTAGTTCATCCTTCCCCTGCAGTTCCCCTGGGGCAGCATGAGTTTACTTAGCCAAGGACTATGAAAAGTTGCCGTTTCCTTACACACCCTACTTCTAAGCACACCCACACAAAAGCATGCAGTCCCGGGCGCTCGTGTTTTAGGTTCCCCTGCAGAAATTTTCAGAAATTCAAAATCATTAGATAACCATGTGCTGAACCTTGTAGGTCTAGGTGCCTTGGACTGCACCACATGGATTTGAATGTAAAGCTTCACAGTAAATCCGTACCTGGAGTATAGTTGATGGAGATGAGAAGCTGAATTTTTTCAGATCTTAATTTCGAGAAGAGAAATCACATTCCCTTGTGTTAAGGTCACTGATGTTATAATGGGGTGTTGTACTTCAGAGCTGGGGAAAAAAAAAGTACAGTGGTATTTAGATGTTCTTTATGATAACCTCAAGATGTGTATTTATGTGCTTTAAAAATATTTCTCCTAGGTTTCATATGTAAACTTACTTGATTTTTTAGCTTTCAAATAAAAGCCATTATCTTGTGATTAAATGTCTCCTACATAGGTTCCTACTGAATGCAGTGCTGGTTCACATTCTCAGCTGGTCAGACAAGTTTCCACACTCTCTTCTTGAAAAGTACAACCTTTTTCACTTCTCATCCCTAGCTTCTGAGATCATGCTACTAATACTGTAGTACAGGGATATGTTGCTGTGTCTAAAATTTGCTTTGCTTTGTGTTATTATTGGCTGATAGAGAAAACTTCAGTATTTTGTTAAATACTGAGCTAACTTTGAAGAGTGTTCCTTGTCATTTTGTTTTAATATTAAATTTGTCACCTAGTTTTCTTCTGCTATTAGAATTCCTTTGAAGAATATTTTATTTTTTAGAATTTTGTATTTAAATGTTAATTCAAGTGTAGCATTATCTGTGGTCACCTAGTTGAAAACAACATCTTTGTTCATGGGCTGGAGCAAAGAGGCAGTTCACGTCCTTTAGACAAAGGGCTCTGTCCAAGCTTTTGGATGGAGTTCTTGCTTTCAGCTGAACGAATCAGAAAGAAAAAAATGGTGATCCCATTTTGCTAGAAGTGCCAGTCATTATCTGAATGCTTGGTCTATTCCCTTTACTATCCAACATGAGATGGATATCATGCCAGAATTCTGAATTAGGCTTTTAAAAAAAATTTTTAGGCTTTTTAGTACTCTTCAAGCTTTTTAATGTGCTGAGTCTCTTGCTACCTATAGAAATATTTCACTGGTGAGGAAAAAATGACCGTAAAACTACACTGGGCTTGATACCACAAATTCTTTGATCCTACCTCTCTCATCTCTGGATATACTATGCTATATAAAGTCTATATGTTGCTGAAAACATAAAGATTATTGTGAATTTCCCTGATGTTCTATACAGCTTGCTGGAGTAAAGTTTGGTATTACACATAGGCCAGAAAGTTTATTTTCTTGGTTCCTAACTTTGATTGTCTTTTCTGGAATCCATTAATAGGTTTAGTAGAGTCTCAAAATCTTTTGTTAATGTTTGACTTAACAGAACTGATATCCCACTGTGTTAAAGAGTATTTTAGTTGTCGAAATCAAAAGGCTTTCAACAGAAGTTTGTTACTGTTGTACTTACTTACATCTACAAAATTACAGAAGAGCATTTTCAAGGAATGAATGCTAAATACCTAGCATGTTGTTGGTATCATGATTAAATCAAGCTATGCAGAGCAAGCCTTAAATAAAAGCATATGTTTTCCTTACTTCTGTCTTTAAGTATGCATTTCCTCTTCTTTATTGTTACAGTATTTAAATCGAGGCTGTACCAGATACTTTGCTAACAAAGAAACAGACAAGCAGATTTTGCAAAATCGCAAGAGTCCTGAGGTATGTTTGTGTCTTTTGTTAGTTTATATTATAAACTAATGCAGATATAGTTAAAAATGATGATTACAGTTTTACAGTGTGGAATGAAACGTTCATTTTGCACATGTTTAGGTCTAAATGGGTACTGCCAAAGCTGGTATATTCAGAACTCTGGTTTTGGAGTTCAGTCCTAGAAATATGTTTCAACATGCATCTTAAAATCCCAAGTGGAACAATAGGTAAAATTGTTTCCTTTTTCACTGTTATAATAATATAACACTTAATGATGCAGCTTGTCTTCTGTGGAAAACAACAATCTATTGAAGAATTTTTGTACTTGTTATTTTAAATAATACTACTGCTAGGAACAGGTCAGAAGCAGTAGTTTTTTCCAGAGCCGTTTTCACTGTCTGGATTTTTGAAGTGATGCGCCAAACTGTTCTATAAAACATAAGTGCAGCCTTACTTCCACCACGAGTATATCCCCCTCCCCAGTACACTGTGTTCTTGATTGTTTTTTGTTGTCCCTTTGCCATGAACTGTTACTTCCTGGAAGAAAGCGTGAGAATTCAAACATTTCTTTCCTTCTGCTCAATCTCCATTTACATTTTTTGAAATTACCAGAATTCATAGCATTTAAGCCTTTGAGCTTGTTCACATAAGGACACTAGAGAATTTAATCCGAATTAATAGTGTATGTGAACTGGAAGTTGTTCAGACACTTCATTAAACTTCTACTCTGCTCTCCAATACAATTTTTGTCTGTCATACCTAAAGTATGAATTTGTCATTTGTATAGCTGGAACATATTTCAAATCTTAATCAAATCCATACTTGAGATTCAGAGGCAGGGCAAGTCGCATACTCGCGTGGAATAGTACAAAGATAAGTTTGCTCAAGAGCTTCTCTCCCCCAGTGTCTGTGCCATCTCTTTCACCTTTGAGAACCTGGGCTTGAGCTTTGTACGTAGATCATGCCTAGATGTGAAAGGCAGTATAGATACTTCCTTTACTCAGGTCAACACTGTAAAGTATGCTCCTGGATTTCTAGAGTTCGTATGTTTTAACACTGAGCACTAATGCCAATTTATTTTGAATGTAGGCTTTTTTTTCTATAAACAGAGGTGTTGGAGGGTGAGATACAGAAATGCTGAATTGATATTACTGTGAGGCAGAAAGCTGGTAGATATTCAGTTCTTGTCAAGCGCATAGGCTAAGAAATGGTTGGGAGACTTTGCCTCAGTTTACCTAATTTGCCTTAATTTAAAACTTGTAGTGAGGTTGGTAATTTATGCTTACTACTGAAAGATGAACCTATGCATTCATCTGTTACTGATATGATTTACGGGCAGGTGTTCTGTCATAAAATTTGTCCTCCAAAGGACTTAGTCTGAAATAAGTGTTTGTCTAAACTAAGACATCCTGAAAGAATAATCCTGAAAATACATATTGGATGCTAAATAGTGGAACATATGATGCCATAATACTTGTATGTTACATCCATATCGGTTTGAAGGCGCAAAAAATGATCACATTTCAATTATATTAAAATTTAGTCTAGCCACTTAAACAGGAGAGATATTGCAGTGTTCAGTTTTTTAAAATCAGAAATTTAATATTCACTCTGTCATTTTGTGAAAAATATTGTTCATTTTAATAAAAGTAGTCAATTAATACTTAAATTATTTTTGTGTTTTCCTTATCAGGAAGATGAGGTGATCATTTTACTTAATTAAGATGGAGTTTAATTTTATTGATGTGTCTAAATGTTGTGTGAAGTGAATTTTTCAGATGCATGTGGTGCTTTGTTTTGATAAAAATCACAGCTTATTTGACATTAACAAGACTGCTATTTAGAGTTAATTATTCTTTTTAGTTAAGAGCATTTTAAAGTAATTGTAAAACCTTAGATCAGTCTGTGCATGTTCAGTTAGTCTCTTGATTGCATGCAGATGTGTTACTATTTACTGTTTAAAACTGTTAATTATTAAAATGGCTTGTCATGTATTTAATATTTTTCTGATTTTTCTAATTTAAAATTGGTATTTCAAAATGTAGCCGGTATGCTTTTAACCTGTAGAACACTGCAGACATGTTACTGCTTCTTAATCACTAGCAAACTTTTAACAAGTTTATTTCTCTAAATAAGTCTGTCTGGGAGAGGGATAACTCTTCCAATTCTGGTATGTCCTGTTCTGCTTTCCCATGGCCTATCAAACCTTCTGTCACCCTATTAACTGCTAGGGGCTAGAAGCACTCCTTGGTGTAAGTGCTTTGATAGCTTCCTTCACCAAAATCTTTCTTCCACTGCTCGCTATCCTGTGTTCCCCTGTCCTTATCTGTCACGCTCTCCAACTTCTGTTTTCTGAAGATAGTTTGAAGTTTGCTTTGAAGCTGAAGTTTGAAGATCATGCTTCAAAGTACCAACAAATGAAAACAAATTACAGTTCTTGCAAAGCGTGTGCTCTATGAAGAGCTCTAAACTCTTTCTGCTTAGTGTGGCATGCTTTTTTTTTTTGCTTTTTGTTATGGTTTATTCTTGACTGAAAATAATTGCTTACATTTTCTTTAAAACCACTTCCTGAATTTTTGTTTTATCTTGTTGTTTTATAGTATCTCAAAGCAGGTTCCTTGAAGGATCCCCTCTTAGATGACCACGGAGATTTTAACAGAATGTGCACAGCAATGAAAAAAATTGGACTCGATGATGCAGAAAAACTTGATCTTTTTAGAGTGGTGGCTGGTGTCCTTCACCTTGGAAATATTGACTTTGAGGAAGCTGGCAGCACTTCAGGTTAGCTGAAACATAAATTGATTTCTGTAAAAATACTGAAAATGTCTCTTGATTGTAGATGATTCCTTTCCATGGGAGTTATTGCTTTAGAAAGCTGTCTTGTGTTCAAGGTAATTCAGCCTTAATTCACACCATTTTGAAGTCAAGTTTAGCTGTTTGAAGTTGTACTTCTTTACATGCTCTGAAAGCGAATAGGCTCTCACTGAAATTGTTCAGGAAAACGTTCAGTGTGAAGTTTGATATAAAGAAAAGGACATTTTTGTATTAATACTTTTTAAAAGTATTGCTAATGTTATGAAAACATCTTGAAATTAACTCTATCTGTAGGGAGAGGCATTATGTCCTTTGGCTTCCAAAAATACCATCGTGTTAGTATTTTGAGAAGTGAGGAAAAAATTACAGCAACAAGTTAGGTAAAGCTAAACTTCCTAATTTTAAGATGTACCAGCTCATCTTTTGACTGATGAGCATAGCTGGGACACAGTAGCAGAATGCGCAGGAAGGCTGAGGAAGGGGACTGAGTATTTTGGGAACAGTCCTTCATACCTTAATTCTGAAATCAGCCTCTCGAAGTTGAGAACTGCTGGCTGTATATTCCTGAAGGACTGAAGAAACTCCTGGTCTGGATGTACTACAAATGTAACCGTAGCAGAAAAGCTACGTGTGTAGATCTTGAGTTGCAAGAAACACAAGATACAGTGAAACTGGTTCCTCTTAGTCCTGCTTCAAATACATATAGATGTTGCTGAACTTGGTAATATTGTTAGGAAGGGCATACCAAAGAACATTTTAAAAAGTGTTTTGAATAGTGAATTAAATGAGTACTACGCTCATAGGTTCACTAGCTCCCGACCCTAAGCACGTAATCACCGCAGAACTGTACAAACATTTTTTTCAGAAGAGATCATGCGAGGTCTCTAGTCCAGTGTGTCCTGGTCAAAGTAGGGCCAACACTGAATTCAGACCAGGTAGCTTAGGGTTGTCACTGAGAAGGTGGGGTTTTGTGGTTTTGGTTATGTGGTTTTTTTTTTTTTTTTCTTAGGTCAAATCAGAACTTCCCCAGTATCAGTTAATGATCTTGCCATCTTCATGAAGATGACTGAAATGGACATGATTAATGTGAATGAATTTGGGAAGACATGGGGTAGAAAAGGGTAGTGGCTTCACAGGGCTCAGCCGTAAGCTGGCAGGGAGCTTCCTTGTTTGGGCCTTCTGTGAGATGGGACTTTGGTGCTGACAAGGTGGGACAGGGTGAAAAAGGTGCAGTTTCAGGAGGTAAACAAACAAGGAGAGGGGGAACCTCATACGGAGAGGAAAGTCAGTGTTTAGGGAAGGGAAGAAGGATACCAGAAAACTTACTTTTCTCTGGATGTTGAAATTCAAACCCATTTTTTTCTGTAACTAATTATTATGCTTCTAAAATGTTCATTGCATTGCAAATACGCGCTTTATTCTGCTCTCACCTTGTATGTCTATGCATAGGGTGTTCATTTGAACTGCTCCAGGCAGTATGTCTCCATACCAGAGACCCTTTAAACTATTGTTGCTGCTTCAAAATCCTGGGAAACACCAAACAAAAACTTTTTGCTACAGGTCTGATGGTTTTTCAGAGCTTCCAAAATCAAATCAAAGAGCCTTAATCTTTTAAGGACTCCTTTCTCCCACCTCCCTTTTTTTTTTTTTTCCCCTTAATGTCATTGTAGAGTTAAGCAATTCAAGCAGTGTTTGACTAGTTATTTATGCCTTTTGGTCTCTCCACTTACCTGTAGAAATACATTTTACTGAGAACAACAGGAAATAAATGTTGTAATCCTGGCATATGCAACTGTTGAAGCATTAAACTTTGCCAACGTATTTGAGCACTTCACTTAAGGATTTATGAACCTGTAGTGGCTGGACGAGCTCTGGCACTGAGCTGAGCAGAAGGAAGCATGCCTCTTGGCTGTTTACCTGGGACAATGTACATACCATTATCTGAAAATGTAAGCGCTAGGAGTCTGCTGTGCCAGGCGCTTCTAATGATCTATGCGCACATGGCAGGGAAGCCTGGAGGATTAATGGAAAGTACAAATCCAAAAATCACCTAGTTAGTTACTGAGTGTTAGAACTTCGACATTTTGGGATGGATCTTTCACTGAAAAGCAGGTTAGCTTTTGAACAACCTGCTTTTAGAATGATTTTCTAGAGATACAGAATCTAATGCGTAGGTTTTGGGTGGGGGGTTTTGTTTTGGGAGGGTGTTTTTTTTTTTTTTTGTCGTTGCTTTTGAGAACAGACTCTTTGCATTTAATATATGAAGTAATTTCCAGAGGTAAACTTTAATTCCTTCAAAGCTGATGTTATTTCTAGGCATCACGGCACGGTCATCGCCAGTTCCACGGGTTTGGGGTTCCTTCCCCCCCCCGAATTTTCCATAAACACGCCAAACGGGCAGCTGTAGCGCTGCCGTTAGAAAAAGCACGCTTTTGCCGGCGGCAGGGCAGAGGCGGCGCGTTGCGGAGCGCGTTGCGCGGCGCGCGGTGGGGTAACGGCTGTGGTGTTCCCGGCAGGGGGCTGCACGCTGCGCGCGCGGAGCCAGCCGGCGCTGGAGAGCTGCGCGGCGCTGCTGGGGCTGGACCAGGAGGACCTGCGCGGCAGCCTCACCACGCGCGTCATGCTCACCACGGCAGGGGGCGCCAAAGGAACGGTCATCAAGTGAGTCCCGCGCGGCGCCGCCCCGGGGCGGGACGCTGGAATCGCCTGCCCGGGGGTGCCCCCCGATACCCCCTGCTATCCTGACGGGGGGCCTCGCTGTGAGTGTGGCCGGCAGGCGCTGAGCCCCCCCACCCCCCCGCCCCTGCGAGCTGGGCTCTGAGGTAACGCGTTGCCTAACCTCCCTCCCCACTCCCGCCTAGGGCCTTCGGGATCTGCCCCCGGCTTTGCCTCTTTCCTTACCCACGGTGAGAAAGGGGAAAATAGCCTCAAACTCCGGCTTGACCATTTGCAAGTAGGAGCTGAGTTGTGCTTAGCCCAAGTGCAGCTACTTAATTAATTAAGCTACTGCTTACTTAATGGTTTACAAAATAAGAGCACCAAATCACAGCACTACAAAAATAGGAGAGTGCAGAAGACTGGCAGACTTGCATTGTTAGTCCCTTCAAAACAGAAACAATGTACTATGCTTTTCTGTCATGCAGGAGTTAATTTTGAGGTAACAAAGTTTTAACAGGGCTTTGATTATCTTTTTTTTTTCTATTTTTGCTTTTTTAAAGCAGTTGATCCAAGTGCGCATTTTTAGATGCTCAGGGCTTGCTTGTTTCATTGCTGCTAGGCCATTAGAGGTTTTTTTGTTTTTATTTAGAAGAGTGACCATTTTACAATGTCTGACTAAAATGGCCTTTTTTTGACAAACAAAACACCAAACCAAGCAAACGTCAACCAAACTAACAAAAGAACACCCCCCCAAAAAAAAACCAAAAACAAAACCACCCACCAAATTCAAAGAACAGCTTTGAATAAATCACTGCCACATTTTATAAAACGCCTCACGTGTCAGTGAGTACGCCGTGTGGCCAAAGAAAGTATAGCAGTCAGCCTGTCAAACCTATAACCCACACAGAAAATTAGATATGCTAATAGATTTAACAGATACATGGTATCAAGGAATGTTAATGCTGTGCTTAAAGTATTTCAGAAGGTATTTGGATGCATCTTTCATGTCATGGGGGCTGCATAGTGCTCCCATGACTGCTGCCATTTGATATTGGATCTGGGATGCTCTAATTTAGACATTAGTATATCCACCCTTCTCAGTGAGTGGGAGATCAGTGTCCATGTGTTTGCCACATCTAATTCTTCTGAAATCAAGTTACAGCTTTAAAAGCACCACCGCAAATGGTGATCCAGAAGTGCACTGCTTCTTGCTGTTGCTGGTAAACAAACATTTAATCTTGGCTGAGAAGTTAATATTGTTTAATAAAACATAAAAATAGTGGAATTGGGTAAATTTAAGAGAAAGTGAGGGTTTTTTTATTGTAGCTATTAAAAATGCATCACTATTGAAGTAAATAGTGATCTTATAAGAGTGATTATCCCTTTCATTTTGACAAGAAGCTATTATGAAGGTAACTTCCTAGGCACAGAAGTAGGATAGTGATGTCTTTCTGTATGCACATGAAGAAGGAATAATTGTAAAGGACATGTTTAAACATGGTACTGATGATAACATGTCAATAGGGTGGAAGTTATGACTCTTGTGAAACTGAGTTTTATAAAAACTATTTAGCTACAGTTGCCTTTGGTTTATGAAAAACCTCTAGCTTCCACCACAAATATTCTTTTACTGAGACTGATCCGTCAGGCACGCAAGCTGTCGGGGGTGCCAGCTAAGCTGCGTGCAAATGAACTGCGTGTTTTAACATGCGGTTTTCTATGTTGTGTGTTTCTGGAGTTAAAGAAAACACTGCCTCAAAAACTGAACTTGGACTAAATAGTTATGTGCACATTAAAAGTAATTCTCAATGTTTAGCTGAATGCATCAATCTTTTAATTAGGAAACTAATTAACATTCATTTCACTCATTGGAAGAATGCATGAGTGGTTCTTATTGACTTATGGAAAGAATCAGATTGTTTTAGTGAATCAGAAAATAGAACTTTATGCGCATTACACCAGAAGTTTAATATATGAAAGCCATAATTAAATATCTGTGTTAACATGGTTTATGTAAGTTCATTGCGTATTTTATGTCTGTTGACATTTATTACTATTATTTATATTTATGTCTTATAGTATTTGTTAACATTTCATAAACTTGTGAGCAGAAACAAAGTAACAGCTGATTGATTTAACCTTGGTAAGTCACTGTGGCCAGTAAAGGTGGCAGGTGTTAGTTAATGCATGCTTAGGGTATGTCAGACTTATGAGGTGAAAAGTTATCTTTGAGTACTTGAGAGCATTGGCTTTTTTAGTCCTCCGGGGATGTAATGGATTTGAGTAATGAAGGTTTCCAGTGGTCAAGAGCAAGAGGAGCAATCTTGATCTCTACTTCATTCTAACTAATAATAATGAATTAAAAGGTAATAGCTGTAGTGGAAGTACTGTTCAGTGCCTGCTTCCTGTTCTTCAGGGTGAAACTCATCTTCCTGGCTGAAGTTTGAGCATAATAAACCATCGGTGACAGCCTGCACTGTTTGAACATAATGTTTTTTTAGGGGAAAGCAGAAGTTCTTCTGAATTAACTCATATTCAGGAGTCTTAAGTTTAGCATGGGTGTGGGCTGTTGTTCTAGTAATACATTATTACAGAATAGCTGACCTTTGAGGTGTATTTCTAGACAGAGCACAAGTAATCCTCTTGGTGATCTGCTTATTTCTGTACTTTGAAAGAAGGGATGTACAAGAGTTGGAACTTCATAGTGAGTACTGTGGGAAAAGTTACTATGCAGTGTCAAATGGTAAGTAATGATTGGGGAGGGTTTATTCTGCCTTCAGTTAAAAGCTCAAGATGTATATCTCTTCATAATATATTTGGTAGTGCATTTCTGGAAAGTGGTTATAAATTCCTCCTCTTCCCCCCCGCCAGTGATTAGAAATTGGGGACTCTTCGTCATGAACACCTTGCTGCCTTATCAGCTGATATAGAAAGTTAGAAATAATTTTTCTCTTTATAACAACCTTCGCATGTAGGAAGACGTGGTTCTTGCAGGACAAAGTGCCTCCAGTGGCCAATATTTTTGAAGTTTTACTATTTAGGCTCTTCCAGACCATGTCTAAATTGACAGCAAAATATTTGATATATTTGTCCAGGAGAACCTTCATCAGTATTACAGATAACATTACAGTAAAATTATATATTTTACGGTACAGGTGGTACTCATATTAACACATGGCAGTATGTGCAGGTTTTGGAAGTTAGTAACATTTTTTGCTTAATTCACCTTGTGATCCACTGTAACTACTGATCTTTCGCTGTTGACTCACTGCTTACCTGGTTGTCCTCCATCTCACATTTGTATTTTTGGATTCTCCTAAGTATACCACCACACGCTTTTCTTTACTGAAATCTGTCATGTGGATTTTTAGATCTTATCTTCAATTTGTAAAAATAATTTTATATGCTAATCTTGTTACCAGGATTTCCCACTTTCTTAGTTAAGTAGTATCAGACCATTTTTTAAAAATACCCTTACTTGTGCATTCCTTTTAAGTGAAAGTGTTAACCAGAAGCAGAAGGGGTTTGAGCAGATCACATCCCTGTTGGATTCAGGCTCTGGCAGTGCTCTCAGTGAACTATTGACTCAGCCTCTGAGAACAGATTAGTTTGGGCTGTTGTAACACATAACATGTAGGTAAAGGCTGTCTGTGTAGTTTCTTTTTGAGAATGTTTGGTGGGACATATCAAGCACTAAATCAAAGGCGTGTCATGATATGCTGCTTCCTTTTCACCACTTCTCAAGTGACCCTGTCAAGGAAGGTTTCTTAAGAACAAATACAATTTTTGTTACAGCTTCAAATTCACTTTGGATTAAGACAGTAAGGATTTTCTGTTTAGCATATTTATCCTGTTAAGCCTGGGACGCTATTAGCAGTGTACTGTTTCAAAAGTCTGCAAGCACAAGGAGCTATGTTTTTGTGCCAACAGATCTTATTTTTCCCTAGTGTTTTACTTTGTGGATGGCAAAAATAAATTCAGAGGACTCCTTCCATCATCTCGAAGAATTAATGCATTAAACGTCTTTCTCTAACCTTTTCTGAACTTGTGCAGTTAGAAACAAACATACACTAATAAATGCACTAATGTCATCTTCTTGTGTGGCTTACTGCATGTGCAAGGACAGTGGATTGGACTGGATCAGATATTTATTAAATAGCCACCAGGTTTTTAGCATAGTTTAGAAACTATTTGATTGCTATCAATTTTATAGTTTTGACAAGCACATTGTTCTATTCTGTCGCAGCAACCCGAAGAGCTACTCATTTCTCTCTCGCTTTCTTAGGGACCTTTTGTGTGCGTGTAGATCATGTGAGTCCGAATAGGTCACAGTGAATAAATAGCTCAGCTGAAATCACTGCTCAGAGTATAACAAAGGTTTTGTTCTGCTGGACACAATGGAGCCAACAAGGAACAGTAGGAGGGTGATGCTAAATGCTATCTCCATGGATTTTATTAAATACTAATGTGCAGTGGGCTGCCAGGGAGACTTGACAGCTGCACTACATTTATCTGTTCTTGTTCGTCTCCCGAAAAGAGCATAATGATCACCTCCTTGGCTGATGGTTTTGCCATCCATGTAAAATGTGTTCATAGAGAGAAATAATGTGTTGTATTCAAAAGCCAGTATACTTCTTAGACGGTAAATGCACTGTACTAGTTTCCTATTCATTTTCTCCCTTTCCAAGAAGACCGTCAAACAGAACCCTGTCATCACAAAGAAAATTATTTTATAGTGTGAAAAATTAAACTGACATCATTCTATGTCCTCCACCTGCTTTTGGAGTACATTTTCTATCAAAATACTTTTTTTTTTTTTTTTTTTTTGTGGTGGTACTGAAGCTTCTGTTGGAAAAACATTTGGAGGCTGGTCCCTTCAAAAAATGTTTCTGTAAAAAATATTTTTCTACAGTTTTTTGGTACTTTAACTTTTCTCAAATAACAAATATGCTGCTTATATTCTTTAATTGCATAGCCCTTTCAGGGTTATTTCAGCCAAGCCATTTTATTTGTGAAGCAGTAACCAGATTGGGTGACAGTGACTGGGTGTCTCTTCACCTGCTCTCTCTCCCTTAATTGTTGGCAACCATGGGCAAATTATGCATATTTTAATTGCAGTTTTTGTTCTGGAAAATGTTTGGGGACTGGATGGAATTGTCCACAAGATAAGTTCAGCCCATGAGAGTGCTTTCCCCTGGGCATCAGACTCTGTCGATCACTGGAAACCTCGCTGAAGAAATTAGTATGCAGCCCAAACAAGTTTTTTTTGTTGCAGCTTTACCACATAGCTTGGAAAATGTGGAGAATTACTTCTGTGTTCCTTACAAGTAGCTGATGGATGGAGTAGAGGGTGAGACGGTGAAATGAAGGAAGGAAAATATATCTTTTCCTTTTCAGACAAGAAACAGGAGCAGGAAAGAGACTCCTTTGTCAGTATGCAGACCAAAGGAAAGGAGCAGCTCAGGAAAAGCAGGTTGACAAGAAGGAAGTTGCTCATGCTGAATGTCAGTTCTGTAATAGGGCTCTTCTGTATCATCTGTGCAACTTCAGCATTATTTTGTGGTTCTGTACATCTCAGCTGCGCAAAACACATTGTAGGGTTACATTTTCTTCCCATGGGTTTCTGTTGCATACTATGATAATTTAAAATAACAAGAGAGTTTTGTGTAGTCTCTGGAATTCTACTTAATAATGGCAGAATTTGTTGATTTTGAAGCACAGTACCATTTTATAAACACATGCTCTAGAAGTATGACTCTGCCATGTTGTTTAACATGCTTTAAAAAAACAAATTGAAAGCATAACTGTGTATTGTGTTATGTAATAGGCCTGCAGCTGACATGTGGGAATTAGTATTCTGATCTCTTAAACGTATCAGAATGGAATGTAAAGGTACCTTCTTTCTATTTATAAGACAAGATTTCTGTCAGTACTCATTACCTTAAGATAAGTCAGGAGATACTTCGTGGAAGACCAGATTGTGTGTTAAAGCTAATTACTATATAATGTAATGTAGCTGCAGGTGTCCTTAGTGAACAGTCTCTGGTCCCTTGACTTTCCAGTCACATTAGAAAGTGATTTCTATCAGGCTCATGTTTCTGCATCAGAAGTAGTGTCCTTGAAAAAATACAGAAATAATAATTAGGCATGATTTAGTGCATGTGAGTTGTGGGAAGGGAAGGAAATGAGGCAGTATGGGTGAGCTGTGTAGCATTAAGTTTTCCTTTTCTGACCTGCCAGCTCTTTGTGCTGCTGTGTACAGAAAACTGCCTGGCGGGGGCGATAGGTCAGTTCTGCAGTGGTGACATCTTGAACCTTGTACATAGGACTTACTTAAACAGTTCAGATAAGAGGTACTTTTAAAATGTAGATCTGCTGCATACTTGAAAAGTTCCATAGTTGGGTGTCTACCGCCCTAGCTGGACAGTCTATCCTTTGGTTATTGCTAATTGTTCTTGGAGTGCTGGTGATCCAAGGGTATTTACAGGCAAGGTATATGGGAAGAAGTAATACAGGATTTTATATGATGAGAAGTGATTTGTTTTATTAAGCCAACTGATTGAGATATTCAGAAAAAGCAGAAGAGCTTTTGGCATACAGCCATCCTCCTGTATTCCTCATGACAAAGAGGATCGGTGTGATAAAAATCTTGACATTATTTCTCCCTGTTCCTCCATGCAAATTTTATCAGCTTGGTTAGCAAAGACTCTCTTCCTAAAAATATCTTCTTTTAATTTACTTTAACATTGGAAATATCTGTATGTCATCTTAGTGTTGTACAAAGCCTTTGTGTTCCCACAGTTGTTCTAAATTTAGGCCTTCTTTCCATGCATGAAATTTTGATACTGTCTGGTCAAGGGGCTATCAGTATTTCAGTTTAATTTTTTCCCTTTGTTTCCGGTGGGGTGTGGTTTTTCTTTTTTTTTTTTTTTTTTTTTTTTAATTGACATGTAAAAGTATTTGGAGAGTTTTGATCTTTGGCAGTCTGATTCTGTTCTGGTCTGATTCTGTTCAGATTAGTGGGACTTTTGCTTTTGAATTCTTTGGTGACATGATTAGGATCTAAGGGCAATTTGCAGTCACACCATAAAGCCAAAAGTTAATTTTTCATACTACTTTCATGTTGTTTCTTAAACACTTCCTTAAGACTTTATCCTTGTATCAGTTGTCTTATCCTGGAGACTTCTACAGGTGCTTCCTCAGCTGTGTACAGTGTAACTGTTTTTAAGTTTTGGTACCCTTATCTGTTAATCTGAAACCTATTTAAAAACAAAACAAAAAATTCTTGTAGAATGTATTTATCCAGGAAATGAGGTGGTTAAATGTGCGTTGAAATGTATGCATTCTAAGCATGTTATTGTCATACTGACTTCAGGAAATAGCTATATATATATTAGTATATGTATAACTAAATATGTAGTTATATTTGGCTGATACTCCCACAGTTTTGTTACACATTTCATAGGCTTTGAAGTTGAGTCGTGGGTTTTTGTGTTTTTTGTCCTTTTTCCTAACTGCTGAACTGGGATATAAACTTGTAATAGTCACAATGTAGAATAAAGGTTTACAAATAAGGGAGGGAGAATAAATTCTCATCTCTTAAAAGGCTCATTCCTCCAGTATTTAAAAAAAACCCTTATTTTGGGATTACATCTAACTTTCACCATGAGTACACACTCCCTTATATATGTTTTTTTATTTTTGTTACCGATTAACTTGCAGCCTGGCAGTTTTAATAATAGCCCTTATGAAAGTATAGGGACAAAGATGTCAGAGCAAAACTGAACTATAGGTTTTACTGTAATTAGGCAGCACATAAATACTTGAAATTTATTTTGTAGGTGGGAACGTATATATTTTAAATATCTTTGGCAGTTATCAATATAGTTTCTAATTATCTAATGAACGAGTATGAAAACCTCTGCCTCTCACTTCTACTGAGGGTAGTGGAACATTATTCTTTTCTTTTTACAGGCAGGATAATTAGTCTAACTTGGCAAGATTGTTCCCTACCTGGGCCTAGAGCTCAGGTTTTTTTGTGTCCTAACTTACAATAGTTGGAAAGGCTCTTTTTAAGTTTAGAGTCTAATCTCAGTATTTCTGAGTAAGGAACTCTGGAAAATAAGATCTGTATTTTTGTTTTTTAGGGTACCCTTGAAAGTGGAACAAGCAAATAATGCTCGTGATGCCTTGGCTAAAACAGTGTATAGTCATCTGTTTGACCATGTAGTGAACAGGGTAAACCAGTGTTTTCCATTTGAGACTTCTTCTTTCTTCATTGGAGTTCTAGATATAGCTGGTTTTGGTACGTATACTTAAAAAGAATTAATTTTCTATCTGTCAATTATTGCCACCAAAGATTCAAATGATAAATTCTGTCATGGAGAGTGAGAGGGTTTTCTTTTTTGTGTTGGTGGGTGGGATGGGTTACAAGGGCTTAAGAAGATATCAAGAGATCAAATAAAGCCTCATTTTCCTGAAGTACAAGAAAAGGTACAAGAGGAAGTCTAGAGCCTCTCCTGATGACCTACTAGCACTAACAAGCGTTAGTGTGAAACACGGCATCTTTGTAGTGGTTTCAGATTCCTGTAGCGTCTCCATAGACACAGCTTTTGAAGGACTCACAGTTTTGAATAGAATGTTACTGAGACCACCCAGGAAAATTAGGAAAGATATTGCATGCCCATGCTGTTTTCCCGTTCAGTCCTGAGAAGACCCCTGCATACTGACAGACAGGCAGGCAAAGGAGGCCTCGGAATTAAGGTTTCCTGGAGGCTGAATAGTTCTGTTATGGAGGTGGACTTTGGGCTTTTGGTTGCTCCCTGGAAGTCGTGGGCATTGATGGTTCCCATAAAGCATTTGTCCTGTTTGGCTTGCTGATGTTCAGAATAGGGCATGTTTTCTGGAATGTTCTAGCCCTGCTAAGGTGGGCCAAGAACAGTGAAAAAGGGAACGTTTGGTTTTCAGGTCCTTAGAGCTATGATATCTTGTGCCAGCCTGATGTAACATGGATGCATGAGGATGTATTGGTTCAGTTTCACTGTATGGTAGCATCTTGCTTTGGTTTGCTGCCAGATAGAACTGTTTGTTATTTGTCTTAGGAATATGGTCTGCCGCAGTATTTTTATATCCATCGTATGTGAAACTTTAAAATCTGTAAAAGCTTTTATTTTACTGAAAGAAACAGATATGGATCTGAACACATTTTTAAATATTAGCCCTGCAAAGCTTTTCTTGGTTACTATGTAGTATAAATTCTTGCAACACTGGTTTAACATAGGAGTTTGACTTTTGTTTTTCAGAATACTTTGAGCACAACAGTTTTGAACAATTCTGTATTAACTACTGTAATGAAAAACTGCAGCAGTTTTTTAATGAAAGGATTCTGAAAGAGGTATGTTATATTTGAGGATTTATTTTTCTTAGTAAAGAGATACTTAAAGTAACACTGCTTTCCGTAAGGGTTGCACATTACGCTTAGGTTAAAGAAAATTGTGTTGACAAACTGTTTTCCTGCTGTGTGACATCTGGTTCTGCCAGAAAAGAATACGACCATCTTTTTTCTTCTTCTTTTTTACCATTCATTCAAATGAGGCATCCAGATACCGGACAATATGTCATACCTAATGGGAATATCTAATTGCATGGGCATATCATTAAGGAGGTGAATTGGAATATATTAAGCTGTGGAAAGAGATTCTATAATTTGTGTTGATTTGTGCTGTATTCAAAAATGTCTTCATGTTTATTTAGAAAACACTTTTGGTGGGTTAAAAAAATATATGGTGAGTGGTGTTTTCAAATACTCTTTTTAGGAACAAGAACTTTACCAGAAAGAAGGCCTGGGGGTTAATGAAGTGCGCTACGTAGATAATCAGGACTGTATAGGTACGTACTTCTTGGAATGTCAAGCTATTCATTAGCGTCGTGGACAAAAAAGCTTCAAGCAGAAGAGGCAAAATATGCGTAGCACTAATAATTTTATGCTTTAATGCCTGTTGCAACCTTGTGAATTGTTCCAGTTTTGTATAACATTGCAGTTCTGATTGATAATAGAGCCACGTTGTCCTATAGTGTGTAATAACTGCAGCTGGGACTCGTGAATTTCTTGCGCATTTTCCTGGAAAACTAATTGGAACACCTCAGTGGGGTAAATAAAGTGAAGAAGGGTGTGAGGGTGTCTGGGGAAAAATATTCCATGACTTAGAAAATATCCCATCCCTTCCCCCCTCCCCGCCTTTTTTTGAGCCAGTAAGCAAAGAAACAAAATGAACTATGGGCAACGGGCTGCAGGTGTTACTGCTGTTTTTAGGCTTCCACAGACTGATATATACCAGAGGCTTAAGACAATGGTGTTGGTTTTGGGTTTTGGGGTCTTGATTTTTTGTTGGGTTTGGTTTTCCCTCTGTGTTCAACTTCTATTCTCCAAATTGGTGTATAGTGAACAAAAGTTCATTTTGCTTTGGCATGTACAGTAATTGGTTTATGGTAACTAGTCAGTCCTGGCTGAGCAGAGAGTGACAGAATTTAATATCTGTTGCAAAATGTCTGGTTCTTCTGAGTTTCTGTAGCTCCGCTGAAGTTTTCACTTTGACAGATAGGAATGCATAGTCACTAACTCTGTCAAGACAGCTCTTGTCAAGCAAACCTCTTAGCCGTCATGTGGAAAAGCAAGAGGAAGGTATTTGGAGGAGGGAACAAAACATAGCAGTGGAAATAGGTGACTTCTATGAATACAAATCTTTTCTATTTGTTCAATAATGTATTTAATAATGTGTGTATGAGCCTGACCGTGTTTGCAAAAAATCTTCTTGTAGTTTTGGGTTTGGTTTGTGTTTTGTAAGGTTTTTTTTTGTTGTTGTTGTTCTGTTTTGTTTTTGTTGGGTGTTTGTGGTGGTTTTGTGGGTTTTATTTATTTTTTTTAAACATACTCAGGATCAAAAGGGGTTCCCTGATGCCTATTGGAAGGAAGGGTCTCTGACTCATAGGGAGAAAATGGGTCAGGTTGTAGAGATTGTTTCCAAGTCGTTGCCTTTTCATGCCATAGAAAAGGTTTGGACAGCTTATCTATGAATACAAGTAGCAGTCCTCAGTCATGACCGTTTTGCTATTCCAACCAATGTATGACAACCCACCACAGATTTGACATATTTCTTCATTGTATGAGTTATTCTTAAATAAGTTGATAAAATTTTAGCTTAGTTAGACCACAGCATGTATGCCTTTATGTTCTTGCATAGTCAGGAGAAAAGGGTTTTCTACTGCCTTTTGAAATGAGGGAGAAAAATAATGTTGGTTTCTGTCAAAATACAATTTGGTTTACGGTGTTGGACCAGGCCAGTGACAGCAGAGAAGTGAACATGTAGAAATATTAACTGTCACAAAAGAGAAGGATATGGTGACATGGACAATCGTTTAACACTATGGAAGAATCTTAGAAAGTCATTAGTATGTTAGAATGTTTTGATGGAATGGTTGTCATCTCTGTAGCTAAATTAGCTTATTCAGATTTTATAAGGGTAAATTCTTTGGATCAGGGCTGTCATTGTGCTTTATATATAACCTCATCCTGTTTACAATCTGTGGTAAGAGTTCATAGGCATTGCTGCAGTACAAGCATTAGTCATTTCTTCCTTTCCACAGGAAAAAACATAGATAGTAAAAATTCCTCTTACAAGAACAGTTTCATAGATAGTACAAGAAAGTTTTAAAAGCTGCAACATTCTTGTGTCTAATAGTTTCAAGAGCATGAATTTCTGTGTCAGCTTTCGAGGGCTTTGTATATGTATGTGAAAGGTCAAGGCAATGCACTTGTAAAAAATTGTGAAACCACCACTGTATGCTCAAGTCTGATCTGCCTTTTGTAAAACAATGCATTTTATTTTTCTCCCCAGATCCTGTTGTGAATGGAAGTGTGTGCCTTTTCATGCTTCTAGTTTTGACATGTGGTGAAATACGGATGGAAAGCTTAACCCCCACCCCCCCAGTATAAGCAATTATTCCATAAAACCTATGGTTGTACCACAGACACATTTAGGCACTTTTTGGGAATTAGATGACTAACTTCAACTTGAGACCCAGAGTAAAAATCGAACAACTCGTGCCTGATCTTTTTTCCCTCATGTTCCTTGTGTTAGAGTTAGAACTTGGTACGTATAGGATGTTGACTAAATCAACAATTCAGATACATAGGATTAATTTGCAATGACTTTTTGTATTTTGTGTTAACACCTTTCCCTAGCTACAGAATTGGATCCGTAGCATTTTAAACTTGTAATGTTCAGTTCTGATATGAGGTTATATATTCAATTTTTGTAAACATATTTTTTTAATTAATAGATTTGATTGAAGCAAAATTAATAGGTGTGCTGGATATTTTGGATGAAGAAAATCGTCTTCCCCAACCAAGCGACCAGCATTTTACTTCAGTTGTGCACCAGAAACACAAGGACCATTTCAGACTCTCTGTAAGTTTATTTTTGCGGTCATGTCTTGTTTTAATAAAACAGTTCTTGGAACAGTTGATAGTAACACTTCAATTTAATGAAAAACTCTCCTAAGAAATCTCATACCAGACCAGTGTGCACAACGCATATTCTTTTGTTACAGACAAGTTTGGTTATTGGGTTTGTTGAAAAGTTCACTGAAGGCTTAAGTCTTCTAGCAATTCTAATATCCTGCTGAAACTAAAGCCACATTCTTCACTTACATATGAAGTTTGTTAACATGTAATGCATGAAAAGGAAATAAAACCACATTTTAATTATTTCATATCAGATGAGCTATTTTATTGTTCCTTTCAAAAATTCCTTGCTTTAGAGAATATCAGACTCACATGGAGTGTCTAGCTAGCACTGCAGAAATGAAATTAGGGAACACACAAGGAAGACATTTGTTGTTGTTAATTCTTTAGCATACAGCACTCTGTAGAAGATTAATGCAAATCATCGCAATTTCCTTATGAGACTGCCATTGAAATGCAGAAAAAAAGGAGAATAGTTTCCTGCTGAAAAAATGCAAGCAAAGGGAGCCAAATAAAATTGGCATCCATTTACCTTTTGTTACGTTTCCACTTAACGTTGCTTAACTGGATTGCTGTGCAATGAAACATTTTTGTTGGTATGTGTATGGTCAGCTAGGTAGTTGCCTTTTAAAATATACCATCTAAAGGTATATTTTAAGCTTCTATCTAATCCTGTTCATATGACAAGGCATTCATCGGCTGTGGAATTAATGGTCTAGAAATTTTTGATTAAAGGCAAAAAGAAAATCAACTAGCTGGTGTTAGCAATCCTGGTGACTTTTATTTTGAATGTGAGGGTATCTAAGAGTGTGAATGAGAATAAAAATAGGTTTTTGGAACATCTTGGTTTGCATGAGAGTGGCAGTGGTCATCACAACTGTACTGCAGGAAATGTCATTTTTAATACCTTCTACTCCTGGCAGGATCACGGCGATGTTTTAAGAATAAATTTTTCCTCACTCTTCAGTGTAATTTTTCTTTGTAATTCCAGATTCCTAGGAAGTCTAAATTGGCTGTTCACAGAAATATCAGAGATGATGAAGGCTTTATTATCCGACATTTTGCAGGAGCAGTATGCTATGAGACGGTAATTTTACTTACACAAAACTATTTTTGTTATGCTTTGTAGTATTTCTATATTTTTCAGTGTATATAGGTTAAATAACAAAAGTTCCTTTCATCAGAAGAGAAATTCAGAAGTTGATGTCTTAGCTTTGAAACAAATTTTGTGAGTGTGACAGAATTGACAGTTTCTTTTAACTTCTCAGATTATAGACTGTTTCGGTGACGTATATTTTGTGTAAGAGTTTGTTATAAATCTATAGGTAACTATGTCAATATTAAATATATTGATTCATGATCTACTGCAAATCAACAGATCAAAGGATGTTTGCATCTTGGGGAGAGGAATATAGTATGGGATATAAAAGTATTATTAGACTTGAATAACTTTTTGGAAGCATGCTTATCCTTGTATGCAATCACTGTTTATGTTATATTAAAAATCATTTTTTTTGTTTTACATTTCTACTGGCACTAGAATCATTCATGTAAGAATAAGAAATACCTGAAATTGCTACCTCCAAAATATATTCCAGATTCTTATACTTTTTTCATCATTCATCATAAAAGAACTTTAAAACACCTGAAGCTAATATCTAAAACCTAGTTTTTTTAAAAAGGGTGCAGAATAAACAAAAGATGCATAATGCTTCGTTGTTCTGATCTGTGACTCCAGTATGTAAGAGGGAAGCTACTTCCAAAGATGGTTTCTTGTAATTTGAAAATGCATAGTTTAAGGGCTTGTTCCTCTTTACTTCATAATGCTCCAAGAATGGTAATGATTACTCTGCTGTTTTGAAATAGGCACATTCTGTAGGTCATTTTACAAATAAGAAAATTGAAGCCTTTGTGTTACCTACCTAATTTTTATGAGGTCGCTCAGTGAGTCAATATCAAAATAGTAAATAAAATTGGAACATATTTGTTCCAAGTACTCTGTGTTTAACTGTGTACCTCATTTATGACATGTTAATAACACCCTAGAGTGTCTTCAGGAAGAGAGGAACCAGATATGAGCACATAAGCTCTGCTGTCAGGGCTAATTAGATACAAGGTCCGGAAGCTATGCTAAAATGCTTGACTTAATTTATCCCCTCCTTCAGAGGGACTTACTTAGCATGGGCCTTAAAACTTTGGGACTATAGCTGCCTTGTACCTCACCTGTTACTTGTCTCTCATTCCACTTGTTGCTGTTCTCACAATCTAATTTGTGGTGAAGACGCCTCTCTGGCTGCGTTCGTATTCCAGTCTTGTGTTTTCATAGTCCAAGGGAATTTCGGAGGCATGTGTTTGTCCTTTTGATTCTCACCACCATTAAATCTCTTTATGAGACATCTGGAAAATTTTTATTTTCTTCAAATTAGTCTTGGCCCCCTCTGTTCATAAATAGTAAAGTCACTACTGAAGTTACACCAAAAGCTATTGAAAATTTTCTTAGTGTGGAACTGGATACTGGTGTCTTGATCTCTGAATATCAGTGTAATGTATTGTTCTTAACTTCTAAAAGTTAGTGAGCCAATTTAAATAAACCAGAGGGGTAAGCTTTGTAGGAAGGGGGAATATATTTTACTACTAAAACAATGATTTTCCATTTCAATTTCCAAACTGTGTAGATGCACCAATTAAAGTGTGAATGTTAATATCCATTTCACAACAGATCTTAAGTGATATTACAAGCAGTGAAGAATTAAGCTTCTCAGAACTCCCAAGTGATGATGTGCTGAGTGCTGGAAATGGAAACAAGGAGGATAATCATTAACAAAAACACAGCTGAACTCTTAAAAGGCACTATACCTTGGGTTTCACGATTCCAACATCCCTCAAATTTAAGAATATCTTTTCTTGCTGACATTAGGGTTTTATGTGTCCAGTTGGAAAGTTGTTTGAATATTTACCCCACATATTCTTGCTGATTTCTGAATTAAGTATATAACATTGTTTTCTTCAATTTTCTTTAAGACTTAAGTAACTTGGGCAGTGAAGCAAATGTTCTATTATTTTTGGGCTGTCTTTTCAGATGCAATTTGTGGAAAAAAACAATGATGCTTTGCACATGTCCCTTGAATCTCTTATATGTGAATCCAAGGACAAGTTTGTTCGGCAGCTGTTTGAATCTAACACTAACAACAACAAGGATCCCAAACAAAAAGCCGGGAAACTTAGTTTCATCAGCGTGGGAAACAAATTCAAGGTAACATAATATAGCAAAGAATCCTATCTTCTTGTAACATATGTCACTTTTAAGTTACCTGAAATAAGTAGAACCTAAGGTTGGGAGAACTAGCAATAACTTGAGATTCATACGAAGAAAATATTGTTAAATAAACATTTTTTTCTATCGAATTATAAGAAACCAGTATATTCAAGCTATGTGCTATGCTTTTCTGTCAAAAAGCTGTTTTGTAACAGTGCTTACAGAGATTATATAGTAATTTTTAAGTCAGAATTTTGCCAAGTCACATGGAAGTCTCTATTCAGAAGGTTTAAAGACTTGATCTAAATTTGGATTCTGTGGACTTTAAGGGATTCTAAATGTGACAAAAGGTATTCTTCTGTCCTATCTTAAGTGTGCATTCTAGAAGATGTATCAGTTGACTACAGTTTGCCATTCTCAAAATCAATACCTAACCTAACCACTGTTTCTCCTCTTCTAAAATATAGTCATGGCTTTCACAGAAAGATGTTGATTGTGCTGAACGTTTCCTTTCTCAATACCTGAATCTGATGCTTCTCCTCATTTTCTCCTTTCTTCTGCTTTTTGTAAAGCTGACCTTCAAACCTTGTCTTCTCCAAATGTTTTCTGCATCCTTTTCTCATTCAGCAGTTTTATTTTAGCTGGACTATTCCAGCTCAGGATGGCTAGAAAGAGATCTATAGGGGAATTAAGAGATGAAAAGCAGGCACAGCTGTGAGCTGCAGGTAAATTTTTCAATCTCATGGATTCACTGTTGGTAGAGCTGCTGCAATTTCAGCAAGAGCTCTTCTCAACACATCTGGGCCAGATCCAATCAAGGATTTGTATGCCTTCAAGTCAAGTGCCGCAATGTTTTTGGTATGCTACCTTACCTAGGGCACATAAAACCCTATGTCATGCTCCTAACTAGACTCCTTGTGTAGTCCCTGGGGAAAGCAAGTATCTTAGACAATCCAAAAACCTTCTTGCAGAGTGGAGCACTGCCAATAGCAGAAGAGTTTTTCTTTATTTCTCCTTCATGTCAAGGTTAAGTGTTGAATCAGGACTGCAAGATGAAGTCCTTCTTGTATAATCTTATCTTGTGGCTAGTGTTTAGAACGGTTCTCTAAAAATGCAGGGATTGAAACTAGAAGGATATGGTAGCAATGCTTGCTTTTTGAAGCAACAGTGTTCTGCTTCAGTTCTGTACTGTATTCAGTGTTTAATGGCTACTGTGTTTCCCATAGCACCTAGTTATTGGTCATTCTGACAAAGGGGGTTCTCCTTATACCCTTCTGGAGGTGGGTTGCTATGTAGCCAGAAATAAAATTTTGATGGGGCCAGGAAGAGTAGGAGACAGAGCCTGACTTGTAAGGTAGTGGTTTCGGTATTTAACTGGGAATTGGGCAGCCTGCTCTCTTGAGTTTTGCTTTGATGATTATTTCCTCCTCCTTATATAGTGGTTGTAGAATTAAACTGTAGCAATTGGTTTAATATCAAAATCATGATCAGAAGGCAGACTGAAAAATGGAATTACATACAGATACGTCATGTCCTGAGCAAACCCTGTAACCATGAGTCTGCTGTAGGATCCATTGTTTTTTATAACTGTACTTTCAAAATGAAACCAACTGTGGGTTCTTTCTTCCATCTGGGTGTTGAATTCCTCTTGGATTTAGCACCCCATATCCAATAGCTGTGGACATGTGAATGATACCCATTGTCCAAGGAGGGCTGAAGTAAAAATGGTGGGGGCATTTTTTAAGTTAAGCAGCAATTGAGTGGGGAACTTTTTGGATTTCCTTTTGGACTTCGGTGTTCACCTCTGCACCTAGAATGTGACTAAAGTCCTCTTTGGATCTGGCCCATCAATCTCTAATTTTTTCAATGTTTTCAAGTTTCATGGCATTTTGAATGTATGTGTTACTTTCAGTAATTCATTTAGTGTTACCTTCCCAGATGAACACTAATAGCCTTGAAAATGTCACTTCAGATTACATCAAAATAAGTTCTATTATCTTAGCAGAAATTTGATCTCTCTAAGAATTCTTAGTGTGTCAATATGTAAGTCAGTCTCAGGTTCTTCTAATTTCATCAATTATTAGATGATGTTGCAGAGACTTCTTTTTATGAAATCCTTCACACGTCCCTTCCTTATAACTAATTAAAATTAATTCTCATTTATCAGTTGAGGAAATAATGATTAATTAATTCATCATATCTACTCCAGAACCTTTGGGATGATTTTACCTTACTACAGTAATGATGGATTAAATCGTGATAATGTAAAGAGCAGTAGTTTTAGCAATATGTTTTATTCATATGATTATTTCATTAGTGGAATTTACCTGAGAATGGCTTTGGCTTATTTCTTGACAAATCACAGAGTATAAGGAAGGGGGTATTTTTCCTCTAGCAAAAATGTATTTTGTTGATGGAAATTAGGCTGTCCCTTCCAAAATTAAGCTTTTCAAACTTAAGAAAACATAAAGATTATACTCAAGTAGAGATGTAAAGAGTACATGTAAGTGAGAACTGAGCAGGAGGTTATTAGTGTTTGTCATGGCTCTTCTGGCACTCCTTCTCTCTTTCTAACCATATCCATGATAAGTTTAAAAAAACCCAAACCAATTTTATCCACCGGAAGGATGACTGGCAACTGTAGGTGACACACGTTGCCCATGCAAATCTAGTTTCTTGGATTTGAGGTAATGGAAAGATCCAGTTTAAAAAAAATCAGTCAAAAGTTAGATCCTTTCAATTGTGGTTCCAGTAGAGAAAATGAGGAATATGTTAGGACATACAAAATCTTGTCTTACTCCAGTCTGTGTACTTAATGCTTGCTAGTAAACTAGAAAGATTACTCCTGTGCGAGCCTATGTGGTAAACCAGACACATCTGTCAATAAAAGTACAGCTGTTTTCCTGATGTGGTTCTGAAATATATTAAGTCCCTACCAATTAAATTCAATAGCAACTGTAACTTATTCTCCCTCATAACCTTAAGTCTCTGGTGGTCCTTTACACTTGCCCCCAGATAATCATAGGACTCTGGTCTTTCCTCATCACAGTATGTTTAAATCCAGCCTCAGTAAATGTAATTTTAAAATTATAGTCTATTGTCATCAACAGAGAATTAAAAAATCTGGAAGTTCAGAATTAAAAATAGGCTGTGCAGGTTCATTCACCTAAATGTTGATATAGCTTTAAAAAGATTGAGAAAACCTTGCGCATATCTGTTTTCTGTCTTAATTATTTAAAATATAAATGTATGCTTGTTATAGAACAAATTCGGGCTTTCACAAATTTTCAGTGTATTTTTTTAATTATTGCTGATCAGTCTAATTTTCTTTATAATTTTATTACACAGGCATTATTTATTTATCCAAATGGGCTTTCACTTTTTTTGATAACTATGTTTTAGTAAGTAACTAGTTCATACAGTATTATTGTACAATTAAACACAAGCAATTTTCTCAGGACCATTCATGCACACTTGCATGATTTTGTCTGTTAAAATTTGTGAACATTTGATTTATCAATTCTGTCTGATTTACTAACAATAAACGTGCATGCAGTAATGCTATGCCACCGTCCTGTGTGTATATTTCTGTAGTTGTGGCAGGACTCTTGAAATACCTGTTTTCTTTTACAGACTCAGTTAAATTTGCTTCTTGAAAAGCTTCGCAGTACTGTAAGTATATTACAGATCCAGGTTCAATAATTTTCTGATATAAGTCATAGTTATCTGAACAATATGGCTTACAATAAATGTGATAAGTAATTGCTTTAGAGTTTGCAGTTATATGGCACTTTTGAAATGTCTTGCTGTGCAGGTGATGGTTATTGAGTTACTTCAAAAAAACCTACCACCTTTAAAAAAGTTGTTGTAGAATGAAAATTACACAATTTGAGTAAACACTATGAAATCTGTCTGGGCTGCAGTCTCGTTTTTAGTCACTTTCACTTCCATCCATTCACTGGTTATTACTGATGACTAATTTGCAGAAGATTTAGAGTTGTTATTTAGGAGTAAGGCAGATGATAATTTATTATTGATTACTGTTTTCAGATTCCGTAAAGCCGTTAAAAAATAGTGTGTTTCATTTCACTTTTGTGATGTACTATAAATGCACAGATGGTCAAAGAACCTGATTCCCCTAATGAGTATTTGCTAATTTAGCTGATGTAATTTGATACTTTTTGGAATTCTTCCAAGTAGTTCAATGTACCCTTCTGGTTTTTTTAGAACTTGTAGCTGTAGGAACACGTTCTTGTTTCTCTTGACCGCATGTTCTAGCCTATTCCAGATATGGGGTTATACTCTGTCAGAAAAAGAAAAAGGTGGAAAAACCTTGGAAAAAAATGGGACAGGTGCTGGAGTGCCCGAACATTAAGATTTTACTGTACTCATGAGGCTGGTCTGAAAGAAAGATAATCTCTTTCACACCGAACACTCTGGAACCAAGACCCTGTCCAGGGAAAAAGTATGTGGCCAGGCTTGCTGTACCCACAGTTTAGCCAACCCATGAGTGAGGATTTATTGTTAATCTAGAGCTCCCTTAGCAGGTGCACTCTCACTCTCAGCTGAGAGAGAGAGAGAGAGAGAAGACACTGCAAACCAGGAGTAGTACTATGTTTTCTCAGTCTCAATTTTGTTTTAGTATATAAGGTAGGTTATCATTAGCAACCACCTGTTACAGGAGAAACTGAATAATTGGATGGTGTTTTGCAAAAATGTCACCCTTAATGAATGTGAAATAATCAGAGAACGCAGTGGGTAAAATGGCAGAGATAGCACACGTGGTGATAAGAATAAGATAAGCAGACTGGAACAACGTGGGGGAACGGAGAGTGAAGCCATGAGCCAAAAGTAAAAAGTAAAAGAAGAAAGGAAGATGAAGTTCATCTGGCATGATTCCAATGCTGAGAGGCTGATAGCACGTTCACTGATGTGAACTGTGGAGGACTGAGGCATTTAGGTGATGTGACTGTAGAAGATAATGAGGGTAGTAGAATCTAGACCGTTAAATCATGATTAGATTGTACTCATGTTAAGAAGAACAGTTAACCAAAAACTCAGAAGTTTAAGATTCAGTTAATAGCTTGAGCATTGAGATCAGTTACATCAAGACCAAGACTGGAGTGCAAAACTGATAAGAGAGAAAAAGAATGTCAGTGTTTTTCTTTTACAATACTATTATTTTATCTCCCCTTCCTTCCTCCCCCCCTCCCCCCGCCCCAATTCTTAGAGGCCTAACTTTTACTCCAGCTTTAAAAATGAGTAGAGTCTGTTAACTACTTCTTTTGGTAATAGGGGTCTAGCTTTATTCGCTGTATCAAACCTAATTTGAAGATGACAAATCACCATTTTGAAGGAGGACAGATCCTCTCTCAGCTTCAGTGTTCAGGTAATGTATGCCTCTGCTACTTTTCCCTCTGTTTATTACTTCGGGCATTACAGATTGACCTAAATTTGAAATATGTGAGATAGAAGCAATAGTTCCTTGCTTGAACTGTTCCTTTCTAGAAGGTAGCTTATTTATGCCTTATGAACAGTTGTTAAAATTCTTAGTAACTCAGCGCTCATTTTCATGAATAGAACCTTAGAAATAATTGATCTTAACAGCCATAAGGTCTCTTCTTTGCAAGAAGAGTTGATGTAACTTCCATTGACAGTTTTTCCATTGATTATGATGAGAGTTCAGACACCCGGCACATATGTAAGAAGCCATGTAGCCATATATTGGTACGTAAATTTAGACTTCCTGACCTGGAGCTGAATCCCATCTCTCTGTATTGCCCACAATGTTAATAGGGCAGCAGTTTGGTCCAGAAGACTAGAATTCCTTCAAATTACTGTGGCAATTGAAGTGTTAGAAAATCCTGTGTGCATTTAGAGGCAGTCAGTATTAGCTGAGATATCTGATAATTGAAACACACTTGTTTTCTTTGATTTTATAGATACTATGGTAGAGTTGAATCATCTTGTTTTACTTTTTCAAAATTTCTTTATGCCACTGTTAATTTGATTTGGAGCTGAACTTCCAACAAGGCCACTTCAGCATAGTCTTTCCTGTTGCTTTATGTACTCTAGATTGCGATGCTGCATTTTCATTTTTCTTGAAATGCTAGGTGCTTTCCAATTTTAAAGCTTTATTTTAAAGAATGAGTATTATCATATTCATAACTCATGCCCCACTGAACGGGGAAGGAACTGCTGCTTGGGGAGTAGAGAGCTAGTAATGTGGTTCAATAGGGTGTTCATCAAAGTACTTCGATATTTGGTTTTTTTCCCTTTTCTATATTGTTGTACTTCCAGTAGCTTGTGCTTCATTTTTTCTCTTTTTGAAGTCAAGATACTTCCAGGTTCTGCAGCTGATGTTTGACAAGTCCACATGTTTAACATCTCATGTTATCGTCACAATTGCTTAACAACTTTTCAGCAATTAGAATGCCATTAACATCATTAGCAGTAGTTTTCTTCAGGTTAACAGCACTTGGCATGTCAGGAAAAAATAACAAATTAACTCCTCCTGTCCCCGCCAGTAATTGCAGTACTTTACAGTAGTCTGTACACTTTTCCATACGTGCTTACTTTAGCAATGGTAAATGAAGCTTAATCTAGTAAAACAAAGTTATAATATGTGACGTTAAAAAAGCAAGATGTAATGCTGTAAAATCTTTATTGAAAAAGAAAGACTTAGTGTAAACAACTCAAATTTCCATTGAAAGCAAATATGCAAAAGATTAAGTTTAAAGACAGCAACCACAAGTTAAGGGCTAACTTAAAAACTTATATGCAGAATTTGTTGATAGGGTTATGTAAAGCAGTGAGCAAAACCAGGTACGGCCTGTGCTGCATGAAGTAATTTGAACCGTTTACCGACTGTGTCTGTGCTTTACTGATGTCCTAGTTGCAGACAAAATGTAACAACAGTATTTGGGATGTTAAAATTACATCTTAGCAGCTTATACCTAGTAGTGCAAGTACCTTAAATGTTCTAGCGCTGCATATGTATTTGATGCTCATCTGTACCACATTTCACAAGTATCATTGACACGATGAAAATAAAAGCCTGCCCGGGCATTGTTTGGTTTGATTTGATTGGGGGTTTTGGTTTTTTTCTCTCTTTAAAAATTAAAATGTCAAGTCCGCTAAAAAGAAAAAAAATATTTAGAAGAAATATTAGGAAAAAATTCCACTGCATGATTGGCTGTTTCAATATTAACTTTTTGTGAATGATCACATAATGAAGTAATGTTAGAGACTGGATCAAGTCCCAGCTGAACTTTGTGGCTTAGTCTCTGAACAGTGTTGTTGAGGCTTATGTCATAAACTACTGGTTATCATAAAAATCACTGCTTTGTTTGCATTTTACTGATATCAACTTTTGCCCATGTGTTTCTATGAATCTAGGGATGGTGTCTGTTCTGGACTTGATGCAAGGTGGTTTCCCTTCACGAGCTTCCTTTCATGAACTCTATAATATGTACAAGAAATACTTGCCTGAAAAATTGGTTCGACTGGATCCTAGGCTCTTTTGTAAGGTAAGAAAGAAAATAATTCTTCTACATCGTTCAGAACAGCAAATGTATTGTGGGGGTGGTTTTTTTGTGTTTTTTTTGATGTCTTTTGGGTTTTTTTTTTTGAAGGAGGCAGAATATAACTCTGTTTTCTGTGTTTCAGGCACTATTTAAAGCCTTGGGACTGAATGAAAATGATTACAAATTTGGGTTAACCAAGGTGTTTTTTAGACCTGGCAAGGTAACGTTTCTCTTTGAGTTCATGATGTGAATCTTAAAGTAATTTTGGTTGGAAGGGGCCTCTGAAGGTGACATTTTTCAACACACTGGTAAAGTGTGGCCAACTTAAATAAGGTTGCCCAGTTTTGTGGTTTTTTTTTTTTTCAAATACTGTTCATTTTCTATGGAAAAAATATATAATAACTAATATAATTGGTTTCATAGTCTTGTTCCTAATGCTGCTGTATTCCTAATGCAATGTTTATACTCCCAGGTGTTCTACCAGTCAATTAAGTCTTCTGTTGACCATTAAAAAGAGCAAGGCAGAGCAAAGGAAAAATATTCTCTAGTAAAATCTATTTAGAGCTGAAATCTGTGATTCTGAGCATTGTGCTGCTATGCAGAGAAAGGAGATGAACTAGGGAGCTGTTGTGCCTAGAAAGCAAAATTATTGTAGTCCCAGAAGAAATGTTCCTACTGTCATAATTACCAAGAAGTAGAATTGCAGGATTTTCAGAGAAGGTTGCCCTTTAGTTGGACTCTTATATGAAGGTTAAAAATTGAGAAGTGCTTTTGGGGCTTTATTTTTTCTCAGATATAAAATTAGAGGTGACTTGAAGTTGTAGAAGGCCAGAGTAAGTGTTCAGGATGTAGAGAAACAATTTTTTAAAATTTTGGCAATAAATTAATTTCTGTAATCATTAAAGAATGAAGTGATGCTAGACGTGCCTACTCACTTGAATTAATTGAAAGCCTATTTTACCTTTTTAACTCCACATGGTCTTAAATAATAATATCTAACACTCTATGTTCCTCTCGTGTGTGGTGTTGTGTTTTTTCTGTTTGTTTGGTGTTTTTTTTTTTTTGTGTGTGTGTAGTTTGCAGAGTTTGATCAGATAATGAAGTCTGATCCGGACCATTTAGCAGAGCTAGTTAAACGAGTGAATCGCTGGCTTGTCTGCAGTCGTTGGAAAAAAGTTCAATGGTGTTCTCTCTCAGTGATTAAATGTATGTATTTTATGTTTTATTAAATCAAAATAATTGTTAAAAATATAGCAAAGCAATTGTTATCACCTTGAAATGTGACTAAGGACATGTATGGTAACATGGTTACATATTAAAGTCTGAGTAATTGCTTTCAAGGATGGTGAGATTTCTTTATGCTTTATGTTAGGCACATATAGGGGGGTTTAGAGCAAAGGGTTTTAGAAGTGGTACATACAGCCCACCACCAATCTCCCGTGTCCAGTCTGGGTGCTTACTGAAGCCTGGGTAAATGCTTGCACAGTCACAATTATCACTAGAAATCACAGGTCTTGCGGGGAAGAGACTTCTACATCAGCAGGAAAGAACAGGAGTTCAACTCTTAGCTGACAACATAGTCATTTAGTTCTGGGAAGTGTTTGCACAGACAGAGGTTGTCACTTCTGGACAGAAACTCTGCGTTTGAAAGCACTGACATGAATTACGAGGCAAGCATCTCCACTCCGGCAATTACTGCTGAAAGGCAATTAGTGCCTATCACTATGGATAGTGTGGCACTGTTGTGAGTGTGCACACACTTAATTCTTTCTGTTTGTTTTGGTGGGAGCCTCTGTGCCTGGCTCAGGATTGTGAATTCTGTTGCCTGCTGTTCCTTAAGCGTTGTGGTTCCAGTATAGACCTAGCTCTCAAGCACACTTAGTCTACATACAGTTTTGAGCCATCAAGTGTGTGAGTAATACAGGAGTTAAATTGTTAAATTTACAGGAGTTAAAGTGTTAAATTGTGTAAACCATTGAGACTTGGTATCTTCTGTGTGTTTACAGTGAAAAATAAGATAAAATATCGAGCCAGTGCCTGCATTAAGATACAAAAGACTGTTCGTATGTGGCTTTGCAAGAGAAAGCACAAACCACGGTAAGAGGATATTCCTTGATTGAAGAAAATGGATTTTTAATATTGTGAATGTAAAGAGGAGATTTATTATGCTTAACTAAATATATCTGAAGGCATAGGATAATGCTAAGTATGACTGGAAGAGACTTTGAAAGGTGCCATGTTCCTTCTCTCTTTCCCAAGGATGAATAGAGTAAATCTGAACCTTTCCTAACAGATGTTTGTTTAGGTCTTTGTTCATAGAATCCTTCAGTGGAATCTGACTGCATGGAATACTGATGGAAAACCACTTAGATCATCAAGCTCTGCTAACACCTTTTTGCTCTTTGATAGAGATCCAACTTTCTGTTTTTTAATAGTGAGGTTCTTACAAAATGTTTTCTCTCACATTCTTTGATAGTTATGTTTCATTTTGTACCTTGGCATTTCTGACTATGTCTCTATATTTTTAAGCTCTTCTGTACTCATCTTTAATGATTTGGTTTAGTTTCTACTTATTGGGTTTTTTTCCTGAATCTCAGTTCAGTGATTTCTTTCTAGGAAGACTGTCTCTGCAGAGTTGTAACTTGTATGTGTGGCCTTCAGTAGTGGTTCTCTAAAAAGCTCCAAGTTTTCCTGGACTCTTCTTTTTCCCCATACTTCCCCCGACCTGCCCCTGGGAGGGGTTCAATAACTGGGCTCCCTGCTGCATAGTTAAGTTTTATCTGATTCAGTCCTGTTACTGCTCTTTGGCTAAGGGGCAAAACTCAACCCTTATCCACTCTAGTCAAAATCCTCTAGTGGATACTAATGATTTGCTATTGAAAAAAATCCAAACCTCACATTAATCCTCAAAATAAAAATGCATTTTCCCATTTTGAGTTACCGTCTGCTAACCAGTTTTAATTATCGTTTGCAAAAGGCTCCATTGCTTAGTTACTTTGTGTAATAAAATCGGAATTTCAAAGAAAGAGGGTGAGTGTTACCAGAAGGCATATCTTGTCTCCCCTATCTACCTCAATGTGAGTGATCAGTGATAGTTTTAAAAATGACCTCGTAAAAACATCTCAAGATAAAAATAAATTGTCTTACATTGACAGCATTGATGGCCTGATAAAAGTGCGTATGCTGAAGAAGAGACTTGATAAATTTAATGAAGTAGTAAGTGCTTTGAAGGAGGGGAAGGCGGAGACAAGCAAGCAAGTCAAGGAGCTGGAGTATTCTATTGATGCTTCAATGACCAAAATTAAGGTATGGCAATAATCAGAGAAATAGTTTCTTATTACTGGAATCTTTTGAAAACTTTAACTAAAGTAAAAGTCCAATGTATTTTTCTTAATAGGAAAGACATTTTAACATAGAGGTCTTCATTTTCAGAGGCACTGGGTAAATCCTGTTTAAAATTATTTGTGAATGTAACTGAAGTGAATCTTGAAACCGGGAGCACACACCTAAACTTTGGTATTATTATCTGTGTTTCAAAACTGGTACGGAGAATTTAAAGCAAAAAAGCGTGTTGATATTGAGAGACAAGTGTCACTAATAATTTGCTTGTTGCTTTTATTATTGGAATAATGCATATTAGCAATGTTCTAATCAGAGCTGAAATGTACAAGCATTTATCATAGAGTGAAGAGATTTATGTTCTAGTTACAAGTTTTTTTCAGAGTTGGTAGGACAGAGAATTCAGCTTGCTGATTATGCCTCAGGGTCTATAGTTCTCTGTTTCTTACTACAAGAGCACACGTCAGAATGAAAGCACACTGGGATTTATTAACGTTAGGAAAAATTCGATGTGTTCAATTTTTGTTCCATGTGATGTTATAGCTTTCTTAGTGTACCATATTAAGATTTTTCTATTTAAAATCACAGTTGGAAAGATGCTAGAGTTAACCTGTCAACTTATAGTTTTCTTTTCTAATAAAAATAAGACAATATGATTACCATGATGATACACCCTCCAAAAAGGTCAGCAAATGCTCCGTATCAGTTTTATTAGTATACGTCAATGTGAATTGCAAAATGAAATGAAATTGTAGCTACCAATGAGGTTTGAAAACATACATAGCAAAGGCTATTGTTTGAAGTATTTTCAACCTGTTACTTGCTACTAATAGCTTTTTAAAAGAAGTTAGTCACAGCATGGTCCAATATTTTTTTCTGAGTGCTAGCACACATAGTAAGAGAAACTATTCTGTGCTATGACATAAAAGGCAGAGCTGTAAATAACCACTATAGAAGCTAAGAACACATAGGAGGTCCTCAGTTTTCATCTTAGCATGGTAAGAATTAAGTTCTGTTGCTTAAAACTGCAAGGTTTAAAAAATGAAGGCATGTTTTAAAGAGAAGTCATGTTTAATTTCAGTGATGATAAAATGGTGATTTTTTTATGGTTTTATATGAGAGGAGAGCAATGGATCCCCAGGATTTTATGAAGGAAGGGAAGGATGTGGTCAAGCTTCTCCCCCACCCAGAAGTGTATATATAATTTAATTTTACTGCTTAATGCTCTTGTTGCACTTAATATTTTTTCAATATACATTTTTCTAAAAAGTGAAGTATAAAGGTAAAGGAGTATAATCCCCTCTTATTATCTCATTTTACAGACCACGATAATGACTAGGGAACAGATACAGACAGAATATGACGCTCTAGTTAGAAGCTCCGAGCAGCTTCTGAGTGCATTGCAAAAGAAGAAACAGCAAGAGGAGGAAGCAGAGAGGCTACGACGCATCCAGGAGGAAATGGAAAAAGAAAGAAAGAGACGTGAAGAGGAAGAACAACGACGAAGAAAGGAAGAAGAGGAAAGACGCCTGTGAGTCTTGAATAAATAGATGGTTATAGAATGAGGAAAAAAATAGGAAAGGCACTTTAATGAGGTTGGTTTTAGTACTCCTGTCCTTAGAGAGTCACTTGGATTTTACTCCTGGTGTGCTATGTAGTGTTAAAACATTTCCTTTTCCAGCAATTTATGAGGTAAGTGTAGTCACAATAGAGTGTGGAAGAAATTTTGTGATGCAGCTGGAAATACAGATGGACTTGGAAAGTTTCCTGACTTTACATGTAGTGTCCTGTCATCAGGACTGTACTGACTTCTGGATTACCATACAGTTTTATGGAAGATACTTTCATACATCTTGTTCATTTGCATCGTGATAACATGTTTTCATTTCCTCCTCCTCTTTTGTAATAGGAAATCTGAGATTGAGGCAAAGAGAAAACAGGAAGAGGAAGAGAGGAAAAAGAGGGAAGAGGAAGAAAAGCGTATTCAGGTAATATTTTAGCTGTTTGGGGGGTTTTGTTGGGAGTTTTTTGGGAGGTTTTTTTGGTTTTTTTTTCAGAGTTAGGTTGTCCACTGAGTCTAACGGCTTCGTTTTATAAATGTGCATCTCAAAGTCATTCAACAGTGTTGCTTTAGTAGTAAATGTAAGGTGAAAATCATGATTAGGGCATCCCAAGACAGGTTACCAATTTCTGGTCCACATGCAAGTTCAGGTCTTCTGACTAGAGGTGTGTTTTTAAAGAATTTTTAAAGTCATTTTAAAAATACACAACACTGAAGAATCCTAGTTTATCCTTTGAAGTTTTTGCAGATATTCCATGTCAGGCAAGTTTGGCACTCTTTTACTAGAAGTCACATCTGGACTCAGACTGTGTCATGTACCAGCTTAACTGTAAACACTCTCGGAATACTGGTAATAATGAGAGGGTACAGGAGTGTCTCTAGTAGCCCCTTTGACTACATTAATGTAGAATAAATAAATATGGTTCAAACCTTGCTCCTCCACCCCCTCCGCCTTGATTCCTGACACTTCTTACTGATCCCATCATGAACACTCTCTCTGAGGTGTGTTTGGTCCCTATACCCTTGTTTTCCTCTTGTCTTGGAGATCACTCAGGTGACCTGGGAGCTCAGTCTCCAAGAGAAAAAGCTCCTCCGTCGGGGCAGTTGTAGCAAGTGCAGGGCAGCGGTCACTGATGTTCACAAACTCTTTTAAGCCCTGCCCATGATTAATCAGAAGCAGAATTTTCCTCCTGTATCTTGTTAGCCCTGGAATTACCCTAGCCCTGCTTATCCTTCTTGCCTCTGCATACTCTTTTTGTATCATCTTGCTCGTGTTCCTGATAAACAAGTCACTGGAACTAACAGAGAAAAAGAGAAAAATTATAGCCTGACTTTGAAAAATGAATCTTTCCTGTATTATTTGGTCTGTCACCTGTATCAGAATAATAAGCACTACCAGCTTGCAGAAGTTAAACATAAAAAGAGTAAGCTGCTATTTGGCTAGTCTCTAAATCATTGCTTGGAGACCACTGCAGATGTGCCTAGTGTTTCGTGAGAAATTCATAGGGTAAGTTTCCATTCAGGGGCAGTTTAAATGGATTGAACTTTGTCCACTGAGGAACCAAGATGGACTGTTGCCAGAAGGTTTAAAAAGTTGGTCTGCCAGCACTGCGAGCATCCTTAGGAATTATCTTTATTGATGTTTCTTGGTTTCCGAGATGTGGATATCTGCAATGCAGAATCTAACTCTTTTACTTAGAAATGCTGCGTTTGGATACAAAGCAGATACTAATCCAGTAGGGTATTTCTTTCTTCTACACACAGTTAATTACTCATTATCTCTCCTGGTGGTTGTTACTATCAGCTAATCTAAAATGGTACTCATAGGGTAAAGTCACTGGTCTTACTGCACTGCTTTAGTGGTGCAAATACATGATGATGAGTGGGAAGTGACTTTGTCTCCTTTGTTGGCTTTTGGGCACCAGGAAAGGCACTGCTAAGACTTGACATGTGTGACTTTCAGAAGTATGATTTGGATGGTCATATTTTACTTACTATGTGTGCAAGACCCTTTGTTAAATAATGGTGAAAGACTGGAATTATAGTTTTGCTCTGCAGAGATAGTATATCTGGGTAGTTTCTGCATTGCAGTAAGTCAGAGTTTTAGCATTTGCTTAAATTCAAAGCCAGATCAGGTCCACAGAGGATTCCAGTGCTCGTCTTGATCCCTTTTCAAAATGAACCACAGACCTGTATGCACAGCAGTGCCTGTTGCAAAGTCCTACAATGCCGGATGAAGAATATCAAGGGAGTATTTTGTTAGTGCTGTGGAGGAGTAACCATATTGCTCTATATCATCTGAGTTTTAATGATTCTAAAAACTTTTGAAGTCTAATTTTCATAGTAATTAACAAAAAGCTTGATTTTTTTTTTTTTAATAAGGAATAATTGATTGACACTTTAATTTGAAAAGAGTAATAAAAGTGGTGGACAACAATGATTTGATAAACTGTATGTAAACCAAGGTGTAATCTGTAGCTGTTTCGTTTTTCTTGGGTCAAACTAAATACTAATGCTGTTGCTCTTTCAGTTCTGTAAAATTTGCATGTTTTGAAAGCTATAAATATACTAATTGGCATAGTTTTCTAATAATGTGCTTATGTAGCATTTTGGTTTAGATTGGATAAGGTTAAAGGTGTGTTTTCATAAAACAGGCTGAAATTGAGGCTCAGCTAGCTAGAGAACGAGAAGAGGAAACACAGCACCAGGCAGTTCTTGAACAGGAACGTCGTGATCGTGAACTTGCAATGAGAATTGCCCAGAGTGAGGCAGAACTCATCAGTGATGAGGCTCAGCTTGATTTAGGATTGCGAAGGTATGGGGTTAAGTAGTTAAATTTCTCTCTCCTCCCCCCCCCTTTTTTTTTTCTTCTTCTTCCTATCCTGATCCCTTTGAGAATATGCTTTTGTGGATTTTATGTATTTTTGTATTAATTAAATGAACCTTTTAAGTCAATGTATTGGAATATTTTTCAAATTAACTTGTGAAATTTGTTAGATTGCTTTTTCATAAAGACTGTCCGTTTTGCTTCTTGCTACATCAATAATTTAGTAGGTGCTTATGAATACAACTGCACTTCGCTTTATCTTTTAGAGTTCTGGCAAGGATGGTAACCACTTCAAGTTTCGATTTTTATGACTCATTTAAAGTAGTGATTGGAATTTCTTAAGCATTAAGTAGTAAAAACCCATACCCTTTTTGGTACTTGATTGTTCCAGTAGTATAGTGTGAATTTGTGTGTGGTTTTTTTAACAAGAAGTCCTCTCTGAATGCAGACATAGTAGTTATTTCTGTGTCCTGACTGATAAGTTTTTTAAAGTGGAATGAATATATTTAACATAGATGGGTTTGAAAATGAAATGTTGTCTTAAACATTTTGTTTTGTTTGAACTTTTTGATGTGTCACAAGAAGTGCTTGGCTTTTGGTATATGGATCCACATTGCCAGCAAAGCAAGATCTCCTCATGTGTAAAGGGTGATGCCTCAAATGCTTTATACCCAGCAAATGTACGTGTAATTACTTGATGTATTTTCTGTGTGGCTTTCTTTCACAGAAAGCTCTTTAAAATGTGGCCTTTGAGTAGTTCTTCAAAGGAGAAAAACAACTTGTAGTTTTTTTTGTTTGGGTGGTTGTTTTTTTTTTTCTGTAGAGCTCTGATTTCAGACTACCCCATTTAAATATGATCAAGATAAATATATGATTCAACAGTCATGGTTCCATGAAAAGTGAATTAGGGCTCTGGGCTTTCTGTTTCTGTATCAAGAAAAGAGCAATATTGGGAAAAGTTTAGGTGAGAATTCAGCGTAAAGTTCCAGTAAAAGTGGTGGTAGTTGGTCAAATCGCTTATAGGGACCTATGAATATGATCATGCGATTCGTGACTTCATGAGTACTGGTCCATTCAGTTTGAATTTTCTCGTTCAAAGAAGGGGGTGTAAGAAAATCCTAAGTGTTTCCGTGGAATTCCCTCCTCCCAGATGTATCCTCTTTGCTACTCACATTTTATCTAGAGGTATACTTTTTAAAAGAACTGTATGCCTCCATGAGATAGCTAGGTAATTTTTTTGTCACGTACAATTCTGATTTTTTAGACACTTCCACTAAAATTATTGTGGTTTTGCCCTCAGTTACAATAGCTGTCATATTGTCTCAGATAAGACTTTAACGTGCTCAGTTGGATGTCCAAGTGCTTCACAGACAGCATCTGGAGATTTTCATACTTTCCTTGTTTAAATTTTGGGTTTACCTTCAAATATTGCATCAAAGTTGCTCTAGTGTTGCAACCTGGCAAATTTCTCTCTCATATAAAAGGGGAGGCCTTAGACAAGCAGGGCTCAGAGAATTCAATAACTTTTCTGCCACTGAAGCTCTAATCTCCACAGTGTTTCCCACTGCCTATGGGTGATGCTGGTATTTCTCTTTCTCGTGTAGTCCTGGAATGGATGATGAACTAACCATTCTGGTAATTTTGACTGCCAGTTTCTCTCTGCTGTGCAGCTCGCAGTAGGAGAACGAAGACTGTTTTCTGAATGATTGGGAAGTGCAGAATGGCCTGAACAAGTTAACATAGTGATGTAAATCCTTTCTTGAACAAGATAATATATAAATTTAGAAAAGAAGTAGTACATTTTTCTGCATGCATGAGATTTCTTTTTAGCTCGTTAGCAAAATGTTTTTTTTTCCTGTTTCTGCAGTCCACTTCAAAGGTTTGAAGCGTGTCAAAAAATTCTTATAATTTCACCTTTGATTTGATTTTTGTTTTGGTTTGTTTAAAAACAAGCTAAAACGTTCTCCAGATCCCAACATCTTATTTTGAAATCCAAGGGTAGATTTCCACATAAGTGCAGGAATTGGCTTAAAGGTAGAAACAGTGGGGAATTCTTCTCTGAAATGAAAACTATTTATTGGTTTGAACAAAACACATTATTATTTAAACATAAATTCTCAAGACTGACTTTAACTGATATAAATTAAAATCTTACAAGAGTCTTAAGGAAGTTTTATTCTGCCATCTTCTGGTTTCGAGACTTGCATATTACCATAGGATACACTGAAATCACTGTGACTTTTATGTATATATATTTCCCTTTTCTCTTAAATTTTGTTGTAGTAAGGTAAAGCACGTATCACTCCATACTGAACTCATGCAGTATTCTGCTCCTACAGTGTTTTCACACAATTTTGTAAAAAATGGTTTCATACGTACATGCTTGCATGAATAAAAGGGTATTTTCTATTGTGCTGTGCTACCCGCGCAGTGAAAAAAGTAAGTACAAGGTGATATTTATGTGTCACTTTAAGGAACTCATACATTTTGCTCACTTTTAAGGCACATGTGATACTTGCATGTTGTTATACTTGAAAGTGAATAGCCTCTACTTTGTTTCTTTTCTCGCCAATATCTTGCTGCATCATCATTAGTTTTCATAGATATTTAAAGGTCCATGAGTATTAGTAATTTGTTTGAGAAATATACTCATTGGTTCCTGTCAAAGAAGAAAAGTGGTGGGTTTTTTTTCTGGCAGTAGATCCAGCATTTTTATCTGTGCTTATTTTGTGTTGGATATGCTGGACCTCTCCTAGCTTCATCCAATTTTATTATAATCCACAATCTGAAAGCATATGTGATAAGGGATTTACTGCACCTAGGGGTAAATTAACAGAAGTGCTTAGCACTTAAGTAAAAAATTAGTAAAATAACGATATCTGTTTTCAGCTGTGCAGTATCTTTACGTGGCTTATTGAAACATGCAGTATAACATATAGCACCAAAATAGGCTAGCCTCAGTGAAGGTCTTGTGAGTGTATCTGTTCGGTACGTTGTGTTAGAACAATCCAAATAAGTTCTAATTTGTAGTATATTCAATGCTACATGTGTGTACCCATGCGTCTTCAGTATGGCAGTTAGGCACAGCTTGCATGAAGCAGCTATCTATCCTGTTCCTGGAGTACCTGTATGAGGATTGCTGTTATTTCTTGTGATATGCTTATCCAGGTGTAAAACATATCAGTAGCATGTCTCAAAATCTTTGATTTTGAAAGATGGGGGTGGGGGAGGTTGAAAAAGGGTGGGGGAAGTTTTTGCTTGTACATTTTTTTCCAGATTATCTTATTTTAACTTTTTACGCTCATGACTGAATGAGAAAGGTGAACTAAAAGGGTCTATATAATCCTGGTTCTCAGTTAAAAAAACCCAAACCATAAGATAGTATTTCCTGCTCTCTCACGTCTTTTTTACAATGACCTACTTTTTCCCACTTCAGTTACTAGAAAGGTAAATAGGAAGTAGTCTGTCTAACATAAATATCTTCTATTTGCAGAGCCAATGGAACAAAGCTGCAAATGACTGCGTATGGTTTTTTTTTTTGTATTTGAATGCTCTAAGAGAAAAAAAAGCAACACTAAATAATTCAAAGGAAACTTATGTTTTCCTCTGATTTACTAATACCCCATAGTAATCTTTATTAGCATGCACCTGTAATCTTTAAATCAGTTTGTCACACCTTATATCCACTACTTTGCTCATGTCTAATAAACAAATTAATAATTTAATGTACCTAATAATACCTATTTAAAGATTATTATATAATTAGTGTAAACTTTTTCACATACCATCCATTTTTCACTGCCCTGTGATCTTCACAGAATCAGGACTGTGTACATATATTAGAATGGAAATTATTTCAAATAAGTAGCCTTTTTTTTGTGCACTTGAATTAGCTTCAGTTTGGTTGGCAGGAGATCACAGTTATAAAGGCTGTTTTTATATTAATGTGTTTGGTTTATGCTTATTTATCAATTTTCTTATAGGGAACAAATGGCCACAGAAATGTCAGAAATATTGTCTAGGTAGGTGAGAAGACTACTCCGAATGAACCAATCATTTTATAAGAAGAAATCACACATGAAATGGGTTGAATTATTATGGAATGAAAAATTATGGAATGAAAAATAATGGAATGTTGGGGGGTTTTAAGTGCTAAGCAGATAAAGGAAATTTATGTGAAAGAAAGAATTTATCAACAGCTCTTTTCCATATTTTTTCCTGCTATTTTAATTGATTACATATCTATATAAAGAATAAGAATAGTTCACATACCCTGGTATTTTGTGTAATTTTGGTAATGTTTCTACAGCTTTCTTCTCTTTTCACCTTTCTTATAATGATAATAGAAAACCAGGGTCCACATCTTTCGAAGGAGGATGTCTGTGGATTCAGTTTAGAGTTAATGAAGTTATTTGATGTTAATGTAACTGTTAGTGCTCCTAATAAGAAAATATTCTAGCTATAATTCCCTTCAAATAAAAGCAGTTTTGAAAATTACCATGTTAAAAGCATCTTAAGATGCTCTTAAGACAGCTAAACAAAATCCCCTTCTGAGATTTCTTGAATGCTAATGCAAGATTTTATGCGCGATGCAGGAGGAAAGGAGAATGCAGATTCAGATCTGAACATAATTCTACTGTAACAGTCTCATGCTAGTTTGTGTTAGAATACTAATTTTCTGTTGAAAGAAATTGCTATAATGTCTTCCATATCAATGAGTAATTAGAAAGTGTTTGTGCAACTTGAGGACAAAAAATAACCTTTTGACATTCATTTTCTGACGCTTATGTAAGAAGCAAAATTGTTTTAGAGTTTTTAAGTCTGTTAAACAAGCTACTATGCTGTGTCTATATAGTCTGAAGATGGTCAGTCTCGCATGATGGGTTTTTCTAGTTGTAGCATTGATAATTAGGAACGCAGCTGTTAACTAAATTTGTTTGTTGCAGTGGCATTTTAAGAATAGGAATAAACAATGGTGCGTTATTAAGTTAGCACATGAATGTAGATGGTTAGATTGCATATATTGACTTCGTTCCAGTGACAATGGCCAATTCTTAGTGTGCAAAAAATCACAAAACTTTGGGGCAAAATCCATATACTGGAAACTTTTGACTTGAGACTGATTTTTTTTTTTCTTAATCTGTAAATACTGGTTATAATACATAATATACAGACTGAGTGGTGAAGACTGATTGTCAAGTGTGATGCTCCTCTTACTGCCAGACTGTTTGCTTGAAGTCACGTAGAAAACAAAAGAGTGATCTGCACAGTGCAGAGTAGAACTGTAATGGAAAGGCTAAACCGTTCAATTGGATTAGCATTCTTAAAGATTACTAGTTTAACCAGAGATCTTACAGCCTAGTTCTGCTGCTCTAAATTATGTAGCAAACTCTTGGAGTGGTCGGTAGTGTTGCTAATTAAGGAAAATCCTTAGGATTTGTCAAATTAGATTCAGGAAGGTTAGACACCAGGCAGTGGAAATTACATTTGGCAGCAATCCTTTAATGTCCTACAGGTTATGCCAATAGTAGCAAAATATTAAAATATGTATTTTGAAGGAGACTGTCTAATGATTTATTTTACACTTATGAGTAGTGCTGAGGGTGAGGAAAAGTTCCTGTTCCTCAGCTATGTGCTGATTAAAATTTAAAGAGGTAATTTTTAATGTCAGATTTCTCACATACCATAACTGAAAGCTGTGTGTTGACTCAGATTAGTAGTGTGAGTAGGCATAATTAAGGTGATGCTGCAGTAAACAGTAAGATTCTGTAGTTTTAATTACATTTGAAGAGATAGTTCAGTTGCTATTAAGAACATTTGGTTAAACAGATTGTATTTTTCTATGAAACTTTAAAAATAAATAGCATTTGTTATCTCTGCTTTCAGAACTGCTGTATCTACACAAAGACTTTTGCAGAAAATGTATTTATAACCTATTAAGTTAAAAGGAAAAACAAACAACATAAAATTTCATAGTCCCACATGAGACCTTTATGGAAAAATAAACTTCAAAATAATATTCACTGGATTATAAATACTGTGATTATGTAACAGTCCCACAAAGATGTTTGCTGCTCAAACAGACTTTAACTGAGGAGGCCTGGTTTCTTCTCTTTCTTTCCCATGTGAATTTTTAAAGTGACATATTGCATCAAGTACTTTGCTACCCTGTTAAAGATCTAGTTTCTTCTGAACGAATCCTCCCAGATCCTGCAAGATAATTCAGTTTGCCTCATGTTCTTAGTCATGGGCATTAGCAGAGATTGGTAAAATCGTGTCTGTTCCTGAATTCTTTGGCGTTTAAAAAGCATTCTGATCATCACTGAATGTTGGAGTGTTTTGAACTTAGTTTATATCCAAATAATCTAATGGAAGGTTGCCATTCCTAAGGGAGAGTTTTCCCCTTTCTTATCCATACTGTTTTTAAGGAGAGAAGAAGAAAAAAAAAATATTTTCAGGTCTATATAAGTATGCATATAATGTTTGTTATGTGGGTAACCTTATACATACTGTTAAAGATGATGGAGATTTTACTAATACCTTCTCACTTGCATTTGCTGTTGACTTTGTTGCATACTACCTACAGGACGAATACCTTCTGTCTTTGAAAAACACTGTTTCTAGATGAGTCTTTTGATACTAGTCAGCCTTTCTTAGAGTGGCCTTTTTTCCCGTGGTATCTCTCAATGATTTTTGTCCCCGCACCCCCTCTCCAGCATAAATATTGCTGTTCTCAGACAGCTACTATACAATTAATATAGAATTAATTTGATTTCTTCTCTCAAATTAGAGTGTTGTCAAAGACATGGAATATTTTCTCTAGTCTGAGAACAAGGATTTTTTTCCTAATCCAGTTTTAAATAGCAGGGAGAATGCCTTTTCTCCCTTCTCCATGTCTACTTCAGAAATATTTTTTCTTGTCTGTTTTTCCAAAGGGAACTAAAAACGTATACAGCCACTCTTAGTTATCTGTATTCTGCACCTTGACTAGTACCAAGAAAAATGTACATCAGCATGGGTTGAGGTACACATGAATAGAATATGCATCTTTTAATGCATAAGTGCTAATTATTAAAGACAATTCCTTTTAATCTCTAGGCAACCAATCAGAATATTATATGATTTTTGGATGTAAAAGATGCTTTCACTTTTTTCTTAATCATTTGAACATCCTGAAAATAATATGGTGCTCTGCCTTTGAACAAAGTCCCTCTGCTGCCGATTTTCATTGTAGGAAGCGTGCTGCAGTGTTGACTGTGGGACCTGTTCATCCTGTTGTAACGATTTCTGTTTCATACTTGAAAAAATACACATATATATTTTTTTAATAATTGTAGGAGTCCTTTAGTTCAAGCCACAAAAGCTGCTGCTGGTACTAAGAAGCATGATCTCAGTAAGTGGAAATATGCAGAGCTTCGTGATACAATCAATACATCCTGTGGTAAGTCGGCTTGGGGTTTGGTTTGGTTTTTTTCTGATTTGAGAAAGAAGCCAAGTTGTGGTTGTATGAAAGGTGTTGCTTTCTTCCTATGACAAAGATAAAAACATGCTCATTAATTTATTCAGGTTTGACTGATTGTCAAATTAATTTTAAAAAGTTCTATTACCCTAAAGAGACCAACAAACTAAGCTATTTCCATATTGAGGAAACAGAATTTCCTTTGCTACCTTCTTTGCTGTTTATGATGTTAAACTGCTTGGGCCATAAAACACGTTAAAATTTCTTAATTAAATTGTCTCAGTTTTATGTATTTCCACATAATAGTTCTGCTTTACCTAGAATTTGCCTGTTCTAAGAAAGTTTTTACTATCACTTCCTGCTGTCACCAAATCATGAAAAAACAAATATATCATCTAAAGCACAGCATAAAACATTTTCTATTTTAGATGTTCAGATTATTCTTTAATGTTCAGAATGCGCAACTTCATTTGGAAATCTCAACAGTTGGGACATTAATTATTTTCCCTCTGGTGTTATGAAGATAGAAACAGAGAGGATTTATTCCTTTATTAAATATTACTGTTTCTTCCTGCTTCTGATTGAAAGCAGTTGGTTAATTTCTGATTTAAGATAACTCAGAGTTTCTCCCTGGATGTAGAAATGGGAAAAACAAACCCATTCTCTTTATTTGTATTTAGAACCCAAAGTTAGCTCCAAAGTCTAACTGTGTCTCTGTTGTTTTTACATACGCAAGACTGGAGCAATGTTTTCAGCTGAATAGGTGCTGCAGTAGTACATGGTGCTAATGCATATCCATCCCTAGTGAAGCCAGTTTGGATGCCCTTAGGTGATTAATGAAAAAGCCTTGCAATTATTCAGCCTCTTAGTATTATGAAATTCAGCAAAATTAAAATACATTTAATAAAGTGGAAAAAGAACTTAGATCTGAGCAGTGAAATGGCTGACTTTCTTTTTTTTCAGTTGCAGAAATAAAGTTCAGTGGTGAAATTTTATCTGTTTCTGTACTGCTTGGCTTGTGATAATGTCAACAGACAAATTTAGTAAAGTGCTAATTTTATTTGTAGCATTTCACTGCTCCAAATCTTACAGTAGAACAGCCACTTTGGGGACTGCCATTCCTCTAAAGGAGAAAAGGATATATAGCACTCCAAGGATCCTTCTGGGCCATAAAATACAGTCCCTGTTGCTGCAGAGAATGAGTTTATTGCATCATATTGTAACATATTAGTGTTACAAACTGATCTAAAAATTGTGTACCTATCAATATAGAAAAGCATTTCATAGATAATTTTTCTGATTTTTTTCCTCGCTCCTCCCTTCTTCCTCATTTTTGAGACAGATATTGAACTGTTGGCGGCTTGCAGAGAAGAGTTTCACAGGAGGCTGAAGGTTTATCATGCTTGGAAATCCAAGAATAAGAAACGCAATGCAGAAACAGAGCAGCGTGCTCCCAAATCAGTCACGGACTATGGTGAGGAGAGATAATTTCGTATTTAAAATAATCTTGGTAACAATATTCTAAAGAAAACATTGCTAGAATGAATTTTGGTTTTGCTTGGCTGAAGGAAATTCTTGGGGGCTTTAGGTTACTTTTATATTGATTTAAGGTACATATTTTGGAAAGATTGTAACTGGCAAATACTTTGCAGAAAGTAGAAGGAGACCCCGATACATGTACTGAATAGCTCTCCCTAAAAACTTTTCTCATACCAACTCACATCTGTTAAGAATAGTTCTTGGTTTGGTGTTGCAGTTGCTGGCATTTTTGCTCAATGTTCTTTGCTGTGCTACTTAAGACTAAGGAAGGTCGTTTTCCATTTATGAAAATGTGGTTTGCATTTTGGGACTTTTGAGACTGTGTTTTTGAGGTGGTTCATACTAGTTCTGACCTCTGTAATTATGAATGTTGCTTTCTGAAAGCACTTAGTGTTCAGAATCAGAGAATTTATACCTAAGGACAGAATAGAGATTCTGAAAATAGTTAGCAAATAATCCATGTCTCAGAGAATTGTAAGTGATTTTTTTGGTGCTATAAAAAAACAAGATTAGAAGGAATCACGGGGTATAAGGGTATTGGTGATAAGGGTTGGTTTTTTTTATCCCCCTCCTGCTTTTATTCTTTTCTAAGATACTGATATATAGACATAGATGCTTTTAAAAGGTGCTAATAATTCCCTCATTTGCATTACTGTAAGCCTTATATATTTCAGGTTGCATTCTCTCTTTTTAAATTCTATGAGCGTTGATTTGCAGTTTTTGATTATGGGATGACGAATTTTGCACAGTCCCTGCTTTCATACTAGAGTGTCGTTCTGCCGATTTCACAGATGGGTGTTTATTGTCAAAGCAAGGTACTAATGAAAATAAATTACTACCTTTTTAAATTCAACAAGAAGGTGTAGGAGTTACCATGTTTAACACTACCAGACCTGAAAACTAGGTGCCCAGTTTCTGGAGTGATATTTGCAGAGCAGATTGTTACTCTTTCCCCAGCACCTCTCTTCCTCCAAGTCCAGTGATCGTCTGTTATAGAAGAAATCTAGGAAATGAACAGAATCACAACAGATGGATATAATAATGTAGTCAGATCTTTCCTGCTGTCCTTGTGTTCCTGGCCACACAGTTAATGGGGAGAGGCAGAGGAAAGGGAAGATGGGGAGAAGATGCTCTCCCCAAAGTCCTCTTAGCCTGGCCTTAAAGCATTGTCCTGGGACATAGGGGATACAGATCCCAGGGGGTACAGGTGCCATGCTTAGTGTTAGTTCCTATACAAAGGTATCTCCTACCCCTTGATTCATTTACTGAGTTAATGCATTGCTTGAGCATTACCTGAGAATTTGAGCTTTTCAGGGAACTTTGGTACACATATATGGCAGGTGAAATCTGGACCCCTGGAAATGATGTTATCAGAGAAGGGGTCCTTACCACCATGCCTAGTAATGTAGTTTTAAGTGCTTAAGAAAGCATATGACTGGAACAGCAGGAAAAGGCATTTGAAGCACTTCTGCAAAGTGGTAAGTTGCTTTGAATTTGAGCTCGCAAATTCTGTCTGGAGCTAAATGGATAAAATAAATATTCATGCACAGCATTGCTGATGGGAAGTAGCAAAGAGCAGATGATCTTTGGATTTGTGCAGATAAAGCTTAGAATATTCACGATCTCATCACAGTTAGGCATTTACAGCATTCTTTTCAATGTTTTCCATTGCATTTTTTTTACTTTGCTTGAAATACGGCTTCATATTTCTGAAGAAAAGTTAGAACGTTGCAGTTCAGAAGAAAGTCTCTCCTAGTGACCTTTAGAGACTCTTGTTACTGTCAGAAGTAATTCTTCCTATTGCAAATAATATACTACATCGGCATTTCACATCTATGTATTGTAATGATCTGAGAAGGCAGAAAGAAGGAGCTCTGATTTCTTAGATATTTAAGCTAGAAGTCTTTTGGGTGTCAGTGGATGTGTGCTTCAAACGATGTAGTTACTTCTTTCCGTCTTTTCACTGATGTCATAATTTTATGGGCATCCTTTAATTAAATTAATACATTCAGTATAGAAGCTAAACACTAGTTTGTGTATTATTATTGGAATAAGCAGATTTGGTATTAATGGAGGTCTGGAAATATTTCCCTAGCAGAAGTGTCAAAAATTAAAAGTACTACATTAACTAACTAGCAGATTTGTTACAGTAATCTGTGCTTAGCACATATACAGCTGAGGTTTGTAACAGGCGTTGCAAATCGTTGAAGTACTCCATTTCAAAATTAAATGCTGATGAAAATAAAAGCACTTGGAAATCTATGAAACTTGAGAAAAGGAGACATTTTATCTATGTCAGTGAGCAAAAAATGAATAGAAATACTTAGCTCGGCATCTGTGTTTATCTTGTAATTAGAATTGCCATTTGTCTATCATCAGCATTGGTGAAAAATGTTGAGGTAATGAAACTATAACTTATAAAGGATCAGCACTTTCATGTTTTGTTCAACATGTAATGTTTGTTCACAGATTTTGCACCATTTTTGAGCAACTCACGTAAGTGGGGAGATGGTTATTTAAGCTAACTTTGAAGAATAGGAACACTTGAGAGCTCTTTACTAACATTAATTAATCCAGTGTTTTGCTACACATGTACATAGAATTTAATTGTTTAAAAAAATCTATTTTGCAATTTGGCAGTGTTATTCAACTGATGGTAATTATATGTTACTCTAATAATTTACAAATGTATTTTACTGTTTATCTTCATGAGATCCTACCCCTTTGAGCAGTCATGGGAAGGGAGGATGAAATAACCTTTTTGTGTAGGTTATCTGAAGGTATAATTCCTACTTTTTTTCTCTTTTTATCCTCCTCTCCTCAAGAAATACTGTGCTTGTTCTGACATTCTTTATTGTCTGCACCTGGATTTTTGTTGTAGCAAAACTCTGGAATCAACTTAATATAACAGCTATTTTCCTAGCGCACAAACTAACATTCAGGTGATGGTTTCTTTTGAATAAAGAACTACAATCCCATAACACTGAAAAGTAGAGGCTGTATTTGCTGCTTAGCATTCCTGTCCTCTGGATTTCCTCTTGGACTTAGGTATGTATAGGGGTAGAAATAAGCCTTAGCAATTACCATTGCAGTGCAAAAAGTGTTTGGCAATACTAAAGCACTGATCTGCTGTGATACATGCTCAATTTGCAGAAAATAGAATTAATTTCCTATAAACTTTAGAATATGTCTTCCTGTAAAATACATGCTTTGTCAGAGTTGATGTATAAAGGTAGCATTCACCTATTAAAAGTTGTTTTGTGTTTTGTCTCTTTATTTATGTAGACATGGAAAAAAAATTGGGGGGTATGATTTCTATAGTACATATATTATTTTAAGATTCTGCTCTTCACATTTAGAAAAGCTATTTTTGCTTGAATCTAAGTGAAAGAAATGTCAAGGTGCAGTTGCTAGTCTATTAGTCTTGTTCATAACCATAAAAATATGTTATTAGAAGTGATTGTCATTTTTTTCATTTATTTAATTTTAGCTCAAAAGTTAGCTTTGCTGCTTCATTAGACAATGGACAAAAAAGGAATTATTTTCTTTATGGTGAAACGTAGAACGGTTAATACTGATTTTCTTTTGTAGAGAAGGCATAGATTCACATTCAGAAATTCTGAAACAGGATGTTGGTAATGGTAGTATTGTAAACCACTAAAACTAGATCAGTAATAAACTTTTGCAGGAGGCAGTTTATTAAAGGAAAGGATCTTCCTTGTAAGAGCATTTACTATTTAAAACTGATTATGATAGTCCATACATGACATTAAGAAGGTCGCTCAGTTGATGAGTTAACACAGAGGTTATTTGCTCTTATTCAAAAGAAAGTTTCTCTACAGAGTCTGAAATGTGTGGGACTCAGAGAGAGTCCAAAAATACATATGGGAAATGTTGACCAAAAATATGTATGAAGCTTTAAAAGATTTCAGGTAACTCTGTCTTCTCTAGAAGTTTGGTCTGTTGATCTTAATGGTTTGAAATAAACACTTTCTTTTAAAATCGAAAGCCACCAGAGAGTAGTTCTAATGCTGGATTTTGGTACACAGAAATCTAGACAGAAATTTATGTTTGGTGCCAGCTTTGTAGCAAGAAATATTTGTTGTCAACATTTCTATTAACAAATTAGTCATTTCTAACAGTATTACACATCCTTCTGTGCTGACTGTCAAAAACCTTCAAGTGGTGCTTTGTATTTTTGTAACTGAAAATGCTTCTTTGCACTGTGACCTTGTTTTACAAAGAGGCGGACTGAATTAGAGCAGTTACTGATTAATGTTCCTGGTTGGTAAGACATTCTATATGGGAAGTTTTACCTTAAATACTGATTTAAAGCAGAATGTGTTGTTTCACTCTGGTTGTTTTGTGTAAACGTACGTGATGCCATTGAGCAACCTAGTTTTACATATAGATACAATAGTTAACATGAGCCTTTCCTCACCAGTGTTGTAGTTGTAGAGATTAAAAGACAGAACATTATCTGAGACGGGAATACTTTTTAGTTTTGAGACTTTGGATGACCTTGTATTCAGAGAGAATCTCTCAGGTTTTGGGGGTTTGGTTTGGTTTTTGGGGGGTTTTGTTTGGTTGGGTGGGTTGGTTTTGTTTTTGTTGGGGTTTTCTTGTTTTTTTTGGAGAGGGTTGGTTTTTTTTGGGGGGGATGAGGGGGATCCTTTGCTGATTAATCAAGCAAGTCATAATATGGCTTTTTTCTACTTTTTTTTTATTTGCTTGGTTTTTTTTCTTCCCTATGATAGCTCAACAGAACCCGACAACCCAGCTACCAACCAGACAACAAGAGATTGAAATAAACAGACAACAGCGTTACTTCCGCATTCCCTTCATCCGTCCCGCGGACCAATACAAAGATCCCCAGAACAAGAAGAAGGGTTGGTGGTATGCGCATTTTGATGGGCCATGGATTGCTCGACAAATGGAACTTCATCCTGACAAGGCACCCATTCTCCTTGTAGCGGGTTGGTATTGAAAGCAAAATTCAAATGTTGGAAAGCTTCAGAGTTGATAACTTACTTTAGAAAAAGAGGCTGATGATACAAGTTTCCCAAGCTGTATCCTCTTTTTTTCATCAGCAGTTCTTGTCTGGGCAGAATTTGAGGATTTGGGACTGCTGTTGATGGTGGCCAAATGTTACAGGGTTTCATTTGGAGATGTAACTTGTCACGTGTTTTATTTGTACTTGTACTTCAATCTGGGAAATCATTGACCGAGTGGGAATCCAAGTGTAAATGTTTTTATTATTAAGTGTCTTCAGATTATTTGCTGAACCTGGAGACAGTGGGAAGATAAAACATCACAATGTATCTGAGAAAGTTCTACTCATCTTTGTATTGGGTTTTAGTCAGCTTTGAAAAATTACAGCAGTTTGTATCAAAACAATTTATGCATGTGATATATTGTCTTTCTGTAGTGCGGTGCTAATAGCAAACTGATGCTTTTACCGTATTTATGCTGCCTAATGTGGGAGAATAGCTTTTTAATCTTAAAATAAAAACTAAATGTGGCAATGGATAGGTAGGGATTTACCTGGTAATGAAATGTATCCTCCTTTTCTGGAGGATAAAGAAAGGGGGAGAAAACACTGCAGAAATGCTGCTTACAGTTCTGTGTTTTGAGTTTTTGTGTTTAACTTGGGGACTGATGAAAAGGCTATAATCAACTTGTAATTTGTTTAGCTTCAGAGCGATGCTTTACTAGCAACAAAAGTTCCTTTGTTTTCTGCAAATTACATTTAATAGAATTCCATATACCAACTGTTGCCTGTTCAGTGTCACAGCCCATAGCTAAAAGCAGCATTGCTGTCATGAATACCACATTCAATGGATCACCTATTAAAAATCAGGTTAAAATATAGCGAGTGAGCTACACTCATCATTTCATTGGATTCCCTGTGTCAGTCCTATTTGGTAAACCCTGTTTGTTTAGCATGGGAGGCTGACAGATTTAAGAATGCTGGCTACTTCATCAAAAGTCTCAAGTTCTTAGTCGCTTTGCTACATTTAAACAAACTAATTAATAACAGCGGTTCACTGGAGAACTGAAAGTAATGTGTAAAACAAATGTGGTTGTCACCCCGTAGTGGATTTCAGGAGACTATATCAAGATGCTGTTTTTTTGAGCTTCTTTCCTTTGTTCTTTTTTACTTGCTTTTTAAGCACAATTTTGTCAGTTGCAGCACCTGATACTAGTTTATTTTGATACCTCTTTTCTGCTCGGTGTGTTTAAAAAAAAAAACCCAAAACAAAACACACAATCAAAAAAAACCCAAAACACCAAACCAAAACCAAAACCCCCCCAAACCAACCAACCAACAAAACCCAAAACCCACAAACACCCCACCCCTCCCCTCCTCTTCTCCCCCCCCCCCCCCAAAAAAAAAAAAAAAACCAACAGCAACAAAAAAAACCCCAATCTGCATCTGAGGACTGATTTCCCCATAAGCTCTGAAGTCTGTTAACAAATCAGAGCTTGAGAGAGGAAATCTGATCAACAAAAATCTAATCTTTGTTAACGGGACTTTATATTTTCCCTTTACTGTTTCAGGTAAGGACGATATGGATATGTGTGAGCTTAATCTTGAAGAGACTGGCTTAACTCGAAAGCGAGGTGCTGAAATTTTGCCGAGACAGTTTGAAGAAATCTGGGAGCGCTGTGGAGGTATCCAGTATCTTCGAAATGCAATTGAAAGCAGACAAGCTCGTCCTACGTATGCTACAGCTATGCTGCAGAACCTGTTGAAGTAAATGGTCATTTTGCACAGTAGCGTTCGAGATGAGAACCCTTGCCCGTGATACAAAGGGAAGAGTTCCTCTGTGCAACAGAGGACATACACGTTCTATAATCATATTAGAGATGTTTAATATAAAGTGAACAGATTTTATTAATCATGTGGTTTGTTAATTTGTACTTTATGATGTTTAATTTGTGGAGTGAACCTTACTAGGTAGGAGGACCTTGAAGAAATTTCAGTCAGTGTAGTTTGTTGCATTTTGTTTATAAGTTTCGTTTCTTTAACGGTTTCTGTTCTAGCTCTTCACGCTTCTAAGCCATCTGTCTCTACTCGGGTACATACACAAAGAACTGCATTGCAACCACCTTTTTATAAAATCCCCTCTTTAATACACTGAACAGTTGGCTTCAAGTGGTAGCCTAGTAAAGAGGATATGCTGTTCCTAGTAACTGGAATTGTGAGGCCTTAGCTTTGACTTCCGTTCTGGAGAAGTTGGAGTATACTTTTATATAATCTGAGACATTTTATGTCCTGATTTGAAAACTGGTTAGTGTCTGTATTTACTGACTTTCTCGGAAACTGGTGGGAAATCCTCCTAAACTCGAGACCTTTAAATTCCTATTTAATGCATTCTCTGTCTTGGTCTGAGAGAAACGGTTTTCTGTACATTCTGAGAAGAGCATTCATGTATGTCAGTAATGTGTGATATTGGAGATACTCAAGGTGTATACTGCTCGTTAGGGCTTATACCACTTCTCTCTTTGTTTCTTTTTTCTCCTCTTAAGCACAAATTTCCGTTAGACTTTTTTTTTTCTGACCAAATTTCGATTAGGAATTCTTGGACAGCTTGTTTATCCAGGTAGTATAATTCCAATATATTATGCAGAAGTGTTTAAGACTTGCATCTGGAGGCATATACGGTTAAGGATAGCGTAAGGGAAATAAGTTCAGCTTTTTGGTGGGAGTATAACTTAACTGAATATTGAGGCCTAAGCCTCAGACATCTTGTTTATTTTAATTGTAACAAGATGCACAAGGTCTGTACCTTTTGTTAGATTGATTAAAAATTTGGTCCAATAACGTCACCTTAATGCCATGTGCTGATGAAACAGCTCCAATGTTTAGTACACTGGAGTATCCCAGTGAGTCGGACACTGAGCTTTATCTTAACCTCCCCCATCAAGTTTTGTAGCTTGTAACAGTTCCCTTATTAAGCAGTCTGTTTGGGGAGTGTTTGTGGGTGGGAATTATTAATATCATAGTCTTAAGATGCATCTTGTTCACTTACATGAACATTGTTTCACCATGCTGGCCATTATTTTAATAAATTGAACTTGATTATTTATTCTCTCTCCAATGGGAATTTGAAATACAAGTAGCTAGATGTCCAATTACTTATTCAACCCGGTTTAAAATGAAGTCTTGCTCTGTCAATTGACAAAATTTGCTTACACTATAAACCAACTTCCTCACTGTTTACTCAGTTTGAAACTTCATGGAAACTTTAGTTTTCAAATACATAACTATACTTATTAAATAACTCTCAAGAGGTGCAGTTCTGTAGCACAGGGGAAGCTCACGGTGCATATATCCTCGCTGACCTTAGATTGTGCTTGCATGCCGCAGCCTGCGTCTTGTTATAAATGCACTCCTTACTGTAATACTCGTGGAGATGTTTGAGTAATACATTAACGCTGCGTAAGTCTGCTGCATCAGGGACTCCGGGCGTCCACTGCGTACCCAGTCTGCTTTTTGGTCATGTGACTGCAAACGAGAAAATGTTTTCCCTTTACCCAAACAAATTCTTCACTGAAGCAGTAATTTTTGGCTAGAAGATGGAAGCGCATCAGACTGCTGGCTAGCAAAGTTGTGTGCAAGCCCGTTCGGTGTTGTGTGAGTTTAAAGGTGCTGCTTCTGAAATATAGATTACTGGTTTAACGCTTTACTGAATTGGAACCAAAGTTTCAGAACTTCCAGACTCCAGAAACTGAGCACCGCAAGAAGCTGTGATCATTCATGCGATAAAGGAAGAAAAATCACTGAACTGATAGTGCTGAGATGCCCCACTCTGTATTTATTGTTATCTAGGTTTAACTGAACACACTCAGTCTCAGTTCATACATACATATATAAAATTAAATAAAATGGATCTTATGAGACTGAACGTGGTAAGCAAAGAACCTCAATACTTAAGTGTGTGTATGTATATACACATATATATATGCTTAAACATTTTAGTATATGTATGTGTAAACATACTTATGGGGAACTTAAATAAGGTGGCTAACTGAATTTTTCCAGTCTGTTCCGTTGATTATGCCAGGTTTTCCTTGACTGGCATCAGAAAGAAAATTTATTTTTCTGAATGGGGTTTTTGGGAGTTCTCGTTAACTGTAAATGACTAACAGATCTGAGCTATGAGGAAAATAAAATTGGCTTTGAAATAGTGGAAGAGGAACTGGTGGCTGGATGTTCTCAAAGGAGCTGTTCCCACCTCTCTGCACTGCTCCAGCGGTGTGCCTGAGGCAAGCAGAAGACGCATTTGAAAAATCAGGGTATTCTAGCCTGCACAGTAGCACGCCTTTTTTTTTCTGCTCCAAAAGCAGCATCTGCTTGTAGTTTTACTGATCTTTTTGTGCAACAAAATTAATTTTCAATTCATTTCAGATTTTTTTTTTTTTAAATATCAGGCAATATTCAGCTGCTTACCGATTGTTTCCATGGCCCCATCTACCGCGTCAGATAAATTACATTATTGGTCAATTTGGAGAGGAAATAAAAAACGGGAGGGAGTGGGTCGGTCTGTAGGATTGTAGTATTACCTAACGCCCTTCTGATCTACGGTTATAAGGAAGAGAGTAATGTGGTTTTTGAAGCAAAATGATGAGGTAAACATGTTGCCTTAGTTCTGTGTGTTTGATTTTTAACAAAAAAAAAAAAAAAAAAATCTTCCCGCCTCTCAGTGGAGTTGTGCGTTATAGCTGAGATCATCTGCGTGAAACACTCCAGAAAACAAAGGAGAGGAGGAGAATCCCTGTGCCAGGCTGCGTTCCTGACTAGGTGATCCAGGAATATGAATTGTCTAGAGAATGCTTCTTCGAGGATTGCAAGGTCATTAAATGCTTGTCTTTCATCCACTGATAAGATTTTTTTTCTTTACCTAGTTGAATCCTTTGGGGTTTTCTCCAAAATGTTTATTTAAAGTATTTAAATGACCTCCTAATACTGTACTGAAAATTTTAAAAAAATAAATACATTCCATGTTGAAATCTTGATTGTATCTCTCTTACCATTTTGTCTTTAAAGATTGGAAGTGTAATAAGTACAGGCAGGTTAAGTTGTGAGGATAAAAGGATTTCTGTGCTGCAACTGCCTAATGCTTTTCTGTGAGTTGTTCATGGCTAGCAAGGGTTTCGTCTTCACTTTCTAAGGTGAGTGTCCCTCTAAAACAACGTTCTGACATGAAGAAATTCTGACTTTGCTATCTTTAAGTCTCATACCTCATTTCTCAGTATTTGTGGCACAAGTATCTTTTTATTACTATTTTTTAACCTTTGTGGCTGTCGTTTCCAATGTATTTGTCATCTGTGCTGTGTGCTGGTTGCAACTTCTTCTTCATCAGTGACTAGTGAAACCACTTGCGATGCTTGGAGTGTGTGTGTGGTGATCTTTGGGGTGTTGCTTTTATTTTGAAAAAAAAAGTTATCAAACTTTCTTGTCTTAAGGGCCAAATCAGAGAGGTATTTGTTTGAATTAGTTCAGTCTTCTTAAATTAGACTTCAATATCTAGGAGAGAGAATTTTATTTCACTTTCCTATGTCCTTCAGTTCCAGCTGTCGCTTTACATCAGTTCTAAGATAACGTGATGTGTCAAAGTGTGAGATTAAATACCAGTTCAATTCCCTGTGAAATTTTCAAGTAAATAGTTTTATTATATTTTATTGAAATACAAAAGGCTTACATCCAGCAAATATATTTGGTAATTAATAGTTGAGAGTGATAAATACAGTCATGAATAATCATCATTAAAGTACACATTTGAAAATTACTTATTCTTTAATCTGACTAGTGATAACTAGTATGAATTAAAATGTACTAAACACATACAAAAATACATTTGTAATGGAAAAAAATTGAACGCTTTCAGCATTCTTAACTTACACGAGCAGTAGTGAAAAGCTGACGTTAGGCAGGGATGGCTTCCAGCGCCCTGCAAGAAGTATTTTTAAAGTAGAGTTTTATTCTGAAGTGTTGCTGTGTAAAACCACATCTTCGATTTCTTTTTTTATTATTTTTTTTTTTCCTAGTTCAGTAAAGTAAATAAAAATACTATTTGAGCTGTAGAAACTCAACCTCGTATTCTCGGTGCGTTGCCTTCATTTGTACGCGGTCACCAGTTTCAGTGGTTTTGCAGGCAAGTCTGTGCAGTAATTGTTTGGAATTCGTAAACAGTTCCTTTGAGCGTACATAAGAAGGTAAACTAAAGTTCAGGCTTTGCTGTGGTAACTGCATGGTGCAAAGTAAAAGAATTGTCACTAAAATCAGCTGCTGTCCTGCATACGGGGAAGTTTCAGATCTGGCTGAGGAGCTGCCATCCAGTGTAGTCGTGAACCTTGTAGAAGCTCAGTTTGAGCTGTAAGTATGACTTCTGGTATGCACCAAGCAGCAGACAGTGCCTGAATATTATACAACACTGGTGCAGCGTATAAATGCATATATATATATATATACACACACTCTCAAGAGAAACATGTTCAAGGTAAAGTAACGCTCATACGTGAATCAGGATTGTGGGTCTGTAGAGCATAAATTACTAAGCCTATAAAACATTTAATGGCCACCCATTGCCTGCTTATATTTCTTCTACAAAAACTAATGGGAACCTCTCGGATTTCTTTGTATGTTGAGTAAGTGTACGTGTTTGTGTGCGACACGAATCTGCTTGCCACCGAGAGGGATAGAAATCCCATGTTCTGAAAAGATGAAACTGCAGGTATTGTGCCTCAGCAAAAAGTCTGGAGTCTCAGGATAAGACAGTTTAACTGTCTCCAGAAATCAAGCAGTGAAGGGGAGATGTACACGTGTGTACATAATGTCGTTATTAACAGAAAAAAAGGGACCTGATGATCATAGAGACCACTAAAAAAAATTATCCCAACGTGTGCGTGCTTTGCAATGTGAGCGTTGTAGGGAGAGAATGAAAAAGTTCCCAAAGCCTTTTAATGTGGCCTTTGGTCAACACCAGCTCTTATTTCCGTGTTGCCCCTCACATGAGCGTGTGCAAGGAAGGTTAACGAAAGGGTGTAGAAACGCAGAAAAGCGTCATCGATGTTTTTACCAGAACGGTTGTGACATACAATATTGAAAACAGTCACAGCTTGGCAAAACCTGGTTTTAGCGCTCAGCTCTCAAATAAAAGTACAGTTGAGATGTGTAAGCACTGGGCGCTTAATGAATGCGTGATAACCCTGGTGACTTCTTATTAGGCCAATTTTAGATGTGGTCAAATAGTTGGTCGACTTTGTCATGTTGGGTTTTTTAGTAAAACAATTTTTTTAATGTGTGTCCATTTTAAAGCAAAAACGTTCTATCTTTAGGAATCCTTGAATTTTTTTTTCATGTGCACAATCAACCTGAAGTCCGGTCTTGAATAGTGCAGGCCGCCTTTTTTAAATACCTGTAAGAGAAACTCTCATAAGACATTTGAAAAGCATTTTTGAATTTGAAAATATATTATCTACTGCTAATGGGCAAGATCTCACTAAAATCTGATGAGATAATCTCCAGTTCATTGTAAGGAGAACTGAGTTAATCCTGAAGTTATTTTACATACTAAGTCATCGAGCTCAGAGTAAAATTACTATTTCTCCTGTATGAAATAACAGACGAGTACCACCTGCATCACCATAATCTGAAGAACATATCTTTGTAAAATAATCAGAATGCCGTGTGCTATAGAAGAAGCCGTATCGAAAGTATCGGCAGGGTTCACAGTTACGGCAGACCTGGGGTAAAATAGTCTCGGTGACGTTCAGCTCCTGGGCATTGGTTTAAGCGTGAGAGCAGCAACTGCTGTGCATTTGTAAAACCTGACGCCCGGCATCGTCGAGCGAAGAGCACAGCGCTTCCGACGCTGTACGGTTTTCCAGGTCTTCCTTCCCTCATGATTTGGGTTACGAAACACTAAATCTCTGAGGTTGGTGGGGAAGCTCTAACAGGCTAACTCGTTTTGTCGTATTGTTCTAGTGCAAAATACTCTTTGCTTGATGATCCAGGTGACTGACATGAGGATGAAACAATGGCAGTCTTCGTCTTCTCCTCAAATTTAATTTCAGTCATCTTTCTTGGCGGCTGACAGACAGTTTTTCAGAGGATTATGCTGTGTGTCCTGTCCGTCACTGGTTTTGGTGGGCAAAGAATGATGTATTTCATGTATTTCTTAGGGAGACTCTAGAATGGCTTTTAGGCTTCATCAGAATTACATCAAATGAAGCAGTCTTTGTCCACGCCAATTAGATTCAGCATTATGAAACAAATTATTCTGCCATCCTCTTATCCAGCGCTTTATTTCCAGTGCTTCTGGGCTTTTTTATGTCAAATACTCTGAGTCCTCTAAGGTTTTTATCTAAGTTTGTTAAAACTGATTTTCTGTGGTGTCTGTTGCGGCACAGTTCTTTTGCAAGCTTAGAAAAGTTGGTGACGACTTTTCAGATGAGATCCTTTTTCTTTTCAAGGGTTAGATCCATGACTGAATTTTGCCAGATAATGTCTTGAAAAAGAAGCCTATCCCCCCACGCCCCGCGCCGTGTACGAGCACAAATAAAAGACGAGTTTATGAAGTAGCATCCATTAGACCAGCTGAAAAATAATACACTTTACAGGCAGCTTGACAGAAGCCCCTTAGAGCGGAAAAGCAACGCGCTCTAGTTTTCAGCACCTTAGTCACTGAGCAGAGGATGTCCAGCATGGTCCCTAACAGGGACAGCGGATGTTACAAGGGGAAAGTTTGCATTTTGAATGAGGTGGCGTCTTCAGCTTTCATCTCAAAGGAGCAGAGAGGACGCGTGTTAGGTGAGGAAGGCAGGAGGGACCCAGATCAGCAGGATCATTTTTAGAGAACTTGGGCACGTTTGACTCTCAACCACGGTAGGCCAACTGGATGTGGACTTGCTGGCCTCGCGTCGCAGCCTGAGCGAGCTCATCCCCTTGAACACGTGCATTCTGGCTCATTGTCGCGTTCTGCTTTGGCCCGAAGAACGGTGACCGTCACAGTCGTTTTATTGCTCATGCTGTGCTCTTTGTGGAGCAAGACACTCCGGGTTCCCAGAGACCTAACCACGTAGAGGGGGGCTGTGGCTTTCAGCTGCTCGCAAGAACTTGCATCTTCTACTGATCTCATAGATAAGGAAGAGCAAGTTCTTCACCTGGATGTGAGACATGTTTGTTAATTCCTGGATGGGTAATTGGGTGAAAACCCAACCAAATGAAATGTTTTCTGATAACTAAGCTTTGCAGTAATTTTCCATGTAGTGACCCTGTAACTAAACTGGAGACATTTTTCATGCTTAGGAAGGAATTGAAGGGGTTTTTAGCTTCTGCTGGAATTTTATGCTTATTTTCATATACATCTTTATAAATACAGAGCTGTACTTACTGTAAATAGTATGTCCTAAAAAGCTGTCGCTGCTGTCATTACGCATGGCAAAGCAGAATTTAAAGACTGGAGTTTTCAATTTGGCCTAAGGGCTCTAGATAGCCACCTCCTCCCGAAAATCCAATTAAAGTGCCATATTCTCTTTTAAACATCCGAGCCCCAAAGGAGCTTTCCAGATTGTGATACGGAAGCGATGCTCTTAGTTCCAGCTAACGAAAGCTGTGTTCTGCACACATTTTTCTTCCTCTATCGTCTTTTATTGAGTCATTAAAAAATGTGTTCAACATATGGGCTCTGATGTAAACACTCATTTTGAACTTAAGTAATGGTGAAAAATGGCCAAAACCACCTCATCTTTTTTTTTTAAAACCCATTTCTATTTTGCAGTTGCCTCACTTCTCGCTAAATTAATTTCCTTAACTAGATCTTGAGAAGAACTTTGTCGATATACTTTTCACAATTCAATTAGAGTCTAGAATGACACAGGCCTGGTTTTCTCCCACAGATGTGCCATTTTATTCCTTTCATGAATTATTTAATGCTTTTGTAAGTAGTAATTTCGAGTTGTTCAGCTGGTATGAAAGTTTATTGGTCTGCAATTACCCACAGACACATTTCTTTTAAGAAGGGTGTAAAATACTAATTGCAAGCGTCTGTGTGCAGAATTGGCAAAGCCAATTCATTCTCGAGCTTTTCCAAACTGCTGCTCCCTGCTGACTTGTCGCTCTCTGTCGCCGCGTTCCAGCCCCCCACTTGTCAGCTCAGTCTGTAACTGTCATCTTGAGTACTTGAAGAAACAGGCCTGGGCAGGGATCCTCTGATGAAGGTCAGTGAAGAGAGAGCTTTCTCTATGGGATCGTTACTTGTTCCTGTGTTTATGTAACAACGTACTGGCTCAAGCCAAAGGTAGATGCAGCCGGGGATCCTGCGTCCCACAGTACGTGCCTGGTGCCAGGGCAATCCTCTACTGGTGTTTCCCTCAATAATAATGGGTACCGACAGCTGCAGTGAAACCTTTTTGTTCCTAACTGGGCTGTGATTCAGAAGAATGAAAACGGCAAAGTAAAAGCTTTTTGTCTACCTTTCAAGAGAGCATCCTCTGATACATCAGAATTAAGAAACAGCCTGGCAATTGTCGAGAGTTTTTTGACCCTGCTTTTCTCCTTTCTTTCATTTCCCCCACTGCCCCCTACAGATACAAGAGGTTTCATGTTGCAAAACTTGACATGATAGGAGCAGTATTCTGCTCAAATTACAATTTCTTCTTGTTCAAACTCTGTGTAGCTTGAACAGGCACATTTTATAGATGGTCTGTGTTGCTTCTTCATTTTGATATTCCTTCTCCCTTCGTGTCTTTCAGTGACTGCCCCGTTAGCAAACGAGTGTACGGAATGGAACTTTGTTGCGTAAATGCACTTTTGTGTGGAATTAGTACAAAGAGGCTTCCTGGTAACATCGACAAACAGGAAACTCAACAGACTTGTAAAGCTCTTGAAAATAGTCACAAACCTTGGTTTTGTCTGGCTGATGCTGGAAATGAAGGATTTTGGAGACTTAACTTGTCAGTCTTGGCTTTGTAAACTGGTCTGGTGACCTACAGCAGTTAAAAAAAAAAAAAAAAAAAAAAAAAGAAAAGAAACACTAATTATTTCACTATATCACGGAAAGCGCTCGGGCAGAATGGACCACCAAAGCCATGCAAGAGAGCTGTAAGAAAAGCAGTTCTACAGTCCTGTTATGAAACCTACCCAGCAACAGGTGTGGAAAGCAAATAAACAAATTAGTCTTTTTAGTTCTGAAATTGCCAAGCAAGAGATCAGGGTCAAATGTGGTTTAGCTGTAGAGTTAACGCATGAAGATGGACATGTTATTTGAGGTAGGGTTATTTGTTTAGGGGTCAGAGAAGTATTTCCATGCATTTTACCTCCACGGTGAATTGTGTTTTCAAGTTCATGTAATGCTTCGTGATCAATGGTCTCTGAGGAACTGACACGAGCACTTACACTACAAGCCGTATGACAAAAGCTAGTTACGGGCTCATCGTGTTCAAAAGCAGGATTAATCCTTACAGCGTTTTCTGAATTGCAGCTGTTGAGAGTAGAACTTCTACAATGCAGAACATTTTTGTTTAGGTAAGATTTAAAATTGCAAAAGAAAAAAGGAATATTTCAAAATGTGAAGAAAAAGATGGTGAGCAGCTTACTGCAAGTTAGAGTTTCTTTTGCTTTTTCTTCTTAACTTAATAATTAAAATGATGAAAAGAAAAACAAGGCTTAGTAAGCCAAGAATGAGAGATTTGAAAATGAAGGGTTGTGTGGGTTCTGGAGCAAATTTTGCACAGCGCTGTCCTGGGTAAAGCTCGTGTCTACGTACAGGGCATCTGAAATAGGGAGAGGAAGAGAAAAATACACAGAACTTGAAGGCAGAAAAATACGGAGTACGTCAAATGAAAACAAAGGAAAATCTGCAATTAAATATAAACACAGTATTCCCAGTGCCCTTCATTGTGATGTGTCTGTATGAAATAACGTGATTGATAATAGAGGAAAGAAAATACTCTTCGATTCATTAGAGTGAGTGTTAAACAAAAAGACACCGATACATTCTTTGCCAACCTACAAATTCTAAGGAAGTCGTGCATTTGGAACATCTCTGACAAATTTCTAGCCCCACAGATGAAGTTGAAATAACGTTTGTGGTTTAGAACCTTACAAGTTCAGGTGTGGTTTGGAGGAATGTCTGAACACATCTTTGAAGCCCATGCGCTGTTTATTGGTGATTTTAATCTGAGTAGTGAGGTCTGAAATTAGAGCTTTACTACAAATAGCTCCCTTCAAAGCAAGGGAGAAGGTTGCCGTATTTTATGGGAGAACACAGGGGTTCCAGTTAGTGGAAAAACTAGCGTGGTTCTGAGTCAACTCACAAGCAAAACAAGTGCTTAACTAAAACAAGTGGTAGCCTATAATTTTCCTTCTGCAGACTCTACAAGTTTGCACAAGCTGGCAGCCTGAGACTGGTGGTAAATTTGTAACTGGCTGTAATCCACACAAAGGTTCATTTATTACTTTTAATACTTTCTATCATTCCAAATGATGGTTCGGTTATCGCTGCACATCAGGTCAGGGCTTTTCTGAAGTGGAAGGGTGTTATCTTCCACAGTGCATTGGTCTTGGAGTAGTAGGCTGCACCCTCTGCTACTTAAGTTTTGAAGAGGACCTCCTTATCTCACAGGCTCATTTCTAGTATGAAATAGTGCAGCTGCACTACTGCGACTCCTCTAGTCAGAAATTTAGCAGTAACTGTGGCGAATTCAGTATAATCTTCTATTATCTCTGTGACACCCACTGCAGGAAATGAATTATGGCAGTTATGTTGTTACAGTGAAATTATCACATGAATAATTTGCTCAGTAGTCTTATTTTTCAACATTAATCCTAAATACACTAAAAGCTGTATCGTTAATCCAGTGAAGTCAGAAGTCAGAAGTCAGAAGGTGATCCCTGAGGTCCCTTCCAACCTGTGATTCTGTAATAAACAAGTGCAAGAATTGTAACTTCTTTCTTGCTTATACATGTGGCTGGTCAACTACCATGTGCCTGTCTCTGCCAGCGCTTCACATAATGCTTTGGACACTCTAGTCTTACAGTGAGATAAAGCCTGATGGTCTTTTAAATGAGAATTAATATGTCAAGTACCGTGGTAGTTCTCAATATTGGCTTAACGTGGTTTCATGTAAAAATTGTTACGGAATGTGTTTGCAGTCATGTGGAGCTGCTAATCTTCAAGTTTTTCCCAGAAAGCCCTGAAAGCAGCCTCAGCTTTCACGTGCTTAATTGGGTGGTCTGGAATCAGAACAGTGCTCATAGGCATGGTTGTAAGAACATAGGTTTCCTTTTTAATACAACTTAGAAAAAAAATCCTTAAAATCTCTTAATTTCTTAAATACTATTGTGTAGTCGATAGCAAAAAATGTGGATGTGTTATTTCATTTTTCCAAGATGTATTTGGAAATCCGAAAAGAATGCATGGTTTCGTACTTGTCACCTCTGCTGACGATGCTGAACTGGTAATAAATTTCTAAAGCATTTCTAAAATAACTAGATCGTGATGTTCTGTGTGTACTGACACACAGAAATTGATTTATCCATAGTGAGATTATTCATACTGAAGCAGCATATTGCAATGTAGCTTAAAGTGTATGAATATTGAAGTCTTGTCTTATTAGCATAGTTTATGCTGTTAAAAAATATATACTCGCCCTGCTTGTCCATGCAATAGACATGTCAGGGGTCCATTAACAGGATTCACATTAAGCACCATGTATTTACCTGCAGACGGCTCCTCTTCCTGGAACTAACTCACATTTCCCACCGTTGACACAAAGGTGGGGTTCCAGCTCACACAGGCTCCGACAGGGTAATCCGTCTTGGCTTGCATACCCAGGTTTACAAAGGCAGTCAGCCTCTTTTGTCCACTCGTTCGTTATGCATTCGGAAAACTGGTCACACGCCATGAATTTGCATGGGTCTGCCCGATCAGCTGTAAAGGATGGGTAAATCATTAATTGATGCATCACCCCAAAGTAACTTGGCAGGATTTGCGGCAGCTAGAGAAAACAATTCACATTTATTGACCTGCTACTTGTGCATGTTAATAGGGGGATGTAGTCTAGCATAAAAGGGCATACATCCTTCTTTATGTAGATGACCCAGCAAGCATGCGAGCTTGTATTTACCTGTACCTTCGTTTAGCCCATCACTGCAATTTCATTTTCATCTCACTGACAAGGATTTTCACATTTGGATATTTTTATCCTTTTTTTTTTTTTTTTTTTAATCTAAATACTAGGGTTATACACACGGGTACTATGCGACAGCTTTGCATATGTGTAAGAAATAATTTCAACTGTAATCATCTTAAACACATAATTCAGGACATATTAAGGGGAGGGAAATAGATTACTGAACACTGCACAATGCCTTGAGGACTGCAGCGTAGAAATACTGGCGCTGTCTACGCAAGATATGTGCTTGCAGAGCTTTTGTGAAAGTGATGTGTTAGCATTGGGAAAACTTGCTTTTTAAATTTTTTTAAATATTAGTAAGGGATGCCTCTGTGAGGTTAAGTGAAAATGAGTTGTCTGATGTTCATAGGAAGGTCCAAATCAGAAACAGCTTAAAATCCTAACTTCACCTGTCACACAAGTCTCTTTCTCCTTTCCCATTCTCTGCTTCTTACTGGAAATGAAAAAAAGACCCAGAAGGAGTCATTTTAACCCTGTGCTCAGCCCAGCTGTGTGCTGGCGGCATGATGAGGACGACAGCTGCATCCACCAATCTGGTCCCACAGAGGTGGTTTCCTGCGTACTTGGGGTAAAGCCCTCAGAAGGCAAAAGATGAGAAGCAGACCGGGGGGGTACAAATTCTGTTCCTGCCAGCAAACAGTTTCAATAAGATGTGTGGATCCAGAAAGATGGGGGTGTGCGGGGAGTGTACAAAGACAAGAAAGGAGGGCACAGAGAAGGACATGAGAGCAGACACACAGCGAAGAGCTGGGCTACACAGGACACCAGGTCCTGTTCAGAGGATGTTTGCACCCGTAGTCTTAGCTGTAGAGAGGAACTGGGTCTCTGGTCTGGTCTATAGAAATCAAAATCACTTAATACATCAGTGTAGAAGAAAACTGGCCTTTTTTTAGTTATGTGGGCTTAAAATTTCTTAAGAAGAAAAATCTGCACTTTAGAAAGAAGTTTCATACTGGATATTGCAGCTAGCGCCTGTAGGTATAATCTGGGCTGAGAATTTTCTTCTGGAGCCTTTTCATGGCCCTTGATGCTCTGGAGTACTAATTTCAATGAAAAATGAGCATCACATTCTTTATAGTAGTACTGGAAATCTCAGGCACACACCAGGGTGTGCTTAACTGGTAGAAATTAATCCAGCAGAGCTGTCTGCTTTTAACCCCTCTATAATTCCATGGCTAGTTTCTTTTTTTTTTTTTTTTAATTTAAGACTAGCGAGTTTTAGCCTGCTCGATTTCCCTTTGCTGTATGCAACGTGCATGTTAATTTGGGATCGACTTTGCTCCTGGACTGTAAACATATGTATGTGTGAACTCTAACAACAAGGCATCAAAGTAATGCAATAAATTACAAGGGTAACTTTAGTGTCAGGCAAACGCATGCTTATAGGTAGAAAACCCCTATATATATTCCAAGTGCTTTGCTCTGGTCGTTGATACTACTGAAGAGGAATTACAAATTTTAGTCTCTAATGAAAGAAAAACAGCTGGTAAATCAAAAGGCGATATTAGTTCTTACAGATTCTTTTTCTTATCCTGCACAGAATTGCACTCCAAGCAAAACCAGAACAGTTCTGAAGCAAAAACTGTTAATGAAAGGGTTTGTATGGTTGAGTAATTGATTAAAGCATTAACAGCTGCATTAGCTGCATGTCTCCTGTAGGTCTCTCCCCAGTTTTGATAGTCACTGTTTACCTTCATACTACTGGAAATAAAGGTTGATACTGGTGGTAGGAGTCACAGGCCCTGCCTAAGCATTGCCTGGGGTTGTGTGCTACAGCCCTGCTGCTTCCAGAAGCTGAAAGGTCTCAGCGCGTTTCTATTTGACAAGTAGAGTTTGGCATTTCACTTTTAGAGGGTAATTTTTTTGGTGAACATGTTTCATTTTCCGTAATAAAGTGTTGGGCTACATTCCTGCTATACTTTATCATCTTTTCTGTGTTTTCACTTTGTTTAGATTACAAAAAAAAAAAGAAAATAAAAAGGATGCAGGTATTTTTAAAAGCCTGCTGTGTTATTTGTTATGGTATTATTTATGATCAGTGCAGTCAGCTCTTTGCAGCTGCTGAGTCTTAATACATATTTTAGACTGTCAGCTCCAATCGGGGTTTCAGTGTGGTATAACATTATTACCACTAGATGGCTCTTACTTTCACAGTAAATAGGAATTTGCTTAAATTACCGTAATCTACTCAACAGGTTGGGTCTTTTTTTCTGAAGTGAAAAGACAGTAGGGCTTTGAAACATCTGTGTGGGAATCTACTGGCTCCCTAAATGTAACTTCTTCTATTTTGACATTTTACTACTGCTCATAAGCCTTGAAAGCATAGCTCTTTCAGCAAACTCATTCTGAATTTTCTTGAATTAATGTTGAAATACCATGTCAGTAAAGCAGCTGATGAAGATGAAAGATTTTAAAATTTTTCTGTATTTGCTTTTTAGCAACGTTTTAATTAAAATTTTTATTTAATGAAAACTTACTACTAAAGCAGAGGGCATGTGGTAGCCCAAAGTTCATTCTTGCTAGTGAACTCATTTCTTACTTTATTCAGCAAAACTTCAGTTCATCGTGGCAGTTTTTGAAAGTTTAAATAACTGTGATTCTGTTAACTTTACCACACACTACCTATTCTCTTAGTGGCCACAAGGAGTCACATAAAAAGAAAACAGATTAGAAACTGCCTCCATGAATTGTAAATGGATTTTTTCTGTTGTTGCTGCTGTTCTGGAGTTGCCAGAATTCTGTCCATAAAAAGACAGCCTAACCAAAGCTGCTAAAGGCATCTGCATGCTAAGGTTTTGGTATTGTTCTTCTCTGTGCTGGTGAAACTGAATTCAGCCCTGAAATAACTACCAGAACCTGAAAATAGATCCAGGCTTCCATTTAATAAAATATATAGTTTTTTGAAAGCTTTAAGCTTCTGACATTGCAGTAGTGTCCAGATAAGTTGTAACTGTCTTTCTACTGCAAAGACAACAGGCTTATTAGAAAGGTATTAAATCTGGAGGGATTCTGGAATTACAAACCTATGGAGTGCTACATATAGTAATGCTTTGGTCAGTGAGTATCTGTAGAATCCAATTATTCCTAGAAATGATCTCCTCCTGTCTTGAACTCTGTAGCCCTTTAAAAATAGATTTAATGATGCTCTGAACTGTGGTTTGCTTGAAACATTGCAAAAATCGTCGGGAATTATGTTTGTATGCTCAGATGCAAGACTTGCCTAAGTCACTCCTGTAAACTGCACACGAGCATTCTTTATACCTGCCTTCGCCCAGCGCTTATTCTAGAGAGTTTTTAGTTCCCTACATTTGGCTCTGAAAAGCAGTTGGTGTGCATGCACAAACCAACACCTCCACCCAGCATTTCATTAGAGTATGAAAATAAGTCTGCAGACAATTTGCAACATCTTGGATTTTCTTATTACTCCTGATCACTGGGAGGCTATTGCTACTGTCGTTATTTCCAAAACGTTAATACTTCTGAAGCTGTATCAATCTGGAAAAGATTATCTGCTTGGTTTTGGTTTCGCACATACATTATTAGTTCAATCTTACCAGGCTCAATATCCAGGGAATAGCTGTCAATCTCCAAATTGAGGTGTTGGGCTGCAGCATCACAGAAATCTTCCAAAACGCAGTGTACTGCTTCCGTGATATTGTACGGCACTGTCCTGGCAAATTTCATTTTGCTATTCACGATCACACTTCCGTTCCTGAAGTTAAGTATTTCCAGTTGCTTGAAGCCTGTAAGGTTGGACTGAAGGTATGGAAGTAGCTGCAAAACAGAAATTTGCCTTTATTTTAACTTACTGTCAATGTCTGCCTGCTATTAACTTCTTATAGTCACTTTTCATTATTGAGTACATGCACCACACACTTATTTCTCTAAATTTAATACAATTGTTAAACTCCACCACCAAATTTACTGTTCAGTTTAGCACTATCTTCTGGATTTTCGCATCTTTCTCAATAATGCATTGCGACGGATGGGCAGCAATTTCCCCTGTAATGAAATGCACGGCAATTGGGGAGTTTATTCATCTGGAAGAGAAAAAAAAATCACCTCGCTCAAAAGCCAACTTTAATTATTTTCAAATGTTCAATCCAGGCAGGTTAGGGCATAGCATAATAGGCATGTTACTGAGCTGACCTGCTGCCCTATTGTACCCGTAGAGAAAATCCATATCTAATCACATTCGTCCTGCTAATCTATGATATATTTTAAAAGGCCTATTTTTAAATCCAGCATGTAGACATAAGCCTTAGATTTAATCAGCCCTGCTGTACTGTTGACATGAATCTAAGAAAAAGCCAAATAAATTACATGTCAGGCATATATCTGGAGTCTCTTGAACAAGCAAAAACTTTCATTACTGACTTCATAAAGTCTTTCTTCGTACCCTGAGAGCATCCCAGGCTTATTGGTCCTTTAAAAATACAGCTTATCAGACTGAATTGTGGTAGGGTCTGATATTGTTAAAATATTGAGCTCTTCAGTGTATTTCTTTAAACTGTGCCCAACTATTACATACGTTGTTCAAGTTGATATTCACCCACCAATTGCATGAACTGTTGTTCTAGTGCTTTGTATTCTGGCGAGCTCCTGTTGAAGAGGTCATCAGAAAAGTGCATGTTGGTTACCCTCAGGCTGAAGAAAACCACTAGCTCCTTGCCTTTCGCTGCAGTTGTCATGGAGCTGGTGGTTACATACTTCAGCGTAGGAGCTGGGGTGGCTTCTGCAGGCTCAGTTGTCAGCACTGAGATATAACCGCTGCCATGCTCTGCTTCGTCCAGTGCCTCTGTGCTCATCACACCGACGTAATCTAACTCGCCAGCAATATCCTTCACTCCTGTCCCGGTGCCATCGGGGGGAACGCTCTCTGGTGTGGGTACCGAGGAGTCTGGTACTTCGAGAGACTGTTCGATGACCTGAGAGTGGCTGTAGGATGGGCTGGTTGCTGCAGGCAGTGGTGCTGTTTGGGCTGATGGTAGCATGTCTGTAATAACATCTTCAAGCTGCACGGTAGAGAGATCACTTGAACCAATAAAGAAAGGCAATGTTTTGTAACTGCTGGTTGTAACTAAAATGTCATCGCCTGATGATTCCGGTTCATCCATGAACTTAACTGCTGCAGAAAAACAGGGGAAAAACAAATAGCTATTTTGAAAAGCAAGCATAACAAACATCAAGCATGGAAATAGCAGGTGTATTGTATTTCCACTGAAGCATTTTTAAAAACAAGATTTAACACTATGTAAACATGAAAATGTTATTTCCATCACCAAGGAAGGACTACTGGAGTAAAACACCTCATCCACATGTTTGAGTGATGAGATTTCTGTGGGTGCTGTGTTTAAATAATAATTATACTTGGTAAATATTTCCCAAGCCAATCCAAACCGCGTTCTTGTTTTGAAGGTACGTAATCACACTGTCAGTTTATATTGACTGAAGGAGTAGATTGCAGCTTTGAGCTGTCTGCTCAGATCAGTTGCATGCCAGAGTCATTCTGTTCCCCTCTGCAAGAGGTCAAAGCTTTGATTTGCTAGTATTCATAAAATGTGGTTAAGAAAAACAGTACAGCCTCTTCAGATGCAAACTGTGTCAATTTACCTAAAGGACAATAGCACCAGTGAAAACAACTTCAAACCTTAAGAAACCATCTGCTGCACCTGAAGTAGCCATCTGATCCAGATGCTGAACTTCTATAAGGTCCCCACTGGGGCTTGGCGTGGATCTAGGATGTGTGATAGCTGTGGCTGAAGTCCAGATCTACAGCACGATGACTGAGACTCTTTGAATTCGGCTTGCAGCTACCCAGCCACAATGAATTGGCAGAAACAACAGCTTCCAAGCAGCAGCCATCTACCCAAGATGGCAACTTTGTCCTTTTCCAGTGATACACATATGTGGGCTCTTCACACAGGACTTTTAGCAGCCCCCTACAGGCAAAATAACTTATCAGCTGATAGGAAAGAAGTTTTTTTCCGGTTGATGAACTCTTCCATTTTGTATGTACTAATTTCTTCCCAGTGGCCAATGAAAGCACTAGGGCAGAGCAAACTTCTGCATTAGGAATAACCCCACTGAAGGAGGTGGCAACGATCCTGTCCATGGCATAAGAGTTGCCCGTGGATGTTCTTTGTGTCCCTTTGCATTTCTTTGCTTCTAAATGAATGAGGTCCAATCATCTGCTTATTGTATTGCTGTTTCCAGGAACAAATGTATATTTTAAACAAAGAAAAGCTTAATACGAGATAGCTCTCTGTTTTCCTGACACTGTTAATTTAACAGCACATACTAGCGCTTTGATTCCTCCCTGCAGATACAGTGCCTTGGTGGCATAATGTGGATTTTTTTCTATATAGCCATATATAGCCCCATTCTGCTGAGCTGACTGCATTTCTCAAATCAGCAAAGAATTGCTCTAAGGCACTCTGTGTGGTTTTACTAGAATTAGATGCTTGAAAAAATTTTTCTCCCATATGGTTACCACTTGGTATAAACTTATGTTAAGAGCTGCTACATATATATTTTTTCTCCTTTATCATTTGTTTCATTATGTATGTTGCAGTATATGTATGGTGGTGTAAAAAGATAAAACACATGTTAATGAAATAATATAAAATAATAAATAGTATAATATAGGAACATATACAAAATTAATATATGTAAACAATAAATAGTATTAATAGATACTTTGCCATCTGGACGGACCTGGACAAGCTTGAGAAGTGGGTCTCATGAGGTTCAACAAGGTCAAGTGCAAGGTCTTACACCTGGGCCAGGGCAACCCCCAGTATCTATATAGGCTGGGGGATGAAGCGGTTTAGAGCAGCCTTGCAGAGAGAAACTTGGGGATACCGGTGGATGAAAAGCTGGACATGAGCCGACAATGTGCACTCACAGCCCAGAAGGCCAGCTGTATCCTGAGCTGTGTTGAAGCGTGGCCAGCAGGCTGAGGGAGGTGATTCTGCCCCTCTACTGCGCTCTGGTGAGACCCCACCTGCAGCATTGTGTCCAGCTCTGGAGCCCTCAGCACAGGAAAGACATGGACCTGTTGGAGCGGGTCCAGAGAAGGGCCACAAAAATGATCAGGGGGCTGGAGCAGCTCCCCTATGAAGACAGGCTGAGAGAGTTGGGGTTGTTCAGCCTGGAGAAGAAAAGGCTCCGGGGAGACCTTATTGCAGTCTTTCAGTACTTAAAGGGAGCTTATAAGAAAGATGGGGACAGACTTTTTAGTAGGGCCTGCTGTGACAGGACAAGGGGCAATGGTTTTAAACTAAAAGAGGGCAGATTCAGAGTAGATGTAAGGAACAAATTTTTTACTATAAGGGTAGTGAAACGATGGCACAGGTTACCCCAAGAGGTGGTAGATGCCCCATCCCTGGAAACATTCAGTTTGGACAGGTCTCTGAGCAACCTGATCTAGTTAAAGATGTCCCCGCTCATTGCGGGGGGAGGGTTTGACTAGACAACCTTTAAGGGTCCCTTCCAACCTAAACTATTCTATGATTCTATGAACAGTAATAAAATAACTAAAACATAATAGACTGAGCAGTGGTTAAACTATTGGAGTAGGTTGTAAAAGAGCTAGATTTACTTTTTGGTTCCTCTTCTAACTCCTCAGGACTCTTGAGAACATGCCTTTGTGGTGTATTGGTCTCACTTCTAGAAGGCATTTAAAAATGAGATGCATCCTCAAAACTGGTCATCTTTGTTCCCTTTTTAGTCAATAGAGAGACATTTATCTCACATTAAAAAAACCCACCCAAACATATGCTGGATCTTCTGAAATGTCTGTATCTTTCTGTTAACTTCAGAATATACACAACAAATTTATGTAAGATGCCTGATTTTCCCCGTCGTTAGAAGTTAAAGTCCCCTCTAATTTCTGTTATCTAAATCAATCTCTGCAACTCCTTGTATCATTTTTGAGGTTCACTGATTTCTCTGGGGTGCCCAAGTATTAGAGTGATAAGGACTATTGCAGTTTTTTGAAAAAGGGAAACAACTTTCCGTTGTGGTGTAGTTTGGTACTACCAGCAGGGCGGTGTGGTTCTGGCTCTGGTGAAAGGTCAGTGAGTTTTACTCTGGAATACCAGTAACATGGTGTTACTGGAGTGTTCCTCCTCTCAGGAGAGGAAACTTAGAAACTCTCAGTTCTAAGGTTTTCCATTTGTTGCAAGTGTTTTGTGTGCCTTGGCTAAGGCAAGAACTAGGGGGTCTTTGTCTGTTCTGCGGGTAGTGAACTTCTAGAAACAATTTCCCCAAATAACCTGGATATTCTGAAGCAGAACTCCTCAGATAAACGAGCCTGGAAGGATCATTACTGCATGTGCTTCTGTTTATGCAGTTACTAGTAAATAATCAGTACTACATCAGTAGCTATTGCAAATGTTGTTCCGTTACCAATAACCCCATCTGAAAGCACAATGTATTTTAGGACTGTTTTTAACAGGTATTGAGTAACAGAAACTAACATTGTGTTTCGGTAAGGTGCTGGGGAATATCAGGAATATCTTGCTAGAGCAAAGTTCATCACCGCAGCAGCACATGTTCTCATAACTACACACAAAAAAGCGTTCTAGAAACAAGACGGGGACTACTCTGACAGGGTAGTCAGGGAAAGGACACTCCCACATTTGCTGCTTTCTGGATGTGCAAAATATTGCAAGTTGTAAGGCAAATGCCTGCAAGCTGCTCCCCCTCTTTTGAAGACCAGGTTATTAGCTACTGTTACATTTTCTTGCAGGATTCCCCTGTTATCTTGCAGCAGAAAGCAGAGCAGTCAGCCAAGATGCTTCTTCCAAACACTTCCCAAACTGGCCTGGACAGCTGCTGCTGATGGACATTTTGTTATGCTTCGGCACACGGGAACAAATCAGTATGAGCTGGGTGCTGCCACGGTTTTCCAGAGATCAGGTTTTAGGGGAGGCAACTGTAAAGCAGTGGCATGCCACAGGGGGAGCCTATTTTGCCCTAAACACTAGCTGGCTGATGGTAAATTACTAAAGATCACTCATCTCTGTCAGTATTTACTACCCCTTTCCCATATTGGACAAGGCAAATTTTAATGGTTAATTTTGTTGCCTTCATCTGCATGCGTGAAAACATTTTTGTCCAAGTGCCTCATTTTAACTGGCAGAATATTTGGAAGCCAGAATGATTTAGTTGATAAAAAATATCACTTGATAAGAGACATATATTTCACCTATTTTGGGTTTCATATTTACGTTTGGGTTCTAATCCCATATTTATCGGCAGTGAAACACTGAAATCAATGGAACCAACCTGGTAGCATAAAACCTGAGCAAGTGAGGTCAGGATGTTTGGATTTGCCCCGAGGATCAGGAGCGCCCAGTCCTATGGCCCTTAGGGGAAAAGCATTCTGCCAGGTTATGAAATAGTTCCTTACCTTTCACAAGATGAGCTCCTCCCACCTCCCTCCCAGATCCCGTGTCTGCTCATGACTGAAGTGCACAAAATAACAAGCGAGCTTAAAGTGCAGGTGATTGTGGAAAAGACTCTGAAGTACACTGCTAATATGCTAACATGAAGCATCTGTGTTGGACGGGATCCAGAAAAACCCTAAGTGCTGCATTCTCCTTTACTGCGAGGCCAGACTGCGGTGATCTGGAAGCACAACAGGACTACAAAGTGAGTGCAGCAAATTGCCCTTTAAACTAGCGCAGGTGTGCAGTCTCCTTTTATTTGTTGTGATGTGTAATTTGCACTACTGAAAGTATAACACAAGAGCTACAGTCCTAGTGCCTCTAGTCCTAGAGAGTAGCCAAAAATTAATAGCAAAGCGCGCTGTGGACCCTGGGGTTGTGCAAGCCGCATGGTACACCAAACGCTGCACCACAGCTTGATGCCCTAATACTTCATTGAGAACTTGAGGTGCTTTTCTCTTGCCATGGCCTCGTGTTTCTTGTGTAATCAAGGATATGGACAGATTAGGAAAACAAAGCCTAGTGATGTTCTCTGTTTACAAAGCTCTTGCTGTTACTTGTTACGCTGATAAGGAGTGAGAGTCACTTGTTAGCTAAGGGAACTCAGGGCAGATTTCTTAGCATTAGTGCTTGGGGCATTAATGCAGGATGATCTACTGATAGGATGAACCTCCAGCTCCACAGATCAACCTTCTCTCAGCATGACAACATACACCTGAACATGTGATCGTGATGGCATTTCTTAGGTAGATTACATTTTAGAAAGAGGTAACTAGAGGAGAAAGAAGTACTGAAATGGCTTTGAAATTGCAGCAAGATTAAAGCAGAATAACCATATATATATTATACATTTGGCATATAGCTCTGTGTGTGTATATATAATCTATACATAGATTATAGAGGTCTTCTGGCATCCTTTTATTACAAGCAAAGTAACTTAAAAGGCCTTGAGGGCGCATCAAGATGATCCCTATACATGTATCACTTGTTTTCATAAGATGCCAATTCTTATCAGTCACTGTCTCTCCAGCTGAGTTAGACAGTGGCTGACCACAGACATAGTGTTAGTCCCTTGCAATGTGAAAGCGAAGGGATTCACCTAAAAGGCTGCTGAGCACTTGGTGGAGCAAAACACCAGGGGTTACTGACCCCTTCTCTTGGTTGCACTTTGTCTAATGTGTGTCACACTCCTGCTGCAAGGCTTCCCTACACAAGTGACATATTCCAGTCAGCAGCAAACTGATTTGCAACTGGTTTTGCTGAACCATTCCATGTCTACATGAGACTTTGATAAAAATCAGTCCAAAGGAGTTAAAAAATATGGATAAAACAAAGAAGATCTAGACATTGGGAGTGAAAGAAACTCCTTTGCATAATGGTATTCAGTCTGGATATAAGAAAGAATTTTTTTTACAATGAGGGTGGTGAAACACTGGCACAGGTTGCCCGAGAGGTGGTAGATGCCCCATCCCTGGAAACATTCAAGGTCAGGCTGGACCTGGCTCTGAGCAACCTGATCTAGCTGAAGATGTGTCTGCTCACCACAGGGGGCTTGGACTAGACGGCCTTTAATGTTCCTTCCAACTCAAACTGTTCTATGTTTCTATGATTCTATATGCACATATATATACATATTTAATTTTGAAACTGAACACAAAATACACTTAAACTGGTTCATTGTAAAGCAATTATTTGTAAAACTTCACCCAGTTTGCCTTGTAGATTAGTTTTTTACAGTAGAGGGCTAAAGAAAACACAGGCAATTATTTTTTTGAAACCTCTAAAAGTACAAACACTGAATATTTAGGCATTCTTCACCTCAGCATATTTCATTTCAGCATACAGTTTGGTCTACAACATTATCATTCAGGTGTAGGGAACCACAGAAAGCACAAAATAAGATGCTGAAATCAAATATATCCCCAGAGTAACCATATGCAATATTAAACAATGGCACGGAATTAAAAATGGCTGTCAGCAATAAAAAATCTCAGCTCTAACTCTCAGCCACCACTTACCGTCCCACAAAGACGTTCACGGAACTCTCCAGATGTTTTTTTGTATTACATGGACAAGGCAGGACAATATTGTACTGAGGAGAGTTTTATATCTAAAATTAAACTGTTGTTGGCAGAGATGTGTAAATGCTAAATTAAGAGGCAATTTCCTGGGTGCATTGCTATATTAAATCTTTGTAAAAAGAGTGCTGCATGCAGGCATTTATTCCCAGCTGAGGAGTAAAATACATAGGTTTGACTTATCAGAAAAAATCAGCTGCCATTTTAACAACTTTATTTTAGGTATCTAATTAGTTGGTCTTCTTATATTTTTTAAAGTGAGGAAAACCCTCCTAATTGACCATGAATAAGGAATTATTGTTTGGGAAAGGTCAAATTGTCATGAGACATTTTTCTAGTGGGTTTGCATTAGTAAGCAGGCCCAGAAGGTTATACATTAAGAGGTCCTGACATTTCATTTCATTCATGAGCTTAATAAGCACTGGCATTTCCTATTGGCAATAGACAAATTTTCCAAGTCCACTGACAGATATTGTTCTGTATATGAAAGTTACAGTATTACAATGTATATATTTGTACACACGTTGGCTGAAGAAAATAACTAACAAAGGAAAAATTGTGCAATTAAAAGATTGGTCCGTAATGCAGGATAAGAATCTCCTGATGGGCAACTCTGCTGGTATAAATACCAGATGAACTGGTACAGCAAACAGCTGGATTCAAATTTACATATTTTTTGGTGCCTGAAATGCCACAAAATCCCTGGATGCAGGACTGTTGCGTACAAACAGATAAAGTGCAGATTTTGTGTTTGAGGTCTTTCATTTTTAACTAAGGCACAAGTAATATGAGGATCAAAAGAATTAAGAGAAGAGGGACATTAACCTAACGTGTCACAGCAAATAATTACTGATTAAATTTGTCTTTTTAACTGTAAAGCCAAGCCAGAAAAGCCAGAATGATCTATGGCTGTCGTTCTGTTTGTCTAGATGAACTCTCCAGAAGCCAGGTTCAGTGTCCACTGAAACCAACAGAACTCCTTCTCCTCTGACTCCAGTGAATCTCAGTTCACTGGGAGTGAACCCCATCTCTTCTCCATCTCCAGTTCTAAAAATTCTTTCTCTCTTGACTTTTTTTCTCAGCATCCTCACTGAAACTTTTTGAGTAATCTAATTTTTCACAGAACAGTCTGATAGCTGCAGCTCTAGCTCTGCTACTATGTGGTGCTCTGTTTAACCTATATAAGAAGCCTTCAGTTTATTCTGAAAATTTTCATACCTTGCAGCTGTGCTTCATAATCATGCTTTTACCACCAAAGATGCAAATAAATGTCATTCTGACATGATGTCACAAGAGGAGTATTTTCTAGCCTAATAAAATACTAATTAGTAATGATAAGCTCATAATAATGTTATCCTCAGAACAATTCAGTTCTACATGACACTCTGAAAACTAAGAGGGTAATACCATATTTGCAAAATCAAGACCTGAAAGCTAAAATACTGCGGAATTCAGGGTGTTGAGCACTACAGCTTACTAACCTTTCCTATGTCCATTATGAAAGCATCTTCTAAAGGTGCTGCTTTAGCTGGGCTCCACACACTGGCATCAAGGCCCACCTTCTGTTGACAACTGGACAGCCAGCTGAACATGAGCCAGCAGTGTGCTCAGGCAGCCAAGAAGGCCAATGGCATCCTGGCTTGTATCAGGAACAGTGTGGCCAGCAGGAGCAGGGAAGCAATCGTGGCCCTGTACTCGGCACTGGTGAGGCCGCACCTCGAGTACTGTGTGCAGTTTTGGGCCCCTCACTACAAGAAGGACATTGAGGTGCTGGAGCATGTCCAGAGAAGGGCAATGAAGCTGGTGAAGGGTCTAGAGAGCAAGTCTTATGAGGAGCGGCTGAGGGAACTGGGGGTGTTTAGCCTGGAGAAGGGGAGGCTGAGGGGAGACCTTATCGCTCTCTATACAACTACCTGAAAGGAGGTTGTAGCGAGGTGGGGGTCCGCCTCTTCTCCCAAGTAACAAGTGATAGGACGAGAGGAAATGGCCTCAAGCTGCACCAGGGGAAGTTTAGGTTGGATATTAGGAAAAACACCTTTACTGAAAGGGTTGTCAGGCATCGGAACAGGCTGCCCAGGGAGGTGGTTGAGTCTCCAGCCCTGGAGGTATTTAGAAGAAGGGTAGATGTGGTGCTTGAGGATATGGTTTAGTGGTGGACTTGGCAGTGATAGGTTAACATTGGACTCGATGATCTTAAGGGTCTTTTCCAACCTTAACTATTCTATGATTCAATGAACCCTGTTTTACTGACTTTCATGCTTAGCTGAGTAATTTGACCAGGACAACACTGTGTTTGATTTGGGAAGTTTGCTCCCAAACAGAGTTATGACATCACCCTCATCTGACTTCGGCTCTTTACCATGATTCCTTTTTACGGAGGTGAGTAGTATTATTTAGTTCTGCAATGACTGAAGAAATAAAAAAAGCCAAAGAATTATTCACTTGTTCCTCAAAGATGTGTAAAGATTTAAAGTAAATCATTAAGATCAAAGCAAAGCCCTGACTACTTTTAGTTCCCTGCAACTTTTCCCTCAGTGCAGCTAATTCTGCCTGAGAGAAGCAGAATGACGCAGCTCACAACAGCCTGAGTGCCCATAAACTCTTCACTGATGTAAGTTACTAATTTACTTGAGACAACACTGATGGTCTTACTCAACCCACACAAAGTTTTCAGTACAAAGAAAGAATTCCCTTTATGGAATGTCTGAGGGTTAATATTTTTGTTGATCCCTCTCTCCTTGGGAAATGCAAGCTCCCTTAACCTTCATGGAAGTCAGTCAGTAGCAGAAGGGAGTCACAGCTGCCTTTAGCAATTTCCTGTTTGGTCACTGTTCCTGTAAGAGCCCTCTGAAAGATCAGTTTCTTGTGCGATTACAAATTCATTTTTCCTTTGATTATCATTTTCACACGCATTGGCCAATGCATGGCTGAAAAATAGTAATTCAGCTTGCCATTTTCTGTTTTATTAAGGACTTTATTTACTTCATTAACTATCTGCTAATAGTTTTCTCATTAAAGCTATTTGCATGTTTTTTGAATGAGCCAATTTCTTTAAAGCTTTGAAATAATGCAATAAATATATTCAATATATAATTTTTATTACTTTTTCAGCTTCAAAGTAGTAATTTAAATACAACAGATATAAATACAACAGACAGATACACAATTAACTGGGGAAGCTTACTTTGTAGACCTGTGTCAACTTCATATACTGAGAGACTTGAATGTTAAATTTTAATGACTGTCTCTGGCATTCTCATGTTTCAGCAGTTCTACAGGGTTAAACATTTCAGAAACACATAAGTACTTTGAACAGTACAGGAATAGCTTATGTTTAAAGCATCCCCAAAGCTCTGAATAGCAATGTTTTACTTCATTCTGCATGGAAACTATGCAGTAGAAGTATCTGCGGAAAAGAGACTGGAGAGCAGTCAGTGATAATCTGTTAAACCTGGGCCTGAACCATCATCCCACTACAATCTCTCCACTGACTTCAGGAGCTGCTGCACCTGGTTACAGTGACTGTTCTGCCTCTCTAAGACTCATAAAAGATGCAGAAATATCAATTTTCCTCAGCACTCTTCTGACTACAGCAGAAGAAACGTCAGTATTTCCATATTAATTGCTTTAGGCAGTTAACTATTCACACTCGCAATTAAGGGATTATAAAGTTGGATATTTAGGCAGTATTGTGGCATTTTATAAGAATACTATACAGACAGGTGTATAATTAATACCTTGTACGGACAGTAGGTCAGTGGTAGGTTATTTCCATAACACGACAAGTCACTTCTATCATTTACAGAATGTTTACCTCATCTGCTACCGAGATTGCCAGATAAAATGACATTCTAGTGCTCAAGCACTCTAAAAGTCAGTTTTCTGATTAAAGTCCTCACTAAAGAAATTAATCCAGATTAGAATGCTGTTGTGAATTAGGGGAATTAGTAAGTACATCTACAATGAAAACATGCTAAAAATGCCAGAGGATGCTGTGACTACTATTTATTTTAAGCTATTTTGTATTGAAGTTCTGCACAATTTGCTACCATAGTAAAATAATATTCAAATGTGTCTTAAGTAAGTTACCATGCTAAACTGAGAAGTCTGGACTTGATTGGTATTTACCTCAATAAATTAAAGAGAGAAACAAAACTGAGAAGCAGTGAATTTGCAAATATGAATATGCGTCTACAAATGAATGAAATCAAAGCTGAATAAGAGACACCTCACTTAAAACCACAGCTTCAGGAGGATTCTTATTCCCTTATGACTGTTGTTGACTGGTCTACAATTAAATTTGAAAAATTTATTTCATTAGTTTAAAACAACAAAGCCTGTGTGAAATAACCTAAAGCTTTATAAATACCTGGCAACATGAAGGAGCATCCATCTAAAAGTTGCAAATACTCCTGAATGCTACTGTAATGATTTTGGAATTCCCCAAATGGAGAACCTGGAATACTATTTTTGATTTATTTTGCTTCAGAATTATTAGAAACAAAATGTGACAGGTTGCAATACCTATCTTTCAGAATTGAGACTACCCTTCAAATCCCTGCCCACTTTCTCTATTTTTCTCAACTCTGCGATAGGAAAAAACCAAAGAACGAATTTTTGTAGGTAATGGTACAATCAGGCAGTTTTGTAGTATTGAAGTTTATTAGTTTGCAAAATGATAAAAACAAAATAGAAGTCACATGATATAAATTCAAGTAATGTGTAGACCCAAGGACCTAAAAACAGAAAAGACAAACATGAAATTAGAAAGTTAATACCTATGACTCTCTTAAAATCTTGTCATCAGATGAGCACTTTAAGACTTGCCAAGAAAAATGAAAACACTGAATACACATTTTTTTCTATAGTCTATAGTCACTTGTATGTGAAAACCATGGAATCAATGGAATGAAAGTCATGGAATGAGAAGTATTTTATTCTTCTAAAGTGTCGTGCTTTTGATGTAGGTAATTTGATTTTTCTTATATTTTTGAAATGGAACAAGTGACTGTGAGAGAGACATGGAAGGCGTTATTTAACTGGGAAGATCCTGCTGGTGTTACGCTATGATGCACTATAAGAATACATTTCAATTTTAGCAATACTGATAATGATGTTGGACCTTAGCGCTGACTTGGCTTGTTAAATCCATCCATCGTGGTTGCATTCTGAATCTGAGCAATTCCTCACAGCCACACCACTGTTGTTAGGGAGCAGGCGGGTTAAACGTTAAAACCAGCAATAACTACACGGTACAATAAAATAGATCCATACAGCCTTTAAGCGTATGTTTGCTTTGAAATTCCCTAAAAGACGTTCATATAACACTGGGGTGCTGAATTCCTAAGACATGTGCTAGTTTTTTTTTTAAAGAAGACATTTAAATAAATATTTGGGATTGTTCTCACATAAAACATTTGGAAAAAGATACATGGATTGCATTTAACTTTTTTTAACTGTTGTTGGGTTGCAGTGATAATACAAAGATGAAATATTATTTGTTATGGTAACAAAAAGAAAGAGTCACTGATCATAGAATTCACTAATATAAACAGAAATTAAAACAAGGAAAAAATAACTAGTTAGCTGTCTGTACACTACCCTGCTCCCTCCACATGAAAGAAATATTAGGTATAACTGGTACTAACCTTACAATAGTTTAAAAGGAAATTGCCAATAAAACAGGAAAAAACGGATAGTAATAGACAAAAACCTGATACTTTGCCATTAGTTGTTCCCAACAGAGGAAGATTTTTTTTTTTTTGTAACTGCACCCAATACTGAGTGTATTCTTTTCTGCCCTGCCATGTATCGCCAGCAAATCTGCCTGTCCTGATGCTTTCAGGCGAGCATTCTCCTCAAGCCACGCTACTTTTTCCTTTATTGGAGTTTTGTAGTGCCACGTAGGCATATTCTGAAGTTGTTCAAGAACTGTTCAGCATAATTTTGATTTATATTGTTTCACTTTAGAGTAGCAGTTAATGCCCACTTCTGAAATAAGGATTAAAATATTTAATAGGGATGAGAATGGAATTTATCTTAATGATCTAAGACAAGTTTAGACAGTCTTCAGCCACTGCTCTAGGCTATGTATACATTTAGGGGAAAGGATCAAAATGTATTACTCCTGCAGTATTTTTCCAACCTCTTTCCCCCTGACCTCTAGAAAAATAAATCAAAACAATAGCAAGTTTTACTGAAAGCTGTTGCTTAGGAATTTAAATCCTCAGATATGAAGATGTCATTCATGAATAATACTTCTTGTTTTCTCAGTCATCCCCTAGCAGGTTTTCCTATGCCAACAATTCCCTCCTCTCCCTCTGACTGAAAACTGATCATTCCAAACTGCATGGCAATAAACATGGTTATTAAAGGAATATTTGGCCATATATAAATTTTGACTGTAAACTCAGTTATCTGTTTTTGGCACTACTATTATACAAGCATTGTATTCTACAATACTTTAATTAAAAAAATCCACCAACTAGAGGCATATAAAAAAGAAACCTAAACATGTAAATGGAATAAAATGAACAACAAACTAATTTGTTTCCTTGGTTTAATCATGTTCTTATGGATGCACATAACGATCTTACCGTTCTACAGAATGAAAGTGAAACTTCTGCCTCCCTCTAACTTACACCTGGCTTGAAACTGTGTTTAGCCCTTTCCTCTACATACCTTTCTATAAAGTTGCATTGAGAAAGCAACATTAAGAATGTATTGGAAAAAATGCTGTTATTTTCAATGAGAAGTCAGAACACTTTTTTATTTCTTTTTTTTTTTTTTTAACTGCAACGTGCAAATATATGAGATTTAACCATTTAACCTGGCAGGAATTTTGCACAGTCTAGATTTTTCACAAATACAAACCCCATTAAATTTAGTATAAACGTTATTGAAAATTTGCCTTTATTTAAGATATTTATGTCTTTTTTGTCTCTTAGCTTTAAATACTATGGCATCTTTGAAATTGAAGAACTCACAGTTTAAATTGATTTTTCCATCAGTGCCATCTATGTGAGGCATCTCAGGCACAGCTGAGAGAATCAAAGTTGGAAGGCCAGACCCTCTCTATAGCTACGACACAGAGGTATAAAACTCCATCCAGAGGTGTCATTCAGAGCATACAACTTGCCTGTAACTGTCTAGAGCAGGTAGCACGAGTTATCCCCTAACAAAAAATTCGTTATTGGTGCTGCCAGTTTGCACCTCACTTTGTGTAGAAGGGCATGCAGGAAGGGTGCTGAAGTTCTGCCAGCTCGACCAGGGAGCAATGGTATCCACCTGGCAGAAAGCCATGGCCTCTGCTCTGGGCCCACCATGACTGACACAGCTTCCCAGACAGAGCTCTGGTGGGAACACACTGCCGCCCAGGTGTCTGGATGCTCTCACACCAGTACCGGACGGCAGCAGTGAGCACACCTGTGGAAGGTGTGCCCAGGTAGGGGAACTCCTCTGCTTAGTGACAGAGCTCCAGGAGGAGGTGAGTAGGTTGAGGAGTATCAGGGGGTGTGAAAGAGAGAGAGACTACTGGTATGGCACCCTACCTTCCCTGAGATAGGCCCAGCAGGCAGACAGGACATGTGATATGAAGGCCTCCCTATCCTCTCTCCAGCTGGCTGAACACAGTGACTTAATGGATAGGGGGCAGTGGCGACAAGTTCCTGCCCGGCACAGCAGGCGCATCCCTCTGTGACTACCCCATCCTCCCAGGTGCCCTTGCGTAATGGGTATGAGGCTCTGCAAGTGGAACCGAGCAATAACAAGGATGATGGTTCACTGAGCTCGGAGGTGTCGCTGAGGTTAAGTCAGCCTATGCCCTGCGTCAAAACTGCTTCCATAAAAGAAAAAAGACAGGTCACTGATGTAGAAGACTCCCTTCTGAAAGGAACAGAAAGATCAATATGCAGACCAGACTCACTTAGAATGGAATTCTGCTGCCTCCCTGGGGACCAGGTTAAAGATATGAAGAAAAAACTTCCTACTCTGGTACAGCCCTCAGATTACTATCCATTACTGATTTTTCAGGTAGGCAGTGATAAAATTGCAACAAGAAGTCTGAAGACAATTAAGAGTGACTTCAGGGCCTAGTCCATCTAGAACTTAGTCTGGCTACTGCCACAAAAGACAAAAATGTTTCTAGAAATACATTAGCAACAAAAGGAGGGCTGAGGAGAACCTCCATCCTTCATTGGATGTGGGGGGAAACATAGTGAGAAAGGCTGAGGAAAAGGCTGAGGTACTGAATGCCTTCTTTGCCTCAGTCTTTAATAGTTAGACCAGTTGTTCTCCAGGTACCCAGGCCCCTGAGCTGGAAGACAGGGACAGGGAGTAGAATGAACTCCCATAATGCAAGGGGAAATGGTTAGTGACCTGCTACACCACCTGGACACTCACAAGTCTATGGGGCCAGATGGGATCCACCTGAGAGTACTGAGGCAGCTGGCAGAGGAGCTTGCCAAACTACTTTCAATCCTTCATCAGCAGTCCTGGCTAACTGGGGAGGTCCCAGATGACTGGAGGCTTGCTGATGTGATACCCATCTACAAGAAGGGCTGTAAGGGGGTCCAGGGACCTAAAGGCCTGTCAGTCTGACTTCAGTGCCAGGGAAGGTTATGAAGCAGATTGTCTTGAGTGCCATCACATGGCATGTACAGGACAACCAGGAGATCAGGTCCAGTCAGCACAGATTTATGAAAGGCAGGTCCTGCTTGACTAACTGATCTCCTTTTATGACCAGGTGACCTGCATAGTGGATGAGGGAAAGGCTGTGGATGTTGTCTACCTGGACTTTAGTAAAGCCTTTGACACCACTTCCCACAGCATTCTCCTGGAGAAAGTGGCTGCTCATGGCTTAGATGGATGTACTCTTCACTGGGTGAAAATCTGGCTAGGTGGCTGGGCCCAAAGAGTTGTGGTGAATAGAGCTAAATCCAGGTGGCAGATGGCCACAAGTGGTGTTCCCCAGGGCTCAGTATTGGTGCCAGTACTGTTTAATATCTTTAACAATGATCTGGATGAAGGGATTGAGTGCACCCTCAGTAAGTTTGTAGATAACATCAAGTTGGACAGGAGTGTTGATCTGCTTGAGGGAAGGGTCTGCAGAGGGATCTGGACAGGCTGGATTGATGGGCCAAGGCTAACTGTATGAGTTTCAACAAGGCTAAATGCCGGGTCCTGCACTTGGGTCACAACAACCCCATGCAATGCTACAGGCTTGGGGAAGAGTGGCTGCAAAGCTGCCCAGTGGAAAAGGATGTGGTGTTGGTCAACAGCCAGCTCATTATGAGCCAGCAGTGTGCCCAAGTGGCCAAGAAGGCCAATAGCATCCTGGTCTGTATCAGGAGTAGTGTGGCCAGCAGGAGTAGGAAAGTGATTGCCCCTTTGTACTTGGCACTGGTGAGGCCGCACCTTGAATACTTTATTTAGTTTTGGGCCTCTCAGTACAAGAAAGAGGTTGAGTTGCTGCAGCGTGTCCAGAGAAGGGCAATGAAGCTGGTGAAGGGACCATAGAACAAGTCTCTTCCTCCAAGCAAAGAGTGAGAGGACAAGGGGAAATGGCATCAAGTTGTGTCAGGGGAGATTTAGATTGGATTTTTAGCAAAATTTCTTCACCAAAAGGGTTGTCAAGAACTGGAACAGGCTGCCCTGGAAAGTGGTTGGTTCACTATCCCTGGAGGTACTGAAAAGACATGTAGATGTGGTGCTTAGGGACATGGTTTAGTGGTGGACCCGGCAGTGCTGGGTTAATGGTTGGACTTGATGATCTTAAAGATCTTTTCTAACCTAAACAATTCTATGATTCTATGAAAAATTCCAGGCTGAGCTCAAATGGACCTTCTTATGCTGGAAGGATACTGAATCCTCTGCAGAGAGGCTGGTAATAATTTTAGAAAATCAAAACTTTTAGTACCATTTGATCATAACAGCTTATTTCTCAAAACCAGCATTTCTAGCAATACCAAGGATTTTTAATGAGCGAAGGAAATGCATTGTTTAGGGCATGTTAGTCTCAGCCGTGCCACTTCACCTGATATTTGTTCCAACTGGACTATATGACATGTAAACTTCATTAGCTTCATTCATGTATAACCTGGCAAAGGGTAATCTTACACACTCAGCCTAAAAATCTGTATTATTTGTTTGAAAACATTCTTCTTTTTTTTATTACTGCATTGGTCACAGGTTTTAAAATAATTTTATTCAGGACATTAATATGTTATTTTTCAGCTTTAAATATTGTCTCTGCATTCAAGCAGAAAGGTGATCATGGATTGGTTTTAACACAAGATGAGATCTGAGACTGCAATCTACTAAAACCTATATTACATATGTTAAATCTCGCTCATAGTGAAGGGTTACCCACAACCAATGAAAAGCTTAAGTTTTGACTAGTGGACTGATTTTACATCAGCAGTATTATGGTGAATTTGAAGGGAGGGAGATGATTAGTTTGGAGTGAAATAGCATTGAACATGGAAGGGGACAACCATCAGGGGAATCCTAATTATAGGAGAAGTAATAGCATTTTGAAAACAGAGGTGCTGTCAGATAGTTAGCTTTGAGACCCTAAAAGGAATCATGTGAGGTAGATGAGAATTAGCTGCAAAAGCAATGGAGTTTACTAGCAACAGTTGTGACTGTATGAGAGAGAAACCCCAAGTGGGTATGCAGAATATGTGCAGCTGGTGCAGGTGTGCACCTGTGGAAACAATGGGATAGCAATGTGTGCCTGTGTCTGGAGAATAGACTTAAGAGTAAAAAGTATGAATGAATAACTGGCAGAGCACTGAGATATATCCTCATGCTATCTATATAGGTGGAGAATGAGGTGTTACTTTTTTTCATTATACACATAGCTCAGAAGATTTGCCTCTGGATAAGCAAATTTTCTTAGCAGAAATAGAAATTGTTTTCTGTACTTCACACAGTAATTTCAATGAGTCATTGGAGTTACCAATTGCATGTTTCACTTGTTTTGGTTACTGTGCATTTATATTGCATATTTGGGGGGGCATGAATAAGAAGTCATATTTGAATGAAGCAAAGCTTAACATTGAAGTGAAACTGAAGTGATTGGATAACTTAATAACTTAAACAAGTGATGTGTTAAATTGGGAAAATAGGTAGTACTCTTTCATACCTTATTACTTGGATTAGTAATTTCATTTCAGCATTTTTAAGTTTATTTTGAAGACGTGATGCAGGTTGTGTTCTATTCAGGTTGTTCCTGCTGTTCCCAGCATCAGAGACAGCTGAGCAGCAGACTGTCATTAAATATTGGCTATATGCTAATCACATACTCTAATATCTTTAGGACTCTTCAGGATGCTTGTAGTACTCCAAGTATGCAATTTTATCAGAACAGTGAACATACTATGAACTTTTTCTTAAATCTGATGCAACCCAATATGGGCCTGCTGAAACTTTTGCATTCATCTTCATCTTTAATTCACAGATAACTTTTAGGCTAATCAATATCATATGTAATTTTTGAGAAAACAATGTAGCTAGGCCTACCTGTTCACTTCTCCAAGCATCAGACTGAAGCAGCACCTCCATGAAAAGCATTCTTTGCACATCTGAAGTGGTGAGCGACAAGTGAAAGGGCACAGAGAGGAGCTGATGGGGGAGAATGTTGACAAAAGCCTGTCAGTTTATGGTTAAAGAAAATGTAAAAAAACCCAGAGAAAATATGCAAGGAAACAAAGGCGTTCTTACCCTGTATAACTTTTGATGTGAAAATACTGGTGAGCATTCCTGGCACAAAGAATGGGTGAATTCCAATCCTGGCAACTTCCAGAGCAGTTCTTGCAAGAAGTAATGGAGTTTCCTTTTCCATGGCAATGCTGGTTATGCCAAATAGAAAGCTATGCTAAGCACAGATGGTGCTTAGGCAGCTGGGAGTGAAGCAGAGGCAGAAAGAACCCCAAACATCCAGAAAACCAAGTTTTTCTAGAGATTGCTTAGCAATAATAGTGAATACACAGCTGAATTAACTGTTGGGCAAGAGAAATTTAATGAGGTTCTTATCAGTTACACATACAGAGATGTGACCACCACCTACTCCTCATCAGTGTTTTTTTCTCACAGAGAAAATTCTGATACACCCTGCAAAGTTGTCTTCTCTCAGAGTCTTTCTTGGGAGCTTGAGGATGATCCAGGCTGGTGAGATTGAGATGTAGTACAACAGAATACCTGAAGTATTTTACTACTAGCTTTGTTTTGTCCTATGCTTCTGGAATAACTTATCCAGAAGTACGGCTTCCTCCATGATGGTCAGGATTTAGGGATAACCATCTACCTGGATTGTATAATTTGTTAGTAGCTACAATTAAAACAAATACAAATTAAAATTCTTTTTACTGTTTAGGAAGTAAAAGTATATAAGTATTGTTGTTACAGACTTCATTAACTCTTATCTGTTTACAGATTTGTTTGCCTGCTGAAATTTTCTTTGTTTTTTGAAATAACAATCTGTCTAATATGTTACACAAGTGGCTTCCTTTCTGACTGGCCATACTGTTTTAGACAGAGTCACAGGAATGGTGCAAAGAGAGGGTGAAGAAGTTTAACCAAACAGAAGAGATACTGATGGGTTAACTCCAGAGGGGAAAAAAAAATAAGACAGAAGAATGCTAGAGAACACTGAACAGGCATCATCTCAGTAGAAAAAAGCAGGGTTTTTTTGTACTAGTTATAAATGGAAAATGGAAATAGCCTAGATTTTGAAGGTGCTATAGCAAAGAAAAACCTTTTTGAGTAGTCAAAGGTTTAAACCATGATGTCTGATCTGGGCATTTCAGAACTTTTCAGTAAGAGGTCTGGAAATTTGTACCTGGGTTTTTCTCAATTCTATTGGGAAATCTCAAATCAGAATTTGCAATGCAAAGGTTAGGCTTACTTTAAAGACAGCTTAGCATTTTCCTAGTAGTTCTCGGTTACTTCAAGGGGTGGAGTAACTGCCATCACTGTTTGGTCAGCATGGCTGTCTAATCCTCACTGGCCTGCTCTTTATTGCCCAATGGCAGCCTCACTGCCCAGAATGAGCACTGTACTGTCTGAAAGAAGCTTCACAGCTGCTCCTGGCTCATTTGTCCCACTGTCTGCCCAAGCCTGACAAATCCCATCCTGCATGGCTTAAAAGGAGGCCTCTCATCAGGTTGACTCCTTGTCCCTCACCTGTTTTTTACTCTCCTTTCTTCAGATGTTGTACACAGAACTTGGGGTGCATTTGTGTGTGTGAGGCTGAGTCTGATTAGCTTTCTGGGAGCTGTGAAAGAACGTTTTTCTTTTTGCTTTGCTCAGTGACCTCAGGTAGGCACAATTAAAGTAATTTGTGTAGGTTGTAGACATTCAGTGTTCAGGAATCTGTAGTAATGTTCAGTCTGTATTTACACACATGTGATAACGAATGCATTAAAGTCCATCCGTGAAACATACAGCTGATGAGGATGCCTGAAAGAATCTCAGGCTATGTTATTTCTGCTAGCCAGCTCTTCCTTTCATGGTAAAGAAGAGTAAATTTAAAGTTCTAACTATGTGATGAAGAAAATTTGCTCCATCTTCTGGTGGGGAAATGGCTGGAAATTAATGCAGTAGAATTGTAGGCAACTGTTTAAACCCTGACCCTCTGTCCAGCCTTATACAGCACTGGCTGTGTAGTTCCTGCCATTTCGAACCATCAACAGTAAAAGGTTTTGTTTTGTTTTGTTTTGTTTTTTTTAAATAGTATTAAAAATCATGGCTATGAAATGCAGCCAGGCACAAAGTGTGAAAAGGTCTATACCTGCTAGTGAGGAACTGTTTGCCATATTAAAATTAGTATCATCGACAATGTTGACTTTAATAAAACTTCTGTCATAAATCTTGTTAAGTCCTGAATTTCCAGATCAAATTCTATCAGTTCCAATGAAATATGGAACATTTATGGAAATAAAAGAATAGAGGGAATGCTGTACACAGGAATTCTAGGATTGAAAAAGCTATAGAAAGAGAAAGTTTTAAAGAGTATACATTATTTACTCCTTTAAGAGCTCAGTAAATAAGTTTTCAGTATCTCTTTTCTGTTAAGCATGCAATAAGTTTTGTGTACTATAAGATTTTAAACAAATATAACAACTACAGCTTTGTGTCATTGCTAACATGGCATCCTTTCTTTTTAGACAGGGAGCAATAATTTTTCTTCTACTCAGAGGCAGAGATGATGATGGAATTCTTATATTCTGGTACTTGCTTTAGACACAACTTGTGTTCAACAAGGAAGGCAAGATGGTAGGCCTTATTCTGGGGAAGTTGTGTTTTACAGCTCTAGACAGGTAATTCTATATTGCAGATTGACAGGTTCCACCCCAAATGTGCAACAGTGTTTGAGGGGTCAGTACCAGGTGTTTACAGGATCAAACCTGCACTTACAGAAGATCCACACCTCTTTAAGTGGACAATTCCATCTTCTTTGGGCACTGGCAACAATGGCTTTAGGAAGAAGAAAAACCTCTATGTATTTTTTTTACTGAATTTCAAGGTATATGAGAAAAATTTATTGAAGAAATCTGGGTTAGTAAGTGGCGATCTTTCCACTTGTATTACCCTTCCTAAAATTTCCCTTGGTCCTGCTATTCTCCTGATGACATTGAAACTCTTTAAACTATGCAATGTATTGTATCTGAGGATCACTCAGAAACACATAATCTAATCCCCATTTTGATCTGAGGAATTGGAGCCTCTGCGAGAGTCAAATGAACCATGTTCCCATGCTGTTACTGGGGAACAATCAAGCAAGCTTGAACCTTGGGGCCAGAGAGAGGTCCACCTCCTGTATCTCTCCTCCCATCCAGTGAAAAAGAGTCAGGCAGTAACTATAACAAATTGTAATAAACGAATTCTGTACAAGTCCTGATCTGAAGAAAAAGAATGGAACTAGTATCTTCAGCATAAGTGGATCAAATATCCTCTGCTTCTTCTCTTCAGTCATTCGGAACTGTTAGGCTATAAGGTTTTTCAGCTATTTAGCAAATTACAAAATAGATATGTGGTTTTATGTGATTTTTATGACATCAAATCCCTAACCCAATGAGTGAACACAATGAAAAATGCATATGGCTGGTTTTTTTCCCCTGCAAATGTAACACTTTTCCACAGTTATAATGAATGTCATTTAAAGGTATGTTGTACTGTTATTTGAAGGGATGCAGTTATTTGAAAGTATGTTATTTGAAGGTACCAGTAGCACTACAAGACTGCTCAGCATGCATTTGAAAATAATTGTGTTTAACAACTGTCATCATAAACTTTATATTCAGGAATATTTCACAACTGATCCTTATAAGATGTGGTTTTCTAATCTTTAGGTCAGTCTGCTAATCATAAAGTATTTGCCTTTGTCTCACTTCAGAGCTCTGTGTATAAAGGCAAGACTACAGAACAGGAAGTTCTTATTCAGTACATAAACTACTAGGTGCAAAAACATGACCATGGAATATGATATGCTGCTCCCTATCTGGAGCTGATAGGTGGGTGATCCCAAGTGGTGCCTTTTATATTCTTTACTCTTTAAAATATTGATCTTGTTATTTACTGGATCCAGAAAGAACAATACTAGAGACAGTACTACATGGGCATTCCCCCCCCACCCCCCCCCCATTTCTGCTGTACGGGCTCACTGTGAAGGATGTTATCACCATGCAGAGGGGTATTTCTGATCAGCTATGCAAACATTGCCTGTTTGCCTTACAGGATGTGGCCAGGTAGCAGGGCTGAAGGTGCCTTCCTGCTGTTTCTGGGCCTGCTGGGTCAGGAGAAACATCTTGAAAGGGGGAGGAGGGTTAATATTGTTCACTCCAAGAGGCTTCTGGAGTGCAGGGTGGGACATGAAAGGCCAGGACTGAGCAAGGAGGGAGCTGGTAGAACAGGGACAGAATCAAGCCTCCTATGGGAGCAGGGGACTTCCCTGAAGTAGGGAGCAAATTTATAAGCATTGAGGAGGACATTCTTGGGGATCCAGAAGCACTGAGTGTGGTTGTGCAAGCTACTGTGGGAATTTTGCCACTAAATCTGTTTTCTGTTTGTTTTTCTTTGCAGATTTTTCAGTATTGCTTAGTGAATATGTGGGCACTTCAGAGAATCCTGCTGATTCCTATGAAGTTCTTACCTGTCCTCTGCTTTTCTGTTGAGAAGGTCAGTCAAAAATCTGAGACAAAGCACATCTGAATATTCATCAAAGAGCCAATTCCTCCCATGTGTTTGACGTGATCTCCTGCATCTCACACAGCTAGCACAGGCTTCTTAGAAGTATAAGTAAAATTAAAGTTTACTGACCTAACACTGAGTTGGTGAGGCCAGATTGGGGAGCTGGAGAGGGAGCAGATGAGAGCTGGGACAGATGGAAGGCAACTGCAGGAACTGTGCTCTCGCTGCTTTGCTGATGGAAGCTGCTGCCCCATAAAATCCAGTTACCCCCACACCACAATTCTTCACAGTGTCTAGCATGGCTTTCCAAGCTGCTGATGGTGGTGATGGAGGCAGAAGTCTTATTGACATTTTGCTGTTCTAGGGGAAACCCTAATTTGCCTGTACCCTAAAGATGACCCTACTATCTTTGTCCAAACTTTTTTCATCTGCAGGGTCAACACTTTTCTGATAACTGTGAGAAACATGTCTATTATGTATTTTTCATTTTAAAGGCTACATTATACACTTTTCCCCACCCAGTTGTATATATGTAATTTTTGATTAATTATGTAGTGTTTTTTTTCTCAGATATCTGTATGCCTCTGAAAAACTCTACTGTATGGATAAAACTGAATACAGAAACATCAAAACAGAAATTCTAAAAAGTTTTTCACATTCATAAGACCTGTACATATGTAAACTTTTCTGACCAATGGTACTCTTTGTTTGGAATAAATTATTTCATGATACTCTCGCTGCTATCATCCAGATCTGTCTGTAGAACCCAAAGTAATTTACCTTCCATGTTTTAAATACCCAAATTATTTTTATGTTAGCCTGGGATTTACTTTTTTTTTCCTGACATGTCTTTTTGTTCTGCCATTTTAAATTTTTACCATAATACCCTATAGAATGTGTGCCTTATCCTTAGGCATTTGCTATTGGGTTTGGTGTGTTTGCTTTTTTGCTTTGACAACCCTGAAGTCAGGGACATTAGGATTTTCCTGAAGTGGGCATCAGAAATGTAAATTTTTCACCTTTGATGGTCCAGAAAAATTTCTGTCACAACTGAAAGGAATGTTTACTGTACTTATACATGACTGTATGTGTAATAACAGCTGGATCTCTCCTACTTTCTCTTATGGAAAAATCTTTTGTGTCTTACCTTGTCCAGAGAGACTGTCTTGGTCAGCTTCCTTGAAAGGTGGTTCTGATATATCAGTCAGTTCTTTCTTCTCCTCAGCTTCACTAGTCTCATCTCTGGCTTGCAGACTAGGTGGGGTAAAGCTACCTGTGGTATAAACTGCCAGTGTGGTAGCCTGCTCCACTGGAGACTCATAGCCATCGGTGATTAAGTCATTGCTAGCAGAATCGTCTGCTGGAGGAGGCAAATAGGAGTCCTCTGGTTTTGGAGGACTGCTAGTGCTAACCAGAGCACTGAAAGGCACTGTGAAACTTTGGTGGTCAGTAGCGATACCTTCTGTGTATGGAGGAGATTTGGCCTGAAAAGGTTCTCTGGAGGGTTTGGTAGGGAATGCTGGTTCAGATGAAACAAAATTATTAAAGTCTTCAGGGGCACTGATCTCTCCACTTAGCACAGGGATTCCAGTTGTAAATTCATTGACCAAGATGTCTCCTGTTTGGTCCACTGTTGCTGGGCTAGGGTAACCTAGTGGAAGTTCCACACTCATGGAGTCCTCCTGAAAAAGTTTTTAAAAAGCAGCTTGTTTTATTATGTTTAACTTTCATTGCTCTAAAGGCCAATAATCTTTAGCCACAGGAGCCTGCAAACAGCTAATTCAGCATGAAGTCATGGGATGTATAAATTGTTCGGCATGTGCTTGTGATCCTGATCACATTGCTTATAATTTTAAAAATAGTGCAAGAAAGATGACCTTCACTATCCCTGTCAATTGCTCTCCTTCTGTCATTGAGATGTACTACTGAACTGGTGAGATTGTTTACTTCGTAATTAAAACTGAAAAAGGTAATCAAGCAGTAATATTCACCTGTAAATGCTCCAAGCAGTATCTCTGTTGCAGTATAACACCGCAATATTCATCCTTACAGCATTTAGGGAAGGCAGATATGTATTTTAGCATAAAAGCCTGTCCTGGTTTCAGCTGGGGTAGAGTTAAATTCCTTTGTAGTAGCTAGTATGAGACTATGTTTTGGATTTTTGCTGGAAACAGCGGTGATATTGTGGAGATGTTTTAGTTGTTGCTAAGTAGCGCTTACACTGGTCAAGGACTTTTTCAGCTCCCCGTGTCTGCCGGGTGCACAAGGAGCTGGGAGGGGGCACAGCTGGGACAGCTGACCCCAACTGACCAACGGGATATCCCACACCATATGACATCATGCTCAGTATATAAAGCTGGGGGAAGAAGAAGGAAAGGGAGACATTTGGAGTGATGGCGTTTGTCTTCCCAAGTAACTGTTACGTGTGATGGAGCCCTGCTTTCCTGGAGATGGCTGAACACCTGCCTGCCCATGGGAAGCAGTGAATGAATTCCTCGTTCAGTTTTGCTTCCGCGCACAGCTTTTGCTTTACCTATTAAACTGTCTTTATCTCAAACCAAGAGTTGCCTCACTTTTACTCTTCTGATTCTCTCCCCCATCCCACCAGGGGGGAGTGAGCGAGCGGCTGCGTGGTGCTGGGTTGCTGACTGGGGCTAAACAACGACAGAGCCTTTTAATGTGTATTTATGTACATCTTAACACTGTCTAACTTCAATTCTCATGGAGAAATAAATAAATATAACAACCAGTATTAACTTACCAAATCAGGGCCTGTCAGAGGAATGGTGACCATGGCCTGGATATCATTATCAAAATCACTGGGTGGTATAATAGATTCTGAAAAAAAAATAGAGAGAGTACAGTATTTCAGCAGCAGCATACTGAAAACTGATCAAAACACATAAACTCAGTAAAAACCAGTTAAAACTATTCTCCATCAAAAATTACTTGTAAAAAGCCATGTTAAGAAGAAAGGCATACATTTCCATTTAAACTGGCAATTATGAGGAAAACAGGAATTTTGTATGCAGTATTCCTTGTACTCTTTAGTTAGTATTAATGGGATAGGTCTGCAGAACTATGGATGAACGCTTAAAATCAGCTGAAGTATGAAAGGTTCAGTTAAATTTGCATGGGTTATGATAAGTCATTATATTGTGTTTTTCATCAAGCCTAAATTCTTTTCAGTTTTACTGAGAGTTGACACCATTGTTACTCTCAGTGTTTTGGCATTAGAACCCAGTTGCTCCCTTCACCCTCTCAGACGAGCTCTTTAAACACGTTTGAACGCAAGCTGGTTTTCTAAAACTGGTTATTAAAAATAAATAGTGGGAAATGTTGATTAAAATAGTTGTTGTTATTATTAAACTGTTCTATAGCCATGAAATTATTATTAGGACTTTTAATCTACATTAAAATACAACATTTTATTCTTAGAGAAAGTATTAGTTCACCTATATTTTTTTTTGCAAGAAAATGCTGCTGTTTGTAAATGAAACTACAGCTAAAATTTCGTATGTGTTTTAAGATTGTTTTGGTAAATATACATATGAAAAAATATTTTACATTTTTCCCTATTTTTAACCCACCTCCCCAAAACTAGGCCTATGCTAGCTTTGAAAAAAATCATTGATGGACTAGGAAGGGATGTTTATTGGTTAGATTACTGAACAGGATGCAGCCCTTCAATCTTCTGCTGGAAGTCTTCACATGCAGCTTGTCATCTGCACTCCCTCTCTGTTTCACAGAGCAAAATGCATCTTTACAGTGCAATTCACACCACTGATTTTAGCTTGCGATCAAATGCTCCTTAAGGTGTCTGTTTCTCTGACTCCACTGGGATGTTAGATGGCTTGCTTATAGTTAAGACTTAGCTTTCAGAAAGCTAAATTTATGTTAGAGGAAGCCCTCACTTTTTGTCTTCTTAAAGAAAGGAGACTTTCCATACTGGGAAATTAGAATGATATAGTGGATATTCATAGTCTTTCTCCTTTTTCTTTTTTTTTGTCCTCTTATTTGTCTTGGTGTGCAAAATATCCAGCTTTTCTAAACAAACAACCAAGAAAAAGAGATCCTCCGATATGATTGGAAGTTAGGCTGTATAATTATAAATATTTTGCTATAAAACTGAACTTAGATCTGTGTATCCTTTGGATGCTATGTGACACTTAGGAGAATGGGTTACATCAAATGAAAACAAACTGTTAGAGAAGCAAAGGAGACCTTACTGAAATTGCATCAGTTTGAAAGGACAAGGTTCAGACTTGTGCCTGGCACTGGCCTGCCTACTGACTGACCATCAGTAAACTGAAGTGTTCCAAGGTCCATTGGTAGAGACTGGTCTTCGTGGAGTGCTATAGCAACCAGCTGCTGAAGGTCTGTCACTGTGAGTTTAGTGGCTGATATCTCACTCTCTTCCTTTGGAGAAAGTGGAATTTTTTCATTTTCAACCTTATTAGATCCAATAGTTGAGATGTCATCTGCTGTGCTTTTGATTTCTGAGCCATCTCTCTCAAAGTTTACCACATATCGTGCTATAGTGCTGCTTGATCTGCAAGGGGAAGGTGCAAAAATGTCCATTGCAGCAAAACCAGTTACTGGCTGAGGAGTGATTTTACAAACAAACAAACAAACAAGAATATATGCAACCATAACATATTATCTATCTTCTGTAAAAATAATGCAGATAGACTTCTTTCTAATGAGACTGTAATCTTCAAATTACTTTTGCTATACCTTTTTTCTTTTATGTATAATTTTTAATAAAAATTCCAATATTGAAGAAAATTATAAAATTTTCTAACAATCCAGTTTAATCTGACTACTCAAATATCTCTAGAACTGGTAATATAGTTTGAAGTCAATGATTATTTGTTCAGTCATAAATGCATGCTGGGGTTACTAGAAGCCATAAACATCTATTAATTACACAGGTACCTATGAAAAGTGATTAGACAGTTTATAAAACTACAGACAAGCAAAAATCCTATCACATCTGGGGCAATTTTTTACTCTTTTTTTTGAAGAACAGCAAGAAAGTTAACTAATGTGGCAGGCAAATTGCTTTTCAAAATGGGAGTTAGCTTTTCCCAGTCCAAATCAATGCGTACAGCTTCTCCCTAGATGTACTTCTTTAACAGAAATCTCAAATTTTCACAATTATTAATATATCACTATTCATAAATGCTAAATTCACCTAAGATGAAAAGCAAGTACACTGTAAAACATTTGTACTCCACTATGTTGTTTTTTATAATATCAAATAACTGAAAAGAGAGGAATTTCACTTTATCTAGTATGTGCTATGTATATGACATATGACATTACAAGAATTCAGGTAAAGTGTTGGACAATTCTTCCTTTTAAACTACGAGTAAAAGAGAAATTCTGGGAACTTCTAGACAAATTATTCCCCAGCAGCACTTTTAAGCAACAACAACAGACTCTGTAGCTGTTTGAATTACCAGTCAAAAGCTCCCTGCATTTTATCAAGCTAGTAACTGGTCTCATTGCCATTCTATCTGGCCTACTAATGGAGATAAAAATAAAATTCTATATACTTATTGAAGGTAATTTGTATATGGGAATACAGCTAGGAAACGGCAGATCGAAAATGAAAATTTAAATATGAGGTTTCCCTATTTTATTTCACTTTCAGTTTATGACTGGTAGAGATCTTTAGTCATCTGAATATGAATTTTCTTAGGTCAAACAATTTTCTTCCCTCAAGAGATCCTGAGAAAATTTGATTACATGAAGCTTTCAGATTAGGGTAAAAGCTGTCCCTGCTGCTTTATATCACAGATTTTGTACTTAGGCAGAACGCAAATCAATTCACTTTGTCATATCAAGATAAAGAACATTTATTGATGTACCTATCTACATCTTATGGTCTATAAAATGATTAATCTTAATTATGAATTAGAGACAAATTACCCATCTTTCTCCTTCTTCTGTCTTCATTTCGTCACAGAAGAAAGGGTACGATAAAGGATTGCAAATGAAAGAAAAACAAATATTCATGTATACCGGTAAATCAGTCAGTCATACATAAAAAAATTCTTTTGACGATTTATCTTCTATGTGTCATCTATAATTTTTATCTCTGTGTGATAATTACATCCTAGTTTCCATCATTTCACATTTTTCCTACCCAAACTATGGGAATCTCCATGTTTTGAGTGGGGAAATGGGAATTTCACTTTATCTTGATAGTTTGAAATATCTGCTTTCCTATTTCCCTGCTACAAATGGTGCAATTTGACCACTGCCATTGCCAATCTATATCTTTATGGTGGCAACGAACACCTGTGACAACAGTAGCATCCATTACCACCGTTACCACACATGGTGCCTACTCAGATCCTAATCACAGGGGTAACTTGACCTATTAATTACCTCTGGAAGACATGCTTATGTTGACCTTCTATAATATAACACCCTGTTATTTCCCCTGATGAATTTTCTAGCATATCTCTAATGTTGTCCTTCCATATTGCCTGTGGGAAATGCTGCTAATATATGTAGTAATGTGGCTAAGGGAGAATGGACAACACCACCTGTCTTTGTTGACCTGTGACTCTCAGGAGCTACCTATATTATTAGATGATGGGATTTAATCCTGGTGTTCCACATTGATGAATGTACCTTCATATCAGCTCCTAAGACCAAGATACTAAACAGAAATGAAACCCAGATCTCCTGGAGCAACAGCTGAAAGAGGTTAGTTATCGCAGGTTCTAACTATGAGATGCTACTACAGATTTTCCCTGCTCCTTCTGCAGTAGCCAGCTTTTTCTTTTCTTACTTTCATTATCAAAATGTAAGCAACTAATTTTCACTCTGTTGCTCTTCTCTCTCCTTTTCCCCAGCAATTTTGCAGAGAGAAACGCTGAGAAGTATTCTCTTCTCTAAAATTGCATTGCAATATGAATATTCTTCAACATGTATTAAATATTACTAGAAGGACTGAATGTTCCTGATGCTGTGCCACAAGCTCACATGAATTTATGTCCTTTCTCCTGCTCTTTATTCCCTTTCAATTTTATATTATTTCTTACTATTAGCAATCTGTTTTTCCTTTGATTCTTTACATAATGTGCTCTTATCTATAGAAGCATAACCATACCAAATACTCAGTTTTTGAACCCCCACTTCCATAGATTCTCTACTGAAAAAATACACAGTCACTTGTATTAACAGTAAACATACAAGGAAGCTAACACTAAAAGAAATGGCAAGACAGAGCACAAATTTATTAAAAAAAAAAAGAAACATTTTTAATCTTTTGAAACACCTATTGGAGAAGATGTGTGACTATGCATCCTCCTGCAACCTTCTTTTGCCAAGGCACTTTCACTGTGATCTGTGAAGGGCACAAAATCCATGCACAAAAAAGTAGCCACATAAATAATCATAGTCCTAACTCTCTTTAAGAGTCATTTAAGTAAGTCCTTAATACAATTGTTGCTAGCAAACAGTTTCAAAGGATATATTGATTACTTTATCCCTCAGGGAATCAAAGCTACTTCTACTTAGTTATTCAAAACCTCATAGTGTCACTTGATATACGTTTGCAATTCTCTCCATATCGGCTCTGTGTTCCCAGAAATCTATTTTCTGTTTATAGCAATACACACCCCCCTATTATATAGGTCTCTTCATGTTGAAGGGAAAGAAGGAAGAGGAGAATCCCAGTAGCCAATACAAAAATGAGTCCTATTTTCTTACTTACTTAAATCCTAATACGTGGATTTCTTTGAATCCTGGAAGTTTCTCAAATATTTTTTGCATCTATAGAAAAACATAAAATCACTAATTCAGTGTAAGTTCTACTGCTAAAAAGCAAGCACAGGTTGGCTACCTAGACAATATTTTTCATATTTCAGAAAGAGCTTTGGGAAACAGTCTCAACTGCCCTCTTTGTGGTATCATCGTTGCTCAACTTAAAACACAATATTTGGTTTGTATATGCTGCCTGTATTACCTGTTAATAGGCAAATTGAAGCACAAAATACAGCTTTTTTTAGTAACATAATTATGTAAATCAGCGATTTACATAATCAGGGATTATGTAAAACAGTGATCAGTTCATAATAGAGCAAGTCAAACAACATGAATAAAATGTTTTTCTCATTTTCAGCAGTTTTGGTTCATGAATAATTTTGTGATTCAGGTCACCTTAACTGTAAATTGTTAATTATTTAGAAATATTAACAAAATGCAGGTGGATTTAGATTATCTGACAAATCATTTCTAAATTAAGAATTTACATCTTGTATAAATAGAATAACTTAATACATTTTTAATTCTGATGTAAACAACTATACCATTACGTGGTTTTGAATAGAAGACACAATATGAAGAATAAACAATGAGCAGAAAAGGTGAATTCTGTATACATTTTTCAGACTTCATGATAATAAGTGCTTTTATCAGCACCTCAAGGAGAAACAGTGTTTTGAGATCCAGCTGATTGATCTTTTGGTCTTTTCCTATTGTAGCAACATTTACACAGCTAAGTCAAATGAAATATTTTATGTACAACTACTACGTCAGAGGAAAGGGATTTTTTTTTTAAAGACACAGTTCCACAGTTCCTTTCTGATTCGCTTCCTGGTCATGTTAAGTAGCAGGAAACACATCATCTAAGCCTTTTATCTGCGAGCAAAGCCTATGGACTTGAGGGAATTCAGCACTTGAAAAGAAGAGAAAAAGCCCTTTGAGGAGCAGGTCCTTTTAATAATCATATAAATTAAAAAATATGAATTAATGTGGAGATCTGTCCTCTTTCTTAGCTGTCTGATTCTGTACAAACCCAGCATACATTTAAAACTCATTCATTCATGCTTGAGTGTTGGTCAGAACTGGTAGGGAATGGACAGTCAGACCCACAGCTTTCTCTGCATCTCTAATCTAGGTTAAGTGAAGAAGTAGCAAAAGATCTGTATGTTATCACAATACCAGGTATCAACCACATTGTATCTGCCTAGATGTCTTTTTCATCGCAACAAGCAGAAGAGAAACTGAAGTCTAGTGCAGAAAATGGCCTGCCGTCTACACTGCCCTTGCCCATCTCCCACAAAAGGACAGTAAGAAAGGAGCTGAGGTAAATACTTAATTTTTGAGCTTGGTCTGACTTAGTAAAAGTGGTACAGAAGTAGCAATTAGACCGTGGGAAGTTCTTAAATGTTATTCATGTGACTAATGCTCACTGAAAGTAATGGGGATTAAGGGCCTAAATCACTATGATGCAACTAATCTTCCTAAACCTAAGCAAGTGCTATCATTTTAGATGCCTTAAGGTCATCTGCTCAGTTGCTGGTCCAAAAGAGCACAGCTCGCTCGTATTTGGGAGGCCCTTGCAGATGTGTTGGATAACCTGGGGTACCTAAAATGGCACCAGATGTCCATGTTTAGGCAACTGAGTGCCATTTTATCCATGTTCTGTCAGCTGACTCTTGGTGTGGGCTCTGTTCAGTCTCTTCTTGGTTCACTTTATATCATAATGAAGCTGATACTTTCTCATAACTATGTGCAAATAGGTAGCTTCCTATTTCCTACTTTTGCCAAATGAATCTTGATTTATTAAGTAGCATAAGCATCTGAATCTGCATCTGTTTTTCATGTGATTTTAAATGTCTGTTGTGGTATACAGATATATTTCTGAACATATGCACCATAATGTCTGCTGTAACTCTTCCCTTTTGCTGTGTCCTGGAATGATTTAGAAACTGAGCTTGGAACTCCTCAGCCCCAGCCTTTGCAAGGGCTTCCCTGGAATTTGTACAGGAGCTCATGTATCTGGATAAGGTTTTAATTCTGAATTCAATCTCCTCATTCTCACCCTTTGAGTGCACTTGTAAAACTGTCTTGTATAAGATTACCCTCTGCCTCCTCCATGACCTATCTTTGGAGGAAAGCATATCAGGTGTATTTCATAGAACACGTGGTACTGGACTACAAATAATTTTCTATTCAACATTGCATGTCAAGTACAGCTCTGGACCTTTAAAGTAGCAGATGAAATTTCATGACAAAGCAAAATAATTTAACAATCAATCAACTTTGCACTTCACCCCCTCCTGTTAATGAAATTAATGAAATAACTTAAAAATCAGATTGCTGAATTACATCATTATATGTGTAGTAAGCAATGTCTGCAGGCAGTTCTGTTTGAGGACAATACTGGAAATCTCCAGAGAAGCCACTTTTTATCAGCTCTGCCAGCACATCCTTCACCATTTTTTCTGTGCATATCTGAAACTGAACCAGGCTAGTGAAATAGCTTAAACTATGGAATGCTTGTGAAACTAATGAGAAGCTTTAGTTAATTTTACTAAGAAAACCTTTTGGGAACCTCAAGTCGTTAACTGCTATCTATTAAATTGATAGCTGAATACTCAGTTAATATTATTAATTCTATGAAAATATCAGACATGTTCCAATTCTTACAGAAACTGTGGTAATGCACAACAAAATGACTGGAAGTCCTTTGAAGAATAACTCAGACAACAGTAGCTAATTACTTTTAAAATTTGTATTACAATTCTCATTAGGTTATTGTAGAAATTGAATTATGACAAAGCATTCTCCACAAATTCCTGATTAAGCCCAAATGATATTCCTACAGTTACTCTGTTCTTCACGTATCTGAGGCTCTACTTCTGACAAAGATATTGGCTTGTTAGCTTGGTGGCTGAACAGGTGGCTTAAACGAGAGGAATAGATGGCTGTACATGAAGGAAGACTGAAAGTCTTGAGACAACAGGAATTATCTGTTTCAAATGAAGGCAGCAGATTCTAGTTCTGTTTCATGGTGAAGGTAGTTTCATGTTATGAATCTCAGCCAAGGTGCAAAACCAACATTTTGGCATTTACTCAGCCTTCTTACCTGTAGCTGAAATTTGGCAGCAAGTTGTCGGTACTGTGGGGAGTTGGGATCATTAAGTTCAGCTGTGTACTCCTGATCAGTGAGAGTGACACTGAATTCTACCATTTGCTCCACAGGCAGTTCTGGGACTGTATTTGTTCCCAGCTCCTGGAAAAAAAGAGGAGAGGAAAGAAGAGGGAGGAACAAAGCTAAGTCATTTTCCCCTCACATTTCAGTATTTAATATGTAGAAGGGTTCCCTTTTAAGCCTGTCCCCAAAATAACTTTCTGAACCATATCCTAGAAAAGGCTGTGTATGTTGGCTTAATTCTTCTGCCTTTGCAAACAAGTTTCTATTACTGTGACTTGAGAGTTGCCTTTGATATGCATAAATGAAGGTGATGAAGAGAACAAAGCCATTTCTTGCACAGAGAATGTTACCAAGTCTTCTTATTTCCATCATCATTAAAGTCATATACCTTTACTTGCCACTTTGGAGGAAAGCATGCATCATCAAGGAGGCTGACAGGCAAATGCTAAAAGCTGGTTGGTGTCCTACCCTCAGAATACCCATGGTCAGACAGAGCAAACTGACAGAATCTCTGTTACTGTTTCCTGATAATAAAGCAGAATTAGCCTTACCTGTGTTACACTTTTACTGTGCAGCTGACTTTACTGATATTAAAAGTACTCTTACTTTATTATTTCCTGACACTATTTGCAGTTTTTGCCTACATTTACTAAGTTTTTCCTTTAGTAACACTAAACTCCAAAAGCCAATTCATTTGTAGGCTACAATGTGCTGGCCACAAGGAGGAGATGGGTACATTCAGAAAGATTTCCTGACTCATCTTAGATATAACAATATACATTTCCGAATTTTAAGATTCAGAGGTGTCTATTACTCCTTATTCACAAACAGAGCTGAACTTCAAATTCCAGGTCTTGGAACGCAAGTACCTGAAGAGGTGATACAGACAGGCCACTCAAGAAACTCCTGCCTTCTTCCAATCTCTCAGTCCTTTTTCACAAATCTTGTTTCTAATATTAACACATACCATCCCTGTGTTCCACTGCCAATAGATTTTATTACACAAATGTGCCATTTTGTTATTTTCTGAGTAAAACCTTTCAGGGTTCTATAAAGTTTGCCTGTTAAAAATATGAAGGTCTTGGAATAGAAAACAAGTTTTTCTTTACTGCATGTACTGCATATACATTGCATGTTTATACTTATTAGCAATACTTACCTATATGGTATTCTTTAAACACTTTTTAAAATTTTTTATTTGTTCAAGGACAATTCTACTCTCAGCCAGGCTTTTTATACCTGGGATAAACAAACACAAGACCAAGGGAACGATCAAAAAGAAACTGGCTCAAAAGAGACACAAGTTCACCAGCTTGAATCCCACAGAGAGGTGGGGTTTCCACTTCGGCTGCCAGGTCGGTTGGCACGAGGCTGCTAGAGACATCTGTCCCATACATAACCACTAGGATTTGAAAGCTTCCAGGAATAAGCAGAACAAGAAATGTGTGCAATTACGCCTGTTTTAAAAGAACATATGTTTTGTGCTGTGTATAAAAATATGGCTCATCAGTTAAAGAAAGAGCACTTTGTAATGTTCTATCATATAAATATAAGATTAAGTAATACGCACTTTCTATATAGATGTCCTATGACTTTTAAGGAGCAAGCCTTTAGGGAGCTGGTCACAAAGGACTGGGCCAAAAAAGAATGAAGAGACGTCTAACATGGAGGAACTGGTTAAAGCCAATCTCTGGGTACAACTCAAACATCACAAATAAACAGTTTAAAAACAGGTTTTTCCTCATATTCTATACGCTTTTTTGCTCCAATAGCTATGACACAAGTAGGCAATACAAAGTTGAGAATATTAAGATTATTTTGCTTTCTTCGATCCTGAGGATGTATTAATTTCAGACAGTAAAAGTAGTGTTTATCTGGGATCACTTTGGTGCAATCCTTGTGCCGGAGCTGAAAAGCTTGCAGAGGTGGGATGGAGAAATGATGGCGATTTGCCAGGGGTGCGATGGGTGAGGCTTTGCCCAGCATTTCTGCCCTCAAATTCTTGGCAGCAGCAGCACCAAGACTTTGAGTCCACCCAAGAGGGGAGGAGGTGGCATGAGCCTCTTCCTGCAGCCAGTATGCACAAACAATAAAAAAAAAACCCAGAGTGGCTTTTTGAGGAGGTGGTCTAGAAGGGCAAACTTTTTAGAAATGGAAAAAAATCTCAGAGGAGAGCAGAGGGGAAATGCAAGGGGTCAGCTCCTTCCCAGTGCTCCTCAGCAGCGGGGTCCACCTGGGGGCCTTGGGCCCTGGTGAGCCTCGGTCTCTCTCAAGAGGGAAGTTCCAGAAGGTTCCCTGAAGACACAGCTGTGCTGAGGCCAGGGCCACCTCCCTGCCACCCCCAGGCACAGCGGCCAGGACAGGGAAAGTAACTGCCCCTCCTTTCACCCCCATCCCTTTCTCAGATGTCACCTGTGGCCTGTGGTAGCTGCTGTAAACCTGCAGAGGAGGGGGTAGCCCCCGGCGCCATGATGCACGGCTGCTCTGAGGAAACATCAGCTGGCTGTCTGGCAGGGAAAAACAAGAAGGTCCAGTCCTATCCCCTGTGTGTGGACAGCTCAGACAATATGCATTTTTACATTTATTTAATGAAGAACAAGGTTCTTCAACAAGGCAACAGGCCCCTCATGAAAAGAATGAAGACTGCCTAAAAGCTAGTTGCAGTATTTGTATACCTTCTACTGCATATGCAAGAAACATCATGCACTATTCCAGTACAGAACAGATGCTAACAAAACCTTTCCATCCTACTAGCAGTAACAGAGGGGAGCACTAATGGTTTATGAGCCCTAAGTGTTTATAAGGCTTCCCCCTCTTTTGTGTTAAGTGAACTAAAAAAGAATGGGTGAGTGAAAAAGTGGGATACGAAAACATACTGCCCTCACCTTCACAGGAGTCTTCGTGTCATTAGCGATCTCGTTGAGCAGCGTGCCGTTAGGTACAGGTGCATATGGAGAGAAGGATGTGCCAGGGGACCCTGTGGGGGTTAAAGGAAAGTCAGGAAAGAACAGATTTGTACATCAAAAATCTTCCCCTTTCTCTGTTGGCCAGGTGTCAGCTCACTGGAGAAGGTTTGCTTATGGCGGGTGTGTTTGAGTGCAAGTCTGCGCCAGTGAAAGGTGGTCATGACTTATGGCATGGGTAAAGCTGCTACTTTTTATACAATAAATGACTTTTTTTTCCAGGTCAAAACATCAGTAAGCATATGTGTGTGACTAAAGGCAAAAATTGCAGTGACTATGCATCAATGAAATTGTGTGAATTAAATAATAACATTTAATAATTTCCTGTTATACTGCATTATATATCACCAAATGGCTAAGCTTGATTTTGCCAGTTGAGAAATTTGTCTCTATTAGCCACTTTTCTTTAGGGCTCCATTTAAAGTAACAAGAGGCTTTGACAGAGTTTTTCAGCAAGATGCAAATTTACCCTGCTGGAAGCTGCTTTCAGTAAACTTCTGTCATATATGGCCCTCATAAAAATATGTGTGCAGGATGTTTCCTCCTTGAACCAAAATCCTCATATTTACAGATTTTTAACACTGCATAAATTTCTAACAGTATTTTAAAGAACCATAGTACACAACAGTGTAGGTAGGTCCAGTTGGAATAATCTGCTCAAATTAATGTCTTGGCATAACTGTGACTTTCTGGCTAAAGTCATTCTTTATTTTCATCCATCTCCTTATTTTGTCTAACAAAATGCAGCGGCTGACACTCTAAATGCTATTTCATAACTGAAGCAAAATTAGCTCTACTCTCTACAGGTGAAACTAGGAAAAAATACATTTAAAGACTGAAACAAACCTGGAATGCTAGAAGACATGCTGAGAAATCGAAAAATGCTTCTTATAGATTATTTTGCTAAAGCATTTTCATTGTACTTCACTGAACTTGTCATGCTTCTACTGCAGTCATTAAATTACAGCCTTCTGAGACCTATGAATCACTGGTTTTAGCAATTCTATATAATGGGCAGACACAAAGCAAACATATTTGATTTTACCTGTAGAACTGGAAGGAATGTCTTCCAGCTTTTTGCCACCTGTTTTCTCTGTGGATATTTCATCTTTCCTATCAATCAAATAGAAAAGAGTGATTTAATGATCTGCACGCTGTACTGGCAATGGCAAAGGTGTAAAAAAATATTTAGAAATGACCCTTATATTAACTGTACTTTAAATAAGAGAAGTTATTTCTAATGGAATATTTGATAAGCTGGTTAAACAGGCAATGGAACAGTAGATCATACTTTATTTTCAACAGTTTACATGTTTTCTTTCCTCTCCTTCAATATGGCATTTGTTCTTAGAATGAACAAAAATACTGGTTTGATATATTCCTCCACAAAGGGGCTATCAATCCTGTCAGGAGTCTGCTCACGACGTTTCATGACTGATTTTCTCCAAGCAATAAGAGGGAGGGGGTCGCAGATATTAAATCAGTGCACAGGGTCTGCTTTTTGTCTCTTTGAAGTCTATGAATGGTTGACCACTGACTAAAATAAAAGCAAGGCTTCTTGTACATTATCTAAACCAACTATTGTCTCCTTTGCTATATCTCATTCTATCAAAGCAGTTTAGTGAGGGCTTTGGTCGTCTTCTGATTTTAGAGTCAATGGATATTTCATGGTTCCAAGGGTGTTTCATATGGTTTGGTGTGAGGAGAGGATGGGCGGACTTATTTTTCAGCTGTCAGCCTGCATTATAATATCATAAGGACACTTCCAGCTAATGATAGTTTCAAGTCAGATTCCTGGATCAAGATTATTATGAATTGTAGGAAAGTTTGTGTTTGGATCTGGATGTAATATTCATGGGTTGATGCCTACCATGGTCCTCATGGCAGGCAGCTGAAAACTGGAGTAAGAGTACGGTGGGTGTGATATAGAGATCGCCTGCCTTCCATTACAGGATTCGGTTTTGTATTGCTGATATTATTTGCTGTTCTAAGTTTTACAGTCATGTGCTAATGAATAAATTTTGTAACTGTGACTGTTAGCTCGCCTGAAAAGCAGAAGTGGTACATGTATACAAGTACATTTTATGATATATGTGTTAAAGATTCCTGCAGTTAAGGCTACAGAATAATTTCTACAACCGATTTTCTGTTCATTTATAGCTTTTGGAAACATTTAGATGCTTAGATAAGAATATTCTTGGTGCCATTTTGAGATTTTTCTTTCCTAAAATTGGGGGGTGAAGAATTTTGGTTGTTTTGGGTTCTAAGTAGAATGTGGAAAAAAACCACAGCATAAAAACCAAAGATCAGTTGTGGAAATAAGTGAGGACAGAATTCCTCAGAATTTCTATAGAAATAGCTGTTATTAAGACAGTGCACACAGGTGCAGTGTTTGTGAAAGCTGATATGAGTGAAATAACTAAGGGCACTACAAATGTGTAGTGAGTTAATTGAGACACCATGAAACATGTAGCATAGACAGAAGAGACAGCTGGGTTGCGTTTCCATACAGGACCAGCCTAGATGTTTAATAACATAAATAAAGAACATGAACTACTCCTGATTTACCACACCCTCTGGATATCTTGTGTGGTGAGAACTAAAGTATTATTTGCAATATTTTCACAATGTTAACTAATTATGTGTTGTGTTTTTAATTGGAGACTGATCTCTCTATGTGGCATCAACAGAAGATGCAAAATGTTTCCTAAACCACACAGTAGTAAAGATGAAGTCCAATATGGATAATCACAGCTGCCTGTATTTCCAGCTAAAATACATGTAATTTAATGGAATTTACTTCACCTTCTGAATTGTGTCTAGGGAAAACCATACTGTTCACAAAGAGCATAAGAACTCTGAGATCAGTCACTTCATTTATTGCCTTGCTGCTGCTGTTTGCACTAGACTGAGTGAAAAGGTCTCTCTTTGGACTTCCAGGAGAGTTTAATTAGGCCCTACATTATTAAAAATACATTGCTGAGAAAGAACACTCAAAGCTCTTGTGTCATAAGGAATAAAGATACACAAGACCTCTGTGATCATGAGACAGTATAACTTATGAATGGAAAAGATAATTTGCTGCACCTCAAAATCTAAGCAAATTTGAAGGAAAAAATAATACATTAATCAGAGAAACTGTGGACAATTATTTATCTGGCTGTACTATGGTATGTATATGTAGAGAGGCAGAGCTCAATATTGTAACTTTAATCCTGTTATTCTCAGAATTCTGAGTGTTGCCAGGCGCATACTTTTCCCCCAAGAGTTTACAGAATAAAGCATCACATTAGTTAACACTATCACAATGTGTAAAAATACAGGGGAAAGCTAAAATGAAGACATAGAGTTTTCATATTATTGCTTAATGTAGCCTCCCAGATAAACTTTTGCTAAGATCTCTGAGTTTCCTTTTGACAGTTATAGCAATTGTGGGTAACGTTTTGTCACACTCCCAATCAACACTAGTCTAACACAAAGCCATGGCTTTGTCAGGGTTTCATGCTCACATTAGTCTAAGAAGACATTCTGTGGTGTCTGAAAGTGAACAGGCAACTCAGACGTTTGCCCACCTTCATTATTTGTGATTCAATCACTGTGTACTATGACACATAGAGCATAAACATCTCTCAGCACACACCAAATACACCACAGTGCTATCTGTACCTGTTCACATCCACACACATCTACACATATCTTTTTCAAAAAAGGCAGTAACATCAAGTGGCAAGGTTCTACTTGTGCTACTTACCTTTCCTGGAAGGTTCTATGTTTTACTCGCTGCAAAAAGATTAAGAAAAAACAGCATTTTACTAGTGGGTGTATCCAACCACTGAGCAGAAGCTTGTTAGCTCTTGTGTTTACTGTACTTTTATGTTTTCCTTCTAACACATGCCCCCTCCTCTTCCTGAGCAATACTTTGCCCTTATATAAGCAGATGAGGAGGGACTTGGAAGTCTCCCCCAGTTTCTAAACAAATGTCAGTAATCCTTACCCTTTGGATTATTTCCAGGTGCTCTTGGGAATTGCTGAAGTTTTTACCAATGTCAAATATGCAGAAGGTTTCCCTCTGGCAGGCAGTAACCCAGTTCTGATATTCAGAAGTATCAGGAATCCGATCCAGAAAAATACGAAAGGCTTCCCACACAGCTTCCTGGCAGACTAAGTAAGAAGAAAGGGGCTGGGGATGGATGCTTTTTACAAAAAAATAAACTTGAAAGCCTTTTTAAAGTGATTTGGGATTTACACATTTTACTGTGCTTAGTAAACAGCTTCTAGGTATTTTTAGATATTTAGGTCTTTTAGGTATATTTGAGTTGACAGCCATTTGCCTTCATGCTGAAGGATTAACCATCTTTGAGTTAAGGATTGCTAATTTTCCTCATTTTAAAAGAGAGATTAATTTGGCCTAACATCATCATCATGAATAAGGAGCAAACACAGAGCACACTTCCTTCACCTCAAAGGTACAAACATACAAAGACACATACTGGATGTTCTAGTGAGAGCAAACAGGAAGGTAGAGAAAAAAATGACCTAGCAATCATCATACTTGAATTATAATAATTTTAACTTTATACAAAGATTTTATACATTAGTATGGTTAACTACGCATAGAACAAGCTAAACAGAACATATTTAAGATTTTTATATTCCCCATATATAACAAAATATTTTAATGGAAAAAAATATTTTTTAAATGCAGCGGGCTAAAATGTGTTGATTATACACCACATTTTCAATGTCATTAGTCTTTTCAAAATCTTAAGGACATTCTGCAGCAGGTACATGCTTTTATGTTTCTTTAAACACCTCTGGAAAAATTGAATGACTTAGTATAGGTAAAATTCCTTTGGAAAGTATGTGATTTCCTTCCTCTCTACATAACTGTACACAGTCATTTGTTTGATGTTAAATATCTCCTCCATAGTGATGAATCACTCAGTTAAATGCCATGCTACATCAGACAAGATTAACAGGTACTGTGGCTGCAGAGAGAACAGTAGTGTTCTGCATCATTTGGAGAAATGAAAATGAACGTGAGAGAATAAGACAGTGGGGAACATTTTGAAAAGGTGGTATGCAGGAACTAAGGGAGCTTCCTCTACTGGCTGCAAACTGACTTAATTACATGAGATTATGTAAAACATAATAATGGAGACTAATACATTTACGTATTCTGTTGGTTCATTCCTTATGCAAGAAAACTGTGAAGTTCAGCCATAGTATGTTACAGATTATAGTAGAATGCAAATTTGGGCTTGGTGTCCAGTTTTTTGATCTATTTTCTAGCAGTCAGAACTCCGTCAGGCATTTCAGGCAAAACTTGTGAAAGATAAATTCCTGCTGCAAAGGCCTTGCTTTCTAGGTCTGTGAGTGAGGATCATGACATGCATGAGCACATGAGGGAGGGGAGAAAACAGCAGCAGCTAGGTTATAAAATAACTGCTCAGAAATACTTTGTAGGGCGTACTTTCCCTTGATGATTCTGATAACACAGGGCTTAGAGGTGAGTTTTTGAGAGTCACAGGTGGCCAGGTGGGGCTACAGTTCTGAGTCTACTTTTACCAACAACTTGCTGAAGTCTCCTCTTTTTTGTAAGTTGAAAACATTCCTAGAAGGTTCTGGAGCATAAACTGTTCCCTCCTCCAGACAGCTACTGCCTACCTAACTATATTAATACGTCTTTGGATTTGTGTTCAGATATCATCCCTTCCCTACAACGAAAATATTTGAGTTTCACTTAACTCACTTTGCACAGCCTCAGTCTAAACATAGAATGAATCCTGGCTGCACCTGAGTCATGTTTAAAATCACTGAGTGGTCCAAAGAGATCCTCAAGCTCACACAGAGCCAGCCAGGAAGTACTGTTCTGTGTGGACTTTCCTGCTTAACTGCAGAAATATCCACTTATGCAGGTTGTCCTCCACAGGGTCTGTGAACTTGGTTGTGTAGGATAACCAACATGGCTCGGTGGCTGCTAGAACCCGTATGTTTTGAAAAGAACCAGTTCAGTTTATCTCAGCTGTTGCTGTACCTTCCCATTCATGGGTGGCTGCCTCTGTCACTACTTGTTGATTCCTCACACGCACTCAAGATGAAGGAAGACACTTCTTCAAAATGTTGCTTAAAGTTAAATGATTTTAGAGAAGGGGATTTTCAAACATATTAGAAAAACCATTTTAACAAAGACTTGCTAGCAATTTAAAAGCTGTTGCCTTTAGCACTTTACTTTGCAAAGTTCATTACTGTGAGATGGGACATTTATTTTCAGTACTTGGTATCTGCCTTGACTTAGAGTGAGATAATTATCTGAATTATTTAAAATATCAGTGTACTGAAACTAGTGCAGTCAGTTTCTCTACCTATTCTCTAAACTTGCTGTAGGGATGAACTCACCTAGCTGTGTAAGGGCACCTCAGCAATACCTCAGGAGCAACCTACCCTCCCAGTAGAGCAGCTGCATGTGGAGCAGATACGGTCAGATTATTAAAAAGGAACAGGCTGTCTTTTGAAGACATTTATTCATTATGAGCTAGCAGTTAGAGGCTACTTTCTGTCATCTTTATCTCACTCACAACTCTCTGGTATCTGTTTTTCTGAACAGTAACTGCTGAATAAAGATATACTAACTGATGAAAAGTAATCCAGTTACGAGAGTTTAGATAAACATGACACATGGCCAGCTGAGGAGCTGTCGTAGCTGATTCTATGCATGCTCCCAGTTTGCCCCACATGAGGGACTGTCTTATTGGTGACCTAAGCTATGGTGTGTTATATGGAACTGTCTGAGTTCCTATATCTGAGCTGCTTTGTGTTGTGTGTTCACTCCTGAAAGCACAGAATATATATATATATGTATCTGTGTAAAAAAAGAAAAGGGTAATATTTTCTTAGGAAGCAGTAAAATTCTCAAGAGGACAGATATAATCCACAGTCCTGTTACAGTTCTAGATGTGTCAATGGACTTGGAGGGGTGGAAGTGGTCTCCTATACTTTTGATAAGGGAAAGAATGGTCCTAAAGGTATGTCTACAAAACAAAATGAAGATAAGATTGTCCCACAGATAGACACAGGTTGTAAAACTCCAGCGTGGCTACCAGACTATCTTTTCATGAAGGCTTGTACTGTAGTTGCAGCATCAAGGACAATGCTTGCATCACCACATTTTCACTTCTACCTTCTGTTTTTAATTTACCACTTTCATCAGGTAAATTATCATGATCAGCTGGGAGGGCAGAAGTCTCAGGTTCTGATCTTTCCTTGGAGGAAAGATTTTTTGAGGTTTTAGCAAAGGACATTGTAATGGAAAACATGCAACTAATCAAGGGAGCAGAAACACCTTTTTCTGAATGAATGTATGAATTATTCAGCTGCCGTCATCTGTTCTCTTGCTTACTTTTTGGGAAGTACTGCAGCTTCAGCTGAAGGACTGGGTGATATTACTCTGATAATTTTGTGAGTTGAGGACACTCTGCCGGGAGTGTCTACTACATCTACTGGGAGATGTAGACGGAGGAAGAGAGGAACTATAAAAACCAGAGGGCCATTTGCACTGTGCTCTCTAGGGACCTAAAATTGGAGTGGTAACTCTATAGGCTCTCTGTGGTCAAGGGAGGTAAAGAAAGGGCTGGGGGGGAGTGAATTAATTTGGAAAAGGAGGAAAACAATTCTAGACTCTTTAAAAATAAGACTGCTGCCTTTGCATGAGCTACTGGCAATTATGTCAGCGTTTGTAGTATACCAACACTGCCATAGACTTAATTAACTAGACACACCAACATATTTGTGCAATGACTGATGAATAGTTTCATTACTTGTCTTGAGCTGGTGGGATTAATTCTGAGTAGCAATGACGGTACCTGCTGCACTTTTGAGAAAGGTGGTGCATCTTTACACAGTAGAGCAAACATAATTTGGTCTTCATGTTCTGCCATGCTAGGACACTGTGCTATTGCACTGAGTTCGTTAGTCCTTTGAGTGCATTGTTTTATTCTGTTCTGGCAACTCTCTGTCTTGAACCATGCTGATGTACATACAACATTTGGTTATCTACATGAAAATAAAGCACAAAGCAAATAGCACATACACTGCCTAGAGCTAAAGAACAAGATTCTGGAAAATTATTTTGTTTCCTCAACTAAAAATAATACTTTCAAGGAGGAAGTACAGGCTAAAATTGTCACCTTACCTCTTAATCTATAGTAAGCTTGGTGACTGGCTAAAATCTGCTTCACTGATTCTTGTGGGCAAACTTTCACCCCAGTTGAGAAAAAAGATGACCTCTTTGTTCGGTGTTTTGCCATGTCAAATATCCGCCTTATGGTTGATACTCTGGACCTCTTTGTTGTTCTTTCTGTTTTGTCTGACCCTGAGGCATCTGCAAGATGTTTGGCTTCACCACGATTTATTTTATTAGGGATTTCTGGAAAAGATAAAAAGTAAGCATGTACATAAACATAGATTGCATAGGCAGTAGGTAGCCAATTCAAGATCACGTCTGGAAAATATGCACGAACCTGAGAGTTCATTTTGTTACATTGTACTGGTGTCAACGCCTTGACTGAATTAATGTGCTGAGGAGAAATGCCCTGTGATCACATGGGGGAACTTGTTTCCTTATATCTTAACATGTGACTCCAGGACACACAGGGTAAAAGTTTCAGAAGCCCTAAATCTTGTTTTCAAAAGTGACTTTGGGTTAGACCCACAGAGGACACTAAAGTGCTTGAACTTTGAGCTACAGCTTCTCATTTGCGAGCATATCACCCTGTAGGGAAATTTACAGTACAGTAATAAATAATGATCTGGAGCTTGGGGAAAGTGAAGCATATCTGTATCAGCTTACATTGTAAAAAGGTGTCTATGCTAGCAGATAAGTAAAATGAAAAATAATTGTACCTTAAATCGGCACCTTTTGAGGATAATCTTATCTTTCCTTTGGGCTTCAAGGCACATCTCCCTTCACATCAGGTTCATAGTCTTGAACCCATCCCAAGAACTGGGCCCTGAAACACTTTCTTTCAGAAGCTGAACAGGAGTTTGATTGTCTTTGGGGAAAGAAGAATCTATTTCCAGTCTCCTTGTTTTGCTCCACAGTGCACTCCTCTATCCTTCTCTCACATAAACTGAAGTATTAATCAGAACAGACTGCAATTATGTTTCTTTGCCATGGGATGATGTGTGTTGTGAACACGCTTGCATTGTACCTCAATAGATCTTTAACTATTCCTGACAAAATGGAACAGCTACAGTAGAAAAAAGTGAAATCAGTGAGTGGGAATTGAAGATTGAGGCTTAAGTTTTACTTACGGAGCTATTCAGTTATGAAAAATGGAAATGCTTCTAGGGTATCAAAACAGCCTCAAGCATAGGAACCCCCATCATAAAAGACACGCAGAAATTCAGGACTCATTTCATTCCACTTCCTAAGTATTTGTGAAGCAGTACTACATGACATAGCAGCTAAAGTTAATATAAGAATGTTAATGACAAAAATAGCATATAAGGCACACATTCAAATGAGCTGAAATTACAGGACTGTGTGACAGAGGCAATTAGTATCTTTTAGATTGTCTTCCAAAATTTTGCATATATATTAATAAAGCTGTTAAAGTTAATTTGGAAATACCTTTTTTTGGTTGCATTTTCATACATTTGATACAGTCATTACAGATGAAAAATAAAGAAAAATGCAAACAGAATAAAAGGTTGAAAGAACTCTTTTGAAAGAAAAGTGTAAAAATTTCTGTAATGTAATTGTTTTTACATTTTATGTAAATATTTACATACAAATGTAAAAATGTAAAAAAAAAGGTTGAAAACTTTAAGGAAGAAAATGTAAGAAAGGCATGGTATATGTGTGCCTGAATGCTGACAAATCAACTGAAAAAATTGCTTTGAAGAATGGTTTAAAAACTTGTAAAAGAAGAAGAAAAGGAAATAATAGGGTTCAAAAAGAACAAGTTCAGTGTGAATAATACTATAAAAAAAATTAAGTATTAAAAATTGTCAGTTTGCCAAAGAAAAAAGAGGTGTCGTGCTGCATATAAGAAACACTAATTATGTTCTCAGGCAAATCAAGAGAAAATAAGGAAGGTAAAAACACATTATCTTGACAATTTCAAACACATTAATTAAATGTTTAAAGAAAATTGAGCAGATAAATTATAAGAGAAAAATGATTGAAAAGTATACAGTTATAAAAAGAATAGTACTTGAAGTAAAGAAAGGGAAAAGTTCTGCCATATATGTCAGTATACATATACATGTCAGTATGCATCTATCTGTGTGTATGTATATGTATCAGTTCTTATTTAACTTCAGAATGGACATTGAATGCTTACTATATAGAAATCATAATCATTATGAGGTAGGTGGTACTCTGATTTGGAAAAAAGTTGATTGCTTTATTATGATGAATATTCTATGAAAGACAGGGAGTTGTACAATGAAGGCAAGAGGTGACTGTTAATGCTTTGTAAAGCATGCCAGAAGCAGCAACGTGTGGACCTATAACTGTCTAACTGTTGCAAGGTAATTTTAAATGATGATGCAGTCATATGGTGTTTGTCATTAAATGAAATGGAAGTAATTTTTCTACGGTAATGTTAGGTCATAAGCCATAAACTGCATACAAGGAATTTCCCCTGTGAAAACATAACTCTGGGTCCATCAGAAACCACAAGCAGTCAAACACCGGATCAACTGAGACACTGAATTACTTGAATTATATATGGGGTGAAAGCAGAAGTTCCAATGCCACTGAAATCTCAAAGCGGACCCCTGAAATCCTTTAGAAGAAAATACCCCAAATCTACATGGAAAGTAGCCAGTTTTAAGTCTTTTCCCTTTTACAAGGTATGTTAACTGTGACTGAGCAGCTGTCCAGGCAGCCTACCATCTGAGGCAGAGGATTTTGTGACTAAGCTCTTTGATAGCTTTTGTATGGAGCAAATGCCTTTCTTGAAGGATTTGCTTCTGCCTCAGGATTTACCCCTAAGTCATTAACTTAAATAAAGAATTATACTATTCATAAGACTGACAAAGGAGATTCTTCTCAAACGATTGCTGTAATGATTTCAAATGCTCTGTGTTAGGGTCACTATTTGGGCTTTTCGGTCTCAGAAAGTGATCATACATTATCTGCTCCAAGTTATCACTGTTCTGCTAGCCTATTCAGGGTAGGTGTAAATTTTTTCTTTTCATTCTTTCCCTTCAGTTTCCACTTTTTTTATGGGAGTGATCTGTTGCTTAAGTACGCTTATTGTAATATCTTTAATTTCATTTATATCTTGTGGCTAGTAAATTTCCCTTACTAGAGTAACACTTATTATCATCAGTTCTTGAAATAAATTTTTTCACTAAAATGAAGCAAAATTTGAATTGCAGAAAGCATCAGCCCCTTTCTTCACATGATTGTCCAATACTTATTTCCTAATATTTACTGAAAGTGAATGGAAGAAGACCTGTCTTCTTGTACAAACATTATTTATTCACAGTCCTTCAGACCTGTTCTTTCTCCTGTGTCTGTGAAAATTTTGAACTGAGAAATTTTTACCTAAGACTCCCAGATGGATCAGCCATGTACTTAACTATAATATGCCTCCACCAACAACTTTTTAGATGTTTTGCTTTCAGTGTCCTGGGTTGAAAAAAAAAATATCTAAAAAGGCCTCTGTTATTAAGAAATTGAATCCATATATATTAGTCGATCCCTTTTCTTTTTACCATGCAACGCAGTAAACAAATAAACTGGAGTGGTGAAAATTTACAGTGTACATAATTTGATCATTTAAAAAATCCCAATAATACTAGGCCGGTTTACTTTTCATAAAATAAAAAATTTTTGTAATTTTTTTTTGTTCTTGTTCTCTTTTCTGAAACAAACATATGCCTTTAATATATTCAGTGTTTACCTGCCCAAACTGACTTTATTTAACTCTGTTGTTTCACAAAGGTGACCGTTTCAGTTTTAACTTTAAAAGGTATGTCCAAGATTTTTAGTTTTCTTTGATAGTTCCCGGGCAGAAAGCCAGATAACTGTCAAAATCTGGTAACATTTTACTGTACTTTAGCTTCACCTCCAAGGTGCCTTAAACAAAGCTGTAACTCTCCTTCTTTATTCTCATATGAAAGAATCTGTGTCTTTGTCCCCATTTTCCAGGTGGCATACTTGAGGAAAAAAGTTGAGGTAGTTTTACCAAGGTGATCTACAGAGTCACTGTCAGTCATCATTAAAAATGTGGAGTTCCTGACCTCCAGTCCTGAACTTAGACAAATATAGCAAAAGATTTTCAAAATATGATAAAGCACTGTAGCTCTGACTGTGTTTGCATCACATTTCCAAGCTTGTTTTCACAACCGTGAAGCCTCACTACTTTAAAAACTTGAGATCATGGAATCCTGTATTAGAAAAATTAAGACTAATATTTAATCTGCTCAGGTCTTGTCTCTGATTGCTCAGTGCCCTTAAAGACAAGACTATATGTCTTTCTTGTACTTATCTTTGGGACCAATATATTATTTAACTATTTTTAATGCACACAGCGAAAGAATTTTGAGAGGAATTGCTGAGGGGACTTGGCCCCAACAGTTGCTGCATTGTGGTGGGTAGTGGGTCTTGTCAAGAAGCTAGCTGGGGTAGCTGAGGCACAGGACGGAACTCAGTTTGGATCTCAATTCTTCAGCTTTAGTGCAATTAGCCAGTGAACTGCTGGGTAAGAGGGGAGATTCCACTACTGGGGAGCTGTTTTGCTGAAAGATAAGGAGCTGGCATTGATGCCTAGCTTCAGAAGATGAACACTGGCCAGAGAAGAATGCCTGTGTTCCTAAAAGAGGAGGGCTAAGGCATTTAGATTAATTGAAATTAATTTTAATTCCTCAGAGTTAATATTGACAGTGATGAGCCTGGTAATTCCTGTTTTGTATGTTGGCTTCTGTCAGTATAATTCTTAAATGTCACTAAATAGGAACATTGCCTGTGGAATGAGGCCTAGGTATCTAATTGTGGCAGAGGGGTATGGGGGTCAGGTCCAGGCCTCCGGCTTGGAAGACCCTGTGTTCAGCTGAGTGATGTCCACTAGCAAACTTCCTGCGCAAGTGCCATAAAGCGGGTGTCTACACACCCAGCACTAGAGAACCTTTCAGGTACCTACCAATACCCGGTGTTATCCAAGACTCAGTATCACCTTATGTGTCAGGGAGGTGCTAGGCCCTGAGGTGGGGACTTTGTACTGAAGACAAAATACACCTGATCCCTGTATCTCTTGTTTGGATTCAGCATGACAAAACTACACCTGCACATGTTCACAAGCTGTGCTCAAGCTCTCTATGACTTAAACTCCAGGCTCCTGCTTAAAAGATAAGTTCTGTCATCTTCAGCCTTTTAAAGACCATATTATTGTTTTGAATTAGATCTGTACCAGGGGATTTTCCTTCCTGATAATTCAGGAAAGTGGTGGGTTTTCATAAATCCTGTTTCTTGGAAGGAATACGTGACGACACTCCTTTAAACATTTATGGATGATGACAAATTATGTTGCTGTTAACACAGCAGTCAAATAACACAAGGCTCCCATGTATCTTTATGTGATATATTCCTATTGTTATCCTTATGTTAAAAATACTAAATGTTTCATTATAATTAAACAATCTACACCTCAGAATCTATACAGAAATAAATCTGGAGAAGGATGTGATAAATTATTTTGAAATATATGATACAGCAATTATTGTAGTAAATGTCTAAATTTTAACAAACCCCCAAAACTTTTTGTTTTAATGGTGTTCCATCCAAAGCTAGGAGATGGCATTTGATAATGGTTCTTTTGCAGAAGCATTTAAATTAGCCTGGATTTACATTCCGGTACCGAAGAAAACTGTTGTCATTAACCAAGGTACTTCGGAATTTCAGAAAGTGTAAAGAATTTAATTTCTGCAAGAAGGTAACACGGAGAAACTAAACTAGGTATCATAATCCCTCAACTGTTCCCCTCCTCCCAGATACTCACACAAATCTGTGTGGTTTTCTATGCTACATGGAGAAACACAATTGTTAAATCAATTGATTTCAGAAAGAAAGCTAAAGAGATAATTTGAAACAATTTTATGAGATTTATGTTTAGGCCTTATAACAGAAAAACATAATTTTTTCTCTCTAAATAGACAATTTTGTAACATCTTTGAATTATGCTAACTATACAATTCATGGCAAAATAACTGTGGTGAATTATCTGCCTATTATAGATGAGACCAGAAAACATAATATGCCACTGGTAAGATTCTCCTGCTTTTGTGAATATAGTTGTCATATACTGACTAAGAATAAATCCACATTCATAATAAATGCAGTCTGTACCAACCACAAATACTGAACACACTGAAAGCTTTATGAGTCAACACAAGTAATTTTGACACATTTCCTTCCTACCAGAAAAAGCATCATAAGAAACTCATGTTTTCCTTGACATCATACGTTTCATTTAAGGCACTCACTGTTTAGGGGTACTTATCCTGCAATACAGTCTACAGTCTCTGGCTAACTGACTCCATCTCATTTTGACAGAGAGTGACTTGGGCTTAACCTTACTTAGTTATGTGTCAAGCTGCATAGTCCAAGTTAGGTTGGGAGGACACCTGAAGGTCACCTAGTCCAATTCCTTTCTCTAAGCATGGCCAACTTCTAAGCTAGATGAAATTGATCTAATTTTGAGGGAAAAGAGGAAAGGGAAAATAACTTGATTAGCACTGCCTTCATTTTGTACTGTAACCACAAAATCACAAAATGAAAGATGAGTGCATTACTGCTTCTGCCTGAGGCGGCTGGGGCTGCTATGATCTGTGTTCTCAAATGTATGATAGGTATACCTGGAGCATACCCGCTAAAATTGGTGTATCAGGTAACAGGGTTACCAGGATTGTTAATATATCAATTGGATAAAGTCTGAGAGGAGTACTGAAAGATTCAGAGTAGCCAATAAGAACGTAATTTTGGCTCTGCACTGAAATGGAAATTTAAAATCCAGTAGACCCTCACCACTGAAAAGATAAGCATGGTGGCCTAAGTACAACTAGCTTGAAGACAACTGTGTGATCTGTCAGTTGCTTTGAGAATCAGCCTGCTAAACTCTGCTGATGTCCTGGTTTATGACTGCAATGCTTTTTACAGGTCAGTGCTTTGGTTTCTATGTTACATCTCAGGTTCTTACGCTTTTGTAAAATGAGGGTGATTGTGTTACTCTGTCAGACAGGTATATTGTAGGGTTAAAACTAGTGGCATGCTTGCATAAAACAATAAGGTGTACTACAATTATGTAAGGGTATATAAACACAGCTACATTTTGGCAGGTGTCAGGGTACTCCCAGATGATTGTTAATCCTATGTTTCCCAGATACGTTACTATTCTGAAGTGTCTTCCAGTAAATAGCAGTACATAGTGACTGAATGCCAGTATATATATATATACAAGCAGACAGATAGATAGATATTTCTTTTCAGGAAGTTAGTTGTTCAATATCACACAGTCCTAAGGGGAAGAAATTGTCTGAAACACGGCTGGGCTTGCAAAGGGCAAAGTGCATGGAATGTGCAGAATAGTTCATTTAATTCCTGATAAAAATTATGTGATAGAGATTGAGTGGAAAACACATTTCAATCCCAGACAGACTGGGAATAAGACAGAGGTACAAAAGTAGAGGGGAAAAAATATATTTAAAATATTTTAAAGCATCAAAATGCAGAGGAATGCATACACAGTTTTCCTCCTGGGAAGAAGAAAGTGTGTTTGCTACACCTGATGAGCGCTGTCCGTGTTGCTTAGTATATTGCTGAAGTCACTAGCACACCACAATTTGCAGAGAAATGAAGAACAGTATAAACAATAATCTGGTTTTCTAGCAGGATAAGACTCCAGGCAAAGTTACCTTATTGTAACCTGTAAATTAATGTCCCGTAAAGGGAGAAAACCTTTTGTTATCGGTCTTGTCCGCAGGTGTTTTTAGAGAAAAAAACTCTCACATCTAACTGTTCATTCACATAGAGTTCACTAATCACTATGGTACTGGTGTGCTTATATCTGGAATTAATCTTTAAGATTCAGCAACAATATTCTAGTATTTTCATTTGAGTTTGGCTTTTAGCCAGGAAATAGATAAGATTAAAACCCACATATAATCCAGTGTTACATTTGTTTGGGAAGGGGAAAAAGAAAAAGTTTACTTTTTTTTTTTATAAGCACAGCCAGGAAAGTTAACTTGAACTGGTAATTCTTATTTTGTGGATGAAAGTAGAAATACTCAGTGCAAGAAGCAGATGTCTTTTTTTTCTTTCTTTGAAGCTTTATGTTCTTTGACTTCCCTTTCCCTTTGGCACAGATTTGCTTAACCCTTTTTAAAAAGGCAATTATAGTAATGAAGATCTGCAACACTTATGGCTGAACTGGAACAGCCGAGTGGGAAGGGGTAAGTCAGAATGAATTAAAATGATTTCACAGAGCACACACAAAGCCTTTGTGTCCTAAAGAATGGCTGAGTAAATAGCGGATATTTGCTTGCTGAATAAAAAATAACACTAAACTCCCTTGAACACTCTCTGGCTCCCTTACTTTCTCTGTATCAAGTGCTAGGATGTACCCAGCATCAGTGTACAGTCTTGGGAGTTCAAAGCTCCTCTATATTTTGCTAGTTAGTCTGGGTTTTCAGTGGTTTACAGTTCAGCAGTCAAAAATTACTCTGCTGTCATATTTTGCATGTAGATTTTTTGCTGCCACAAAGATTTTATCCCCCTCACTTTCCCTTCCCATTGTTAGGACAGTGGCAAAGACCTGCGTTCAAGTCCTGAGGTCATTTCCTGGATTCTAGCACTAGTCATGGCCAAAGATAAATAATCTATCTCTAAAGTCTTAATTTTGCTCCCTACAGTTTCCTTTTTGTTTACCGTGGACTTGGTGGTGCTCCTGGACAGCCTCCAAAGGGCTGGGAGAAGGACTGTTTTCATCCTAAAATAGGGAGAGGGAGGAAGGACCAAAGGGCCTGAGCAAGCCTCGCTTTTGTTAACTCACTTTTTGTTAAATATAGATGTGAGCAAATCAGGAATTTGATTTTAAGATAGTTTTATTTATGAGGGAAAAAAGAATCAACTTATTAACCCTATATTTAGAGATTATTAACTTTCTGTTTTTTCTTTTAAGAAATGGAGTATTTTATGTCTTAGTCTTCTGTTTCATAGTCTGTCAGAGTTGACACACACCGCAAACTTGAATAGCCATAAAAGCCTCAAATCATCTATGTTAGGATCACTAATGAGTGATTAATATAAGTATTCAGGCTATTGGGAGAGCCTGTGTACTCTTGAAAATATTTTCTGTAAGCATCTGGACCTAATGCTAAGTCATATAATACTTCTGGAAGCATCTCTGCTCTGGTAAAGAAGTTTCTTAACACAAGTATTAAGTCTTTTGAGATCTGTATGCATATATTTGAGATAATGTAGTTTTAAAATATTGCATGTGGCATGACTACATGGCAATAAAAAGTAATTATTATGTGTTTATGCATACCACATGTACTTTATAAAACTGTTGGGAAGGAATTTTTCCAGTTATCATTGACATGCATGTATAGAAAAAATATTTTGTCCCCTGAAAGCCATCAAAAATGAGAAAATTCCAACACTACTACATAAGCAGGATGTTATATGAAGTTTTATTATTGGTTGTTGTTTCCTGAGTGTTGACAAACGTTCTGTGCACCAATCTCTACTACTACATCTCTTAGGGAGATAACATCTCTTAGGGAGAGTTCTGTATTCCTCTTTGTCAAGGTAGCCTCCCAGAATTTTGCCGAAGTCTTTTATGGGAAGTGTAGTGTAATATACCATTACACTTTGCAAAGGGTGAAACTGTGTGGCATGACTTTTTACATTATCACTTTCTCAGTTCATTTTAAATATGGACAGTAATGATACCATCAAGCATGCACGAATTACCTGGAATTCATTCTGCCTCTTTCCATCATAGGATATGCAACTTCAATGCAAAAGCAGTGAATTTTGATATAACTTTTCTTCTTGTCAGACATGAACTATTACTCATTCTCTCACTTTTTGCCACATTTCCGAAATATCATTAATGATTAAACGACACTATTTACAGGGAAGTAGGAGTAAAATTAAAGAGCAACACAATATAGATCTACTGTTAACTAATACATTACTTTTTCCCTAGGTTTTTTCAGTACTGAAGTAATTGTCCACTAGAGAAGATTTACATCATTTCAGTGAGATACAAGAACTCTGTTCTTTATATTTTAAAGAAAATCTGTGCAAAGAAAAGCAAGACCAAAAAAAAAAAAAGGAAAATAAAACTTTCCAAGGAGTTTTGAGAGCAGACTGTGTTTCACACTGTCTATTTAACAAATATTTAAACACCACTGATGAGACCTCTCTTTTATCATTTTACATTCTTTGCATTTAACGTGCCTGAGGTTGACATAAAATAGGAGGTCATTGACTTGGGCAAGCATAAAACAGTTGTAATGTTGGCTTTTAATTAAATTACATAAATATCGAAGCATAGATGGAAAAGTTAGTAATAAACATCCCCCAAAATTAAACATGTCCCCCAAAGCTCTAAATCTATTAAATATGGAGCTGAAGAGGGAAAAAATCACATCACCAGCATTTCTTTTTTGTTGTTGAAGAAGCTTTAAAGTTTCTGTGAACTTTTAAATGTTTTTAAAAGGAGCCATAATTGGTTGTTGTAGTAAGTAGAGAGGAGTTGTCTGTATTCTGCAAATAACCTTACAATTAGTATTACTACAGTAATCCTTACTGGTATTGCCATTTTTTGTATATTTACCAGTATGAATTACTCCTCCAGAATGTGTATATCTAAAAGTTTTTGAAGTTTCTGACAATGGCTAGTAAATGGAAAGGTATATTTTACTACTTTCCCTTCATTTCAAGGATGACAGACCATCTTTAACGATGTCAACACTTAGATTTTTTTTCAGCTATTTTGCCCCTTCCATATAATTGTTTTTGAAATTATATTTTTTCATAACAGAATATATGCACATAAACAAAAACTAAATGGCATCTCTTACAGAGATTGTAATGCCTGGGAAACACACGTAAGAAATCTTGCCATTTCCTTTTCCAACTTTATAGCAGCATCAGTAAATGTACTGTCTCTAGCTGAATTGTCAAAACACAAAATTCTAAAGACAATTCTGTAATGTGAGAACACCCTGATCTTTCAATTATTTTTTTCAACATATGCAATGTCATTTAATATAAACCTTTAATCTATGAACTTACCTCTGCTTCCCTGAACTTGGAGGGCAAGGCAAATGATCAAAAATATTAATCCAGTTTTCAAATGCATGCTGTCTATTGATCATTCACAGTTTTCAAGATCAATCATGCAGAAAATAAGAATATTTAGGTCAAGCAGAAGAATTTTGTTTTCTTAAAGAACTAAAATCTTCAAACGTCTTCCCTCTTATTATTTTTCAAGTGTCCCCAGCCTTGGACCGCATTGAGTTGCAACTAGGCAGAGAGTGCAACAGATGCCAGAATGCAAGAACTGGACAAGCCCTTCCAACGCACACACTTCTAGCCTGGGGGACTGGACTGATAAGACAAGAGTGACGAAGTTTTTAAAAAAAAGCAGTGTCTGTTTCTGGAATAATCTGTTTATCTGCTGCTCAGACATAATCCCTCTTATGGTCCAGCTGGAAGAGCTTTCTTCATCTTATTAACCTTCTGGAGCAGCATCTGTCAACCCCAGAAGACTTCATCAGCACCACGATAAACAATGGAAGTCTCTTCTAGTGCCCATTGCCTTCGAACATTGATCCTTCGGGCATTCTGAAGGTATGGCATGTGAGCAGAGGGGAAACCACGGAGAAAGCTAATTCTGCTATATCCAAACCAGTGATGATAAAACCCAGGGAACTTCCTTTGAAGAGGAAGACAGCTTTTTCTGAAAGAACATACTCAGCTTTTCCACTGCATATGTCTTGGAAGCCTCTCTCGCTTCTCATACCAAAAGGTTGCTGTTGCAATATTCCAATCACAGCAGTGATGATGATGATGTTCTCTGACAGCAGTGAAATGATGTGACTCAGCAGTAAATTGCAGCAGTGTTCAGGGCTGGCACAATCTGATGCCAAACTTGGAGTGGGGAGGGGAAGGTGCTGCATGGAGGGAGAATAGAAATGGTGTTCAGAAATGCTGTTTCAAGCACATAGCTATAACCAGGTCAAGAACTGGCAGTGAGTGAATACGCTTTTCAAACAGCTCTGTTCCTGTTTCCCAAATAACTATTCCAGTTATATATTTGGCATTTTTAAGTGCTTTATACTTAGTCTCTATCTTCCAGAACATTTTTTACTCTTGCTTTACACATAAAAAAGCTACCACGTGGGCATTTGGTAAGGTCTGTCCCCCCTAGAGATTTTTGTGCAACTGTGCTTTAACATAGGAAGTATCTAGACTGGCAGCAAGAATCTGTAAGTACAAGTTACCTTAAGAATAACCTTCATTTGAACCCAATCAGTAATCTATTTTTACTTAGGATTTAAACAATGGTAACCTCCCTCCCTTTCCAAGATTGCTCAATTTTTACTACTCAGATGAGCTAGTACAGAGACTGCGCTGGACCTAACAAGATCTGTGGTTTGGTTTTTTTTCCCCCCCTACAATCTGCAATCATCTTCTGATTTACAGTGCTCATTTTAATGCTTTATGTATGTTGTTTCTTGCACATTGTTTTATTGTTCTAACGGTAGTGGTTTAACCCCAGCCTGCAACTAAACACCACCCAGCTGCTCACTCAGTCCCCCACAGTAGGAAGGGGGAGGGAATCAGAAGAGTACAAGTGAGAAAACTCATGGGTTGAGATAAGAACAGTTTAATAGGTAAAGCAAAAGTCACACATACAAGCAAAGCAAACCAAGGAATTAATTCACGCCTTCCCATCGTCAGGCAGGTGTTCAGCCATCTCCAGGAAAGCAGGGCTTTATCACACATAACGATCACTTGGAAAGACAAACACCATCACTCTAAACATGCTCCATTCCTTCTTCTTCTTCCCCCAGTTTTATGTGCTGAGCATGACATTGTATGGTGTGGGATATCCCTTTGGTCAGTTGGGGTCAGTGTCCCGTCTGTGTCCCCTCCCAGCTCCTTGTGCACCCCCAGCCTCCTCGCTGGTGGGGTGGTGTAAGAAGCAGAAAGGGCCTTGACTCTGTGTAAGCGCTGCTCAGCAATAATGAAAATATCCCTGTATTATCAACACTGCTTTCAGCACAAATCCAAAATGTAACCCTGTACTAGCTACTATGAAGAAATTAACTCTATCCCAGACAAAGCCAGCACATCAGTGAATCACTGCACATATCTAGAATAATACACTGATGTGCTGTTGAAATACAATTAAAGCTGTTTCCTTTGCTTGCAGAAAAATGACAGTTTAGGCCATCAAGGACTCTGTTTAGAAGACTTTTGATGTAAATTGTTGCTAAGTCTGGGACTCAAGGCATTGTCATATAAAGATGATCTAAAAGTTGCTATGCATCAGGCTGAATTTTAGGTATCCTACATAGGTATGTAAATCAGGGTGCCAGCCAACTTGTGTTACCCATAAAGGCAAGTCAGATTCTGCACGGTCAGCGTCAGAGTCTATACCATCTAACTTTGACTTCTGGTTTTAGTTGTCAAGAGTAATTTATTGTACGGGTCTAGCCAACTGCTTTCCTTATAATTTCCATGCTGCATTTGCCTGAGACCTGTCCCACCCTGAGGAAGGGGAGATATATAATTACGAAGTACATTTTAAATAGCCTCAGGTCTTTCTCTGGTATTCATTATTTCCGTAGGAGCCAGACTGGTACCTGGCAGCCAGCATGCACCAGACACAGCTTTAGGTTTCTGATTAAAAGTGAGGAAACATGGGTTGTTCTGCTCCCTTCTTTGCTGTTGAGTTTGCCCAAACCAAGCACTGTCTCTCAGCCTCCATATCTGCAAATGGCAGGGATGGCCCTGGGAGAGCTAGAAAGGCCTCTGTAGGAACAAACAAGATAATATGTGTAAACAAGAATGGCTTTTTTCCCTCTTTCTCATGCATTAAGATGTAGATAAAATATTTCACAAATTATTTTAAATTTTAAAAATAATGTTTTATTTTTAGATGTTCTGGTTTGCATATCAAAGACAGGTATCTGCAGTAGTCCTGTAGTGGATTTAGAGAGTTTGTCATGAAAAACACAAATTGTCTTTTTGCTCTTTGAACTTTTCCAGTCAGGCAGTGTTTGTATTTTGCCCTCTACTGCTGCCCAGCCACCATGTTTTCTTTTTTCTTACTGAAATAATACAAGATTTATATTTAGTCAGTAAATTAAATCAAATAAAAAAGAAAAATAAACACATATCTCTCAGGATAGCTAAAAAATACCTATGTTTTGTTTACTGTTTTTGTTCTTATTTCATAGACAGTTCCTCTTTCTGGTGTGTGTCCCTAATAGCAGGGAACAAATATGATCACAACAGGGAAAGCCAGTTTGAAACTAAGCAAAATATTTTCTCACTGAAAGAACTGATCTGTGTCCAGACATTGTACTTGCAAATGTTCTCTTGTTTTTCAAACCAATTGTTCTTTAAAACCCATTTATTCTGGAAATTCTTACATTATTCTATCAAAACTTAACTCAGCCAGTATACCCTGGAAGAATGCCATATAACTCACTTTGCTGATGGCCATAGGGAGTGATAGCATTGGGATAATGTACTAATTTCTACCGGGGTGTCATGAAAATAGTAGTAACGTAGCAAATGCTGTGGAAATGAAGTTAGTTTTTAGTCTGAGCAAATGCCAGAAGTGGAGTAATAGTTTGGTTTAGAATAAAGCAGTAAATCTGAATTGTGAGAAATAGCCGGTAACAGACAGCAGTGACCCAGGAGTTCAAAAGAAACTCAGAGATTAAGGTTCTATGTTGCTGACTGTGCAGCTAAGCATTTAGATTGGCTTCTATAACAAAGGAAAGAGTTTTCAGAAAAGTTTCAGTACAAATCTGGGAATTGTACTTCATCAAGCCTAACTTCTCTACAAGGCAAATAGATAGAAACCATAATAAAAGAAATAAGCACAATGACAAGAATGATCTGGCTGATACAATATCCCTGGACAGCCAACAGTTTTTGATGAGGTCTGCTCTTAAAGAAACTAAGCTGTCATGGAGTAAAAAGAAAAATCTTCTGTATTAATAGCTTGTTAAAGGATGAGAAATAAGGGAAAGAAATAAACATTTCAAACGCTAGGTGTTGTCATTAGGTTTTATGCTGGAAGAGAGGGCAAATGATAAGGTAACAAAATTGCTGATGGTACAGAATTGCTTAGAATCATTAAGATTTCCGCTAATAGTGAAAAGATGCAGACCTGTGTCCTGCTGCTGAATGTGGATAACAGAGCTACAGATAAAATATAACCATGGGAAAAAAAATAATGCTATCAATGAAGAGATAATTGTTTCCTCTAAATTAGGAATAGCCATTTGGCAAAGACAGTTTGAAAGAATAATTTTCTGATAATGGCTACTCAATCTTTAGCCATGATCAAAAAGAGAAATAGAATATTAGTGCTTTATTAGAAAGGAATAGGAAGAAAAACAATTTTTTTTTTTTTAAAAAAAGTATATCATGCATATTTAATGATGCTCTGGTCCTAGAGTAGTGATAATACCTGGTAAGACTAGAAATGTTAATGGGATGGTGGAGAGGATCATCAGAGGAATGGAATGGTTTACATGTATGGGAATATTCACATGCTAGGAGTCTTTGGCCTAAAAGAGAGATGACAGAAAAGTTAAGGAAATTATTAAATTACTTAATTTTTCTCATATTATAAGAACAGAAAAATAGCAAATTTAACTTTGAGGCATCTATTTTCTACCCTCTTCCTGAGCTTTTTATATTTTTGGTTTCTGCAGCTTGCTGGGACAATAAATATTCCAATTTAATTATGCATTTTATGAAAAAATACTTCCTTTATACATGGATAAGAAGGGATGTGACAAATTCATGAACATTAGGTCCATCAAGGAATGAGATTTACATGCTGTTCCAGTTGCAACTTCTTGCACAAAGTCCTTTAATTGCTGATCATCAAACACTGTGAGGGCAAACTCACTGGATCACTTTTGCTTGCCTGTTCCTTACATTAATTTACTATCCATTTATTTGCTGTAAATGTAGACAAGATAGTAGATTAACTGGGTCTCTGATCTGATCCAACATGACTACTGTTAGGCACTGAGCTGTGGTCCCTAACATCTCCAGCTCATACTGAATTGTGCAGCAAACTGTGATACCTCTCTCCTCCAAAACAAGGAGCCTGACACTCTGTTCTGCAGTTGCAGCAAACATTGTGGAATTCTAGTCTGAACACAAAACTGAAGCAAGTGATGCATTAATGCAGTTCCTTGTCTCCATTCGTGAACATAAGCCTAGACCTCTTCTGCAATCAAGAGGTATCACCAAGATTCTCTGGGGTCTTTAAAAATGTTTGCTGTTTTGCTCTTACTAACAGAGTTATGAAGTCCTAGCACCCCTTATTATTTAGAATAAGAAAATGTATTATGTGCATACATTTACATGATGAGTTACAGAGATGTCTCTGGCAACTGACTGACCCCATCATCTGTGCTTTCTTCTGAAACTTTTTATACTGTGCACTCTTAAAAGTAATAATGTATGTAGATGTGTTTAGTGTGATAAGGGAGATAAGGGTATGAAAAAGGCATGGTATTAACTGAGTATTTCAGCATAATTATGAGGCAAATACCCCAGCCTGACTGCTGCTTCAGGACGATCACTGATAAACAAATTACGTTTATGTTGATAGTTGTATGATCTTTCTTTGGTATCATCAAATGTCTAAATTAATTAAAATGATTTTTTTTCCTAGTGGGCAGTGATACAGCAAGCTGACCATTAGCTTCCAGTCAATGGAGATAAAGACAGTACATCTGCTCAAGCAGATTATCATGCACTTGCTTGCATACCAATACACAACTTTCTGTTATTCCTGGAGCTGCTTAAGCTTATGTCATGGGGAGCCGTAATGAGCTGAAGCATATTTCTTCCCATGCTTGACAAGTTGTTTTTCTCTTGATGCTTGGAAAGGATCTTTCTAGATTTAGCTGATAGAGTTAACCGATGGATTTACTATTCCCAAAACTGTGCTCAGCAGTGTAGCAAATTAAGTTGAAGTTATCAGCTATTAAAAACTCAGGCTATCAAATATGTCTCTGTACATGAACCAAGCCTGCAGAGATATGGTCTTTTACAATACGTGTTGTCTAATCAGATGCAGGAAACATAGAAGAAGCTGATATATCAGTTCCTTTTTATGGTAAAGGAAGATGTTTAGTAATGAGTAAGAAGGCAAGAAGGGAGATATCTAAAGTGTTAGGTGTGCTTGTATCTTTATACTACCTTAGTTTTTCCCTCTTTCAGAGACCTGGCATGAGCTAATAGTTACTCTTTATTGCGTGGCCTAATGCTGTTCATTTTTTTCCTGCACAGTTTTTCTTTTAATTATTTCTTGTCATGCACAGTGGCTGCATTTGTTCATCAGTGTTTTACTTTCTAGATTTACCACATGAGAATGACGTATGAAATTATCCTATTTCCCATGCACGAGACTGATCTGGTAGGCAGGAGATTTTGACTCAAGAAAAGGTCTGGCAAAAAAACCTAGTATGTGCACCAGTGCTGTGTGGCACTGAAGCTGTTTAAAGGAAAGAAATTAAAAACCTACTAAGAAATACAAAAATATCCACAAATGCATATTTGTTTATAAATATGCACATTTATGCATAACAAAATTTATTATTGTTATGGTGGAAACTATTTTTTAATATATTTATCTTAACAGCTTCTTACTGTCCTTTTTCAGGAGTGGTGGGTATGGTTTTTGTGGGGGATAGGTGACAATCAGCAGGACTGTTATGGACCTGACCATACCCTGGAACTTCCTGATCTGTATGTGTGATGATAACTGTCATTAACAAAGTTAATGGCTGTCATAACATGTAGTTCCAGCAAGAGTAAATATCCAAATTTAATTCCAGTATTTTCTTAACAAAATGTCGGAATATTGAAAGTAGTGTGGAGGTTGCATATAACTAGGCCTGACAAGACTTGGAGAATTAGTTAAGTAATTTAAACACTGCTGTTACATGTATTATTGGTCTTTTTGATTCAGTTACTTTCAATAATAAACCTACTGTGTTTGAACTCGGAGAAATGCTGGAAAAAACCTCTTCTGTCAAAGCTGCTTTGAGAAGCAGGTCATATGCCGTCTTTATAAGTGTTGGCCTCTCATCTAAGAAGCTTCTTCTATGCTTTTGATAGATTCCTATCTCTTTTCTATCCAGCTGATAGTATCGTACTTGTCATTGTTTACATAATAGAGTCTGTGTATGTGCAGAAGCTGGTTTTCCCTGTGGTGTTGCTGCTGGATCCCTCCATGGAATCTCAGAGTTAACTTCTATGTTGTGGCTACCACCAATAAACTCCTTTATGGTTTATTCAGTATAACATTACCAGTGTGACATTGCCATTATTCAGATCATGCTTTGTTCCTTGTATCACTAGTCACCTTATCTTAGACTGCTAAATAAAATTTTGTTCTTATTATTTTAAGCTCTTTCCAAAGGGCTCAGTGCCAGTTGGACCTTATTGTCCATCTCATAGCTATGCTTTTAGAAATGCAGCTGATGCAGACTAAGGATATGGAAATACTTGCACTAGTTCTTTCAAACCATGTTGTAGTTCTTGTTTGTATTGCTCATTTGCCCTTACTCATTTTGATATTTCGTTACTGATAAACTTTAAGAGCAATATCAATTAGATGAGTTCTAAGTCAGTACCATAGAATGATAGAATCACAGAATCATTAGGGTTGGAAAAGACCTCTAGGATCATTGAGTTCAAACATAAACACAACACCACCATGTCTCCTAAACCAGGCCCTGAAGTGCCATGTCTACGCATCTTTTAAATACCTCCAGGGATGGCGACTCAACCACCTCCCTGGGCAGCCTGTTCCAATGCCTGACAACCCTTTCAGTAATGACATTTTTCCTAATATCCAATCTAAACCTCCCCTGACTCACCTTGAGGCCACTTCATCTCATTCTATCGCTAGTAACTTGGGAGAAGAGACCAACACCCACATCGCTGCAACCTTCTTTCAGGTAGTTATAGAGAGTGGTAAGGTCTCCCCTCAGCCTCCGCGTCTCCAGACTAAACAACCCCAGTTGCCTCAACTTCTCCTCATAAGACCTGCTCTCCAGACCCTTTACCAGCTTTGTTGCCCTTCTCTGGACACGCTGCAGCACCTCAATATCTTTCTTGTACTGAGGGGCCCAAAACTGAACACAGTATTCAATTTGCAGCCTCACCAGTGCCGAGTACAGGGGCATGATCACTTCCCTGCTCCTGCTGGCCACGCTATTCCTGATACAAGCCAGGATGCTGTTGGCCTTCTTGGCTGCCTGAGCACACTGCTGGCTCATGTTTAGCCGGCTGTCAACCAGCACTCCCAGGCCCTTCTCCAGGCAGCATTGTCTATTCCAAACAGAAAAATTTTGAATATATTTCGACTATTTTCTGTGAAGACAGGTATATTTTTTGATTGTTTGATTGTTGTGAAGTTGTTCTCATGTTTAAAAATTGCTTTTTCACTTTCATTAAGCAGCTTGAGAAGTTGCCATATATTATTTAGTAAGGTTGCGACCTTGCTTTTCTAAGAAAATACCAATTGCCTCTCACTTCCATTTATTTTTCTTTCTTGCAGATATGTATTTCTGGAAGTGTTTGCTGTTTCAGTGTACTATTCTACAAGGCCAAATGTATTATACATGTGTTACTCTGCATGCTGAGTAGAGCTGGGATTGTTTAGCTTTCAGAAGAGAAGACTCAGGGGGAGAATCTTAACAACATTTTAAAATACCTGATGGGAGGGAATAAAGAGTTGGAACCAGACTTCTCAGTGTTGCCCAGTGAAAGGATAAGAGGCAACGGGCACAAACTGAAATAGAAGAAATTGTGTTTGAACAAACTTTTCTAATATAAGAGTGGTTGAACACTGGAACAGTGATCTCCAGTGAGTCTGTAAAGTCTTCATTCTTGGAAATACTGAAACTGGGCCAGCTCTAGCTGACCCTGCTCTTACTGTGGGGTTGGACTAGGTGATTTTATGGTTCTACAATACTCTTATAGTGAGTGAACAGAAACAAGTCCTCATAAAGAGGCAAGTAACTAGTTTTTAAATTCATTTGAGCACCACTTCAGCCTACTGTATGGCCTCTATAAGCCATGTTCAGCTCCAAACACTATTTTAAATAGGAGATTCTTTGATATGGCGAATATATTCACACACAAATGTTTTAGAGTATAACCCACACAGAACAGGAAGAATTATTCCATGGTACAGTTAGGATTCTATCAAGTCTAGAAAGCTAAAATTATATTTTAAAGAAAGAAAACTCTAGACTGGCTGAGTAAGAAGAGAAAAAATTTTAGAATTTGTTCATTTCTGGAGAAGAATTCTCTAATGTGGCAAAAGTGTTTTTGTGTGTATTTTTATAAATGGTGCAATAGCATGTTCAGTTTTTTATTTTTTAATCATAATTCTTACTGTGATTCCTAAAGTAAGATTCAACAATTGAAGGCACACTGTACAAATGATCAGTTAAAGATGTCCCATTCCCAGAAAAGAATACACAGGACTGATCGAAGTAATAGAACAGGAGTTCAAAAATATTTTCACAGTATAAACAGGGTTAACTGTGGTTAAGTTACTTCCGGTTTATAATCTACATCCTTCAGTTAGGGTAGAGTTACCCTCTGCATAACATTGATGATAGGCATATATGCAGGAATATGCAGGTATGATGTAGGAATGATAGCATATGGATGGCAGGAAGGGAGAAGCTAAGTCAGGAAATCTGTTGTACACAAATCATATTGTTCCTTTCTCTTCAGGCCAGAATGAACCCTTCAATCTTTCTCTGATCTCTTGCTCCATTTTAAAAAATTACTTTCTGTCCCAAGTTGTTATTTACCCAAGAACCAATTTTTAATCCTCTGCCCTGGTGCCCATCTGCCCTCTTCTCCGCTCTCTTTTTCCCAGGTGTCCATCCTCTCCATTTCTGCTTTCTTTCCTTTCTGACCTTCCCATTTCATCCCACCTCCTAATTTCATTCTGCTTCTTTCAACAGTTTTCTCACCTCCTCTGTGTCCTTGTCCTGAAGTTGTTTTCCAGCCCACTATGGTGTGTTATTTTGAAAGCTAAGAGTGGAGTGGAGTACTGTTGTGGGGTTTACTATCTACCCCGTTGGTAATTCCAAGGAGAAGCTACTTTTTTTTATCTTATACAATACCTCCCTCCACTGGCAGTTCCTCCTTTCTTCCCTCCGCATTTCACTGGTGGCTACAGCAATATACAGGTAACTCCTGCCTTCAAAATTCACAAGATAATTATAATTTTGAAAGGCTGAATAGCTTATCTTTTTGTTAGGAAAAAATAACAGCACTGCACCTTCTTTCTACCCTCTACATTGGATTGTATTAACATGTCCTTTTAAGACATATTTTTTTATTTCAACTCCTCTTTCTTCTTTGCTGACTTCATTTTCCCACAGTTGGCCTCAGCTTCACCATGCCACAATACAATGAGGGCCTTTCTTGAGCCAGAGCAGGCTCCAGAAACCAGGCCCTGTTGTCAGCTGGAGTTGGTGCTCTGCCCAAAGCAGATGGCAAAGGGTGTGTTATGTGGATTCCTCCCACCTCAGCCCTGAGATGACTGGGCAGTGAACTGGGGGTCCCTGGGACTCCTCAACTCTTTGATCTGGAACAGCAAAGGAGAGGCACCCTCTGTGATGCATGAGCTTTTTGCACTACATTGCTTCTCAGCCAGAAAAATGGTTGTGGAGGAGCCAGCTCAAGGCTGATTTTGGCACAGCAGAAGTTAAAAACCCCAAACTTTCTGTACAGCAGCTATGCAATGCACACTGTGGGCTGACTGAATATCCTTATTACCCATTCAGGGCTGCCTCTTTGCTATGAACTTGTTAGAAGCAAGGCAAGATAGTGCCTCCGTCCCTATACATTTAACACCACAGGTATCAGGATGCTTTTTACAGGGCCATGCAGCCACCTTCTGGAACCCCCTGAGCTTCCTTTCTTACAGCCTCTTTCAGCCCATCCTCACTTCAGCCACTTTCTGTGTGCCTCTTCTCCCTCCCTCTGGCCATTGCCTCCTCTCTTTCCTGCCTAACTTAAACATCCCTGCCCTCTGTCTTTCTGTCAACTAATCCTTTACTAATTAAACTCTGCCCAAAGGACAAGTAAACAAAAGTAGCTGAACTAACGTGAAATACGCAGGCTGTTACTCCTCTTGCTCTGTTTGTATATTTAATCCTTCTCTCTAGCTTTTATCACAGAATCACAGAATCATTATCTGCTTGTCTATTTAGATAAGAAGCTGCTTGGGGAGTAGGGATGCTCTGTGTGTATTGTACAAGCCCCACTTTCATAAGCTCTGTGGTAACAAATACAATAAATGCTACTGTCACTCTATATTTGAAGGTCATCAGAGGCTGCTGTTGCCATGCCTTGAGGGTGCTAGTGGCAGCTTTTTACTGCTATCTGTTTGGGATCCTGCTTCTGCAAACAGGTGCTTCTTGTGAAACCGACCACCTTCATTGGCACCATCTCATCAGGCTGGAAGCTTTATTGGGGATCACACTCAGGAGAGTGTGAGCTTCCATTAAAATGTTCCAGGGGCATTTAATAGACTAACAAAACAAACAAACAGGTGTCATTGACCTTTCTTCACATGTGAGATCATACGGACATGTGCCATTATGTGGCAGCTTCAACTTACTTCCTCAAACAGCTTGCATAGCTTGGGATGAAAGGAATGGATGGAGGGATGCCACTGCCCTGTGTTTCTTCCATTTACCACAGATGCCTCTGGTTTCAGTTGTAATGAGCATTTTTGAGAACTTCTGTAGCTTGCGTAGCAACACTTGAAGTCCATCCATGTTTGCATGCAGCTAGCGGTGGAGCCGCAGCAGCACACGCTCAGCATTGCTCTTGAAAGTGAGGCAAGAAAAAAACTAAGCAGCCAGGTAGTGCAAAGTTCCATATTATTTTTTTAACTGTGGCTGAATTATATAGTTTAAAACAAGCATGGTCACCCTTATTTGAAGCACAGAACATGTCGAATCCTAGGTTAGGGTGGTAGCACCTCTCATGGAGAGGCCATGCAGGGTTTTAGCAGCTGCCTTGTCTTTTCCTACAGTCTCCACATGGGAAGCATGCTTATCATATGTGAAGAAGCTCCTTCTTTCTTGGGACCTAAGTTTTCTCTGAGAATAATTTGTGGGCTGTCCATGAGGGCCATTTGCTCAAATACCTTTGAAGTGTGTCAGTCAAATGTCCCTGCTTTGTAGGAATTCTGTCTGTTGGGTGTTTGCTTTACCCTAGGAAAATGATATGCCTATGATTGTCTATGCTATACTACAAAAACAAGGTGAAAGAAACATTCTGTTTTACTTTCATATAGATATAGATAAATATCTCCTATGGAAGATAGTGTCAAATCCCTATTTATCCCCATTTTTCTGTCCATATATTTCTGCCTGGTTCTCATTTTCATCCAAGGCAAACATGACTACATATCTTAGTGTTGAAATAGACTTTCTGTTCTTAGCTGGGAAGAATTAACTCTTTTGGGAAATCAATACCTTTTTGAGAGCAATGCAAAGGAATGCCTCACTAAACTGAAATTCCTGAACTGGCATTGTTGTGTTTTATTAGTAGTAATGTAATCTGGACAGCTGATGTCAAGGCAGAGAACAACACTTAGTAAGAAACAACTTTTTTTTTTTTTATTTTTTGTGCTAAGGGCTTTCTTGAATAAGCTTGTGGGATGTCTGTGTTTGACCTGAGTTTCAGGTCAGGATTTCAGGTCAGATTGCAAGGTACAATACAAATTGTTGATGGTGAGGCTTTCTAGCTGTCAACTGGGGCAGTTTCCCACACCGATATCTTCAGGACTGTAGTTTCAGGATTAGTGTTGTCTGGATTTAGGGTCAGACATCTGTCAGATCTAGTCCTGCAACACAGAAGTGGGATGCATTTTATACCACAGAATGGATTTAAGTGAGAGATATTCCCTTTCACAAAAAGCCTAACATGTTGTTAGGATACGGAGAGATCAGTGGCCACTTCTGAGAAGTACTACACGTGTTTTAAAAATCTGAGCGATAAAATGTAACTTATCTAAGTCAGCAGGATATCCAAACAAGTTAGGCAGCATGACACATGAAGGTCAGAAAAGAGAAGTTAATTTGCATAGATTAAAAGACTGAGTTCTTTGTGTTATGGAAGTGATTAGCAAAAATCCCACTGTGATTAGCAAAAGTCCCTCATGGTGACCAGGATTTCATGCAGAAGCATAACAACAAAGCAAGTGTAAAAACCCAAACAAACCTGCACAATAAAAAGAGAAGGGAATACAGATGTTGCAATGAAATAAAATGGGTTTTTATTTCATTGAGAGGGGAGAAACAGGAGGTCCAGTAGTAGCAAACAATAATAACAATATAAGAAATAATAATGGTGGAAAGCGGTGGAATATGGTGCTATGTATATTCATTAAATGCTCTGGAAACAGAATTCATTTTTACCTAAAATATCCTAGAACTTTGCTAAACCAAGGCAAGAGGATGGGAGACATGGAATGAGATTCAATCTTAAAAATATTTTATAAATCTGTGAATAGGACCACTGTTAATATTCCTACATCAGCTATGAAACGGAGCTACTGTACTTCATGTTCTTTCTTAATGTAATTCTTAGGATCTAGAAACAGGCTTCTGTTCTGCTACAACATGACAGTCGGATCAAATTTTCATCATTTGTAATAGCTTCTTATCAGTATTCATTTTTCTAATGCGGTAACAAAAAGTCTTATCACATCTGTGACAAAAAGATTCCTGATAAGAAAGGTAACAGATTAAGTGACACAGTAAAAAATTTCAAATACATTAGGATTCCCCCAGCAAGACTTTTGACATAGATTTCCTGTTGCACCTTAGAAACACTGCTTACCCAACAAATTTCAGAGCAAAATAAATAAATGAGCAAAACTGGTGAATAAAAACATCTCACTGCTGAATTTGTAGAAGCTGTATTGAAGCCATGAGCACAGCCTGTCTTATGGGAATAGACTGGATAAAAATGGAATTAATTGTGAGGAAGAATCCTGATTGCATATACCTAGACCTAAAGGTATAAATGATTTACATGGCAGAACTAACACTTCTCTGTAAAACAAACCATTGGCTACCACGACTAGGATGGCTGAGAAGCATAAAACAAAGACATAAAGCTCCCTATTCAATATTTTAGAGCCTACCAAAGGGTACCGAGAAGTTTCTGTAATACATCATCATTACTTCAAAACTAGGTCTTTATTCACAATAGAGGAGAAATATTTTCAAATTATATTTTGCTTTACTGCAGAAAAGCAGTTAATATCACATAAATTTAAATTGTTATGTATTATGCTGCATGTTTAATTTTATTGCATTGGTTAAATTATGTTACTTTCCACAAGGAATTGTATGCTGTAGAATAGTTGTCAGTTTAAGTGTTTTGTAAGAGTAACTGAAAAGTCCCACATGGGACTTAATAATTTTCTTCTACGGAATTCAGATACAAATGCAGACAGTTCTACGGAAGACTTGCAGAGACTGAAGGTAGGGCTCCTGCTGAATGGGAAGATAGCGTCTTTTTCCAGAACATTGCACAGAGCCGGCAACGTCAGATAAGTATCTTATATTTGCATTACCAATTCTTCTTCTTGTAACCCTCTTAGTAGACTGGATTTGTGTTTTTTTAGTGAAAGTGCATTGCCTTTCAGCTCTTAAATTAGCTTTGTTCTAATCCCCATTAACACACAACAGATGGACAGCTATAATCTGAAGGGTCCTGTAACTAAGCGTCCCAAATGTACTCTTGATAAAGGACTTGATTCCACCATCTTTGTGGCTTGAGTTCTACAAAATGGTATATAATTGACTTAAAGTACATGAGTAGTTTCATCAAAACTACTGATTCCACTTATGAGCTAAGTGTAGCACACATGCATGTGTTTGTATGACTGAAGCCCTGGATACATACTTCTCTTAAATTATGTTCATAGTTTTCTCATTCAAAGTGATAGATGTCTTCAAAGTGATAGATTAGTCTTCTTAGATTGTCAGCTAAGACTTAGAGAGATGGAAATCTTAGAATAATAAATAAGTGGCAAAGACATGGCATAAATAATATACAAGCCAAATAAGCTATTTGTTTTTGATTCTGGATTTGGATTTGTTTGAATTGTGACTGGATTCTAAAAGTAGGTTTTCGTTTCATAGACATCCTAAAATTTTTTACACAAGAATTTCAATGCATCTGCCCTTCACAAAGGTTGATAAAAATTTAGGATGGAAATGTATCATGACACTCACACTTTGTCAGAACCTCTTTAAAAATATATAGGTCATTTATGGCATTTTATACAGAATATAAAAATGATGAAAAGAGCAGCAAGTAAAAGGTTCACTAAAAATCTTTTTGCTGAGATGTTTTTTGACGGTGGGCAAACCTACACAGTCCTACACAGGTTCATAACACATAAAGCAATATAAGCTAAATAATAGGAATACACATCTTTGTTAAATTGCAGAGATTATATTTCCATTAAAATGCCAAGATTTATTTCAGTGCTATAGGAAAGTAATTGGAATCATTGCTACAGTAGTTGCTTTTGTTACTTTTATAGAGACTTCATTACAGAGAGAAACATTTAATATCAGGGAATTCTGATGCTTCTGAATATATTTTCCACTTCATAATATAAAAGGGCTTTGTGAAATTCACATGACAGCTACTGAAGCATTAGGGAACGTGAAAATACTGTGCGGCACTCATTCAGTTTGCCAAGTGATAGGGCAGTGAAGCACCTTTTCTCCCTTGTTTTTGCAAGGCTTATTTCATGCCCATAAATGAAGAATGGATACTTTGATACTGCCAGTCAGCGCTGAAAATTCCACCATTTGTCGAGTGCACTGCAAAAATTCATTCCTCCTGTTGATACAACAGATAATATTAAGTCTTTGATATAATAAAACTAGTCTATTCTGTTTAATTGTGCAGTCAGTTCTGTGGAAGTTGTTTATGGTCTCAAGGGAATCAGTGTGTGGTCTCAAGGGAATCAATGTGTGATATTTTATAACAATATTTGTATCTTATGATTTATTGTTTACTTTTAAAATGCTTCTTAACTAATTTTCAGTGAATATGAGGGGGAATGTTTATAAAATTTGTGTTTCCATAATTCCAATCTAATGAAAAACTGAAAACTTATGAGAAAACCAGCAGGTTTTCATCCCCACAGAATTTACTGCATTATTCAGGAGACTGCATATTGCACAAGGAGGATGGGTAGAGAGCAAAAGCCAGGGAGATGTACAAAGGCACAGGCTCAAGGGGGAAGGGAAAGGAAAATAACAAAGATGCTCATGCCACATAAGCAAGTTGATCTGATCCTTAGTTCTCATTGGTAAAGTTATTAAGCTAAACTGTACAGACTAAAGGGGGTTACTTAAAGTACAGTTGACAGCTTCTTGTCCTACTGAATAAAAAGACCTATGCTATTTAATTAGAATTAGCCAGTTAATGTTTCTGGATACGTAATCCCTGGATTTTGCAAAATGGTAAACAGCAGGCCTTGTTGAAGAGGAGGCCTGTTAACAGCATAGTAACAAGCACAAATTCAACAGACTTCCTAGCACCAGTCTAGCTCAGTTCTGTGCTGTTTACCAGGGGCTACACTTCACACAGAATCCTTCACAGTGCACAGGGACATCTAATGACTGAATCAGAGACTGCAACTAAACGTATTCCTCAAGCTACCTGAGCACACAAGAGATAAGAAGTTAACACACGAGGGGCTGGGGTAGGTAGGCAAAGCACGTGTTCAGAAAACTACCTTATATGTGTGCAAATATTGCCTTACATAATCCAAATTTGAATTTGAATCCAAATTTGAACAATCCAAATTTGAATGCAAACCATGAATGAGACTTCAAGTGAATAAGTAACTGAGATAATCCTGACCGATGCAGTATTAAAGCTAATTGAGACAACTTAAACCTAGGGCCTTCAGCCCCCATACTTTTGCTACTGAGCAGTCTGTAGCTTTAAAATGAGAGGAGGTATCTATATGTAAAAAGAGTACTGCTGATACAGGAAAATTATCTCAGCAATCTATTTAAGGTGTAGTATTTAGAAGAAGTGCAATCAGAATAATATTCCGGGAATTTAGAAAGCTGGGTTGAACTCTGTGTTCATCTACAGACACCCTGTGTGACCTCCAGCAAAGTCCTTGGGTCACATCCCCAAGGCTGCAGTCAGGGGGAGTTAGGGGCCTAATAGCCTTTGATGAGCTTTGTTGATCAGGCTCACTCATCTCCATAAAACTTTCTTATCTGAAGGCAGTGCTGGGAGGATGAACATGTTAAAAAATTGTGCTTTTATGATAGTAAGAGAGGTACCGCAGACATTGCAAAACCGGAAGGCTGACTTGTGCATAGTTGCTGACATTACCTATACCCTCAAAAGGTGCGTGCAGGTGCCTGACTGTTTGAATCTAAGAATAGAATCATGGAATAGTTTGGGTTGGAGGGGACCTTTAAAGGTCATCTAGTCCAACCCTCCTGCAATGAGAAGGGACGTAACAATATAGATTTCCTTTCCTGCATAGGAAAAAAAAATTTCTTGAGGCTTTCTAGATCACAGACAAGACAACTTCAAGTCAAGGTTGGTGATCTGAATAAAAGCACTGGCAAAGAAACTTTCATCTGGTCAATTCTGTTTTCATCAAGAGGTGACTCTTCAGACAGTAGGAATTGTTATTAAAAATTTCATTGAATTCTTATATTATTAAGACAAAAAGATAGACTGCCTGTCATTGACTGCTTAACTTTAATAACTTCCTAGGATTTATGTAACTCCCATTGGCTACCAAAAAAAAAAAAGAAAAAAAAAAAGAATCCCTGACAGATTTTCTCTATTTTGGAAATGTCAGTGGACTCTGGGGATGTCTTCTCATACTTTATAGGCCTCCCGTTGCTTTTAAATCATTGATGTAATGTTTCTCCATACAATTTCTCTTTCATTATAAAAATCTATTTGAAAATTTCTCTCCTGAGGAATGAAAGGAAAATCCTACCTTTGAACATTCTGTTTGTGTCTTTTTCTTACAAAATGGATTTTCAGGAATCTTCTTTATCATCTTTTCAGCAGTTCCTGAAACATGAGTGACAGCTTATTTGTAGAAAAGATAAGGGCTGTTTTAAGTTTGTTTTTATAAGACTAGAATAGCCACCTTACTTTTGGTTTCAGAGAGATTGTTTGAATTTACCTGCACTGATCCAGTTTGTGCACTGTTTTCAACTCGCCCCTCTGAAAGTATTAGAAGCCTTGCAAACACAGAGCTGTAGACACAGACAGAAGAAATGGTATGGACGTGCATTTTTGCTCCGGCTCAGAACTATCTGTTTATCTACATGGTTGATTGTTAAAAGACAAGAATGAATGCTAGAAAAAGGGAACTTTCCAAAATATTAATAATAATTCCTTTCTGCTGAGAAGGTGTTATGGTTTTGGCTAGGATAGAGTTAATTTTCTTCACTGTAGCTGATATAGTTCTGTGTTTTGGATTTAGTATAACAATAATGTTGATGTTTTAGTTGTTGTTAAGTAGTGCCTGTACTAGTCAAGGACTTTTCCAGCTTCCCATGCTCTGCCAGGTGCACAAGAAGCTGGGAAGGGAGGGGGCACAGCCAAATCAGCTGACCCAAACCAACCAAGGGGATATTCCATATCGTATGTCATCATGCCCAGTATATTAACTGGGAGGAGTTGGCCAGGGGAAGCAGCGATCTCAACCTGGGGACTGGTGGTGTTGGTCTCAGGGTGGTGAGTGGTTGCATCACTTGTTTTCTTCTTTTTCCTCTTTTTTTTCTCACACCAACCCCATCCCAGTCTTGTCCCCTACCCCTTGTTTCCCTTTTCATTATATTATTATTACTATTACTACAATTATAATATTTTATTTTATTTTCGTTATTAAACTGTTCTTATCTCAACCCACAAGTTTTCTTACTTTTGCTCTTCTGATTCTCTCCCTCATCCGACTGAGGTGGAGAGAGTGAGCGAGCACGTGGGTGGTGCTTAGTTGCTGACTGGGGTTAAACCATGGCAGAAGGGTTGAAATGATGGCAACAATGGTGTGTGTACTCCTTTCCTGATGAAAAATCTTAAAAGGTTTAGTTCTATGCAGTGGTAACCGTGTTCAGCTTCTTTGACATCAAAGGAGCCGTACTTTCTTAGATTGGACCTGAATTTGTCCCAATGTATTTATATTAAAATACATGCTCATACGTTGGCCACTGGGAAGGGTTATTACTCAGATGTATTACGTTTGTGTATGATTCTACAAATAACCTTTAGAGGAACTTCTGAGGAAATTGTAATTTGAACAGTAAGATAGTAAACATAATTAATGGCTGATGTACACAACATAGGCAGTGTTAGAAAAAATAATTGGAACTTCTTGTATTTCTCACTCGGGTCTGAATCCAGAGCCACTCAGATACCTAACCTAACCATCACTCTTGGCACCTCAAGTCAAAACTAAGACAACGTTAGAGAATATCCCAAATAGAAGAAAAATGATCCTGAACTTATCTAAAGTTTTTGTATTGCTTTAATGGGATACACTTACCTGGAATATTGCGTTTGGTTCAGTCATCTTTCCTCTACAACATTTCTTGCAAAACCTTTAGCAGGACGTGGAATAATTCTTCTCCTGTTTCATTTCCAGCAAAATAATCTAATGTAACAATGATTTTTGCGGCTTAATTTATGGATGCCTGATAACTAACCTGAGACCCCTATCTGGAAGGTGATATAATAGGTTCAGGGCATTATTATTACATCACATTAGCATTTAAGATGGCAAAGATTTTTAATGCTTACAGAGACACCATGAATATTGATTGATTCAAAATGTTAATCCACAGTCCGAAATCTCTGTGAAACAATTTTGTGCTCATCCTGCACCTATTGTACCTCCCAAATGAAATAAATCATTCATAAAATCCTAGTATCTCTGATGAGGCACCTGCTGAAAATAAAATTCAAGGAAGTACTTTTATCTGTGCATACAAATTCATTTTCAAACTGATTTTTATATGACTGATTAACCTCTACCATTTCTATGAGCTAGTACAGCTTTAAACACCATGGCTATAAAAATATGGAAGAATTCTGAAAATATTATCTTTCCTGGACAATCTTGCTGAGAGTTACTTAGAGAGTTTCAGCTGCTTTTTTTTTGTTTTTGTTTTTGTTTTTTTTTAAACGCATCTAATTATTCTAGTACCACTCATAAATAACAGCTATTACAATGTGTTATATAAGGGTGACTGCATTACTAAAGTGGAGGAATCTGTTTAGTCTTTGATGTTTCTTTAAACTTTTTGTTAAATGACAGATGAGCATCTTAAATCAAATTTCTGATGAAAACTTATATCCAAGACACTGTTTTAAAAGAAGGCATTTTATTATGTTATAAAACTATCATGCTCAAAATAAAAAGCACAGTATTTGGATATTTTTTTTTTTTCAATTTTCAACACTTTCTTCACAAAAACCCAAGAAAGATATAAATTGACATAATGGATCAGGCTAAATATTTTCCCTGATTTGTCTATCTCCCACCACTGTAACCAATGGCAAATATTTAGGGACAAAGTGAGTAGTAGTAGCAGTAGTAATTCTCCACAGAGTGCAATTTTTGTTAAGGCTTGCTGGTTTTCTTGCTACTGTGTGTTGTTGGGATACATGACTGAGAATGATTATGTAGGGTATATTGAAGTAAACACACCAGGTTGTCTGCAATATGTTTGGACAGAGGCACTTGAGAATCTGGAGCCAGGCTGGTAGCACCCCACTCATACAATGGAACTGGGGACTGCTAACCAGGGTTCAGCTGACAGTGATGATGAACTAAGTGTATTAGACCGAACACTGATGATTTTAATTAAGTTACAATAGGAATAGCCACTTCAGTTATGAGGTTGAAACATGGGCAGACACAGTCTTCAGAGCAACACAATTATTGTAGAACTTGTCATTACAGGGTCATTCTGTGCATACTATTGAAACATACAGAATGTCACCAAGTCTCATGTCTTAAATGCATGTCTTGAATGGCGTTCATTGAAAAGCAATCTAGACATATTGTATCTTGATAGAGGTGTCCATGCTGCTCATATCACAGCTAGTGCAAAGTTCAGAGAAGCTGGAGGGTCAAAGGGAAAGCCTTAGAAGCAAAAATATTAGGGGTATAAGTAACTGTTCCTGGAGGCACTAGCTTGGTAGAAAAGGTGGACACCTCTAGGTGTATGCGAACTGCGTTCCTTGCTCTGTATTCAGCAAAAGCTAAAATTAGATCTAGGAAGCTCAGGGTAGAGTATTCCTATGGACTGAACAGGATTTATGCTTAGAGTTATCTGTATTTACAGTTGTAAATAAAATTGGAAAACACTTTTTAATTTCTTTCTTTGTGTCATGCTTCCGTTCATGGCCCATAGCTTGGAGGTGGGTAGGTTTGCACTAGTTAGAGTAAGAAGAAAGCTCCCTCTTTCTAAATATTGCTAGCTTAGTTTAAATATTGGTAGTTTATTTGCTGCCTCTGCTACCACCCAGCTTAGGACATGCTGCCTAGGAATCCCTTGAACAACTACACATTTGAGAATGTGCATCTTACTCTTACATCTCACTTTGAAACTGCTGGGAAATGTGGCCACCTCTTTTGTTAGCAACATGTTCCAAGTTCAACAGAATGTGACTTTGTAAGTGACCTCATGCTTCAATGAGATTTTAGTTTATTGTTTTGAAATTTTATCATGTTTTATAAAGTTGAAAGTTTATGTTGTTTTGTTTATGGTAGGAATTAAGATACTGGCTTAATACTTGGCAAATATAGTGGTAGAATTCGCATTAAATTTCATTAAAAGAAGTGGAATTGGTTGCAAATTCATTATCATGTTGAACTTTTTATGATTATCTAAACCATATAAACACCCCTAGTTGATCAAATTAGGGGGGCTGCAATGGAAGAGCTGTAAGACACCTCTTGAGCTCTGTTTAACTATTTTCCCTGGAAATCGCTTACCATGAAAAATTTAAATAAGTTTTTGAATTTTGTAGCACTTTAGGAATAGATTATGGTCTTAAAATATATCGAGGAGTATAAATATAATAAATACACTTCTTATATTTTTATAGGTATAGCTATAGCTACAAATATAAATAATTTAGCACAATGCTTAAGTAAATTGTGGGTGTTTTCCTCATTACAATTAAAGCTTTAGTGAATGAGCAGTATCAGTTATGGTTTTACAAATCTTTACATACATGCAGTGATTGCTGCTATGTGGAAGTGTACCACCTTTAATATTGAGTTTTCTAATGTGGTATTTGAAATTCTTTAGTACAGTGACTCTGATACATGTTTGAACAGAATCATGGAGTGATGTGGGTTGTAAGAGATCTCTGAAGATTACCTGATCCAGCCCTTCCATCAAAACAGACCCAGCCTGAGGAGCCTGCACTGGACCTGGACCAGTCATGTTTCAGATATCTCCAATAATGGAGATTCCACAATCTCTTTGAGCAACCTCTTCTAGGACTTAACCACCCCCCCAGTGATTTTTTTTTCCTAATACCTTGTTGAAGTTTCCCATGCTGCAGCTTTTACCTGTTGTCTCTCATCCTTCACTGCTAACTTCTGAGAAGAGTCTGGCTCTGTCCTTTCTATACCTTTCCAGTAGGTAGTTGTAGACAGCAATAAGAAGCCCCTTGAGCCTTCTTTTCTCTGTTGAATTAATTGGTACATGTAATTCTGTGAAGCTTTGTTGGAGTGAAATATGTTCAGTAGATTTTGTTGATGCTGTTGTCAGTGTTTTAAAGTGAATCTTGCGGAGTCTGATTGTCCTGTAGAACTTCACAGTCTGCACCAAGGTCTGACTTGTTGCCTTACCTCAAGGGAGCGCTGACACAGTCCCATCTGCCTTCCACTATTCATCTTGTAGATTGATACAGTGTGTTAATAATATCTATTGCAAATATTTGAGAATTAATGCTGCAGCTCTGTCTGGTTTTGTGGGGATTAGTGTTGATTCAATTATTTTTTTGTGTGTTTCTAACATTTCATAGGCCACATCCTGAGGGGAGCTAAGGCTCTATTGCACTCTGGCTTCACTTGAGTTTCTCACAGAGACTCCACTGGAGCTATATTTCATCTGAGTCGTATCTATCCCTTTAAGAAATTACTTGATTTACAGTCCACTGTACCATGGAAGTAACTATAGGAAACACTAAGGCTTTGAAGAAGGCCTTAGACACCGGTCTCAGCTGGGTTGCCTGTTACCTGATAAAAAAGGATTTAGTCTGAACTGCTGGAATGTTTAAGCAATTATATGACTTGGAAGTAATTTTTCTGAGTATGTTGTGGTAAACCTCTCATCTGTTAGATCTATAAGAAGTCTGCATATTTTTCTTGCAATTAGAGTTTCTCAATAACATACACACAGATTATATACATATATTATCTACTATTTTCATGCCATTGAAGGAAAATCCATTATGCAAATGTTTCTATTCTGGTACAAGTAGATGTGATTTTAATAATTTCTTGAGATTGTTTCCAGCCTGCTGCAAAATTCTTGTCTTCAGGCTGTTTATTTTCTTGCATTATACATTTCTTATTCATTAAAGGTAAGAGGAGACATCTCCACATCTGGGAAAATCAGGAGTTGGGAGAAGTACTTATCCATATTTTGTGGATTCAGAATTGCATTTCAGAATGATCCTTTTTAATATATTTTTAGCAAATGTTCTATGAATAAAGTTTCTTTATACAATTGTTTATGGAAAAGTGACGTTTTGGTTAATGAAATCACTTTATTTACCAAAGAAAGTAAATTCTAACTGTCTATGATGGCTAAAAAGCCCCATGATTTGAACCACCTTTTACTTTGAAAGTTAATGTTATGTTGAGGGTTTTATGTGAGATCGCTATGTCATGGAAGATGAAATTTGTCAAGACTAGTTCCTGTTTGTGTTCTGTCTCTCTTTTTCTTGTTTTCTTTTCAGGGGCAGCACTTTTAAATCCACAGCTATGTAACTGAACACTCAAATATCACTGTTGTTTAGCATTTCTTATGCTTGGATGAGGTGACGAGACATTCCTCTGTGGTGTGGCAAGGACTATTAATATGAGATTCCAGATTGGTTTAGGTGATGATTTGGAAATTAGTGTTCTTTTCCTGATTTTTGTTCATGAAAGAGATGAAAGGGAATCAGAGACTGTGATATCTAAATGTGACAAAATTTTAGCAGTGAGCAATTTTCTCAGAAGAATAAATAATTTAGTTTTATTGCTACCCATTTTGTACCATGTTTGAACTTGATTGCAGGCTTGCGTTTTGGATGGCATACAAATTATTTTCAAACATACAGAGACACACCTTAGCATTTAATAGATAAGCTGGGAAAATAAATGAAAAGCTCTACAACTGAAATCTATTGCCCAGTATTTTTTCAGAGACATAGGGCATGTTTTCTGAACGTTGGCTCACACCTCTTAAAATTTACTTTAAATAACTTGCTACTCTTCAGTCTAAGTTTAAAAAATGTGAGGAATAACCTTTTCTGAGAAGAATTTGAAAGAAGAAATGCAATAGGCAGAGATCAGATAAATCGAAAACACTGGCTTCCTAGAACTTTGTTATGCCATCAGCATGACCAACTGCTCTCAGGCCAGTTCTGCAGCACTCTCATTTTTGGCAAGCTCTTAAGATTCATCTAAGTTTTTAATTCACTCATCAGGTGCTGATGTTTTATTTTTCAAAATGTCCTTGTCACTCTGCAGTGCTAAAAGATATGAGAAATACTACAAACATTGAAAATAAGTATTCAGCATGGCCCATCATTTAAAAATATCAACTATCTTTCCCACCCTTCTTTTTCACTAGCTTTAATTTACTGATTATTTGAATTAATTTATTAATGTGTTTTTTCTACCATTAATGTTAATTATTGAATCCTGACAATGTACTTAATTTTGCATAGGAACGCAATTGTGACTCACAGGCAGTACAGAAGTCTTAAGATACTGCCAAAGAGTCAAACCATGAAGCCTTTCCCCTTAAGGGAAAAAAATATTCACTGGATTTCTAATTTGAATATTCTTGCAATAAAAAGATTTTTAGTTTGAGCCTGACTTTTCAGACACTTCTTATGGCACTAACTCATTCATCCCAAGTCATGCTGTTACATTGCTAGGATATTAAACACTGAAGAATGCCTGCAGAACCAACGTAGTAATTCTACTTTTCTAAGGATTTATATTAGGTGATTTTTTTTGTATCACTGCAGATCACGTATACATAACATGTGCCTCCTTGCATCAGACCTTGTGTTCTTAGCTATGTTGGTTAAATAAATTCTTAAACTTCAATAACTTGGTAGCTATTAGTGCAAGTGAGAGCCAAATCAGGATCATTATTACCCTTAAAGGTTGCTGAAGAGATGTATAAATTTGTTTTATGATTAATATGTATTAAAAACTTCAGCAGGTGAACTGTGGAATTAGATCATATTCTCAAATGACAGGAGGGGAAAAGTTCTTTGTTATGTCTATGGGGCTTGAACAACATTTAAATAAACGCTGAAATCATTCTTATGCTTTTCAAGGTAAAAAGTATTTCATCTTTCTGAATGTGAAATATAATTTTGATTATGTTCTCCCACATACAAAGCGCAAACTACTCTGAAGAATGCACAGTACACATTGTTGCTGTATTTTCAAATCGAAGGATATGTTTTTAAATGCAAATTATGATCTGTTCACATTTTTATACTTCTAGAACTTCAGAGTTCTTGAGACTTCAAAGAACTTGCCTGATCCTCTAGCATGAAAATGAACTAGCACAGAATGACAAGAGCCAAGTGTTCTTCATATTTACCGAAGTACCTCTAGGAAGATTTTCAAGGTATGATTTTTAATACACTTCTCAACTGCGGTGAGTAAACAACCAATATGTTCTTAAAATCTGTTAAATCAGGTCTACATCATTGTGATTAATGGCAACTTCAGGTTATATGCGGAGCTATCAGGAGAGTTACGCTTCCTTGCTCCTCTAAGCCGAGCGTAGCTCTAGTAATGTTGGAGGAGCTGCTGGGGAATTACTGAATGTTGTGTTGTCGTGTTTGAAGACAAAGTACAAACATCTTTGGTGTTACAAAACTTCTCTTACACTTCCTATTAGATAGGAAATGTGAACCAGGGTGTCAGACTAAACTAAGGGAAAAGCTGACTGCATAGTATCAACTGAAGAGTTCCATCAGACAAACTGAAGGATCCTTCAAGGCCTGCAGAATCTCAGCTGCAGTGGCTTCTGCCACAGATTGAAGTGTCAGGGAGAGACGAGTTTCTTGAAATGTTAATAACTGTTTGAAAAGTTTGCTCCCTCCACTTAGGTAAACCAAAACAACAGCAAGCTACAACAGCTAACATTTTAAAGGGATGTCATTCATACTAGAAAGTCAGTTAAAGTTTTCTTCTCAGAGAAGGAAAATTTAGATATTTTATAAGCAGATTCCTTTGATTTATATGGGATAGCCTTTATATTGCAGGCAAAATATACAACCAGCATTCAGAAATCTCCTCTGCTAGCATGCTGCATTCATAATACTGGAATAACAGTTTGAGCTCTCCTGCTGAATCAATAAAGATCTGGCAGGCTGATACAAGCTGCAACTAAAAGACTGAATAGTTTTGCACCTGAACTACAGTTATACTTTATCTGTAAAGTAGAACATTGAGGTTGAAAATAAGCCCTCTGTGTTTTTACTAATAATATGTAGGAAAAATCTGTACAATGACTCTGAGTTGCATTTTATTTCCCTCCCCACTTATAATGCCTGACAATTGATTTTGTGTTACTGTCATTTCAATGCAAGGGTCATCGCCACATGGCTGGATGGAGGCCCACACTATCTTGCCAGTGCAGCCATAGATGTAAGCCAAATCTACAGATGTAACCACAATATATAAATGTAGCCACAAAGAACAGAGTGCATTGTGGGAAAATTCACCCTGCTTCTGAGTACTTATCAGCCTTCTCTAAGCTGAGTCTTCATTATCAAAGTAGTGTGGCCCAGCAAAAACTGTTAACCTCTGAGAAGGGTTTGGCTGTCTGTCCTCTGTATACCCTCCTATTACATAGCTGAGGACAGCCGTAAAATCTCCCCTGCACCTTCTCTTCTTAAGACTGTACAAGCCCATTTGTCTCAGCCATTTTTGATGCATCTTGTGCTCTGGTTCCCAACCATCCTGGTGGCTTTCATTGGGCTCACTCCAGTGTGTTAACCATTTTCTTGTAGGCTGGGAGCCTAGAACTGGACAGAGTACGCTATGTGTGGTCACACAAGCACTGAACACAAACAGAACTTTTAATGCATTTAGTGGCAGATGGAGCTTACCTTTGCCTGTACAGGTAAGTACATCAGCCTAGAGGTGAACAAATCCTGTAATTCACACTTTTCATCCCAAGAAGCTGAAATGCTTAATCAGCATTCAGCCTAGGTCAATAGCTACATCAGTCCCTAAATGTTTTGGAAAATATTCCTAACTGTAATAATGATTTTTCCCTTTTCCTTTGCTAGTACACACACACACACAAAAGCAAAGTCACTGTCTCATGAAAGACCTTTTCTGAAGTTAGTATCACATAGTAATGGTGGCAAAATGTTCCCTGATTTGCTGTGGCCTGGACCTAACCACTGTGTAAGGGAGACAAAGAAATCTGTAAAAAAATCTGCAAAACCAGTTTAATTTTATTTTCTAGATCCAGAATAACTGTTTCGTTTAGTAGTGGTGGTTGCATTTTTATAGAAACATTAATTTTATGGCTTCCTCTTCATAGAAAAAGCTTTAGTTTTTATTTCATACTTGCTTAGCACTATTGACTACCATGTTCCAGTTAGGACTAGCTCCTGCTTCTCTCAGTAATGTTGAATTTGCCATTGTATGACTTCTGACTGAGTCTTTCTGTGGCCATATTTGCAAAGCTATCAGAGAAGCTATTCCCTGGGGAATTATTTCTAAGATACAGCTACTTCCAAAAGAAATGAGATAGGCTGTGTCTTACAGATTTGTCAGTTTCAGGACAATATTAAGGAGTTCCTATTTTTCATTAGGATTCATGATATATTACTTGGTAATAGCTGATCTGTATTAGATGTGAAGGAATGATTTTCAAATGGTTAATAAATGACACAACTATAAAATGTATTTGATTTTGTGATAATCATGGGCATGTTGGAAAGCATATTGAAACTCTATGTAGTAAGATAACTGGAGCCACACTTCAGGCATTTATATAATTGTGGAAACTTTTTAAAAAATGTGAAATAAATGTATTGATCTCAGTCAATTTCACCCTGGGAACTGACAGAATCCCATTGTTATCCTCTCAAGATGGTAAATGCATAGTTTTATTTCTCTACAACAGTTATTTGTATCCAAAAATATTAAAAAATGTTAAGAGGGGAGGAGGTTCTCAGCAGTTTCTTAAGATAGCATTGTGTTGTATTTTTTTTCAAGTCCTTACACTCAGAATAGCTTACAAATTGTGAACTCTAGATAAAAAGGACCAACCTGGAGGGTTTTCTGGCCTTCATGTGTAAACTACTCTGTGTCAGGGTTCACAGCACAAGCAATGATGTTGTTATCTGCTAGATAAGAATGTATTCTGAACCTAAATGAGCCTGCCTGAAAATAATAGGGGTTCAACAAGGTATTTGATACAAAACTATTTGAGAGCACTTTCTTGAATATGTTTAACTTTGCCCAGAAAACAGAGGCATATACCACTTTCATCTCATAAGAGGTCAGACAGCTTCTACTTTGTTTAGATCAAAGGCTTGCTATGGAAACTTTGTTAAAAGTTGTTCATCAGTGAATCAATTATTTAGTATATGTGGTATAGACATTAACAGCTAGTTTACACATTTGTATTGAAGATCAAGTGCCTAACATACTAGTTAAGGTTAATTTTTTTTTTGCAAATTTTATATATTAGATGAAGTCCTTTTGCTGCAAGAAAAAAACTCACAGAAGAAGCAAAATTCATTTTTTGATGTTCCACTTGTGTTCATTGAAGGAAAGTATATCTGAATAAGAAATCTTTCCACCTAGACACAATACAACTTCTCCATCTGCTGTTGTTTGAAAAGCGAATTCTGTTTATGACCACAGTCTAATACTATGACAGACTGTAACTTCTCAAATAAACTTGGATTAACTAGGAGCACTGGAGGATTAATTAGAAAAGGATGCTTACTGAAAAATAAGCAAGCACAAAACCTTTATTTTAAAATGAATAGCTATAAATAAGAACCCTAAAAATCGTTAAGTATGATTCTATAACTTGCAGGTAGGCACATAACTGAATTTCACTGTCAACTATTTCATCATACGGTACATTCCTCTGCTTTAAAATCTATTATTTAAGCACTTTATGAGTGAAATTCATACTTAAGCTCAGTTGTGGTGAAGGCTAGAACTATGAAAATTAGTGCTTAGCAGGATGGCTGAAACCACCATTTTCCCATCTTGGGCTGGTTGTATATTCCACCTGCATGTGCTGAATGAAGGTCTGCTCACCCCAGACATAGAAGAAAAGGAAAAATGAAGGATAACAAAATGGTGAGAGGTACAGGATTGTTTCTGTATGAGAATGCACTAAACATTATGACCTTACAGCTTGTTAAAAAACCTCCTGGGAATATTTCCTTTCTTACTTTCACATAGGCAGGAAGGGATATCTACTGAAATCATCAGACATCATGTTTAAAACAAATAAAAAGAAGAGTTGCTGATCAAACATAATTAAACTTTGATATGTACTTCATTGGGATACTGTACAGGCCAAAAGCCTATATAGGTTTTAACATCATTTGGATAAATTTATGAAGCAACTGTTAAATATGATAGTCTGTCTACAACTTCTGACTGAGGACGACCCTCAATATGCTCTTTGCAGGATGCTGGAAGATACATTAGGGAAAGGATCAATCTTAAGTTACCTTGTTTCTTGTATTCTTTCCCTAAGTATGGTAACTGGCCTATGGGCAAAGAGAGTATGTTGGGCTAAGCAGCCTTTTACTTAATTCCATGTTCAAACATGTTTTTTACCTAACCAGCAACCCAGCTTTGTTGGCTGAGAAGATCTCTTTAGCATATATCTACCCATACAGCTGCTTCTTTTGAAGGTTTCACCTTTGTGTAAAGGAAGGCTGAAATGAATTATTGGTAGAAAGACATAATATCTATAAATAGTTGTAGTGTAGAATATTAGCATTGCTTTCTTATACTCTGCAGAAGTACAATTGCATTTAGCTGAGAAATTTCATGTGGAAACAGAAAATGTCTGCAGAATATTTTTAACATATTCCTGGTTTCTGCTTCTTTTTCTAATCTGCCCTCCAACATTAGTTCAGTATTGTCTTTTAATTACAGTTTAGTCTAGTTTTCTTTTGCCTTGGAGGAGATTCTGAAAACCTGCAATAGCAAAGACAAAAAGAAATTGGAAGAAATATGTGAAACCGGATGGTTATATAAAAGGGGCCAGTGAAAAACATTACAGGTTTTTTTTTTTCCCTACGGAGAGAAACTCAGAGAAAGCTAATTGTACCAGAAAGCACAATTGCCAGGAAGTTGTTGTTGCTTAGCTTCCACTTTTAATTATTTTGCACAGCAATAGACAGACATATGGAGAGTCTTCTTTTCTGTAATGCTCCTGGAAGATATTTCTGACTGTATGTCTTTCTTAGGCCCTGTTCTCCTTGTCTGGTCGAGGTTAGGAGGCATGAGGCAGCGTCAAAAGGCAGCTAGTTTAAGTGTGTTATTTGCATTTACGTAATAATATACTTACATAATACACATCCATGTGTATTAATTCTGCCTCTTTTTCCCTTTCTCAAGTAAGCTTTTGTTGTCTGCTTAAAAACCTAAGTAGTAAAGCAAATGAAACTCTTCTTGATTGAAGTAACTGCTCTTTCCTGTAATATAGCACAATGGGCCATTCCTGAGGCATCTGCTAATAGGTTGCAGAAGGATTTCAATAACAATTATAAAAAGAATTCCATACGTTCCACCAGGTTTCTCACCTAGATATTAAGGGCATTAACTCTTTCCTTTTACTAAGATGGAAATTGAGCTGGGGCACAATTCTACTCACTTTATATTGGCATAAGAGATGCTGGTTTGAGGGTCAACTGCATCTTTAAAAAATGTCAACATCTCTCTTGACAGAAAGGTCAGCAGGAACTGTGTCATTACAGATATTTGCAGGGAGCTGGATACTTTCATAAAATCCCATTTGAATGACCCAGGATTATAAAATAGTAAAGGTGAAATCAGATGAATTAAGGGTGCATATGTACCTGTAGCAGTCACAAAAATGTACATATTAAAGTATTTTTTTTTGTCATATTTTCCTAGCATCTCGTTGTTCCTCAGCTAATGATCACCTCTGGAATTAAAACAAGTGCTGATATTTCATTGATAAAGTACTGAAGGAAAAAAGAGCTATGCATAAAATCCCTTCTGGCTCCTGAAGTTTGCCTTAAATATTGCAGTGCTTAAGAGTTAGGTAGTGAGCCCAGCAGCATCAGCAGGTGGCTATGTTCCCTGTTAAAGCAAGAAAGACATTGGGGCTGGTTTAGGGAAATCACAAAAATTCACACATTGAGCTAGGTGAATGCAAATACTGTGCAAATACATGGTTTTGAGTTCCTTCTCTCTGAACATTATGGCTCATCTTCTTTAAAACTTAAGGAGTGGGAACACTGACAGCCAATGCCACCACTGTGCTTGAATTGAAATTATCACTATGCTCTATGTTAGTGCTCTTTAATAGCACAGGTATGGTGCTTATCCTTTTACAGATCTGCCTAATGGTTAGACTTCTCCAGATAACTGGATATGAGACTTTGTACTCCCTTTTCTTGAGGGAGGCCTAGTATCTGTGTGGGGACTTTGAACAAAGCATTTATTATGCAGAATATGGCTGGTCCATCTTCATCAGTTTTCAACTTCTTTTTAATTATTAAATCATCTGCTGCTGAGTTGGTTTGTGCTGAATGATGTTAGCATTTCTGATTTGTAATATAAATGTTCATAATATGCTCAATACATTATACTACTCTAGCAATTAGTTGCTGTATCTCCAGATTGCATGATTATTTGGACAGTAGCAATCATGTCAGCAAAACAGGCACTACAGAGGTGGTCATGGGGCCTGTGTCTAGATGGTCCAGACTGTCTATCCCTTTGACCACTCTTGAGGATATCATGAGGTACCCTTGTTGTCACAGTGGAGAGGAAGGCAAAATATATTGCTTGCAATCTCTCAGCCTTCCTCTGCCACGGGTCATTGCCGGATCTCAAGTTTCTTCTTATATGATCGATAGGCACCTGTTAGAAATGTACCTCAGGTGTCCCATCTAGCAGCTCAGGAGCTCCATCTAGCAGCTCAGGAGCTCCCTGGCCATTGCTCCATGTTTCCAGCTCCTGTCTGTCCCTTCAAGCCCATCAGATTCTGTTTGCACACTAACTGGGCATTCAGTCCTCTTAGCATGGCTTGTGGCATAAGCCTCAGATCATGCAAAGTCTTCTTCTCAGGGAGGACTTGATAGTTTATCTGTTAGTGGTATCCTCCAAGAATATCTACTTTCTGTCTCTTTCTGCTCCACATCTGCAGGTGCATGATAGAGTTTAGGCCAGCTGGTGTGCTTCTGGAGAAATATCAAAATAAATAGATGTTAACAGTCAGCCACATGTTGTCACCATTCCTATGTCTTCCCACCTCATCACGTCATTCTGGAGAAGGGCGAACACTGTGGGTATCCTTGGAAGCACATGCATTCATGTGAGAATTAGTTACCCATGTGTCAATTTCTGTCATTGAAGACTCCCGTGAAAGCAGCTGTTGTGCTGCTGTTCACGTAAGTAGCCAAGAAGAAAATTTTGAAACTAATATATCAGGAATTCACCACTGGACATGCATTAAAAATGACAAAGGAGCTATCTCTATGAATGCTGGGCTCTTTAGATAGCTTATCTAGTTCTTGCCTTTCTCTGGCACCAGATCCTATTTGCCCTGTCCTCTGAAAAAGGCAAGACGACTGTTTCCCAGAGGAATCACTTCAGATCCCAGTCTCTTTTATTCTGCAACCTTTTGTATTCGCTGTCACTTAGATGGTGATGCCACAGTAGAGGAAGGAAGGCTCCTGTCCATCCTCACTGGCCAGCAAATTCCAAATGAGTGTTCCCAGTGACAGGAAAACCAGTAATTCTTGAAAAGTGTCAACAGGACTGGGGCCACAGTATTTCAGTCCAAGATTTCAGAGCTGTAGTTTGTCATGGACTAAAGTCATATCTAGAAATAATGTTCAATCATGAGGACAATGTTGAAAAAGGAAATTTCTGCATGATAGTTACTTAGATATCATTGGCAGAGCTTTTAAGTGCAGTTTTAAAGGCTGTCAACTAATAAAGGAATATGCCATATCATTTATAACTTCAAAGTAAAAGAAAAGCAAAGAACAAAACTATCACCAGTTTCTAGCATTTTTCCAATTTCTGGAACTTCCTTTTAAATATTAAAACTATTTAAACTATATTCTATGACTTCGAGGACATACAGAGAACTGTTTGTATCACTATGGAGAATGAATGAAGGTGATTTGGGATAAACATTTGAGTTTTTTTCCCCAAAATTTTACCTTATCTGTGTAAAAAAATCGTGGAAAAAATCTGACAGATTTTTCAACAAAGTGTTCTTTTCTTGTTTCTGGGAATCTCTCTATTTCTGTCAATGTCTCATTAAGCAGAGGGAAATAATTTCCAATTATGTTTTTAATATGGCAATGTTTGAGGTTTAAACATATAGTCTAGCTGTTTGTCTAGGTGTTTTTATCATGCCACACTTGCAGAATTTTAGCAACTGTGATATGTACAGCTAAGGAAAAGCAAGGAATGACAAAGAGGAAAATGCAGAGACAGAGAGAGAAGGATTGAAGGATCAGAGGTCAGATAGTGGGAGTTGTTGTATGTAAGATCTACTTTTAGAATTACTTGAGATGGAGAGAAACAAGGAGCCAGCACCTCTTATTATCTAGCAATCTCACTATTCAAATAGAACATCCCTGAGGAGCCCAAGATTCAACAGTGCTTCCACCCACTTTTTATAAAACTCATTAATCACTACTCTATCAGAAAGGGTAATCTCCTGGCCCTGGTGCACTGAATCTCCTCCTTCAGCAAGATCCTAACAAGAAAATATGCCTTAGTAAGTCCCCAAGGCTAAGATTTTCTGCTCCCTTTACCAGTTAACTTCTTGAAATAATAGGAAATAGTTGCTAGTTGGTTTATGTCAGGTTTATTATGTGTGTACCATTTCTTTGCTTGTGATGCCACTGATGATACTCAGGGGTTACCCTTAAATGTCCAGTCCCTGCATTCGCATGTCCTAGTCACTGAGTTGTAACTGGACATATAGACTATGGTTCCAGAATAAAATTCCTGCAAAATTTTCTATAGATGAGGAATAAAATAAATGTACATGTTTTTGATTTAGAGATAAGCAATCATCTGGGATCTGATTCATTATTATTTGCCAAATGATGCTGTTAGCAAAAACTGCAGTAAAATCAGAAAAAACTCTTTAACACCAATTTAGTATTAAAGAGCAGGCATTCTTTATTCACGGTGCCGGATGCACGGGGGATCGCTCCTCCTAACATGCATACATTACACTCCTTTCTCATACAATTTATAGATCAAAAATTTACATATTCATACATGTTCATTATTGTCCTTTCTACTGATTGGTACAAACTTGCTCGTTCTATATGTAAATTACTGCACAGGCTCAGTTGTCCTCTTCTATTGTTCTCTTTTGAGTAGGTGGTATTACTTGGGTCAGTGGTCCGTGAGTCGGTGGTCGCGATCTCCCCCTGCCGGAATTACCTTTTACTTACTTGGTTCTTAATCTTGGCAGTCCTGGCCAGTTTTCTCAGTCCACTACACGAAACCACATTTTGTCATCCTTTTCTGACAGAAGCACACTGTCTATTGTTTCATTCACATTAATTATTACCTAGAGACTAAAATAGAGATCAACAGATACACTGATTTGTACACTCCATGTTCCCATAATATAACGACATTCCTGGTTGATTAATTTCATCACTTTGGTTACAATGCCATTGTGTTTAGTACAATGTTAACGCAGGAGGTTCTTCAATGTTGTGCGAATGTCAATGTCTGGTTCCATCAATATTCATCCTGTTAAACCTAGTCACCCACACTCACTGCAGAATCATGGCAAACTCTGTCCTTAGACTATATAATAGGACAAATAATATGGTTTTGCAAAAAAAATGAAGAATATTTTTCTCTGTCTTCTTGACTCAGTCTTACAAGGTAATAGTAGAGAATCAGTACGCACCTAGGCATGTACCTGTCTTGGGAAGTCAGTATGTTGCACAGAAGTACTCTGAAAATAAGTAGGGATGTCTTTGACACTGATCCCAGCAAAGCAGTGGCATCAATTAGTGCTGTGGAGCACAGTAAAAATAGCAGTGAAATTAAAGGTTACTTGCACTGTTTTGCTGTCAGTGCCCACTGTAGTTTTTCTGACTGAAGTCTGGGAATGAAATTTTTGATATGCGGACTGTTCACATTGGGATTATACACCTTTTGTTCCATTTCTCTCTGGGTACATATAGGGTGATTTCCATAGGTAAGGTTGAATGGAATCTGGCAGTCTAAGCAAACATTAAATTACTTTATTGCTTATTCACCTCAGAATTACAGCACCTGCCTTTTCAGGGTACAGAAACAATTTTCTAGGATTAGACACAAAACATGATTGTGATATAAAATGGATCTTTCAGAAAGGTACCCGTTTGTGTCAGTTTATTTTCTGTTCTGACTAAATTCAGGAACAACAACTATACAACAAGGTTGTCTCTAACTAAAACTCACTTCACTCCTGTATACCTGCTACACTGAAGTATTTTTTCCACTGTAAAGCCTTTATTCTCTATCATTTCGCATAACTGAAATAAAATCCTTTCAGAAACTGACAAATACTCTTCCTACAGAAAATGTCACAAAGACCTGCCTTCCTTCCTTTGTGGGCCTTTATGCATGTTTTTCCTAGCAGGCTCTTTGCAGTGGATGTCCTGGGACCCTGCTTGGAGCACCATTGCCAGCCTCACAGTCACTTAACTCCTTTTCTGACTGTACAACAATCTTTTGTTCTCTTCTCTCTTCCTCTGCTTTGTTTTTCTCCTCTTTTTGTCTTTGTTCTTTCATTTCATTGATCCACACTTTCGTAAAATCCCACACAGAGAAACAGCCCCACCAGCACCTATCATCCCCATCCCAGAAAAAGCACAGAAGTGATAGCATGATAATTTGCCTTGTAAATTACATCACTTTACTGTGCTTTTTGTACCAGCTGTGTAAGATCTGTCTATTCTGTTTTGTGAAATGGCCTCCAGAATGGGATCCCACATTACTATGACTCTTACAGTATGTGTGAAAAAGGAAACAAAATCTTATGTTACACTCATGAGATACTTGTTTAGACTTGTTCTTGGTTGCATGATTAATTATGTAAGATAAATAACTAATTTATAATTAAACATGTATGCAACTTTTAAATGTATATAGGTAATTACTTAATTCGTTCATGTATTCTTGTATCAGTTTTTATCATTTTTTATCGTTCTCCACTATGAGGGTGGTGAGGCACTGGGACAGGTTGCCCAGAGATGCCCCATCCCTGGAAGTATTCAAGGCCAGGCTGGATGGTGCTTTGAGCAACTGGTTCTACTGGAAAGTGTCCCTGTCCATGGCAGGGGGGTTGGAACTGGATGATCTTTAAGGATCCTTCCAACCCAAACTATTCTATGATTCTATGATTTCCAGTAAAACTATTATAATTAATGCTATTTTAAGAGCAAATGCGTGTGAAATTGCAGATGTCTTTGAAGGAACAGACTTCATTTAAGCAGGAGGTGGTAATTGAAATAATTGAACCTCACATTTATAGTTAAATTTGCCTCCTGCTTCTTTCTTTTAACAGTCACAAAAGAATATGGAATTAAGACCTTTAAACTTTGAGATGAGATTCATTTCATGTCAGTGTACCTGAGACAAAGTTAAAAGAAGGAAGGAGGCTTCCATGTTCTTCCTCACAAAACAAATTTTGCTAGAATGAATCTTTCTGACTGGGCTTTCTCTTTGGATTTGTAAAAAGGCAAGGCTGCAAAGTGTCAGAAACTGGCAGGCCTCAGGACTGGCTTTTCCAAACATTTCAAAATGCTTAGGTCTCTGCGAAGCCCTTTCCTTGGAATGGAAGAGAGGTGGCTGCCCTGAGAGCCAAAAGTTTCTCCTGTGAATGGCCTCTCACAAAGCTGGGTGGACAGGCCTGGGTGTGGGGAGGACATAGAATTTGGAGGCCCCTGCCCAACCTGTGAACTTCTCCTGCCCCTGGCCTGTCCCTGATGTGCCTGCCCTGCTCTCCAGGACAACATCTGAAAAGACTAGATGGGTATTTCCATTTGTCTCTGGCAGCAAAACCAGATGAGGAAGCTTTGGTCTTGCCTTTTGTCCTTCTTCAATCCCATTCTTGTGCCATAACTCTCAACCCCCCAGCTTTGCCAGTGCAGCTGTGCTGTAATGGTCTGGGCTAAAGAAGTCTTCCGAAAAAGAGTGGGTTTATTCCCCTTCATACCATACAGTGCAGGCCATTACCACTCACTGATACGGCTTGAAGCACTCCAGCAGTATTCTCTGCTGGCTGGAAACAGTTGATTCAGCGGTTCAGGGTCCTGCTGAAGACTTGTAGACCTCTCCTGCAGACAAAGCAGAAGACATAAGCAATTTAAAGGGCACCAATGATTGTGCAATTATCAGAGGCCCCTATCAGAAAACACATGGCTGCACCTGAACAAGTCAGGCTATGGAGTGGAGAAGGAGTGGAGGTCAGCTGTGGGTCAGCCAACAGGGTTAAGATAAGATGGATTTTGGAATGAGGTTGGGGATATGGAAGTTACCACAAAAAGGGAATGAAAAGTGGAGCCATGGGATCTCCCTTTGAGATAGGGCTAAGATCCTGCGGATTAATTTAACAAGAATTATTAACACTTTTGTGCTTATTGCAGAAGTTCCCAGGCAGAGGCCTCCAGCTGGACAATCCTGTCATCCATTCATCTTTTTTCCGTATTGAGTGAAGTCTCCCTGACTATCTCAGGGTAACCTGACAGAATTTCACTCAAACAAAGTTAATGCAATACAGATTTATACTGCATCATGTTGTATAACTGTTTTCTTGTCTAGTTCATACAGCACAGAGCTCATGTAGTAGATATAAGGTGCTGACAAGTTCTCCTCCCCTGGGAAGGATGAGTTGCTTTAAAGTTATTAAGTTTTCAATATGAAACAAGAAATGGTGCCTCACAGAGAAAATAATCCCATTGATTTTGTGTAGCTTTTTGACTGAAAGGTTGTTCCAAAGATAAAAGAAAATTCTTTTGAGTAAAATGGGGAAACTGAGAAGAAAAAGAATATTTCTGCTGATTGTTACAGTTTTGGCTTTTAGCCACTTGTCAGGTACTTCTTGTTAAGAGGGAAAAAACAGAAGAGAAATTGGAAAGTTTCATGGATAATTATCAAAAAGCCTCAACATAGTCCTTCCTGACTGTACTTACCTGTTATTTTTATGTGGAAATGTGTTGTTTTTAGTAACATGGGAAATTCTAATTATAAACAGTAAAAAAACCCCAACCCTTTTTACTGTAATCCTAGAAAGCACAGGCCCTGTGTGAGATCCAGTGGAGTTGTATTGGGGTTGTCCAATGTGGTTGTAGTTGAACTCATCTCACCTTTCTTCTTGATGGTCCCCTTCTGTGGAATGTGCACGACTCTGCACTCCTCTCTTTGCGCATTAGGGTATGAAGCCAATTTCTCCCTTCTCCTTTTGAGCTGGAGAGTCAAAAAGGGACTAGTCAGCCAGTAAACCGGTAGATGCACATAAGGAGTAGGAGGCTTCTCTTTAAAAACTATCTTTTTTTTTTAGAGTTTATAGTAGATGACCAGAATTACATGTTAATACATCTAGGATGGATATTAAAACACTTTAAGTATACATCACCTTCAACAACAGCTGCGAAATACAAGTCTTGTTTAGAAAAAATTCTTTATTCCTCCAGCTAGTGAGTACTTCTAGAAGAAAAACCCACCCGGCTGACTTGATCTACGTAGTTTTGAGGATGATAATGACTATTCTTTGCTGGAAGACTCGTACAATACCATGCTCCAAAGCTGAACAGATTTGAGTCAGTCACATGTTTTGATGAGTATTACTTCTAGTTTTTCACTAATCATTATCACAAAATATATTTCAAGAGAGATATTCCTGGTATGTTAAGCCAATATATTATTGAATGAAGGCAGAAGTATCTAAAAAAAAAAAGAAATGGTTAGGAAAGGGATAGAAAAACCTAAGCAGGAGATGTTAAGGGCAGAACTCCAAGTCTGCACATCGTTCATAATTTGGTCACAAGCCTTGGCTTCATTCTTCTCAGTCTGACCTGATCTACTCTCAAGGCCTCTGGAAGGCCAGGTCTATAAAAGCATGAACTGGGCTGAGGAGTTTCAGGATTTGGGTATGGGTATGGTAACTATGATGACAAAGCTCACAGTAAATTCCTGTCATCTCCTGTGTTTCCGCACAGGAGTGCCTTATAACCAGTTTCAAGAGGGATAAGCAGCCTCAACCCGTCATAAATGCACAGGAAAGGTGTCTGTAAGTGGCCTCAATGCTAAATGTCTCCTTTTGTTTGTAGAATCCTTTAGACCAGAATCATGCTAACCTAGAACCATACCAGGTGCTTTTGAGACCCCTTTGTCAGAGACTTTTTAAACCATACAGTCTGTTCTATTCTGTTTCACTTGGTCTTTGGTTGACTTTCATAAACAGGTTCTTTTTAGTGGTGACAGATTTTCTTTTCTAGTTTGACAACTTAGAAGATTGGCCTTCACACAACAACATTTTGTCCATACTTGGCATTTCTGAAACCTATATTTTAAACTTCTGGTTTAAAGTCCAGCCTCGGAGCTCACACTTAAAAATTAGTTGAAAAAATGGGCAGTATTTAGGAAAGAACCAGAGGATTGATTTAGCATCTGGAAAACAGGATTACACTAATAAGATTTAAGGAAATTAGTCTATTTCTGTCTTAAGGAAAGGTTAAGAATTTATTTGACTACTGCGTACAGGGAAAGAAGGAAGCAGATATTGGGAAGTAGGGAGTTTTTTAACCTAGCAGAAAGAGAACATTAATTTTTTCCATTTATTATTATTAGAATACACAATATGAGTAAGGTGCAATTTGCTTTTTGTCATGACTGATGATTAACTATTGGGAGTAAGGTTTTTTTTGCATTTGAATCTTCTGGCCCTGGTACAACAGAAGAGTGAAAAATCTTTCAAACCTTTGTGGCAGAGACAGAAATGTGTCAAAGAAAGAATATCTGGCCTAGGATCTGGATCAAGCATTGATTTATTTTTACTGGACTGACCTTAGCTGGCTGAATCAAGAAGGAAGAAAGGTCATGGAGAAAGAGTCTGAATTCATATTCATATTTGCTGAATACTGTTTTTTAAAGTTACAAGTTTTGCTATAGGATTTTTGTTTTTTAAATTCTATGGAAAAGTAGAATAGAGAAATATCTCAAACCATATAGTTTGCTTTTCTTTGCTAAGGTCTGTAAGGGTAAACTTCCATGAGGTTCTGCATAGAAATAACAGTCTACTTGAAATTTCATGTATGCTTGAAAATTCAGTACAGAAATTATACTCATTAAATCAAACAAACAACTCCCCAAACCATTCCACACACGGTCAGGTCTCTTTACCAACACTGGATAAATAAGCAGAGAATATCCCTTGCTCATCAGAAGATTTAATTTATATGCCTCATTTGGATAAGAGTTACTTGGGCTGCAGGCATTATAACTAGAACAATACATATGTTTAGATCGCAGCTTCCTCTTAAATTTTTAGAATTCAGTTATAATAGGGACTTCTGGGAATCTAGAAATTGGTAGCTTCTGGCTACTCTGCAAGAGTTTGCAAATTCCTCATGTCACACTGTCCACCCAGATTCTCTGTATCTAGCCCTGCATGACCCCAATAAAAAGTAAAGTAGGTTTTATCTTCCTGCAGCATATTGAGAGAGTTCAGCTAAGACAGTAATAAATTTACAGGCTACCTAGCTTTTCCAGCTAAGGAAACAGTTCCTGGCGATTCTTTAAAATGTTGAAGAGAATCATCTCTGATTTACCTGCTTAGACCTCAAGCTGTCTGCTTTGCTTCCTTTTCCTTGTAGGCAAATATAAACCTCTATGTAAGCATTGGTAATTCAGTTTTAAAGCTCAGTAATATTGTTACAGGGTCCTGATTTAGATCTTGCTTACTTCCCTTCATAACACTGGCCCACTTCAACAGGGTTACCCTTGGTTTATACTAGAGCTTCAGAAACCTCATTGTCAAAGTGTGCCTATATTAAGGTCCTGGTTTGCACCAGGAGTGGTCTTTTGAAGCCAATCTTTCAGTTAGAGAGACTAGACAGGAACTAGCTTCTTTCTGTTGAAATTAAGTCAGAAGGTGCACTCCAGGAACATACCTACTCTACTTCAACATCTATGTGGCTGTCCATGGGACCAGAGTAGGACTAGTCCATAGTAAAACACCCAAAATTTGTATTTATCTGTTGTTGTCAACAGTAGGTCCTCAGCACTAATTGTTTCACCTCTAATTCTGCTTCTACGGGCAGTCCTACGTCTTGCTAATGGAAATATAGCCTCAATAGTCCTCAGATTTTTTAATCTCTGTGATATCTTTGCATGACTTGTAATAATTGAAATGGCTAGAGGCAAAATACTCAGAGCTTGATAAATTTAGCTGCAGTTAGCACAAGCAGTTCCTGCCTCTATTTATATATTGCTGATGCAAAAGGGATCGTTTTAGGCTACTGATGATGTGAATATCCATATTTGTAGTTTTAAGGGTGCGTAGGTGTAGGACTTATAAAAAGGATTATGTTAATCAGAGAAAAGAGATTTGAAAGGAAACTTAGGAAAGCATGAATCCATCTTTCTTGACCAATATTTATTGAACCTAGAAAGACAGGGAGTTTCTAGTTTTATAATCTGTTATAAACATTGTATGAAAAATGCTACAATTTTTTCCTAATAAATAATTTAATTCCCACAGAAACACAGGAGTTAAAAGATACATCAGCGTAGTTGTATAAAACCTTTTAGAGCACTTCCTTATAATAAATGGCAATTGGAAACTGGTCTGAGCAGGATACATTAATGGGTATGTAGTTTTTCAAAGTTTCACTTGGCATATTTGATTCTTTTTTTTTTACATTTCAACCAAAATGATACAGTAATGTTTTTCAGCCACTTCCTTTTAACACTCTGTCTCCTTTGCTCCTTGCATACTGTTATACTATTAGAGGAAAGATATTTTGTTTTGCCTATGCTGTAATGTTCTGAGACTATATATTTAAAATTCTCTAGCCTTCCCAGATATTTGGAGAAAAAGGGAACCTTCAGATGGAACCTTTTTGCAATCTTTGTGAAAACTGAAATTTGCAAATACTTCACAGAAAATTTTTGAATTTCATAGTTAAAATGGCCAAAAAAATTCAATGGCCATTTGTTGTCACATTGGTTTTCCTCAGACAGATCCCAAATAATGCTCAAGCTACATCTGTATCATCCCTACAGAATAACCAAACATGGTCTATGTAGGTCAGAAATTACTATGGTGAATAATTGTTGCTGTTACAAAATATTTGAGTATGCTTGAGGTCAGGGCTACATGAGTTTCAGAAGCCCTTCGCCTTAACTGATTTCTGGTGAACCTGGTCTCCTGAAGAAGAGTAAGTAATCTGTTCTTGTTGTGTGGAGTAAGATAAAAGCAGAAGGGGGAAATGGAATAAATTCAAAGTGTGATGAGACAGAGACTCGAGGAGAGACAGAAAAGAAAACTAGAGAAGGAACTAGAGAAAGCAGTTGGTAATGAATTAGGGCAAGAAAACAAAATATTGGATTTTGCTGTGATAGTTGGGTGAGGAATGACAGAGATTCTCCTGTTAGGATTGGAGAACAGGGAATAAATGGGAAACTGGGAGTCAGCTCTTCGAAAGCAGAATAATGAGAACAGGAATTAGAGTGGAAGAGTCAAAGTATGAGCTGGGCTGGCCAAGTACTTCAGGAACCAATTTATAGAACAGGGTAACCAGTTAGAGATCTCTTTAGTGAGGCAGGATCCCAGGTTTGTGAATGGTGTGAGAAAAACTATGACTTTATCATCTGCTTCAAATTCAGCCATACAAGGTTAATGCCACTAGCTTCTTTTACAGATGCATTTTAGGAAGATGGTTGAATACCCATGAAATCCAGAAATTCTATTGAGGAACCCTTTAGAAAGAGTTGTGAGTAAATTAATCATACTGCCTATGTAAAAAGATTTGAAGTGTGTGCAGGAAAAAGGCAAACCCATTAGCTAAGCATAGTCTATTCTGCACATTGAATCAGGCAAGTTCTGCTGTTGAAGAAATGATGCATGCCTCATTTTTTTCCCTCTTGGTGTAAACCCAATGCATCTGGACATTATGACACGAAGTGGACGACAGCGGTGAAGCACTGGTTGGGACATTATCCACCAGGCACAACTCCTCTCCTAGTGCTTCATCTGTGGGGTGCACACAGGCTGCCTCAGACCCATGCCCTTGGGGAAACCTGAGGTTAAGTCACAGGACAAGATGGAGTGTGTGCTGAAAGATATAGAGCTTGCAGTGGGAGAGAACAGGATGTAAGCCCCTTGTCTGGGTCTCACTGTTCATCTGTGAGATTTGGTAGGTCTGCACTCAAGAGTACGAATATGCAACAAAATGTTGTTGTAGATTATATATTCCTGGAACAGATGAGAGGTGAATGATGATGTCTGTACAGACCATTCTGTCATTTCCTAAGTCTGAATTCCAGCATTTGAATGGCAACTTTAATGATGCTCTTTTTAACAGAGATTCTTTTGTGTATCATTACTTTGTAATATTGCAGTCTAGCTGTAGTCTGAGGCAATGTACTTGTTTAGTTTGCTTCGAGAAGACGGGAACCTGCTTGTGATTAATCTAGTGTCTTTTGTCTTCATTCAGTGGGGAGTATGATTTGCCCCAACTCTCTGTTTCTCTCTCTGCACTTGTTCCAATACATTGCTATCTTTCCAGATATGTGTGATGTGAGAAGCAGCCCCGCAGGAACTATTCCCCCGCCCTCCCCATGCCCTCTCTCTTCCAGAGCAGGCTCTGACAATAAAGATAACCAAAATAGCATATTTTGTTTGCAAAAGTAGATCAGAGGCTTATAAGGAACAGAGGTAGAAATATCTCAGACTCCTCAGACTTCGTTATGCAACTTACTCTCTTTCCTAAAGGTGGCAACCATTGGGTGTGGAAAAGGAAGAAATAAGGAGATTGGGTTGCACTTGACCTTGAAAAAAAGAAAAACCTCTTGAACTCAGAATTGCCTTTTTAGATTCTGTAGACATGGAGGTCTTGAAGAGCTAAAAATATCATTAATAATATGATGAAGCAACAGGTTGAGTGTTTGAACCATTCCAGAAGGCTGTCCTCTCCAAAGAGATAAAGTTTGAGAACTTCAGCTTTAGAGAAACAACTCCAGATGTTGTATCCTGGGGCCCAGAAGGCCAACTGTATCCTGGGCTGCACCAAAAGAAGCGTGGCCAGTGGTCGAGGGAAGTGTATTCTGCCCCTCTACTCCACTCTGGTGAGACCCCACCTGGAGTACTGCATCCAGATCTGGAGCCCTCAGCACAGGAAAGACATGGACCTGTTGAAGCGGGTCCAGAGGAGGGCCACAAAAATGATCAGGGGACTGGAGCAGCTCTCCTATGAGGAAAGACTGAGAGAGTTGGGGTTGTTCAGCCTGGAGAAGACAAGGTTCTGGGGAAACCTTATTGAGGCCTTTCAGTGGTTAAAAGGAGTTTATAAGAAAGATGGGGACAAACATTTTAGTAGGGCCTGTTGTGACAGGACAAGGGGTAATGGTTTTAAACTAAAAGAGCGTGGATTTAGGCTGGAGGTAAGGAAGAAATTTTTTACAATGAGGGTGGTGAAACACTGGCACAGGTTGCCCAGAGAGGTGGTAGATGCCCCATCCCTGGAAACATTCAAAGTCAGGTTGGATGGGGCTCTGAGCAACCTGATCTAGTTGAAGACGTCCCTGCTCATTGAGGGGGGGTGTGGGTGTGGGTGTGGGTGTGGGGTTGGACTTCTAAAGGTCCCTTCTAACCCAAACCATTCTATGATTCTATGGATGTGAAAAATTCAGACTGAGCAACAGAAGAAATTCTATTAGGTACAATAGGAAAAAAACAGATCTTGGGATTAGGTGTCTCTGTGATTTAACTGGAGTTTGAATTAAGATCACTAAAATCAACTTGAATGCCATTTAAGTGGGATGTTCTCTCCTGTCTACAAAAATAAGAGCTTGAACATCTAGTCCCTGTTTGTTTACATCATGAAACAGCTAACACAGTAGCTGGTGTGATTTACAGACTACATATTGCATTGGAGAGAGGAGGCCCAGCATTAGAGGGAATGCTGAATTTTGGGAGAGAAATGTCTTAGTAGTGGTCCGTGACAGAGCTTGTTTAGGGCCTAATTAAGCTAGTATTGTCAGGGACACCTGCTATTCAAAGAAATTTTAACAGTCTTTTGTTTCAATTAAATAGACTTTTTCTTTCATATTCTTCACCTTTTTGGATCACTATGCTGAAGAGTCTTATATCCTGTCCTATCCTGCATATACAAGTGCTTGTGAGGCTAAGTGAACATCTGCTAAATTGTCTTTAAATAAACTTTGAGTAACAATTTGTTGCCTTGAAACATTAAGATTTTTAAGAAAATCTTTGAAAAAATGTTCACATCTAAAGTTCCAGCCAAGCTATCATGTAATGCTTTTTTGAAGACATCATGGTTTTAGCTAACTTCCTTACTTGGTACCTGATCACAGCCCATAAAACAGAATTGGCATCAAGAGGCTTGTGTGGCCATTTGAATTTCATAGTCTTGAGAGACAGGATTAGTGTTTTACAGTATTTCTGTTTTCTTTTCCTTAGTGCACTTCACAGAAGCTTAGAAATAAATGCCCAGTGAGCCAGTGAAGTGCTTAAATTACTGCAAACACCAACAGCTGGTGTAAGTAGTTCACTATATATAATTAACAGTGTGGATATATGCCATTTTTAGCTTTTGTAAAAGTTCATGCAGCTCAGTGGCCAGGAGCCAGTGCAGAATTCAGAGACCTGATTTTAGAACAATGTACTTAGACAATGGGTTAACACCTTTCATTCATGCCCTTACCTTCAAGCAGTGGTCATGGCTTTGCCAGAGGAAGCAATAGTTTGGTCTCTGGCTTGGGAGGTAGGGTGAGAGCTGCTTTTATTACAGGAGTCCTGACTTTGCATTTTAAAGCACCCCCTCTCAAGCTGTCGCATAAGGCAGCTTCAAGCCCAAGAGTTGATCCTGTCAGTGTTTCCTTTTGAATTTATGATCTGATCTGCTGGGCTTCCATGACCAGTGCCAGAAAACACTTCTGCAGAGCTCTGTGTGGATAGTGTGCAAGGCCTTTCTGTAGAATAATGGGGTTTTTTTTTGAAGGCTCAAGTTTATTCCTATACTATATCCCTTGAAGTATTTGAGGCAGAGATTCAGATCCCTGTGCATTCTTGGAATATGGAGTGTAACTTTGCCATTTAACCATCGAATATGTAATTTTGCCTCTAAACTTCTACTTCACATCAGTTTTCCTTTTTATGCTCTATTTTAATGAACAAAAATTATGTTTTAGGTTCTAGTGGAATTAGATATGAATATATGGAAAATAGTGTCTCATCAGCTACAACATCTGATCAGCTGGCAGCTACCACAATCTGCTCTGGCTGTTGCTTTGGAAATGCTGTGGGCTTGCCAGCTGGCTGTCTTGCTAGGGTCTTGATGAGTTGCCTTGCTTTTTGGGCACTCTTGAATGATTCCCTGAAATAATTTCAACAAGTACAAAACATGTTCAAACATATTTTCCTTTGTAAATACTTGCTTCAGCTCTTTGGGAAACATTCTTTATTAAAATGTATGTGTACATCTTCCATTTGTTCCACCTAACGTGGCACCCAATGCAAACATATTTACTTTTAAGTCACACCCACCTAGAAAACTAAGGTGGGCTATGGCAATTGCACTGAAAGTTGTTGGGAGCTGTGCCCCTCGGCCCTTTGGGGCATGCCCATGTCATGCAGTGGAGCCCAATAGAGGCAACCCTGAACTAGTACTCACCTGGATCCTTCCCACCAAACTGGAGTTGGAGGCAGTGTAGCCATCTCACAGTAGTGGAGTACTTAAGTTAAGCACAGTTTATTTGCTTATGAAGCACAGCTTATTTGTTTAACCAAGTGTCACTGGGATGCTCCTGTGCTCCTCTGGAACCAGTAGCTAAAATCATGTCACTGTGTCTGCCTGTGCCATTTTACCATACAGGGAGGCTTGGGGCTATTTCAGGGGTTGCACTGCCCTGCATTATTCTGCATTCACAGGAACCCTTTGGCACTTGCAAATATTTTATCATCTAAAGTTTATCATGTGATTGAACTAAGGGTCAGTTAGATAGTTAAGATATTGTCTGCTAATTCATGCTGGTCAATATGTCGGCTTGTCCAACACTTCAACGGCAAAATAGAAGTGATTACCTTTCTGTAGCCTCTGTGGGTTATACAACTGATCTGGAGCTGCGCTGCAACCTTTTGCTAGTGTGGTGTATTGACCAAGTTGTGAGAATGTTTCGTTTTTTGGTTTTGTTTGGTTTAACATAGGTCTGATACGAAATACAAACAAGAAGAGGAAGAATTATAGCTGAACACAAGACAGACATCTGCAAACCCTTACAAGTTTATTCAGGTGCAAAATTTAACTAAAACTGGTAATATTTCCAGATATCTGACTGAGCCAACTTGCCATTTGAAAAGAGTGAAATAAATGTGTCTTAAAATCCTGCTTTGCAAGTGTTTTGTTCCAACTGTCAAAATAACAATACTTTTTCAGAAATATCTGGATGGCCTCTGGATCCATGATGTAGGTACTTTAAAGTATTTTATTTATTTAAGATCTTTAAAACTACTTTAATGCAAAACTGTTTGTGATTTTGAACTGGGATTTTCTGATTGTTTAGAAGAAGAAATACGTCAGAAAAATGAGAAGCAGGCAATGCTTTCCAGTACTTTTTAACCAGAGATCCTCTGTAGCCTTTTTTGTTCAAGTTTTCCATAGGCAAATTGTAAGCATGTTATCTGTCATGGCCTCTCCTGCTATTCTACTTACAGAAAATGTATCTTAGTGGAGGCACTGACTGAAAACTGGGTTTTGCAAGTAAGCTGTCTACCAGCTGTAAAATAGTTCTTACTCCCTTTTTAATGCCATATTTGTTGCACTTTTCTACAAAATGCGTTGGTGTCAAGAAGAGGGATTGAGAAGAATTTTCTAAGAAATCTGTTGGTAAAGATACTTTCCTGCGAACTAAAGGTTCAATTCCCATGAAAAAGAACAGGTATGTGTTTGAACATGAGTCTCACATCTGACTGAATGGCCCTGCTCTTGGGCTGATTGGAAAAAAAGAAGATGCCTTATCTTCCCTATCAATTTGGTGAATGTCTTCTCAGTTCATCCCATTAACTGTTAAGATTTAGGTGTCAAAAAACAAAAGTGGGAGAAGGAAGACTTTTAATTGATCCTGAAATAATGAAAAAAACACTGCTTTTTTGCTTTATTGAACAAAAAAAATTTACGTTTCTAATCCAAATACATGATTTTTCCACTTGATTTTTAGTTGTCATTAAAATGAAAGATCATTTGCTTGAAGAGACAGGATCATAGATTTACGGGCTTGTATGGGAAAATGAATTTCTCAACAGGAAGAGTAGATAGTACAGCAGACAGATAGTCTGGAATATTCTTGATTTCAGAACTACTAGGAAGAGAAATACGGAGATGCAGCTTGAAAAGAACCATGCTGTTTCGTTCATTTTAATTTGCATTGTCCTCAGGATGGACTGGGCAAAACAAGCATTTCCCAGCACAACCATCTATGGCAATAATTGTTAATTTAATAAAGTACATTTGCAGCTCAGGAAAGTTCCTTTATAACTGCATTAACCAAAACATATATCTCCACTATCGTTACAAATAATGTAAGATTATTCCATTTTTAACTATTGTCTGAAGGATCCATAGCACTGAAACCCATTAAATAACTTAGATGGGGAAAATGCTTTAACCTGTTTAATACTGGAGCTTTAATAAATTATATACAAAAGTAATTTCATCTAGACTGTGCTAAGTAGCAGAACTGTGTTTTGCTTTTTGTTTACCCCTTTTTTCTCTTTTCACAGAACAGCTTATGTAAAGTAGTTCTAGAAAAATCTTTAAAACCAGGTTTTAACTTAGTGTTGCTATCCACTGATGAACATAATCGTTGTGGATTCAAATAATGGGATTTTCACTTTCAGTATATTGGGATAAGGTAGATGAAGACACATGTGGTGTCAGCCACATTTGATGTCAGAAATTGTCCTTGACATAAACTTAAGGTGCAGATATTTTGGCCCTAAATCTTTTACCAGAAATGAATGAATAAGATGAAGGTGTAATGAGATATAATTTATTAATAAATTCAGTATTTATTTGAAATGCACACTAATATATGAATAACTTTGTTTATTTTAACTGAACTAAAAAAGATTGCTTTTTGCCTACTCTCCCTAGATGGCCATGAATAAATAAGTTCCTCTTTTATTCTGTGTGCTGTATTTTTGTAGCACTAGCAAGTTAGTCAAACCAATTTGCACACATTTATTTGCTGCAGAAGGAAGAGAAGAGTGTTGTTTTCCCTTGAAAGCTTCTCCTTTCTTTCAGTGCATCTGAAAAGAACCTTCCTTCACTTAATCAGCCACATCTTGCTGAACGCTCCATGTGACGAAAAAACAGGGAGCCTAGAGAGCCCCTTACTTTTGCAAAACAAGACTGGTGTTAAACCACTTTTTCTTACTACACTTGATTAACGCATGTCTCCTACGCAGCCTATAGTCTTAAATGTGTGCTTATCAAGGACAAGCCTGGTTAAACCAGATGTTAAAATGAGGAAGCACAGGTGTGTTGGTATTTGTTTTAGCATTTGTAACTAAGTTCCTTGTGTGAGTGGGAGCATGGTCACAAGGCAGAAGAAAATGAGGGAGATGGTATGAAGTGCTCACCCCAATTATTTTCTATCAAAGCTACAGCACCGTGTTATTTGAAAAAGAGTTTGTAAGGCTTGTGACCACCAAGGATTAATGGCACTGGTAACACACTTCATGCTAAACTATTGAATGCAAAGAGTAAAAGGAAGCTATCTAATCAAGGCCCACTAGACGTAAACTTTCCACATTAGTTTCTCAAGTGTAATTACATCTCCAGAAGCACTTTTTGAAAAGATGAGCAGCAAAGTATGGGTACCAAAGTGTGGCCCCTTACATAGTGAATAGCTTAATATGCTCTGTCACGCATTTTTTTAAACTACATTTGATAGTGCCTTTTTAAACATGCAAGACTAAACTGAATATCACCTGTACTTCAGCATGTAGGGCCAATTGCAAAGTTTTTTACACAACTTTGGTTTGTTCTTATTTTCATATTCTGGGTCAGATTCTCTTTCAGCTCTGGCCTGGTTGTTGAGCATAATAGCTGACAGCACAGCTGTGTATCTCTGTCATAGATCACTCATTTAAAATGAGGATGCACGTGTGCATGAGAACACTACCAAACAATATTTTATTTCATCTGTGGCTGATAGGATGTTGGTATTCACCACCCGTCTCTTTGTTACTACCTCATGGTGCTCTCCCAATGTAGTGAACTATTCACAATTATTTTTCCCTCTGGGATTTATGCTTTCTTAAAGTGTTCCTTGCATTAGCAAAACTCTTTCATATTATTAATACAAAACTTCCATTGCTTACATCATCTATGCAGCAGCCAAAATGGAGCACAACATATTACAGAGTGAATAGAGATATCTACAGAGACTTACTGTGTAATTTTGAAAGCCTGCAACAGGTAAGATTAACAAACAATATGACATACAAAGTAAAAATAAAGTAATGAGAAAAATATATTTATTTGCATGTGGTATGTATCTTGATGGATTAACTTTAGAAACATCAGTGAACTAGACATGGTCTTACAGATTGAAAAAAATTATTACACCAAGATTTCTTGAGCTATGAGCCATGAATGAAGGAAGAACAAGGCAGCACTCTTCGATTTAAAGGAAATCAGAAAACTACTTTTGGGGAGATTGTTAAAAAAATGCCAGGTAATGAGGAGAGATTATAGATGGTAGTGGAAGTTTTGTGTGCATACATATTTCCAAAAGCATTTCTGCAGACAGGGATCAGGTGACCAAAAACAATGGCAAAGAGATTTTTGTGAGTTCAACAGAAGGAACGTGAATGGCCATTGGGACAGGAGAACATGAGAATTGGAAAGAAGGGCAGCAGGTGATTGAAAATAGCATATGGGCAGTAACATAGCTATACCAAAGTGTTGAAAATCAAGGAGATGAAGAATATGAAACAGATGCAGATGGTGATGCCAGATCAGGAAATGTATTTGTGAAAGGGGTGACTGTGAAGTAAACAAATTGATGGTTGCATTCAATGAACATGACAAAAATGGCAGTAGAGAAATCCTAGAGAAAAGGAGGTGTACAAATGACTGGGTAAGGACAAAAAGCGAAGATTGATAGTAAGAATTAGATAAGGTTGTTCTGAATAGTTAAATGTGATATTTAGTGGATATTATTCCTCATAGGAAAAGGCTCCTTGACTTGCTGGAACCAGTTAACAATGTTTAAAAGCATTGTACAATAATTTAATATTGGGAAAAAATAATTTCAGAAGAGGGCTTATATTTTAGATGCCCTTAACTGAACTCACCTTCAAGAACTGAAGTGGGATTTTTCAGTCCTGAAACAGTCATGTCTACACCACAAGTGAAAGGAAACTTTCAACCTGGGGACAGCTATTTTAAAAATAAGCTAGTGAATTATAATTTCTATCCACAGTTCAATGTTTTCAAAGATATAAAACTATTATGAACTGCAGGATTTTTGTCAGTTAACTGTATTTAATTCTTACTTATTGCTAGCTGGACATAGATATGGCGAGGACTCTATTGGTCCAAGCCTGTACAGAGTTAAGGCAAAAAGGCAGTCCTTGTCCCCAGAACTATATGTTTTAACCATATGGGTAAATGGAGGTGTCGTAAATGGGGAGTGTAGTACATTACAACAAAACTTTTCACCTAGAAAGGATTTTTTTTACAGATTATTAGCAGCCTAAGTGTTCTTAAGGTTTTTGTAAGCATCCCAGACATGCAGGAGCAATTCAAAAGAAGGCAGCAGGGTGGCTGTCCAGCTGTTGACAGCTGCTACCCTATAGAGGGGAAACTTCATAAGAACAAGTGCAAAGCTTGGAAAATCAAACTATGCATAGTGGTGGAAAATTTTATTCTAGGCTGGTCAAAGCAGAGGCATTGTTTAGAGTATTATAAGCAGGAGTTCAATTAGAAACAGTCTGCTGGAACTCAGTCTCCCTGTGAGTGCCTTATACCATCTGCTCCAGGTCTTGCTCTTGTCTGTCATTGTCTTTGGTGATTCCTGATGCTCAGTTTATGTGCTTCTTAAGAAGTCTTTAGGAGCTAATCTTTGAGTACTGAATATGACAAATAGGTTCTGAATAGACTGTGAAGGACTTGGAAATACAATCAGTTCCTGTTCTAGGTGATGTCCGTTTGAGAAACACAGGAAAGTAAAGATATTTTTCCTGAGGACTCCCTTTTTTAAAAATTTATTTTAACCCTGCAATTTGAGGAATACTCAGAGCTTAATGAATTTTAATAGCAGAAGGGACCACTGCATTAATTTACTGCCTGGCTGCTCAGGACACTTGAAACCCATAATATTTGTGTAAGATATGGCACATGTTGAAAAAAAAAGGTATGATTTCAAAAAGACAAAGATGCTTGAGAATCCACACCCTTCCTAATATTTTTGATTCTTCAGGCTCACAGTTGAAATATAAACTTGAGCCTGAACTTTATCTTTCATTGTTTTCTGGTTACTGAATCTCATTATACAGTTTTAAAATTGTTATTGTAAGGAACTATAAGCCAGGAACCCTTTACTTACACATATTTGTAGGTGCTGATCAAGTCATATCTTAGCCTTCTAATTGACAGACTAATGAGAGCTTACTGATGCTTTCAGAGATGGATTCTCCATACAAGTTATTTCAAAGACCTTTTTTGAATAACTTCTAACTTTTTACCAAGTAATTATTAAGGTGTACACTGGACAGCATGACATAATATTCCGGTAATGGTCTCAGTAATACTCTGCAGAGATAAATACAAGCTCTTCAGTAATCTTAGTATTTGCTGGCTTAAGCATCTAGGAATCACAGTCATTTTCTTATCTATGGCATCGTGCTGAATGTTCATGCTTAATTAGCTCATTTACTATGAACCCAGAATCTTTATCAGTGTACATGTGTTTCAGAATATGGTCTCCCATTTTGCTTTTAGATCTTGGTTTTGTCTCTGTGAATTGCATGGGCTTCAAAAATATACTTCTGGAAAAATCAGATTACTGTGCATAGCAGCTCTGTACAGTGTTACTTGGCACTCTGCTGATTTTAGTGTTATTTCAAACTGCATATGTATAGCATACAGCATTTGTTCATCTATTACACATCTTTGCTGTTGTTTACAGCAGTAAGGCAGAATTTGTATCCATTAGTGAGATATTAATGAAATGCAGATGGAAATAGATGGATTAAAGTTGTGCGCCTGAGGCAGCTGGTGCTTCCTATTGTTTGCTCTGTAGCAAATCTTGCTGCTACAAATGGCAGGACTAGCTGAAGCATATATGAACCTGTTCCTGAGCTGAAGCATTTACAGTCAAGCATACTAAGGTAACTGCAAATGAATATCAGTTTACATGACTATGGTGCCGTGGGTTTGGGGCTATTCCATCTGTCTAGCAACAGCAATCAAGGAACAGACATAGGCGGATAACTTGTGGCAGGTGCGTCTTTAGGCACTAAGTTGAACCCACCAACATTAACAAGTCAAAACTGCAAAATACATAGCTGCAATGTTTTAGGAATAATGTTGTGAGTTGCATCCTTTCCTATACCTGCTCCTTCTGTCCAGAAAGTTTGCAGGAGGATAATAACGCTCCATATGCTTTTGTTTTGGATTTTGCCATTGAGTTGTGATGCAGGATGAGAAGTGTTTCTGTAAGGAGATATAAGAAGTACAGTGATAAAATATGAGTTCAGGGCATGGGGTTGTGTTTGGGTTCTGTGGATGAGAATAATGTGCTGCTGCCAATGCACCTGGCTTTGAATACTCTCTGCTTGCATACAAGAAGACTCTTTTCTGTTTCGTTTGAGACAAGGAGTGTGCATGCCAGAAAAATAATGTGTTATCTGCCAGGTGCAAAGATATTATTTTACCAATCAAATATGTTGTCATTCAAGTGCTAATGGGGTGGGCCTTGAGGGTTTGTTCATTAAAGACTGTTTAATTGCTAGGATGTAACATGAAGATGCATAAGAAATCATGACTTCAGAAGGATGGCCAGGAAAGCATGTGCCTGCATTCAAAAGCTTCTCACAATCCATGTGATCTGTAGGCTATACATTTTGATCCTCTGTGCAGCAGCATTTTGAATATTAAATAGAGAAATTTAAAATGAGAAAACTGAGTTTTTCAACTCACAAATAACATTTTGGAAATGTGAAGCTAGATAAAGGCCAGATTAGAACCTGGTGACCAACTGTGCTGATAATTGGTTGCAAATATACAGACATATTAGATTTAGAATAACTGTACCATGTAAAACTGAATGTCTTCAATAAATTCACATCAGATTAAATTATTCATATAGACGCTGCCATCATGATTTAATAACATGGTAAATATGTGTCTTTAAAAAACAGCAATGACCAAGTAATGCCTGACATTATTATAAGTTATTGGATATTTTTTATTTTGCAAACCATTTAAAAGTATTTTTTTACATGCAACACCTATGTGATGTAGCACTGATGTGGTAGTTTGTTTACAGCTGGTTTTATAAGGTCTAAGTTTACACTGGAAATATTTTCCTTTGCACTGCTAAATAAATGATCACTAACTTTTCCAGGGGTTCTTCGTGAAAAGACTGACATGTTTCTTTTTGGTTTTGTATTTAATAACATATTTTTTTCAATCCCATTTCACCTTCATTTAAAAAAATGAAACAATTAGACAAGTTATTTATGAAAACACAATTGCAATAATAAGATGCTAAATAAAATAAGACGCTAGAAGGAAGCTAGAGGCATGTGGAGAAATGTGGTTTTTTTTTTCCTTTATGGGACACTATAGCAGTGTATAGAATTCCATGGGCAATATCTCTTACAGATGTGTTGCAGCAACTGTCATGAAAAATCTGTCTTCACCAAGCTGTTGTTATCTGCTATATAATCCACTTGCCTTACCTGCTGATATGTTTCTTCTCCCCAAGTCTTAAAAAGGATCAGGGAGAATGCAGACGTATACACAGCCTTCCCAAAGGAAAAACGTTTCCTTTGGGAATGAGTTTTTAAAACTCATTCAATTTGTAAATGACCTACCTTGGTCTAAACCAAAAACAGTATTCTTCCTGTACTAGCACACTTGAGTTTTCAAAAATAAATTTGTCTTGTGCTCTCTCATTTAGAACTGTATTCACCTATCTACAATCCCATTTGTCAGACATTTTCATGCTGATGGTTAAATGCACATATGAAAGTATTTTGGTGGCTCAGCAGTGGAAACAGCTGAGCCAGGAGTTTGTCCTCTGGAGAATATGTTCATCTTGTGGTACCCTTTCTTTAGAAGCACGGCAGTTTGGACAGCTTAAAAAAGGATGATGGTGGCAAATACAAATTTTCATGCTGAAGAGGTATAAGGATTTGATCTGCCATCCTCCTTACGTGTGAAAGTTCACTATGCATTGTAAACGGAGAGAAGTAGGAAATGAAGGTGTGATCTGCTAATGCAATGTAAAACCGGTTTGTACCGGGTATATGAATACTTCATATGGCATGGGATGTGAAGTAAAATTATTGAACATGGTTATTACATTTTCTTTTATGAAATGTGGTGGTCTGTCCTAAAAAGAGCATACTGGGCTGATAAGAGAAACAACAATATGTGAAAGGGCAAATAATAGACAGTGGCTTACTTCCAAACTCTAATCTGAAGTGAGTTTTGAGATTAGGAAACCTAAATAGTTCAAAACTCTCTGTAGAGGAAAGAAATGGGAAGTTTTTTGTACACCTTTACAGAGACTTGATGCAGTTGGTAATGATGGCAAGTGTTGCAAGAGGTGGTAAACCTTAAGGAATTATAAAAATGCATATAGATGGTATATTCTTCTATTACTTTTCATTTTTTTTTCTTAAAAGTTGTGGTTCTTACATAATCCTTAGCTTTAAGGAGGCCTTTCTGGGAATTTGGTGATTGCTGCTCAACCAGATGGATACCTTTTGAAATGCCATGACAGCCTTGTGTGTTTTGTTGTCAGGATGCTAAACAGCTAACATTTCAGGCTGAGGACTGAAGCACTCTTGTATAGAATCATAGAATAGTTTAGTTTGGAAGGGATCTTTAGAGGTCATCTAGTTCAACCCCCCTGCTGTGAGCAGGGACATCTTCAACATCAGGTTGCTATGACACGAGACAGTGATGGTTGTCTTGTACAGAAATACATTACAGGCAAAAGCTGTTGGTCAATAAATAACATAATTTCTGTAGCGGAAGCATATTTCAAATGAAGTGTGTTAGTGTGTTAGTGCCTGTTTCCTTCTGTTAAATAAGAAATGTTAAATATAAATTTGTTTACAAATAAGCATGGCAAATATGAATTGATATTCTGCATCAGCAGAAACTGTGCATAGGGACAGAGAGCAGAATAAGAGAATTAAAATCATCTGAACACACTTAAGCTTGAATTTTGCCATACTACTCAAAGGACGTTGCCTTTTTTATAAAGCTCCTCAGGTGTCACAACAGGAATCAGGGAAGGAAAATGGAGCTTTTAGAGAGAATCTGGAATTCAGGCTCATTTCTTGCCAACTGAGTGCTTATTGTCCATGCTTTTAGATGGCAGCTTCTCTGAGTAGGTAGCCTCCATATTTCCTGCTCTTACACATTGTAGCCGGCCTTTCTTTTCCCCAGCTGACTCCTGTCCACTGTCTTCATTATCTCATTTCTTAGTCCTCGCATCTTTTTAGAAGTGATGTGCATGGCTTTTTTTTTGCTTCTCACTTCCCAAGCTGCCTCTTTTCCCAAGGCTTCTCGCGTTTTTCATCTTTAATGATCTCTTATGAGGCAAAACTGGACATAGATGTATGGGAAGAGGCTTTTGGGGTACCTCAAAATCATTGGATTAAACTTGCTGTATTTTAAATGAATAATATAAAAGAAGGTGGAGGAAGGTTTGAAGGCCGTTTTGGAGAGCCTGTCAACATGGTGCTGCTTTTATTCAGTTTTTTTTCTGTTTTAGTTCTCGTTTTCCATATTTTATTTTTTTCTTTCTAATGTGTTCATTCTCTTTCCCTTTTCTGTTTCCTGATTCCCTCCTGACTTCATTACAACTGCTGACCCTGTAACAAGAGAAGCTTTCATTTTAGCGCTCCCATTGTTTCAGGATCTTAAGATCTTGGTTACTTTCTTCTGTCAATGTCTTAATCACTGTGCTTTCTAGTCAGACATATAGCTGTTTCTCACAGCAATGCTGTCTTTTTTCCATTTGTACTGCAGGGACTGCAATGAAGGTCCTCCAGCTGATTTGCATTTTTAAGCATGGCTGTAATAATAGTTTATTATCATTATGTATCACACAGAGTCTACCACAGATCTTGGTCTAGGACTATGGCTTCTAGGCACTAGCATAAGATAAACTAATAATATTTAATAAGGGAGTGTAAGAGGGTGCAACACCTTAACCTTTCTTTCTCCCCTGGCTTGACAGAATAGACTGCACACACTGATTTACTGGGAGATGGTGACTAATGATTTATCTGCTACCTGACTTTACCAAACGTCTTCTGAATTTCTTGATTTGTAGCAGCCATATTGTTCAAACTTAAATTAAATCACTTACATAAACTCAGTTTTACTCAGTCCTTCTTAGCTTTTTAATATGCTGGTATGTTTTAAAAGTCAGAAACATTTGATCAGTAATTATGAAAATTAATCTCATTTACTAAGATTGTGGGGTTTTCCTGGTCTTTTTTTCAGCAGGAGAAATGAGACTCAATGTGTGTATTGGGTTTGTGAGGCAAGCTTATGGTAGCAGGGGCCGTACAGGGGTGGCTTCTGTGAGGAGCTGCTAGAAGCGTCCCCTCTGTCTGATAGTGCCAGCTGGCTCCAAGATGGACCTGCTGCGGGCCAAGGTTGAGCCCATCTGTGACAGTGGTAGTGCCTCTGGTATTTAAGAAAGGAAGAAAAAACTGCACAAGAGAAGCTGAAGCCAGAGAGAGGAGTGAGAATATGTGAATGAAACAACCCTGCAAACAGCAAGGTCAGTGACAAAGGAGTGGGAGGAGGTGCTCCAGGTGCCAGAGCAGAGATTCCCCTGCAGCCTGTGGTGAAGACCATGGTGAGGCAGGCTGTCCCCCTGCAGCCCATGGAGGTCCACGGTGAGGAGATATCCATCTACAGCCCATGGAGGGCCCCACGCCAGAGCAGGTGGATGTGCCTGCAGGAGGCTGTGACCCCATGGGAAGCCCACGCTAGAGTGAGTTCCTGGCAGGCCCTGTGGCCCCATGGAGAGATGAGCCCATGCTGGAGCAGGTTTGCTGGCAGGACTTGTGATCCCGCAGGGAACCCACGCTGGAGCAGTCTGTTCCTGAAGGACTGCACCCTTGGGAGGGACCCAGCTGGAGCAGTTGGTGAAGAACTGCAGCCCATGGGAAGGACTCATGTTGGAGATGTTCATGGAGGACTGTTTCCCGTGGGAAGGACCCTATGCTAGAGCAGGGGAAGAGTGTGAGGAGTCCTCCCCGTGAGGAGGAAGGAGCAGCAGAGGCAACGTGTGATGAACTGATCACACCCCCATTCCCTGTCCCCCTGTGCTGCTGGGGGGGAGGAGGGAGTGAAGTTGAGCCCAGGAAGAAGGAAGGGGTGGGGGGGAAGGTGTTTTAAGATTTAGTTTTTATTTTCATTATCCTACTATGACTTGATTGGTAATGCATTAAGTTAATTTTTTTTCCAAGTCGAGTCTGTTTTGCCCGTGATGGCAACTGGTGCGTGATCTCTCCCTGTTCTTACCTCAGCCCACAAACCTCTCGTTGCGTTTCCTCTCCCCTGTCCAGCTGAGGAAGGGGAGTGATAGAGTGGCTTTGGTGGGTATCTGGTGTTTGGCCAGGGTCAACCCACCACAGTGTGTGTCCTTGAAATCCAGGGCTTTTTTTAGAAAGTATGAATAGAAAGATCAGCTGTTTAGATTGGCTTTTCCTGTGCTATCAAGGTCAGCTGATCTGTTCTCTTTTTAGTCTTGTCAGAATTATCTTTTTTACATTGTGGTTCACCCACTATTTTTGTGTCCTTATCTTAAAACTGTCTGTTCATTAAAAATAATCCCTGAATGCAGATTAATGGCTTGTTATGATTTTGGCCTGATCAACTACTTATTTCTATTACAGAGGCAGTGACTATTGGCAAAAGTAATGAATATATAATAAATTGCAGGGTCAGATCATTAACTGCAATTTTTATGCCTCTAATGTTGTATCTACTACATCACTCCTGTGTCTACAAACCTATCCCGGCTAGGAAAGTTTTAATGCTCCCAGTCTCTAAGCAGCTTTAAATAGCTGCCCTATCTTTTAAAAATCAAACTCAATTCTCCCTCAGCTAAGGAATTTTACCTCCAAAGCAAGCTCATCTGAATACAAGAGGGTGCTGTTCAATCATGCACAAAGTAATGACTTAAAATCTTATATCTATTAGCCCTTCAGAGTAAAAAATGTGGACTTCATATCTCATAACAGTAAAATTTCCTGGATGTCCAGTAGGGCCATGCAGCGCAGCTTCTGGTTCTGCAAAAGTCGAAAGATGGAACAGAAAGCAGGGTTGTTTGTAATAGGAAAACATCAGTTGTTTGAGTTGCTTGGGTTTTTTTCTAAAGAAATATCTTAAATGCATCTTCTGTCATTTTCTTTCCCCACACCTCTTTCCAGTTAGAAAAGCCTAATCATTTTCATAAAACTTTTTATCTCCAAAATGTTCCAACATTTTAGAATAGCTTTTTTCCTCCCTGAAACATGTAAAATACTGTATTAGAAGCATTTTTAGTGCTTTCTGGAACTGTCTGCATAATTTCCAAGTAGGTAATGCTCCTCTCAAAAAATTGTGGTGATGAGATATTTGATCAAAGAAAACAATTTTTTTAAACTTAAGAGTACATGTATATTGCAACATATATATATATAAATATATTTTAAAATTATTATATATATACACACACATACATATCAAAACAGGCTGAAATTAAGGCTGGAAACACATTTCAATATGTTTGTCTACTTTTTGATAATATATATATTATTTACTGCATGCTAATCAAACTCTCTCATGAAATAAATATGCATTTTTCTCAGTAGTTTTGTGGTTCATCATATAAAATCTGAAAGCTTCACAAAGATTTCAAAATGTCACCACTCCATAAAGTGAAGATATCTATTTTATAGGCAAGTCACTTGATCCAGAAGTCTACATTCTATTAAATTCATCTCCTGTTTCATGGTTCCTAAGACTTGAATTTTGATGTTTTACATGAAATTAAATTTCTTCCTACTGAATTCAGGTGTCACCATGAACCATAAGGATTCTGAAAAATCTGGGGTGAGAATCAGTTTAAGTTGGAAACATTTCCAAAATGGAATAGATTACCTTGCTTTTTTGCCTGGACATTGTTCATTGGATACACAGACAGAAGCAGTCTACGTCTAAAGAAGCTATACCTCTCTAACCAGCTTGGTGCTCCTAGACACACAGAGGGGGGAAAGTAGCAGATGATGAATGATGGGAGAGCTTTTGTAAAGGGAAGTTTTTCAAGGTGGTGGAGATGGAGCTCAGAGCACTACCTCTTATTTCACTAAGTAAGTTGGAGGTGCCTGTTTTGGGAGGTGGGAATGAGAGTAGGTAGATGGGAAAATAGGAATGGGGTAAACTTTTCTACTGCAGTTCTAAACCTTGAAATTCTCCTAAGTATCTTTCCCCTCATAATACGGAGAGGAGAGTAAACTTTTATCAGATGGAGGAGTCACAATATTTTGAAGGTGTTGGACTGTAGAAAATAATATAAAGGCTCTGGGCATTTCACTACCAGCTTAGATATCTTACATTAATTTCCCTTTACAAACTTAGTATTCAAAAAGTGAGAGTTCAGTTTAAATGTGAAACCATCTTTTTTTTTTTTTAACTGAAAAGGAGTCTTTTGTCTGAGCTGTCACTGCAGCATAATTTATCCTGCATTTATTACGATGCACATTCAGTCACTTTTCAATTTTTATTTCCTAGGGTTAATTAGAGATTTAAAGCCTTTTGTATACTTACTCCCCCACTGCTATATAATTACAGCTTATAATGAATTATCTTAGAGTTTTGATTGGTTACTGTGGCTTCTCATAGTTTAACAGATAAACCTGGAAATAGGAAGCACGTATTCCACATTGTTCAGGAAAAAATTAGCTTCACCGAGCTTAGCTATATGAAAACTAAGTGTTTGTCTATTGTCCTTGACAAGGCACCTCTTATCATCAATGAGGAAAGATAAAATCATAGAATTATTTAGGTTGGAAAAGACTTCTAAGATCATCAAGTCCAAACATTACCCCAGCACCCCCATGCACGCTACTCCATGTCCTGAAGTGCCACATCTACACGTCTTTTTAAATATCTCCAGGGATGGTGACTCAACCACTTCTCTGGACAGCTTATTCCAATACTTGACCACTCTTTCAGTAAAGATGTTTTTCCTGATTCCCAGTCTAAACCTCCCCTGATTCAGCTTGAGGCCATTTCCTCTAGTCCTATCACTTGTTACTTGGGAGAAGAGACCAAAACCCACCCCACTACAACCTCCTCTGTAGAGAGGTTTGCAGAGAGCTATAAGGTCTCCCCTCAGCCTCCTTTTCTCATGGCTAAACAGCTAAACAACCCCTAACCTCTAAGGTCATGAAGTCCAACCATTAACCCAGCACTGCCAAGTCCACCACTAAACAATGACCGTAAGCACCACATCTACATGTCTTTTCAATACCCCCAGGGACAGTGACTCATCTAATTCTGGGCAGCCTGTTCCAGTTCTTGATGACCCTTTTGGTGAAGACATTTTGCTAAAAATCCAATTAAACCGCCCCTGGTGCAACCAGACACAATTTCATCTTGTCCTATCGCTTCTTACTTGGGAGAAGGGACCAACACCCACCTCACTACAACCTCCTTTCAGGTAGCTGTAGAGAGCAATGAGGTCTTCCCTCAGCCTCCTCTTCTCCAGGCTAAACAACCGCTGTTCCCTCAGCTGCTTCCTCAGAAGACTTGCTCTTCAGACCCTTCACCAGACTCGTTCCCTTCTCTGGACACGCTCCAGCACCTCGATATCTTTCTTGCAGTGAGGGGCCCAAAACTGAACATAGTATTCAAGGTGTGGCCTCACCAGTGCCGAGTACAGGGGCACGATCACTTCCCTACTCCCACTGGCCACAGTACTCCTGATACAGACCAGGATGCGGTTGGCCTCCTTGACCTCCTGGGCACACCGCTGGCTCATGTTCAGCCAACTGTCGACCAACACCCCCTGGTCATTCTCCACTGGGCAGTTTTCCAGCCACTCTTCCCCAAGCCTGTTGTGTTGCATGGGGTTTTTGTGACCCAAATGCAGGACCCAGCACTTGGCCTTGTTGAATCTCATACCTCCTTCTGTAGAGCCTTCCTTCCCTTGAGCAGATCAACACTTCTGCCCAACTTGGTGTCATCTGCACACTTCCTGAAGGCACGCTCAGTTCCCTCATCCAGATCATTAGTAAAAATATTAAGCAAGACTGGCCCCAAAACTGAGCCCTGGGGAACACCACTTGTGACCATCTGCCAACTGGATTTAGCTCCGTTCACCACAACTCTCTGGGCTCAGCCATCCAGCCAGGTTTTTACCCAGCACAAGTACCCCCCTCCAAGCCATGAGCTGTCATCTTCTCCAGGAGAATGCTGTGGGAAATGGTGTCAAGGGCTTTGCTAAAGTCTAGATAGGTAACATCCACATCCTTTCCCTCATCCACTACGCAGGTCACCTGGTCATAAAAGGAGATCAGGTTGGTCAGGCAGAACCTGCTTTTCATGAAGCCATGCTGACTGGACCTGATCTCCTGGTTGTCCTGTACATGCCATGTGATGGCACTCAAGACAATCTGCTTCATAACCTTCCCTGGCACTGAGGTCAGACTGACAGGCTGGTAGTTCCCCTATTCCTCCTTCCAGGCCTTCTTGTAGATGGGTGTCACATCGGCAATCCTCCAGTCATCTGGGACCTCCCCTGTTAACTGGGACTGCTAATAAATGATGGAGAGTGGCTTGGCAAGCTCCTCTGCCAGCTGCCTCAGTACTCTCAGGTGGATGCCATCTGGCCCCACAGACTTGTGAGTGTCCAGGTGGTGTAGCTGGTCACTAACCATTTCCCCTTGCATTATGGGCATTCATTCTATTCCCTGTCCCTGTCTTCCAGCTCAGGGGCCTGGCTACCTGGAGAGCAACTGGTCTACCTATTAAAGACTGAGGCAAAGGCGGCATTCAGTACCTCAGCCTTTTCCTCAGCCTTTCTCACTATGTTTCCCTCTGCATCCAATGAAGGATGGAGATTCTCCTCAGCCCTCCTTTTGTTGCTAATATATTTCTAGAAACATTTTTGCTTGTCTTTTGTGGCAGTAGCCAGACTAAGTTCTAGATGGTCTTTAGCCCTTGTACTTTTGCATAAATTCACGACATCCTTGTAGTCCTCCTGTGTTGCCTTCCCCTTCTTCCAAGGGTCATATAGTCTCCTTTGTTTCCCGAGTGCCACAAAAAGCTCCCTGTTCAGCCAGACTGGTTGTTTTCCCTGCCAGTTCCTCTTGCAGCTCATGGGGACGGTGTGCTCCTGCACCTTTAAGACTTCCTTCTTGAAGCATGTCCAGCCTTCCTGGACTCCTTTGCCCTTCAGGACTGCCTCCTGAGGGACGCTGCCAACCAGCCTCCTAAACAGACCAAAGCCTGCCCTCTGGAAATCCATGGTAGTGGTTTTGCTGGCCCTCCTTCTTACTTCTCCAAGAATCAAGAACTCTATCTTATCATGGTCACCAAGCCGAAGATGGTCTCTGACCACCACATATCCCACCAATTCTTCTCTGTTTGTAAACAGCAGGTCAAGGGAAGCACCTCCTCTGGTAGACTCACTAACCAGCTATCTCAGAAAGTTATCTTCCACACCCTCCAGGGACCTCCTAGACTGTTTCCTCTCTGCTGTACTGTATTGCCAGCAGATATCCAGAAGATAGGTAAAGGGTAGGGGAGTTTGCCCCCATCACTTTTACACCTGAGTCAGAGGGTAATAGATTTCTCTCTCCATTGGCTAGTAGGGGCCTTCTAGAGAAGTAGCTCTGAGATGTTTTCAAAGCCTACACTTGTTGGTCCACTCAGGCACGAGTTTCCACATTTCACTGCTCTCTACGAACCTCCCTCAAAGAACTACTGTGTCATTACTGAGAATGCAACAATCGTTGAAAGTGTGTATTTCTGCGATGAATACACAAAATGTCTATTTCTGTTGTCATCACAGAAAAACACATTTTCAACTATTTTCACATTTGCAATTTCACATTAGTCCTGACCCTTTAGAAAAGGTTAAGAAACACGCAGTTTTAGGACCTTCTAGGAGATGTGTCCTAAATCATAACCCTTTTCTGCTGCTTGCCACACAACAGTCATTTTGTCCTTTGAGATTCAAACTCAATTCTGAACCCAGAAACTTTCTTGCAGTTTTGGAGATTTTTCTTGCATTTTGATCTTATGAATTTGGGTTTGTCCAACAGAGAAAATGACCAGATTTTTCCTGTGGTTGAACAGTTGCTTCAATGGTTATATGATGCTGAAAGGATAATTTAGTAAAACTCTCTTTTGCTCTTTGAAGGAAACACAGCTCACCTATACAGGCAGGGAAGCAGGACACCCTTTCTAAAGGAGATATGTCCTTCAGTGGAGTTTGCATTTTGGCAAAATGCTATCTGAATCCTCAAACATGATTTCCTAGATGTTCTTAAACTGTTTTGTTTGCTGGTTTTTTTTTAATGGGGGAACAGGTTGTTTGTTAGTTTTTTTGTTTTATCTGAAAGAGTTCCTCTTGCATTCTACCGCATTCTTTCCTTCTGCTAATGTGCGACATAGTAAGTGTTACTTCCCTAGGAGCATACCAAGCTGATAAAATCATCCTCTGTTTGGAAAACTGTGAATAAGAAGTCTGAATCCTGTCATTATCAAGGATAGAAAACTACTTTTAGAAAGAAACCAAGTGATTGATTCAACTATAAGAAGGTTTTTTATTTTAGTATCCTTTTAATCAGTGGATCTTTACTGACTAGCCGAAGATTCCCCAGTTGGGGTATACTCCTTGTTATCCTGCCTTTGGAAACTGTTAGAACAAGGATATAATTTAAATATTTCTCTGAGAATAGTGAGCATAACAAAGCCTCACTATAAATTAATTGCAAGTATGTCTTTGAATCAGAATAAATTAGAGGAGCAATAAAGAGTGCTTTTGAAAGTAGTGGATGGTGCAAAAATATAATTATTAGTGTCTTTGTTTAAATCTTTGTATGACTCCTATTCTCAGAATTTGATTCATACCAAAGCAAATCCGGCACTAGCCCAGGAGAATGTTTCTTTTATAGAGAGGTGAATGGTAGCCAAAGTGGGGGACTTCAAGCAAAGTTAGTGCTCGTTATTAATCGTTTCACAAAAGAAAGTTCTTCTTTCTGGTCTGTGAAAGGCTGAAAATCTGACAACTGGCTTTTGATAGCATCAAATACATAAAGCCTAACAAGATAAGAGCTAGAGACACCATTTCCCAACACCCACTTTTCAAGTTCCTTCATTTAAACCAGTGAACAATTGCACTATACTTCCAAATAAGTCTCCATTTGCTCTTGAGCTTGTAGCTGAGTTCCTCACCCCATCTCCTTCACAGTCCTGAGAGCCTTCTGATGCCACTTGCATCAGACACTGATATCTTGGTACAGGTATTCTCTGCAGGTTCCAAAAGTCTTCTCTCCTCCCTGCCAAGCAGTTCTGCTCTACGGCTTCGAACAGAAACTTCCCTGGCTCTGCCTCTTAGAGGCTGTTATCTACCTGTCCTAGGCTAACAGCGAGCAAGCCCAAGTAACTCAGCACCTCTCCAGATTGGAACATACAGGACATGTAGGCCTTACCTGAGAGTTCTTTTCGGGACCTGTGTTTGCCCAGCAAAAACCAAACTAAATAAAAGGTATTCCTCTTATTGCTAAATGAAAGTCGGTTCTAACAGTAAACTTGTTCAAAATCTTGCTATGACAGAAAGAACTGTTGAACAAAATTCATCAAGTTGTCACTTTGGGGAACATCTCCAAAGAATCAATCTTAACTCCTTTTCATTGTCACACCAACATGTCCATAGAATTGTTAAATTATAGCACATGGCCATTATGACTCCGTAGTAAAGGCAGAGCACCACATGCATAAAGACGTTTGTATTTATGGAAGAAGAAAGTTAGCTAAGTTAGCTTTATTCTTACAACCAAATTATTTCATAGTCAAAACAACTTGTCTCATAAATATAATTTGAAAGCATCAAATCAGCTTTATTGTACTTAGTCAAAACGCCTTTCAGTCCTAACAAAATGACACGTAACAAGCTCATTATCCTTCTATTTAATGAACAAAGATGAATTGTCTTTGATGTCAAAGTCAAATCATTCTCATATCATTTTATCCAGTAGTCCCTAGAAGAACTCTTAACTTCTTCACATCAGATCTTGTTGACTAGGACTCCATATCTTCTCCGTTCTACTGAAAATACTGAAACCTTTAGTTGTCTGTGTACATCTTGAGCATGTACTTAAAGCTAAATATTTGCTAGAATATCTTCCTAAAATAAGGACACCCAAGAATTTAAGTGTTTGGTTTGGGCTTGTTTTTTTCCCCCCCCCCAGATGCAGGGTGGAAATGGTATGTGTTTTGCAGATCTGCTGCTTAGAACTAGAGTACAGATTAGTATTCATGCCTAAAGAAAGGAAGCCTGACTTAAGTAACACCTCAAGATACAGTCATACAGGCTGCAGTGCTTGGTGCAGTTCTACAGGGAGAAAGAAGTTGCCCGGTAGATGTCTATGGTGTTATGTATTCCAGCCTGTGTGAATTAGACTTTGTTTCTGGCCTGAGACTGGCCAAGGATTTTAAGTGCCCTTTTGCTCTCCCTGGAGTAGTTGTGCATGGACTGTCATCTCAGCGTGTCTGGAGACAGGGTTATTAATATTAAAAAGAATTCTAAAAGAATTTGTAAATAGCTTTAGGCAAACCAACGGCAATTTGTCTTTAATATTATTTGTTTTTATTCATGTGAAGGCTATAGGTCTCATCTAGCAGTGTTATTGCCTTTGTGTGAGCCATGAACTTATTGCTAGCTGACATGGATTTAAAAGAATGGGTGCAGACAGGATTTTGTAACTTTTTTTGTTGTGAAAGTATTTTATCATTGTTAAAATGTTGCATATACATTTCTTTCTTGCTGAAAATGCTTAGGCTTGTGTGAAAACTTCAATTTTATTTTTTTCTTTTTTCTGGAGAAATTCTTAATTAAAACGTTTTCTCTTTAAGAAACTTTTGTAGGAGGTTTAAAAAAATAAAATTAAACTTTTAGAATTAAAATTTTTACAAAAAGATTTACAAATTTGATGATACCTTTTTTTCTTAAATCTATCATAATGCAAAGAGAACCAACTACTTCACCCCTCTTTTTGGAGTTGTTCTGTGTTCTCAGAGTTGCAGAGAAGGTGGAGAAGGTCCAGCAGCTTAGTTCATAAAACAGCCAATGTATGCTATAGAAGGGCTATGAAGTTTTAAATTCAGCTGGTTGGGGGTTTGTTTTCTTTTTTTAATATTTTAGTGGCTAACCCTTTGGGGCAAGAAGCATTTAAAAAGCAATGTATTGATAATACTGCTTATTCAACTTTTATATTTTACTTTTATTAATAAACTTTGAAGAAATTTTAAAAGGCCAGTATTGTGGGCTTTCTTATAATTGATAGCTATATAGTCGACCCTCAATTTTATTGTGATGAAGGCCTTAAGGAGGGCTTGTGAGCCTGAAAGACTCTTATTTTTTAGAGTTATACCAATTGGTCCTGTGAAAAAAATTACTTCCGCCTCCAACCTTGTTTTTCTTATGTCCTTAAACTGTCATAGATACAAGATTATTCCCAAAATGTTATGTGGCATGATATATTTACATACAAAAGGGATAATGCTAAATTAAGAAAAGAAAAAATGAGTGTAGAACTCTTCACTCCTACTGAAGCCGGAGATTGAACCATTAACTTTACAACAGGAAGGATATGATTCTCTGTTTCCAGTTCTCCATGAAGTGTCCTCTAAGCAGCAAAGATCCACAATGATTTTCAAGCAGGAAAAACAAAAAGTGTTCATGTCACAAAAATACTAAACTATGAATAACATGGTCTTTTCAGAACTGACTCCTAGACGGATATGGTAGATTATCCCCAAAGATACTGCATATATTTCTCCTATACACATTTATATTCCTCCTTAGATGAGAGCAGAACAATTTCACCCTCTTACAATTTCAACCTCTTATTTTATTACTTTTATATACCAATTATATAGTTCTTGTATGAAACATTTTCTGACATGACTTTTACCAGTGGTACACAAGAGCTTTTCCACTTACTGAAGATTATTCTCTTTGCATAATGAAAAGCAATTGCAGCCCTCTTAAAACAATGATCTCTTGTACTGAAGAAAATGTAATGAATATAGTTCTGACTTAGTCAAAATTAAGTAGCTATTTTAAGTTATTTCAAACTTACTTATGTCTCTAAAACACACCACTTTAGCACCTGGCCAAAAATGTATACACAGATTTTGCCAACAAAATTATCATTTTCACTACCTCTTCTCTGGCACATAATTTGGCAAGTCTATTGATTTTTTATCCACTTTTAAATTGTCATAGTTTCCATCTTCCACGCTATTGTACAGGGAAAAAACTGTTTTCTTTGGCTCTAAAAACATATATGGACCTTTCTTATCGATTAGATAATGCTTTCTGTATATGGTCATGGTCTTTTTTCTATCTTGGGCAGAGAGACAGAGGATTTTCTGAAGACCTCTGAGGGCATTCCCAGTCTTCCAGAGCAAACAAGGTGCTAAGCATCCTGTACAAAGTGAAACCATTTCAGAAGGGCAGTTTTAGAACGGTGCTCTTCTGCTGCAGGAAAACAATTAGCAAAACTTCAAGTGAGGTCTTTTGGAAAAGCAAAGTGATGTTTATTTTAAACAGAAGCTATTTAGCTTGCACTCAGTCTGTCCTGGTTTGCACCCACTCATACTTGCATCCGCATGCTCACAGGTGCTGAGATATATCTGTGCATCCAGGCGGTCTTGCTGAGGTTGTGTGTCTGTAAGACAACTTTCCTCAGGCTGAGCAGGAGCCCCGCAGCTTCCCCGCAGTGCCATGGGGACAGGTGCAGAGGGAGAGGCTTTTGAGCCTGCCTGGGGATGCGGAGCCCTGACACATGCCAGCATTTCTATAAAGAGTCTCTGCACTCTGTGCCTGGTTGTCTGAATATTAGGACGTTCACATCTGATATGGGACAGGAGACTGAGACCTCCTCGCCAAAACAGACAGTGAGATGTTGGGTCCAATATGGGTCTCAAACACCCCAGTGGATGTGATAACCCTGCCTCATCCCCACAAAAATGCAGCGCTGGCTGTGTGAAGGGCAGAGCCATTGTTTTAAATTTCAAGGGGTTGGCTGTTTCTTGCTGGAAGAACTGTAATGCCATGTAAGAAGGATACTGCTTTTTGCTTCAGTTATGACTCCAGCACAGTGGCCATTATCACCTTTCTGCTAGCTTTGCTGCCAGGCTGCTGGAAGTTGCTGTTCAGGATTGCACAGGAATGGCGTGCTTCTCCTTTGCTGCTGCTTCGGGAAGAGTGCAGTTGAACGTTCCTAGGTAAAATCACCCATAACACTAAAGTCACCAGCTGGCATCATTAAAAGCCTGTTAGTTTTTAATTTTAAAACTTTACATACTGACTAAGGTATTGGGACTCTTTTTGCTTTTTACTTAGGTAAATAATGGTCTTTATATTTTTTTGATAGGGAGAAAAGGACAGAAAGAGCTGCCCACTTTGTTTCACAGCTATTCAGTGGAAATGGTTATTCATTATTTCCAAGCTTTCATTCAGATTTTACTAGCCCAGCCCATCTGAGCACAGGCTGGATTACAGACTTAAAATAACTGCTAAGACTTTTGAGAAACGTGGTGTTCCAAAACAAATTCTAGAACGCTATTATATCAAAGTCAAACAAATAATTAAATGAATCATTTTTTCCTGCCTAACACTCATTGCAGAGTTATTGCATAATAAACCCATCTGACTGCAGGGAGGGAAAATAAAATCTGGAGAGAAATCAAGTCAGTACACTTGAAATTACTAGAATTCATCTGGCTTGAAACAAATACAAGAAAGAATGATGGTGGTGATCAATATCAGCTTAGAAAATTTCCTTTACTACACCTGCCCTTGCTACTGTGTTGCTTTTCCACTTGAGCTTAATCCATGTAGCTTCTTATTTAATCACTTTTCTGCTTGTAGGTAGTGACTTGAGCCTACACAAATCTAGATGCCAACCTCCTCTATGAGTTCATTTTCTTCTACTGTTGCTACTGAAATCTCTGCCTTTGGCCTCAGTATCAGAAAGAAGTAAGAGAGCATGGCCACGCAAGGAAGGTGTGAGATGAAGGTTCATAACACCTGAAATCTGAATCCTGCTCCGTAACACACCTGCTCTTAAACTAAACTTTTTATTCTGCCCATCTGTCCTAATAAGGTCAATCTGAGGAGTGGTAGGGTAAAGGTCACAGATCCTACTAACTTTGGTTAAATTAGGGGTTCCTGATGTCTTCCAAACCAAGTTCACAGATGCTGGAATTAGAGGCCTCTGAGCACAAAAGGAGAAAAATGTCTAGTGCCATAAGGCACTGCATGGTCTTGGAGAAGGACCAGGCCGTAGTTCCAGTTTCTCCCTGTCAACCTCGTGGCTGTAAAGCAACACAGAAGGAGTCCTACAGATGTTTGGAGCTGCTTTGGTAGCAGATTTTAGAGAACTGAGTCACTTTGTTTCTGATCTGCAACAGCCCTATCACAGTCGCTTTGTTTCCCCTCACCCTATAGCTTTTCTCCCGTTCAAAAGTTTCCTTTTACCATCTCCATCAGGAGAGTCCTTGCGGTAGGAGAATGAGCAGTTTCAGCAGCACCTAGTAGGACAGAGATGGAAGTGAAGGGTCACCAGGGCAAATAGCAAAGAATTGCATGGGACCTAAAAATAACATGGCATGAGTCTCTGCTGCAGAAGCAAGAGTTTTATTGCTTCACATCACGCTCATAAATAGGAAATCTCACTTGGTTTTCCCTCAGTTCATAATGCAGGGAGATACATCGAGATTGAACAGAGATGAAATTAAAAATTTGTTACTAGTGCATGTAATAGTGGCATGACAATTTAGAGGTATCAGCAAAGATACTTTATATTTGTGAAGTATCTTCCACAAGATACTTCCACAATGTGATTGTTGCTCGCATTAGAAACCTGAATTAGTGCAATCGTGCAACAGCTGTAATTTTCAGCCAAACAGCTGCCATAGCAACATTTCTCTTTTGGAGGAAATCAAGGCATATATGTTTGAGTCTTGCCTAAGGTCAAGCAAAAGATGCTCACCTAGATTTTCAGTGGTTTCTTTTTAGCAGAATGGTACACAGTGACATAACAAAACATGTAACACTATCTGCTGTATTGAGTTATATGTAGTATTTCTCAGCCTTGTATCTGTCACAACCATTTCCAGACCCCCAAGCTAGAAACATATTAGCTGTCTTTTAACTTAGTTTTCCAAGAATGGATAAGACACATTGTACAGCTCTGCATGATTTGTGGAACAGGGGCACCCCATGGATACCACGTATGGTGTCATAATACTTATCAATAAAATGCAATATTTATTTATTTTGGCAGAGGCGACGGGAAAGACCCAGGAATTAACACTCAGTGGCAGGAGGTAAAGAGTAGACACAGTGTGAAATTAAGTAATGGCATCATTATTTTGATCAGCATTAAACTGGAAGAATTTAGAGCATGAGAGTCTGTGTAAGACAGAAGATGACAAGAATACACAGTGGTGCCTTAACTTTTGACTGATGTAGTTTCACCAATAACTGTCTGTATTAATAAGAAGTACTGTAATATTCTGTATATTTCAACCAAAAAATAAGAAACATTTAATCATATCATGCACTGAATATAATTTTATACATTAAAAAAAAGAAGAAATCTGAAGAAAGGAGAAGTTTCCCACATGATTTGCCAGTGACTATCAGTGAGGTACTGAAAACATTTTTGTGTAGAAAGTGAACCATTTCCAGCATATTTCTATGCTGGATAATGTCACATTTTCCTGAATAGGTTATTATTAGGCTCCCTCTGGTTTGACAAACATATTTGAACTGTCAGATTGTGACTAAAGGCAGCCACTCACTTCTTTGTTTTTAGTCCCAAATTACACATGACATTTATTGTTAAACTCAAGGTGCCTCTATGCAAAACTGATTCAGGCTCTGTGGCTGTGCACTTTCTACTGACTAATCAATAGATAAGCAATTTGCATGGCCTGTGGCTTCTAGTTCAGTCACTGGCTTTTAACAGAAATCAGTGCCTTAGAAGAAAAAAAGACCTTTAAAAGGATTGAAACAGTCATACATAATTAAGATTTTCTGCCTGTATATTTATGCTTTGATACCAGCACATAGAGAAAAAATTAAAATCTGCAGGAATTTTGCCTCTTTCCCTTTTAAGAAAGTACTGTTTTCAGTTTATGTATTTTCATCACTCATAGACACTTTCTATGCTACTTGGCTAGAGAAAGCTGGGAAAAAGAAGGAAATCAGTGGAATACTTGTAGAAAATGTAGTACTACTAACAGCCCTTTTTACTTCTCTAGGAAACTAGAGAATTGCTAGAACCTTTGTACTTCTCTAGGAAACTAGAATTGCTGAGAATTAATGAGTTTTGTACTGGGATATTGACTAGGATTCACTGGCTGCAGACACAAACTCTTGATAACCACATCCTATCTCTCATTTGTGGCCTATGGGAAACTGCAGTGTGGGATTGCATCAAAATCATAAAGATGCATGTCTGATGGGGTCGAGGAAGAGAAAGGAAAGATGATTCACATTCTCATGTCCACTGTCTGGTATTCCCAATCACTGACAGAAGACCAAAGAAGATTGTCTTTCATGGTCAAGGATTTAGTGAGGTCTGAAGAACACAGTACTCCTGGTAAATTGCACTATATCACATCAATAGTATTTTCTTTTCAAATAACAATATTGCTTTTACAAAGCTGAAGTTAGGTGGGATGTCCACCTGTTACCGAAAAACGCGGTAAAATCAGAAACAACTCTTTAACACTGATTTAGTATTAAAGAGCAGGCATTCTTTATTCACGGTGCCGGATGGACGGGGGATCGCTCCTCCTAACATGCATACATTACACTCCTTTCTCATACAATTTATAGATCAAAAATTTACATATTCATACATATTCATTATTGTCCTTTCTACTGATTGGTACAAACTTGCTCGTTCTATATGTAGATTACTGCACAGGCTCAGTTGTCCTCTTCTATTGTTCTCTTTTGAGTAGGTGGTATTACTTGGGTCAGTGGTCCGTGAGTCGGTGGTCGCGATCTCCCCCTGCCGGAATTACCTTTTACTTACTTGGTTCTTAATCTTGGCAGTCCTGGCCAGTTTTCTCAGTCCACTACACGAAACCACATTTTGTCATCCTTTTCTGACAGAAGCACATTGTCCATTGTTTTGTTCACATTAATGATTACCTAGAGACTAAAATACAGATCATCAGATACACTGATTGGTATAGTCCATGTCCCCAGACTTAATGTCCAGTTGGATAGGGCTGTACAAGGAGTATAGCAACATCCATGGCTGGTTAATTTCATCACTTTGGTTACACACCTACAAAATGTATTGGATTTCTCCCAGAATTAATTCCATCACCTTTCATTGATTAGGAGCCTTCTGCATGAATTGTGGGGTAGCAGCATTCATTTATTTCCTTACTGCGAGGGAGGAAATAGTTTCCATGACTCAACAAACAGGTATTCCCCATACTCTGAAATTATTGCACAATCCTGAAAAACTGCAAATGCTGGATCAAAGAGCTTTAATCTAGATTTGAAGGGAAAAGGGATAAAACCAGGCTCACTAGAGATAAGCCCGAGAGTGGCACATCAGTGTTAGAGGGATTATGTGCTAGCGAGGTCCTTCAGTCTGCTGTCTGAGTGGATGTAGGGGATGCAGATCCATGTGACAGGAAAGATGCATGGGTTATTGGTGTGTTAGAAACCACGGAAGTGCCTGCGAATGGCCATACAGGAATTAGAGCTTCTCCCTCAAAAAAGGTGGCAGGATCAATAGCCGAACTGAAGTGGATCTACTCCAATGCATGCGTTATGGGCAACAAACAGGAGAAGCTGGAAGACATTGTGCAGCTGGAAAACTACAATATAGTTGCCATCATGGAAACATGGTGGGATGACTCGCACAACTGGAGTGCTGCAAGGGATAGCTATAAACTCTTTGGAAGGGACAGGCAGGAAACAAGAGGCAGCGGCGTAGCCCTGTATGTTAGGGAGTGTTTGGATTGTCTAGAGCTTAATGAGGGTGATGATAGGCTTAAGTGTTTATGGGTAAGAGTCAGAGGGAATGCCAACAAGGCAGCTATCATGGTGGGAGTCTGTTATAGATCACCCAACCAGGATGACAGACAGAGGAAATATCTGTAAGCACATGGGAGAAGTCTCATAATAGCTAGCCCTTGTTCTCATGGGGGACTTTAATTTACCAGACGTCTGCTGGAAATACAACACAGCAGAGAAGAATCAGTCTAAGGAGATTCCTGGAGTGTGTGGAAGATAAATTCCTAACACAGCTGGCAAGTGAGCCAACTAGGGAAGGCACTCCCTTGGACCTGTTACTTGTGACCAGAGAAGGACCTGTGGGTGATGTCATGATTGGATGTCATCTTAGGTGTTGCAGTAACGAAATCAACAAGTTTTTGGTTCTTGGAGAAGTAAGGAGAGGGGTCAGCAGAACTGCTCCTTTGAACTTCTGGAGGGCAACTTTGGTCTGTTTAGGAGACTGGTTGGCAGAGTCCCCCGGGAGGTAGTCCTGAAGGGCAAAGGTTAAAAGGATACTAAAATAAAAAACCTTCTTATAGTTGAATCAATCACTTGGTTTCTTTCTAAAAGTAGTTTTCTATCCTTGATAATGACAGGATTCAGACTTCTTATTCACAGTTTTCCAAACAGAGGATGATTTTATCAGCTTGGTATGCTCCTAGGGAAGTAACACTTACTATGTCGCACATTAGCAGAAGGAAAGAATGCGGTAGAATGCAAGAGGAACTCTTTCAGATAAAACAAAAAAACTAACAAACAACCTGTTCCCCCATTAAAAAAAAACCAGCAAACAAAACAGTTTAAGAACATCTAGGAAATCATGTTTGAGGATTCAGATAGCATTTTGCCAAAATGCAAACTCCACTGAAGGACATATCTCCTTTAGAAAGGGTGTCCTGCTTCCCTGCCTGTATAGGTGAGCTGTGTTTCCTTCAAAGAGCAAAAGAGAGTTTTACTAAATTATCCTTTCAGCATCATATAACCATTGAAGCAACTGTTCAACCACAGGAAAAATCTGGTCATTTTCTCTGTTGGACAAACCCAAATTCGTAAGATCAAAATGCAAGAAAAATCTCCAAAACTGCAAGAAAGTTTCTGGGTTCAGAATTGAGTTTGAATCTCAAAGGACAAAATGACTGTTGTGTGGCAAGCAGCAGAAAAGGGTTATGATTTAGGACACATCTCCTAGAAGGTCCTAAAACTGCGTGTTTCTTAACCTTTTCTAAAGGGTCAGGACTAATGTGAAATTGCAAATGTGAAAATAGTTGAAAATGTGTTTTTCTGTGATGACAACAGAAATAGACATTTTGTGTATTCATCGCAGAAATACACACTTTCAACGATTGTTGCATTCTCAGTAATGACACAGTAGTTCTTTGAGGGAGGTTCGTAGAGAGCAGTGAAATGTGGAAACTCGTGCCTGAGTGGACCAACAAGTGTAGGCTTTGAAAACATCTCAGAGCTACTTCTCTAGAAGGCCCCTACTAGCCAATGGAGAGAGAAATCTATTACCCTCTGACTCAGGTGTAAAAGTGATGGGGGCAAACTCCCCTACCCTTTACCTATCTTCTGGATATCTGCTGGCAATACAGTACAGCAGAGAGGAAACAGTCTAGGAGGTCCCTGGAGGGTGTGGAAGATAACTTTCTGAGATAGCTGGTTAGTGAGTCTACCAGAGGAGGTGCTTCCCTTGACCTGCTGTTTACAAACAGAGAAGAATTGGTGGGATATGTGGTGGTCAGAGACCATCTTCGGCTTGGTGACCATGATAAGATAGAGTTCTTGATTCTTGGAGAAGTAAGAAGGAGGGCCAGCAAAACCACTACCATGGATTTCCAGAGGGCAGGCTTTGGTCTGTTTAGGAGGCTGGTTGGCAGCGTCCCTCAGGAGGCAGTCCTGAAGGGCAAAGGAGTCCAGGAAGGCTGGACATGCTTCAAGAAGGAAGTCTTAAAGGTGCAGGAGCACACCGTCCCCATGAGCTGCAAGAGGAACTGGCAGGGAAAACAACCAGTCTGGCTGAACAGGGAGCTTTTTGTGGCACTCGGGAAACAAAGGAGACTATATGACCCTTGGAAGAAGGGGAAGGCAACACAGGAGGACTACAAGGATGTCGTGAATTTATGCAAAAGTACAAGGGCTAAAGACCATCTAGAACTTAGTCTGGCTACTGCCACAAAAGACAAGCAAAAATGTTTCTAGAAATATATTAGCAACAAAAGGAGGGCTGAGGAGAATCTCCATCCTTCATTGGATGCAGAGGGAAACATAGTGAGAAAGGCTGAGGAAAAGGCTGAGGTACTGAATGCCGCCTTTGCCTCAGTCTTTAATAGGTAGACCAGTTGCTCTCCAGGTAGCCAGGCCCCTGAGCTGGAAGACAGGGACAGGGAATAGAATGAATGCCCATAATGCAAGGGGAAATGGTTAGTGACCAGCTACACCACCTGGACACTCACAAGTCTGTGGGGCCAGATGGCATCCACCTGAGAGTACTGAGGCAGCTGGCAGAGGAGCTTGCCAAGCCACTCTCCATCATTTATTAGCAGTCCCAGTTAACAGGGGAGGTCCCAGATGACTGGAGGATTGCCGATGTGACACCCATCTACAAGAAGGCCTGGAAGGAGGAATAGGGGAACTACCAGCCTGTCAGTCTGACCTCAGTGCCAGGGAAGGTTATGAAGCAGATTGTCTTGAGTGCCATCACATGGCATGTACAGGACAACCAGGAGATCAGGTCCAGTCAGCATGGCTTCATGAAAAGCAGGTTCTGCCTGACCAACCTGATCTCCTTTTATGACCAGGTGACCTGCGTAGTGGATGAGGGAAAGGATGTGGATGTTACCTATCTAGACTTTAGCAAAGCCCTTGACACCATTTCCCACAGCATTCTCCTGGAGAAGATGACAGCTCATGGCTTGGAGGGGGGTACTTGTGCTGGGTAAAAACCTGGCTGGATGGCTGAGCCCAGAGAGTTGTGGTGAACGGAGCTAAATCCAGTTGGCAGATGGTCACAAGTGGTGTTCCCCAGGGCTCAGTTTTGGGGCCAGTCTTGCTTAATATTTTTACTAATGATCTGGATGAGGGAACTGAGCGTGCCTTCAGGAAGTGTGCAGATGACACCAAGTTGGGCAGAAGTGTTGATCTGCTCAAGGGAAGGAAGGCTCTACAGAAGGAGGTATGAGATTCAACAAGGCCAAGTGCTGGGTCCTGCATTTGGGTCACAAAAACCCCATGCAACACAACAGGCTTGGGGAAGAGTGGCTGGAAAACTGCCCAGTGGAGAATGACCAGGGGGTGTTGGTCGACAGTTGGCTGAACATGAGCCAGCGGTGTGCCCAGGAGGTCAAGGAGGCCAACCGCATCCTGGTCTGTATCAGGAGTACTGTGGCCAGTGGGAGTAGGGAAGTGATCGTGCCCCTGTACTCGGCACTGGTGAGGCCACACCTTGAATACTATGTTCAGTTTTGGGCCCCTCACTGCAAGAAAGATATCGAGGTGCTGGAGCGTGTCCAGAGAAGGGAACGAGTCTGGTGAAGGGTCTGAAGAGCAAGTCTTCTGAGGAAGCAGCTGAGGGAACAGCGGTTGTTTAGCCTGGAGAAGAGGAGGCTGAGGGAAGACCTCATTGCTCTCTACAGCTACCTGAAAGGAGGTTGTAGTGAGGTGGGTGTTGGTCCCTTCTCCCAAGTAAGAAGCGATAGGACAAGATGAAATTGTGTCTGGTTGCACCAGGGGCGGTTTAATTGGATTTTTAGCAAAATGTCTTCACCAAAAGGGTCATCAAGAACTGGAACAGACTGCCCAGAATTAGATGAGTCACTGTCCCTGGGGGTATTGAAAAGACATGTAGATGTGGTGCTTACAGTCATTGTTTAGTGGTGGACTTGGCAGTGCTGGGTTATTGGTTGAACTTGGTGACCTTAGAGGTCTTTTCCACCCTAAACAATTCTATGATTCTATGATTCTTTATCTGCTTGAGATCAGTAGATAACTGAAGCTTTCACACAGTGGCTGAATAAAAGCAATTGGATAAAGGGAAACCACATCTTTGGATGAAAGGCCTGGCTCACTTTTGATGAAATTACTTAGAAGTCCCATTTGAGAAGGGAGTTCAGGTCTGGAAACCTTAGGTATGTACTGGCTGCAGACATCTAGGATTAGAGGGACATACGTTGTTATGTTTAAGTTTAGGTAGTCTCTGTGGCTCCCCTTCTGTGGTGAATTTTAGACTTCCCTTCATCACCCAAAGCCCATCTGCAGATTCATCTGCAAAGGCAAAATGTTGCAAGCTGGACACTGGAGCATTGAAGACCGCACAACGTGCAGAAATTCTTTTTGTGTGCTGTTCCCTTCTTTCCCCATTGCTTTGCGATGTTGTCCCATCTCATTCATTCAGTGCTCCAAATCAGGATTTTTTTTGTTTAATTTATTAAAATCTTCAAAGATTTTCCTGATTTGCAGTCTGTACCCTTGACATATTAGATATAATATAATGAGCTCTTGGAGACCAAAGGCTCTCATGCTCAATAAATCCTTTGAGACTTGTTACCATCTGTCAGTCATGAGCCTGATAAATCTTCCTACTTAAGGCAATTCAGAACTTTTCAATAGGCCACTTGAGCTTACAGTATCTTTTTGAAAATTGCCTGAAAGAAAAAAAGTTGATGAAAAGCAGAAGACAAATAACTCTTATTCCAGTGGGTGTTTTTTAAGTAGCTTATGTCTTTCCCAGTTGCTGTCATGAAGCCACTGGGCATATCCTTCTTTGCATTTACATTGGCTATTTAATGATTAACCTAGACCTTGTACAGCTAGACACTACGTTTGCCAGTGGGGATGTAGCTGCCAAACTCTCCACTGAAATCCAATCTAACAGAGAATGTAAATGCTGGTTTAAGATGGGGCAGCAAACCTGAATGCCTCTTTGAATGTATTTTGTATCATTTAACTGAAGTGTCAAGTCTCCACCCTTTTGAGTTAAGGACAAGTTAAGTCATGTTAAGCAAGAAGCTAAGGATACTTGATGACACTCAGTGTTTTATCCTTGTTACAGCCAGTTGCTGAAGGTGATAGGTAATTGGGCACTTAATTATTATGAGTGAAAACTGAGAACATGGAGACCTATGTCACTGCAAGACATATTTCCTCTTTAACCATCAAAGATTTTGAGAAATATGTAACCAGTTATTTCTACTATTAGTTGTATAAGATTTTAGACTTGCACTGGGCAAGAGTAAAAACTGATGTAGCTGTATTACAAAAGCAGCAACTAGTTCATATTTGACTTGCTCAGGGTACTACAGACTTGACACCAGTACATTCTAAAACCTGGAATCATTGAGAGCAGATAGTGAACAAATTCTGTCTGAAGTGAATACGGGAGATGACCCTGTTAAAACAAGAGCCTAACACAGCACAGCTTGCTGTAGTGCCACAAAAGAACTGAAAGTGTCTGGCAGTGGAAGCAATCATCATCTAATAACGATGATATGGTAAATTTTATGAGTAAAAAAGCATATAAAAGCTCAAGGTTATTATTTACAAAATGACCTGACAAGTGCTTTTTTCTTTTCTTCCCGCCTGGAACCACAGTCATGCTGTGTCTTTGGTTACAGGTGACTTGAAGTGAAAACCAAATGACTACAAAAAAGTATTAAGGAAATAAAAGTCCTTTTGGCTGCTTCTGTCATTCAGATAAACCCTGACTAATGACAGGAGCAAATTATTCAGTTGAATATCCATAAGAAAATAAAGAACTTCCTCTCATCTGGGAGGTGGTTGAGAATGTGCACAGCAGCACATTAGCACACATCTGGGGCTTCTACATAATGGCTGGCAAGTTAGCAAGGATCCTCTCTGAGCTCAAGAAATACTAGAAACTGATCAAAATCCTCTTGATTTGATGTAGAAAGTGTATACCTATTTCTCTTCTGTAAATATTTTGGTCATTAATTTTAAGAAATTCTAATCAGGAAAAATAATGTATTTTTTGTTTCAGGAATATTGTATGTATCTGCAATGATTTACTGTGAGCCTTTTTGCTTTGCAAAAAACTTTTAGATACTACGGTGATTTGGTTTGCATTAGAAATGTAAGTTTTGCATAAATATGTTGACATGTTTACTGTCGTAAGCAGTTGTAACAATGCATGGCCTAATTTTGATTTGGGAAATTACTTGAGCAATGAAAAAATCACTGAAAACAGGCATGTAGAGCAAGAAAAGCTGCAAGTTTTCTTAATTTTGTTAAATGAACAAAATAAGCTTCATGTAGCTTTACACTGCTGTTTTTCGTCTGAGTTTTGAGTTTGTTTTTTTAATATTTAAGCAAAATTTAATTTACAAGTAGGAAATTAATTGCACTGTATTTCCACTAAGCGTTGGAAATGAATATGGAAGATGGGTGCTCCCATAAAGCTGGGGTAATGTGTAACATATGGGTGAGAGCGTGGTGGCTTTAGGTCCAATCTTTATTAAATGTTGTTTCCCCTTGGCTACTAGAGGAGTTGTGCTATATTTTCTTTGCCCCTTTTCTCAGTTCGATGGCTAATACTTTGTTATCAAAGTGCTGCCCATTCCTTTATCCTTTCCCTCCTTTCCAATGCTCAGTTTAGCTGCAAGATTGTGCACAGAAACTTTTCAGTGGTTTTGGACTGGGGTACTTAATCTTCTAGCCATGGAGATGGGAGAGTGCCTTTTCTTCCCCAGGCAGGATTTAAGTCCCATACAGGTCTCAACCATGGCATGTACACCTGAGCTGGAGAGCAAAAATAGGTAGTGCCATAAACACTAGGCTTGTCCTTTTCAGCAGGTGGTGTCTGTGGTCTGATGTGCTGTTGTTCCAAATGACTGTGATTCTTTGACTTGCAGTTTTCTAGGAAATATCACCATTAAGTGCATAGCAAACCACCACTGTTTGCTTAAGAAGGTGAGGCAACATGGAGTGCATTCAGCCCTGTGTGTTAGAGGGCACACATCATTCACCCTCATTAAGACTCTCCCAGTGTTTGCTAAGAGTGAATAAAAGCATCAAATCTTGGTTCTTCTCCAGCTGCATGCTGACATTAACTGTTGTCAAGACGAACTCAAAGGTTAGATAGCATTTCTGCCTGCCGCGTTGTATTGATCTTGTTTCTATGTTGTTAAAGTAATCAAAATTATGTCTGTGACAAGTTTGTGAAGTCCCTCAGATATAGAAATGAACTGTCTTTATACAAATGAACAATCTCACAAAAGAGAGACACAGTGAGAAAGAATATCAGAACCAGAGAGAAAATCATATTCATTTTAACAAATTGATTTATCTGAAATAATTGCTAGCAATTATACACAGCAATTCTGCATTCCAAATGGCAGCAAAGGTACTGAGGTAAGCTCAGATATTTGTTTTTTTGGATGACTGTTTGAGCTACTCATAACTAAAAGATGTTTCACATGCTGGACCATGGTATCTTGCAGTGTCAAGGAACTAACCAACAGAAAAAGAGAAAGGGCAGGCTAATCGCAGGAGTTGCAGGAACTGAACAGCTGCACTGCTGGAATGGACAAGATGATTCAGCAGACATTTTCTTAAATGATTACCCAATAGCTTAGCTATTATCATTATCCTTCAAAATTAACATACAGTTTTACTTTACTCTTAGAATCACCAAGTCACGTTTTCAGATACTTCCGTGCTCAAAAAATAAATTTAGCTGGAGGCAAAAGCTGGGTTTTTGTTGACTGCAAATGCAAATGCTACTGTTTGTTCTGTTGTACGCCAGGTACATCCTACAGGTATCTCAAGCAGCTACTGCAGTTGTTCATCAAAGCTAGTAAATAAATTACTGCATTACCATATAACAATATATTGTTCAGATTGCAAAATCATATAAATACAAATAAAAAAATTCTCTACTGTGTTTTTTTCATGAGTTTGGATGCTTTTCACATACATACAATATATTTCAATCCTACTTTCTGTGCTTAGTGTAAATTTGTGTTATCATTTTTTTAAACACAGCATACTGTATGCTACTTAAAAATGCAGTATGTTTAACTTAAAAATGTGAAAGACATTTCACTGACTAAATACCATATTGACATTTATTTTCAGAATTTAATGATTTTCTAGCCCAAAGATATCACTTTGTAATGAGGATGATTCTTTCTCTGTACTTTTGACCTTGCAGCACAGAATTCAATCTAGTCTTTCTAGAATAGGAGCAAGATTTGTTCAAAGAGAGAGAATTTTGGTCTTCTGCCTGTATAGTAAAAAATTTATTCAAAAAATCAGACCAAAATACATACACACACACAGGGTGAGCAGAGTGAGTGCAAACATTCTGATTAACCAATAGGATACCAAAAGACAAGACAATTAGCAGGTAATCCCAGATGCTACAAGAGCCTTCCTTTTCAATGTCTTTGTTCTTTTTTGCTTACGTATCACAAACGGATGCATTATTAAATGAAATTAAATGAACCAGCAAACCAGAAGCACAATTTATATCTATCTTATTCATCTTTCTAAAATATTCCTTATCACAGAAATAAAAATAAATCTGTATATTAAAAATCAGTATATGAAATATTAAATATCTGGTAGCACTGTGGAAGAAAAAGGCTATGTCAGGACAGGAGGAAGCCAGCTACTTGATTGTCATTAAGAACAGAGATGTCTGAGAGGCAAGGACACAACCAGAAAGATTCACAAGCAGCAGAAATCATCAGAGAATGGTGCAAAAATTTTCAGATGTTCATGGTTATAAAAATGATTTGATATTTGAAAAGCAATCAATCTGATGAATGAAATGAAAGAATCTGATAATTTTTGTTCTGACATAAAATCCTTAGTCAAGGAAGCAGATTTACTGGTAATGAACACTTTTTGCTCTTGTTTTGTCCTTCAGCTCCTAGATACTCTTAAAAAATAGAGTTTTACTATAGCTACATATGTAATTTTCTCAGTCCATGACAGTTGTGCATTACTTTCTTACTATAGTTTAACATAAGAAATAAATTAAAAAAGTAGATGTCTCTTATTTTCAATGCTGCTTGCTACTTCATGTTCCTGGGAGAATTCCCCACTACTACCTGTCCAATTTTATTGTATGTCTTAATTGCCTTTCTTCCCCTGGGTGCCATAGTTTGTTTCACTCAAGAAGCCTGCCAATCTTATTAATCACTTCCCAGTTTATAGAAAGGTACAGCTAAACCACAAAATATACCCTCTCTTGAAAAGCCAGAGGTTTACCAGTTGAGCCAGGCTTTCTGGTCCATCCGGGCCACAGTCAGTGGTGCAGGGAGGGTGGCTGTGCCACAGCTTTTGTTTTGAGGACACTTTGAATAAGCTGGAACAGGTATCTCTTGCAAGAGACTTCAATGCTCCTCTCACTTTGAGGAGCACTCATCAGTGGGGCTGAAAATTATAACTGCTTAAACCCAACCATGGTAGACCAAGATGCAAAAAGACATTTTTTCTAACCAAATTTAGCTCATCTCTGCTTCTGTCTGTGCCTAGGATATTCACAGAGACCTCTGTCCATTCAGGATCAAATAAATGGCTTTATTCTTCTCAGTCCATTTTGTGGCACTGGTGCAATCACTGGAATATGCATAATTTGTGAAGAGGAAATTTAGGCCTATAGATAAGCAGTTACAAACAAATATTAACACAAAAATAAACAGCTTTACTTTACTACTTGCATTACTTTAGGAACAAGTGCATGGAAGAAGGAAGACTCTGCAAGTGGATAGCTTAATGGTACATGATATAAAGTTGAAGATTTCATGGGACTACCATCTATGTCCTAGGAGAGGAAAGGAATAAAACCAAGATGCCAACAGAAATTCAGGGTTTTGATGATTCTGAAGGGAAGAGATTTTTTTTTTGTTTGCTTATAAATATTACAGACCTAATCATTAAACAAAATGGGAGTTCATGTTTTGTTAGCATAAAATGAATCTTATTTGCTGTCACTAAATCTTTGAACATCGTTGGAATATTAGTCAAAGTTTATAGACCTTTTCTGTGAAGGACTTAATAGACAAAGAAGCAAGACAGAAAAGGGTAGAGGCACTTAATGTCAAAACAGCCTTGTCTGTTCCAGAATTGCAGGCTACTCTAAAGCAAATAATCTCAGAAGTGCATCGATTGGTGTGTTAATAGATAAAGCACAGACCAGAAAACAGAAAGATCATCTTTTAAACACTCGTGTACAAGAAGCAGGAAAAAATACCTGTCATTAGGGAGGACATTAATCTGGCCAACCTATTCAGGAGGGCTTATACTGCCAGTATTAGGGATTTTCCAGAAAATAAAAAGAAATTTATATGACAGAATCACAGAATCACAGGAAGGTAGGGGTTGGAAGGTACCTCTGGAGATCATCCCGTCCAACACCCTGCTTGAGCAGGGACACCTACAACAGGGGGCAGAGGAACGCATCCAGGTGGGTTTTGAACGTCTCAGGGGAAGCAGACTTCACAACCTCCCTGGGTAGCCTGTGTCACTGCTCTCTCGCCCTCACAGGAAAGAAGTTTTTCCTCATATTGAGGTAGAACTTCCTGTGTTCCAACTTGTGCCCATTGCCCCTTGTCCTGTCATTGGGCACCACTGGAAAGAGTCCAGTCCCATCATCCTGACACCCACCTTTTAGATATTTATAGGTGTTGATGAAAACCCCCCTCAGTCTTCTCTTCTCCAGGCTGAACAAACCCAAGCCTCTCAGCCTTTCCTCATAAGGGAGATGCTCCAGTCCCCTGATCATCTTGGTAGCTTTCCGCTGGACTTGCTCAAGCAGTTCCACATCCTTCTTAAACTGGGGGGCCCAAAATTGGACACAGTGCTCCAAACATGGTCTCACTAGGGCAGAGCAGAGGGGGAGGATAATCTCTCTCGACCTGCTGGCCACAATCCTTTTAATGCAGCCCATAATACCGTTGGCCACCTTGGCCACAAGGGCACATTGCTGGCTCATGGTCAACTTGTTGTCCACCAGCACTCTCAGGTCCTTCTCAGCAGAGCTGCTTTCCAGTAGTTCAGCCCCCAGCATGTACCGGTGCATGGGGTTGTTCTTCCCCAGGTGCAGGACCTTGCACTTTCTCTTGTTGAATTTCATGAGGTTCCCCTCGGCCCAGCTCTCCAGCCTGCCCAGGTCTCGCTGGATGGCAGCACGGCCTTGTGGTGTGTCAGCCACTCCTCCCAGCTTGGTATCATAATGACAAATTCTTCAGGCAAGAAATTAGCATGTAATTGTTATTCAGATGAAAATATTTTTTTCAAAAAACTAAGAAGTGACTACTTAAGTACAAATGATAAACACTTGATTACATTTTTGAAAGAAGAAATTACAAAGAAGCAATACACGTGCTCAAAAATTTAAAGGTCAAATTTCACAGAGCAAAAAACAATAAACCAAATAATTTGTGAAAAGAATTTAAACATAAAAAATGTGAAAGACACTACTTATTGTACCTTTTTTTTTCATTTTCTACTAAAGTAATTTCTGCTCTATGTACTATTTCTGTGTCTTGACAAGGTAATCTAAATTTACTTTCATAAACAAAAAACCATGACTTTATCATCCACTATATAATTGCTAAAAAATCTGCAATAGGCTGGGTTGAACACCAATAATGTTAAATTTATATGGGTATTATGATCATTCAGATCTACAATTACTTTCCAATAAACCTTTGCCTTTTGCAAGTTTGACATTTAATTTTTATCACTATTTAAGCAAATAAAAGTTTCAGCTAAGATGAACTAGTATGGTGAAGAAGTGGTTTGATCCAGTATCAATACTTTACTTAAAATCCAATCTTTTATAGCTACTATGTTAATATTTGCTCCCTAATACCTTGGCCCAACCTTGGTCTGTAGATAAATACTCCACATAGTAGTAAGTAGCCATTTAATTTTATAATAAGAAGTAACCATATTTACCTGGCAACATTTATTCACCATCACTTTGTACAGTTTAGGAAGCATGGTTCAGCTGGTTCTTGCTTGTTTACTAATAATTTATCTCAAAATCATCTCCGCTATTTCATTAAGAAAAGGAGATACAATGCTTTCTCTTCGTTTTCTTTTGAAGGCTGGTACTGCTTTTACCTTGTTAAAGTCTTCCTTTGGGTTCCAGCTGCTCATAAGTTGTATAGAAAAGTAATAATAAGCACCATGGATAGCTATTTAGGCTGAGCCTTATAAACACATGTGGAGATATGTGGCTTTATTTGTACTACTGACTTTAATTTAGCTATTAAGATACCTTAAACTACATATAAATTTGAAAGCTTTTAATATTATGATGTACTGGAGACAATAAACTTATTCAAATTAATATTCTAATAAAATGTAATACGCCCTTCTCAAACACCGTTAGATAAACCACAAATGTGTTGCTCCCTGGGAGAACAAATTTGTTCTGTTGGTTTACTGTGAAGTCCTGAGGAGGAAACCTGCCAGCTGTGAGGGGAGAAAGACAGCAAGTTATAGAAGAACTCTTAAGCCACTGCTTTAGGTTTTTTTCTTCTTGGGAATGTCTAAGAGTACCATGCTTAAATGGCATTTATTGACATATTTTTAAAGTCTTGGCACCTTTATTTGCTCACTTTTTTGGAATGAATTTCACATATATTTGATTTCTTAGGAGTTCTTAATGAAAGTTTCATTACATTTTCTTGCTGGACTTCCAGTTTGGAATTTTCACATATCATGGTCTTGAAGTTTCCTCATTGTTCAGTGTCCCGCGGGTATGCTTGCTATGGAACTTCTGCAGAGATGAAATATGTATGACTTACTTGGGGTGATGCCAAAGCACTGTTTCACAGATGATTCTCTGAAGCATGAAGGGTAAGTGGGGAAAGTGGTAAAGAATGAAATAAATGAAAAGTATCTGAAATACGTAACAGTCATTTTTGCCTATGACACGTCAATATCTATTTAAAGGACATAATATTTGTCTGCTCTCTTTTCTTAACTGGCTAGAGAAAAATGATTGGAAAAGATCACAATATCTTCATTATACACATCAGAAAATAAAGAAAAGCACTTCCAACATTATTTTTAAGAGGTAATTAACACTAGGTCAAGGATCATACTATATGTTGAATATGTTGCCAATGTATGTCAACAATAACTATATTAAATTAGCATATACCATGTTTCTGAGCAGAAGAAAAAATTCTCATAGAATTTTCTGCCAGCCCAAGAAATGAAAGGCAAGCCCAGGTGAAGGGTAACAAGTTGATCTGAACCTGGCTATCTAAAGGCTTTAGAGTGGAGGCAAGGTAAGGCTGTGCCATGGCAGGCTTTAATTCTAGTGAAAGTAAAATAAGGAAAACAAAACAAAACAAAAAATTAAGTTCAATTCATGCCAGGTGACCGACAAATATGTAAAGCAACAGGTGAATGAAGAGATTGGAATAACACGACAAGTCCAAAGCATGTAGGAATAAGATCCTGGGGAGCACCCTGTTCAAAATCTGCCCATTGATTTAAGTGGGAATAAAATTTATTTTCACTCCATGAATTACTTGTTGAAGAACAGTAACGTAAAAACAGACCAAAACCTTTTAAACTGATAATTGTGGCAATTATCCAAAGTCCCAAAGATAAAATTTCTCACCAAGAGCTGTGTGAATGGTTGGAGAAAAGTTAGAGGCAGATAAGAAAACTGTAAATTAACTAGCCCATTTTTGTGTTTTCTTTTTAAGCACGCAGGACAGAATTTGTGAATAAGATGGTATCGTCATGTTTCATAGTGCAATGTATCTTAGCATATGACAATTAACTAACATTCTTTTTTGTGCAGCTTGAATGTTATGATGTAACATAACGTGTTGGAAGTTGCTTGCTCACATCTAAAAGCTTTCATCAGGAAACAATGTATAAACTATGTCCTTAACCCGTTCATTAAAACTAATAAATTACAAAAAATACCTCTTAGACCTTTTTGATGGAGAGCAGGGCTACAGGCAAGATTTTAAAAACTGGGATCTCTATGGCGAACAGGTATGGCTAGTGCTGAAGAATCAAGTGGTCTCACAGGTATAGGGCAGACCATGCAAGAGGCAGGAGCTAAAAACTTGCCTGCAGAGAACAGGCCGCTTTCAGTTACATTGCAGTTGGGCTTAGATATGGTAATAAAGCAGCTTACCCAGCAGGGGACTCTGGTATCCCTTTCATACGAAGTCGTTTTCCACTTTCTCTGCAATGTTTGTGCTTACTCCACTCTCTTTGCCCTCCTGATTTCAGTGGTCAAAGCTACTTGCTGCAGTTGCCTGAAAATCAATCAGCAATTGCTGAAATTGCCTTCTACATAGGTGGAAAAATACTGTAAACCTCAACAACTTAAGAGAAATATTTTCCCTGTGCCCCTGCCAGTTCCTTCAAGGAAGAGTATTTATCAGTGCTGCCACCTCCAGGGGAAAGGTACACCATGAAATGGAGAGTGCTACAAAGACCCCAGCCTAGCAGAGACCTTTGCTGTACAAATATTGTATGGAGTCACATCTGTGCTCAGAGAGGTCATGTTAGACAGTGCTACACCTGAGCTCTAAGTGCACTGTTATACTTAGCTTTACTATGCTCTTTGGGAAGGAGCCATGGCAGACAGTGGAGAATTGGTAATTATTCCTCAGAACTCCTTTGGGAGTAATATGTTTGGAAAGGCTCCCTGACACCAATGCTGTGCTTCCAAAATCAGTGGTGGACTATGTGCCATGTCTTGAAGCATCAAGACCGGTGTTGATAACCAAAGCCACCCTTGTCATTTAAAGTATGTGTCTCTTTGGGGAGTAACTGGTGAGCACTTCACCTCTACTGGTGCCTGATGGAAGAAGGCTGGCTCTTGCTTTAGAAAATAGACCACAATATTAGCAATATTGACTTCAGCAAACAAAAACATGGTTGGGCACCTTTGCTTGTGTTTATACCAAGGTGACAAGGTAGATGTTTGTGTGTTTCATTAGTCTCCATACAGATGAGTTGTTAGTATGCTCCTTGGCATGGGTTTGTATTTTGTCTGCTAATATCTTGTCTTGGTTTCAGCTTCCTTTTTTTGCTTTGCTTCCATGCACAGCTTTTGCTTTACTTATTAAACTGTCTTTATCTCAACCCAATAGTTTCCTCACTTTTACTCTTCCGATTGTCTCCCCCATCCAACCAGGGGGGAGTGAGCGAGCAGCTGCATGGTGTTTGGTTGCTGGCTGGGGCCAAACCATGACATATCTTCACAAAGAAAACCTGGGCATTTCTTGGGGAGTAGTGTGCTGCTTCTGATTGTTTATGTAGTTGAAGCCACCATGTGTTGGGCTGGGGGGAAGGTTTAGTTGCAGAATACCAGCTGTGCTGTGTCAGTTGGCCTCAGCACCAGAGGATGATCACTACCCTGTATGTATGTCAATTTTGTGCAACTGTTCTAGTGTCACCTATAGCTGAGTTATGTTACAGTCGTCTTTGCAGTAAGACAGTTTTGTAAACTATTTTGCTTTGTGGAAAAATTTATTTTTTCTTATTTTTGTTTCTTAACATAAAATAGATATTTCCAAGTGTTCATCAGATACTTTTTCAGATATATTCATCCATCCTAATTTATTCAGTAACACAACAATCGAGTGTTTAAAGCTTCCAGGACTCTCTAGCAAACGCTAAATACTGCAGTGCCAGACTGCACTGAAACTAGTGGGGTTTTCCTATTCCCCATGTTTCACATTAAACTTTAGTAAAGGTAATATATTTATGCCTAGATCCTGGAAAAAGGAATTGGAAAACTGTATTCAGCTCCATCCCCCACCCCTGCAGAAAGCAGAGTTTGACAACAGCTGTATGCTTTAGTGTACTGGGAAACTTGCAAGTTTCTTTTCAGCAGAAGTTGCCAATTGCAACAAATTGTGTTCAGTTTTATGAGCAGTGGCCACTGGAGACTGAACTAAATTGGATATGCACTCAAATCCCACAGCCTGTGCCTTTTTAGGAGAAGTTGCTGCTCAGATGATGGTAGGATTTAAATATGGTTATTTATGATACTTTAGAAATCTACTTCTGTAAACAAAAGTACTTTCATGTAAAAGAGCAAAAGCAGGATGTCAGGAAGAAAAACTACAGGGACTGACGGTTGCCTCTGTAATAACCATATTTTTCCAGTAACTGTATTATTAATTTCATAAAGCTTCACAAAATTCTGACACTATTGCAAAGTCTGTTGTTCAGATTTTATGAATTTATTAAGCTGGTGATCAATAGCAACCCATGTCCTTCCAACTAAATAAAAAAATTAGAGTAGGTATCCTGCAGAAAATCAAACTCATAGGAAGCAGGGAACTAGTGCTGAAGCAAAAGTTGTTACCTGTTTTCATTCCTGTTTAGCTAAATTCAGGGATTGTTTCTGTTTGGATGAAAAGACCCAGCTTTCTTTGATGTGTTTATTTTTTTATCTGCAAAGAAAGTACAAGGTCTCCTTTACTTGAACACAGAGCATCTCATTTTCTTACAGCTCCAAGGATCTTTCAGATAGCTTTTTGTCCAAGAGTTCTGTTTCTGTTTGTTTTTCTTCCTTTTGTTCCTTTCCTCTGCTTTGTTGCCACCTGGAAACCTTTTTTCTCCCTTCTGCCATTTCTCTTATGAACACACCGGAAAGGGAGAGGACTACCAGCGCATTTTGGTCAGCAGCAGGTGCAGCAGGAGCAGCGCGTGGCTCAAGCACCTTTAGTAAAGACCGGTCTTCAGAAACTTTAGCTTCTAAACCTCATAAATGTTGGCAAGTTGCCATTGCATTGACCTACACAAACCTTGACTTTGCAAAGACTTTGACTGAAGCCATGTGGGGTGATTTTCAGCAGGGTGGCAGAAGGCCTGTTCTTGATGATAAAGCTCAGTCCTGCTGAATGTCATGGTCCTTTTGCAGAGTCAGGGGCCAGTAGAACTTCTGTAAGAAAGGAGAAATGCTTTTAATATTTAAACAAAAATATATTTTATTCTGGATCAGTTCCTAGCTGATCTATTCTCCTAGAATTTTTCCACTAAAGTAGGATCTCAGGCAGACATCTCGCCTGGAAAATTTCTGCCCATTTAGCTTGGCAAGGTTAAAAAAATAGTAAAAAAGGTGTTACAATGTGAAGTGTCTGACAACATTACTAATGGATGGTGCCAACCAATATGCATAAGGGTCAATAATAATTGTATTATGTATGCATACACAAATGAAGCTCAGTGCAGACTCCCAAATGGACTAATCACATGATTTGTAGGCACTTTTGGGCAAGCCTAATGGGAAACCTTGCTCTTTGAATTAGTCAGAGTGAGAGCTTTTACCACTATGTGCAATGTTTGTTGGTGAAGGGTTTTTCTGTGCGCTGCCGAGCACAATGTGCATACAAGCCTCTCTAAATGCTCATCCACTGTTGTTAAGAAGATGACAGGCTTCCTATCCTAAAGGAGGATTTTTCTGTTCATGTTATTTCCCTTGGAGGTATAAAAGTGTACTAAGTAAAGCTACAGCAACTTATGGAAATCTGCTGTTTGCATGGTCCTTGGTTTCCTTCGGTAGCGCAGTCTGTGTAACAGGCTCTCATTTCTCCAGCTCTCTCACAGTTTCTTCTCCCTCATTGTCACCCTGGCAGTGAAGTTGAGTAAGTTCCTCTTCACAACCAAATCTCTAGCTATCAATCGATTTATGATTGTTTGTGTATCATATGAACAAAATATCTGTTCAAATGATTCTAAACTTTGCTTCAAGACTTGTGACAAAGGATGAGGAGTAATGGCTTCCTGAACATATTATCTTGTCTGAAAGAAAAAGAGGCGAGGCGAGGAGAGAAAAAAGAAGCCTCCTACATGACTTCACCAAAATTAAGTGTTACTTGCCCTGTAGCTGTTTTGATTAAATGGTCTTGGGACAGTACTTGGGACCCCATTACTTGGGGTAATGGTTATTTTTTATGTTCCTGGCTTAAAGGCTTTTCAGAAATGCTGAGTACATAATAGCCTCTTCTTCTAAATTTATATGGGCTTGTTAGTGGAAAATGATCTGAAGTGACCAAGATAAAGGCATTGCAATGTATCTTCATTGGAAAAGAACTAATTTATGTAAGATAAATGAATTAAGTCTGGTTTAAACTCTACTATTTATTTCTATTCAACCTAAAACTTGAGTGGTCACCTTTTAGCAACAAAGTCCATTTCGTAATAGCAAGGTCTGGTTTTGAGTCTTTAAGATATTTTTGTTTTCTGTAGAACAGGCCTATAGCTCCTGATAATTCTCTGATGAGGGCTGTATTTGTAAGATATGTTACTCTGGCATTCTAATCTGAGAGAAGCTTCCTAAATTTGTTTAGCAAAACCTTATTTATCTTTTTTTTTTTTACTTTCTAGTGAATTCTCGCTTATATGGTGATCCTCACAGAAAGTGAGTCACAGCAATTTCATGAAACATTGTGTGCGTAACTACATTTCAGCGAAATTTTGTTCTCATGTCCATGCTTATTTTAATTATTAAAATAGTTATTTTCCTATTACTTTTGTCCACTTTTTGACATATAATTCATGTCAGTTAGATTTTCAATACACTGGAATGGAGATTGAAATTTGTAATTACTTGTCTGAGATTCTGGGTACATATCTTAAAACTATTAAAAAAAAACGCAAACCAACAAAATGATAATAAACCCAAACTAAAAAGTGGAGACTAGATTTCTTTTTAAAGGCATACTAGTAGAAAGCAGGAGGCTTGCATACAAATCCCAGCATTATCTCAGATTTACTGGGTGACCTTGGACAGGTCATCGGGGCCCTGAATTAATGCAAAGGGCTGTAGACCTTTCTTTTGGCTGTAATGCTATCCTGAACAGGAGTGGGATTACTCATGTATGTGCTTAAGGGTTTTGCTGAACAATGGCCTTAATCTCTCCATGCACCCACATGCTGCCCACACCAGCATGGATAGCACTGCCTTTTCCCAACTCCACCCTCTTGTTCAGGTTTCAAGCTTTTTATGGCTTGAATATCTTCATGCTATGTCTTTGTGAGTATAACACTATAGCCCAGCATGCTGGAACTGTATTCAGGGTCAGGGTCTCTAGACACTCTTGAGATAAAATAAAATATTTAATAACCCATACCAAGAAGCTGAATTTAAAAATAATTGCAAAACTGCAGCTAGTGGAATATGACATTTGCCCCAGAGTACCTGCATGTTGTTTGCGCCGCCACAGCTGCTATAAGACCGTTGTACATAAAGTGTGCTTGAGCTATTGCTCAGCCCTTGCCTGTTGCTAGAGCCAAACTCACAGAGATGAAAATGCTCACAGAGATTGTCTTGACACACGGTGTACCTAGAGCTGGTGCCAGGCACCAGTTAACAAGAAGATGAAGATTTTTGGTTGTCTGAAGAGGTTTATGTGTTGTTTCCAATGAATTAAGAGTAGAATTTAAAAGACTAGTTTATCAAGCTTAGAATGTGACTGGAATTTTAAGTACCATGAAGAAATGTAATCTTAAGGCCTAACTAAACAAGTTGGCATGTAGTAATGTAAGGGGTGAATTTAGAGGGTTTTAGTTCCATCAGGGTAACCACACATGTGCGTGCCCTGGCTCCCTGAATTATGTAAGGTAGCCCTTACTTTCATTAAAGTTTGTAATGTGTTTAAAACGAAAGTTACAATATATAAACATGCATACTAATAGCCTAAAATGTATATCCACCCAGAATATATAGGAATTTTTTTCTTCTTTTAAATGTCATCATTGACTAATAGGTTGGCAATGTCTTATTTGGAATCATCAAATCTAGGGATACTTACGAAAAGATGTAAAGTAGAACCACTGAGACATTTTTTTTTTGTTGATGAGCCCTTTCTGTTAAAAATTTTAATTAGTCAAACCTATAACCTTTTCAGGGGAAGGATTTGGTTTAGATTAGTTTCTCACTAACATTTTCTTACTTTGTTTGTTTGCAAATTGTTGAATCCTTCTCGTTTTGATAATTAAAAAGTTAAAAAATTATGATTTGAAATTTTTCTTTTATATTCAAATTTAAGCTATTTTATACAAAACAAAGTAATCAAAGTCAGCAGTAATAAAATAATTTAACTGGCCTAAGATTCTGTTTCTCAGGTTTTATTTGTCAGTGTTTCTGGAAATTAATTTTAGATGCTGATTTAAGCTGCAGAGGTTCTTATTGAAAGTCTTTTTAGTTTGAAGCTTTTTTCCAATAACCTACCTAAGGATGCTAGGAAAGCTAAGCTCTTCCAGTAGAACTTTTTCTTTCAGGACTGGAGCTGCACCTACAAGTAAGAAGTACCAGTCTTTTGGCTGTTCTATCCTAATCCCAGGTTAGCATCACAGTTAGAAAGAAAAGATACTGATAGGAAAGATGAGGAAAAGAGTATGGTAAGTCTCAAGAATTATATTTGAGAGAGGCACCAGTGACAGAGAACATGAAAGGAACTAGATCTATCTTACGTCTCTCTGCCTGAACATGATCCTAAGGTGAGGTTGTGTATATGAATTTCTATTCTGAAGGGTGAAGAATGAGATGCGTTTGGAATTTGGCCCCAATGGGAAAATATATTTGAGGAAGTCACTAGACCAACATCAGAATAAGAATAAAACTTCTTGCCGAAAGTTTTGGATTCATTCACCATGACATGAATGTAATACTTCTTAAGGTAGATAAGAATCAAGTCTGTCATGTTTCAGATATTGTACCAAACTTAACTGCAGGATTAGAAGTCTCCCGTCTTTAATATTAATGACCTACTGAAAAGGGGTCAAGTTGGAATACTTCTTTACTGATTAAACAGCACCTGACATAGCTTTAAGCTAAATTAATAAAAAGAATGTTCGTTTTTTCCTGTTGACTTATTTCTACACTTCCTATGGTATTTCCTGCCATATGCTGTAGCTATGTTCTAACATAGTTTTTTTGAAAACTGTTGTAGTATTCATACATTTGAGTAATTTACTGGCAAAATCAGCTGCTGATTTACTGGTGGGCAAAACCAGAGTGCTAAGTGAGATTTTGTTTCTCCCTATTGCCCTGACTCAATTATAGCTTAACACTGTGAAATATTATAACATCTGCTTTGCAGCTGCACTGCACATCTTTTCCGTTCAGTGAGGGTTGCAATAAGCAGCAGTCAAGTAAGTGTTGTACCACCCCTTTGTCAGTAGGACAGTAAGGTAGTGATTTAGTCTCGGTGTCTTCTACTGGGGTGCTCAAGTAACAGAACTTCATGTTTGTCACTAAAAATTTCTGTATTTTAGACACAGGTCTGATTCACAGCATATTGAAAGCAATGTCGCTGTTTTGTCCTTAAGCAGACCCAAACTAAAACAGAACTAAAAAAATTCTCTGCTAAAAGCATTTCAGTGCCTGAACCAAGGAACCTTCAAGCCCACACACGAACCTCTGTTACTGAAGCTAAGCAAGCATCTATGCCAGATGGTAGTTAGAATAAGCTGCTCTTCTGTGCGTGGACTACCCAGAACACAGGAATGAGAAAGAGGGTTAAAATTCCCTATCTTATAAGCACATTATGAAGGCGGGAGATTAACATACAAAATTTTCTAACGACTCGATGAGTATGCCTACACTGTTCTGAAAAAGTGGTCTCAAGAGAAATGCTGAAGTGCCTGCAGACATCTTACAAGGCTGCCTCATGCATGCAACTGCCTGCTGGGGCACGTAACATTGCCAGTGAGCCCACAGGCAGCCTCAGGCCATAGCAGGGGCAGTGCTACCATGGGTGCTATTGCATGGTTGATCAACCTGTTCTTGAGTCACTGGAGGCAGACTAAATTAGGTGATATTCCCTACTAATTCCCTCAAAAATGTTCATTTACAGAAGCAGCTACATAAAACAAAGTGATGGCCCAGCAGTACTTTCAGTCCATGAAAGTGAAACTATTGTGAGAAGAGAATAATGCTTCAAAGACATACGACATCCAAGAAAATGATACTTGTTTTCTTTGGATCAATTTGGCCTTGAAATGAAATTGCTCCTTATTCAACTGACAGGATAACTCTAAGGAGATCGATGCAGAATTTTCAGTGCTCCTGGTGTTGGCTGACGCCATGTGATTTTCAGAAACACTGGCAGATATTTTAATGGAAGAAGTGAAAAAGTGAACTGAAATGACAATCCTATTAAATAAATCTGAGTGAAAGTAGTGCCATTTTTTGCTAGCTCACAGACATTTGGTTTCTGGAGTAAGAGGTAATGTGCTTTTTTCTGTGTGTTGAAAAGTGTATTCCTTGTATTGATTGATAAATTTGTACAGAATGCCATAGCCTTCTCAAGCTCAGCTGGATGGTGTTTGGCCTCCTGAATTTGTGGCTAGAATGGTTCTTCTAAACTCTTTCAGATTTCTAAAACATGTTGGGGCTAGCATGAATAACTAAAAGAATACAGTTTCATGCAAAACAGAGTCCATTAGATATTTTGTTTGTATATATGCTTGTGTCATCCAGAAATTCAGGACCATGTCCATTTTAGAAGTTTTTGCATTATCTGTCTTGATGTTAGTAGGAAGGAATATTTCTACAAAAACTCATATGCCATATCACTGTTTACTGAAACTTAAGCTTCTGTCAAGTTAATATTTTGTTCTGTGTTGTTATTTTTGTGCAGATTAACTGTTATCTGTGCTGTGTTTCTTTGTTACTTTCTGTGCTGTAAGTACTACTAGATTTCTTACCTCATTCTCCTCTAAAATGTACTTGTATTATCTCATGGATATTGGCGGTTGTATATTGTACATTAACACTTGCTTACAGCACTGCATGTGAAACTATATAAGCCAGTGTCTGCCTGCATATGGACACCACAGCAACCTGTGTGGCTCTGCAATGGTTTGAAGTCTTGTTCTTATAAAGAGTGCATATTCCTCCGTAAATAAATTTCACATGAAGGTTTCTAACAGAGCTCAGTGATGGTACTGAGATGAATCAGTGAGCTCAGGGTAAGAAGTTCCTGTTTAGATTTATATAGGATAGGATGGTTTTGAATCACAAAGAAGACTGGGTCCTGGAAATAACAATAATATATTTCTACATATTTAATGGAAGATAACTGAAATGGAAATGGATTGAGTGACTTGAAAGTAGATCCAACTACACAGTCAGATCAGCTTGCTCATGGTTCAGTTTGGGTCTTGGTCTTGCTTTGAGCAGAGAGTTGGACTAGGTGATCTCCATCAGAGGTCCCTCTTAGCCTACATGATTCTATGATATAAATAGCAAGCAGAAGTTAGATAGTTTAATCATGAAACACTTATTAAAAACCTGTTGTTCCTGCAATATTCAGCTCTGCACTTCTGTGGGAGCTAGGATTCCCTGGGTGACGGGAAGATGTAGGTAGTGGGCTGCACTGCAGAACTGCCATGTGGGCTGTGTTACTGCACTGCCCTACAAGCTGCCCCTGAAAAGTCACTCAGGCATCTCTGCACCATGCTTCAGACAAACACAAGGAGCCATCATAAGCTTAGCATTGTGTTCAAGTAAATACACCCAGCTGGAAGCTGTAGCACTGCAGGTGTGTGTCACAGACCAAGCTGCACAGCTCTGCCTGGAGCAGCCTGGATGCGCTCTAGCTTCAGCTCAGTGCCAGCCTTGCAGGATGGGACCTGGCTTTCTGCAGAGATGCTTATGGGCCTGCCCACATACAGTTTTCTCCAGCAGATCTGGGGACAGCATAAAGACAAATCCCATCCCATGCTATGGCACACAGCCAGCATTGGTCTTTGAGGTTTATAGGCATGGGCTCTGCTCTGGGCAAACACGACAATACTGCTTATCAACCACAGCTGGCAGTGGAAGCAAGATAGCTGTGTTCAGCTCTGAGCTGGAGTCTGTAGAGAGCCAGGCCATATGTTGTGCTGTTCATGGAATAATGAAGCTGTGTTGCAGATGAACTGCCCATGATAAGTAGGTGCCCATGGCAAAAGCCTCAGCTCTTCATTTTATGTTTGTGGCAAAGGGAACTCAGGCACAAAACCAGGGTCCCAATTCATCCACACTGTCCCCATGCTGGCTAATCCTCTGGTTCAAGTCTAGTTCCTGCTGATTTCATCTTCAAGTAGAGAAACTTGGGGGTGGAGCATGCAGAGGGCCTGCATTGCATTAAGCTGTAGTCACTGTGAACATCACAAACACGGCTAGTTTGAGCCAAGTAAGTTGTCAATGTTGAGTGTAGGAATTAAGGCAATGCAAACTTTAACATTTCAAAATTGTCTGTAAATGTAAAAATGTGTTTTAAAGCCTGGGGTAGTCATTGTGACAACCAATAAGGAATTAAAAGAAAAGCTTGCTCAATTATTTCATTTAGTGTTGACAACAATGTTTTTTTTTTTTGCAGCTGTTAGTCTTTCTCATTTCAGTTTAATTGGTCTTTGAAAACTGTCAAACTGACTTGGAAATACAGGAATGAAATGAGGTAAGAAAGGTGGGATCTTGTAGCTTTAAAATCTTGAACTGCAAATAAACCAGAAGAAATCAGTTACAGTTCTTAATTATGGGGAATACATCCCTAGTTAGCAAACCAGCTTTTGGTCTTAAATCTGTTCTAATCAATGAAAAACATTTTTCAGGGTAAGAATGCAATTCAAATTTCAACTGCAGATGGAAATTGACATAAATCACAAATTGATCTTTTGTTTATAATTAAGTTGTTCATAAATTTAAATCATTAGACTGTACAAAAGCTAGCAATTTGGATAAAACTATGCCACATAATCAAATAATTATATTAGCATATTTACAGTGAGAAGTAAAAGTAAGATTTAAAATAATTGTTTAAATGAAATTTTTTTTTCTTGATGCTTTAAACTATGCTTGGAATCGCTATAATTATAACCAATCTTCTCTGGTTCCTTACATGGATGGATAGTAATCAGTTTTTCATTTGCAGCTTCTGTAGACCTTTCATGTTGCAACAAAGATAGAATTTTAAAACATATAATTGTTACTGTAAAAATCAAAAAAACTCATGGAAGAGCTCAGGAAGAAAAGGTAGTTTCAGGCACTAAAACTAACTTTACTGTTAAGGGATTGTTTTGGTTTCAAAGTGCTGGCAGTCTTTTAAATTTGCATTTATTGGATTTCACTTCTGTTTGAATGCTAATGGCTGAGAAGTCTAACAAATCTTGTTTTCTTTTAGCCATTTTATTGCCAGATGTTCATGTTCAAGAATAAGAATTAATTAATCTTTTGAACAGTGTTACAATTATATTAATCCTGTATAATCTGAATGTGATCAAATCTAGCAAAAATATAATGAGGTTATAAAATAAAATACCTTTAAAAGCATTGATATAGCAGTTGTAGTTTGAAGGAACTCTACTTCTATGAGCTAGGGAAAATATAATTTAATAATATAAAATTAAGAATATTTGTATTCAAATTTGAATCGCAAACAACTAGTGAAAAATAAAATCTTAAATAATAAAGCTTGACATTTATGAAAAATACTCAGCGATTTTGATCTGGATCTTAATCTCTGGAGATGTTAGCCCTCACTTTCCTCCTCCAAAGTCAATTAACATGTAGATAAAGGCTGTAATCTCTATTGTTCTCTCTGTTGTATTGATGATTATTCTATACTATTTTTTGGCACAGCATGTAGCTTTGTCTGTAAAGAAAACTGTGTGAAAGAATTCCTGGATCCTGTAGTTGTTGGACTGATAACTGGAGTCAGAGTGAACCCACAAGGAGTTTTTGAAACAGTAAATATGTTTTGGGAGCTTATTTGCTCCCATTTGTAAGCAGGCATAGTAAGGCAGACCTAACCCAGAGCTTCTCAGAACTATGATAGAAATTAAATTTTGTCACCCCAAGGATGACAAAGAAAGGGGTCTTTGTCCTCGTCACCAATGGCAGCAAAATTAAATTTTGTGTTAATAGCATGGTTTAGGAAAGCTGGGAGGGGGCAATGGTGAGGCAGAGCAGAGCCAGGGCTGGGTAATGAGGAACAAGCTTTCTCCAAGCAGTCTGCTAGTAGAGCAAGCCACCTACTTTGTGTCTGTCTATGGCAGGCCTTGTCCATATGATAGCTTTAAATATTTATTTAGAAGAGATTCATTCAGACCAGTACAAGGAAGATGTACACATATGTCAAAAAAAAAAAAAGAAGTGAGGATTTTGCTATGTATTTTCTTTACCCCATGCTCTGAAAGGGACAAAGAAAAATACTGACAGTTTCAAGAGTTGTATATACAGTTATCAGTTATGCTAACTGCACTTTTCCAGCATGGGTGCCTGGATATATTTTATTTCTGTGAAGTACAGTAGCTAGAGTTGTTCAACATTTTCTGTAATATTCTTCATGAATTCCACAGGAAAAAAAGAATTAAAGGAAGGAGAGGTATTTTTTCATTACTTTTGTTTTCCATTATTTCCTAGGTGATAAATATGTCCAAAATTTTTTTAAGAAGGTGGGAGTTGACACCTAGAATTTCACTCTCAGGTTTTCTTCTGGATGTAGGGAAGTGACAAGCAAGGCAAGTGACAGCAAAAACGTTTAGTAATCTCTTTCTTTCCTTTGCCAAATTATTGCTCTTTTACCCCTATTGTTTTTTTGTCCAGTCACTGCTGCTGACCTGATCTGCATGAACAAGAATTTCTTGTTTAATAAATATATCCGAAACGTTCAATATTAAAAATGGTGGAAAAGACCCCTTGATACAGTAAGAAGAAGCATTCTTTTTATTATTGATATTTGAGCTTTGGATGGAAAAGATGAAAGTTTTCTTTTTCCTCTGCTTAGGGAAGCATCAGCAGTTGAAGAATACAAATACTTTTGCAGATGAAAATAGTACTGAGAAATCTCAGGCGCTGCACCTCTTAAGCTGCTCAGTTTCCCAGACTTAGGAGCCCTTGGGAGAGGGCAATACAGAATACGTCCTCTACTAATAAGACTGTTGAACATACATCACTGAGTAAAGAAATCTTTCAAGTGTCTTAAACCCAGAGCAGTTACTGAGCTTATCATTCTTTATGAAATCCATTTGTCCTGAGATACTGAAGTAAAAGTATGACAAGGATCATTAAAACACTAGTCTAAGACAGTGTAGTTATTATTATATCTTCAGAAATAAATGATGACTATTGTGATGAAACTTAACTTTCTCCTGATTTAGTTATTTAACTTTAAAAGTTTGGCATTACACAATAGCATTTTACTTTCTTTTTCTTTCTTTCCCCCCCCCCCCCCCCCCCCCCACTTTTGCTGATTATATTGCTTGTTTGTCACTTTCCTCCTCTGAACAGTTCTTAGTTTTCCCATTGCTCCCTCTCTTTCTCTGTTGTAGTGCATTCAGGCATGCTGTTACCGTAGAGGTGTTACCTGTTTTTGTAGAGTTGAGCATGTTTTACAACTCTGCATTAAAAAACACACTGGCAGGAAACTTGCAGCATCTTAGATCCTCACATCCTCTTGTCATTTGAACTTACATCTATTTGAGGATATTAATGTATTTCATTTGTATGTTGTGTTGTCAATAAACACAATACCTAGTGTGGGGTAGGTGTGATGCAAGAATATTAGGCAAATACTAAAAGAAATAGGACTAACTTCTGATTAAAACTGGCTAGGTATGGCTCGTTCTTTACATGTACAGGTTACAGAAGTGGCTACTGCTACACCTTCCTTCTCAAGCATATGCTTCTGCTGTTGTTACACCAAAGTGAGTTTGGGAACAGGGCTAAGGGGAAATATACCTCTGGGGTAATGTTGGAGTAGTGGATAAAAAAACCAAAGAGGTTGAATGACTTAGGATGTGGGGAAAGGGATGGAATAGTCTTCCAATGTTAAACTCTGAAGTCATCAGAGACAATCCAACAACAACAGAATGCAGAATGAGGACTTCCATTCCCAAAAACGCTTTTGCAATATAAAATTCTATACAAGATTTCCAAGACCTTACTTTTACAGATAGTAATATAATTCCACCTGAAGATACGTAAGTGAAAAACAGTTTAGTATTAGCATTAGTTGCAGCTATAGCTGCAACATTACTAGCGCATGATACATACTGAAAACCAAATAATCTTGAAGCAAAATACTTTGGCAAATTACTATGGTTTGTTCCACACTAAGGGGTAGGCAAATTATCTGACCTCTAAGTTCACTGTTTTCCCACTTACAGGCAGAACTGCATAGTTTGTGTTTGCAAATGCTTGAGTTCTGTTGACTTCATACACTCGCTGAATAGTTCATATGCCTCTACCTTGTGAGTGCAGATTGCTAAACGGAATACTTAATACAACAATAAATTGACTATTTAATGCAACAACATAATTTTTAAAAGGGAAATACACAGTGTTTTTTAATATAATTTGAATGAAATACGGTACTTAAAAAAGAGGCTTTATTCCAAACATCTCAGAACTAAACCACAAACTTTGAATTAAGGGATATAATGTATAGGTTTTAATGTATCTGTTTATAATGTATCAGTGTCAAAAGATATAATGTATAGGTTTTAATACCACAAGGACCTATGAGACTGTAAACAGCATTACAGATGAAGTAAAATTAAATAGAATTTAATCTTCATCTATCTTGCATGATGACTTTAAAAAGGGAGAAGCAAGATATTCTTGTGCCAGTGCATAATGACCCTCAATTTAAAAATGTATGCCTTATTTCTTATATCAATGTGTCTAACTTTATTTTACATCATTAGCTCTAGTTATATTTCTTCTTTTCCTCCTGTCTGCCTAAACAGATGTAATTGCTCCCCTAAAACATTTGTATTGACTGAAACTACTTTATCATCTAATGAATCAGCAAAGCACTAACCCACCTGCTTAACATAAAGGATCTTGAAATCAATGAGACTTTAATTAAATAGATGTTTAAGGGCTTCATTGAACAGGGACCTGAGTTGTCACATCTCAAATAGGTGATATATTTCTTGTTACCTGTCTACACTGTGGCTTGGCCTTATCACAGAAGGGACCAGTTGAGAGTCATAGGTTTTCTGTGTCACCGCTACAAAATCAGTAAGTAAATTTTGTGTCTTTATCCCATTTTGGAATTTTTCTTTCCTATGAAAGTTTAATGGTTGATTTTTATTGCATTTAATTTTGAAAACTACATGCAGCACTGTAGTTCTCCAACTGATCTCTCTGCTTCTTCAGATGAGGCCATGCAGGATAAGCTGAACACTGTTTGAGCATCTTCAGTGAGAGGCCAGTTTCTGGGATTGTGGTAACTTCCGTTTTCGTTTTACCTTATGTGTATTTTGTTCTACAGTGTAATGGAAAACCCTACTAGTGTAGAGGAAACCTTGGAACTAAACCAAAAATTTTGCTTTGAAGTGGATTTTAGAGAGTGGAGGACCAATCTGAAAGGACCTCAATGTGATCAAGAAATGTGAGTGCCTAAAAATAGGCATCCTGTACCATTTTAGAGGATGTAGGGTATCTGAAAGACCTATATGAAACTGACAGATGCTATTAGCCCTATGAGAGATTCATACTCTCATATGGATAGCATCCAGATTTTACCTTCTCTTGGTATTGGATTGACTTGCCTAATATTCTTCAAAATAAACCCTGTATGAATAATTTTTTGTTCTTGAAAATCCCAAGTTTCCTATAGGAAAATATTCACAGTAGGATACTAGCCTTCATTTGAAGCTCTCAAATTTGACACCTTTACCACATTTGTTCATATGCAAACTCAATTATAGAAAAGGTCTTTGTAGGACCTTGATGCTGTCTGTAAAATAACAACTGGTTTCAAAGCATTACTGATGTATTAGAAAGATCAAAGCTGACACAAGAACCTGTTTAAACAATAAATATAAATATTGGAAAGCTTTTTAAAGACTAAAAGTTCTGTGATGACTACTGTTCTTTGTTTTGAGTTTAGCCAAATATCATATTCAGAATGACCTTTAGCGTCCATATTTGTTTAGATGTGGCTATTTCCAGTAGCTGTCCATCCTCATGTTTATCCTTTTTCTTCCTCTTTGTGTTCTAATTTCCAAAAGAAGTATGTTACACCTTGCTGGCCTTTGTTGCACATTCCTACCATTTTATGAATTGTTTAATTACTTCTGTGTGTAAGTCCAAGCCTGCTGATTATGTGCTCCCCTCTTTAAGCTTGGGGTGAATGCTGTGAGTAATGCGCAGCTGCAAATTTGTGTACTTTATGCTGCGCACCTTTCATGTGATGCGTCTACTGGGTGTTTGGAAATAGCTCAGTTTCAGTCACCAGATTTTCATCTGTCGGGGTGCTTTGACCGAGTCTGAGTAACGAGTGTTTCACAACACAAAAATACGATTGGGAGAAAAGCGCGTTCTGATATTTTTCAAGCAAGGCCACAATTACCAACCTCATTCTTCTACTATGTGCTGGAATTTATTAATAAAACTTAAGCCAGGAACAAACACTCATGGTTCAATATTTACCATCACTTCAGATCAATAGGAAAAGGAGAGGGAGATTATTGTGCCTGGTTATCATGTGTCTGTATTTCTGATAGAGAAGAGTGCCTGATTATAAATGGCAAAACCATGGATGCAGAAGTATCTCATATTCCACTTTTCTTTTTCCTGTCTGCCCATTATCTGTCAGACTAGCCCAAGGAAGGACAAGAGGATCTCCTTAAGCACTTGCTTGTGCCAGTTCAATGAATGGTTGTGTAAATGGCTAATCACCGAGAGAATGACTGGCCACAAAAAGGAATCATATAACTAGTGCCAATGCAGACTTCCAGGGAACAATCCACTGTTATTTACAGATTAGCTCAATGAGACAGAGGGAATATGCATCTGCAAAACTATCCTTCAGTAAAGGGGTGATCCAGTGAGCACATAGTGAATATTCATAATGTAGGCATGATGAAATGCATAGAAGCTGCCGAATAATTTCTACAGCCCAGAGGACTTTTAGAAAAGAGTGAGGATTAGCTGCCTTCACCTCTATTCTTATGAGGTGACTAGCTGGAGGACAGGAGAGGTGCCCGAGGACTGGAGGAAAACAAATGTCACTCCAACCTTCAAAAAAGGCAAGAAGGATGACCTGGAGAACTATAGGCCAGTCAGCCCTAACTCTGTCTCTGGAAAGGTGATGGAGCAGTTCATCCTGGAGGCCATCTCCAGACATGTAGAGGACAAGAAGGTTATCAGAGACAGTCAACATGGATTCACCAAGAGAAGATCATGCCTGACCAACCTTATAGCCTTCTATGATGGTGTGACTGGCTGGGTCGACAAAGGGACAGAAGTGGATGTTGTCTATCTTGATTTCAGTAACGCATTTGACACTGTCTCCCATAGCCTCCTCACAGGCAAGCTAAGGAAGTGTGGGTTGGATGAGTGGACGGTGAGGTGGATAGAGAACTGTCTCAACAACAGAACTCAGAGGGTTGTGATCAATGGAGCACAGTCTGGATGGAGGCCTGTCACTGGGGGTGTTCCCCAGAGGTCTGTGCTGGGTGAGTCCTGTTCAACATATTCATCAATGACCTGGATGATGGGATAGAGTGTAACCTCTGTAAGTTTGCTGATGATACCAAGCTGGGAGGAGTGGCTGACACACCACAAGGCCGTGCTGCCATCCAGCGAGACCTGGGCAGGCTGGAGAGCTGGGCCGAGGGGAACCTCATGAAATTCAACAAGAGAAAGTGCAAGGTCCTGCACCTGGGGAAGAACAACCCCATGCACCGGTACATGCTGGGGGCTGAACTACTGGAAAGCAGCTCTGCTGAGAAGGACCTGAGAGTGCTGGTGGACAACAAGTTGACCATGAGCCAGCAATGTGCCCTTGTGGCCAAGGTGGCCAACGGTATTATGGGCTGCATTAAAAGGAGTGAGGTTATCCTCCCCCTCTGCTCTGCCCTAGTGAGACCACGTTTGGAGTACTGTGTCCAATTTTGGGCCCCCCAGTTTAAGAAGGATGTGGAACTGCTTGAGCAAGTCCAGCGGAGAGCTACCAAGATGATCAAGGGACTGGAGCATCTCCCTTATGAGGAAAGGCTGAGAGACTTGGATTTGTTCAGCCTGGAGAAGAGAAGACTGAGGGGGGATTTCATCAATACCTATAAATATCTAAAAGGTGGGTGTCAGGAACTAGGCTCTTTCCAGTGGTGCCCAATGACAGGACAAGGGTCAATGGGCACAAGTTGGAACACAGGAAGTTCCACTTAAATATGAGAAAAAACTTCTTTCCTGTGAGGGCGAGAGAGCAGTGGCACAGGCTGCCCAGGGAGGTTGTGGAGTCTCCTTCCCTGGAGACGTTCAAAACCCACCTGGATGTGTTCCTCTGCCCCCTGCTGTAGGTGTGCCTGCTCAGGCAGGGTGTTGGACGGGATGATCTCCAGAGGTCCCTTCCAACCCCTACCATTCTGTGATTCTGTGTGATTCTTGTACTGGTCACATCTACTTTTAGCATGTGCTTGGTGAAGGCAGTGCTTCTCCTAACAACACTCTCTGACATAATATATTAGTTATTAAGCTGCTGCTGGCATGCTGCCTCATTTCTGGACCCTTTTGGTCTGCCTTGGTTATTTAAAACACATTTTGATTTTCTGAGCTATTTTGCAGCTTCTCAGTCGTGCCAGCATGTCTGCACTTCTGGAGTCTCAGTTCAATTATTTTTTCCGGTAGTTCGTTTAGCCACCTCTTTCAAGCTACTAATCAGTTTTCATTTTACATCTAGCTGCTTCCAAAAACATAGCCTTTTGCTATATTGACAATTAATTTTCCTTGGTCCTACTGCTGTACTAGCTTCAGTCATTAATCAATATGTACTGAAGCCAGAAATTGTCACTTTTGTTATGATTGCACAGCCGTCTCTCTATGCACTACTTTTTATATGTGCCTATGGCTTCAGGTAATTTCAGAAATGTTACACTTTGAATGGAGCAAACTCAGGCATGTCAGCTGTATGGCCATCCATGCTGGTCCTAGCCTGTCTGTGCTACCAGTGCCTGTGGTTTACCAGCACCTGGCACCTATGGCTTGTTCAGCTGCTGTGCTGAACTTGCCTTCTTGCTGCAAGATGCAGGGAGACTATGGCCAGAAGCAGGAGGGCAGGTTTAGGGACATCTTTCTTTCTTCCATGAGCCCATGAACTACGGGAAAGGGAGGAAAGCAGTTCCTCAGTGCTATCCTGGCACTTGTGGGTAACAGTGCTCATTTCAGGCCTGAAGTTGATTGGCTGCATTTCTGCATCAGCCATGGCAGAAGGGTCATACTTACTTATTATGTCCTTTTAACCCAATGAGATTCTGGCAAAAAGGCATCAGCGGTGTGTCCTCCAGGCTCACAGCAGATGGCTGTGAGCACAAAACTTTTAGATGTAAATAACAGTCTGCGACACTCTGTGCCAAAGGCTGTGCTGTTCCCAGTGCCCCTCTTCCCCATGTGCACACCACAGTATGGTTCCCAAGGCCTTTTGAACAGAAGACAAAAGGAATGTGTCTGAGTATGGGGTAGGCTCCCAGGAGGGTCTGATAATGTGTTCCTGAGTCAAGACGGGGTTTCTCTGCTTTCTTTCCTCGGAAAGTGCAGTGCCAGCAACTCGTCATCCAGCTTGCTCAACTCCCCAACATAAGCATGTTCACTATGACACCTGGACTTTCTTTTCTCAGTAAAAATTCTCCCAGCTCAACTAAAACTTATCAAGAAGTCCTCTATTGCTCCATGTCTGCTGGCTGTGGGTTCTTAGAGTAGGATTTGGAGATGGTGTTCTCCCTATCACAGAATCTCAGAATCACAGAATGGCAGGGGATGGAAGGGACCTCTGGAGAGCATCTTGCCCAACCTCCCTGCTTGAGCAGGCGCACCTACAGCAGGGGGCACAGGAACGCGTCCAGGTGGGTTTTGAATGTCTCCAGGGAAGGAGACTCCACAACCTCCCAGCCTGTGACACTGCTCTGTCACCCTCACAGGAAAGATCTTTTGTGTATACCCTATGATGTATTGTGAAGAAGAGGCCAGAACAAAAAAGATGCCCATGTGAATCTTTCCTACAGACCAGAAAGGTCTAATGTACTCGGCCAGATGCAGCTGAACTGCCGTTTTGTGCCTGGGTTGTAAATCTCATTAATTCCTTCAAAAACTGTGACTGTCACTGCATACCAGTAAATTGAATGGTACCTGAGCCAGGATTTCCTGGGCACTGGAATGGGATTGCACATGCTGCAGAAAGGCTTAGACCGCCCCGTAGCATGCTCTGAGCCTTACCACCTAGGGACTTCCCAAATAATTTCTGGTGTACTCTGTGAGTTATCACAGGTCAAAGACCATTGCCATTTGGTAGTTTGTGTCCATTCACACTTTGGAGAGTGATAACATTTAATTGTATGGACGTGGGCCACCCTGGGCCACCTGGCTTTAGGAACTTGATGGTTTTCTAGCTTAACTGCTGAAGAATGGTTTGGGAGAAACATCAAATTTACTACTTGTAGCCTGTATATGCAGGGAGGATCATTTTGGGGCAAACAAGAAGTAGGAACAAACAGGAAGTGCCCAAGGAGGAAGGCCATATTTCTGAGGAACAGGATGGTTGGTGCCAGAGGCAATCCTGAACAGGAAACAACAGATAGACATTATGAACTTGGATCCAGACTAACATGACAATAAATACATGGCCTAGGATATTTAATGCAGTTTTTGTTACATGAGGGTTTATCAGGGTTTGGCTTCAAAACTGACCTCTTCATATGCCGTAGTTTAAGATCCTAGGACACCTTAGGCTGAAATGTATTGCTTGAATGTAACTGTCCACACCTTTGCAGCTACAACTCCAGACATATGCAATTGTCCCAAAGACCTTGGGTTGTATTTGTTTTCTGGGTGTCTTAAAAGCCTAACAGTACCCTAAATAAAATGTCACTACCTTACATTTAACACAACTGAACCATGTCCTTCGCTCCCTCTAGTCATGTGTGTTCTATTCTCAGAAACTCACTGGACAAATTTAGTCTTGGTGTACTTTTAAGGACACAGAATTCAACTCAGCTTTTAAAATATAAAAGGGAAAACTTTCTTCTCAATATGTTTTGGGCATTCACAAGCAAGTGTTGCATATAATATTAATCTCTTGTGCCAGAAAGAATCAAAGTGTGTCGGTGTGTTCGGCCTTTTGTATTTCCCTTTGATTGGCTAAATATGCCACTTTAGCCCACACAACTCAGTAGGGATCTTGCTAGCTTCCAAAAAATTGGAAAACTGTGCTGAATGCTAATTTCCCGTGTGCAGATAAGAATGTACACCCTAATTTGGAATTTACATTTGTGAAAGAAGAAAGCTGTATTCAGCAACAGAGATGAGGGACATCAATGTGAAAATGAGGCCAAGTTTTAACAACTGGAACTATTGCTTTTGATAAACTGTATAATTAGAAGAAACTGTGAATCGCATTTTTAGTGCAAATGCCAGGGTGAACCTTTTGTCCTTTGGCGTTGAACCTCCTCCTCCGATCTGCAAAAGCATATATATATTTTGAAAGGGTTGCTGTAGATTATTATTAAAAACCTGAGGATATGAACTGGGGACAAGAAAGCTCCCAACAATGTCCCTATGCCTTGCATCAACCAATGAAAATTCCAGGTAACATACCATTATCAGGTAAATATATACTTTCACCATCACTGACTGGAAACCTCTGAAGGAAAATAATTACCACTCTGTTTGCAGTTTAAGTTTAAAGTGTGTAATTATCTCTCCAATGCACTACACAAATGTGTTTCACCATATTTTAAAGGTGTTTAATGAGCATTTACTGATATATATAAAATCCAACAACTATCAGAACAATTAAGTAAAATAATTTGGTTATGTTTGTATGTTGAGAAACTTTAATCTAAAAACAGAAGAAAAAGACTTCTAATCTTTCTTTCATTAAATGTAAGATCTCAGAGTCTTTCTGATATTTTCCTGATATCAACACCAAACATATAAACATGGACTAAAGGCAAGATGAACCCTGAGGGTCAACATTTTATTGGTAGGTATTTTAGAAATTTATCTGTGGATAAGAAAGCTTGTTATGGTGACTTATAAAGCATGAGCTTTCAAAAAATTTAAAGAAATGTAACTTGCTTTTTATCCTTAATAAAATTATATAAACCCCAGGTTTTAAGTTTGAAAGCTTTTCCCTTTTTGGTATATCTTGGCTATGGTGTGCCAGTCAAAACACAAAGCAGAAATCATAAATAAGAAATTCATTATCTTGTAAGAAATACAAAGTCATATTTTGACCAAGAAGGCTGAAATAGTTTTGAACAAAACAACAATATTTCAATATTTATTCAAGTCATATTTCCAAAATTACTATTGAATTGTCTAGCACATTCTTCATTGTCACAATCAACTGGATAAAATTGAATTTCAATTCATATCTAAACCCCTTTAGTCACTGTAATTAAACTAACTCAGCAGAAGTTGTTAAAATGTAACTTTCCTTATATTTTTCTAAAATCATGACTTGAATTTGAAAGTGGGTTGTAGTATCTTTAACTGTGCTGAATTTTACCTTGATCTTTGTGTAATCCTAAAGAAGTTCCAAAGATTGTTTTTGAAGGAGGAACTTTCTCTTCTCTTTCTCTTATTCTCTCTTATTCTCTCTTATTCTCTTTCTCTTATTTCTCTTATTTGAGAAAGAACAAGAAAGGCAAAATCCTTTTGCTTTTGTTAAAATGTATAGGCTTTACCCTAGTTACGAAAATCAGGCAAGGTCCCATTCGCAGGACACATGAAAAGAGTGTTAGAACCTTATGCTCCCCATGCTCAGCAGGATAGAAACATGACTAGCAACACACTTTATGAGAAAAACTAACATTAAAAGTGTGATTGCCTATTATATGTTGAAATGGTTACTGTGAGAACTCAGAAATTATTTCTTTTGAAGAATATATTTGTTTTGCTTATTCATGTTTGCAAATAGATTTTGAATGGATTGCAACAGTTCAAAAATATTCATTGCTCAAAAGTACTTATAAACTTGTTAGTTATCTATTTTTTCTCACTTGAAATCTGGTGGTGTTTTTGTGTGGTTAAGCTTTCTTTGAAATTTGTATTTTACAAAAAAGGTAGAATTATTGTTTCATTTTTCATTGCTAACAGACTAGCATATCTACTTGTAGAACTGTAAAAGAAATATGTTATTTTCTGAGAAATATTTGTAAAAGTAAGGCTCCTCTGCCTAAAAATTTGTTAAAAAGTATAAAGGTTAAAAACATTAAAATCAAAAGTAAAATGAATGTGATCACATTGTGCATTACCCAGCATAGCGGCACACCCTGCAGTTTTGGCTATGAGATACAAATGTCAGGAAAGACCTGTTTTTTTCTCCTTCTGCCTTCATCCCACCCCAACCTGGCTTCAGAGTAACTTTAATACCAGCAATTTTCTCTGATTCCACATAGCGTTGAGGAACACCTACAAGTAAGCTCAACACCATATGGAATAGGCTTGGCCTCATATTACGTTTCAGTCTGAAACATGTTGTGTGTGTTTAGTGTTTCATGAAGTTAACAAATAGTTTTGTAACCGTTCCCATGTAGGTTAGTCTACGTTTGGAACAAGTGGGCAATGCGGATTTTGCATTATAAGTGCTCAAAGCCAGAAGGCCACAAAGGACTTCTGCTAAAGCAGCCAAAACCTGGCTGTTCTAAGACTCACTTTTGAAATTTGAGTCTCATTCTGCTTAAAAACTTGAGTGATGCTAACAACCCTTCCCATCGAAGCCAAACCGTTGTTGCATAACTAGGCTAAAACACTAAATCATGGACAGAGATGAAGCTGAAATGTTAGTGATATACCTTAGATTTCCATTGTAACCCTTTGCATTCCAAATTCCTCTTTTTAATCTATGTTGTTTGCCAAATTACACTTTGCATGAACGTGAAGTGGCCAGATCAGGTAATTTTTTCTGAATTTGCTTAGTGACTTGTGAATTGGTATTCCTACCCACAAGGTAGGTTCATATGACTGAATTTCAGAACAGGTAAAAGTCAAGTCTATTTCAAATGCCTCCAGGTAGATGCAGAAAATTGCAATGCCCTCCAAATCACTAAACACTTCAAATCACTTAAATATACCTAGGTGTTTTGGCAAAGTTAATGAACAGCTGGTAGGCAAATATGAAGTAGACAGGCAGGTTATGCCAATGGAAAGTGAATGATATTCTAAAGTAAGACTCTATACATTTAAAAAGTAAAGGGTGATAAAATATTTAACTCAATATGGTATGTGACACTACCAATCTTGCTACTAGGGGAAAAAAAAGCCAACCCCATCCTTAAAACATGACAGTTTTACAAAGAACAGTGGCCAATGGTAAATGCACACAATTTATACTCAAAAATATTTAAATATGTCCTCTATTGTTTAGAAATAACACTTTACAGTGTTTCCTTCTAAAATGGAATCCAACTGCAATACAAACACCATGCCACCAATTTTTCCCTGACTTGAAGTTTAAAATGATTATCAGCTATGCCTTTTTTTATGTTCTTACTATGTAGGACTAATTGTGAAATATACATTTAAATTTTGTTATGAGCAATTAAGTAATTGTGATCTGTGTGCACAATGATTTGAATGTTTATATAAAGAAAATACAGGATGGAAAATTAGTGGGTGGTGCTTGTTATATTTTGAGCATACAATACAGAACTGGAGCTCATTAGTGCATTTGCTCTGCTTATTTACATGCAAAAATATAAGTGGTGGCAAAAAATTATGTAAATTAATTTTAAAAAATTCTGCTGACCTATTAGACTTAGTAGATTTCAGTATTGTACAGTCCAGCAGCATTGCAAAAGAACAGCCCAGGACAGGCACATTTACAGATTCCTGGATCGGTGGTCAGGTTAGAAGGAGAACTAGCTAGAATGCTTTGCCTTGAACAATTTTATTTTACAAAAAAAGTTTTTTTCAGCAGCACATTTGCTTTAATGGCATCTTCTGCTTGCAAACATTTTCCTGATTTTCCTGCTTTTTGTACTTGCATTTGGTAAAAAATTAAAATAAAACTTTTACACCAAAGGAGAACATGGCCATGCAGCAATGAGTTCAAACCTCTGGTGAGTGCACTTGAGCTGCAGTGATACAGTGGTGAATTTGCAGGGCAGTGGGAAACTGCCATTCTGTGAGACAGTCAGTACTATTGCACCCATTCCCCACCAGAGAGAAGGAGTTCTGTGTGTAATGGGCATCGATTCACTGTGCATGGCAGGGCTATACACTGGTAAGATTTAATTCCATTCTTGCCACAGTGATTCATTTCGCTTTGGGAATGAAGTGGAACCGAAGTTAGGGGATTCACAAGCTCAGAAATCCTGCACAGAATGACTTTCCATTATATATCCTCATTTTCACCCTGGAACAATTTTCACTGTGCCACAGTGAATGAAGGGATCTGCAGTACAATTCTAGTTTGACTCTGTCTCTCCTTCCCTACTCTCTCTCACACCACTGAAAGCATGCATCTCTGAGGAGATGTTATGAATTCGCAGCCTTGCTGGAGGGGTTCCTGTTTAAGCCAAGGTGTGTACAGGCTGCATATCAGAACCAGGAGAAAAATCAGCACTGGCTTTGCCCTTTCTAAGCAATCCCTTTTCCTTTTTCTCTTTTGCTGCATGCATTCTGAATAATACTACACTGTGTATGTTTGCTGAAATCCCAATCAAAACTTATTGTGCATGAAGTTCACTTATAACATATTAGGTGCCCAAATGGGCATGCAACTAGATTCTTTGCCTGCACATCCTATGGAAAAAAAAAGCTGTGGTCTGGGGAAGATTTTGTTAAATTTTGATGACTTCTAGCAAAGAAAAAATAAAAATTGTGCTTCTTACAGTGGTGGATGATAGCAAACTGCCCTCCATCACCATCAATCCTTTATTGTCTTGTGCTCCAGTTCCTGCCCAGCTGCTGCAGCTGACATTCTGTAGCCGGATAACTAGAGCTAGATGCCAACTAAAAGACTGCTTTTAGGATTGGTTTCTAATAGGAACTGGAGTCTTTGCTTTCTGTTCCTTCTGCAAGGCTGCTGCAGAGCATTAGGAAAAAAAGGTGAAGCTGACTTTTCCCATTTTATTACACTATGACCCACAGAGCTCCCAAGAGAGTTACCTGAATGTTGTATCTTATAATCCAGACAATTTACTTTTACATTTTGGTTGTTTGTCCATTGATTGTTTTGTGTTCTGTAATGCTAGTCACTGTGGTGCAATAGGGTCAGGTTGTACTCTTGACACATAGAACTTAATCCTTAAGCATTCTCCTTAAAATCAGTGTAAGACTTAAGGGAAGTAGAAGTAGGCACTGGAGATCCAAATAATTGCCTCTAACCAAAGTGCTTAAAACTTCTCAAGCCTTATCTAGGGGAAAGATATGGAAGCTCTGTTGCCTCCGTGTCTTCTTCAGTGTTGGAAACTGGTTCAGAGTTTTTAGAGTGCTCTCCTCATGGTCCCCTGTGCACCATGGTCACATGTGTTACATCCCTTTTTATCAGTACTGTTCTCAAACTGCATGGCATTCTAGCCTTTTGGGTTAGAAGCAGTGTTACTGTGAACAGCACATGAAAACGGTGGAGACAGGAAAGACATTTTTAATTTTGCCACTTATTCTCTGCTTACTATCCTGGTACTAATTTGCTGAAATATCATATCCAAATGCATGCAAATTTTTCCCCATTCTCCACAGTTCCGAATGATGATTCAGACATTGCAGTGTTGCTGTCTCTTCTCAGAGAACGTCTTTGGTTTTCATACGTTTTCTTTTGTCTCAGGGGTAATATTCTGCAGGCTGGCAATAGCAGAAGGACCTGCCAATTGGAAAGAATGACAAGAAAAGGGAGAAAAGACACATTCATTTAAAAGAAATGCTAGATGAGGGAACAAAAGGATAGGGAGTGTCATACATTTCACAAGGCTATCTGGTTGTGTTCAGCAGAAATGACTGAACACACAAGGAAGAATACACTGTACTGTGTCTTCAGGAGTGTTACAGTGTGTGCCGGAGAGATGCTCTCACAGCAAATTCTATCTGATCTCTCTGAAGCCTTCCCAGAGACCAGCACATGCTTATCTGCTCTGCTCTGCTCTGCCTGAGAGCATGCAGGCTGTGCTCTTGCTCTGAATAAATGCAAACATAAACAGAAGCATGCAAATAACAAGATGGTGAAAATGCATATCCAACACTGCAGAAATATAGTCCTAAGGATTATTACAGCACTTTTCTCAAAGCAGGGACTTGGTCCGAATTTAAGAAATGCCTGTTGAAGTAGAACTACACAGATCTATATAATTATAATGACATGATAAATCTGTGTGTAGATTTGAACCCATAAAAATATATTGTAAGGTATGTGTTTGATTGGCCTCTCTCCAACTAATATCACATTCGTAGCATTCACTGAATATTCTTCTCTGAATGTCTCTCTCATTTTTTTATTATAAGGTTCCTTTTCCATAAACTTTGCTATCAAAAAGTTAAGTGCCCAGTTTAAGCAAGTCATCACTCTCCTAATGTCCTTTTTAAGTTGGTAAAGATATCACTCCCTGTAGATGCCTTAAATCTACCTGTTTCGCACAAGGGCCTTGAATGTCTAGGCTACAGTAGGCACCAGATTTTCAGACTGTAAAACTGGAAAAGAATGCTACTCTCATTTTGCTCAGATGTATATATTTCTCTTATTGTGTAACACAGCACTGTCTCTAATCTGTTGGGTTTTTTTCTTTGTGTTTTAGTCCCTTCTGGGTCAGCTGGTCTATCTGCAAACATGGGATTTGGGGTGATATTGCTGAACGGCTAACCAAAATAAATGTGTTCCAAAGGAAAGAGAACTTTCCAGGAAAAGGAAAGGTTCACATGCATCACTGTATTGCAGTTACTTTCTGTTTTTTCTTGGTCCACCTGCCTATTCACAGAATGGCAGAAGCAGGGATTGGCTGGGGTAGGAAGGCACCTCTGGAGGTCGTCTAGTTGCCAACCCGCCTACCTCAAAGCAGGGTTAAAAAGTGCCGGTTGTTCAGTCGCTTGTCCTGCTGGGTTTCGAGTATCTTCAGCCTTTATGAAGAAAAGAAATACTTTCTTCAAGGATATATACAGTCCTGGAAAACCATCTGAGTTGGCAACCACCAAATCGTTCCCACCAACGCTTTTGACACCTTGAAATATCTGTTGTCTTCTATTCTAACTTTACGTTGGGCAGATCCTTCATCTAACATTGTATTCAGTGAGAGGGGCACACTTAAAAATGTTGTTAATTAATATATCAGGCTGCCCTGGTTTTGGCTAAGATAGAGTTAATTTTCTTCATAGTAGCTAGTATGGGACTGTGTTTTGGATTTGGGCTAAAAACAGTGTTGATAATACAGGGATCTTTTCATTACTGCTGAGCAGAGCTTACAGAGTGTCAAGGCCTTTTCTGCTTCTCACCCCACCCCACCAGCGAGGAGGCTGGGGGTGCACAAGGAGCTGGGAGGGGGCACAGCCGGGACAGCTCAGCCCAACTGACCCAAGGGATGTCCCACACCATACAACGTCATGCTCAGCATATAAAGCTGGGAGAAGAAGAAGGGAAGGGGGGTGTTTGGAGTGATGGCGTTTGTCTTCCCAAGTAACTGTTACGCGTGATGGAGCCCTGCTTTCCTGGAGATGGCTGAACAGCTCCCTACTGATGGGAAGTAGTGAATGAATTCCTTGTTTTGCTTTGCTCGCGTGCACAGCTTTTACCTTACCTATTAAACTGTCTTTATCTCAACCCACAAGTTTTCTCATTTTCTGGGAGCTTATTAATCAGTGGGGCCTCTTCAGCATGCTTCACCTCCTCCTCAGGTGATATTCCGAAATATTAGCCTTCTGGCCAGTCCGTGAACACTTATAAGATTCCTGGGTGACTGGTGTTTCGTATTCGAGCTCGTTGTGTAATCATGTGTTAAACCACAACACAGGCAGTGAGCAGATCTTTGCCTATCAGCTGCAGATAACTGTTGTGTTGTGTTTTAATTTTGGATTTCATTTAGAGCTCATGTCATGAAAGATATTACAGCGTCCAAACCAAAACAAAATCTTATTTAACAGCATTTATGATAACTTTCCAAAGCTGTATGAAAAATTAAGAAATACATCTTATTTATCCATGCACTAGGGGAAGTAATTGTTAACTGCATATTGTATACAATATCAGTTATAACTTAGGAAAGAATGATTTGTGTGTGTGTGTATGAACATTCTCACACAGTGAAATTTGATTTACATAATAACCATACCATGAAACATAACTTATATCTATTTATTTTTTAAAATTGTGTATTCTACTTCAAAGTAAGGTTACTAATAAAGTGAGGCTACTAATATTTCACCACTATAATAAAAACTAACAAATATAGGGACATGTCTTCCTTATTCTAATTAGACTAATTAGACTAATTAGAAACCTCCTTACTGGTATCAGGCCCATGACGTCCCAAGAAATTAATAATGGGTGCCATATGGAATTTTTCTTTTGTTTAAACAAATAATTGGATCCAAATATACATTGGTGTAATTTGTTATGAAATATTGACAGCAATTTAGAAGGACTTTGTAAACTTGCTGAAATCAGAAGTTGAGTTTTACTTTAGTGGAAGGCACACCAAAGTATCACATACTGTGGAGGGGAATGGAGTGGTGTGGCAGGAGGGTCAGGCTTTTGAATCCAGGCCAGAGCTGAAGAAGCAATCATAAGGGAGAAATTGGTTTGCATGTCTGCCTTCTGGAAGCCTCTCTTTCAGCAGTCCAGCTGATTTGAATGTGCTGGCTCATAACATCATAATGTACTTCAAACAATCCCTGTCAAACTGTAAGATTTCATAAGTATACCTAGATACATCGAAGGAGCAGTATGCTCCAAACATGACCCATAAAATATACCTAAGCATTTATACTGGTGCTATTTAATCAGTAGTGCAATATGACTTGAAATGCAGCTTGCCATTTCCACACTAAGATCTCTATTTGTTCCTTTCAAAATCTCTTCTGTTACTTCAAGGTTTATCTTGGCCATCCAAAAATCCAAAGAAATAGTTGTCTACTTGATGAGACTTCCTGTGTTGCCAAGAGAGAGAAACACATAGTAAAAAAACCCCCCTTGTTTAATTTAGGCAGTAAGAATAGGGTGAATTTGCCTGAAGAGACCTCTTGCATCTTAAAGAAGGAGCCTGACACCAGACATCTAACTTTTAGGTGTTAAAAGAGAGCTGATATGAATCACAACTCTAAAATATAAAATAGATTAGCAGATGAAATATTATGCTTCTTTCCTATTGCTCATGATCACACAATTTGATCAATACAGAAAAGATGCACATTTGTTTTCAAGCTATGTCTTTGAGCAGAACCAGTAATCCATAAATTACATGTAATAATAACAACTGAATTTAAAAATGACAGCTATGGTTGTGTTCCTCCCAAACTTGCTGTGCAGGTGAACACTCTAATCTATATGGGCATCACAGCACAGGACCAGCAAGGATTTCAGGAGAGTCTCAGTGGGTTCCTCCGCTCCATGGCAAGCGTTACTAGGTCTTGATCACTCTTGTCAGGTGTTTGTCTGAACAGTTCCCAAGGACCTCCAGTGCCAGAGCCTCAACAGCTCCCCCAGGCTGATCTACTCCAGCGCTACACTACACTTGCCATCAGAAAAACTTTGCTAGTATCTACTCTAAATCTTCATGCTAATTCAAACCAATTACTTCTTGCACTATCCACCACTGGCACAGCCAATTATTTTATTTTGCCTTTCAGCAGCCTTTTGTGTATTTGAACAATGTTGTGTGCTCCTTCAGTATGCTTTAATTTAAATGATGCTTCAACCTTTCTTTATAGATTATGATTTCCTGACTTCTCCGTTACTCTCCTAAGGGTTCTCCTCAGCTTGTCCACATATTGCTTGAAGGACAATGCCTGAAACTAGAGAAAGCTGAGTCCTTCTTAGTGATAATCAGAGAGAAGGGATTACTTCAAGTGTATTGCACACTACATTTATATGTTCCTGTAGAATGCCAACTCCTGTTCTAAGCCTGTATGTGAAGACCGAAAATTTGAAGACTTTAACGCTGATGAAGATAAAGCCATGCAAATGGTCTAATTTTTCTGGGACCCTTCATTTTTGTAGAATCAGGGCCTATCTAGCAGCTAATGCAGATATTATTAGCTAGAGCAACCATGGAATTGCTATTTCAGAAACGAGTTTAGGGTTTAGACACAGTTGAATATCTGTTCTCTGGTTGTAATTACTTCAAAATGAAGCCCAGTATACGGTTTTTTTCCCCCCATAGAGCAGACAAGTCCTAAGTGTTAGTAATGCAAGCATTTCTGGACTGTTCTGCTTGGTATCTTGAACTGTGACCTGGGCTCACTTCCAAAGTGGAAGTGTGCTGCTACCATGACTACTGCTGACTTTAGCTGCCAGGCAAGCATAGCTTTAGTATCTCAGTTATAGTGACAGTAAAAAATTTCAAAGTCCAAATGTAATTAAATGTTTACATATAAAGTATGTAAGAGGTTAATATGAAATAACTATCAAGACAGAAGCCCTGCAGCTGGACCTTGCAGCTGTCACTCTTTTGTTGACAGTACTTTTGACCTTTGAAGGATAAAGGAAGAATCTGTTGCAGATCCCCCTCTTTACCAGCCCCTGCCATACCTTCAGACACTTCCCAGACCAGATCCATCTTCCCCCACAGACACCTAGGTTGGAGCTGCTGTGGCTCTAGCACTCTATGGCCACTGGAGTTTGAAGATGGTGCTGTTACAGTTGCTGCTTCTTTCTGGACTTAAGAGAGTAGCCATAATGGCATGTGGTGTAGTTGACTAATAGTGCTGGCCAAGAGTTCCTCCCTTTTTTGTCTGTGCTTCCCAACAGAAAATAAAGTTGACAAGCCCATATTTGGAGAGCTTTTTAAAAGCATGTTTACATGTTTTGGTTACCAACACCCCCACATACTATAAATAAATACATACATACATACTAGCATACATAAATAGAACTAATCCCATTCACCTCTGCATATCCACATGCTGTTTTGTTATCAGTGAATTACTGGCTTTGAAAAAACTAAGCCCAAGTCTCTATTTTTAACTGTGCGGACATATACAGATTAACGTATGATGTTATGTTTTATATTTGGACTTATAAATGGTGAGAAAAATGTTCAAATGATTACAGAAGTCTATTTTGCGTAGGTAATGAGCTAGATCTAGAAAAATCTGGAGATCTGGAAAAACATGTAGATAACAGAACTTTAGAACTGTTAACTGCATAAGCTAGAGAATAAAATCAATGAATAAGTTTCACTGCTGTTTGCCAAAATTAATATTTTGTTGTGAGTTCTTTGTCTGGTGACTAGCTTCTAAGTGACTTCAATATAATTCAGAAATTACAGTCGGCCCTTCAGTATGATTATTAATTGATCTTCATGATCTGTGACTGTACACATGATTGTCAGGTTTCTTCCCTTTTAAGCTAATACTCTGCCTAGATTAATTCACTAGCATTCAGCCTACTTTAAGACCACAATACCTAAAGTTAAAGTTTGCTTTCCATAGTGCCAGGAGGATACTGGGATTGTATTTAATTGAAATCAACTCATCTGCAGTAATTATAATTTAGTGGGTCCTTTCCTCCTGAACTTATTTTCCTAAAGAAGATGAGGAGTTCTAAAACTAGATATTTTGATAAATTATTTAAAATATCCTTGGATTGAATTTATGTTTGGAGCTCACTGCAACACATTCATGTTCTAAGGAAACTTTTGTATAACGTTGCTCTGACAATGTACATTTAGCAGAGTTCCAGCTGGCATCTAGAGGCTTTTGAACCCTCAGCAAGATTCAACCTCAGTGGTGTAACATTAGAGTAGTGGAAGAGCAATGCAACCTTTTCCAAATCATTAACACAGTTCAGAAGGTTTCAGCTGAGAGGTCATGTCAGCACTAGAAAGTCTAAAGTTGCTGTAATGCTCATTTTCTCCTGGCTCTGTCTGCTGATGACAAAATTGTTTTTTTAAGCTTAAAAAACAAAAAATAAAAATCTAAGTAACCCATGGGGGTAAGCATAGCCATTTAAGGCATATATTTCACACTTAATGTAGGGATCGGTACTCTGCTGTGCAGGTGCGGTAAGTCTGCATTCCAGGGGCTTCAGACTCATTGCATGGACAATATAGAATCAATCTGTCTGTGGGTGTATATTATTGCTCACAGCAGTAGATAAGACAGAAGGAAGATTTCGTCAGATCTGCTGTTTCTGAACTTACAACTGATGGGAGTCAGCAGTTATTTTTAATAATGAATCCTTTTATCATATGTCATTAATATGGTAAATAAAATGTCAATCTGCAGACAGATCTGAGTATAATTTTTCTTCACAGGATATATATGAAAGGGAGAATTCAAGTCTTACATTCCAGAGATGCTATTCTTGACCATATCAAAAAAGATGTTAAAATGCATAATACAAAAATCTTTCCTTTTTTTTCATTGCAAATACAACCAAAAGACCAAGCAACTGCCTCCAGGTTACAAACAGCAAATGTAAAAAAATGAGCAAGGAAAGGAAAGCTTTCTACAGTAATGAAAGGCAAAGATTTTCTTTTACACACAGACAGATTCAGAAACCAGTCTAATTGCTGTCCTTCCTCCTGTTGGTACTCATTGTAAAGACCCTGGAGCGGTCAATATGTACTCTTACGCAGAAATATAAAGCTGGGGATCTCCTATGAGGTTTAGAAGGGCTTAGAAAATGCTCTGGTGCTGGAGGGTGGAGGTTGGGAGGTCACTGGGAGTGGCAGGCCAGTGGGGAGGTTGTGCTACCTGGCTGGGATGGGTACCTCTGCCAAAGGTACAGTCCCTTTGGGGTGGCCTAGATCTGGTTGTGTTTGTTGTTTTCTGCATGACTGACCTCACTTTCCCTTCTTCTTCTCTGCAGACAGGCCAGGCCTGTAGTGTGCCTTCTGGTGACATCTGGTGACTTCTTGCTTTTCAAGTTTATGCACTGAGGCAAGGACAAGAATGTAAAGCTTCTTACTCTCAGGTCTTGTGCTCTAACCTGGTGTTTCAGGCTGAATGACATGAAATGTGACTTACTACTCCTCCAGATAAATACATGGTGTTTCAAAGAGTAATGACCTGGGGTTTTTGTTTTGTTTTGTTTTGTTTTAAAGTTTCTAAGGGATCTTAAATTAATTTTCCTTCAGAATTACCTGGGACATTTAAAATAATAACCAAACTGTATTAATTGCAAATGAAACAGATTAAATAATTGATGTTTCAGAATATAAACATGTAAAATAATGCATTCCTGTTCAAGATATCCTTCTAGTTTTACCTTTCTCCTGAAGGAAGATACTGACAGAAAAATAAAAGATCTCATTTCCTATGTGAGCTGAAATATTGGTATCTTTTTTTCCTAAAGTGTTCTTTTAGCTTTTAGGGATATGGTAGCCATGGCAAGTAATCTTCTTTTTTATCCTTCAATAGCCTCTGACTAACACATGTGTCCTGGAGCAGTATCTCGGTTTTGCCATCACAGTTGGTGCTGGCAGACCGTCAGTTAACAGCACTAATGTATTAACATTTACCATAGATTAACATAAACATAGATTATTAACAATTTTACTACTTGATAGGGCTTGAAGAGAAAGGGAGCCTTTTCTGTCGACTGCTTCTACCACTCATTTCCCCTGAAATCCAAACACTGTGTGATAAAATATCCGTCTAAGATTTCTTGTGGCACTGGAGACCCAAGGTACAGCGTAACAACCTGTCCTTATTTTTTTTCCTACCTGCCATCAGAACAATACTTTTTGTTTTCTGCTGTAGGGCTGAACTCTAACATAAGGCTCAAAACAGCGTATTTAGGTATAATTGCAAAATTGAAAATGTGACATGTGGTTGCATGTCCTCTGTCTGATGAATTTGTCCATTTCATCTCATATTCACACAAGCCCCTCCCTGCAGAGATTTAAATTTGCACATTCCAGGATGACTAAACTACCACGTTATCCTGTATTGTGTGTGCAACACCTTTCTCTGATTCTCTTCCACCTTGTAGAGGCCAAATGTTCTCTAAGACAATAAAACAAGAGTAAATACAATTTGGTTAGGATCCATTTCTGAGAAAAGAGAAACCTTGATTCAAACTTGTGCTCTGAATCAAAACATGGATTTGAGCCAAGATTTGTCACCTTCCAGGAAAGTGCTTTAATACTGAGTCATTTTCCTTCTCACTGGCTTAATGAATATTTAAGTAGTCCATGCAAAATGGAACAGGATCTGTGGGAGAGACTGTGAACAAACCTCTCCAGAATACTTTACAATGTTGTAGCTAGGTCTTTTTTGAGGAGACATGGCTTCAGATCCTTGTAAGCAAAAGAAAAAGTTGCATCTGCCTCCTATAATTTGGGTTTTGTTTCCTTAGCTTTCTGGTTTTTTTTCATTTTTTTCCTCCCTAAGTGCTACCAAATAAAACATTTGGAATATAGGGAAACAAGTAACTGTATATTTTAAGGTTAATTATTTGGACATTTAGAAACATCAAATGTGAAATTCAACCCAAATTTGCAATTAGTTTAGCTATTCTGAAAATGTTAGGTTATTTGGGTGGGTTGGTTTTTTTTTTTCATATAAATAATCTGCTTTGAAAAAAAAGATGCTGTCTAAACAAAATTGCTGCTTGGGTCTCACAGAAAAATGCAATGTGGGTTCTCTTGCCACTTCTACAGAAGAGAAGTTTTATCTTCATCCACCTCAAGGACAAGAACAAAGCAGTGGGATGGCTGATGTGGCTTCCTTAAAGGGACATGGCAGTTCATGAAGTATTAGGTTATAGAGAGTAAGAAAATTTTTGTAACACCTGGACATGGCAGTTGAGCTCATTTTTGCTAAAGGGTCAGCAAGGATGAAGCAGTTTGAGCTTCCTGGGCAGCTTTAGCTACCATAAGGCTTCACTGAGGCCAAACAAGCGGTCTCATCCTCTTCTAGTCTTGGCATGGTGTTCCTACCCTGTCTCTGATATTAGTCATCCCACAAAAGTAGTTTCAATATGACTGACTCGCTAGTCTGAGAGAAGAACAGGTATCTTTTTTTCTTTTTTTTTTTTTTCTGGGCTAGTTCCATGTTGGTTTCCCAGTCTCATCCACTCCATGGCTGCATAATTCCTAGAGCCTTTTGGCAGATTTGCTGTCTTAGACTGGCTTCAGCCAGACTTAAAACTAGGAGGGGAGAGGTAAAAGAAAAAGTCCTTTTTGGGAAATGAATGGATGCCAAGAATGGTCAGTTGATGCTAGTGAATTGCTGAGTGAGGCAGGGGCACAGTTACCTGTTTTGTCCATGCATCCATCTGTGAAGGTCTCCATAGAAGGCAGCACATTCCCTCGTTTGTTTCGTAACTATATGACTTGTTGTGTTTGTTTAGACCTCAAGTCAGACTAAAAGTAGACATTATTATCCTTTCTTAGCTACAAGTTGGGATATTTGTTTAAGTGCTGAAGTTCTGTCTGAGTATCTTTTATTAAAAAAAATATGGAAATATATTCTCCAAACCCCTGGGATAAGCTAACAAATAGCAAGTTTGCTCTTCACATCCCTATTCACCATAGTGGAGTCATTCAGACTTTCTCTTCATAACGGATAGGTCCTGCAGGGACACCTATAAAAGAGTCCAACTTACTTTATAACCTTGCATAATTAATGTGATTCACTACAATGCTTCTATTAAGATTCATAGTTTTTGCAGCTGATGTATCTTCAGAAATATAAATGTAATGTTTTGGTGTCTCTGTCCACACATTTTTTGAGCTTAATCAATTATGAACAATGTTAGATGTATAATATTGCTATTTCTTAAATTATTCAGCATATTGTTTTTCACATTCATCCAGTACTTCTTGTACTCGAACTTTAACATATACCTAAACAATAGCAACTGTTGCTATGGTGGTGTTCTTGCTTATAGAAGGACATTGTCAACCATAAACTATATATTTAACCTTCTCAGCTACTAAGGAGAAAGCACTTCCTACCTTTTTTGGTATGTGCAAATGTAGTGTGTCTCTTGATAGATGTTGTTAATTTGATTTTTAGGGCTAGAGTAGTTCCAGAACTGATTAATATATTTGCATAAAAATTCAGTCTTGTGCCTGTCATGGATGGGCTGTGTTGTTATTAAAATAATGAGTTCTGGAGGAATCACTCAGTGTTAAAGAATCTCTCCCTATACACCTTCTGCCATATTTATTTGTTATTTGTATTCTGGTGGCAGGCACAACAAGCTGGATGCTGGCTACACATTCGGGATGAGTCTGTCTGTAAAGGAACAGAGCTTTCAGTCAGACTCCTACCTCCCCGGCCCAGAGAATGTCCAGTATTTGGACAGCCATTTTGGAGTCAATGTGTCAGTTTAAAATATCAAGCTAACAAAACGCTTTTTGAAACAGAAGGTGATGAACATATTCCGCAAATGTTAACTTTAAGAAAAAATATTCCCAGTTTTTACTAGCTCTTCTCGTGCTTTTCTTGAAGACTTCGTTTTGCAGAAAAGACAAGTGTGACAATGAAATTTTTGGCTTAGATAAGTTTTTGTTTTCTTAATATGTTAAGCATCCTTTTTCAATGCATTCAATAATAAAATAGATCATAATCTAAAACATCAAAATAACTACCATATTTTTGGACTTCATACACCAGATTATAAGGGCAATGGGAAAAAACCTGAACAGAAGGGTTTTACTAGTTACTAAAGCTTGGGGCCAGATTGAACTGTTAGTCATATGAGCATAAATCTGGAGTCATGCTCTCAAGAACAAACAGCTTACTCCAGATTTATGCTTGGCTACCTGAAATCAGCATCTGGCCAAGGATTTTTTTCTGTAAGTACATTTTTGTAATTAGCACTGTTAGTAAAAAGAAATACCAAAAAAAGAAAATGTCAAGCTGGCCAGGCTTTGATAAATACCTTGAATGACTGTAAATCTTTTTATTAGGCATTCTTTATTTTTAATTAAAGGGGACAGAGACCTATAGCAGAATACAGTCTGCATTTGATTTTCTTTCAGGCTATATCATAAATATTGAAACAATGATTTAAAATGATGCCTACTGTCGAACTAGAACCTTCCACCCTCTGTTCCCCATCAAGATATTTTGCTATACACAAAAGGTGGAGCAGCAATTGTACAAAGATTAACAAACAGAGAGGCTAGAGATGCATCTTTTCTATAGCAAGCCATTTTGTATGAATAGTTTTTACTGGACTAATCTAGTAATATATCTGCAGCATCATGCCTGAAAAGACTTCTTCAATCCATAAAAATTTTCTTAACACATAAAAAGAATTCCTTTAATACATAAAAAATACTCTAATTTCCTTGCTATATTTCCGGATCCTCTCTATGTGATCATTTATATTGCACCATTATAACAAACATCCCTGCTTCTGGGTTCCCATACCAACTGACTCATAGTTGCATCTGCACTTCTAGCTAGTCAGAACTTTTGTTTCCTCAAGCTGACAAATGTTTCCATGGTCTCTTTATTCTGTCTTTCATTGCACAGGTGAGGCCGCACGTCGAGTACTGTGTTCAGTTTTGGGCCCCTCACTACAAGAAGGACATTGAGGTGTTAGAGCGTGTCCAGAGAAGGGCAATGATGCTGGTGAAGGGTCTAGAGAACAAGTCTTATGAGGAGTGGCTGAGGGAACTGGGGTTGTTTAGCCTGGAGAAGAGGAGGCTGAGGGGAGACCTTATCGCTCTCTCTCTACAACTACCTGAAAGGAGGTTGTAGCAAGGTGGGGGTCCGTCTATTCTCCCTAGTAACAAGTGATAAGAAGAGAGGAAATGGCCTCAAGCTGCACCAGGGGAAGTTTAGGTTGGATATTAGGAAAAATTTATTCACCGAAAGGGTTGTCAGGCATTGGAACAGGCTGCCCAGGGATGTGGTTGAGTCTCCAGCCCTGGAGGTATTTAAAAGAAGGGTAGATGTGGTGCTTGAGGATATGGTTTAGTGGTGGACTTGGCAGTGCTAGGTTAACATTGGACTCGATGATCTTAAGGGTCTTTTCCAACCTTAATGATTCTATGATTCTATGACATTAGAATTTGTGTTCAATTAATTTCTGTTTTAGGAATTAACCACAGTCTTGCTGTGACATTCTTCCTAATGCAAACATTCTGTTTTCTAAAAGTCTGAGCTCTGTCAAAGGAATTGTATTTCTTCTTTTAGGCTATACCTCATTTCTTTTTGACTATTGCAACTTGATTTTCATAACCACATGCCTTTCTTACTGTTTTGCAGTCTGAATAGCAAACAAGGACTTTCTAGTCAGTCATGTTATTTTTTGTTTCCCTTTCTTAATACACAAAGAGGGGAAAAAAAATCCTTTTCTTACACAGACTTCCTCATCTAGGAAGATAAATTTTTAAAAATGCTTATTACTTGGGAAATATTTCCACACTATAGAAATTATCTTGTGGAAACTGATAATTCATAACAAATTCATAACACAATATTTGTTTGCAAAAATTCCTAGTATAAGCCGTATACTTTTGTCATCTCTAAAAAGGTTCATGGTCCTTGAAGATCTGATTCAGATGACTGATCATAAAGTGGATCTTTAAGAGGTGTTTGTGAATGACTGGTTTAATAACCTTGGGAATCTTCTCAGGGAAATCACTGTACCTCCTTGAGGATTGCCAAAGAAGTTGTGGAAGGATATAGGTAGGAAAGTGCCTCATTTTGAATGTCCTTCAGAATAAAATTTAAATAAAGACTAAAATGTGCATTAATATCTAAAACAAAAGAGGAAATAAGAAGAATTATTAAGAAAGGGTTCTGATGTTTGGCTTTGGAAAGGGCCTTGGAGACTGCAGTCAGAGTAGTTTCAGTAGAGTAGAAATATTGGAAACCAAGCTGGAAGGTAACCAGCTGCAGAAGAGGAAGCTGGTGCGTTTGTTGTAGGCAGTACATCACATGATTTTAGAGACTGGGGGAAGAGCTGGAATGGAACCAGTGTTTGAGAAAGAAGAAAGGAGTACGGAAACTAGGGAATTTCCTGAAAGAAATTTCTGAATTTTCTGAAAGACAAAAAGGAAATATTGGACAGTAAAAGGCTGAGAAGAAAGGTTTTGGAGGGGAGTAATGCAGAAGCAATAGAAGGAAAGAGGCTGAACCAATGACTAGGGCAGAAGAGAGGGTTAAATATATAGTGTGGAGCTGAAAACTACTCAAAACTGCACAGCCCTGCCAGAGTATGTCTGAAACATATGGTGTTCCCAACTCCTCAAGTTTAAGGAGCAGCTCCTTAGGTTTGCCAGTTTACACTAAGAGGATCAGCTCTCAGGTTTATTGTTATCATAAATGACAGAGGTTTTTCAGAGTCAGTGTTTCTGTTAAAGATACAATCACAGAGGAATTAATTAGCTCTGACAGAAGTCAGTTTGACAGTGGTACTCAAGAGAATATGATAGTCAAAAGGGAAACAATGACAACAGACACAGCAAGTTTATTCCTTTTGCAAAGCTTTGGAAAAACATCTTCACTGGCACATACAATGAGTCAGGAACTCTTCAACATCTTGGATGTAAAAGCTAAGCATATAATATGTCATTGCCATGCTGAGCAAAACCTGAGTTTTTAATGACTCTTCACAATAAGATGGATTAATGATTGGCAGAGAAACAAGGAACACAGAAAAATAATTCAGAGAGTTAAAGGATCAAATTGATTTAGCTCTGGTGAGGCAAACAAATAATTTAAAATTTGAAGGGGAAAAGGAGGACAAGAAATAAGGACAAACTCAAGCATTAACTTGGAGCAAAACTAGCAAAATATGTTCTTTTTTCCTTTGTTCTTTTCTCTTTTCAACTTGTTATTCGATTGAAGGAGGCTTCAAAGTGTATTTAGTTTACTTTGGTTTTCTAAGCCCAATCAAGGATGCCATACAAGTGAAAGCTTTTTCATGTGCAGTTGTTTTATACCTACAAATGATTGTTTCTGTACATGTGATGACTGAATTACAGTGTATGTGCAGGGCACCTGAAAGTGCAATCAAAATTTTTTATATATGTAATAATTGCACTTTAAAAAGTCAGCCCCAAGTAGTCTCAGGAAGGAATAACCGTTGATCATAGCACAAAATGTATTCCTTTCAAATTTACTTTTTGGCAAGGGAGTTGTAAATAACATTGACGTTAAAAAGCCATATGATTACCTTGATTACATCTGTTTTCAGATGGTTTGGAATTCATGTAGGGAAGAGACCTGTAGTAGATCTTCAAGTATGAGACAATGTGTAGCCCACTGTAGGTGTATGTTCCTTTCACCAGCAATGGATCATGCACAATTCATGCCCTCAAGCTTCTCTCATTGAACAACACAGCAGAGTTTTGCCCTGTCATTCTTTAGTTCCATCTTAATACCTGTCATGGGAAAATGACACTGGAGGGCCATTGATATTTCTTTTATTTCTATTGAGAGATCTGCTTTCCTATCACTATTTCTTTACACCATTAGTTTGAAACTTACAAAAATTGCACAGGTCTGCTTTCATGTCTGTGTTATCAAGAGATTTCTAGGCAAGCCAAATACCTTCTAATTTTAAACTCTCAGTACTTTGCAGTGGACTTATTCTGTTAACTGATCGTCTCAGCTGCAGTGTGGCGGGGAGGGCTGCACCTAGTACATTATGGGTGTCCTGTTGTCCTTAGGGTCTCAGTCTTGAAACAAGCATCTTAGCTTTTTTTTGTGTAAATGATGAGCTGCCTCTGACTGTTCATGGGTCATCAGTGCAATCCTGGTGAGTCGGATCCCTGCCACAGGGTGTGCTGTGCCAACACAGGTAACAAAAGTCTCCCAGAGGAACAAGCCAGCAACCAAGTAGATAACTAATAACCCAAGTAACAGGGAGTCATATTCAGGGAAAAGACATTCAAAACATGGAACAAAATGACTCCAGGTAAAGGCTGGAGTAATCTCTTACACAGAACAATCACAACACTCTCAGCGAGGAGTCCTCTAAGCCTCTCAGGGCTGGCAGCAAGGGGCAGATATGCAGGTTGTGCTGAGAGGGTGACCTGGTTCTCACTAGGATGCCAGAACTAATAATATATATATAAAGGAGATAGGAACATTGGTCTCATCTGTAGATTTAACAGTGATTATGAAACCTGGCTTTGTTTCTGATAGGTATTTCTGTTGCCAGGAATGTTAATTCTTCTTGTACATTCTTCCTTAGCTGCTTTCAGTAGCAAACTACCTTTTTTCAGCTTAGAAAAGAATGAAGTTCTTCCTAAAAGTGTGATGACTTGTGCTTTATATTATGGTGGATTTTTGGAAGATTTCTCTCTAACGAAATGCAGAACTATCTGAATGTGAATCTGATTTTTTCCAAGTTTGGGAGCATTTGTATCTCAGTTCTGCATAACTACTTAACAAAACACTGTATGACAGAAAGTTACTAAAATCAGACTGTTGGGGGTTTTTTTCTAAAACTATCACAGATCAAATTACAAGTTATGAGTGGGAAGGAGGAAAGAGGGAAAAAAAAAACAGTTATGATATTAGACCTCTGAAGAAAGTGGAGTGTTTCTGACAGACAAAGCGGAGGAAGTTTAGAGACAAGTTAATGTAAAAAAAAAAAAAAAGATTATTATTGGAAATTAGTTTCTTTCTCAGGATGTGCTTTAGTTGATCAAAGAAATGGTTTGCAGATAGAGGATGTTAAAAAGATTGGTAATACTGATCATAAAAAATTAATTTCTCAGGTATAAAGAGCATTTTTGATCCAAAAATCAAATTGGAAATTAAATTATAGAAAGCAGTAATATAGCAAGATAATTGCCAATATGTTCAGATGAGATAGCAGATAAGAGAAAATTATTCATTAAGAAAATGACAATAGTATATAGAAAAACACTTTTTAAAAAGTCACTATTTTTATTGTCTACAGGGAATAAAACAGCCTTTTAAGAAAATTATCAGATTTTCTGGCATAAGAATTAAATAATGGCTAGATAACAAAGAGCTTGCATAAAGACTTATTTTAAATCCTACTGCATAGAGAAAAAGCCTAAATATATTACTGTCATCCGCAAAGCTAAAATATATTATCTGTCTCTAATTTCTGTCAAGATGCCATACATTACCAGTGTTTAGTGTTTTTGTAATATTTTTTCCTTACAGTACCTGGAAGCAATTACACAAGAGAAGACAGGAAATCTTATGGACAGAGTTCAGGGTGGGTTTGAGCTCAGACCTGGTGAAGGCTACAGCAGCCTGAAGCCAAGTGTCTGGGTTGGATGGCTTCCCTGCATGGACCAACACATCTGAAGGCAGTGGAGATGTCTCACCTTGCTGCAGCCACAGCTTGTAGCTTTAGCCTGTGCAATAGGATTCATCTCCTTTCCCTTTGCTTTGTAGCACTTGTACCACCAGGATGGTTTTGGGGCTACAACTAGAGACTGGAGGTTATTGTTGAAAAAGGAGGGGCAAGGAAAGGTCCTGTTACTCCCTGCCACTGTAAATCTGCCTGTGACACCATAGCCAGGTGACATTAGGACACCTGAAGGTAAGCATCTACATGGGTGCTGTGTGACTAAGCTCCTTTTGCAGTCAGTGGAGATCCAGCCAACCTTCAGCAGAATATCTGCCTAGGGTTCATTGGCCGCAATGAGGCTTCACTGTACGGACTGCAGCACGCGATAGCCTGAACACAGGGTCTTCTAGGGTTGTTTTGGATGCTTTGCATAACCCTCCCTCAGTGTGTCAACTTGTGCAAGTAAGTCTTAAGGCAAGTAAGCAAGGTACACACTCCTTAAAAGTGTAAAGCAGATTTTTATTTCTGAAAGTGTGCAATAGATAATTGCAACTAATGCCTTCCTAGGGTAAGCATTACTATGCTTTACATTACCACTAAGCTATCAATGAGTCTTTGCTGACCAGCAATCATAAGTCAGGAAGGGAAGAGTGGGCTTCTGCTATTCCCTGAATGGGCTGATCCTTGTTGCTTCTGACTTGCCACCTTCTGACTCCCAGCTGTTTCACTAAAGCTTCTGTATGTTTTCCTGCTCACATTTTTTCTCTTGAGCTGTGGTCTATGCATATTCTCACAGTTCTTCCTTGTTGTACTAGGTAATCCCTGAGGTCCCTTCCAGCCTGTGATTCTGTGAATATCCTCAGAAGTCTGAGCTGATCTTATGCGGTGGTGCTGTGTCAAAACTAGACTTGAGTGGCAGGTAGACAGGCAGCTGAGGAGATAGGTAGGAGGAAGGAAACACCCAGGACATCCACAAAAAGGGAGCAGAGATGGCACTGGTCCTATGGGGAACTGCACCCTCTGGAGTGGAAGCTGAAGGCCAGGCAGGACATTGACCATGGCTTTAGATGTCAGGTTGGAGGCAAATGAATCAATTCCTACACAAGGTAGATGTAAACATCTAGTGCACCTATAGACATCTACATGTGGATTCTTCAATGTAAGTATCTTGCCCTAGCTGCTTAGCTTAGAACAGCCCCTCAGACGCTCAATAGCATAAAGTGGGTGAGATGTATTCAGGCCATAGTGACTAAGACTATGACTTTGCTGTGAAGAGCCTATAATCCAAAACTATTAGCTCAGTCCAAATGCACCTGTTGTTGCCTGTCACATTAGCCAGTGCTTTACTTAACCTACGTCAGGCTTTGCCTATTTCATTTATTCTGGACATGCCAGCCATTCATATGTTGAACTAGCATTTTGCACAGACTCTGTAGGATAATGTGGAGTCATGCCACTCTAGGAACTGTAAGATGATTTGCCTTCTCTTTCTGACTCTAGCAACTGCTGTCTTCCATAGCTCTGGCTTTGTGATTGCTACTAGTCAAAATATATTTGACTAGACGAAGCATGCAAGATAGACAAGGTGGATGTGGTAATTGTGCTTTCAATCCAAATATAGAAAGTGGGTTTTGAGCAGAAAATTAGATGAATACTGAATGTCCCTATGACTGTGAATAGAAGAATATTCACAGGGAACATGTTGCACTTATGCATTAAGGCTCAATGCATCTTTGTACTGAGTTGGGAGGAGACTCAGTACAAAATAATACATATTGAGCTTGACTATTTTTATGGACTGCATTGCATAAGGATTGAATTTTTTTTCCCAAATAAAACATAAATTTAAATGTAACTCTGTGTTTGCTAGCTCTAGTACCTGAGGTGAGCCTTTTCAATTGTTTTGTATGATTGCTTGGATACTTAATAAAACACTCTGGCATAGCTTCAGCTTCCCATTTGTTGCAATCGAATGGACAACAGTGAGTACTTAAAAAAACCTGCAGGGCTTCTTATGCTTAAAAATATGTAAAAAACAATTCAGAACCCTGCTATTAGTACTGATGACTGCTAAGAAGAAGTAAATTGAATTTACACTATCAGATAAGGTACAATATGAAAAAAATACAAAACTAACTGGAACTGAAGCATTTACGAAATGCTCAGGAAGATTTGATGGTGTAGGCATTAGCTGCCTGGAAAGCTCTTCTTGGTTTTGTTCCTCTCCAGTCTTTACTTTCATCTGCACAGGGAACAACAACAGTACAGGGGCTGTTTGTCTGTAAATGACACTTTGTTAGCACCATGTGTGTACATGCTTATACTGAGTCCAGTACAGAGAAGTACTGAAATTTAGAGTCCATTTGGGGATTCAGTACCAGTCTGCGTTGGTGCTTCATGAGTTTTCAGCAGCGCTTGCTTGGTATTATCTATTGTATTTTATTGGCAATGGTATAATAGGTCTGATTTTTGTTTGCAAGAAGTCCTATAGGCTGTGGCTGCTTGGCTTGCATATTTAGACATATTTTTTCTTTGTGTACCTTTGCTGTGTTCTAGTATGGTGAATCTCATGAAGAAATTGAGTAATTGAGAATGCAGTAATGCAAAATACACTTCCACTGTAATATAACTAATTTATAATTTTAGATCCTGGCTGGTATCCAGAAAATCACCACAGCTTGGCAATGGAGTGGAAAATTTGCATTCTCTGTGACTAAAAGTGAGAAAAGTTATTAAGGTTAATTCAAGATCATCTTGGTAACTCAGAAGACAAAATTGTACTTGTGCCAAAAAATACTGACTTTTTTTTTGTGGAAACCAATAGTGCTAGATTTTGTCAATACTTTTTTTTCTGAAAAAATTTGGTTAATGATCTATGAATACAGTAGAATTTGTTGTTAATTTTTATAAAAAGTTGATCCTCATGTAGTGTATAGAGCACTGCCTTAAATACTGCCAGAACAGAATCTACACGGGTTCCATTATGCAGTTAATACTTCATAAACCTCCTTGAATTTAAAACCTAGGTCTTCAGAAGGAAGGATATTGCTTTAAAATAACTTTCAGAAAATGCCACATGATTAGTAATACCCTACTGAATATTTATGAGCTATGGTCAGAAAGGACATCACTTTAACACGATGCCTGTAATACACAATAAATATAAAGTAAATTAAGTATTGGCCTTTAGGTCTGAATCTATATAAAAGGAATCATCTTCACTTTTACATTAGATCAATCCATGAATTTGTTCATTTGAATGAATGAAGTTATATTTATGTGTAAGTAGAGTAAGTGAGAGGAAAATTAGTACTTGGTATTAAAGAGTATCCTCAATGTTACAAATGCTCTGAATAGATAGCAGAAATTCCATTGTGATAGCTGGCAATAAGACAAGGTAGCAAAGAGAAGCTGGTTATCAGCACAGAAAATCTGAAAATACTAAGTAAATAGGTTCTCTTCTAGTATTCATATATCAGAGAGTGACAGCCATAGATGTATAACATTTAACCAAATATTTTCCTCCCACCAAAAATCCCTTCCAGTCCACCACTGACTTAAATGACAGCATAAAGCTATAAGTATTTGTTTCCTGGTAAAAAAGGTATATTTCACTTGCTAACATTAGAGATTTATGTGGAAAAGATACTATTATAATGTAGAGGAAAAGTTCTCAGTAGCTGCAGCCAGGTAAATGAAATAGAAAATTGAAGTGTTTGTAGTAAACACTGTTAGACAATTGACCTACTGTGGTGATCAAAAGTGTTCAGGTGGTACACCTGGAGGACTGTGTCCAGTTCTGGGATCCCCAGTACATGCACACATGAAATATAGATAAGATAAATGGAACAAAAGTTGGCTGGACTGCTGGGCTCAGTGTGTTGTAATCAGCAACATGAAGTCCAGATGGAGGCCAGTCACTATTGATGTACACAGGGTTTGAAACTTGCACCAGTACTGTTTAACATCTTCATTAATTACCTGGAAGATGGAATCCTCATCAAGTTTGCAGATGGTACAAAGCTGGGAGGAATAACAGAGTTCAGTGGGACCTCAACAGGCTGGAGAATTTGGCCAGAAGGAGCCTCATGAAGTTCACCAATGGGAAATGCAAAGTCCTGCAGCTGGGGAGGAACACCAATACATGCTGGGGGCCACACAGCTGGAAAGCAGCTTGATAGAAAGGCACCTGGGAGTTCTGGTGGACAAGCTGACCATGAACCAGCAATGTGCTGCAAAGAAGGCTTGGAAGGGGGAGGTTCTTATCATTGTGAATAAATACCTGTTGTGAGACAGCGAAGACGACAGAGCAAAACTCTTCTCTGTGAGGCCCAGTGACAGCACAAGAGACAGCTGGCCAACTTTCCTGATCTTTTGTGTGTGTGATCTGTTTGTCATGCTGTTGTGCAGGCTGGCAGCCCTGATGCCATTTGTGACTGATTCAGAGCAAACTGATTTATTTCTGTGGGAGAAAGAATAGCATATAAAGAATGCCACAGGTATTCTGACATTAGAAGTTAGTATTTCTTTAGGACAACTTGTTATAAAAAAATCACAACCTGTCACTGAGAGTTCTATATATTACGGAATGCAAAGCAATATTGTTTGCATTAAGAATATTGAGAACATTATGTATATTGTGTGTCAACCTTGTTTATTACTGTGTAATTTTCATAGGAATCAATTATATCTTTGTGATTTCTTTTTTCTTTTCAGAGGGCTTTATTGGAAAAGGTCAAATAACATAGAATGAGAGGTAAACTATCTGGACATCCCTCAACCATGTTTCTTGAAAAGTCTTGTTGAATTTTATGAACAGTTTTAGACTTACTGCTGCTATTGTTCACTTACATGCTTCTGAAAAATTCCTTTAGGAAACAGTTGAGCGACAAATAAGGAACAGAATCAATATAACAGTAATTTCCTAGAACTGACATACTTAGTGTTTTTTATTGTTGTTATTTTCTGGTGTGGGTATTTTAAACAGCGTTCTCTCTAAATGCGTAGCAACTGCTAAAGAAAATAAGTTATTATGAAAAAAATCAGCAGTCATTAGTCTAAGTTACCTTAAAAAATATTGTTATCAATGTGTAAAGGTCAATGCAGAAAACTTCCTACATTTTAGACACTGTTTGACTTGTGGCAATGTTTCTCTTTCCTTTCATAGCACCAATCATCTATTAGATAGTCAAATTTGGTATGAATTCATCAGGATGCAATGCATATGGCAAACTAAATAATCCAGATATAAACCTTAATCTAGGAATTTTCTAAACTTTGTTTTTAGACCAATTAGAATTCTGAATGTGTTTGAAGAAGCAGGGGGGACTGCTTGTTATCTTTTCAACCTCATTCTGCTGGTGGGCAGAACAGGCCCCTCAAATGCAGATTTACTGCCATTGCAGGACAATAGCCTAACTCATTGTACAGGCTATGTTTGCCATTTCCACTCTACTAGAAGAAAACACTTGCAAGCGATAAGTGAGATAAAATTCACTTTATAGTAGTTTGAGGGTTGGGTGTCTTTCTTTTCTTTTTTTTTCCAGGAAAAGGAAAGAATCAAAAGATATGACCGTAAGTGAGCACCTGGCTTCTGGAGTACCTGAGAAGTACATTGGGAAACAACTTGTTCCAAAGCACATTTCAAATCACCTAGGTAAATCATAGATCAGGGAGATGGGGTTTCTTGGAAATCCTTGATTTTGTATGACATGGACATACTTTGTTATTTAATAATTACACCATAGGAGCATCCAGAGGCCTTACCTGTGTGGTGTTAACTTACAAATTGCTTAAAGTAGAGATCTTCCTGGCCCAGTGTCTTACTTTCAAGAGCTTTTTCAAGAGAAAAAGCAAGAACTCACCATCAGTTAACGTTTCCTATTAAAAACCAGTAGGAAACAATTTTTATGCCTTAGATCATGGAGTTATAGGGTTTATGATTCCTCTAAACCATTCATTTTGAAGACAGCTACACATCTGTTATTGGTGTTACTCATACAACTTTCTAATATTTTTTTAGCCTTGCTAAATTTATGTTTTCAGTAATACCAGGTGACAATGGATTTCACAGCGTGATTGTACATTGTATGGAAAATTATTTTCATCTTGATTTTATGTTTCCTACCTACCTTTTGATTTTTCTGACTAACTGTTGTTTTTGCACTCTGAACAGGGCAAATAGACATTTCTGATAGGTCTGTGTAGAAATCATAGTTTTGCATATTTTATCATGCTCACTTCTGCTCTCATTAATGAAAAGAATTACAATTTTCATTTAAACATTGTCATGTGCCCCTTTTTCATTTGCGTTTTGTGTTCCTGGAAAACACTCTTTTCTACTCCATTAACTTTGAGTCTAGGTGATGGCAATCCAACTGAGGATGAGCCACTGCTTGATATTATTGTATTATAACAATTTTTATTCCATTCTTGAATAATCTTGTTAAATATTTCCTTTGGTTCTGATTACTGCTGCACACTGGGGGGAAATTGTAACTAACTAGTGTGCAATGATGTTTATGTCTACTTTCTAACCTGCAATCATTACTTCAAAGCCCTAAATGCGGTTAAAAGATTTCATTGTTTCACCTCTTAACATTTGCTTTCATTGGTATGGACATTCATTTGTCATTATGATTCACTTCACTTGTTCAGGTCTTTTAAAGCCTTTTCACATTGCTTTCTGATTCTAACTGAACTATTCTATCTCATTACAAACTCAGCTGCCTTGATATTACCCCTTGCTGTGCTTCTAGATCACGTACACGTACACTAAAGAATACCAAACTTGGTACATAAGGTAAAGGTACACCATTATGAAGTTTTGACGATGGAGTGAATATAATGCTGTTGAATTCTCTGTTTTCATTAGCAATTCCTACCTAGTCATTGAATGATGATTTTGTTTGTTTTTTACCTCAAGGCTGCTTAGCCTTTCTAGTAGCCTTCTGTCAAGGTCTTCTAGAACAGAAAATACTTTCAAGAACTTAGTGATGTTAAGGATCTGGCAACACACTTATGATTTTGTTTTGGGTGTCCCTCTCCATTTTTACTAATACTATTAATCAGTGTTAGAATCAGCACCATTGATCAGTATAGTCAGTATGTCAGGAGAGGAAAGGAAAAAACCTATCAATCTGATGAAAAGCGTTACATACCAATAAGACATGGTATAGGTAAGTAGGTACTGTAATGAATAAGGTGTTTCAATGCATTTATAAATGCACATTTAAGCAAATAAATATATGTATAGACCTTGCATATTACTGCATCTAAACCTCCTTGTAAGTAGAATTTCGGATCTGGAAATATATCTATACTAGAAGTATCTTCATCAAATCCATTAATAAGAATTGCACCTGCATTTAGACCATATAAGTCAAAAATACAGGTTAATCAGATTTGCTTAGTTTTATTTCAAATGTTTCTGGCACTGTTCTAGCAATATGGTAGTGAACTTCTCATGATCCTTTTTGAAATTACAGTTGACATCCTGGTACTAATGAAGCCAGCAAAGAGCCAAGTTCTGTTGATTTCATTTGGGCCAGCGTCTCACCCTCTAAGGTTAAAAACTGTAGGAGTTTTATATTATCATTAGTGAATTTGTCTTTTGTCTTGAAGGAAAGAACATCAGTAGAGTAGATAAAGGGAGTATTATCCAGCTCTGAAGAAAAAGGAACAGTTAAGGAAAAAATAAGTGCAGAAGATACTCAGCAAGAAAAGGAAGAGATTCAATGAATAAATACATTTCTGTGTATTCCTATATGGTTAGAAATATTATCCGTATCTGAAATATAACAAATGAGATGTACAGAGAAAGCTGAGAAGCCATGAACAAACAGATTCAAGGTACAAACACTTCCAAAATGTTTATTTTGGAGAAGCCTCTGAGTAATAGAAACAGATATTCTGCCTCTAAGACAGAAAAAGATAACTCTTGTGCTTTTCCTCGCTAGGAGCTGCAGACTTAGTAAGACTGCCAGAATAGGAAAAGAGAGAATGTGCTGTCCTTAGCAGCACTGCTTTTTTCTTCAATGTGGGGAATATCCTTATGTGACAGCTTCTGCCCCTCTCATGTTGTCTGAAAGAACTGTATTCATGTGATCTAAATCTTATATAAATCCTTAACAAATATATTCTACTGGCCAGAAACCTGAGAAGTTCTTAAGTAAATTGCTGCTTTTCTTCAAGGGGGCTAATTGCAATTAGTCTTGGCTTGATAGTCTTTTTGTACCGCTGACATAAAAATTATGGAAGGCAATGAGAAGAAGGTTGTAATCTCATATGCTGGCATGAGTCCTAGCAGATTAATACAAATAATTAAAAAAATTTTCAAGAATTTTAAAATATAAATTAGATCTGATAAAGCATAGAATGGGAAAAAGGGGGAAAATGGGAAAATGGTAGAAGAGTAACACTGCAAATAAAATAGACATGTATGATGACACTGAGCAACTGTAAAGTTTTCTACACTCATAAATATGATTTATCTGTAGCATGAACTCAACCTCTGTTTCCTTGTAAAGGGATCTAGGTGAATTGCCTAAAACACTGCACTAACATCACTTTTCCCTTGTGTCTTCACAAGACCCTTGTTATGAACATTGTGGGGATTTGATTTTTCTCCTTCACTGATGTTCATTTTGATTGAATTCACTTAAAAGTGAGTACACTTTTTGCTCTTCTGTCTTTCTGATGAGTACAGTTCCCAGCCTCCATTTTTATCCTATGTTTATGTTTCTTATAATGTGTTTTAGAAGAATCTTCTGATTAGTTCTCATAACTTTTTAAAATGAGACTAATTGACCTTGCTTGCATATTCACTGCTTGAATGCAATTGGGAAATGATTCAGCTGAAGCCTAAAGAACTCTTTTTGATTTTTTTCTCTTTCTTTAATGTTTCTTTAATGTTGCACTCCGTTCTGTTGCAGATTTGATAATAACAGAATTTCAAAACTGCTAAGCACTTTCCTGGCCCTGAAGCTTTTCTCTTGCTACACCTCCTCCAGGTCATGTATGCTTTAAAAATAAAGGGTATTTGTTATGAATCATTCCCATGGCTCACAAACTGCCTAACAATTACCCCTTTGAATTCCCTATGAATGTGTGTATCCCAGAAGGGCAGGAAACCTAGTTAAGATTCATGCAGTCCTACATATGGAAATCATACCAGGTCTTCAAGAGAAGAAATCCAGCTTTGCTGGTGATTGACTGGAAAGGGACCACCTCTTTCTCTAGAAAAGGAGGCTACCTAAAGCAGACACTCAATTGAACCTTCTTGCTAGGGTCTCTCATATAGTCTGAGAAAGCTGGATCATGCCAGAAAGGACCTGGATTCTGTTGCTATCTGGTATGGTAAAGGTTCTCTAGGAGTGATGCAAAGGTGTTGTAGGAGTCAGTTCAGTTCTGGGTCCCCCATTATAAGGAGGAAAGGGAACTGCTTGAACAAGTCCAGTGGAGAGCTACCAAGATGATCAGGGGACAGGAGCATCTCCCTTATGAGGCAAGGCTGAAAGGCTTGGGTTTGGTCAGCCTGGAGAAGAGAAGACTGAGGGGGGATCTCATCAATGCTTATAAATACCTGAAGGGTGGGTGTCAAGAGGATGGGGCCAGACTCTTTCCAATAGCGCCCAACGACAGGACAAGGGGCAATGGGCACAAGTTGGAAGACAGGAAGTTCCACTTAAATATGAGGAAAAAACCTCTTTCCTGTGAGGGCAAGAGAGCAGTGGAACAGGCTGCCCAGAGAGGTTGTGGAGTCTCTTTTTCTGGAGACATTCAAAACCCACCTGAACACAGTCCTGTACCCCCTGCTGTAGGTGTAACTGCTCAAGCAGTGGGGTTGGACAAGACGAGCTGGAGAGGTCCCTTCAAACTCCAACCATTCTGTGAACCTGTGTTTCTGTGAGTCAAATGTAAAAGGGCCTACATTTACCACACAGAAAAACACATTCTGCTATGAAGAATACCCTTCAACCAGAGAGCAGGGACACAGGCTTTAGCACTTCTGCAGCGTGGCAGCAGAAGGGTGGAAAGTCAGTCAGGCGTTGCACTAAAGGGAAAGCCACACTAGGCTGCCTACTTCCACCCCACAGAGGGCTGCCAGAAATATCTCTGTGTGAAACATCAGTGGGTGGAGGAAGTCATCAGCTAAGGGTGGAGGAATCGGGAAAAAAAAAAACAACAAATCTTAAAGTAAAATACATGATTTGACCTCATGTGACAACATTGGTTCTGGAATGAAGAGTGACTTAGAATGTAGGAGAGAAACCCTCTAAAGCCAAAATCGGATTCCTTCTAATTTAATATTGCTGAGAGGACAATGCATTTCATCAAGGAAAGAAGACTGTCAGAAGCTAAGAGAGATTTTTGCCAATTGAAGGTTTTCAGGGACAAAGCTGATATGGCCCATCAAAAGTAATATGATAACAAATTATTTGAAACATAAAGCATGTTTGACTTCCTCCCCAACAGCAGAAGCTGTGACAGACGGTAGGCAAAAAAAATTAGATTGTTATATTGATCCCCTTTGCTGTTTTCTTTTCTGCAACTGGCTCAGCTACAGCCTTGAAGGGCTTGTATCTGGTAGTTTCCAAGATCAAGATGATTGTCTAATAAACATATAGCCAAAGATAACACATTAATTGTTGAGTGGCTGCTTCTTGGGCTGGTGAGGATTTCTAATTTTATTCTGATGGACATATATTGTACTACTCAAATAGTTTCATTCTCTGACTGTAGAAATAAGGGGACTTTGCTAAGTCTTGGAGCAATGACAAAGTGATGACAATCAACACTCAAAACAATAGGCAGGAACCAAATGCCATGCTGCAGATGTTGTAAGCATCAATTTCTAGCCATGTTGCCATCTTGTTACTTGTCTGATGTCCACACTGATTTTCCTAACTATATAATATATTATGCCAGCATGAGCTGAAATCACTTCAGGTTGCTATTTTTGCACTTTTATTACTACTGTGAAGAAGCCCAGTACTGTCACCAATGAAATTTATGCTTCCTAAAATTTTCTCAAAGAAAGCCACAACCTGAGTGCAATTAAGCAGACACTGTCAATGTATCCTGGAGAGAAAGCTGTCTGACAACCTGCTCAGTCTCCAGTTTTGATGAGCTATCCGCTTTGCTCACATCCACCTGCTACCTCTTTTTCCGTTAGCAAGGCCTGCTGAGACACATAAAAGATCCAGGCTAAAAACATTTCAGGAGACATTGTTCAGTCATCATTTTGCAACACTTACACGTAAGATTTATGCCAATTTTGATCTATATTCAAAGTCATAAGTAATACACATGTTACAATTGCTCAGCATGACACCAGTTGATGCTGGCAAGGACTGTGGGCGTGTTGCAGTTCTATGTAAGGTTTTCTAACCAATATCTGATCTTTTATAGTTGCTTCCCATAGAAGCTTACATCCCTTTAGAACTAAAATTAAACTGAATTTTGTGTTTAAAAATTAAAAAAAGTTAAAGACAAGTGCCAAACTTCCCACTTGCTGCACATACGACTCTTTAAATGAAAAAAATTACTGGTTCATTTGGGAAACTACTGGTGCATGAAGCTGGCACTCTAAACAGTAGATGCTGTATTAAGAAAAGAAACATACTTTTCTTCATACAAAGGATCTAACAGCATTCTGGCCAACCTAGGAATAGAGTTAGACTAATGAATTAGAACTGCTATGCATCTGAATAGTGCTTCTGTGCTTGCATATGGCCTGTCCTACCAAGCAGCAAAATTAATGCCTTTATAAAAACAGTAGGTTTTTCCTCCGCCTGTCTCATCTGAGGCCCCATCTAATAATCAGGCCTAGAGAACAGCTGTTGTATGTAGCTGGCCTGTATGAACAACATGCCAGTGGTTCAGGCTTGAATGGGAAGAGAGGGAATACAAAAGTGGGTCTAAAAGATATAGAATTGAACAACAGCTGACATGCACAAGGAAACAACAGAAAGATTACTAGCAATTCAGCCTTTATTTCTTCCTCTCGTGGTCAAATCCATGCCTGATAGAGTGAACATGAATTCATTATATTCTATAACTGAATTCAAGTCCCAGATACAGAGGATCGAGGCTACCATGGCACATTGCATGTTCCTCATGTGTTCTGGACCAGGCAGATTTTCATCTCCTGGCTACTGGAGTTGGGTTCCTGTTCTGCCCAATGGAGAGTTCAGGATCACTTCCAATGTGCTTGCCATACATCACACAAAATAGTTATCCCATAGGAACATATAAATTGCAAGTTACGTGAGTGTCATGGTACATAAATTTGTTTCTGGTTCTAGAGGTCTGGCATACAAGAAACACTGAAGTGCCTCTATGCCCAAGGAAAACAAACCAAGGAAGCAGTATACCTTAGTAAACATACTGAGAAAAAGAGGAGAACTTTGGTATGTGTTGGAGGGAAGTGTAGCTCAATTCAATCAAAAACATAGTTGAAGAAAACTAAAATTAAATGCATTTGAAGTGTGTAAAACTTGCCCCATCTTTATCACAGGTGGAGTGACATTTATTCAAGTCAGTTTCAGTATTATTTTTTGTGAGAAGATGGCAACCCCAGCACCCTCTTGAAACATGCTTTAGCATTATTCAATACCTTCGAAATAAAAGAAAGATACACCGGTAATTGTCAAAAACTTTTTCATCAGATCTCAGAGTTTTATTGCTGTTTGCCAATGACTGTTTTCCACAACAAAAGCTAATACTTGCAGTGTTAACTGTCACGTTCAAAAGGAGTCTATTGCAATGGTGATTCTTGTGGGCATCATTTGTAGTGAATGTTCTCTTCAGACCAGTCCAGGACTGAGGACCAGGTCTTCGCATTCTTTTTCACCTAGATGTGAACACATACACCCCAGGAAATCTGGTTTTTTCCTACTTAGAAGGGGAGTGATCTAGTGAGATATTACCTGAATGACAACATGCGATTTGGAGAGTGTTGATACACTCTCTCACCTTGTTATTTGCAAACCACACCATAAATAAACATCTGAGAGATTTTGATTCACAGAGAGTATTGCTGAATCCTATGGCTAGTACAATCTCAGTCCCTATGATTCAGCTCATCAATGTAGTCAAATACAGAATCTGACGCTGTAACTGTCTACATGTTGGGAAATGGTTGTGCAGGCGTGCTTCTATGTTAATATTCATGTTTGTTACTGTTTCAGCCTTTGTTGAAGAACAATCTTATAGGTAGGTTCAGCCAAATTTGTGTACATTTTGTTATAATTTCAAAATCCATCAGTCAAACTTCCTTAGGTCTACTGGCTCATTCTTATTCCAACCACTTGTCTCACATCTAACAGACAGTGATGGAGGCAGGCATTTATCACTTGGACATTTTGATTTCATCTGATGTTTAAAGAGTTGCTAGAAATAATAAGATGAATGCTAGTCTCATTAAAATGAGTGCTGGTCAGGTATGACATTTTTTATTGCCTATTTAGTGTGACATTCTTCTGGTTAGTTCCATTGATGCAGTTAGTATATAATCAATGAAAAGTATCGTTGCATCGATACAGAAAGGATCATATCAGAGGAGGACTAAAATGCAAAAAAAAGGACATAAAAAGTACAAACAAGGATAGACAACAAAGAAAGTGTCTAAAAGCGTTGTTCAAACAATGTGGGACAATGGAGGAAGGCCAAAGCCCATCTGGAGGTAAACCTACTTACAGTTAGGCATAAGGGGTAACAGAAGGGATTTTACAAGTTTCCTAATGTAAAAGGAGTTTTAGGGAAAATGTGAGTCTCTTGAATGGAGAAACAATATAATGACGGATGATATGGAAAAAGTCAAAGTATCCAAAGCTTCTTCTGCCTTGGTCTTAACAGCCGCAGTCGTGGCTTCTATGCCTATGCTCTGGGAAGCTGAAGAGCAGCCAAACATGGAGGAAAGCAAGCTACATCTACCTCAGTGTCATGGTTTAACCCAGCAGGCAGCTAAATACCGTGCAGCCATTCCCTCAGTCTTCCCAGCAGGATGGGGGAGAGAATCAGAAAAAAAGTAGATAAAGACAATTTAGTAGGATAGAAAAGGAATGGAAAATAATAATGATAAAAGAATATACAAAACAAGTGATGCACAATGCAATTGCTTACCACCTGCTGTCTGATGCCCAGCTAGTTCCCAAGCAGCAGCCTGGGCCCCCTGGCCAACTCCCAACCATATTTTTTTGTTCAGCATGATGTCATATGATATGGAATATCCCTTTGGCCAGTTTGGGTCAGTTGTCCTGCCTATGTCCTCTCCCAGCTTCTTGTGCACCTCCAGCCTCCTCGCTGGCAGGGCAGTACGAGAAGCTGAAAAGTCCTTGACTCAGTGTAAGCAACAACTCTGCAACAACCTAAACATCAGGGTGTTACCAACATTATTCTCATCCTAAATCCAAAACACAGCATTATACCAGCTACTGGGAAGAAAATTAAAATAAACTCTATCCGAGCCTAAACCAATAGACTCAGAGAATTTGATTGTGCCACGGTTCATTCTAACAGTGTCACTGTAGAAGTAAGATTAGTGCTGGGGAGTGCTCTTTGGCATATAGCATTATTGTAGACATCTGAACTCAAAACCACTGGAAGCCACTGTTTCATAGATGGGTATTTACTTGTCTCCAAATTGAGCTTTGTGGTGACAACAATGAAAGGGCTGTCTTGCAAAAGTCATTCAATAGTGAGTTATGTAGTATGTCCAAGAAAATTAAATTCCTGATCTCCTTACTGAGGCCTGCAACCAGCTAAGGCAATGACTGTAAAGGAAATAAATTGCTGTAACCCAGAAGTGTGATCAAGTTCCAGTTCTAGAAACTGTCAGTTTTAAAAATTTCCATTACTAAAGAGGGAGAAGCCTGTTTCTTTCTTTCTGTGCGTTTTATAAAAAGACCACCTGTAGCTTTAAGTTGAAAACAGATTTCTAATTTCCAGTGTATGACATGATTCAGGTCAGTAAGCTTATAAATGCCACAAACGAATGCCTACAGTGGTTAACTGAAAGTAAAATATGAGGACGTATGGGGAATATATGTGCAAGTCTGAAGAACAGTTGATTGAGGGGATGCTTGCAGCCTTGTCTTTCAGTCTGTACTCTAGAATTGGGACTGCCACTGACATGGGCTTAGTCACATCAACCCCCTACTCACATTTCCTGAACAATATAAAGGCAATGAGCTCATGATCTGCTTTGCAAAGTACTTTGAGTTATACTGATGAAAAGTGCTAGCATGCAATGTGTTATTATCTTTTTCAATGAGCAGAAAAGCTTGTGAGATCAAACTGGATAGCTTTCAAACAAGCCTTTTTATGATTTAACATGATTGTAGTGAAGCTGGCAATGATTTTAATGAAGATGGACTTCCCTTCTCAAGCCCAAATCACCATGAAGTATTATTACAATTATCACAGAAACTGAAATTATCCATTTGAATTCTGGCTATGATATGTATTCTGTCCTTCCTTCCTTCCTTCCTTCCTTCCTTCCTTCCTTCCTTCCTTCCTTCCTTCCGTCCATCCGTCCATCCGTGTTGGAAGTTGTTTCTCATGTTTGCAATTTACCTGCCAATGAATTTCTGTCCATGTTATGCATTTTTTTAAAAATCCTTTGAAAAGATGATTTCTAGGCAAAGAAAAGGCAATAGGTCTAATTTCTTGGTACTTCAGTGATGAATTTTATACAGTCCTATACAGAAAATTTTTATCTCAACTTGGTAAAGAATTTCAAGGCATTGAGGAATTTTTCTATATTGGAAATGGCAATGGCAACAATAGGTCTTATTGAATAAAGAGATTAGTGAATAGGGCAGAGCTTATTGCTTGGCATTCTTCAAGGACTCATCTTGTTACAGATCTTCTCAAAAGTTCTCCTTAACATCCCAGTGTAAAAATTAGGAATATACTGATGACTGATAACGACACAAACTTGGAGCACTGTTTATAATATAGTGGGGAACTGAATCATCATAGGTATAATAGTTGTAGGAATGGAAAGAAAGATAGTTGCACGGTGATCGTGATATGATTTAATAAGTATCTATGTTAAAATTAGGGAGCTCATCAGTTTGAACTGATGAAAGGTCCAGTAATGTTATTCAGTCCAGGACGCCTATGAGTGGCTAAGACGACAAAATTGTAGAAAGGCCAAAGTGATCCTGAGACAGATAAATTCTGAGCAATAATAGTATCCCTTTACTCAGCCTTGTAAGATCTCATGTAGAATGCTATAAACAAGACAAACTCTGGATAAAGTAAATGGCTCCTAAGATAGCAAGGAACAAATATCCTATCTAGCATGAGGAGATTAAAAGAGCTTCTCTTGTTTCACTTTATAAAAAGTTGTCCAAAAGTGGATACGATTGCTCTTTGTGAAAAGAGTATAGCATAAAAACCAAGAAAAGAAAAGAATTATTTAAACTGAAAGGCAGTACTACCCCCAAAACACCAGATATAAACTATTCATAATTTTAGACTAGAGTTTATATCAATATTTCAAATGAAGGGGAAAATGTGGCTTGAGAACCACATTCCAAAATGTAAAAAAGGTAGAAGCAAATTAACCAGTTTCACAATACTGCTGGATGAGATTCTGGAAATTATTATATGGTGTATATTTTATATATATATGATTATACAGTATATAGTGTATCTGCGGTGCAGGCTATAATAAGGGATGAGACTTAAAGCCATATATATGCCAAACATTTAATATTCTAGTTAGTACAATTTAAGCACACCGTAAAATCTTATTGTGCCTTTAATACATGAACTTGCTTAAGGGTGTTGAAGTAAGCAAATGCCAGAAACTGGTATATTTTATTTTTGTATACTTGACACATGCTCATTTTGAATGTAAGATTTGATTGTGTTCTCACAGGAGTGAAGGGAAAATAGACCCACAATGTATAAAAAAAATAATCAGCAAGGAATTTTTAACTGTGGAACAGAATTGTAAGATTGACTATGCTTTAAATGTTATGGTTTCTCTCTGTTGAAATACTTTTTTTTTCAGTGCTCACAGTAGCTGCTAGGGTGTATTGAAAGACCTGCAAGATCATTGAAAGGAGTACTTTTATGTGTCAAGGCAGGTGAAACTCGAAGGATGCCACTGACACAGCAATGGGCCACTCTGTGTGGACCTTTAGTTTTTCAAGAATCTAATAAGTTTTCTGAGGTTTCTGTTTGTTTGCTTGTTTGTTTGGTTTTTTTTGTTTTTAATTGTTATAGCCAGGGAACAATGCAGCTTCTAAAAACCAACTTAAAGACTGCTGAACCAGCTGATCATCATGACTATTTTCGTGTGAGGCACTGAAATACATGACTGTTAGTGCATAATGACTGTGTCTGTATTCACAAAGTGAGCTGTGGCAAGACCTGTCCTCCAGCACTAAGTCCAGCTGGGACAGAATAGCTGGTGTCTACTTTAGCAACCATTAGTAGCCTCTCAGAAAAGACAAACATACCCAAACTGCATATTAAGTGGTCCCCAGCCTGTGCTAACTTTTTAGCTATCCATAGGAATAGTTTGTAATAGAAAATAATTTGTTTTGGCCCCAAAATGGCCAGGGACAATTCTATCATTTTCAGTGGTGGAAGGGACCACTTTGCAGTGCCCAGGACTCGGTCTCAGCTGCAGTTAAAGTATAGGTATAGCCAGAGCCTCATAGTCCTGTTGAATCAGACTTTTCATGTCCTACATACATTATCAAGTGGTGGTTGATTTAAGTGATTCTTATGTTCCTGATTGCACTACAGCTAAATTTAAACCATCCCCTTAAGTCTTTAGGAACCTCTTATCTTAGCCCTAATGCAACCTCAAGGTTCATTGTCAACTAAGACCATTCTATTTCATATTAATGACTTTAAATTTTTTATAGTAGCTGGTTCACTGAAGCCTCATGTCTTCAGTAGCTAATTGTTACACCATGTTTACTGGAGTAATTGATTGGAAAATATGACTTGATTACTGCTGCTGACTTACTGTGTTCCGCAGTGCTGCAGTGCTTGAAACATAGCTGATGACTTTGTCTTCTGATTTGGATAGTGGTACATTTTTCTTAGGCTGAATTTAACTCTCATATATACCAGTATAAGTAAGGAGCTGTACTTATTTCGCTTGGTATTTCCTACACCAGTAACACTGAAATAAAGAATGACTAAAGCATATGTACTGCATGAGATTGCAGTACTACTAACAAAACATAGCATGCCGTTACATAAATTAACCAAGCAGTAAACACTGTAAAGTGACACCATCAATGCAATTCCTCTCTTGGTTTGTGTCAGAAATCCCCTACAGGGCTGAACTTGAGTTACAGTCCTGTCACTGAATTTTTTGTGCATACAACTAAATCTTTTCTCCTTCACCCTCTATCCTTCACTTAACTTACAAATGGATTACTTTCCCTTCCTACCCACAGGTATGTAATCCTGACCATCTGCTTCCATCCACTATGACTGTGATCTCTTCTTTGACAGAATAAGCTCTAGCAAGGGATTGTTAAGAGCCTTAGTTTCTGAGCAACTAACTGACAGCATCATTTTTACTGTCAGCAGCCATTAGTGTAATTACGTGTTTGTGCTCATATTCTGTTGTTATGCTAGGAAGAAGGGTGCTTTTAAGGCAAAAGGAAAAAAGACCTTATGAAAGTTTAATTATAAATACTTTTGTCCTGTGAAGCTTCTCTGCCACAGAGAATATGAAGAGCGCTGAATGTAATTCTGCCAACATATGACTGCATGCAGCCGAGTTATGGGGCAGGATCAGCGCAGCACTTCCAGGAGTACAATTTTGCTGCAGCGAGGAACTCTTCTTCCTTAATCTTCTTTCTTCAAGATAGGGGTTACGCTGTCACAGCTGCTGGTGTTCTCACCCCTGGGGATGCAGAGGGAAAAGGAGGGGACTAAACACAGGAAAGAGCTTATGCACTCAAATTCAAGCCTGAAGTTGTGGTACAAAATGCGTGTTACTGCCTAACCCAGAGGTCAACTTGGTCTCCTTGATACTTACGTTTTAACTGTCAAATTTCCCAAGTACTTAGAGCTTGTATATGATGATAAGTGGATGTCTTTTCTGGGCTGAGCGTTTTCACACATACCTCAGACCAAAATCCAAACAGCACTTCCACCTCCAGTCACTCATTTACTAAGTCCCTCACCATAACTTCAGAATATAGTCCCAAAGTATCTGAAATTCCTGCAATAGGCTTTTAAAAAATAGGAAGGGTAGGGATGATGTTGACCTTTATTTACCTAATAGTAAGTACTTTCCTGGAAAGTGAGAAACCCTGGTTCAGTCTCCTCTTCAGCTTGAAGCTTGGAAGAATGTCTCTTTTCTATAAGCAGCTCTACTAAGTGAGTCAGTTAAGAACGGGCATCCCTGTATAACTTAATACAGAGGTAGGGAAGAAATGATGGAGTTACCCCCACCTCTCTCTTATAAAATAGTTTAGTGGTGACAGCACTTGCCTATTTTTGGACCTTCACTTCTACTTCCACTGTATTTTATCCTATCATAGTTGAATATAAAATGGATGCAAATAAAGTGTGGTGCATTTGTGATATGCAAATATCAAGTGGCTGATACACCAGCTGTGCTGCCATCCAGCAAGACCTGGGCAGGCTGGAGAGCTGGGCCAAGGGGAACCTCATGAAATTCAACAAGAGCAAGTACAGGGTCCTGCACCTGGGGAGGATCAACCCCATGCTCCGGTACAGGCTGGGGGCTGAACTACTGGAAAGCAGCTCTGCTGAGAAGGACCTGGGAGTGCTGGTGGACAAGTTGACCCTGAGCCAGCAATGTGCCCTTGTGGCCAAGAAGGCCAATGGTATCCTGAGCTGCATTAAAGGGAGTGTGGCCAGCTGGTTGAGAGAGGTTATCCTCTCCCTCTACTCTGCCTTAGTGAGACCACGTTTGGAGTACTGTGTCCAGTTTTGGGCCCCCCAGTTTAAGAAGGATGTGGAACTGCTTGAGCAAGTCCAGCGGAGAGCTACCAAGATGATCAAGGGACTGGAGCATCTCCCTTATGAGGAAAGGCTGAAAGGCTTGGGTTTGTTCAGCCTGGAGAAGAGAAGACTGAGGGGGGATTTCATCAACACCTATAAATATCTAAAAGGTGGGTGTCAGGAACTAGGCTCTTTTCAGTGGTGCCCAACGACAGGACAAGGGGCAATGGGCACAAGTTAGAACACAGGAAGTTCCACTTAAATATGAGAAGGGTGACAGAGCAGTGGCACAGGCTGCCCAGGGAGGCTGTGGAGTCTCCTTCCCTGGAGACAATCAAAACCCACCTGGATGCGTTCCTCTGCCCCCTGCTGTAGGTGTGCCTGCTCAAGCAGGGGGGTTGGGCAAGATGATCTTGAGAGGTCTCTTCCAACCGCTACCATTCTGTGATCCTGTGATTCTGTGAAAGCCATGAAGCTAAGACTCCCTTGTGCTCCAGAGTGCCCTGCTTGTTTCATGGGAGATGTCTACAGCTGCCTTGCTGCCCCACACTGGCCTTCTGCACCCAGAACTCCTTTTGGCACAGTTGCACAGCTTCATTAGGAATAGATGGATCAAAGTAACAGTAAAACATAGAAAGTTTAACTTGAATTAACGTATATATGAACAAATAAATATAAAAAAGGGTGTGTGTGAAAATGTTATCTTGAATGTTTTTATAAGGAGAGTTTTATACCTAATATTGTAAGTTTAATTGCTTCTACTTCATTTTGAATTTATGTGAGTTAGTTTTTGCCTAATATTTAAGCTCTGTAGGTTAATTAAAAAACAATATGATTTTATTTTCTTTGGCTTTTGATGGTGTCCAAATTAAAAGGAAGGAAGGTTGAATGTTGTTAACGTAGATAATGATTTTGGTATTGATGCAATATACTTCTATCAGGCTTCTGAAGCGGATGACTACAATTCAATATCTATTTGATAATTATTCTACAGCATTAGGAGAATAATAATTATTAATTCACTTAAATACAATCAGATTCGTGTTATCTTCTTTGATACTTTGAGTGCCATTGAGATTTTATCTCTCTAAATAAACCGTCCTGAATTATTAGTATCTTTTTTTATTTTTTAGAAATTATCTCCTATGGTTAAATCATATTTTTATTATGAAATGATAAAAAAAATGGGACAAGAATACACCTGAAAACAGTTTGAAAACCTCCTGCTTATAATTTGAGATTATTTGCAAGAAATGCAAACGTTCACCTTATGAAATCTCTAATTCATGAGTATTTATAGCAACCTTTACCTTCTGAAAATCATTTGCTGGATAGGCATTTGATTAATAATGCAATAATACAAATCACAATGCAAATTAAATTCAGGAAATAAGATAGCAGATGGTAAACTATTTCTTTCTTTGGCAGACTGGTATTCTGCAGTTGCAGGACATCATAGTTCACATCTCTATTATCAATATATTTAACTACCTTTGCAATGACTTTTGATACTGTAAATATAGTTAACCACTTTTAACAAACAACAGATGCATGAATTGTCTATGATTGTATTGGCTTACCTATATATGATGTATATATGAATATTCAGAGGATTAAAAATAATTTTTCTCAGGAGTTACTGAATCAGCATAAGCAGCATTTGTTGGAGTGATTAGAGATGTTACGTACATCATCATGAACTGACTCAGAATGTATTTAGAACTGTCAACCCCCCACTTTTATGTAATTCACCAATTAAATAACATAAAAATGACTTTAATTCTTTTCTCCTCTTCCCAACCCTATAAACCTCTGTTGTATTCCAGTTCTGTGAACATGCATAGAGATGGAATGAATCTTATCCAGAAATTTCAAACATGGTAATTGCCAAGACTGTACAGTGACCACAATTCAAGGCTTAACAGGTCTTCAGAATATTGCCTGTAATAGGATTTACAATATTTTGTTCAACTCCTTTTAGGTACTTGCAGACAGCAGTAAGATCTTTCTGAGACTTCTCTTCTCCTGGCTGAAGAAACTCAGCCTCTCCTCATACATCCTGTGCCCCAATCCCCTCTCCTCAGGCACTTTCATAGGACTAGTTTTTCAGTTTCTCTCCTGTAATGGAGAGTCCAGAGCTGGACCCAGCACCCTAGATATGTCTCACCAGAGCAGAGTAGAGGGAAGAATCACCTCCCTCAGCCTTTTGGCTGTGCTTTTGCTAATGCAGCCTGGGAGGCTGCTGACCTTTGCTGCAAGGGCGTATTTCTGGCTTATGTTGAGCTTGTCCACCACAACATCAGGGCTGTTTTCTGCCCAGCTGCTTTTTAGACAGTTGGCCCCCAGCTTGTACCGCTGCATGGAGTTATGCCAACCCAGGTGCAGGACCTTGCATTTGCCTTTCTCGAGCTTCATAAATTTCCCATCAGCCCACAGCCCATCAAGTTCCCCTTGAACAGCAGCCCTGTCCTCCAGCTTATTGACAACTCCACCAAACTTGGTATTGATGGCAAACTTGCTGCAAGCACAGATATGTTAACTACAGTTGTGTTAACAGGGATAAGGACAGTCTCAGTATCAGGTGTAGGCTAAGCTTACAGTGTAGACATAACCACTTCCAAATGTATCTTTTTCCTGCCACTGTAGAAAATGTCTTCAGTCCTCATCTGTACCCTTTTCTTGCTTACTCAACTGTTTGTTTTGTTTGTTTTTCTTTAAAAAGTAAAGTTTACTTTCCTGCTGTCAAATTAATCTCCCTCCACCAACCCTTTCTGTTCTGCTTGGCTTTCACACAATTAATTTAATTGAAATGGTCTTTTTCTAAATGTTACACTGACCTTCTAGCTAAGCTTCCTGTTTCTTCTTCATTGTAATTGTCCTCAGTCTTTCAGCCACCTTTGATAAAACACTCTCCGAGTTTAGAACTCAGTACTCTCTCCAATGGTTTCTTTGCGAGGGTGGTTATGGAAAGATACATGTTACCAGTAATTTTAACTGAGGAAAAATGAGCAGAAAAACCCAAACCATCCAGCACTTTGGGGCAGAACAGGTAGTTTATGCTAATATTTATATGATAGAATCTAACTAATTCTGGAAACTCAAGCCATTCGGAAACATGGTGAGTATTTTGTCTTGTGTCATAGTATGGCAGGCAATAAATTTTATCCAACCTAGAGATTCAGCAAGTTTTTCTCACGTCTTCTGAACCCTCAGAATTAAGGTCTCATGAATGAAAATCTCATTTGGGTTTCAACACTGTTATAGGCTTCCTTTTAAATTGCTTATGAAGGATACTCATTGCTATTGAATCATTAAAGTGGACTTTTTATTAACAATTGTGTCAGATCACTGGTTTTGCATCAGAAGCTCTTCTCCTGCAATGTCAATGCCACATCTTTCATAACAATAAAGTGTTCAGAATAGAGTGAGTTTTTGTATCCAGGATGAAGGCTAGACCCATGCAGAGATGGATGACAGCTTCCTATTTTTCTTCATTGCATTACCAAAAAACCTGCAGCATTCTTTGTATATTCAGAATTTTCAAAGTATTTCTATATAGTTTTACATATCTACACTGTGCAGTTCAGCTGAAAAAGAAAAAAAAAAAGCTTTATTAATACTTTTTTATCTGTCCTCAGTAGAAAATTGAGGCAAAACCCTCTGATTCCTGACAGTATCTGACAGTTAAGATACTGTATGTCAGAAGCATACAAAAACCACCTTTAACCTGTGGTGCAAGAGCTCTTCTCTGAGCCTGGTAAGGCAAAAAGATCATATACCATGTAAGAGAAATTCAATAAAGCAGTCAACTACTCCTTTGTTCGTGTAATCCCCAAATGCTTCTAGATAGATAATCTGTCATTATTCCCTGCTGCAGACAGAGAATTTTTTGCCAGAGTAGCCTATGATGACATTCATCTCACCCACTACTCTCGACATGTTCATCTGAGCTACTTGCTATAAGGGCTGTTTATAGTCAGCAGGGAGAAATGTCCTTTAAAACCCATTTCATCTCATGTATTTTAGGTGAGATAAAATCAATCATTCTTTGGAAGAATTTATTTATAAAGGAAGCATCGGGCAACTAGCGCAGGTGTAGCTATGGTAGATATTTCATCAGATGAGTCCCATCTCTAACTACTATTATGCTATACTTAAACTATTTTTTTGTATGTGTAGAACTCCAGACCTGTGTGGAGTGGATTTTTGGCTATGAAAACCTCAATTTCATGGAATTTCAGCTGTCTTTACATGTGAAATCTGTCTTTAAATTTAAATGTGAAATGTCTTACATAACCAGTACCTGAAAATTTCCTTCCTTGCAATTTTCAGGTGCATAGATCCAAACCACCCAGAACATGTTGTTACTTCAAATTCTATGAGTAATTGACACTCAGTTCGCTACTTTTTATTCATCAGTCTTCTCATTTTAAGGGAAGTCTCTTTTATTTTGTCTTTCAACTTTTTTTTTTTTTTTTTTTTTTTTTTTTTGTAGAGTTGCTGAAGTTCCCCAAATCTGAGGTTTGTCATAAATGGCAGCACCTCAGAGGTGGGGCTGCCCATCTTTTTCCATTAATGTTTTTTTTTGCTCCCTTGAGGCTGTGCAGAAGAGACATTTATTGCCATGGATCTGAGAACCCTGTTGTCACAATAAGGAGCTTCTCAGGCATTGCACAGAGAAGAATTTTCTATCTTGTTGAAGTTCTAAACAAATATGAGCAGCAATACTGTGGTGGGTATTTACTCAGTATGATGAAAATCCACAACTAAATGCTGCAGGAGGTGTGTATATCTTGATTTAAAGATCCACACAAGAGCAGAAAATAATTTTTTTTTAACATAACAGATTTTGTTGAACAATCAAAATATTGATTCCACTCTAGGGTATTTGTCAGGTGATCTCTACTGTGGACCACTGAATAAATGGACATGGTTTCACCTCAATGGGTGCAAAATATTACGGTGTTCTTGTCAAGCTCTTCTGCATTTCTCTTTCTTTATAAAACAATTCTGAGCATTTTGGACTTCACACTTCATTTTCTCCTTGTTTTTACAATAATTTTCTGCTTTAAGAAATCCACATAACTATGGTAATTAAGAAAATGCGATGCCTTTGATTAAATAATATTAAGTATTCATTGCCTATTGAAAGTCTTTTTTATTTACTGCCCATTAATATTAACACATGGAAAATTTATGTTTTGCTCTGAACCTTTTGAAATTATTTGTCTCTGTTGGGTGTTGTCTTTTTTTTCCCCTGAAGGAGAGAGTAATTTAGAACAATTTGTGCCTGGGAGAGTAGAAGAGAAAGAAGTTGGATACTAATGACTCTCCCTTTTCAGACTCTGAGGCTGTCTGGGAAGCAGCCCAAACTAAGTGGAAACCTGAAGAACGGCAGAAGAGGTGGAGTGGAAGAATCCATGGGCCAGCGAGCTACCTGCCCTGTGTGTCCTGGCTTTTACACAGGTAAAGGATGTTGTTTCTGTTACTTGTTTGGCAGTGTTCTAAAAGGAAAACAAAAGCAAAATGTTTACACGGTCATTAAGAGGTAGGGTTATCCAATTCTGCATCCATGAACAATCAAACTGAGGTCCCAGCATGATGAGTTGGGGCAGGAAACAATGAACCAAACAAGGCAATCAGGGTTTGTGGAGCCTGATAGCTGAGTTTGGCCATTTCCAGAGGAGCCTGTTCCTTAATGAAACCAGATAAAAACGTGTTTAACTTCCAGTATTCAAAGACTACTTCTGGAGTTTATGACTGGTTGTAAGTCAAATAAGGCACCTAAAAGATTTCAGAGAAATTGTGTTTCCAAACAGACTGCAGAATTTCCACTGAGGACTGGATTCACCACGTGTCTTAGGCACAGTCATTCTAGGTTTGTAATGCAGCCAATGGAGAGAGGTACACCTCTAGGCCCTGACTTAGGTCTTTGTTGGGCCCTCCTGAGACCCAGTTATTTTCTGTTCCAGTGTTTTCTATTCTTTTAATATAAAAGGGAGACCGCAGTGACCTGGCTTCTTGTTAAAGCTGATCAGGATGAACTCTGGCCCAAATAATTTATTTGGCTTACTATATAAATGCGTATTTTATGTTTCATTGAATTTTGAGGGAAACTGCTAGAAAAGGAATTTTTCTTAATAATATGAGGTGTAGTGTAATGATAATGTGTAAGCATAATCCTGAAGAATCACTTAGAATATGGCATTTGTCTTCTGGCAGCAGCCTGTGGGCCTTGGTGATGGCTGCAGGATGTCCTTATTACTGTTCAGTAGGAAAATGCTAGCAGGCAAGACTGCTCATGCCAGTAAGAAAGACAGCAGTAATTTTAAAAAGCCTTTAGAAATATCTGACATGTATGCATGTGTCTTTAAGTCTATAAATAATCATGACACCAGTAGCATTTCTGAATTTATTCTTTAAAGGTTGTAGCTGCTGACTGCAGATGCAGAACTCTTGCTTATATTCTGTATAAAATTAATGAGCATTTTTACATATCTATTTTATCTTCTCAGGGTAATTTTCATGTCATGCTGTTGCATATAAGCTTAGCACAGCATGCTTCAGATAGAGACATATGAAAAAAACAGTATGGATAGATACAAAGATATGTGTTTCTTTTGCATTAGTTTCCAAATGGATATGAGGAGGGGTTTTTGGCATCATCTCCCCTGTATCAATACACATATATTTTTTGTTTTCTTTTGATTTTTCTGGAGTCCTGTCTTGCTTTAAATATTGTGTTCTGGAATCTCCACAACTCTGGCATGAATTACAGTGTCATAAGGTTTTCACAGACATATCACAATGTCAGAATAAATCTCTCCATACGGAAAATTATGCCACTTTTGTACTGCTTTCACCTGCATTAACGTATCTGTTAATCTTTGTACCTTTTGTTGCTCTGGCATAATTTTTACAGATTGTTCGCTCTCTCTTAAATTGCTTATATGCAGTCAGGTGCAACTCACAACTAACCGTTGGCAGGTTCAAATACTAGGAGCCACATGCATCTTACAGATGTCTTTCGTTGCTGCTTCTTTGACCCTCTTATCTTATGAAAAGGAGGTTGTGTTTGGCACTGCTGAACAGAGGGCGACTGTTCTATTTGGCATATTTCAGATTGAAAAGAGACCCTGAAACAGATTTCCAAATTCATAATGTCCAAAAGTATTAATGTAGAATTGATCAAAATATTTTATTTTGACAAAAATACTCAATTTTTTGACAATTTAAAATGTTATGTTACAGTATTCCATGCAAAATAAAACAAACTTTAAAAATAATTTCATAAAGAAAATGACAAAATGCTTTGACAGTGTCTAAACATTTCTCCCTTTTCTCTCCAGAATGAAATTTCAGCTGAATCTACAGGATTTCATTATTTGATACAATTACATTTCTCAGTAGAAAAATATTCCAACTAATCTTTTTTTCCAGCTAACTCTAACCCAAACTGAAGAGAAATCTGTGAAAAGCCAAGTTCTATCAGTATAAGACATGAAAAATTAACTCATTATCTAACTTGCAAATAACTACAGGAGCTGCCAAAGACATCTGAAATCACTTCATACTCAGGGCTGTGTCAGAAGTCTAGGAAGAAAAAGTTGTCTTGCTACTCAGGCAGAAATCCAACCTGAAGTTGCTACAAAAGGCATCTCTTTATGTCCCTATTAAATGCTTCGGTGCTTAAATGCTAATGTACTGACTAAGCACTATCATGATGAGCATGACAGTCTGAGTAGATTTTAATACCTGAGGTTTTCAGTAGGGAACCAGTCTGATTTCCTGACAACAGAATATCTCCCTAGAAATTGGAGCCTGCGGTCATGGTCAAGGAGAGGAGCTAGTCTGTCTGCTATATCTACCAAATGATGCCCTCCTCCCGTGTTATTCTCTAGCCTGCACTGTCAGCCAAGTGGATTGTGCACTGAATAGACATGTGAAACCACTGGTGTCATATGGCTGCAGATGTAGTTTTTGCAGTTTTATTCCCTGGACATATCTAAGCAGGGACTGGCATAGTACAGGTCTTGGGACACTTTTTATAGAACAGTCTTGGACTGGCTGTGGTGGAAATTACATGTGAAGCTTGCCTGTATAACCTATACTGAGTGGTTTCTGGTCAGCAGGGAGTGAATTGACCCAGCAGGTGCCAATAGACTCAGGTATGAAAGTAGGAGGACAAGCCCAGTGAATTCCTGGCATACTCTATGGCAGCTGTCCTACTACCTGGCATCCACACTGGTGTGAAGCTTTCAGCACCAGGTTCCCTATCTTACCTAGCTGTGCTGGAGAACAGGCAGAGACCACACAGAGCTGGCAGATCGGGTATGAATGCAGCCAAATTGCTTTGCAAAGATGTCACAGTGTGTCTGTACAAAGACAGGGAGGTCTTCTGGAAGTGCAGCCACAGCTAAGGTTTCCCTGTTTGCAGAGCTAGTTGTGTGGGATGACAATTGTGCCTCTCTTAAATCCATCGCTGTTCAGTCAGGCAGGTAAGATTGAGGGCCACAATGGAGTCTCAGACAGGAGGTTTGCAATCGCTAATTCTCCAGTGTTGCACCATGAATAATAGTCACACCAATGCCACCTTTAGTGAAATCCCACTTTCTGTTTGCAGTGGCTTTGAAATGGCTGCACAGCTGTTCATTTGTTCATGTCTTCTGTGTGTGTTTAACCTCCCAGAAGGGGAGGTCCTGTCCCAGGACACAAGGCCTAGAAAATCATGCCTAAGTGTGGCTTTTTTTCATTTCAGGGAGGGTCTATCTCCCCTTGGGGTTCTTTACTGTGGTTGTGGGGTGTACTCTCAAGGACTAGGAGTGGCCCAGGTCATTGTTTCATTCTTCATGAGGCTGCACATTCAGCTCACCTGTGGCGGGTTGCATCTGCTGCTTAACAGGAACTAACTGCATTCACAGGTTTCTCACTTTGAGACTGTAGAAGACCATGGAAAAAGAATTAGTCATCTTTCAGCTGCTCTCACTTGAGGGACTTTTGGGAGCTAGTGTCCTTCACACAGCCTGGAGTTCTCTGTGTTCAATGTACACCAATACCAGATTGTTGTTTGGTCCTAGTCTGTCCTCATTTTCAAGATGGTGAGATCCAAATGGCCATCCAACAAACAACTACTTCTGTGTGCACTGAGCACTTTCCAGGCTCCATTGCCTGCACTGAGTTGCTCTCCATTCAGCGTAAGAGGTGCTTGGAAAGCTGGTGCACATATAGAAAACTAATTTCAGGTGCCCTAATTACCAGATTGATGGCCGGTGGTCCAAACAGGGACAAAACAACAACAGCTTTTTACACTTTTTCCTTTAAATCTGTCTGTAACCATTGTAAGCCTTGTTTATGCTATAAACATCCTTATCTCATCTAACTAGAAAAAAGTTTTTGCACTAACAGACAGCTGATAGTGATCAGATGGACAGAGTAGCAGCTAGTATTTACACAAAATGAATTTTTTTCCCATATGCTTTACAATTGTATAGTCATTCTAGACCTCCTTTGGTCTGAATGGAGATAATGGATAGAACCAAAAGGCCGATATCCTTTACAGGAATTTGAATGAATTTGAGATGAGCAAAAGGGAGATATGAAGACTGAGTTGTCTGTTGACTTCTCCATTAAACTAATGGGTGTGAGATATTTATCTATGTTTCTCTATGCATCTTATACTTTGAACAATTAGGTTTAGAAAGAGGAAAAGGGACAGAGGTTGGTAACTTGAGGGACCCTTCTTTGGTACCAATTAACATGGCAACAAATTGTCTTGTCTCTTAAAATAGATTTATGGATAATTTAAGGACATTTCATAATGACAGCACTTTAGAAACTAAGACACATCTCACTAAGTATTCATTTATGGTCATATTACATCTGTGCCTGTGCTTCAACTAATTTTAATAACCCAAGCAGTGTCTTACATTAAGAATTTCCTATGAAGTAGTTATCTGGGGCAAAATTATGTGATATAAGGATGTAGTGACATAGAAGACACTTCTAGGTGACAAAACAGTGTGCCCTTAGCATATTTGGAGAAAATAGCAATTGTTATGTGGAAGAATCTTGTGGAAAGAGTTATGGTGCAAACTTGACAGAACTGTGATTACCGTACAGAAGTCACAGGTCTCTCAAAGACATAGATATCTATGGATATATTAAATATACAAATATTTGAACTTATTAAATAAGATATAAATAGAAGATCTTGACGTTTACAGAATAACAGAATGGATGAGGTAGGAAGGTATCTCTGAAGATCATCTAGTCCAGCCCTGCTCTTCAAACCATAGTGAGCTAGAGCAGGTAATGCAAGGCCATGTTCAGCTGAGGTTTGAATATCTCCATGGAGGCTCCTCAGCCTCTCCAGGCAATCTGTTCCAGTGTTTGACCACCTGCACAGTAAAAAACAAAAGGAAAAAGCCCCAAAACCGAAACCCAAACCAAAAATCCAAACCAAAACCAATACAAACAAACAAACAAAAACCCAAACCAAAACCCACCAGCTGTTTTTTTTTTTATGTTTAGATGGAATTTCCTGAAATTCAAGCTGTGGCTATTATCTCCTGTCCTTCCTCTGGGCACCACCGAGAAGTGTCTGGGTCCATCTTCTTTACTGCTTTCCATCAGGTATTTATATGCATTGTTAAGATCCTCTGAGCCTTCTCTTCTACAGGCTGAAGAGTCCCAGCTGTCAGCCTCTCCTCATACATCAGATGCTCCTGTACCTTAATCATCCTCGTGGCCTGCAATGAACTCAGTCCAGTATGTCCATGTCTCTTTTGTACTAGAGAGCCCAGAACTGGATGCAACACTCCAGATGTGTCTCACCAGTGACGGACAGAGGGAAGGGATCACATCCTTGACCCACTGGCAATGCTTGCCCTCTTACAGCCCAGGATGCTGTTAGGTCTTTTTTGCTAAAAAAGCATATTGCTGGCTCATGGTCAACTTCTTGTCTACCAGGACTCTTAGGACCTTTTCTGTCAATCTGCTTCCCAGCCAGCTGGCTACAGTGTGAAATGCTGCATGGGCTTATTCCTCCCCAGGTGCAGGATTTTGCACTTCAATTGTTGAACTTCATGAGTTTCCTGTCAACTCACTTCTCCAGACCCTTAAGTTTCCTCTGAATGGCAGCACAACACTTTGACATATCAGCCACTTCTCCCCAGTTTTGTGATATTCGCATACTTGCTGGGGGTGCAGTGTACTGCCTCATCATCCAGGCCATTCATGAAGCTGTTAAACAGTATTGGCTCCCTGGGGTACCACTAGTGACTGGCTTTCAGCTGGATTTTGTGCTGCTGATCACAGCTCTTTAACAAACCCTGCAATTCAGACCATTTTCAATTTATCTTACTGTCCATATATCTAGTCTGTATTTCATCATTTTGTCAGTGAGGATGCTATGGGGACAGTATCAAAAGCCTCCCTAAAATCAAGGTAAATAACATCCATTGCTCCCACCTCATCCATTAAGCTCATCATCTCATTGTACAAGACTATCAGGTTGGTCATACTTGACCTTCCCTTCATAAATCCATGCTGACTACTCCCAATTACTTTCTCATCTTTCAAATATTTAGAAATATTTGCAGGGTTATTTGCTTCATCACCCTTCCAGTGTTTGAGGTGAGGTTCACTAGCCTTTAGTTCCCTGGATTCTCCTTCTTGCCCTTCTTGAAGGTTGGGGTGATTGCTTTCTTCTAGTACTTAGAAAACTCTCCAAATTGCTATGACTTTTTGAAGGTAATTGAGAGTGTCATTGCAACTAGGCAGCTTCCTCAGCATTTGCAGGTCTATCTCATCAGATCCCATGGACTCGTGTGCAGTTTGTTTAAATGTTCACTAACCTGATTCTCCTTTGTTTTCCTTGTTGCAGACTTTCCCACTGTTCTCAAGGACCTGGGATCCCTGAAGGTTGGTATTACCTTGTAATATGCCTGTAAAGACTGTGGCAAGAAAGCCACTGAGTACCTCAGGCTTTCCCATGTCATTTGTCACCAGTTCCCCAGCCCCATTCAGCATCAGGTCCACATTTCCCTTAGTTTTTCTTTTACTTGCGGAAGACCCTCTTTCTAGATTTGACTCTAGATGGGCTTTGGCTTTCCTATTTGCACATGCAGAGAGTGTCTCTGTACTCACAGAATCACAGGTTGGAAGGGACCTCAGGCATCATCTAGCCCAACCTTTCTAGGAAGAGCACAGTCTAGACAAGATGACCCAGCACCCTGTCCAGACGAACCTTAAAAGTGTCCAACGCAGCCGAGTCAACCACTTCCCTGGGGAGATTATTCCAATGGTTGACTGTCCTCAGTGTGAAAAATTTCCCTCTCGTGTCCAATCGGAATCTCCCCAAGAGCAACTTGTGTCCATTCCCCCTTGTCCTCTCCATATGACTCCGTGTAAAAAGGGAGTCTCCATCTTCTTTGTAACTACCCCTTAAGTACCGGTACATGGTGATGTACTCCTCCAGAGTTACTGCTCCCTGCTTCCACCTCTACTGTCACCTCTACCTTGTTCATCCCTGCTGGCCTCCTGCTACCTTTGCTTGATTTACTGCTCATCAGGATGGGCCACTTTTGAACTTGGAGGAGGTGATCTTTGAAAATCAACCAGCTCTCCTGGACCTCTCTTGTATCTGGGATCATGACTCATGGGATTCTTCCAAGAATGTCCCTGAATAGGCCAGAAGCATTGCTATAAATACAAGATATGAGTCTGAGTCAGACACAAAATGCCTGTGGCAATATTCAGAAATTAGCATACTACGTAGGATTCCTTTAAAAGCTAATAACTTGAAAAGGAAGTTATTATGAATACACAGTTAAACACTCAAGAGACAATATGATAGTTAAGATTAACAGAAGAATCTTAATACTGCCTTTTACTAATATATTTTCTGATAAATATTTACCCAGTAAATAAATCACCTCAAATTAGGCAGGTCCATGTCTTAAGTACCCTAAAATTATGCAGCTTGGTATGACAGTTTAATCTGTGTAAACTTTGTGGAAGTCACCAATGTGAAATGTACAGAGTAAGTTTCCTATGAACTATCCTACAGATACTTAAAGAGGTTGTAGAAAAAAACTAAACAAATTTTACCGGAGACTGTTAAAATAATGCAGAGAAACGAAGAAGGGCACAGAGAAGGCAACAAAACTGATCCATGGGCTTGGAACCACTTCCGTAGAGGAAAAGACTCACTACAGCTGGAGTCCTGGGCTTGGAAGAGGATGAATATATGACAGCATCCCATAAAATCATAAAATGTATGGAGATGCTGCATCTGGAATGCTGATTGCCATTTTTTGTAACCCAAGAGTTAGGGAACACCCACTGAGATTGCTGACGAAAAGGAAGCAGTTTGCAAGCAATGCATAATTACATTGTGAAACTGGTTGTTAAAGTTTTCAGCCACTGGATATTAACAACCCGAAAAGTAAAACAGCATACAAGAAGGAGCAGGCAAGCAGAGACAATAGGTCTGTTGATTAGTCTCCAGACCTATTGGTTTGCCTCAGGCACCCATGGATTTCCTCATACCAGGGAAAGGTCACTTCATATTTCTCCCAATTCTTTCACCCCTCCCACAAACCTCTGCTCTTGGCCAAAACAAGAGGTAGGAAACCAGGCCACTATGGCCTTTGATCCACTATTGCACACCTTAGTTTCTTACAACTCTTTCCCAGCCACATGTACTTTAAATTCAGTTTAAGCTGAAAAACTGCTGCTTAGGTTGTGCAAGAACACACATAGTGTGTTATATAGTATTGGGTCTGGCTGGAATGGAGTTAGCTTTCCCTGTAGAAGCCCTCATAGTGTTGTGTTTTGTATTTGTAACTAGAAGGGTGTTGATAACACACCAGTGTTTTGGCTACTGCTGAGCAGTGCTTGCACGGCATCAAGACTGTCTCTCCAACCTCCCCTCCAAAGGACATTGGGCTGGGGGCGGGCAAGAGGTTTTGAGGCAACATAGCCAAAACAGCTGACCCAAACTGACCAAAGGGATATCCCGTGCTGTATGATGTCACATTCAGCAATAAGAGCTAAGAGCAAGGAGGAGGAAGGACACATTTGTTATCAAGCTGTTTGTCTTCCAAAGCATACTGGGGCCCTACTTGCCAGGAAGTGTCTGGACATCTCCTACCAATGGGAAGCAGAGAATAAATCTTTTTCTTTTCCTTTGCTTCTGTGCATGGTCTTTGCTTTTCTTCATTAAACTTCCTTTATCTCAACCCACAAGTTCTTAATCTTATTTTCTTTCCCTGTCCTCCTGAGGAAGGGAAGTGAGAGAGCAGCTTGATAAGTACCTGGCAGCCAGCCAAGGTCAACACACCACAGTATTCGTTCGCACCCAAGAGTGGGGATCTAAAGGGATTTGAGATAAAGACAGTAATTGCAAGAGGTAATGGGCAAAACATGGACTGGGCATTGCCAGAGAGAGGAAGTATTGTGGGGAATTTTTGTTGTGAAGGGACAAGGGACAGATTGTGTGTAAATTGTCCACCTTTGTCAGTATTCTGAAGATGTTATTTTGACTTTGGTGTTGGGAATTCTTTTTGTTATTGTAAGTGAAGTTTGTGAAGATTCTATGGTGAATATGTATTTTAATGATAATTCTTAAATATGTGATTCACAGAGGCAAGGGGTAGGATGTATTGGATTTATGTGGCAAGGCTTTGGGAGTGGGGACAGGCTGCAGGGGTGGCTTCTGTGAGGAGAAACCAGGAGCTGCTTCCATGTTAGACAGAGGCAGTTTCAGTTGGCTCCAAGACAGACCCACCGCTGACCAAAGCTGAGCCCAGCTGTGACAACGTATTTAAAATATGCACCTCCCCAGGTGCAGCCAGGAACAGGCTCCTGACAGGAGCTGTGGCCCATGGAGAAGAGCCCACACAGGATCGGGTCTTCTGGCAGGCCCTGTGACCCCGTGAGGGACCCACACTGGAGCAGTCCATTCCTGAAGGATTGTATTCTGTTGAAAGGACCCATGCAGAAGCAGTTCTTGAGGAACTGAAGCCTGGGGGGAGGACTCACATTGGACAAGTTAATGAAGGACTGTATCCCATGGGAGGAACCCCATGCTGGAGTGAGGAAGAGCGTTAGGAGAAAGAAGAGGCAGTGATGAAGTGTTACAGGCTGACCACATCTTCCTGCACCAACTGGGGGGAGGAGGCGGAGGAGGCAGATGAGTCAGGAATGACGTTGAGCCTGGGAATAAAGGGAGGTGGAGGGAAGTTGTTTTTAATTTTGTTTTTACTTCTCATTATACTACTTTGTTATTAACCAGCAATAAATTAAATTAATTTCCGCAGGTTGAGTGTTTTGCCCATGATGTGTTCGCCCTGCCCAGCCCACAAGCTTTTGGTCATTACTTCTCCTACTGTCCTGCTGAGAAGGGGGAGAGATAAAGCCAGCCAAGGTCAACTGACCACATACATACAAGTGACAGAAACACCAGCCCTTTTTAATGTTCAAAGAGAATAATAGCTAGGAAAATACCAAGACTAAGAAATTCAAGATAAAGTTTTTAAGTAAAAATTCAAAGGACATGAAGTCTCAAAACTAAACGTGAACAGTAAACTTTAGTCCTGTTCTCTGCCTGCCTTCTAAAGATAGGTTGATTAAACTCTTTGGCCATACAAGATCCTGAAATAAAGAGGCATATCCAGAGACAGGCTGCAGCTTTGGACCCCTAACTTTGAAATTAGTTATGTCCTGACAGGCTGAATATATTCCTCTTAAAGTCACATTTTACTGTTTTGTGCCCCTTTGAAGAGAAGATGGTTCTTGCTTAGAGCTGAACCTGAATAACTGAGGGTGTGTATGAAACACTGATTTTTAATCAGTTTAATTCTGCTGTTGGATCACTGAATTTTATGGTAGTGAGGTGAATTACATGTGTGTGTCTGTGTATGTGAATAAGTACATATATATACACAAAAACATTTTGGGTGGAAAGAACACAGGATAGATATTCTTATAATAACTTTACAAAATCCAAGTAATTCTGGAATGAAAGTGCTGGAATATCATTAGTGGGAGAGAAATACTGTTGGTACTTTTGTCTTTACAAAAGACATTAACCCTCAAGGTACACACTGGAGAACAGATGTTTAAATAAAGACAGGACCTGCTTTTGCCTTGATGTGACAGGTGACAGATCTATTGACAAAAAGAGACCCCGATCCAAGGAAGTGATCTTCCTTTAGACTTGTTTTTAGTCAGTAGTTAAGACACTAGAGAAAATTTAATTTTCTGGGAAAAGAAGATGAGATAAATTTAATTTGCTTCAGCCTCACTAAAAAGCTTCAGCCTATTGCTATAAGGAAAAATGTCAGGTTTTCTTAAGAAGGAGAAGCTGGAGGTTAGAAGAATAATTGCAGACTCAGGTTTTCATGCAGAATTCCGGATGAGCTCATACCAGTTACTGATGCCACAAACTTAAGAAGTGTTGTCACTTCAAAAGAAAATTGGGCTAGCATTCAGGAGGTAATGGATGACCTTGAGAAGTGAGGGAATTGAAGCAGTAAAATACTCTGTAGTGCAAAACAGGATTTTATGTAGAAAACCTAAGTCCCTAAAGATGAAACTTGATTTGTTTATGAAATCAGTCATTTGGCATGTTGCCTGCAATAACTTGTAACAAATCTGAGGCCTGGTTTGGTACTGCTAAGCAGTCCTTTCCTTGTTTATAGGCTATGTTTAACCAGCACAGTACCAAGCATGGGTAAGTAAAGCTACTATTAACACTGGAGAGGCTAACACTGGTTTTTTGGAGAGGTGCTCACTTCTACAGGTGCACATGAAAGCTCTGTGAGTTTACATTCAATGTAGTGGCAGCAGAGGAATATGCAATATCAACCACCTTTGGCTGGGAAAAGGACAAATGTTGAGTTTAGGCTGAACATCCAGGTTTTGGACTATTTGGTTGTGGTGTGGGAAATGAGATAGAAAAGGGGAATTTAGTGTTGACTCTAATGGTATCCTTTTATACTCGGTATCTTTGCTGGGTAGAGTTCTTGGTTTTTTCAGTTCTGGAACTGGTCACAGCGCAAGAATTTCTGGGCTTACAGTTGTTTCTTCATGCCTGCTCTTTCTCCCAGTAGGAGGAAGAAAACCAGTCATGAGGGCAGCAGGAGACATGCTGGTTCCAGTCCTAGATGTCTTGCTGGCATCTCTGCAGGAGGATGCAGTGATGGCCTCCCAGAGCATGGCAGTTGCACAAAGAGCACCCAGCAGAGATCGGAGGCTTTTGTGGCTTTCTGGGCTTTGGCTTTGGTAGTGTATCACTTGATTTGAAGAAGCATTTCTGGGCAATAAATATGTGCAGTTTTGGGTCCAGCTGGCAGGTTTCTATAGCACAAACACAGCCAGCGCTGCTTGCAGGCCCAACACTGCAATTCCTCATTTTGGTTTTGTACTCAATGGGCTTCTGTGGACCTAGTCAGACAACACATCTCACTGTGTCCTGACATGCCTCTGTCAATGTATTTCACATAGCGTTGCCTCTGCTCTCAGTTCTGCCACTTCAAAAATCTGGGTTCATAATGAATAAATACCATTTTCTCCTTGAAGCTTTCTTTATTAGACCAAGTATCAATATCACAGCCATGCCATAGAGGATTGCAAGCTTCTTTTAATGTTCAGTTCTAAGACCAAAGATGAAACTCACTATTTTTTTGCTATAACAGAACATTTTTGACATAAGACAGTGGCAGGGAACACTTGTCCAGGCACAGCTTAATTTTCTTTCTCCTTGAGAAATATTTGGGCATGAACAGGAAATTGTCATTAGTTTCTATTTTGTTACCCATTTCTTTTATCTTCAGTCTGCTTGAGGTTACAAACTCCAAATGAAAACACTGCTGAATTAATATGCTCTTCACTGCTATTTTTTTCTACAGTTAATTTCTCACATGGCATACAAAAGAGGGTTAACATTTAGGTTTGGCTGAACACATAATGATTGCAGAGGTGGTAAATATTTTCATACATATGCCTGGATACATTTTGGTGTAATTTTGAAAGCTGAAAACTTGCGTTCACTTTCAGGCCTAGTATCATGTCTACTCACCTCATCTAAAGATGCAGCTGTTGCTTCAGCTGGACACTGCAACACTGCATGTTGAAAATGCTCTCCTGCTCCTGTTGCTTTTGAAGCAAGGCTCCTGTATGCTCACTTGGGCTGCCTGCAGGAGAGAGCCCGTGGCAGCACCCCTACATAATCCCTGGGTTCTCTGCACAGAACAGCACTCTCTCATTTGCACAGTGTTTGCATCTTTGTATGTGAGATCAGTTCCTTCAGTTTCTTCTGCTGGCTTCCTTCTGTACATGGATGGGGACCATCCCTGCTCCTTTTATAACCAGGAGGGGATTTATTGCTTGACATGCATTGCTCTACAGAAGCAGGTATTTGTTTTATTCCACTGTAAAAATCATTCACTAACGGGGATGAAATATGATCTTAATTTTTATTCAGGCAGAGCTCAAAATCACAATAGATTTATTATTATCCCTTTCAGAAAGCAAGGGCTGAGGAGAAGCAGCAGGACTGAGTTATGGATCATTTTCCTAGACTGAAATGGTATTCCTAAGGATGAGGTGCTGTGGGTTAGCACAGTTTTGATGATGCTACAGTCACACACTACCAATCTATACTGGAGTTTCTGATCTTTGTGCTCTTCTCAGATATATTTCACAATGTGCAAAGTGATCAGGACCCAGGAATGATGTACCACATCAAAGCAACAGGAAGAAATGAGAGCGCTGCCTTTTAAAGTGATACCAGCCAGCAGAATAAGCGTCAAGTACCTGACATACCTTTATTTTAACCTCTTTGTGTAATTTAATTCTGTGGAAAGAGGCATCATGCACTGTGAAACTATTAACCCTTCCAAGAACAGACTGGATTCTGAGAACTAATTACTATGGTTGTAAACAATGAAATCATCTGCACCCCTCCCCTCATGCTATGACTCTGAATCTGAGCATAAAATAAAAAAGACCTAAAGGATCAGGGGACCTATGCTGTTATGGGAGAGGGAGGATCTCTCTGCAGTGCTTCAGGAGCCAACTGAATTTGGATCATAAACTTCTGAACTGAATCAGAGTAGGATTTTCTGGACTGGTACCGTACATTCTGCCAACTACAGACCTTTTTGTTAAGTTTGTTACTTTGATGAGATATTATTAATGAGAAAATATTTATTTTAGTGTTTTCTGTCTTGATTTCTTCATATGCTTCTCTTGGTGCAGCATCTTCAGCACCCACTTGCATATTGTGCTCAGATAAATGTCACATTAACCTTCAGAATTGTACCTGCTGACTGTGGCGTCCGTGCGGTAAGAGCAGTTCTGATGCCACTGCATGCTCTGACTTGTTTATCAAGCTCTTGACTTACAGAAGCTGGTATTGTGTCAGATCATCTGCAGCTGATTGAAAAGATTACCTGACAAGAAGATAAGAAGAAAACACCTCCTTTTTTCCTACTAAAGTCTGCTGGATGTTTTATATCTTTGCAGTACATTACAGGGCAGATCACAGGATAGTTTCTTCTGTGTGTAATGTTGAAGAAAAGGTATTGTGTTGCTCCTTTCTTTGCTTCTTCTTAAAATTGAATTTTTCCCTCCCTTTCTTTTTGTAGTGTCAAAAATCACCCAGACCTTTTCAATTACTTCTGCCCTGAACTAAAATCACAAAGATCCAACTGATGAGGAGATCTTTGATGGCAGTGTGGTTTTGGTGTAAGTATTGTTCACAAGGAAGGGGTTTAGGAGCTCCTGGGATAGCAATTAATGCTTTAGATTTACTTGACAAAAGCTCCCTTAATTTATAGAGAAAAGTCTTTCTGCAGAGAACTGGAGAAAGAATTACTCCTTCACTGGGGGCGAAGAGAAAGAAGGTTTCATATATGTTTAAAAAAAAAATCAGTATGAAAAGCAGACTCAGTTCTGGCTATTGTTTAATGCATTTTCAGGCTGATGAGCATCATGTACTTACCTTTCCTATCCTTCCAATCCTTAAAACAGAAGAAACTAGATTTAAAATAGGCTAGCAAGCAGTAGCATACCTTATTTGCACTTTTCAGATCTTCAAACAGCTTTATTCATGTATTCAGAGTCTAGGATGGACAGTCCCATGCGTGATGACCAAAGTCAAAACAAGTACACAGATTCCTCCTGCTGTATATACTGAAAAGGCTGCTATATATTAGCCTCTGAAATAGATTTCATATAGCAAATTCAGAATGTTAGTTGGAAGCACGAATGCTCTTAAATCAAAGTTTCCTGAACTCAAACTTTTTGAAGCATCAAATAACGAGAAAATTGCAGCAGAGAAGAACAGTTAATAAAACAACTGCTCCCTCAAAATCCAGGTCAGGGCCTTATGTTAATTCTGTATTCACCAACCTATTTTTGTAACAACTTTCACAAAACCGAATGGAGAAGAGTCATTAAATAGCACATCTGGCCTTGAAATATTATTTCTTGACATTATAACATGAAAAGGGACAACTACAAATGGCAATTCTGGTGTAGTTACTACATGATAAGTTCTTCTCCTCTGTCAGCACCTGCTGAGCAGGGAGAGGGGAGGAGACTGAACTGAGCCTTCATCTTATTCACACAGCCTGATTATTCACGGGCTTTTAAATCCAGCTCTCATTTAACTTTATATTTTCGTCTCCATTCAGTTTCCAGTGAAGTGTTCCTGTGTTCCTGAGAAAAAAAATGAGGGCATGATTAGGTAGGACAGTGAAACATGTGTTCAGTTACAGAAAGCAATATCATCTCTTCCCTAAATCTGATTAGTTATTGTTCCCTTAAGTAGCACTGACTATGCTCACGTGCTTTGCAATCCAAGCCATAAGGCATAGACACTGGCCAAACGCCAGTGCAGCAGCCCACTGATGCCATGCATAGAAGACGGAGCCTGAAAAGGCTCCAGGGGATATCATCTGAGGAGGCTGAAGCTTTGGCCCACATTTTCAGGAATTCTCTTTCTGAGTTTTCTTAATGGCCCTGTTGGCTAGTTGGTGCAATGTAGGAGAGGAGCCTAAACACTTGCATCTTAAAATCTGTGGTGTCCTGATTAATTCATTTGATCAGCATGATTTTGTACAGTAGAGGGATGTAAGTATATATATGATTGTCCTTATCTTGCGGTGATTTTACACAAGTTTCTGTATGCTCAGTTCATTTTTTCTGAACAGGCTGTGTAGGCCATAGCAGACATGTCTGGGATTTTGATTCAACACTGCTCTATGTGAATGTTTCACATTTTACGTATTTCACTGTGTTAATCCTCACCAGTAACACAAAACTGAGAGGACAAGGATAGAAGCAACAAAGGACACTCTCTAAGGACAATCTCCTCCTGTATGTCAGTTTGGAGAGAGCCTTTAGATAAAGGCAGTCTGTTCCACAGGAAGCCTCTTCCCCTGCCAGGAAGAAAACAAGGGTGTGAATCTTTGGTGCTCCTCAATCAGTTGCCTTATGAGAGCTTCATTGGGCTAAGAGGTGGACTGTAGAGCATCAACAACTTGGTGACAGAGTGAGTACACTAGACTGCAGGAGTTATAGGCCAGCTGGAATTACCTAAGGTTTCCCTCACTCCTCAGGGAGCTACTGGGAGTCCTACCAAAGAGCCTCCTCCCTCCCCAGGGAGACATGAGAGCAGCACTGAGCATGGCAGGGCACACACTTAATGATTTTTGAGTCTCACCATACACTTTGGCCTCAGCAGTTGAGGAAGGAGCTATGAACAGAGAGATGGGGGACTCTTCTAGTGGATACTAGCATGTAAAAAAATGAGTCATTGGGCCATAAAGGATACTGCAGAGCTGCCAAATACTAGGTATTATCATGGCTTTGAGTTATACTATCTAAGATGTCGGACGTTTTGTTGACATTTTTTCTTTTTAAAGTCTAATTTCTTCCTTTGTCTGCTACTGCCTTGCTGTCTGCTTACATCATTGAATCACTGGAGTGGTGTCCAGGCTCACAGTCTTCTATCAGATATCTGATGCAAACTGGAGGCTACCTAATATTCATTGTTAGTAACTGCCTAAAGCAAATCATGGCAAATGTAAACTGCTTTGGTAGAACTTATTTAAAATAATCAAGCACAGAAGTGCAATTACATGTGGTTTTTTTTTTTTGTGCAAATATTTGTAGTGCTCAAAAAAGTTCTTTGTGGGCAATTTGTAAGCATGAGATTGACTAACAAACTAATCTATACCCAGAGGTTATATTACTATGCAGCAATTCCTACGGAAAGTTAATTATGAACAGGTAGACCATATTTTGAAATTTTGGGCCAGGGCCTTTAAAAATGAATGTGTAAGTCACAAACGTAAATAGTTTGTATAAACTTTAGAACAAATGTTTGTGTTATGTGCAGAAATATGAGGATCATATATGCAAAGTAACTCCAGTATGGACATCTCTAAAAATGAACTTAAGCAATGTAGTGATAAGGACAGGTACATACAGTCATCAAATCAGTTAATAATCTAAAAAATGTGCTGTGAGCATCACTAAAGTCAGACAAGATAGCGTTCTTCCCCAAATGGGCATATATGCTAGATGAGAAAGTTCATAAAAATCCAGCCTTCGCTTGTTCTAATTTAATCATTACCTATTTAGTAATGTACTATTACCAGTAGAGAATGAGAAAAACTAAGAAAAGTGAGGATTACATAGACAGGACTATCTGGTTATTTAATTGAGACAGAAGCATGTCGTGATAGTTCTTTTCTGAAATAAGCTGACAGTGAACAATAATATGTCACAACATACCACAGATTGATTTCAGTTCAGACAACCTCAGACATAATGATTAATACAGATCATAGTTAATGCTGCAATTTACATACCATGGATTAATGCTTAACCTGGGTGATTACCATAAGTAAGCCATGCATCTCTCCCCTACATTCCTTCATCTGCAGATAGTCAGGCACGACTTTAAACTTGTCCCCAGGGTGCAATACTCACTACCATGATTAGCAATATGAAATGAAATGTTAAATCCAAAAACAAAGAATCAGCACTAGCTTTATCAATTTAACATTCAAATCAAGCAATTTAAGTCACCAAAGTCTGAACTGAAAACACTCTCTAATTATTTATATATCCGTGTGAAATTTGCTGCTCTTGTAAACAGCTAGATATATTGAAAACCAGTGAATATTACTCATTTGAAAACCACTACCCAGCCTCAGGTTTTACAGTAATTAAAATTAATTCTGACAGTGAGAGAGGCAATATTCTTGGGTTTCTTTAAGACTTCAGAAAGTTCAGGTTTGATTCTTATATTTTTCTTGTGAAAGAACTGTGGAAATACATATTCTAAGAAAAACAAAACATATTTGTAGGTAGCATTCAGGGTACAGGAAATGTAATGATGGTATACCATCTGCAGATTTGATAGAAAAATGTATTTTGAAGCTTTTTACTTACTAGTTGTGGTGGTAGGTGATAACTGCTATGTGTGAAAAACCTAACATCCTTGAGCTTTGAAGATCTCAGCCTGAAGATATTTAGTATTTTAAATAGTTGTCTTAATATTTTTTGTGAAGTTTGGAGAGATCCATTTAAGGGCTTTCTGGTAACATACGGAGTTCTGTAACTGTGATTTTGGGATGCATGCACATTTTGTAGTTACAGTCAGTCCCCAGGATCTATAATGTTTATCATCCTAGAATTTCTATCTTTATTGCTAAACACCTGTAGCAATTTATGTTCCAGGAAAATTATGAGTATGGCTACCAATACTGAAAGATCCTAAAGCCCGTTCTGTGCTATATACATGTACAAGCCCCTGAATCTTTTAGATATCATTGTCCCCTTGTTGAAAATAAATATTTACACTTTAAATGTTACCTCCAAAATGCAGTACCATATTTTCAGAGACATCCTATATTCCAGAAATGCATTCTCCAGACAACACCATTTCTTTCTGCAATATTTTACTATGGGGCAGGGAATCTCACAAGGGTAAGAAAGCAACAAAATGTTGATCTTTTGCATTCAGCTAACCTTGGATCATGGTATATAATCTATTTCAGGGATTACAGCCCACACATGCGCTCTTCTTTCAGAAGTCAGAGGAAATTTCTCCTCTTCTTTTGACTTTTATTGTGATGAGAACAGTGGTTAAAATGACTTTCTGTACATGTGTGGAAGAAGTCTTGATGTCGTCCTGACACAATATTGTTCGTTTTATCTGATAAACCATGGAGCATTCTTGCTCAGTGATACCACTGCCAGAGGAGCTCTGTGAAACTCCTGCATCTTTTTACTTTAGAATGACTGTGATCAATACATCTATCATGCATCTCTCTTCTCACTGCCAATTTACAGCATGTAACTTCATGTTTCAGCCTTCTCACTCATTGTATCTGTGAAAGTTCAGTGGGCTCTAACAAAGCCAGCAGACAGGAAAAAGGCTTGCTCTCTGTATCCAGTACAACACTATGTATGAGCAACACAGCAATGAAATATCCCAGTTTATAGACTCGCTGCTTGCAGAGAATTTTGCACATTCTTCTGCATCTACTCTAAAGAAGTTCTTCATACCTAGAAACAGACAATTTAAAAGAAAAATCACTCAGGCTCTCCATTGTTTGAAACACTGTTTTTCTTATGAAGCATCACTGGTGTTTTCTTTCAAATCCATCGCTCCTAACCCATAGTTAAAGTGAAAGAAAATGAAGTTTATTTTAAAATGTATATTTTTTTTTTTCCATCTGATGTCGCTATTGGGATAATTGCCCTTTTCCAACAACAAATAAGTTTAAGTTGTGAGCCAGTTTTTTTTTTTACTTTGAAGATATTGCTTCCCTTCCTCTGAAGGAAAACAAACCCCTCAGAGCAGCTGCTGTTCCAGGTCCTTCAGTGATTTTATGAAGGCATACTGTTTAATTTTGCACACAGTGTAAACACAGTGCATAACCCAGTACTAATAGACATGGATTTAAATGAGATGTTTGGAAGATTTTATTCGTTACTGTAGCATGGAGTAGTCAGACTCAGTTTGGAAAATAACTTGTTATTGTTAAAATGTTTGCACCTGGAATAGAGTTGACTCAAATTGCCAAGAACAAAATTATTTTGGAATATACTACAGAGGTATGGCTTATTCTGTCAAAAATGATTACACAGTGAGAAACTGCTGACTCTGTAATGTCGTGTATGCTCCTCTCTCTTTCTTTGATAACACTCTTAGCAGTTTTCCTAACTAGCATTTTCTTCTCAAAATGTCTTCTGCTGTAAGGAGGATTATATCCTGCACTCCAACTCACAGATTTATGATGCTTAGAAAAAGCAGAATGTTCAGAAAAGTTTGAGAGCTATTTATTTATTTATTTGTTTACTTATTTATTTTTGGTGCTCACATAATTAAGACTGCCATAATTAATTTTAATGTGATAAATTGCAAAGATAAGAGTGTAGCATGCTTTGTGCCCATTCATTTCGCTTGCAAATGCAGCACAGATCTTCCTTATTGTCTGCGGTACACTTTCACTAGTATTACAGCATGTTTAGAGAATGCAGAAATCTGTCATCTGGAGCCTGCAGAAATGTGATCAAGTCTGGTGTGAACTATGTAGGCTTTTCTCTCCTGATTTACCTTGTTTTTGAAAACAGAGCTGTAAATATGACAGAAACTGCTTCTTTTGTCCTAGTGTCTCCATGACTGACTCTCCTCAGTAAGATCAGTAAATAAACTAGGCTGACTCTTCTTCCCAAAAAGGTCTTCTGATATCCTTTTTTTTTTTTTTTTAATATCAGTCTGTGTACATTTTTTTCTGTAGAACATTGCCTTGGTTGCATCTAAACAGGCTGTGTCCTGTCTTCTAGTGACTCATATGTTCTTGTTGAAAAAAAAAACCAAACAAACCAAACATGGTCATGTCAAATCATCAGTTAAAAAAGGTTGCGTGGAACAGAACTTCTCCAAAACAACTTGGACATCGGTTCCTAAACTGTTATCTTCAGTGATGATCACTCAAGGGTCTGGATCTAAGCCTCTGTATCCTGTTGACTAAACACTGAACAGTCAGGTTGAATTAAGTAACTTAAATATAACTGATTTCATATTTTATTCTACTCATGTGCATTCACTTAGAGTTCTTAAATCTTTTCTGTAGAGTGAAATGCAAGTCATTAAGGATCATTTTAAGGACACACTTTCCCTTTGTAAGACCATATGGACTATTTTACATTCCTATCATCACCACAGTATATCCTTGGGGAAATTAGTTTACTTATATAAAATAAATGGGATTTGACATTAGGAATGGATAAGGCATGCTACACTGGATGCCAGCCCAAGTAACTTGATAATTTTTATATTGACTTCATAGAAGTCAGTTTGAAACTCATATTCAAGCTCCTATTGAGAGAGACAGTTCATAGTCAAGCTCCTTTTTAGAAAATATTACTGATTTATTAAGTACTGGAGTTACCATTCAGAAACCAATGTGACTGGTTATGAATCGCTTTTCTTCTGCATGGCTTTGGATAAGTCCCTTCGCATCTCCTTCTCTCTTTCTAGCCATTGTCTTGGTCAAGGACTTTATTATACAACAGGGTCCTCAAATCAGTAGGGGTTTCTTGGTAGTACTGCAAAATAATGTTTTAAAAGGTTTAAATTTCCACACCACTATTCCTTTGTAAGAAAAATAATAGTAATTTTCCTTAAATAGTGTAGTACATTGTTTTGCCGTAAGGAATGCAGTTCAAGTTAATATTAAATTTTTCTTTATCCTATATAGAATAACTATGTTTTCTACATTAATTGAGTAATGATTGCAATTATTTATTAAAAAAACCCACCATTCATCTGTATTATGGGCACCCGAAGTACACAATAGGATTATATGGTGCAAGAGTACTTTTCTGTAATGTTTGAATTTGTCTAGAGACAAAGACATAGAATCATAGAATCATTAAGGTTGGAAATGATGTCTAGGGTCATCAAGTCCAGCTGTCAGCCCAACACTACCCTGCCTCCTAAACCATGTCCTGAAGTGCCACATCTGCATGTCTTTTACATACCTCCAGGGATGGTGACTCTACCACGTCCCTTGGCAGCCTGTTCCAATGCCTGACCACTCCTTCAGTAAAGACATTTTTCTTAATATCCAATCTAAACCTCCCCTGACTCAACTTGAGGCCATTTCCTCTTATCCTATCACTTGTTACATGGGAGAAGAGACCAACACCCACGTCACTACAACCTCCTTTCAGGTAGTTATAGGGAGCGATACGGTCTCCCCTCAGCCTCCTCTTCTCCAGGCTAAATAACCCCAGCTGCCCCAGCCACTCCTCATAAGACCTGCTCTCCAGACCCTTCAAAAGTCTTGTTGCCCTTCTCTGGACACGCTCCAGCACCTCAGTATCCTCCTTGTAGTGAGGGGCCCAAAACTGAGCACAATATTCAATGTGTGGCCTCACCAGTGCTGAGTACAGGGGCACGATCACTTCCCTTGTCCTGCTGGCCACACTATTCCTGATACAAGCCAGGATGCCATTGGCCTCTTTGGCCACCTGGGCACACTGCTGGCTCATGTTCAGCCAGCTGTCAATAAACACCCCCAGGTCCTTTTCCACTGAGCAGCTTTGCAGCCACTCCTCCCCAAGCCTGTTGTGTTGCATGGGGTTTTTGTGACCCAAGTGCAGGACCTGGCACTTGGCCTTGTTAAACCTCAGACATACTCCTCTTAGTCCTAAAGAAACAGAAGAATGCTGATGAAAAGATAGTGGACAAAGTCAGGTGACAGTTTAAAACTATGAAGAAATTTATATGACAAATTTTACTTATCTTTCGGAGACAAACTGCATATGGATCTCACTAATAAGAAAAGAGAGAGAGTGTCTCTGTGACATCATCACTGTATGTGACATCAACACTTAAACTTTTTCTTGAAAAAATACATGTTATCAATATCTCATAAATTCAGATAACCTCTAACTGGGACAATATTTCTTCTATAAGTGGAAGGTAGATGACAAAATCATTTGTTCTGGTGCTGTAGACGAACGAGAACAATAGTTTATAAAAGCACATGGTAGTTGTAATAGTTTTTTACACTCCTGTCCAAAAAAAGTATGCATGCAGTTAAAGAATGCTTCCTTTTCCCCCCCCTTTTTTTTTGTTCTTTAATCTGTAATTTTTTGGTGTGCTCTAGGCTGAAGAATTGTGAAGAAGGCATAGACAGAATTGTAGCTTTTGAAACCATTTGTTTATTTCTTCATGAGTATGTTCTTTTCCAGCCACTCTCAGGTCAAATATGGTTAATCCTTAATTATAAAAAGATATTTTTCTTATTCTCATAGCAGAATTATGTAGTGGAATACGATTTTAAATATCTATGTCCATAAAAACCTGATTTCTTGTTAATGTGTTTTCGTGTGCTATATAAGGTAACAAAATAAACATGGGAATATTATCAGTTTGTAGTCAAATCTATTACAAATTACAATACAATAAACTAAAGTGTATTCCCTTAGATCTGTAATCTATAACATAATCTCAGCTTTTGAAAATGGCTCATTCTGAGTCCTTGATATTGAGCAGAGCCTGAAACCTGGTACAAACACCAAAGCTGAATCTGAAATAAAAACCTAAAACAAAGGCTAGGTGTGTACTTAGCTAAGAAGCCCCTAAAAGAAACAAGACCTAAATACTTGTAAAGAACCCAGGAGATCAGCAGTACTCAACAGTGACCAGCAGTATCTTGAGAAACTTTTTTTCCAAACACCTGCCCTTGCTCAGAGGTATCCCAAAACCAAAAGGAAGCATGGTGACTTCCATTGATTATTTTGAGGGCAATTTCTGACCTCTGCCTTGTTATCTAAACTCTGAACTAACTCTAGGATTATACCCATGTATTCAGTCTTAAGTATGAGATTTAATACACCAGATTTAACTTGGTTTGATGACTCTTGCTGAAAAAAGATGTCAGTTTAGAACAGCTGTTTTGTAGAATAAATAACAAAACCTCTGCAACACACAGAGCTCAAGGAGATAAGTTCTTCAGCCTGTGGGTTTTGAATCTTTAACTAGCTCTTGCCTTCATTATAGCTAGCAGAACTACCTGAACAGTGAAAGAAAGCATAAAGAATCAGCCACAAATGACAGCAGCAGCGCAGTTCTTTACTCCATGGGACATGCAAGCACTGAGCATTAAGCAGGGATCTTTGCTTTTGACATACAACCAGTAGCCCTAACTCTAACCTTAATTATAGCCCAGGCTCCCTCTTTTCAGAAAATATATATATAAGGCATAGAAATTAACAGGGTACCTTACCTGTTCCTAATCTCAGGCCCATTAGCACACAGCAAAGAGGGTGCTTTATATTTTATATTACCCTGTCCTAATTCTTTGTGTAATTAAGTGCAGGGGAGCTATCGCAGTGATGAAAGAGCTCATCACATACTCACCATAGCTGACACGAAACTTCTGCCTAACTCTGAGCATCTGCAACTTTCTGTCTCTGGGTTAGCAAATCCTGACACCACTCCCAACTTTAACCTTTCTATTCTAGCCAGGGAATACATCTCCTCTGGAAAATTGAATACTGAAAGTGGCAGCTGCCTTCCTCCTATCGCTTAGAGCCATTTAGCCCCCAGCAAGGAAAGGAACTCTTCAGTATTTAGATTTAAAAATCCAAACCCTAACTCCTACTTTCAACTTCATTGTATCCCACGGATCCATTGCAAGTAGTAAAAATGACAAAATACTGGTCATGAGAGACATCTACTTTCCTTTGAACTCTGAAAGACCGTTCAGCCAAAGCCTTCAATTACTGTTTCCCAAATGCTACCCTTAACTGTCAGGTTGGTTATAGCTAGAGGACCCTCTTCTTCTGGAAAAGTGGATATGAAGTAGTGGACAAAAAGGATTTTGTGTTCTTCAAAACCCGTTAGAGTCATTCAACACACAAGAATAAAAATGCCTGTTCAATCTTTATACTCCCTTAACCTAACCCTAACTTTCACTTCCTATACAGCCAAGAAACCTATCCAAACAGTGAAAGGGAGGAATTTTTTTCACTGTGACCAGCTCTAACCTTTTCCTCAGTGGTGCAGATCATGCAACACCCAGCCTTACAATGGGATCTTCTCTCTCTAGAGGCCAAAATACTGTCATCTGCACTTTCATTCCAGCCAGCAGAGCCATCTGTACAATAAAGGAAGCATAGTTAGCACATCTCTTTGTCAAGAGATGACCATTTCAACTTCTGACTGTGTGGGCTATGAAGCATAAAACTGACTTTTTCAGGCTTTAGATCCCCAACTCCTAAAATTCAGGAGCGGGAGGAACCAGGTTGACTCTATTTTCTTTTGTTGGGGACAGGTGTGTCACACATACTAATCTAAGATCCGCTTGGTTTCTCTTTATTTTCAGACACAGTGATTCCATAAAGTTATTTTTAAAATATTTTAAAGCCATCCATGACTTCCAGGCACAAAGTACCTTACACTGGGTCATGGTGCCTACATGCTGGGCATTGCAGCATGCATGTTGTACCTGCCTAATATAGATAGCCAAAATACATCTTTTGCACAGGTACACTGACAAAATGCTTAATGAAAGAGGCATCGTTGAAAGCCACTGATGTTCTGACATCTGCCATTGTAAAGAGATTTTTGCAGTGATGACTTACACTAGGTAAGACTGCTTAGACTATGCTAGGTTGATCTGGTGCTCAGTAATAGCTAAATTCATTACATCCTACGATATTCATGTTTTATCCTGATGTCTCTGATCACTCCTCTTATGCTATGGTCCATATGAGAGAACATGAGAGAGACAGATTGGAAGTCTGAATGTTAATGAGAAAGTCAGTACAGAGGTAGCAAAAAGGACTCCTAAAATAGAGCCCAGCAATCACCAGGAAGCAACTTTATTCCTTCTAATATATATTTTGCCTGCCACACGGTAGTGTTGAGGGTAAATTGATTGATGTTTTAAAGTGCTTTCTGCTCCTTTGATGGAAGTTGCTATGGAAATGGAAAGCATACTTATTAGATATTTGCCATCACTTTTTGTTAAATCTAACTCTTCTAGGTTCTCTTTATCTCAGAGTGTTGCTGCACTCTTCAGCATCTGATCTTGTTAGCAGACCCACAACAGGAGCTCTGCTATGCTGTACTGTGTACTAGCTTTCCATTCTGTACATTTCAGCTGGATTTCTAAATGGCAGAGCTATAAACTCAGAGCCATTTCCAGCATTGGAGAAATCTCTGGCAGCCATCCTAGGGATCTTCCTGATAACATATTAAGCAGTTCAAAGGTTGAAAAGGCACCCATTGAATTGTTATTTTAAATATTTATAATATCTATTACACTCTGAATAGTCATATGTAAATGTATTTGAAGTTTTAGCCTCTTGTAACAACTGCCATCAGAGATGCCACATGAAGGCATTTGGGGCCCTGGAGGCATGTGCATACAAATATACACATAAATTTGGAGTTGTCCTGTGCAGGGACAGGAGTTAGACTTGATCATCCTTGTGGGTCCCTTCCAACTCAGGACATCCTATGATTCTATGATACACATAATACCTTTTTAGCCCTTCAGTACTTTATGTTGCTGTTACCACTTCAGGACTGTTTTTCCTTTTCCTGAATTATGATGCCAGCAGTGACAGAAGAGAAGGCGGCATCTATTTTTGTTCCTGTTTGACCCTACTTATATGTAAGCATTCTCCTTGTTACAGCTTTAGTTGTAAGTTTTCATTGTTTTTTTTCCAGTTCTTGTCTCTACTTGAGAGAAGAAAACCATCATTCAGTCATCCAGAATGATGAAAGCGTTTGTTTGCTTTTTTTTTTTCATATTATTTAATATATCTTCAAGAGAGAAATTTTTCCCCTGATGCCACCAATAACAACAAAAAAGCAGGATTTAAAAATATAAAAGTTGAGATCTTTAATAGGGTATAGTTACCCCTCCAAGGCACAAACATGAATAGCTTCTCAGCATACCTATGCGCATGCATGGAGAATAGCCCTCCAGGAACACAGGAAAGAGGAGATGAAACTTCTCTTGGAAAACACCTCCCCAAAAAAATGAGTGCCTAAGTTAGGCGTGTACCACTTGTTGCTCTGGATGGGAGAGGTGCTGGCAGTACTAATAATTGGCTTTAGCTTTGCTAGAAAAATGTGCAGGTGCAGCTCACTTGCAGTCAGATCTTGCTGCAGAGGTGTGGATGGCACTGAGGCACAGACAGGTGGGAGGCTCTTTTTCCAGGGCAGTGAACCCTTCTTCTTTGCAGCCACTCTTGTTTCTGAGTTCTTGGTTGCTTCCTATTGGTGTCTGTCCTTAAGGAGATATTAGTGGGTAAGTGAAGGCTGTGTTTTGGTATCACTTCCTAAATCTATTCCAGGTATGAATCAGGAGCCCTCATGACTTTCTTACCCATCTGTTTAAAAAATCTTACAGTACAGAGGGGAAAACACAAGTGTTTTACCATCTCTGCTGCTGAGACTGGCAGTTTCTTAGCAGTAAAAGAAGAAATAAACCCGTTCACAATGAGGGGACAATATATAAAAAAAAGTGACCTTCATCAGTGTTTAATTTTCTTTAAAGTTTCAAGAGAAAAAGGAAAATCTTGCAGCTGGCTTGTCACAAACTGCCTGTCAGACTGCATAAAGAAACTTGCTTTCAGGATGTATTTCTGCTTCCAGGTTTCTAAATGCTTTAATATTTTAAAAGTATTCTAGTGTTTCTTGGAACTGCATGGAAACTGTTAGAGCTGGACCATGGTTTTCCACCCAGAAGTAAATAATTTTAAATCAGGTCGCTTAATTTTTCTAAAAACTGAAATAATTTCCAAAGCAGAAAAACAACTGTCCTATAATTTTTGTTATAAATGTTTGTGGCATATTAAGAGTAATTTGGGAAATAGCAAAGACATTGGCAGAGGGTAAAAAAAAAAGTTCCTTACAATTCAATATTATTTTCATTAAACCATGAAATACATAAGTGCATTGTGTATTCTGCAGGATTGATCCTGTGCTGTAGTTAAGGGTTATCAGGGCAGTTCAGGCAAAAGGCAAAGGGGAGAAAGAAGGGCTGTGGAAAGGTTACACAAAGTTCATTTATTACTTGCTTTGCCATGCGCTGAGCAGCTATGAGATAATCCTTCTCCACATACCTGAAAAGTCTCCCTTTTTTCTTTTACAACTGATATGAGAAAAAAGGGGCTGAAGAAGCAGTTATACTCGGTAGTTATACTTGGCAGTCTCACTAAATCAGTCTGCATCTCAGTTCCTGCTGCTTCTCTTATGCTGTTTTCTTGGGTGAAGGTGGGGTTGGGTGCATGGAGAGATTGCTTCCCCTTCAGCCCTCTTAACACACAGCTACACTTCCCATTTTTTAACACCTCTGGTGAAGACTATTGTCCTTCTTTTCTCTGATAGTCTTTTAGAGGAACAGTAGGTCTACTTGGGCTCCATCAGCATCCATGGAATCAAAATGCACTGTTCTGTCTTACTGCATCTTCTACTCTGATGAAAATTTGGAGATGGCTGAACCAGAGGCTGTCCCACCCTTCTTGCTGGAGCAGAGCCTTGGTAATGCTTGATTTCTGCCCCACTGCTGCTCTGATTATTTCTGACTTATTCACAGTAGGTGTTTCTTGAATAAAAGCTGGCAGTTGGGGTGCTGTGTAGAGTGAAGACATCTTGAGTAGCACTTAGTTTGCTTTAAGCGAAAAGGCATTTTACACAATGCAGAACCACAGCCTATACGAGACATATGTATGGGAAGGGCCAGAACTTTAAAAAATATTTATTTCTAAATTAGAGTGATTCCAGAGTAATTTTTTGTGATATATAAAACAACAAATTGGTAAATATATTCTCTTTATGGTGATAATAAAAAAGAAAAAAAAAGTGAGGGGAAAATCCCCTCCTTTTCTCTGACATCATCAGGAAAACAAACAGTTCTTCACAGCAAATGCTGTCACAGGCAAGATGCTTTAACAAGAAGTAACATATCCGCTGTGCTGAAATATCCATTTTGGTACCAACAGAACATTAAGAGGAATCTAGATTTATTTCACCAGTTTCTTTTCAGCATCAAAAGATTCTGAGCAACACAAGTTTGAAAATTTAACTGTTGGTATCTTTTTCAGATATAACTAATTTGTAAAAGATGATGGAAAGGTATATGGCATTTATATGCTGAGGGTCAGTACACCACAATATTGTACTACTGATTTTCAATTTCACTTGAGTTTCTCGATCATTTTGTCGTAACTCCTTTGAAGTTTTGATGTCTAGAAGCAAATACATCAAGCAAATGGCCCTAACTTTGTTCTATGAAGCTATTAAAGTATATTAAACAACTTTGTTGGAGGTAAATCCTTGCACCAATAAAAGATGTGAGCTAACATTATAAAAAGTGCATGTGTAGAGGAATGCCCTGAAAGTTGAGGTAAAAAATGTAAGCGTTAGTATTTTTTTTTCATAAGGCATGATAGCTAGTTTTCTTTTTTTAAATAAAGCGAGATCTTTCAGGTGCAACAAAGAGATTTTGAGTGCAGTGTCAGAAAAGGAGATACTGGAGCAAAGGGCTAGATGAAGCCCCGCTGCTGACAATACTTACATATGTGTGTAACTTATTTTCCTGAGTTCCCCCACTGGTAGTAACAGGAAAGTATTTCAGTGAATAAGATCAAGCATATCAGTTAGAAAGTTGTGTAACCGGACTGTAGCAAGCAGGTAGTTAACACTGATGAAGGTTCAAAACAATAGCTGAACAACTGAAAAAGTGTTTTAGAATAGAAGACTCCTTGGTTAGTGGTTCATATTAAAAAAATAAGTAAACCATACTACAAGGTGCTATAGTTCCATTTAACTTCAGTGGGAGATACTTAAGCCAGGAACCTGTCTTTGTTAGCAAGCAATAGATGTGAACTATTTTTCAAAGGTCAATAGCAGTAATGAGTACCTTTCCTACAGCAGTAACATTTCCCTCAAAACAGGTATTTTTTTTGCTTCATCTCATATGCTAGTTGTCATCCAATGAATGGGAATATTTTTATGTTTGGTTCTATTTTTATCAATATAGATGGTACTTTGAGACAGAAAAGCAAAAAAGGATTCCAGTAGCTGTGATAACTGAGCAAGGTTAGGCATGCTGTTGGCACTTCGCCTGAGAGAGTACAATGAGCAAATGCCTTGCAGGTATCATTTTTACAAAAAGAACGGTGGATGTGCTACATCTCTCTAGTTTTGTGGAACTAAATACACCCCTAACTTAATGATAAAAGAAGTCAGGAGGCTAGTCTAAATCAGTCAGGACATTCTTAGTGCAAATGTACTTTTTTCTATATGTGCTGAAGGAGAGCTCTTCCTCACACGAGGACCTCTACGTATCCAGTTAGACATCCTCATTCAGAAAGGCACTCTCTTCACTTTCATCTTCTCCAGTAATTGTTTCTTTGTAGTGCCTACAGAAGTTGCTTGAGGGATTTTATCTTCCAAGCAGTATGTGCAGGAAATGAAGACCTTTGAAATCATGGTCCTTTCCATCTCTACTTTGGTAAGAAGTATCTGTGTGCCACCCTTAACTGAAGGCTGTGTTTATCAAGCTTAAAAGGTCTCTAGATCAGAAAAATGACTAAAACGGCTTTTAAATCTAACACATATTTTCCCAAATCTGGTCCCTTTCTTTAAGCCAAGATGCAACAGATCTTGCACTGGGTATGCATTTTGGTGCAAGCAGTCTGTCTTAAAAGTAATCTAGAAACTATAGTGAGTAAAGTTTAGGGAGTAAAAAGAGACTGGTACAAAATGTTACATACTCATGATAAGGGAACTGTTTCTATATAATGGTTTAGGACTTATCCAAGAACTTGTTTAGAATGTTTATTTACTACTTTCATCATCATATTTGTGACAGTCTCACTCCTGTTATTTAGGTAGCAAAGCATTGCCTTGTCTTAGAAAGAGTGTCCAATTAAAGCTTATGTTTCACAGAAGGTACAGGTCTCAGTATGGCAGAATATTTTAGTACACTGGTTTCTATACTGCTGCTGTGAGATGTTAAAACTTGTATGCCTACATAACGTAAATATTTATTATATTTATAAGCTTTTTAGGTGTGGAATAAAATCAGATACAAATTTAGAAGCTGCTACAGAGGTTCTCAGTTGAAACTCAGCATAACTACTAATTCATAACAAGATGTCTTTCTTATTCCTTGAGTAACAAACTTGATTATTTCAGGAGCTAATAACCACTTAAGCTACACAGTGTGGATCCACCTATTTCTGAATATTAAAAATCTGACAGGGGCAGAGGGACGAGTTTTCTAGAGACCTTCTTTAATATTATTCACTGGGAAAATCTCATCCTTAGCACTTATCCAAGGCAGCTGCGCTGAGGCACCATGCCATCTTAACTTGCATTCAGGTATGGTATGCCCTTCCAAGGACACAGAAAGTCATATTCAGAGATTCAAACAGTGCATCTCATTGCAGTAATTTCCTTTCTCCTGAAACATTTCCTCCAAAACACCACCTGTAAGATATAGAGCTATGCTTTCATAGTGTATCTTCTCCCTCTGTTCTGCACTTTACCTGGGTCTTAACATAAAACATTTGTAATTTCACAGAGGAAAAAAAATAACCGAAAAACTTCTGATCATGATATCACAGCAAATGCTGTTGTTACTTTGAAGAAAAAATACTTTCTCCAACTCCACTGTTGCACTCCTCATTTTTTGTATGAAGGTATGTGTTGTTAGTGAAAAAAGCGGTGCCCAATTTATTAGTGTGGTATACAAGCACTAGCTAGACAAGTAAATGATTTCTGCTTACAGTATGGCCAGGTTCCCTCTTAGCCCTTTTTAAACAAATATTCAGTATCACTTGCTTTGCTTCTACAAAAAGAGGGACACAGGTTTTTAGTTTGGGGGTTTGGTGGGTTTTTTTTGTTAATTTGCTTAGTGTGTTTGGAGGGGAATAAAAACATTTCATTGTGAAGAGAATCTAGTGTAGCAATGCAAGCTGTGACTTTTGCAATGAGCTCTGATGGGACTACATACATACCAGCCAGTAACAGACTACTAATAGGCTTAGCGTGTGCACTGTTAGTTATTGAAGAACAATAAGTATTATCAATGAAAAAAAAAAATCCGTTTTAATGAATTCCTAAAAGGATGTTCTGGCAAACATAAATGTTCAGGATGTATTTTATGACTACCAACCCAAATTCAGTCCTAAGACAGTATTTACCTTTTTGTCTATTACTATAAATAAGGTTTATGCACAGCCACTTGCACATAGCAGGAAATCCTCCCTGCCACTGAGCAGTGAGGATGGTCTGACTTGTGAGTCGAATGAAAGACATATGTACTGTTGAATGTCCTTCAGCATGTAACTCCAATAAAAAAAGGATTAAAACATGGCAGTTTTATTAAGCAACATTAAACGACTGTGTAATATGTGGGTTATACTCTGCTACACCTGCACATTACTGCAGCAGATGTCCCTGGCTTTATAACATCCCAGACTCCAGCCTGCAGTGACAGGTCCTTAAACTGCCTCAGTAGAGTTGCATTTAATTTCTTACTCCAGATTTAAGAGACAATGCTAAGATGTCCTTGGAGAAGAAACTAATCAGACAAGTAAAAACCTTAGTACAGTTTATATGAAAGCTTTGATTTATTCACTATGCCTGAATCAGACTTTCTTCAGTTGTTGTCATTTTGAATAAAACAAAAGGAAAAACTCAACAAAAATAGCTAGTCCTGTACCTGTCATTGTGTATCCCTACTTGCATTATTCTGTAGCTAGTTTTCATGTTATCGTTTGTATTCAGAAGCACACAGTAAAATATGGCTTGTTCTTTGCTTTTCCTCAGAATGAGAAGAACAAATGAAAAATGAACAAAGAAATGTTGCAGACTTAGCTTCTACTGGCCTTAATTAGTTAATTTTTGTGTATTTATTAGCTCTTGCCTGTTTAAGAGAGCAAATGTTATTTTATTCTGATAATTTCACTGCTGGGGTCTCTAATTTAATATATTTAGGTCATATTCACTCTTGTGACCTTTAACTATCAGCCAGTTTTATCTATGGATTCTGAATATTGTTTGCATTAAAAAAAAACCCAAACCACACTTTACACTGCCCCTCCTTTATTTAATTATTAGTGAATTGGCCTCTGTCCATTTATGTTAATAGAAATTTTGATTGAAACCAAGTATTAACAAAGGGAAATGTGTTTTGGCCAACAGTAATGTCTCATAATATTTGAAGATGTCTAAAGATACTATTTATAGTAAATCTATTATCAAAATTTTGCAGAATAAAACTGCAAAATACCTGGAGAAAACAAACAAACAAACAAACAAGCAAGAACAAAAAAACTGTTCTCCAGTAAGACTTGGACATCAGGAAAAGATTTCTCTGGTAAAAAATTCTAATCTGGCAATGTGAAAAATTTCTCATTTTTAATTTTTCTAAATTTTTCTAATTTCTAAAGCTTCTATTTTTTTAACTTTTTCAATTGGAATTATATCATTGTGAGTGCAATGATTCCAGAAGAATTCTTTTCTTGTTTTAGGCTTGTTTTAGACTAATTATGATCCTCAGCAGCAACAGCAGCAGAGTAAAAATAGTCAATCTGCAGCAGAATTAACCATGCAAAGGAAAAAACTTAGGTTTTAGAAAAGTAGACTCAATCATCAATTGGTAAATAAAACTCCCCAGAAAACTGGTTTAAGGGAGCAATAATTCAGTTGCACAAACACAAATTTGTCATTGCAGAGGAAAGACACATACTGCAGTAAGAGACCAGACTAGAGGACAGCAGGTTTTAGAGAAGGATATATCTTGCAGGACTTCAGTATGGCAAAAGCATTGATAAGGCCTCCTCTTTTCTTAAGTTCAATCAAACAGACTGTATTTCAGGAAGGATAAGTATCTTCTGACTTGAAACTCAAGAATTCACCTGAACTGAAACCTGATGAAAGCAATGAGAATTTTCTGCAGTCTAAAAACCTAGGGAAAACTAAATACTGGATAAATGGAATAGCTTAATGTAAAAAAAGGAAGATGAAGAAGGAAGATAGATTTTCAGATATGTTAAGAGCTACTGCAAAGATGGAATATGTTTCCCTTTCTGTGGTAGAAAAGGCAAAAATGAATGTGTCTGAGCAGTAGTCAAAAAGATGATAGTGGAGATAAAAAAAAAAACAACAAACAAAACCTGTCTCAAAGGACAGCAAAGCACTGGGAAAGATTATGTAGACGCTCGTAGAATCCCTGTTGGTGGAGGATTTCAAGAGCAAGTTGCTAGAATAGCCCTTAGGATATGGATTGGGATTGGTCTAGATGACTTCTAGGGATGCTTTCTAGCACCGTGACCAGTAGCCCATTAATGCACAGCCAAGTTGTAACTGCTCAGCTTTGCGATGCCTGTCCAGTGGCCCATGGGCTCTCAAACACCAAGAGCATGCTTTGTCACAGCTACTGTCATGACAGCATTTGTACCACAAAACAACCTGTAAGAAGAGAAAACCCGTTTCAAATGGGTAATATATTTCAGTGAAGAAAGTACAACACAGAATTGGGAAGGCATGGTGGTAATTGAAGGACCGGGTTGAGGCAGCTGCTGGAAGCAACCCATTAAAGTTAGTACAAAGGCAATAGACTGAACAGTGTGTTGCCAGGAGTTAGAGCATGATTTGATTAGATGTGTTTTTTCCAATAATTACATGTTGTCCATGCACCTCTATGAATCACAAAAACTGTTGGCCAAACTGCCTGTGGCTTGTTTTTTCTGTTGTTTACTAAGCTTAAATCAGTCTCCTGGCTTCCAACATACCAAACTTGAAATCCAAATCTGTTCTTTATATCCATCCCTGTTTAGTTAGGATTAGTATGAAGACTGGGAGTATAAATAAAGAAGGAAAAAAAAAGGAAAATAAAATGGGATATTCCTAGGATAGGTAGGCATTTCCCTTGGTGTACTTTATAAAAATAATCATTGGATTAAAGTGCTGCCATAAATCATCAGAAATTCAGGCACCTAGAGTCCAAGCTTTTTATTCTGTGAGGAATTTCATTTTTACGCTTTGTGGTTTTTGTGGTTATATTTTTTTAAATGGAAACAGAATATTATAATCTTTCTTCCACATTGTGTCAGGAAGAGAGTTTTTTTGTCTGTTATGTATTGCTCCTTTCCCATTAGGTTTTGCTAAATAAGAAGTATCCCCATGTGCATAGGCATTAGCTTTGATTCTTTACAGGCAGACTCCTAGAAACGTACAGTTAGGGATTTGCCCGTAAACTCGGTTACAAAAGAGAGAAAAAAAATCAAGCACAACCTTTTCAATTCTATTTTTCTTAGCTGAAGTTACATTAGTTCCATTACCTAAAATTTGAGAAGGGAAGCAAGTCTGTTCTTGCAGCAGTGACTTAACTATCTTTATTCATTATCTTGGGTTGACCAATTCCAGATGACTGTTTCAGGAACAGTAATAGCTTAATAAAGGAAAAATATAGGAATAAAGGAAATAATTTGGAAAGGAAAAAAGTGAAGGGTCTCAGCATTTTGGTTTCAAGCAACACTGACCATTTCACAAGCATCTGAAACACCTTTTTTTCACACGTTAAAAAGCACTGTGAGTGCAGCCTAAGCATCTCTGTGAAGTGTGTGCATGCTGCAGAGGGACCTTTTGTGAACATATGAGCAGTCGTGCAATTATACTTGCTTTACCTGACTGAAATCGTGGCTGCCACATTGCAGGAGCAAGTCACAGAAACTAGTAAAAAATGAGCTGGCAGCAAATTAGTCCTTCCTTTTGCAGGGAAATGATTCATTCTACTGCACCAGCCTTTGAGTCCACTCCTAAGCCCTTTCAAATAATTCCTGTGTCCCATGCCACCTAGCTAAGTAGGGAAAAAGCAATATTTAATTAAAGCCAGTGTTTGGAACAAGAAATGAGACTATTGTTGTTAATGTTTCCCATGGGCACAGTAGTATGTGTTTGTGTGAAGGAAAAGAGTAGAAATTAAGCTAATAATAATAAAACTTAGCTCTCGCTTCTCTCCAAAGCATGGAAAAATCTTCATTCTGCTGCTGTGAGTTATAGAAGCAATAGATAGCACTGGAAGTCTTAAGAAGGGGATATTTTTCTCTCCATGCTGACAAAGAATGCAGGAGGAGTCCATCTGCACTTCTAGCCTCTCTACTGCTTTTGCTTCCAGTGGGCTGGAAGAAAGGCTGCTGAGAAGGCAACTTGCATGAACTTCTTTCTTCCTATTTTTGTGGCAGCATTCAGCACTAAAAGGATAAATATGCTTAACTGATATATAAGTTCAAAAGCTGTACTCAGAAATTCAGAAGGCCCCTGCAAACAATGCCTTTTAATTTTTTATCTGGCACTAGGAATACTTAAATGAAAAAAGAAAAATATTTATGTTTCTTAAGTATTTATCTAATCCTGGTGCATCGTTCTCATCTGATACAGGTTTCAGCTCTTCATTTCAGAGCATGTTTCCCTTTTTCCTTTTGGAGAAGAACAGTGACAGGACTGAAGTGAGAGAAGTAGGAACTTTGTGTTTTAGGCTGTCTGACCAGGTTTAGACTGGTGCAGGAATGAATGGAAACAGCTAGTACTAGTTTTAATGAGTTTATTCCATAAGCGTAGAAGAACAAGACGAACAGAGCACAGCTTTGGTGGTTAGCAGCACAACTCCAGAGCAAATGGTTTTGGAGGCCAGACATACCAGAAGGCCTCTGCTTTTCTCTGTAACTTCAGAAAGTCTGCATGACACCGTCTGGTGCTGAATGTCATTATTGTAAGTCCTTAGAGAAGGGGAGCCCTCCTCCTGTTTGAGTTTGGTATTTGCTATGCAGGGCACGCAGATGGAGTAGTGACCACTTACACAAGCATTTTTCCTTCATTCCACCAATGGGTTAAACACATGTCTTAGGTTTTGTGTCTGGAGCAACACCAAATAGAGACATTAAAGGATGGCTTCAGCTGGGGACGTGCTTTTGGTTGGATACCTTGGGCATTTATGGGCACTAATGCTTTTGGAAGCTTACCTGGTCTGTCCTTCATGTATTGTCCAGAGTTTAACTGATGACTAGATTTAACTCTAAAAGAAATTTTATCTTGATAAGATTAGCAAAGATACTTCAGCAGGGAGGATGCTTGTTTTGTTGTAGTTTTCTACAGTAGAACAGGGTATGGTCTATCTGAAAATGGTTTCTGATGAATTCCCAATATTGCAAACAAAAAAGATGCTGATGGTACCCTTCTTTCATGCTGTCCTCATGGTTGCTGCTATTGTACTTTACTATTGGCTTCATATTTGCTATAGGCGGTTCCGGGACACAGAGTGGATGTTTGCTGGATGATTTGGAGCCATCTACTCTTTTTTATCACTTTTCTGTGAAGTATAATTCTATACTTAAGAGCATATGTAACAAACATAAAACTTGGACATTTTGAAGTTGTTTGTGCTGCATTTCTGTCTTCCAAATCTCCAAGTAGATTTAAATCTACAAGTATTTTAATTTCTGTACCTTTCTGTCACTTACATTTTGTTTTCCACTTTCTTCAGGCTTCTTTTTATATACGATGAGTGTGTGTCTCAGTGTGGTCTCTATGGTGTCAGTAGGAACAGAAGAACTGTAGGAAAAAGGATTTAGGTATGTGGGATGAAAGTTACAGCAGAAAATAATTTTAGTAAATATGTTAATTTAGGCAGTTTGTTGCAGTTCATGGGGACTGTCCACACACTGCAAATATGTATTTTTTCTCCCTCTGTCTTGATTTTCCTAATTTTGAATATAGAGAGCATGGTAATAATTCATTGGTGTAAAAAGATTTCTATTTGAAATCCAGCCTTCATCAAGAAGTATTCTGCTTGTTTAGTTGATATCGTAACCGAAACCTGTGTGTGTACATGGGCTGACTATGAACTGTGACTGGTACTGACGATGCACACCTGTGGCATTCTGGATGTAGCCACCTAAATATAGAGGTGGGCTCAGAGACAACATTATGTCTGGCAGGAAGAGAGAAAATAATGTATGGATGCCTCACACTTGCAGATTGGATGACTGTCCCATAAAATTGTCTCTGCATACAACCTTAGATGGATTTCACCCTGCACTGAAATACACAGCTGTTCTGTTATGGACAAAAGGGCAAATAAATTTAAGGCTATTTAAGTCTATGGAAGTGATATATGCACCTCCTGTGTTGTAGTGTAGAATGACTGTTGGTTACTTGCTGTATTTTTGTTTTTTTTAAGAAAATGCATGCCTTCAGGGAAAAAACAGAAAGTCCAGAGCCTGAAGAACAGCAAATCAAGGTTGGATGGACAATGCTAAGGCAATCACCAAAAAGATATTGGTCTGTCAGAGCAATAAGCTGACTTTTCAGGTTAGAAATTTCATCAGGTTTTAAAGAGTGTAGCTTAGAAATTACTCCTGAGAGATTTCCCATTGGAAAAATGATACAGAAGAGCCATGTAGGACTTTTTTTTAAATCATTAGAAATAAAATCATTAGATTCCTCTGGTGTTTTGATTTGAAGTGTCAAGGCATATTGACAGTGCTTCAAATATAACCATGCATAAATTTCCCTTAGAAGTTTGGCATACAGAGATGAGTCAAATGGCAGGATACTTTTTATAACTGACTGACTACAAAACTGTGTGTAGATTTTAACCAGAAACTCAGAGGTCAAAATCTCTGTCCCTCATTCTGTTCTGCCCACAGGTTGCATACCTTATATTTTTTTCCATTTAATACTCGATTTGTCCTCTTTGTACTACATCTGGTGATGACTGGGGGGTTTTTACTTTTGTATTTAAATAGGAGGTTCAGAAATTAATGCCGACTTCTAAACCTGTAGCAACTGCCTGTGCAGAGCCAGAGCATGCGGCATGGAGGCAGTAGTGCCACTGCTAGTTTTTCTTTTGACTTGCTGTGAAACTGAGGACGTGACAACACAACGTTCAGAGTGATGAAAGCAGACTTGAGTTAGTTTGCCAAGCAACAGAGAAGCACCAGTTTGGTTCACTTCTTCGGTAAATAAGCTGTGCTGAGGGTACTGTGCACCAGTCTGGTTGGCGCATCACGCTGCATCAGTGGCCCTGCTTCCATTTGTGCGCCGGATCTGAGCTCACGCTGCCACAAGGAACTCTGAAAGCCCACATGGAGTACCAAGTTTCATCTCAAATTGTCTGATGTCTTTTCTGCAGAGATACACTTCAAGTACTTTTTCATGTCTCAATATGACTATTTTAAGTGGATTTACGGTCCCCTGCCTCCCTCATTGTCTCTGGACTTTCCCACAGCACTGTTGTGGTGCCGAAACTGGTAGTGTTTAAAGTTTTATTTAGAAAGCCTAGAATTGTATGTAGGTGGGATTTTTAGGTGTAATAAAACTACGTCGTGCACTTCTAGCTGTGCTCACTGCATGGAAAATGCTTGCAGATATACACTGAGTTTCTTTAATAAAACCTCTTCATGACAGTTACAGCATGATCACTTAAAAACAGCATCCTTCCACTCACTGAATTTGCTGTTACATATGATGGATTTCAGGATAGGAAACTTCTGAAGATGCTGCATCTGAGAAAGTGTGGAGGGAACAGAAAGGTGAGATTTCCCATGGCAATTTCCAACGTTACCATCATTCTCCCAGTCACTTCTGTGTGATTACTAATTTTTTTGCTCATTGTATCTTTCCCCAAACCAGCCACAGAATTTATAAAAAGTTTTAACCTACTTTTTAAATGGTTGTGCAATAATTACTATTAAACATGAAAATGGGGTTTGTGGCATTGGAAGAAAATATTTCTATTGTTCAATTTGAGCACAAGAATAAATCCTTCATTGGCATTTGTACTTCCTTATGGTTGTGGTAATGCATTTAATGTAGTAGATGTTTTACCACTTGGGGCTCTTGGGAACCATGTGCTATTTTTAACAGGCCTTATATGCTCTCCTGGGGGTTCGTCGCTATCTTTGAGGGTGGCATAGATCACCCATAACAATGATTAACAGAGCTTTGTACTGAAAAGCAATATAAAAGGTAGCTGGGTGGAATTGAAAGGGAAGTCAGAGTGTCTTTGCTCTAGCCCTGGTGAGACGGTAGCCGCTCTGTAACAGATCAGTGTTTCCCTGTTCACCGGTGAATGATCCATGAAAATGCTGTAGCTTCCACCACGTTTTCCAACCTCTACTGTCTTTTCTTTTCAATACCAAACAGTTGCCATATTCATTTACAGTTTTATCAAAATAAATAATATCAGGTAAAAAAATAATATATATATTTTGCAAACGGCAACTGCAAGGGTTCCCCCAGATTTTGGGGTCATGGTGTCTTTATTTCAGTAACAATGTGAGTTTTCTGAGATAATGGATGAGAGAAACTGTCAGGGCACTGCATAGGCTGCCTCCCCCATGGGAGCCAGGGAGCTAGGGCTGAGGGTGGGAGCAGGACCAGAGTAGTAATGGGGTCAGCCCAGACCCTGTGCATGAGAAGTCCTCTCCTACAGCCTCCCCTGAAATGCACTGTTTTTTCAGGAGAATTTTTCTTCCCCTGTTGGAAATGGGAGCTTCTCCTGTGGCCACAGAGGTGTCCCATGAGCAGGGGCTCACTGCTTGGGTTGACTTCCTCTGGTGCAGCAGAGAGCACAGCCAGGGTGGTAATTTTTCAGGCTGTGTGAATTTTCATGTCAGTTGTGGGGCTGTTTCACTGCTTTTCCTTAATGTAGGGAAAAGTAAGATTTGGAGGAGCTGGGTTTGTGTGTAACCTCTAGGCACTCTGGAGAAGGTATGACATGACAGCATATATTGCCATACTGCTTTTAAGCCAAGATAAAAAAACATACAGTCCCCTGAAGGTCTTCAATTAACAACCAGACTCATGATCCCTGCTATGGCTCATTGCAAGCAGTGCTGGTGAGGAACTGGTCAGGCTGGCCAGGAAGATGGGTTTTCAGGGGAAGAAAGGGCAGGTCTATCCTGAGCAGAAGAAGTGGAGGGATCTCTCCCACCCTGGGTCCATGCAAGAGGCAGGGGCTATTTTGACCGTGTCATGCTGAGCTTTGGGGGTTTTGGGCTTCCTGGATGTACCACACCCTGCCCCTGTTACCCCTGCCTCTCAGCTGTGGCTCCAGAGCCATGCAGGGAGGAGAAATATGTGCATGGGCTGCATGTGATGGTCTTCTGAAGAAGTACTACTTGTTTGTTTTGATTCAGCACACTGGGAATAATGTTCTAACAATACAGAATTAAAATTGTGGTTCTTCTGCATCTTGTGAAAAAAAACATGCATGCAAATAGATGAACTTTTGACTAAAAGCCTTTTTTGAGTTTAAAGAGGAAGGGGCTTCAAAAGTCTTTCCAGTCCCTTACTCTTTTCATGAAAGCAGGACCACTCTGCTTCATCTGACAAACCAGCTTGGCAAGTGTCTTTTCTTTTTTTTTTTTAAAAAAAGCTTCCAATGAAGAAAATTACAGTTGTTTAACTTCACTATCCTATGGGGTATCCTAGATGTCTCACAATTCAGTAATTCAACCTATTAGTACTTGTCCTATCCTCAGTAAACAAGCAGCTTATTCCCTTCTGATTTATTGGCAACCTTTTACACAATTGATACTCTTGTGAAAAAAAAATGCTATGAAGATTTCCTTACCATGATATCCACACAGCACCTTATTGAACTTTTGTCTGGTTGGTTTTCATAAACCTGTCTTACGAAACAATCCTTGTTTTCTGTTAGTTAGAGAAGGAGTGCTCATAAAAAGCTGGAAAGAAATCCTGTGAAAATAGCTGTTAAGAACTGCCCTTTTTCCCCCACCCTGTTTCTCCTTTGAAATGAAAGGGGTGATCATCAGTATTGGAAAGAATGGGAAGAAAAAGGGTGGGAAGAAGAAATATGTGCAAATGGGCCTTAGAATACAGATTCCCTTTTATGCCAATAGATTTACTATAAACATCAGATCCCAAAAGTTATTGAAAAACTTGACTAACATACCTTAACTGAGAGTATTGTAGTATCATAGAATTGTTTATGTTGGAAAAGATCTCTAAGATCATCGAGTCCAACTGTCAACCCAACACCACCATGCTTCCTAAACCATGCCCTGAAGTGTTGCATCTACACATTTTTTAAACACCTCCAGGGATGGTGACTCCATCACCTCCCTGAGCAGCCTGTTCCAATGCCTGACCACTCCTTCAGTAAAGACATTTTTCTTAATATCCAATCTAAACCTCCCCTGACTCAACTTGAGGCCATTTCTTCTTTTCCTATCACTTGTTACTTGGGAGAAGAGACCAACACCCACCTCACTACAACCTCCTTTCAGGTAGTTATAGGGAGCGATACGGTCTCCCCTCAGCCTCCTCTTCTCCAGGCTAAATAACCCCAGCTGCCCCAGCCACTCCTCATAAGACCTGCTCTCCAGACCCTTCAAAAGTTTTGTTGCCCTTCTCTGGACACGCTCCAGCACCTCAGTGTCCTCCTTGTAGTGAGGGGCCCAAAACTGAGCACAATATTCAATGTGTGGCCTCACCAGTGCTGAGTACAGGGGCACGATCACTTCCCTTGTCCTGCTGGCCACACTATTCCTGATACAAGCCAGGATGCCATTGGCCACCTTGGCCACCTGGGCACACTGCTGGCTCATGTTCAGCTGGCTGTCAACCAACACCCCCAGGTCATTCTCCACCAGGCAGCTTTGCAGCCACTCCTCCCCAAGCCTGTTGTGTTGCATGGGGTTTTTGTGACCCAAGTGCAGGACCTGGCACTTGGCCTTGTTAAACCTCATACAGATGACCTTGGCCCATCAATCCAGCCTGTCCAGATCCGTCTGCAGAACTCTCCTACCTTCGAGCAGTTCAACCTTTCCACCCAGTTTGGTGTCATCTGCAAACTTACTAAGGGTGCACTCGATCCCCTCATCCAGATCATTGATAAAGATACTAAACAAGACTGAGCCCTGGGGAACACTGCTAGTGACCAGCCACCAACTGGATTTAACTCCATTCACCACAACTCTCTGGGCTCGGCCGTCCAGCTGGCTTTTCATCCAGAGAAGAGTACACCTGTCTAAGCAATGAGCTGCCATCTTCTCTAGGAGGATGCTGTGGGAGACAGTATCAAAGGCTTTACTAAAGTCCAAGTAGATAACATCCACAGCCTTTCCCTCATCCACTAGGTGGGTCACCGTGTCATAGAAGGAGATCAGGCTGGTTAGGCAGGATGTGCCTTTCATGAACATAAAATTTCACATTTAAAGAAGAAGAAATCATGAGATCTAAGATATGAAACAGGATCTATTGAGATTTGCATAAAGTTAAATATTACAAAAAGGGATTCAGACTACTAACAGTACAATTAACATAAGACTGAAAAAAGCTTTCCTTAAACAAAACTGAAAATTTATTCAAATTTAATGTTATTTAATCACATGGGTTATTCTCTTCATATATTGTAAAACAGAAATAACTTCTTTCCCGTAAGAATGTTTGTGTCAATACTTTCCACCACCTATTTCAATATTTAATATGAGAATAATTGATAAATATAACCCAATTTATATGGAATATAAGCAGTCCCACAATGCTGTTATGTCTACTGCTCTCAAATATTTATTCAAGAATTGCTGCCTTGCAGCAGAGATGATACCGTTTTTCTTCCACTTTGACTTCTCTGATGTAGGTTTCTATAACAGGAATGGGATGACACACATTTTGCTACCAGAGATGGAAGTGAAACCTTTTTTATGTTCTCAGAGGTTCCATATAGTTATTTTTAAAAATCCATTGAATTTTGGTGGTTGGTACTTTGTTCTAAGATGTTGGACAAGGAACAGGGAAAGAATATTAGTATTTCTAAGTAATTACTTGAAAAGAATGTGTTCATTTATAACTACTATGTAACAGAGCAACACTTGAAATGGTTGCTCGAGGGGTACTCTTACCATTTTTCCTGTATCTATGATGGAGTTATAAACATAAGACAAAATAGTAACATAACAAAAGTAATTTTTATATGTTTGAAATTTATTTAGATGGATCAGGTAATACATTTAAACTTAAGATACGAGCTAGTTGGCAACTCTACTTAGTTTGCCTTGAATGAATGTTTGTATTAAAGCTGCAAGACAACAGGAGTGTAAAAGACCAAATTTGTTTTAGTTTTAGAAGCAACTCAGAGTAATTTTTGTTTTATTGAGTACAGCTGAGGGAAAAATTCCTTGCAATGAAATATTCACTTCAGGCTGTTTCTGTTCAATCATATACTGATTGTTTAGGCAAAATTACAACTTCTTCAGCAGGAAAATGTAACCCATTTTGTGAAATGAAATATTTTTCATATGCATTGATTTGGGATAACTTCAATTATTTCACATTTCAGCAGATGTGTCCTTCATCTTCAAGAAACATTGAACCACTCATTACCAATCTTGGCTTTACACAACCAACAGCAGAAATTCCTCTACTTCCAGGGGAAAGAAAGAAAGAAAGAATAGATAGGTATTTTCATAAACCCTTGTGTTATATTTAGTGAGGCTTGTTCCTGAGTCATTTAAACACTCCTGAAAATCTTTACTTGCACAGAAATTATTTTGACTATTGGACATACCTTTCCCATGTATAAATGAGGGTTATTGCCCATATAAAGACGCTTCAGCAGAGAGAAAAACAGGGGCCTTGAAGCAAAAGTGAGTGAAGGAGAATGGCCCCTGCGAAAGAACAAAAATGCTTAAGGTTACCTAGGTGACAGTGAGACTTTTGACTGATGACCTGTTCTTTACTAGTAATTAGCTCAATCTGGAGCTGCACTATTGCTGGTTGGAACATGCTCTTATTGCTAAGGAACTAGAGTGTGTTCATGGATGTCACTGGCAGCAAGCTTAAAAGTAGCAAGTAGGAGAACATTTGCAACAAACTTTAAATCATAAAAGATACCACAGAGCTTGGGCATATCATGTGTATCTTCTGCCTCTACTCAAAATTACTTGGTTATTGAAGGTTCCTGTTCATCCTCAACAGCAGAAAGTTATTCCAGTTTTACTCCTGCTGACTGCAGATGGGAACTCAGCTTTGATGCTTCCAAAACAGTCCTTTCTTATTGCTTCTAGTCGTGCTGCTAGTTTAGCCAGGACTCAATTCCTATGAGACTGACTCTGGCAGAAACTTGCGCTCACCAGTTCACTACAATCTTTAGAAATTATTCTGAGTCACTTTATTTAGAAAACTAAACAAATTAATACAGAACTTCATCACTCAGATGTGATTCCGGCTCACAGAATTCTTGAAAGAATAGGCAAATACTGGCAATACCATTTAGATGAGAGAAACCTTTTGAAAAAAAGTAATTATCAGTGAAAATTTTGACAACACTGTTAAAAACAGATAATTCACTGGTGAAGTCAAAGAATCACTTAAACTGAAAACATAAATAGTAATTGAGTCACACATGCAGCAAGTAATAAAGATATTTTCAGTTTGGAAGTGCGGTCAAGTCAGATGGTGTTTAAAATAAAGACTGCTTGTGTACAGCAGGGAGAAATGAATAACTGAGCATTGCAGTTCTTTTTGCTTGCACTCTGTGTGCATGGAGTCTTCCCCCCCGCCCCAAAATCCTCGGGAAAACTGATTATCATCACAAGCTGTTCTTATAAATATACATAAAATTTGTCTGCTAGGGACTTCGTCTTAAGTGGTGGTTATTTTTCCATCTTTTTTTTTTAAATCTTTCTTCCAGTGTAAGTGGAACGTACACAGGGATACATCATGGGAGTTAGCATAGCTCACCCACATTTCTTTTTGTCTGTCTTTCTTTTCCCCTTCTCTATTGAGCATATAATTGATATCCAAGGAAAAATCTTTCCTTGAGGACCAGCTTGAGGTCCTTGAGGATGACTAGAAGAGTGCTAATTGAGACATACAGAATGTGATTGACTGGTGTGTCTAAAAGTAGGGGGAAAAGAGTTTCTATGTGTTTGGATAAAATTCTGAGCATCCTGAACTCCGTGTCAAAATTCCCGTAGAATTTAGTGGAAACCAAGGCAGTTTAGCCTTGGTTAAACTTAGGAAACCAAGAACAGAGAGTGAACTGCACTGAAAATTCAGCCAGGCCTAAGAACAATAATCACAAGAAATAATGAGGATAGGAGAAGAACCAAAATGTTTAAGTAGGACTGAGGTCATGAAACATGTAGTATGTAGCTACTGCTGCAAAGCTGCTCAGGAGATGGTGCTTTGCCATTTCTCTGCAGTCAACAAATCACTGAAACTTGGTGGCACAGATCACAGCTTCTCCCTGTCTAGTGGTTGCTCTGTATGGAAGGGTGTTACAGCTACAGTTGTGTGTTAGCTTAAAAGGTTGAAGTAGAGGACAAAAACCCCTTACTGATTTAAGGGAGATGAACTCAGTTTGTTGCGATGTGACTCTTCTTTTAAATATTGAGAGGCACAGGGGATTTTTCCATACACATGCCCAGGACTGGAAGGAAGTATTTGGTAATGGCTGGGGTTGTTAGCACAAATATAATTTAGCTCTCTGGCTGTGCACTTCTTGATGATGTCTTTATTCAATGGTCACAGTTCTAATTCCAAAAGACAGCATGTGTCTTTTACTGCACAGGGTACATCTGTCCAGTGCACTGGGATGAATTAAGGTTGTGTAGTGGGGGCACGTGGGTCCTTGCCTCATTTGATAAGGATGCTGAGCATTGTGCAGAGAATAACAGATATGGAAGAAAGGGGAAAGACTCTGAAGGTCAAGGAAGATAAATGTAAGCTTGGGAAATTGGTTTCTATCCCTGCCTCTGCCACAAAATTAGTATACGAGGAAAGGCAAATTACTTAAGCAAAAATTTTCAGAACTGGACATTGAAAGTGCATTATCTAGGGATCCAACTTGTGATACCTAAAGCCTTTTTAAAATAATTGCTGAGTAATCACAGCTGCAGGCAGAGTTGCTTGAAGATGTGCTTTGAATATATAAATTGCTATGAAAAGTGGGGGTTTTTTTTTGCAGCTTAAAAACACCAAAGCATTCCAAACCTACTACTTCAAAGTTAATAGTAACTAGAATCTCATTGTTTGGTCACTAGCTGTAAAAATGAGAATAATAAAACTTAATCTTTAACCATCTCCTTTTTGTATCAAAATCTGTGCCCACAAGGAGATAGGTGATACTGTATTCACTGTGTGATTAGAATAGCCGACGGATCTAATTAATAATGCTGATTCAAGAGTTCAAAAGATTGGGTAAGGATAACAGGGAACCTTTCAGAAATAATCCCTCATGAAAGTGGCAAAAAGAGAAAGTTTGCCAAGGCAGTCACAGCATTTACATTTCTCAGCTTTTGAATAATTTGGTTCAGTCACATCCCACATTCCTTTAATTCTTAATCTTCTGGGTAACATACTAGCTGGAATAGAAAAAGGTCTTGATTCTGTCTGGAAACTTTGTCTTCATAATGACTTAGATTGCCAAGGCTACAAATCGTCTATTACTCTGATTCACAGAATGAATGAATAGGGGTGGTGGGAAGTGTCCTCTGGAGATGGTCTAGTCCAACCTCTCTCCTCAAAGCAGGCTCAGCCACTGCACGTTGCATAGAGCCAATGAGATTTAGAGTATCTCCAAACATGGAGACTCAACAGCCCCTCTATACAACCTGTTCAAGTGTTTGACTGCACTCACAGTGAAAAATGGTTTTTATCATGTTTAAATGGATTTTCCTGTAATTCAGTTTGTTCTTATTTTCTTTGTCCTTTCACAAGGCACTGCTGAGAAGCATGTAACACTGACCAACATTGCCCATGTTGGTCTATCTTCTGCACTGCACAGGGCAGGAAGGAGGACAGGGATGAGGTGAGAGAGATGAACCCCAGATGGATTTTTCCACAGCATGCTGTGCAGATCCCATTCCAAAGCTGCACAAACATAGAGCTCCCAACATCTGAAGGGATATAAGATATTACATGCAATCTCTGTATTCTTTTTTTATTCTATCTTATTAAAAGAGCTATTTTATTAAGCCGTTTGTTTTTGGGAATTTGTTATTGAGATTGTAAAAAGCCTTGCATCCTCTCTCTCTCCCAGCCCCAGCTCCTCTCCCCCTGGTGCAGAACTGCCCACCTCTAGCCCTCACCCACCCACATTCTCTCAGCTAGTTCATCACCCCTCCCAGTAGTAATATGCCCCCACTTCTCTTTCATACAAAGGGTCCTCACTATCCTACATTACTGGTATCAAAATAAATTCATATTAGTCTGGCAAGGGACGCATCATCAGCATGCTGGTCAGAGGGTTAGGGGTTCCTGCTAAGCTGTGTTTTAAAACATGGTTTCTGTTAGAATAATTTCCTTCTCAGCAGGAGTCCCAACTGATAGCTTGTTCTTTCAAGACATGAGAAACGCTTTCAAAATGGAGCTAAGAAAACTCATGACTAAGGCTCCCCAGGCTCAGGGCCAAATGTCATATGTTGATGCAATTAACCAAGTGAAAAGGCAAGGTGTAGCAGCCCTTGATGTCAAGTGCAACCACATGGTTGCAGCACCATACAGCAAGTTTATGTGGGTAAAGCACGTTGTGGCAGAAGGATATGGCATATAGAGCACAATAAATAGCTAAGAGCTCTGACATGTATTTGAAGAGATCCTGCATACAGCGCATTTCAGCTGGACTAATTTACTCAGACAAACAGAAAGGAAGATAAATGGTGGTTTTTTGTGTGTGTGTGTGGTAATTTCCAGTTTATTTCTCCAGCTCTCTTAGCAGAAGCATAAGGAGCTTGAAGTCAGTCTGGCAGTCTTTCTTTTTCAGGTCTCTGCCATCTAATGAGGGAACCAGGAGCTGCATCACGCAACTCTGATGATTATTTGCACAACTCAAAATGCAAATGATAGTTTGAAGCCGCTAGTGAATGCCCATGGTACAATGTTTGTGTATGCTTGCACAGACAGAATATGCATTGCAAAATTTGCCTTGAGTTTATTCCATCCAACCTGGTAAAAAAAAGTCAGTTTGAAATATAAATAGAGGACCATGCTAGCAGACCTTTTCTATCAGAATAAAATTACATTTGTAGTGAGATGCCCTGGTGATGAGTTCAACAATAGAAAAGTCAGGTTTTGTCCTCTTCTTACCACTTTTGCACAAATACCAGCAAAACTTGCTGCAAAATTCAGATAAAACAGGCAAACTTACATAGGATCATAGGAAAAATAAGACTAGATGAGACATCAGGTGTCTAGTCCAACCTCCTGCTCAAAGCAGGGGAAGCTCTGAGATCAGGAGAAGTTGCTCAGTGCTTGATCTAGTCAGGTCTCAAAAAACTCTTGTGATTTAACACCAGCCAGCAACTCACTCACTCTCCCCTTGGTGGGACAGGGGAGAGAATCGAAGAGTACAAGTGAGAAAACTCATGGGTTGCGATAAAGACAGTTTAACAGGTAAAGCAAAAGCTGTGCACGCAAGCAAAGCAAACCAAGGAATTAAGTCACTACTTCCCATCAGTAGGGAGCTGTTCAGCCATCTCCAGGAAAGCAGGGCTCCATCACGCGTAACAGTTACTTGGGAAGACAAACGCCATCACTCCGAACATCCCCCCTTCCTTCTTCTTCCCTCAGCTTTATATGCTGAGCATGACGTCATATAGTATGGAATATCCCTTTGGTCAGCTGGGGTCAGCTGTCCTGGCTGTGCCCTCTCCCAGCTCCTTGTGCACCCCCAGCCTCCTCACTGGTGGGGTGGGGTGAGAGGCAGAAAAGGCCTTGACTCTGTAAGCGCTGCTCAGCAATAACAAAAAGTATTTTCAACACTGCTTTCAGGCCAAATCTAAAACACAGCCCCATACTAGCTACTATGAAGAAAATTAACTCTATCCCAGCCTAAACCAGGACAACCTCCTAGAATAGAAACTATAGAACCTTTCTGGAAAATTTGTTCCAGTGCAGAAACATACAGCGGGAAAATAAAATGTGTTGCTGAATAACAAATAGGGAAATCCTATATTGCTAACTTTGTGCTATTATCAGACCAGGGTACTATAGCTACATGCTGTGCTTTTCAGAAATAGGTGTGTATACTGAGATTATTGGAGTTGTTAAGATATCAGGCACTCCAGATAAGATCAACAGACAGGCTTACCCAAAAATCACACTTAAGAGAAACTCCACTTTCCCTAGAAAACTTACAAAGGGCTAAAATCCTACAGCTATGTATGTGAAGTTACCACCCTATTAACAGAGCTAAGTATCTCAGCAGCTGTCTGCTTTTCAGGTTTCCCGAAGAAGGTAGCCCTCCACAGAAGCACTTTGAGGGGCCTTATCTGGAAAGAATGTTATAAGCAAATATAACACCTTAACAACAATGCACTGAGCATGAAACACAGTGGTCATTCGAATATTTGGTCATTGGAGGTAAGTGGTTCTTCATTCACTGCATATAAAACTGTTTCCAACCCGGAAAGATTCAAACCCTTATTTCTCATTGTTCAGCCCTGATTTGAAATGAGATACATGTAGTCCAGGTTCATGCCTCTATTAGTTTTGGAATAGTGGGCCCATTTTAAGGCAAGAAATATAGGGTTTGAAAGGCAGGAGTTAAAATCAACAAGAAATAATATGATCCTGTCATATAGGACACTCCCTTGGGAGGAAAGTGAGTGCACTTCCAACCACTGCCTCACATACTGGGTTATGCAGGATTTTTTCAATATGTTTTTGTCAAAATCCTTTAGCAGTAGGGGAAGAGAGGAGATTCTAAGGCTGCTGTGTGTCCATAAAGCTGAGAAAATGTGTGGTTTGCTTTATCTCCTATCCCTTAAATTTTGCATTCCTGTTTAAATGATGTTCATCCTCAACTGTGATGGTGGCAAGTAGTCTCTGTGCAAGTAGCACAATAAGCATAAGCCTGCACTACACTCCCAAAACACAAAGTAGTGAGGTTCAGACCAAAAAACCCTAATTTCCCCCAGTTTTTCTGAAAGTAGGGTGGGGTTTTAGGCTGGGCTTATGAGCTGTATTTCTGTAGCTTGGCCTAAATATTAGGTGTCATAGTGAAGAACATTCCCTTAACAAGGAAAGTAACAGAATTGCAGAATCCCAGAACGGCTGAGGTTGTAAGGGACCTCCCGAGGTCATTTTGTCCAACCCCCTGCTCAAATAGGGTCACAAAGAGCAGGTTGCCCAGGACCATGTCCAGACAGCTTTTGAGTATCACTAATGATGGAGACTCCACAACCTGCTTGGGAGACCTGTGCCAGTGGTAAGTCGCCCTCACAGCAAGAAAAGTGATGTTCAGACAGGACCTTGAGTTTCAGTTTGTGCCCATTGCCTTTAGTCCTGTCACTGGATATTACTGAGAAAAGTCTGGCTCTGCCTTCTGTACACCCTCCCTTTCAGATATTTATATACATTGATAATACTCCCCTGAGCCTTGTCTTCTCCTGGCTGAACAGTCACAGCTCTCCAGGGCCTTTTCTGGACTCTCTTTAGTCTGTCCATATATCTTTTGTACTGGAGAGCCCATAAGTGGACCAGCACTCCAAGTGTGTCACACCAGTGCTGAGTAGAGAAGGACCAACTCCTGCAACCTGCTGGCAATACCCCTTCTAAGGTGGTCTGGAAAAGAGATTCAGACAAGTGATACAAGCTCGCCAATAGACAATCCTTGCTGTGTTATTTTACAAATTTGGGTGAACTGTCACGAGAAGGTTAAGAACATGACATGGAAGCAGATGTTTCTAGTAATTTTTATTACCAAAGAAGCGATCCAGATAATTTGTAGAGGAGGATAACTTCCAGGAGGATAGCTGTTCAGGATTTGCTTTAGTGATATTTAGTGTGGTTTGATTCAAAAAGCACATTTCATAACAACTGGCTTGTTGTTGGCTGAATACTTTTAAGATATCTCTTCAAGTGCAAATGAAATCTGAAAAAGATTAGTGTGACTAATGTTCCCTGCATTACTTCGGAGACAGATGTTTGAGATCCCAATCCTGCAAACATTTATTCCTAAGTATAACTTGACACTTCTGAGGACTGATCATTTCAATGGCTGTTCTGTACAAAAGCTTTCAGTTGGGGATAACTTGGCCCATGCAAAAAGCAGTCTTTGATTTAAGTTTCACTGCCTCCATTTTTAAGGATTTTTATAGGGATGTAGTTCAGCTCCCTATTCTATTGTTGCTGCGGTTGCTTTTTTTTAGAATAGAACTTAGAATTTAGAATTTTGTAGAATAGCTGCAATAATTAATTTTAAGCTATCTATCTGTATCTATCTAATGGTTCCAATTCTTTATTCCTCCTGGTTTCAATAAATTGGAGTCTTAAACCCTCCATGAAATAACAAATGTGAAAAATACAGAATAGAAGGAAACCTCAACCATGAGATGATTTAACCTCCTTTCTCCTTGATTTTCCTTGACTTTGCATCTAGGTCAGATTCTCAGACTAATACTGAACAACTAGAAAATAGGGTAAAAGTATTTGCATGAGTTGTGAATCTAAATGGTAGCCCTGTGTTTTCATTCAGGATACTGGTATTACTTAATTAAATAGTCTCAGAGACTACAGAAATTGATTGAGAGGACACGGTTTGATTAGGACAGTGTAAGATACTGGCAGCATAATACTTTATTGGAAAAAGTCTTAACATTGCTAATTTTTTTCCAGCTTGGTTCAGGTTACACCTGTGAGTCTCTATTTCTCTTCCCAAACTTGTTTCAGAAGTTCTTGTTTGGCAATTGTTTGCAAGGCACAGGATAGAGTGCTATATCTGTAGCAATAGGATAGGCAGGGTCCTGATACCGAAGCACAACTGGAAAATAGTATTTCACTGTGTATGAAGATATTTGTGGCAAGGTACTTGCAGAGAAAAATGTTCTGGAGAAATGCAACTTAGGCTTACAGAGTCCTCCTCATTTCCTTTTCCTTAACAAAATAATACTTCTTCGAATCAATTGCCTTATGAAATCATATTGTAACAACAGATGCAGGCCATGTTTCTGTGTATAGTTTATGGGCAATCCAATTCAGACAAAGCAAACGTGCTCAGCTTCCTCTCAGTTCTCCTGCAGTACAGTGATTTGCAGGCTCTGGCTTTCCTTAGAGCCCTCTCAGTAGTGATTGCCAAAGTACTGTCAGTTTAAGAATGTGCAGAGATTTATAAGCTAGTTCTGAGGACCCCTGGGACTCAGCTAATTGTACTCATTCCTTGCCTACACAGTAGAATAGATTTATAATCACTGCAACCTGAGAAAACACTAATTTATTAGTGTTGAACATGGGTTGTTTCACATTAAGATAAAGTAACTAAAACTAAAGTCAGTGAGAGACTTTCCTCTAAAGGCCCAGTGAGCTCAGAGCCCATGGATAATTTTATGTATTCCAGACACCTTGAATTATCTTTAAATGCTGTAGATTCTCCTGTGACTTGTTCAGAAACCCATACTAATTCTGTAGAACTCCACTTATTTAATTTCTACTCTATTTTATAGGGGTTTGACTGAAAAAGGGAGCATGATTTTTGCAATTTATTTATCTATGGGAATTTTCGTGAGTTTGCATACATGCATTACAAAGCCTGTTTTCAAATTTGGACCTGACTCCATTGATCGGGTAACTGTCAGCTGAAAACAGGTAGTTGTTTTCTTAGTACAGAACCCCTAAACACATCCTTTTCCCCCACACAGAGAAGGCTCACAAAATGTATACAAAAGTTCTGTTCTAGTCTCACAGATATTTTTGGTTTTTTAAACCAAGCCAGAACAATGTCACCCCTTCCCTTCGGGCTTTCCTATGTGTCTTAAGAAATGAAAGGCACACAACCTCAGCTTGTAGCTGTTCTTTAGCCCACACCAGCAATTAGCTCAGGCAAGAGGCAGTACTTGTATTTTTGTTTTCAATAACTCCTTTATACACATTGTGATGTAGAACTTACTTCATTTTATAGCCAGGTTGCCATTTACAGAGTCCAGGATCCTGATGCCAAAGTTAAATGCAGCAGCACTTGCATCTGTCATCAGTTAGGTGACATTTTAGAGTTCACTGCAGTTTGTAAATGACCTTTGGGATAGTAGAACTTATCTGTGCAGCCATTGCTGCGTTGTCAGCTCTGCTGCAGCCCCATAATCCCACTGCCTTAAAAATGCATCCCAAAAGACATTACCATTTCCAGGAAATAAATTGCTTGAATTTTGTATTCATTTTCTTCCCCATTTCCTTGCAGCTCCCTGTTGAAAACAGCCAGGTGAATGGAACTTTTGTAGGAGACAAGTTTGACCCTGAATTCAACTTCTGTCCAGATGAAATAACTTAGCACTGAGTTTCGGTTAAAAAAAAATAACCGAGGTATAATTTTTAAAGTCTAAGTGTTTGAGGCATTCATAATGCATTTCCACAGTCCAAGTGTTCCAAGTTCTTCTTAGAAAGCACATGACAAATTTTTAAGAGTCTGGTCTCACCCAAGCAAGTGCCCTGGAATGGGTCCTCTGCTTGTTGAAACAAGTAGTGTTGCCTGTTATGGAGAAAAGAAAAAAGTACTGTCCCTAAATCTTCAGACCCACAAGATGACCACTGCATAGAAAGTATACTGAAAAGATTATCACCTCATATGATGACAAGGGAAGTAACAGAATCTGCCTACCAGGACAAAGCATCTACTGAGTGGTGAGTGTATGTCTTCCCTTGTTTTTCCCTCTTCCTCTCCTTTTCACAATTTAATAATAGAAAAACATCACTTCAGTGGAATCTCATGAACAATCTAGAGAAACTGAACCTCCGTATCAGGCTGGTTTTACTAAACGTTGGTGATGATGTTTTGTCGTCTTTTCCTATTCTCTTTTAAGGGAGACTAGTAGGAAAGGCAGACACATAGGATGTAGGAAGGCCAGCTCCAAGTCTCTAAACCTGTATCATCTCTAGCCCAGACCACCAAAATTATTAGATGAGCCTTATCTTCAGCTGGGCCTGCTATAATCTTTCCCACCAAAGCAGTGCAGTACGGTTTCCTTACAACATAAAATGCATAGTGCTCTTAAGTGTAATAAAATGTAAATTATTTCAATATTTTATTGAGATTCAGAGGGTTTGCAAAAGTTTCTAATTGGGACAGAGAGTTGCAAGTTGAGAATTTATGTGGAATGAAACAATGTGGAAGTATTTTGCAGTAGGACAAACTTTGCCAAGAGTAAAGTTAAGATAGACTTATTGCCTTAGCACTCCACTAGGCTAGGGGCTGTCATAGAATCATAGAGTCATTTAGGCTGGAAAAGACCTTTAAGATCATTGAGTCCAACCATAAACCTAGTACTGCCAAGTACAACACTAAACCATGTCCCTAAGTGCCACATCTACAGGTCTTTTAAATACCTTCAGGAATGGTGACTCAGCCACTCCCCTGGTCAATCTGATCCAATGCTTGACAACCCTTTTGATGAAGAAATTTTTCCTAATATCCAAACTAAACCTCCTGTGACTCAACTTGAGGCCACTTCTTCTTTTCCTATCACTTGTTACTTGGGAGAAGAGACCAACATCCACCTCACTACAACCTCCTTTCAGATAGTTGTAGAGAGTGATATGTATGTAGAGAGTGATAAGGTCTCCCCTCAGCCTCCTCTTATCCAGGCTAAACAACCCCAGTTCCCTCAGCTACTCCTAATAAGACTTGTGCTCTAGACCCTTCACCAACATTGTTGCCCTCCTTTGGACACGCTTCAGCACCTCAATGTCCTCCTTGTAGCGCAGGACCTGGCACTTGGCTTTGTTGAACCTCATATGATTGGCCTTGGCCCATCAATCCAGCCTGTCCTTGAGTTGTGGTTTTTAATAATTAATTTTATTTTCTACAGTGGCCTGGCACTAGAGTTATCATTGACTTTTACCACTATCTCCAATGAGTCTGCCATTTTAGTCCTTGGTTTTCCTAATTCACAGTGACCAGGAAGGTTTTTTTAAAATGTCACTAACAGAAGGATAGGGAAAAAATTACATTGGATTAATAATAGCTAATCAGTCGTTAGCAAGCTCTCTTTTTCTCTCCTTCCCCCCCCGCCAATGACGTGGAAAAAAAATTCCTTATTTACATAGTTCTAGTTTACCCACCTAGGATGTTGTTGTTAGGGCTATATTCATATACATAGGGATGTAGTAGGTTGTTTTAGGGACGTATGACACTATCATGATGTGTAAGTATTAGTAATACCTTGAACAAATATTTAGGAACTCTGATTATTATAAAATTTCACTGGAAGACGTATGTGAATGAGGAGTTCAGAATTTCAGAAGTTTGAGCTGCCCATGAATTACCATGTGCCTATGGCCTAAATTATTATTAATTTAATACATCTTCTGCTCATTCTCAAGTGAGCAAAAAGAGTTAATTCATTGCCTTAATATGTGATTTTCACAATTGTTTTTCTTATGGCTGTATTTAAATTGGAAATCTGGATCTTATTTTGCATTTAATCATTGACTGCATTGTTATGCTTACAGGGAAGACAGGGAACTAAAACATTTGTAGTAGGAACAATTATGCTCTAGTAGAATTATTAAATTATGCAGCTGTTTTAATTAAAATGAAAATAATGATGGGCATTTTAATATGGATAGTTCCCTTAATTGCTTTTTGAAACAACCTGGAACAAACTGGCTGTTAAAGGCCAAAAGTTTCTTCCTCATGACATTGTGGAAAAAGAGAAAAGAAATCCTTCAGCATAGTCTTTAACTTGAACGATTTTTTGGCTTTGTGGGTAAATTTTGTTGTTTGGGTTTTTTTTTAAATCTACGCTGTACCTTGATATGGAAAGGAATAAAAGACAGAGAGGGTATAAGAATAATGTGACACTTCGTTTATATGTTCCTCTTTTTTTGTTTTTATTCTTTCTGTCTCTTTTTCTCTTTCTCTCATGCTATGGAAATTACATTTTGGCTACACATCATACCCAGATTTACCTTACCTAAGTGTAACTTAGGTGAGCAGGGCAGAGGGATGGGAGACAAAGGTAGAGATCTAGGATGGATGAAGAGGAGGCAAACCTAGGAAACGGTTCATCTTATTCCAAACTAGCATCTATTTTTTGGTGGTGTGGATGCCTTCTAGGAGTACCTGTCATTCACCACTTCCTATACCCTAGCCAAATAGACTCTTCTGAGTCTGTTTGCATGTTCTTCACTCCTGTGGCTTCCAGCAGTGAGGGGAGGGATGAAAGGCATAGAGAAATTGGGCCAGTGCTTTTCTCTCTTGTGCTTTGATGGTATTTCTTTTCTGTAGGGCCCTGTTCTAATGATTTAGGAGTGTCAGTTTTGCATCTACCTGGGGATGGGAGCAGAAGTGCATGTCATTGCCTGCACGTCCTTCCACGTGTTTTGTTGCTGGCTTCCCACCTTTCCATACTGTAGTCTGTGCACAGGCCCGCTTCTAGTGTTAATCCCCAGGCCTGGCATCCTGAGACTCTTGGGATGTGGCTGAGCAACATAAGCAAACAAGCACTTGACAGGACAGGAGAGCCTGACCTGTCTTGTGAGCCTCAGTGATTCTCAAAGAAGTTAAAACCAGTGTAATCGCTTTTTCTAGGTAGTAAAAAGTGAGTAGAGGTAGGGAAATGCAGTATTTTTATAATTTAAGTATTTGCCTGATCTGTTCCTTAAACAGTTCATGAAGTTTACAAAAATTGATTTAACTGATTTCTTTTTTTTTTACAGTCTTCATGTGTAGTTATGTTGGCATACAGGTCGGCACGATAAGTACTCTCATCTAGCTGTCTAGCAATTGGCTAAACTGACTGCTCTCATTTTTAATTGCTTGAAAGCATCCATAATTGCTACTTCATTAGCTGAAGAGAAATGCCAAAAAGCATTTCTGGGGCAGAATCTCTATTTGGCCAAAAAAATCAAAAGCTGGTGTTCAACAATAATTCAGTCTTATGTAAATTTTGAAGAAGATGGAATACTCTCCACTGGAAATGCTGGTGTCCTATAATTTTTAAATTCCAGAAATCTTTTCAATTAAATGAAATTTTGAGACCTAAAATTAATCCATGAAAGAAGCAACATGCGGACATGCATATTTCAGTAACTGCAGTGTAAGTATGTCTTTATGAACAAAATTTTAGAAAGTAAACATATTTTTTTAATGTATGGATAGAAAGGGGTAAAGCTGCAAAAATAAACCTCTTGAATTGGCATGTTTACAGAGTTATAGACCAGCAGTAGGTCAATTATGTTGGTATTCAACATAATGAATTCAACTGAATTCAACGTATAACTAATTAATAACCTGACTGGTCTTGTGTAATATGACCTAGAATTGTTCTAATTCTTACATGACTATCAGTGCAAAACCTTGTGGCAACAGAAGGCTGATTTTGTCTCATCATTGCATTCAAACTGTTTACCTTGTTTAATAAGATTAAGTTTTGGTGTGCACGAAGACCTGGGGACTTGCAGACCTTGAGACCATGGCCTATTTGCCAAGCTTTTATGGGGTTTTAAATAGTTATTTGGGCAAAATTATGTAAGAAAAATTATTATCATTTCATTATTTGAAGGCATTTAAGCATTTGATATCGTAAATACTTTCCCCTGAAAGAAATATTGGTAAGTAATTATATGCAAAATCTTGCATTTATATGGCTTCAAGACTTTTTTTCAGAGAAAATCACCAAAATCAATACTTTGAAGATTGTAGCAATAATACTAATTCTATTTCACTCCGTGTATGTAATATTTTTATTCTGTTTATCTATGTTAGGTAAATCAGGTAACCTGATCCCAAAACCTTAGGTTCCATTTATTTCACTTTATTTTCGCAGTCTTGTGGGGTTGTATTTGAATACATCACAGGTACTGTAAATGACTTTAATGGTTTTACAAGGTCAGAATGATCCAATTAGCTACACAGTCCTATTTGTAATCACATTATTATGTCTCAGGTAATATGAGGCACAGGTGAAAAACAGGTCAAATAAACTAATACACTCTTACACCACTTGGAAAATGTCTTCTCTAAACTATGCTACCCTAGGTCATTTATTTGGGCTTTATTTTAGGAATACTTGTTGTAATATAATGTACTGAAATAAGCCTTCACATTTTTTTCCTCTCCATTGTGAATAGCTAGTTATGGAAATGATGTGAATTTAGATTGGACAGTGGATGTTTACTTTAGCTTATAATCTCATATCTGTGTAAACGGATTTTGCCACAGTTTCTAAATGTCACTTACGTACATAGAGGCAAATCTCTGCTGCAGCAAGGTGGGAGTATGAAAACAGCCTTGACTCATGTGCAAAGGAAAGAATGTACATGGTGAGATCTGAAATGTGAATTTCTGCTGAACCGTACAGATTGCTTCTTTGAATACAACTAAAACTATCTAATGTATGGCACAGGAAAGTCTAGATTTCTTACAGCAGTTCCCACTCTGTGTAAAGCCTGTCCTATGTTCTTTTTGAATATGAAAACTTAAGTGCAAAAGAAAAGCTTCAAAAGGAATGTGTATTCCTGAAGTTGTTTGTTTGTGTGTCTGTCTGTGGCTGCCCACACAAATACTAGAAAGTGTACATCAATACTTCACCACTTGTATTCATTTCGTACTTCAGCAATGACTAATCAATTACAATTTGACTTAAATATATCACATTTTTCATGGATGTTTTCTCTTTATGGTGTTCAGTGTTTGGTATACACATGTCACATTCATCTTTATTTAAATTTCTTTGAACTGAAAAAAAAAATCTAAGCTGTTGTTTAGCAGAACATTTAGGCCACTAATGTAATAAAACTCAGTCTAAGAGCTTACGAGAGGCCAGGTGAAATTTAAACAAAACATTTATCTCATTCATGCTCATTCTCTCACAGATTTTACTCCCTCTCTCACCATGTGCTCACAGGCACTGGGATGTGTGTGTCCAAGCAGTTTATCTAGGATCACTTCTGAGACGCAGAAGGATGAGGGACGGCAGTAGCCTATCCTCACTGTCCCTCTCAATTGGTAACAAGAAACTGGTTTTTTTTTGGAAAGTCTTCCACATCCTTGAGGAGTCAACAGTGATATTATCAATGGGTTGTGATCAGCAACATGAAGTCCATCATCGTAACATGATGGGACAGAGTGCACACTCAGCAAGGTTGCCAGTTTACACATCAGAGTGTTGTGCTGCTGTTCAGACGGACCCTGACAGCCTGGAAAACTGGGCCAACAGGAACTTCATGAAGTTCATCAATGGGAAGTGCAAAACCATGCCCCTTCGGAAGAACAACCCCATCCACTAATATAGGTTGAGGGCTGACCATCTGGAAAGCAGCTTTGTAGAAAAAGTCCTGGGGGTCCTGGTGAACCCAAAGTTGAACATGAGCCAGCAATGTGCCCTTTCTGCCAAGAAGGCCAAGATCATCCTGGGCTACACAATGAGAAGTGTTGCCAGCAGACCAGAGGAGGTGATCCCTCCCCTCTGCTCAGCACTGGTGAGACTCTCCTGGAGTGCTCTGTCCATTTCTGGACTCCGCAGTATGACAGAGACATGGACATACTGGATTAAGTCCAGGCAAGAGGCACTGAGATTATTATAGGACTGGTGTATCCTCATATGAGGAGAGGCTGAGAAAGCCAAGACTGAACAGCCTGGAGAAGAGAAGGCTCAGGGCAGCTCTCATCAGTGTGCATAAATACCTGATGGGGGAGCAAAGAAGACAAAGCCAGACTCTTCCCAGTGGTATCCAGTGACAGGACCAGAGGAAATGTGCACAATTTAAAATTTCATTTCAACATAAGAAAAAGCTTTGAGTTTATTTTTGTTGTGAGAGTGACTGACAACTGGCACTGGCTGCCCATAAAGGTCGTGGACTCTCCATCCTTGGAGGCATTCCGAACTCAGGACATAATTCAGGCAACATGCTTTAGCTGACCCAGCTTTGAGCGGGGGTGGTTGGACTAAATGGTCTATGGAAATCTTCTGTGTAATAGTGTGATCTTTTGCTCAATATCTTGCTTACTTCAGTCTGCATAAATCTGAGACAATGTTGCTGCTCATTGTCTGGTTTTCTGTTGTTTTGGTTATCTTTCTGGCTATAGTCAGTTCTCATCACATATAACAAGAAAAGCAATGGCACATGCAATGTGCTGTAACCCTGTTGACATCCTCTTGTTATCAAAGCACAAGATGGAAACAGCATACTACTCAGTGTGAACTAGTTTCATTGCAATCAGCCATATTCCGTTATCAATACTAGCTGTTCATCTAACCTGGTGCTTCTACACACAAACATTTCCTTTCAGACTTCATCTATACCAATCTTAATGTTTCTGCCTCTACACATTTAGCCCTGAGTCCGTAGATCTCTGATCCTATAAATCTCTCATTTTACCAGGACATCAACAGGTACTTGCATGGACCATGTTGATAATGTCTCCTTTAATGGTCCTGTTGGCCTTTTCCTTCCTTGATGGGAAAGGGCCCAGGCTTTCTCTTCTGACAGAGAACTCTGTGTACATGTGTAACACACTTTTCCATATATCTGCAGTTCCTCTTTTCTTTTTTCTATGGACTTATGTACAAAGGTTTCCAGTTCTCTGGTTTTTTTTTTCTGGGAAGAGGTAAAGGTAGACCAACCAGCTAGCATTCTTCTTAATTCAAAAGCTTGCTGGCAGGATCTTATCCTTCATTTTCCTCCTTCTTTTGTATGATGAGGTTGATGGAAAAAAGGAAGGAAGAAAAAAAGGAAGGGAGAAAGGATGATTACAAGGCATGGAGTCTCCTATTCCAAGCACTACTGCATATAATTGGAATTTAATGAGTCACTCATTGTTACCGTGCATGCTCAATCAGAGTAACAGAGTGAAAGGGAGACTTCAAGTTTACATCCTGACACCTAAAACCAGTTATGTCCGCTGCAGTAGGTGCACAAAATCTTCCATTTCTTGCTTCGCTGCTATCTGGACCATCCTGCAAAAGTTTCACTTTCTGTGTAAGTAACCAAGACATTAGTTCTGCAGCCTTATGCTGTTTTCCCTGAAATTATGCCTGAGTGAATTAAAAAACAAAATACTAATACTCAGGGCACCAAAAAGAGAACATTTAAAATACGACTTCAGAAAGCAGAAAATTATGCTTGCAGAAACAACTTTTTACTAGCATTGTTCTATTCTGCTTCTACCACTTCTTGCAACTGTATTCACTGCCTGTGGTGAAGATCCCCTGGACCAGATTTGAGAGTGACTTATGATACCATCTGCAACTAATATTGTCTGCAAGAACATTAGTGTTAGAAGTTTAGACTGCTGAGAGGAAAATGGCGAGACTAATGAAATGCAAAATTATATACCTACTTCCTGCACAGTGTCTTAACCACAGTAATGTCAGGGGCCTGCCATTCACAAGAGTGCAGCCTTTCAGTTGCATCACTGCAGTCTGACTTTCACTTCGTAGCCCTCCAGCTCAAGGCTGCTGTGGCAGTGGCTTTTTCTCCATGTATTTGAAAGTGCTCATGGCTTTGTGCTGGCAGACTTTAAAAATGTTAAGTATGATATCTTGGGTTCTGCAGGAAGAGATTGCCACTGGTGTGTAAATTGACCTTCCTGCTTTGACATGCCAGTTACATAATTTCTAGTTTCTAGCCTCATGCTAGGGAATAAATAGAGCTTAACAGATAACATTAGTAGATAGTAGTCTTCAGGTAGCCAGTTAGCATCTTCCAATAACACACATACACAAAGACTAATAGCCAAGTAATCAAAGCATGCTTAAAATCAGCACTGTTAGTATAATGCGCAAGAGCAAAGACAGATTGAGTAGGTCTTGAAATTATATAGTTACTTTTGAAAATGTATTTGAGAGGAAGAGCTGCTGTACTGGAGAATATACTCAGAAGAGGATGCTTACATATGGAGACACCCATTGTGCCTTTTCCGAGCGGCGTGTGGTAGAGTTTTTCCTTTCCCTTTTCTCTCTTTCTCTCTCTCTCCCACTTTGTGGGGTTTTTTTTTTCCTTCTTTTATTTTCCAATTATAGTTAAGGTGGGCCATCAAATATATGCCCAACAAATAAATATTTGTGCATGTAAATCTTACCATCCTTTGTGCAACATATTCCTCTCAGAGAAATGTTTGTGCTAAACAACCTGAAAACTTTTGGTTTAGTAGTGCTATTCACAACAATTTTATCTGGTTCCTTTATTTGCAGGTGAAATATCATCCGAATGCTCTGGTAGAAACCTAACCTTGCAGAGCTGCCTCATCAATCACAGTGTGGTTTTGGGGCTGAGAATTGTTTGCTTAATTTCAAAAGCTTTCCTGAATGTTATTAAAAATCAGTAATCAAAGCATGATGGGCATTTGGACTACACTGTTCTGCCCAAACATGCAATGCAATACAGAAATATGTCTGGCCCAGTACTTTAAGAAGTACTTTAGGCTTTTTAGAGAATTCTTGATGCTATTACAGATATACCAATATTGGCAATTTATTTTCAACAGGCGTTAGTGGACTGTGTAAAGATGAAAGTCTTCCCATGCCATGAATAGGTATTGAGACAAAATAAGAAGAACTAAGCAGAAAATAAAGCCCAGATTCCTTTGTCACATGTTGATAAAGGGATGTAGAGAATGGAATAGACTGACACTGGGTGCTCTTCTGTGGAGGTAGCTCTGGTAGGGTCAGACTTTTAGGTTTTGAAATCAAAAAGAATGAGGGAAAGCAACAGAGGAAGGTGTAAGGAAGCAGAGTCATTGCAGTAAGAACAAAGTCCTTAGAGAATGAACTTTAATACCGCAACTCTAATACCTAGATGTTTGGTGATTGTCTTCCGAACCGTGGCATTATTGTCGAGAGATCTTCCCTACATCTTACCTTTCACTCCCAAATGCTGTGAAGTCCTTAATCAGATGATGAAGACAAAAATCCCTGAAAAACAGCCTTTCCATGAAGCGGAACAGAAAGAAGAAAATCTGTGGAATTTAGATGTAAATAAATTAAACTTATGAGAGATGTGTGCATGTACATTTAGCCTGTGCTTTGACGGAAAGGGTTTGTACTCCTTCGATGTCAGCTGCTCTGTTTGCTGCACACTGAGCAGACATCCTCATTGTGTTGACTATAATCTATATTCTGTTAGTGCAAAGGTCCCTAAAAATTTTACAGTTATATATAAAATGTGGATTTTAACCCAAATCACATATTCACTCCGAAGTATATTATTTAGACCTTACAGAAAATTTTGCAGATGCCCTGTGAGGTGCTTTAAATGTAGCTATATAAAATATCAGAAATCAAAGTAAAACTGGGTTGCTTTGATTTTATATCATTGGAAAAGGTGAATCCTATTTAAATTAAGAGCTGTCTTTGGCAACTTTTAATGCTTGTTAATTAATTAAGTTGCAGTCTGCTTCCTGACTATTTAACAAGTTTTCTATCAGGATTTTTCAGAATTACACTGACAAAAATGCTGAGCATGGTATCATTGTCATTTGAAAGACATTGATTGAAAGATATCAGAGGAGATTATGTTGCCCTTCTGCTATATTGTAGCCATGTGAGGCATATAGTCTCTGGTATAGGCAACTTCCCAGGAGAAAGGCTTTATATGTCCCTGCCATGCTGTTACCATTCTACAATATATGAGGCAGGTGTTCTATATGTGCGTCTTCTTTGGGACATAAACATCATGTGTTCCCAGAATATTAGTACTCTTGTACAGTGAGTGAGGCAGAGTTCTTTAAAAAAGTAATATATGGTTGTGATGTTGGAGAAGGCCGAATGAAAATATTGTATATATATAAGTGGCTGGTGAGTTTGTAATCTGTGAGAATTTACTTCTGCAGTCTTTTAAAAACACATAGTTTACTCTTGTATAAGCCCTGTATGCCTTTTAAAAGATAAACAAAAACTCAGCTCATTAGAGCATATGGCATTGTGTCTACACCTACTGTGGTCACCAGCAGGGATGGACACTTCTTCATCCTCTGCAGAGACATTTTCCACTTGAATTGGCAAAATGGCTGATGGAATGTGACAAACTTATCACAGTGCAGACCTGAGCTCAAGGGGGCAGGGTGCTCCGTCCCTGGGTGGCAAAGCTGCTGCTGCTGCTGATGCCAGAGGACTGGTGAGTACAGGAGCTCCTGTACTGTATTACAAGGTCTTTGGTTATTTCTCTCCTCAAGGGCTCATGTGCTGGGTCTTTCCCTTTTCCCCAACCTGTCTTCTCATACGGCAGTGTCTTATCCCTTCTCCAGTCTTTTTGCTAAGCTATTTGTCTTTACCTATCCAGGCTTCCAGTCCCAGTTTTTTCACCTAGTTTGAGGTTTCACTAGGTTGAGGCTAGACTGGAGATATAAGGAAACAAATGATTTCTGTTTGAACTTTCATGTCCCCAAACTTCTCTTCAAGCAAAGCCTGCAGCAGGTCACAGTAGCCCAGAGCTGCAATGGCAGAGAAGGTCCCAAGGAGCCCTAGTTTGCAAAGTGACAAATTTATGTAGAGCCTTCACTGGCAGCTGGCACTTTGAGGAGGAAAAGGGAGATGTGAACTAAATCTGTAACTTGGATAATCTACTGAAGCATTTTAAAAAAATTATCTTAAACTACCTATAAATGGCATGTGAAATTTTGCCCCAGTTCAAGGTTGGCTAAGATTTAAGCAGCTGAAAATAAGGTTTTGGAAATAGGGGTCAAAATTAATACTAATACTATAAAATCCCGCTACATTATATTTTGAGTTTGCCAGAAAAAGCAGGGTATTAAGCATTAATATAATGCTGAGATAGATGGGCCTCTGATTCAAGGGCTTGTAAGCAACAGCAAAATGCAAATAATCAGAAGGAGAATAGGAGTAAGAATTGAGGGATATGAAGTGATTGCAATTCTTAGTAAAATAATTTTTCTCATCCTGTAAAAGAAATACTGGAACAATTGCATACTGGAACCTGTTGGGAGAAAATGAACAATCTGTCCTAATGGTAGAACTGTGCATCTAAAAATGACATTTTATTCGGTCTTTATGAAGAGATGTGTAATCATACGCTATACATTTAGGCAACCAACACTAAATTATTCAGAGGAAAGGAGAGGGGAGCTAAAACAGATAAAGAAAAATTTAGGCAATACGAAGATGTGTAAATTGGGCTGTAGGAGCCTGCACTGAAAGTGAAACAGCGAAGAGAATGTTGGTTGTTGAACTGAGAACTTGTTACTGCAATTTGTCATGGGTGAATGATGTGGGGGGCATAATTTTTATAATACGTAATGTTTCTGTTCTATTGAAAAATCAACTTTTTAAAAATATCCAGAATTTCCTCAAATGGAATAAATAAAAAATTAAAGTTCAAGCATTTCCTGAGCTTTTACTGATGTGTTACAAGGCTAGATGTGTTAAGCATTCTTCTTTTATTATATATGCATATATATGTCCCCATAGAAAATGTCAAGTTACACAGCCAGTTAATTATGCTGTTTCTTATAGGCAAACCTTCTTTTAAAGTTGTTTTATTTTGTATTCATTGAGGTCATCCTCTGTCTCTCATCTCTGCAATCAGCTCTTATTTATGTCATAGGCAGTTTAACAAGCTTAAGCTCCATAATGTCCCAAACGTCTTCTGACAGAGCACAGCATCCACAAAGTTACCAAGCTCTGCTGCATACAAAATTAACAATGCACAACACAGTAGATAACTCTATAGAAAGCCATAATATTTGCAGATGTACAGTAACAGCAGAAACCTGATGAAGGAATTGGGAACTCAGACTTAAGCAGTACCATCTCCTTAACAGTCTGTTCCCGTTTTGGACAGTCCTGCTTTTCTCAAAACACCGAAGTGAAAACATAGCTGAGTCAATAAATGTAAATGAATTTGAGGTTTCTAAATTGTCCTCTTGCATGTTTCTTTGCAGGCAGAGGACATTACCTATCAGGTTTATTGAGTATTTGTGACATATGGTGTTACCTTCACTATGAAGTACACAAGAAAGGAGAGATTAATCCTTCTTCTGTGATGGTCCTTTCCTGTGCGCTTTACATGATCAAAGCATCTGTTAACTTTAATCAGAGTCTTTAGCATGTAAGTGTTATCTCTTTGAATCCACAGTGAAGGGTATGACAGACTCTGGTGAATTTTAGTCAGAGATGGATTAAGAGATCCAGCAGAGCAGATTGACTGACAGTTTAATTTTTTCAAACTTTGGGATATGGTATTTTTCAAGGCTTTTTGAGATTGCTAATATTTGCTAGATGTGTTTGGTGTCTATGCATCCAAAATAATTTATTTAAATAAAGTATGTTGAGTTACAAAATCAAGTGGCTGGGAATGAGGAAGCTCTTGAAAGAATGGTTTCTGCACCACTTAAATCTTTCCTACTCTTCCCCCACCTGCCCTCCCTTCTGGATATGCACTGGAGACAACGCCAGCACTGGGCACAGGCAAAATGTATGGTTACCTACAGTGGGAAAATTGCAATGAAAAATTATTTGGAAAGGTTGTATTTGGACCCTATGAAGGACCTTTAGCTTTGTTGCTGATAAAATTTCTGTCTCTTTTCCAAGGAAGCAGGGACCAGCTGTCAGAGTGGCACTTGCTTCTGGGCAGCCAAGCTCTGTCTCTTGCCTGAATAGACTCACACAGAGCCAGGCTTGCTTCTACTGTTGCAAAGGGAGCATAAAGCAGTGCTGTGTGTTTCTGGGAGAGGGGAGATTGTTCCCCCTGTGGCATTTGCCATTTCTTCCCATATCCCATTTCACATTCTGTTGGAGGGTCTGTCCTAGCCCTCTGCTCCAACTCTGGTCAGTACTTTCTGCTGCAGCAGTAGCCTGGTAGGTAAGTCAGAAGTAGCCTGGTAGGTAAGTCAGTCTGTGGGGACAGGGGATCACCAAAGATCAGATCAGCTGGAATGGGAGATCGAAAGTTTGTGAGATATGTTAAGGAGGGAAAAGGATGCCCTCATTCACAGCTCACCCAAACTTCCCACACACTCTTTCCTTTTCATACTTTTTTCTTAACCTCACTGCCTGAATTCTGCTGACATATTCCAGACTTTTGCTTTTGCACAGAGCTCCTTATCCCTCTAAAACCAATAGAAAACCAAATCCAAACCTCACTAATACTTTTTGTCCTCCCCCCAGTCCTTCCTTCCACTAGTAGTTAACCGAAAAGATTAGCTGCTTTTAAAATGAATCAGGTTTGTGTAGTGCATGATGCTCTGGTTTAGTCCTTTTTAAAAGCAAAGCAAATTCAAAAAGAGCCAAGAGCAAAACCCCAGCTCTTTCACAGTTAACCACTAATTGTGAGTTAGTTTTATATTTCTGTGTGATCAGCATGAGATAACCAGGAGCAGATCTGTGGAAGCCTTGAGCACACAGCTGCAGCTAAAACCACTTAAAGTTGTGCTTTGAACATGCAAGGTCCTATGAAATGCTAAGTGTGCAGGAGGAAGATGGCCCAATACTGTTCAGTTAGGTGTCCTGCATTAGTGAATGCTTTTCACAGTTTTGGTTTTTACTTCTTTAGGATTTAGTTCATAGGGATTAAAGCAAAGATAAAATGAGGTAACTGGGGATGCTGTGAAACTCTAATAATTAAGGCCTCTGAAGCACTACATTCACAATGGAGAAGACAAAGCAAAACCCATGCTGAGAGCAACATTTCAGTGTTCAAACAATAACTGGCCTTTTTTTTTCAGAAGGGTAAACTATTATTTCTCAATTCAAAAACCAATCGTTCTTTTTTATGATGGGGAAGGTATTTTCTTCCCTGAGCACCGAGAAGCCTATTTAAACCTTCTTTATTGAATCCTATTTGGAGCAGACACCTGATATAGTAGGTTCAAGTTTGGAAAAATGATAAGGAATGGGAAACAGGGTTGGCCAGGCAAGTGTCAGAAAATGCCAGCTGTACTTGTCACAAATGCATTGGACTAGATGATCTTTAAGGTCCCTTCCAACCAAACCATTCTGTGAATCTGTGAAATGCTGTTACTCTGCCTTACATACCTACATACTGATGCCATTATTGAAGATTACAAAATGTGTGTGTCTGTGAGTTTATAAATACACCGTTTCTAATCCTTCTTTACACTCTAGACTAGGATCTTAGCAGAGGTGGATTCTGGACGCTCACAATCATCTTCATATGGGTGAAATTCGCTGTGATGCAGAAGCAGAGACATTGAATTCAGGCTCTTGTCGAACTACGCATCTCGGTGGGCTGACATTGTGCTAGTGCAAGTTCCAGGCTGCATGCAGTACAAGATCTCAACAGATGGAAAGATGAACTCTTCATCCTCTAATTAGCATAATATATTTACTTGTTATGTTCTACCAACACCCCCAGCCCTGATATGAGTATTCGTATATTAATAAAACAAACAACTTCCAGTCGTTTGGATTGTAATCAGTATATTGACAGTGACTCTGGAATTTTCACTCATCTAATCTTCAAACTCATTTAATTATCAATCAACTTTATTTCTCAGAAGCCTGTCATTTGATAAGAGCTGTAAGATATATAAGCTTTACCTGATAGTCCAGACGCATAAAATGATAGGATCTGCACTGTTGTGTTTTATTTCTGCAGGAGAAGTTAAACTTCTTTTCATGAATTAGAGTTGCCAGAGCTACATGCAATAGGGACCACTAAAATTTTATGGCCTTGAAAATAACTGTCACTCAGCAGTTTTGCTAATCTTAACAACCATTCAAAACCAGATAATAAAATGCAATATGCTCATAAAGACTATGAAAATATATGCCAACTCAAGGAAGAAATTTTGGGTAAATCTTAGCACCTGATCTGAGAACTTTTCATATTGAGTGTGTTGCTCATTGTCAGTGGATTCAGGGAAGCTTGCAGAACTAATCTTGGTATTGAGAAATTGTTCCTGTCAACATCTAATTCTCTGTAAATCCTCTGATACTGACAAAAGGGAGGATATGTATGGCTGTAATGAAACATAACAATTGCTAGCTCTGGGGGGGAATCATTGCTGATCTTTAGTACTTTAAAACTGTAAATGCATTTAGAGTTAAGTAACAGGACGGTCATTTCCAGAGTCATATCGATTACCCACGTCTTTCATCTGAAACAGCAACAACTTCAATTGTATTCTTCTTGTGGTGTGCCTTAATCAAAGAACTTTAAAAAAATAATCATCCAAATCTGATTCTAAATGTTGAACAGATCATCTAATTACTTCATAAAACAACCTCTGATCAGCTACCTATTTAAAAAAGCATGTCATGATGGATAAATTGCAGAAATCACATTGAAAAGTGCACAACTAGCCCACAAAACCTGTAACTCTCTTGAGGCTAATAGCACGTGCTCCCTGAGTAGCATTTAAACAATTTTTTGAGATAAAAAAGAGCAGCTGATGAAAAAACATATTCCTCATGCAGGGTTCTCTGATTTTATCCATTGTTCCAAGTAACTTAGGTTGTAAAAAGGATTTTAAATAAAGGAAGGGTACTATGACCATAGGTTGACGGCTTTTTTCCTTACAGCCAACTCCAGCATGGTTAATGCACTGCTGCTTTGAAAAAGAGCTTCTGAATTAATTTTTAAAGCCTTAGGGTAGCTGTGTTGTTATATTTAAAAAATAATTTTTAAGGAATAGTGTGGCTCTACTGTGGACAGAAATGTTATTGGAAAATCCTGTTGTACTCTAGTGGAAATTACTAGGTTTCCTACACATAACTTTCTATCACCCAGGAAAATTAGTAGTTCAAATAGTCCAGCCAAAGGGAAAAAAAATGAAGTAATTCTGCCCTTTTAGCTTGGATCTAGCCTCTCATGGGCAACTTTCTCATTGGTCCCAGACTGATCTGGAAGCAGAATAATCACATTCACTGGGCATTGAGTTTAAGCTAAGTAAATTTAAATCAATATGCCTTGCTGTCCAGGACCCACCTGAGTTAGATGTCTACATTTAGTTTATCCACATGCCATAAACATCACCTGCATATAATAAGAAGCAGACTATGTTTTCAGAATTGTATTGTCTTGGGGAAATCTTAGAGATTGCTTTTGAGAGCTTCTGTTATAGAGATACTTTGCATGTGTTCATAGTGAACAGTCTTGACAGACTGTTGGAGCCTGACCTCCTTTTTGGCCATTTTCTGAGCAACCCCATCACTATGCCTGTTTCAGTAAGAAACTTCCTTTTATTGCTCACACAGACTGTAAACAATGAGTGTTGTGATTAACTGAGCACAGGGGTTTTACCAGCTGGTGGCTTGTGCCCTGTCCACTCTAAGTCCACAAGCTTGTGTTCTTGGAAAGTGTAGCGAGTCATGTATAATAAGCTTTTCTGAAATGGCTTACCTTCAGCTTCTGAGGGATGCTTCCCTTTACGCTCCTGACTCACTTTCAAAGGAATTAGTCTCTGGTCATCTCTGGTGACCACAGGCTAGATAATGAGTTGTAGACCATGCATGAAATTACTTCAGTTGATCTCTACTGTCATGTTAGAGCCTACAGAGAGAAATTTTTTGAGATAGCTAATCACATGAGATTTTGTAAAGGAGAGCCAATGTACTTCAAACTGCATTTAAGAGCAAATTAAAGTTGTGCTGTGTCACAACACAGTTGCACATCACAAAAGTCACTTCATCAAGCTCAACACCAAACAGTTGCTGTGGTTTCTGGGAGGCATTAGACTGTCAGACTGCATTGGTTTGAGCAGTCTAATCCAGAGGTTATAAAAGCACAGTGGCTTATGAACCCTTGGCTAGCTACCCAGAGATGTTAAAAGCCTGGACAGTGGTGGTTCCATCTTCAGCAATACAAAAGAACTTTCAGAAACTAAATGCATGTTATAATGAATGCTTTAAGAAATAGTCAGGAAGTACATAGATCTGCAAAAGGGTTCTCTGTCCTGATGGAGATGGAGGAAACCATAAACAGATGCAATGAAATTTTGTGCCTTATTCTGAAGCTAAACACAGCACCCAGCTGTTTGCTGTTTTTCATCCATGTCTTGGTAAAACCAGATTTCTCATTCTAGAAATTAAGAAATTACCAGGAAAAAAACTTACCCTAAGGAGAAGCTTGGGCTGTCCTGTGTAGGTTTAAAAAATGAAGCATCTAATTCAAAGGAAGCTTGAGTGTTTTGTAATGAAAGCTTTTTTGGGATCATCTCAGGTTTGAAGTACTATATAATGAGCATGTGTGACTGAACTTTTATTTTTAATCTTTCAAGATAAATACATGCCAACAGAACAAGAATAATATGTAGGAAAATTGAGATAGTCTGCCTTTTATGACCAAAAGAAACTGTACATCATAGGGGAAAAAAGAACCCTGAAAGTTCTACAAAACTCTTTTCTAATACTTTTTTTTCTCTGTTGTAGTTTTTCCAATAAGATGTGTACAGAACTTTCTCTTCAAGCAAAATTGTGAGTGACTCATTGCAAAATGGTGAAATGTTAAATATTAGCCTTGTTAAATCTGCATTTTATTGACATTTTAGTGTTTATATCCACATACTAGCAATTTTGGTTTATAGCTATTGCTGATTGGATAGGAATTTATGCCAGTGCTCTGACCATGGTTTAGTATGGATGGAAGGTTACATGGCTCTCTTACTGATTTCTGGGGAAGTTGTAAATTGTGACCTTTCCCTTGGCTGAGAAAATACTTTTCAGAAAATTAAATATTTAAAACTGATCTCTTATGCTGAAATTCATCACAGTTTACACAAAATGTTTCGGCATAGTTATATTCAACATTTCTGCTGCAAAATTAGTATTACTTGCATTCAACCCTGCTTTTTTCTCATTGTAGAAGAACAACCCTTTTTCCTCTTCACTGCCTCTTTTCTTTTAGTTTCTATTCTTTGTCCTGTGCAAAACTTTTCTTTTTCCAATTTTTCTTAGTTGCTTTCTTGTTTGTGGGAGCCATGACTCTTTTAAAGAAACACACAAGCTGTTTGTTGTGACTGGCAATGACTTTTTGTTTTACAGTTGTGTATATTTTTGAACCGAGAGATTATGGTAAATGTATTATTTTTCAGTTTGTCTGTTTACACTTTTTATAAAGATCTGCTCTGAGCTCAGAGCACCCTACCTCAGTTAGCATGAGGCTTTCTTATTTTTTTAATAGGGACATATGCAACTTAATAATATGTCAGATGATCTTTTTGTTCCTCATCCTCTCCACTCATCCTATCCTATGCACTCCAGTGTATTAGTAAAAAAAGGGGGAAAAGACAATGTACTTCTTTTCCTTGGGTTTTCCTTCCTCCCTGCCTTCCTCCCTCCCTTCCTTCCTCCCTTCAATTCTTTCATGGCCTCTACACAGGAAACTCTCAATTACATTTGCTGATAATGTGTATTTGGGAAATATTGTCTGTTCTGAAAAGCCTGGGATTTTATGCAAGAAATATCAAATTACTTTGAAGACTGAAGCACAGAAAGTGGGATGAAATGTAACAGCATTAATTGTAAGCTTACAAGCTTGCGAAGAAGGACCCTCTGTTTTATAACACAAGGCATCATTAATTGAAAATTACGAAGCAGCATCACTGATTGTGCTCATCAGAGGATGATGACAACCCACTGATGTAATGTGGGCATGGAAAATGCAAATGTTAAGATGTGCAAGCACTGATGAAACATGTTATGTAGTTGAGGGAGAATATTGTTTGGATCATAGAATACTTTAGGTTAGAAAAGATCTTTAAGGTCATCAGGCCCAACTGTTAGCCCATCACTGCCGGGTCCACCACTAAACCATGTCCCTAAGCACCACATCTACATGTCTTTTAAATACGTCCAGGGATGGTGACTCAACCACTTCCTTGGGCAGTCTGGTTCAATGGTTGACAACCCTTTCAGTGAAGAGTTTTTTCCTAATCTAAAATTCTCCTGGCACAACTTGAGGCCATTTCCTTTCATTCTATCACTTGTTACTTGCCAGAAGAGGCCAACACCCACCTTGCTACAACCCCCTTTCAGGTAGTTGTAAAGCAGCTGCTCCTTATAAGATTTGCTCTCCAGACCCTTCACCAGCTTCGTTGCCCTTCTTTGGACATGCTTCAGCACCTCAGTGTCCTCCTTGTAGTGAGGGGCCCAAAACTGAGCACAATATTCAAGGTGCAGCCTCACCAGTGCCGAGTACAGGGGCACGATCACTTCCCTGCTCCTGCTGGCCACACTATTCCTGATACAAGCCCGGATGCCATTGGCCACCTTGGCCACCTGGGCACACTGCTGGCTCATGTTCAGCTGGCTGTCAACAAACACCCCCAGGTCATTCTCCACCACGCAGCTTTCCAGCCACTCCTCCCCAAGCCTGTATCGTTGCATGGTGTTGTTGTGACCCAAGTGTAGGACCCAGCACTTGGCTTTGTTGAACCTCATACGATCGGCCTTGGCCCATCGATCCAGCCTGTCCAGATCTCCCTGCAATCCTTCCTACCCTCAAGCAGATCATCACTCCTGCCCAATTTGGTGTCATCTGCAGACTTACTAAGGGTGCATTCGATCCCCTCATCCAGATCATTGATAAAGACATTAAACATAACTGGCCCCAAAACTGAGCCCCAGGGAAGACCAAAATCAGAATTTACTCAGTTCTTACAGGTATCGAAAGAGGTGAGTTAATCTATTTTTTTGCTTTCTATCATAGCACTATGAAGGACTTCTTTTGGAAAGCCTGTAAAATTTTGCAGTGCCATATTCAAGGAAGATTACTCAGATTAGGACAGATTCAAAAAAGGTCTTCTAAATCAACAATATCACTGAACATCCTACTTTATAACTATGATGTTGTATATGCTTGTTTGCAAGCAATCAAGTGACTTTGGATTATGAAATTAGAACTCATCAGCTGAGTTATTGGGTGGATTATGAAAAAAAGCTGAAATGTTCAACATGGCAAAACAAAGCTTTTCTTCAGTCTTGTAACCAAAATGATGTTGGGGGGGAGGATGAATTTTGGTTTTAGTTTTAATTTTGTTCTGAAAAATTATAAAGATTTAGCTGAAATGACAGGGGTTTTTTTTGTTTGTAGGAATGGGTTCTTAAGACTGACTTTAATAAAATTTATTTATTTCCTGACAGAATTAATTTTAAGTATGATGCCTCCTACAGTGTTATCAGTTTCAGCAGCGGTGTTTGCTGCACATGCCCTCTGACACTACTCCTCATCAGGCAGCTCTGCTTCAAAAGCTAAGAATATTCAAGGATAACTTGGTTTTTTTGTAAAATGTTTGGGTAAAGAGTTGTAGTGATCAGAGAACATCTAAAGTAAAACTCTTAACAACATGTTTATTTGTTTAGTTGAAATATAAAGTGGAGTAACTTCAGCTTTATGGTTTCTCATCTTAAGAAACACATCATCCAAAACTCATGCTTATTTACCACTGTGTTACTTATATTGTCACGTATGTCGCAAGTCTTCAATTTCTGTGGCATCACAATGGGTCTATACTGAAAAAAGAAAACATACACAAATTCCTCCTAGAATCATCTCCTTAACTCTGTAGCTTCTCTAATTCACTTTGCACTCCTAAAACTAACAACAAAAGAAAAAGAGATTTTTAGCCTCTGTTGAGCTTCCAGAATTCCACCTTCCTACACGGTAAATCTAGTATTTCCCATAAAGATAAGGAAATTACAGGAGTATTTGGGCTTCTTAGACTTTTAGTGCATTAAAGTCACTTCTTCTTTGGCTGCATCTTTTAGCATTTGGGGAATGGCAATTATTCTTTGAAGGTTCAGAAATTGATAGAGCACAGTCTCATTATTTTTTTTTTAAGGATATCATCAGAGGCCTCTGTTTAGGAAGGCAAGAAGGAGGACTTGCTCAATGATATGTTTAACCACCAAACGATTTTCTTCCATTTTACTAGGATAGGCTCTTTTTCTGGCTATGTACAAGGTATATCTTATCAAATAATTTTTGTAAACTCACAGTATCCTGAAAATGTGAGAGTGGAAGGCTGATTCAGTGAAGCTCATAGTATATAACTTCCAAAGGTGCCAGAGGTCTGATACATTATGTCTGTCACAGAAGATATTCGTTCTTTCTTCTCCATCAACAACTCTGTTGTTATCAATTCTCAGTGTCTACCAGAGTCCAGTTTTGTGTTTCCTTGGTACTCTGTGGCAAAAATGACAGGTCAGCTGTCACAGGTAATAAGCCCACCCTAAGTTTCAATGCCAGATATTGTCCATCAGTCAGCAATCTGAAATAGGTTGTTATGACTCTTCACATGTTGTGCACCCTTTTCTCCCAAAACGTGTGCTCAAATCAGCCACCAAAGTCAGATGTTGAGGCAGCCTCTTCTGCCAGCATGAAAATAAGCTGTCGAAAGAGGTTGGAAAGGTGACCACATGGTCAGAATGCTGAAGGACTAGCACTTCTGGGGAAACATCCAGCATAGAAAGGAAAAGAGAAAGCACTTCCCTTTAGGGACCGTAAGATATTGGGATAATCAGGTAGAGCTTCTGCAAGAGAGAAGAGATGTCTGAGATAAATAATTATAGATTCACTGGGAATAGGGCAAGGAGTCTCTCACAGAGCAGTAGTTGCCACTTCTCTCAGCCTTGAGATCACGCTCAAAATCTGTGACTCCCCCTTGCCACTGTTGGATCAGGAGTCACTGCCATAAAGATCCTCCAGAAAAGCATCTTTTCAAGATGGTTTCCCTCATCCAAAATAGAAAACTACAGAAATTTTCCACCCTTTGAAATTCAGGTAGGAGGTGTGTCTCCCTTGAATTTCAGCAATATAAGAAATCTGGCAAAGAGATGGGAATTAGTCTTGAAGTGTGTCAACTGACCAGTGTAAGCTGAGGAGACCTACAGAGAGCACGAACTTTCAAGAAAGTATTAACTCCTGTAATATGATGTAGGTAGAGGATACAGTTTCACTCAACCTGTGCTGCACAAAGACCTTACTTTCTTATATTTGGTGTGATGGATTTAGCTCTCAGTGGAGGTAAGTTTAACTGAGGTCTTTTATTAATTCAAAGCTTGTTCTTTCACATGGCTTCTTCCTAGTGAACAAAAAAATGTTCAGTAGGGAAAAGTAAATTACAAAGTTAAAGGTTGGTAGCTGAAGGCACTAAAAAAATCAAGGTTTTGTGGCTGTGGATGTCAGAGATGCTCCCAGCAGCTGAAAGGAAAGGTCAAGAACTGATCACTGATAATTTTTAGTGGCCTTTGGCCTCATCTTGAGGGATGATCTCTGCTTAATTTAAGACAGTAGCATACGGCTTGCCAAGGAAAACAGAAATTCAGAGATCCACAGTCAAGTGGAGTTGGCAGCATGTGTCCCTAGAAACAAACATTTTAATGAACACTTCAATACCATTCAATGAACTCAAAGCTCTATAAAAGGCACAGCTAACTGTGTGTCACAAATGCGATAATAAAATGCAGCCAAATAGAAACAGAATCAAATATCAGTTCTGTAAACAGTAAAACAAATAGAACATCTTTAGTCCCTTTTCTGAACCACAAAACAGACTGCAGATTCAGCTGATAAAAAGTCCTAATTATCTTGACTCAAGGAATCCAAGGATACCTCAGGAAATGTACATTACCAGAAAGATGGTCTGTCCGCATGCATTCTGGCAAGGTCTTAGGTTTTTGGCTGACTTGGCTGAAGGAACTGGCATAATTAGAATCCCTGAATAAATTTAGGTAGTGTCAGGAGTAGTATCTCATTCTTCAAACAAATAAAGAACTAGATTGTGGTGCAACGATAAAGCAGCAATCAAATGAGGACACTGAAAAATATGATTGTGGGACAACCAGAAATTATTTAAACTCCAGGAAGCAAATCCTGTGATTTCAGCTATCTTGGATTCAAAAAGGATTTATAAATAAAGTAGGGAGCTTGCCTACTGCAGGCTCCTGGGATATCAGAATGCAAGAGCACTGCTGCTCTAGCACAGAAAGGACATAACGATTGTGCAGAGCACAAAACCTTCAATTCCTTTCAGACACATTTAGCTATTATCCATACTGAAGTACTAACCTTTCTCACCTTTGTGCTTCCTTACAAAGCATGGCAGGAGGCCAGCGAAAGGATGTCTTTAATGATACCAGAGTCTATTGCAAAACTCAAAGACTTTAAAGATTACAGCAGTCATAACTAGTTCCACACACGTGTCCCAGAGGAGCGTGAAAAGTGGGGACAATAAAGGAAGAATGCAACAGAAACAGTGCTCAGGAAATGCCACAGTAAAAAGATGGGAGTTTGAAAAAATAAAATTTCCTCTCAGAGCAACAGATGACCTGCTTACCCTCAGCGCAGTATTCCGAGTGCAGTATACGACCATAGTACATTTCATAACCCTCTGGAATAACCACGATGAATCACATTGAGCTTTATACCTATGCTTGTATTCAGGTTATCTATCGGCTCTCTTTTACATCCCTGCTGTGTGCCGAATACAACATCCTAGAAACAATACTGCCTGCTTCACTTGGTGCTATATAGAAAGACTATGAGGTCCCTTGTACTTACAGCATATAGTGACCCACTTGCCATGATAGGTGCAGATCACATCCAGGTTTTCCTTTCTCTGTCCCTTCCCTGAATAAAATTAACATAATTCTCTGAAACATCTGTTATAATATACTCTGGAATGGACTATTATGGTGTAAGCTACCCATGGGGCACCTTCTTCCTCATCCATCACTAGCAGAGTTGACTGTGTCCCAAGAAAGAAGGATGCTGCATTTGGAGCTGGAGTTCACAAGGAAGGGATCAGTTCTGCAGTGAACAGTTCTCCCTGAATCAGAAAGCGCCCCTTCACACATGGCAGCAGGAAGATTCTTTCACAATGCTCCTTTCTGAAGTATTTAAGGTTATTAACCTGCTGTAATACCTGAGTGCTATCCTGGCTTTTTTTCTGTGACTGTTACAAGGTGCTATTCATCACTAAAGGTTAGTAGCTGGGATTTAAAATCACCTATCAGAAAACAAAAACCATGCAAAAAATCCACGTCATGTTTCTAAAAAAGGCAATTTCTGGTCTTGGTCCCTGCTCTCTGAAAGAGGTTAGTCACAATCGGACTTCTTCACAATAAAAGCCAAATTTTTCTATAGACGTGAATGGGTCAACCTTACTCTTGTAATCACCTGTCTCAGCAATGGACTAATTCCAGTTGTTACACATCTGAAGCACTAACCATCACTGCTGATATCTTCTGAGAAGGTTCAATGCCACAGCATAGTCTTTGTCTTCCTAATAGTACCCAAAGCATTCTGCTGCATGATATTCAAGTCAAGCACTCGACACAAAGCTCCTCCAGAAGTGCTGTGTGTGGGATGCTATACTAATTCCAGACATAGCCAAGAGACAGACATTTTCTCCTCCACTACCCTGTCAGTATGATCTAAATGAACCAAAGACTGTGAGGAAGAAGGGTTATGAAAAAAATGGTGCCAGAGGTCTGTGGGTTCCAGTGACAGTACTGTGATACTTAATTACACTTACTGATAATTTCTGGAGGCTACAAGCTCTGAAAACACACACACATGCAGAGAGAAATATCTTACGAGTTCAATAGATTATTAAAGGAGATTTTCTATGGGGTTTATTCACAAGGTCTTATCTCTGTCTCTGAAGACACTGTGCTAAAAAGTGGAGTTCCCGTGAAGGAAACATTAACTCTTCCATGCTCACAGTGGTCACCCGGGTCTTGAGAAGGAACCCGTCTGCTCTGCTCGCAGCTGCTTGCCCTTGCCACAAAATACAGTCCCACCCCACTATGCTCCCCTCCTGCCCTGTCTTCCCTATGGCTCTCAGATCCTCTCCCTTCTCTCAAAAGCAAAATCCAGGGCTGCGAAAAAAGGCATGTCACCAGTTACCACTGGGTCACTACCCGTGCTTCCTCCTCAGCCACCATCTCAGTTTTACAGTGCCTAGCATGGACACTCAGACCCATATTCAGCTTTTTTTCCCAACAGCATGGCTTGTTCTTATCCTGCCTGTAGATAAGGCACTTTTTCTCAATGTTACTGTACTCAGAGCTGGGCAGCAGTACTGCTTCAAGGCAGTACATCTTTCGGACATGGCTCAGGTGTTTTATTAACCGAGGTTCTCCAGTCATTATTACAATTCTCAGCTGATATCTGCATCTTCCTGTGATAGGAGACATATCTGAAAATCTAAATAAACAGAAGGAAGGTGGCAAGAAAATGCTAAAACTCACTAAAGGATACACTACTGACACTCCTACATCTGGAGAACTAAGACAGCAAGATAGGCAGAGAGTGGCTGCAGAGGACAACTGTGGTACAAAACTAGTGTCCCTCACCCATCTACTCTCACCCCTGCGTATGCATGCCACATTCTCAGTTATCAAGGCTTAGAAAGGAAGTCTAAGGCTGCAGCTCTCAGGCCTATTCACGTAAATAAAATAGATTTTGTATCAACATCTCGTTTGTAAAAGCACTGGCCACAGTTCTCACAACTCAGTTTCCAGCATCAGCTATCGAGGTCACTTGTAACTCTCAGCAGAAACCAGTATCAGGCTCAGTTTTGGCAATTCTGAAGATCAGTAGGCCCATTTATTTAAGACCTTAGATATTGACTCAGAGCTAAGCAAATGCTGAGTCCATCAGTAAAGCAATGACAATTCTTGTACTGAAATGAAGGCTTTTTTTACAGCTTGTCATACAGATTTTAACAGGGGGAGACATCTTAGCTCTTTACTCTGATGTTGCTTCTTCCAATAATACTGAAAACATATTCCTACTAATCACAGCAATTGATTACATCATGGTCGGAGTGTGGTACTAACAAAAACAACTAGAAACTTCAGTCTTGGATAAGAATTGTGACTTCACTTGAGGTTAATATAATTGAGTTACAATTATCTTAAAGAAACATAATGAAAATCAGATCCTGCATTTTTCTCAGAATCCTGAATGTGTCAAACCAGTATCTTTTTCCATAGCCATATAGGCTTCTTTTCATGTGAAAAAAAGGAATAAAATATTTGTTTTAATCAAAGCCCCACAAGTGGCGTTAGAAACAATGAGTTCTCCAAAAGAGACTGGCTGACCCTAACACAAATTATAGAACAGACAATGTTGCTTCATCCCATGTTCCTGCTGCTTCAGGGTTTTTCATCCATGGCAATGTAATGAATGGCGTTTTCCACAGGCTGCATCATTAGTTGGTATTCCTGCAGCTGTTCCAAGACAATGAGTCTCATAACTGAGTTCTACAAAAATAGTGAACTGCTGCTAACCTGCTGCTGAAAACTAATACAATATTATGCAAAACCTTTCATTTCATTTAAAAGGAGACACTCCTCAAAACTTGCTAAAAAGTTGTGCCCTTTTTTTCAGGTGAAAAAATATGCAAACCTCAAAAAATGTATAGTGTATATAACTGTAGCATATACAAAATACCTATTGCTTCAGGATTTAAATGATATGTCTATATATAATATACATATGCATATGTGTATATATAAAATTTAAATTTAAAATATACATATAATATATATGAGATATATAAAATATATAAAATATATAATGTAAATTTTGTATGTTCACATAAATAAAATTTAAATCCTGAAGCAATAGGTATTTCTTTTCTTTTTCAGTTTTAAATGCTGTTTCATTATTGCTCTAGCCTGACAGCTGAAGTTGTGAATTGAAGAAATGAAATGTGTCCACTCACTGAGTGTATGTCACCTACCTTCATCAGATACTCTAGCAAAGATCTTACCATGGTACCCAGGACCCCAGTGTGGTCTTCCACCTCAATAGGAAGGAAAAAGCCATAGAACACCTACTTTTAATAAAAGGTAGAGAATAGTCGTAAGTCCAATATGACTGCTGCCCTGTCCACAGTGTGCCTGGAAGATTGTTGCAAGGTCTTGTGTGTGCTCTTGGCAAAGCTCACTTCACTCGCTGCTGTCTTGCTGCTTTGCCAGCCTTCTGTCCTGAAAGTATCTTGGCTAACTGATAATCCAGTGCTGTAGTTCTCATAAGACTGATATTTAAAATTGTTCACCCTTTGGGGGATTCTTTCTTTACCTTCAGCATTTTGATTGTTCTAAACTGATGAAATCAAGCTGTTCAGTCTCAATGAAAAATCACCTTTGCTTTAGACCATTAGTAGCTAGGAAAGGTGATCCTCTGGGTGTCTGGTTATCATAGACTTACCCTTTTACTGCCAAAATTGTCTTTGGCAAAGGGCTAAAGTGTTAACTAAAAATAGTCAAGGCCTATAAGAAACTTGAGTTGACCAGGGTAATTTTGTCTATGTTTTTACCTTGAAGAGATCACACAAAAGTAGAAAACTAACTTTGACTCTCAGAAGCTAGGTTTTCACTGAATATAAACTAGACCAATGAAGAACTATTTAAACCAGAGCTCAGGGCAGTGACTAAAGCAAAGGTAAGAGTTTCTACATCAGTTCATTGTCAGACATCTTCTTTTTCTTTAGGGTTGTTCCCCAGGACTTCCTATGTGCAGTAAACTGCACAGTGGATTGTACATCCTGAGGACAAGCCTTCCCATCATTTCTGGAGGCTGGCTCTAGGTTTCCTCCCTGCCAGCAGCCTCCATCTCCATGTTTCCTCACCTCTCTTTCTTCTGCCTGTCTCTGTCCCTGGGAAGCTGCTCGCTCTTGTCAAGCTCTGTTGTTTCCACCACAGGCAAAGCTGCACTCTGTCTGTGGGGATTAACTTGATTCAAAGCACAGCTGCCAGGACAAGGCCTCCTCCCTGCTGTCCAGCTGCACCCTTGCAGAAGGCACAGTATAGGACATAGCAAACGATGAACAAATTAACCAAACTCCATCCATGACAAATCCTGAGGACCCAATCTAGAAGATTTACACAGGTTAAAAAAAAACATTAGAGTTACAAGTTGCACTATGTGGCAGCCTGAGACTTACCTTCTTTTGAAGCAATATCTGTCTGGAGAAATACAATATGCGTTCCCACCTGCACTGAATGTTTGTACAGAAAACAGAACAAAACAAAACCCCTGCAAGCAGTAAAATAATATGTAATTTTCCTCTGTGTTATTAAAGTAACTTAAAAGCACATCAGTGATAAGATGTATTATCTATTTGTTACTTATTAAGCAGAGAATTTGCTTCTTCAGAGATAAAAAGTGCATTCTTTTTAAGGGTTTTTCAGGGCTGCAGTCCTCAAGCCATTGTGTCATGCTGCAGTGCTCCCACACTAGCCACGTTCTGTAAAAAAAAAAAAAAAAAGAAAAGAAAAGAAGATACATCCCTTACTAGTCATCCATCCAGAGTACTTGGCAACTAAGAGGTTGCCGATAAATTTGAAAGCAGGTGTTTGTTATAAGATCTTCCTAGCTGACACCATCCAGCATAAAATGGGTTTCTATTCTAAAGGGAAATGCAGGGTAGATTGTGTAATGCTGTTTTTCTCTCCCTTCTTCAGTGTTTTTTATTGATTTCAATTTGAAAAGAAGCTCTGAATATTTTGAAAATAGTAAATCCTCGTCAAAATAGCTGTTGACAAAAGGCTTCAGAAAGTGAACAACCAAAATTCAGAAGATGCAGACTGCATGGTGTCAAAGGTTTAGAACAAACTAAAGAATTATTTTTCCAAACCATTGAAGATTTTTTCTTTCTTTTTTTCTAAGTAATAGCCTATTAGAGATACACTGAAGCATTGGACAACCAATCATACTGACTGATGAGGCAAAGTATATGCTTCACAACTACCATTCAGTAAATATAGCTTAAAGTTAAATTATATGTTTTGAAAAACAGTGTTTCCTTTCAGGACTTTTTAATCCATTAAACCCTATGTCACAAAATATCACTGATGCCAAGAATTTACTAGGTATCAAAAATGATGAAGCTTTTATGTGGATGGAGAGAACATCCATACTCCCATTAGACTGGACTAAGATTATTACTATTATTTTTTTATTATGAATGTGATATTTGATCTTCTAGTTAAATCAGTGAGAATGGCTCAGGAGTATAAACTCATGTTCAGAGAATAAGCCAGCTGCTAGATATATGGAGCGGAGGAAAAAAATATCAAGCTATTCTGCTGTTGTTTACTGCAGGATTTCTTGTGACTTCCTGTGAAGCACCTAGCACTAGCCAAGTTTAAGACGAAGGTGATGCATTACTTGTAAACCGTTTCAGTATTACACCTTGACTTTCAACCCTCTCTCAACAGGTTCTAAAATTAAGATCTGTAATTTTCTTCTCTTCTGTTCCCATCCCCTAATTTTCCTTCATTAATTTCTCTTAGCGCTGTGTGTGAAGCTATTTTGAAATATATTCAGGTTTTTCTTACCTGTAATATGAGAAACAGTTGCCACTTTTTTTTTAATCTGTTTTGTCATTTGCTTAAATATTGTTTTTTTCTAATTCTAAGTTTACCTGCTGTTATAGCTTAATTTTTTAAAATGTCTAAAACATTTACTAATTTTATATCTTCTGATCTTAGATTTTCTCTCCTTTTTTCTCAGAAAATTCATGGGTTGTTTTTCTGTCACTGCTCTGGGCAAAGATTTTATTCAGTCCCTATCTTTGAAAGGATTTAGCAGAGCAGAAATGAAACTGAATATCCTTATTTTTTTCCCAAAAATAATGATCCCAAATCATCTTCTTTCCTCATAGATGTTCTCATGCAGCATCCTTGCATTGACAATGGTAATAGCACGTGTTAGTACACAATCTTTTGTAAGCTTTTTATTGTTAATAAGCTGCAGTTTTATGGTTAACACGTAGTGTCTGTATAGATCCTGTGGGTTATTCAAGCCTCTTCTTTAACTCACACAAAGAACAGAGGACATCTGTCTGTTTTCCTGATAGATATATTTTCTTGTGTTATCTTTCTTAGAATCTCTTCAAAATGGCCATTTATGGGATGAGTTTTATCTCCTGTGCTTGTTCTTGGAAACTGCAGTAATGTAGTCCAAGTGCCCCAAAACAGTGAGCTGGAATACTGGGACTTGGTGTCAAAAGTGGAAAGAATCCCAACCAACCCAAGGCTCTTGTTTTGGCTTTTTAGTTTGTCTTTCCAGGCTCTGTCACTTTTCCTTGGTTTCTGTATCTAAAGTTCACTTTAGAGAAGATAAATGAGGCCTTTCTGTCATGGATGCCACAATAAAGAGGAAACTAATGCTTTTCTCCCACTACAGGAATGAGGAGGTGCCTAAAGGTATTCTGGCAGCAGGTTTATAAATTGAAATTTCACACACAAGTAATTGCAGTATCACAGGATGCAGCAGATGGCCAAAATATGAAGGGATTCCCATTTAGTATTATACAAATTTTTGATAATACAGTCACTGATGACTATTAAAAGGTGTGTCTGAATACATCTTCTGGTTCGGGAAATTCCTAAGTTACTGGAAGTACTTACCATGAGGAGGATAGCTCTGTACTTGTATCTGTTTCATCTCTATCTGTCTGCAACTAGTCGCACTCAAAAGCAGAATACTGGAGGCACGAGCCTTTGGAGTTACAGTTGTTACAGCTTGTTTGGAAGCTTTCATGTCGACCTTCTTTCTGACCTTTTTCCTTAATCAATACTTGTCCTCTCTTCCTGCTTATTCTTTTCCTGAATGCAGACAAAATGACTATTGTAAGTGTGGGATAAGAACCTTTCAGAGATGTGTTTTCCCTGAACAGAAATTTTGTGTTTGGTGTCAGTAATCATGTGCCTGCAAATTGGAAAAACCCTGGTACTTAGCGGGGAGTGTATCTTTGCTATTTACCTTTATTAAAAGACATTCTGTTGCTTTTGTATATCTACAGATCTATGTTGTTTCAGGCTGCTCAAACAGCTCCTGAATCTGCTAGAAAAAAAAAACATTGCCTAGAAAAAATGACTGCATTCTCCCTTTTGCAAGCACTCCATTCTCATGCCCTTGTAATTTGCTACTGTCAATCTTCTGGTTTTACAGTATTTTGACATACATGGAATTACTTCATTCTATTTGTTATCATGCATCAAGTAATCATAAAGAGAGTGTTCTCAGAAGGCTAAAGAGGTGCAGTTTCATGATATATGACCCACGATTATCATAAAAGTATCCCTTGTATAGATTACAAGCTACTCCATTATTAAAATATTAAAATAAATGATACTGGCACATAAAAGGGTGGGACTTACAAAGGATGAGTGTCATGGTTTAGCCCCAGCCAGCAACCAAGCCCCACACAGCCACTTGCTCACTCCCCCTTTGGTGAGATGGGGGAGAGAATCGGAAGGGTAAAAGTGAGAAAACTCCTGGCTTAAGATGAAGACAGTTTAACAGGTAAAGCAAAAGCCATGAGTGCAAGCAAAGCAAAACAAGGAATTCATTCACTGCTTCCCATGGGCAGGCAGGGGTTCAGCCATCTCCAGGAAAGCAGGGCTCCATCACACGTAACAGTTACTTGGGAAGACAAATGCCATCACTCCGAACATCCCCCCTTCCTTCTTCTTCCCCCAGCTTTATATGCTGAGCATGATGTCATATGGTGTGGGACATCCCTTGGGTCAGCTGGGGTCAGCTGTCCCAGCTGTGTCCCTTCCCAGCTTCTTGTGCACCTGGCAGAGTATGGGAAGCTGAAAAAGGCCTTGACTAGTGTAAGCATTATTTAGCAACAACTAAAATATCTCCACATTATCAACACTGTTTTCAGCACAAATCCAAAACACAGCCCCGTACTATCTACTGTGAAGAAAATTAACTCTATCCCAGCCTAAACCAGGACAATGAGACACGCAACCCATAGACAGAGTGAGAATAAGAACCTCAAGAACAGAATGCAGCCACTGAATTTATATTCAATATTTACAGTACATCATATCACCTTCTAAACTTTGAGGCAAAACCAGAAAAATTAAAAGTAATCTGAAAAAAAGATTAACATTTCAAAATAACGCAAGGGAGTTGCCAGAGAGATATTATCAACTAAACTGCAAGTTGCATAAAGATCTGATAGAAAGACTAATAAAACCTAGAATGGTTGTGGAAAATAGTTTAAAACCGTACTTTGGCCAACTACTCGTACACATTTGATGTTATGCTTATTTGACATGAAGTGTAAAATTAAAGCGGTAATTCATGTGGTTCATAACACACTAATGGAACCACTTTTGAAGCAGCATGTAATTATTTTGGCCTTATGAGAAGTATAGTCAAGCAACTGAAGTGAGGCACTGAAGAAATATCAGATGTATCAGTCTTAGAATCCCCCATGAAACTTAGGGTTTTTTATGAAGCCTACCACCCAAATAAAGTGATTTGACTTTACTAAATTACTAAATGTGGTTTAACTTAAATGAGGTACTGAAATTCAGATTTTTTTTTTTCCAGTTGAGAGAAATTGCTACCAAAATAGTCTGTAGTAAGACCTACCAACCAGGTCCTACAACGTACAACCTACTGACGTTTGCCCTAACCATACTTCTTGAGAAATTTCCGATGACACACTTCTTACCCTGATCTCAACAGGGGCAAAGATTTGCTGACATACACAGAGCACCCTGCAAAGGCTATATATGACACTACTTATGGCACAAGCAATTTTTCTTGTGCAGTTTGATTCCAGCTTGACCTGGTGTCTGCTCCAGTACATGGTGGCGTATGCTAAGCCATCACATTCGGTCATGAAATGGTTGAGACACTGCCCTGAGGAACAGCCCTGACAGTTTATATGCGGGGAGTTCACGCCTCAGGGGTGGCCAGTGGGATGTGGGGCAGGAGAGGCTTTTCCTTCCCCAGTTGCTGCCCACCTTTCAGAGTCAACTGGGCTGACCTGCACACAAAAAGCTGCTGAATGGGAAATCCTTGACCCATGTCCTCAGCCTGCCTTCCCTTGGTGTGTGAAGGGGGAATCCTGCAAAGTGAGGAGCCATCAAAGAGCTGGCTGTACCTCAGCTGGAGAATGGAGGGTGACTCCTGCCTTTTTTGCAGGGAGATAAAGGCCTTAGCGACAGGAGCTGTGCATCAGCACAGCACACCCTGGCACTGTGTTTTCCTCTGCAAAGACTAGAAGGGGTTTAAATATGGGCACCTCCCCATCAGCCCTTGTGGAGTATAGCAGGGCATGGGCAATTCCAGTGCTCATTGGAAACTAATTTCATGCTGGGTGGAGCGGTAAAGGTGTTGGATTTAGCTTCTCAGACAAACTGCTTGACTTAATTATCTCAGGTGCTTAGCAAAGCATCCTACTGAACATGATATGTGATTTAGCATTGATCTTGGGGCTCTCTTGTGCTGTATGGCAACACCTACACTGTGTGTAACAGGGATGTCACCTTACGAGGAAGATACATAGTCTGATCTTAATAACATCTCCAATGTTTAGCTGAAATGCAGGTCAAAGGGAGACAGAAATATCGGAGCTGAATGAGCAGAAAGTGCTCAGCGACGCATGTAAATTTCAGCTTTTTCTTTGTCTGGAGCCGTGTCAAGTTGCAGTCATGCTATGTGAGAATCAAAAGGGTCTGCATGGGGCTATGGAGGAAGGGTGAATTAGCACATGGATCAAAGTTGCATAACAGCCTTTTTCTTTATACTGCTGGGTGATTTTCATAGTGTTGAAGAGGATGAATTGAGCAGAGTTTCTCACCTGTACTGTATCTGTTAGACATTCAGTAAACTGGGCAATATCTGTTTAAGAAAAATGAAGGAAAAGTGGGAGGAAATTTTCAGTTTTTCACTGAAAACTTCAGTTTTCATGTGCATTGAGCTGTTGAGGTCAGGGTATGTGTTGGAGAAGACCCTGCCAAAACTGTGCTCACAGTATCTCCTGCAGTAAGTGGCTTAAAGAAAATCAGTCCTGCTGCTGCAGACAATGTAGTGTTTAAATGACTTGAGTATACACTTGTGCTTTACATTAGAGAAAGAAGTCTTGTGTTGCCCTTAATCAGACAACCTGGTGGTGCATTTCCTAAGGAAAGGCTGTTTTTTAAAAGTTGCGTAAGACTGGCTGCTAGTTAGACTTGCAGTTCATTTCGTGATGTGGTTCATTACGGGCAGATTTCTGTCTCTGCAGTACTAAATACCATCTTCCAAAAGCAGGACATTTGCATGCATCTCAAATCTTTATTTACTAGGTTCCACTCTTCTCTAGAATAATTTGATTCATTTCTGCTATGTGTCAGCTTAAACTCACTGGCAGAAATTAACTGAAGATTTTTAGTGTTGTCTTTCTCCAAGTGCTCTCACAGAAGACTGCATTTTTCTTCTCAAAAGTCTGAGCTCTGTAGCCTCTGAAATGACCCCCTCCCCTTTAGACACAGTTTTAAGTATGATTTGATAGATCTCACCAATGAAAAAAAGATGCCAATAGCTAGCTCCAATAATAAATGAAAGCATTCTATGACTGTTTCCAAGGGAATTTACTCAAGGTTACGTTTAGTGCAAGGTCACCATTGCTTGTGTATTTTTCTGAGGACAGGGTAAAGGGAAAAAACTTTTTTCTTCTTTTAAAATTGTTTTGATCATGACCTGAAGAGTGAAGGGGCAGTCTCAAGTGATCTGTGACAGCAGCATCTCGAAGTACTTAGAACAAAGTCAATATCAATGCTGAACTTGGAACCAGAAAGGTAAAGCTTAAAGTTGAAATCTTGTATAAGAAGAAGACAAAGCTAAACTCTTCTAAAGTTATCAGGACCGCTCTGAGCCCTAGCAAGTGTTTCCATGATGATTGTTAAGAATTGAGGGGAACCAAAGAAGACAACAAATGTTGTGGGGATTTTTAATCCAGATTTATGAGTTTTAGCTTTCTTGCTTGTGTGAAAACTAAAAAAAAAAAAAAAAAAAGCAAAAAATAGCACCCATTATCCTTTGCAAATGCAAAATGTACAGGAAACACATTTTAAGGGAAGAAAAAAATTCCTGCTGTTTAGTTTTTATGTATGTCTATCCTTCTGTCTGTGCATGTATAGCTCAGAAAAATATGAGAAAAGATTAATGCAATCTAAAGTGCAATTTCTCAGTCTAAGCATTAAGTATAATTTTAATTACATCATCTCTTCCTTGATATTTATGGGATAAAAAGGTCAGGGATGGAAAACACAGAGAGATAAAAATACTCTACCTTACTAGGATATCTTTTGTTTTGGTGTTCTCATTTTCCTTTTTACTTCATATGCCGCCTCTCTCAGTTCTGCTGTAATGTTTTTCTTCTTGCCATTTTTCACTGTGTTTTAATGTGTATTTGCTTTCACTGATGACCTAAAAGCTATTAGGAATTTAGTGTGTTAGATGTTTTGTGTGTATAGCACACAGTTCATCATAATGTATATAATGATACATTAATTAAATATTATTATAATTAATATTTGGTTACTGATTAATACCATTAATATTAATTATTAGTTTAATTATAAAGTAAATTTACATCTTTATATTTGGTATAGTAAATAATTATATTAATATAAAATATATAGTGTATTGTTAATATATCTTAATTATATATTGATATAAATATTATTAATATATTAATCATTAATTACACCATAACCTATGAAGAAAACACACAAGACTGACATGATCACACTGGTTCTATCTTAGCAGCATTTGAATCTGCCTATTGACATGGAGTGGTTTTTGTCTAGAATTCACTTATGCATGAAAACATGAGAATAATTCTTGTTGCTATTGAGTAGGAATAAAGACGTCTTGGAACTCGAGTTACCAGGACTGATTTTAAAACTGGCTTTGGCAACAGAAAGGATATGTCTGTACCAGCACGGTGTCAAAGGTTCAAGGCAGCTGTGAGTGAGCTGGTGCATCTACACATTTGATCTCTTCTGACGAAATTCCTGAGACACTATTATATGTAGAGTAGCTACATGGGAAGTTTTGGGTCCATCCTTGTAGCCCTTGATGTTCTTTATTAACTCACTAGAAATAAAGGTGACTGTTTTTCCATGAAGAAACCTGGAAGGATGCAGCTGCCCATGTAGGAAGGTCAGTGGTAGGAGGAGGACCATGGCATATTGTATCATTGCCACAGGGGAGGAAGGAAGGCAGGCAGCTGAAGAAAGCCACTCATGACCATGGTGTCAAAAAAACCTTTTTTGTTTGTAGGTAAATCTTCCTCTCTTGTATCAAGTTATTGAATACAAATTAGTAGCCTGTTATAGATAAATTATGAGATCCGCACAAATACTTGTTAAGCATCTTATGAGTATTATTTTGATTAATTTCAGTGGTATAAATGTAGGTTATCCACTTATCCAGGTGCTGCATTTCATTAGCTTGTATAAATATGTTAATCCGAATGAAACTTGTCTGGCACAAGTATCAATTGCTCCATCCCTCATCTCTGTCTTCTTCGATTTCATATGCCTGGAAAATCTGTGGGAAATGTTATCAAGATTTTATTTAAAACTAACTTCTTCAGTTTTAATCTACAGTAGGGCACTTTTCCTTAGTGGTCATACTAACCATTTTTATAGTTTTTCCTAAAGTAATCTCTAACTGACAATCCAGCTTTCTTTCTCAGTCAGGACATATCATGGGAATGTTTATCGCCACACCTTTGACCTTTCTTATCAATATACTTTGCATTGCTTGCCTGACTGCATATATTTTTTTCTGAAAAAAATTGTATATTCAACAAAAAAGGAGTTGAAAAAACAGTATTAATTACAATTTTGCAGCCAAATCATCACCATTTTTATTGTGAATTTTTTTAAAATACAAAATATTTAATTTCAATGTTTTGAAGGAAGTTTTTAATCTTTTCATAATTGTCCACAATGAAAAGAAAATAATCTTACACAAAAGATTTTAAATGAAATCTTTTCCAATAACCTATTTTTTTCTTTCTTTCCAATTCCCTTTTAGCACCACTTAAATTCTGCATAAAACTTGCTTCAGTTCAGCTCAAGCCACTCTTCTTTCTGCCATTCAACCACCAAACTGTATTCCCTCAACTCTGGCTGTTCGCAAATTCCAACTTTTTATGTCAGCTTCACTTCATCAGTTCATACATTTGAAGGCCAACAGGGATCACTAGATCACTTAGCCTGAGCTAAATATAACACCAGCAGTACAATTTCACCTAGTTAAGCTCTGTAGTAAGCCAAATAACTTGTAACGGGCTCAAGCTTATGTCCCAGAACAGATGTCAGTCGTGATTTGAGGATTTCAGCAACTGGAGAAATATCATCACCTTACTTAATGTCTCTGATAGTTAATCACCACTGCAATTTAAAAATTGCCTCATTGCAAGTTTGAATACATCTAGCTGTAAGCTCCAACCATTGATTCTAGTTATGCCTTTCTCCACTAAATGAAAGAGCCCATTGGTGTCCAACATTTCTCTCAGTTCTGCATAAAATGTGCAATTTTAGGTCAGTCTATGCCAGAATAATACAGTAAGCCTCAAAAGATGTCACATTTGAGAACAGTTAAGCATTGATGCTTGAATGCTCTTTTTACTATCCGAATTCTGCAAAGTCTGCTTAAAACAGATGACTTGGATGTACTATTTGGCATCTATTTAGAAGCATCATCACTGAGAACATAAGTATTGATTTTTTTAACCTTGTTTTGTAAGGAAATTAGACTTCTGAAATCGTACTATTTGTCTGTCCCTTTCATCTTCTCCCCTCACTTCCTAGAGAACTCAGAAACATGCTGAATAATTCCAGCTGTATGTGATAGTTCAGTAGAGATCACAAAGCTTTTGTGTCCCTTTAGTTTCTCATAGAAGACAGAGGGAGGAGAAAGGTCTCTGTTCAGTTTGTTACTCTTCCCCCTTCCCCACAGACTGGAGGAATAGCTGCTGTAGCCTATTCAATCTGAGCCAGTGCCAATAAGACAACCAGTATCTGAGTGGTTCAGAACTAGTCATATTAGATGTCTCTTTGCCATCCAGCAACTAGGAGCTGTAGGAGAAATTTAAATGAGAAGAAAATGAGGGAAAAGGTGGTTAGGGCATGGTGGGAGGAAGTACTGCAGGAAGCAGGGATCACATGGATAGATGCTGGAAATTCTGAACTGGGACTTGTTGGAAAGGATTAGAATCATAGAATCACAGAACAGTTTGGGTAGGAAGGGACCTTTAAAGGACATCTAGTCCAACACCCCTGCAATCAGGAGGGACATCTTCAACTAGATCAGGTTGCTCAGAGCCCTGTCCAGCCTGACTTTGAATGTTTCCGGGGATGGGGCATCTACCACCTCTTGGGGCAGCTTGTGCCAGTGTTTCACCACCCTCACTGTAAAAACTTTCTTCCTTATGTCTAGTCTGAATCTACCCTCTTTTAGTTTAAAACCATTACCCCTCGTCCTGTCACAATAGACCCTACTAAAATGTCTGTCCCCATCTTTTTTATAAGCTGCCTTTAAGTATTGAAAGGCTGCTATTAGGTGTCCCTGGAGCCTTCTCTTCTCCAGGCTGAACAACCCCAACTCTCTCAGCCTTTCTTCACAGGAGAGGTGCTCCAGCCCTCTGCTTATTTTTGTGGCCCTCCTCTGGACCCACTTCAACAGGTCCATGTCTTTCTTGTGCTGAGGGCTCCAGAGCTGGACACTACTCTATGTGGGGTCTCACCAGAGCAGAGTAGAGGAGTAGAATCCCCTCCCTTGACCTGCTGGCCACAGTTGTTTTGATGCAGCCCAGGGGATGGCTGGCCTTCTGGGCTGTGAGTGCACATTGCTGGCTCATGTCCAGGTTTTTATCCACCAGTACCCCTAAGTCCTTCTCCACAGGGCTACTCTCAATCCCTTCATCTCCCAGGCTGTACTGATACCCGGGGGTTGCCCTGACCCAGATGCAGGACCTTGCATTTGGCCTTGTTGAACCTCATGGGTTCGCACGGACCTACTTTTCAAGTTTGTCCAGGTCCCTCTGGATGGCATCCCATCTCTCAGGCGTGTCAACCACACCTCTCAGCTTAGTGTCATGTACAAACTTGCTGAGGGTGCACTCAGTCCCACTGCCTATGTCATGATGAAGACATTAAACAATACTGGTCCCAGTATGGACCCCTGAGGGACACCACTCATCACTGATCTCCATCCGGACATTGAGCTGTTGACCACTGACCCTCTGGATGTGACGGTCCAACCTATTTGTCACCCACCAAACAGTCCACCCATCCAATCCATATGTCTCCAATTTAGAAAGAAGGATATTGTGGGGGTCCATGTCACAAGCCTTATAGAAGTCCAGAGAGACAACATCTGTAACTCCTCCCTTGTCCACTGATGTGTAGTCACTCCATCACAGAAGGCCTCTGGGTTGGTCAGGCAGGGCCTGCCCTTGGTGAAGCCATGCTGGCTGTTTAAAATCACCTCTCTGTCCTCCATGCGCCTTAGCATAGCTTCTAGGAGGCTCTGTTCCATGATTTTCCCTGGCACAGAGGTGAGGCTGACAGGTTGGTTGTTCCCAGGGTCTTCCTTTCTACCCTTTGTAAAAATGGGTGCTATGTTTCCCTTTTTTGAGTCACCAGGAACTTCACCTGACTGCCATGACTTTTGAAATATTGTTGAGAGTGGCTTAGCGACTACATCAGCCAATTCCCTCAGGACTCTGGGATGCATCTTGTCAGCTTCCTTAGACTCATATATTTTCAGGTTCCTCAGGTGGTCACAGACATGATCTTCTCATACAGTGAGAGGGACTTTGCTCCTCCAGTCCCCGTCTTGCACTCCATCCACTCAAGAGGTGTGGGAAGGGAGATTGCCAGTGAAGACTGAAGCAAAAATGTTGTTGAGTATCTCAGCCGCCTTCTTTTCTGTTGTTACCAGTTTTCCTGTCTTGCTCATCAAGGCAGGGGTACACTTTCTTTGACCTTCCTTTCATGACTGACAAAAGCTGTAGAAGCCCTTATTATTCTTTGCATCCCTTGCCAAGTTCAGCTCCAGCTGTGCCTTGGCCTTCCTGACCCCATCCCTACACAGCCAGGCAGAGCCCCTATGCTTTTCCCAGGGTACCTGTCCTTGCTTCCACTGCCTGTGAAGTTCCCTAGTTCCCTTTTGCCCTTTAGTTTGATCAGCAGATCTCAACACATCCATGCCAATCTCTTGCCTTCCTTTTCTGATTTCTTACAACTGGGGGCTGAGAGCTCTTGCACTCTACTGAAAGCATCCTTAAAGCTCTGTTCTGCTCCCTTGTACCTAAGGGCAGTTTCCCAGAGGGTCCTATTGACTAACTTCTTGAACAGCTGGAATTTTGCTTTCTTAAAATTCAGGGCCCTGACTTTATTCTTTCCCTGACTCATATCCCTCAGGACTGTGAACTCCACCAGTTCATGATCACTGCAGCCCAAGCTGCCTCCAGGCTTGATGTCACCAATTGGCTAACTTGCATTGGTGACCGACAGGTCCAGTATTGCACCCCCTCTAGCAGGGCTGTCTGTTACCTGGGTTAAGAAGTTATCCTCATGCATTCCAGGAGTTTCCTGGATTGCTTATAGCTCACTGCACTACTTTTCTGGCAGATGTTGGGGAGGTTGAAGTCCCCCAGCAAGGCGAGAGCTTGTGAATGCAATGACACATGTAGCTGGAATGAGAAGGCTTCATCAGTAAGCTCCCCTTGACTGGGCAGCCTGTAGTAGACACCAACCACAAGGTTCCCTTTGTTGCCTCGGTCTCTAATTCTTACCAGAAGCTTTCAACCTGCTCATGGCTATTCTTCAGAGACAGCTCTTCACATACTATCAACTTCTTGATGTAGAGTGCAACACCTCTGCCCTTCCTTCCTTGCCTGTCCCCTCTGAACAGCCTGTAGCCATCGATAGCTGCACTCCAGTCATGGGATTTGTCCCACCAAGTTTCAGTAATGGCAAGTATGTCATAGCTTTCTAGCAGCACAGTGGTTTCAAACTCCTCCTGTTTGTTGCCCATGCTGCATCCATTGCTGTAGAGGCACCTCAGCAGGGCTGTTGGCCATGTCACCTTCTTAAAGGAACACCCCTTTATTCCTTTGAGGTATTTCACTGGTGTTTCCCTGTTGGCTCCTATTATCTCAGGAGCCCCTGGCTCATCTCCTTAAGACTTCAAATGTAGCCAGCATGTCTCAGAGCAACAGGCTGAGGACCCTTGCTAGCATCCCGTCCCTCTAACCCTGGTGTGTCATCCCACAGCTTATCACAGGCAAACCTGATATTATCCCCCTCTCCCTTCAAGTCTAGAGGGTTATAGGAGGTTTCCTGGAGGAAACCATTTTTCTTAAGTTTATGACTCAGGTTGTCACAGCAAGATATTTCTGTAAAAATTCAGGATTCTAGGTCTGAATATGCCAACATACCCCACAATATATTTGTCATGACCGCAATAAAGAGTCTTTTCATTATATTGTGCAGCTTCTTGTTCTAAAAGGATTATCAGATAATTTATATGTGCAACTTACATCCGTAAGATAAGTTTCTGATGTCCACTTGGTATGCAACAGGGTTGGAATGCATTTTTTTAAAACAATTTTCTGAGCTTTAATCTTGGTTTTGTGGCAGAAAAAAAATCATGTGCCTTGTGCTGTCATCTTCAGAAACTATCTTTTAAGCCTAAGATGTAACCACAAATCAAAAAATCAGGTTTCTTGCTTGCTTATTTTTTACCTTTTCTTTTAAATATCTTTTCTCTTCTGTCAGGCTTATTTTACAGGCCATAATTTCCCTTCACAACTAAAACATGTGAAAGGAAAATAACCTTTCAGAACTAATTAATGAAGATTATAACTCGGTGGGTTAAAATATGTTGAAAATCATTAACTCTGCCATTTACTGATTGGAATTCTCTTATTAAGGGTTTTCAATAAAGGGTTAGCCCAAAAGTTATATTAGGGAATAAATAGGTGTCTGCTGAGTTCCTGACAGAAACTTGTAATAACCTTATTTTACTTCCAATTCAAAGCAAAGTTTTCTTTCTAATGATCTCTCTACTGCAAACAACTCATACTGAAAAAAGTACTGAAGACTTTAAGCATTTTAAAAGTTTCTTTACTGAGGAAGTCCCCTTCTATGGGAAGAGGACACTTCACAGCATCATCTGGTATGCATAAAAAAAACATGACAAGTATGGGAACCGAGAACTGGATTTCTGGCAGAATTGCTGCATGGGCTTCAAGAGCAAGTCTCAGACTTCAGAGCAGTATTCTTGGGGAATCTGAAAAGAGCTAATTTCTCAAGTAGGTTTTTTTTTCTCTCTCTTTTCTTCTCTAGGACTCTCGTCATTCATATCAAATACTTTTCTTCAGCCTGATCCCTCAGGAAAAAACAGTGATCCCTTTAAAACTTTTTTCTAAGAGAATATAAAATAACTTTGAAAGGACAATTCAGATTTGAACCTCTACTGTTGAAATAACACGTTTCTCAATTGTCAAAACCTATAGAGGATTACTGTAATTTTTAAGGAAACTCTAATAGGCAACCCGCTATCCTTATTGTGCATAACCTTATTCAGGCATGCATATGTTTGAGACCACAGAACACTAAACTGTACAGAAGGTTAGCTGAGATGTATTTTAAACTGGTTTCTATTCCCCTTAATCAGTATTCGCAGCAGCATTAACTTCACCAAGAGCTGTATCAAAATCTAGACTCTGGCTACTACAGACCAACCTAAATATTTTTAAAAATGAATATAAACTTTTCTTTTAAATTTACTGGTGATTGGCCTAGTCTCTAATTCAAGTACCTCCTAATTACAGAATGTCATTGGCACAGCTAACATGGAATAATATGTCTCATGTTAATCTTCATTACCCAGACTTTCCATCCTGTGCAATACAGAACAAATGGGCAAAACTTTACTATTCTGTTTCTGGAGCAGTCTCTTTCTAACCTGAAAACAGTCAAACAATTTCACAATTTTAAATAATTACTAAAATTGACCCTTTACTTTTCTAAACCACTGTCATCTTTTTGCAGTGTGTTTAGCTTAGTCAGTACCTGGATTTCAAAAGCTTTTCATTCAATCTTCTTAGATCGTTAAAATTTACATTAAATTTCTTTGCATCAGTTGCCTCTGATTGTGGCCAAAGGAGTACTAAGGGAGAATGGAACATGGCAGAGCCAGACTACATGACAGCTAATCACAGATCTTCGTTTAAAAGGAACATAAAACCTCCACCAAAACAAAGAGTAATTTAAAGGTGACAGTGGATGAAGCTATATCATTAAGCAGAAAATGAGAGATCAGTGAGGAAGACAGAGCTAATGTTGATAATAATGATATCTGAGCTGCAATGCAATTAGTGCCTAATCAAAGACAAGATAAGCTGTGGTCAGTTAAATATACCAGTGTGTAAAGCACTTGTAAAGTAATGGCAAGACTATGGGCAACGGAATGGAAGAATTAACAGGAGGGGTGTACAAAGTGAAATTCAGTCCAGGGTGGGCTTACAGAAACAAGACTGGATAGCAATGATTGAAACTGAACTATAAACTGTGTGTTCTCATTAAATATGAAATGGTGGGTTAAGTATTCTCTTTCATTGTCTTTAATTGGTAGTACAAGACTAGAAGCATTTCCATGGTTAAAACAGAAACCCACTGAACTGGAATAATTGGAGGAAGAATAAAGAAAAATTCTCTTGCAGTAGTAAGCAGTAGGAACCTGCTGTTGAACCCCACCATCACATCTGGCTTTAGTGCAGGCTAATTTTTCTGCAGAAAGAAATGCTATTAAAAATGTTATCTTTATGAGAAATATTAACTTCTAAAGCACTTGTTCGGCAATGCACATTATTGCTAATACTAAGGTCTAACAATTTGTATGTAACCAGATTTTTCAGTTTTTCTGAAGTGAGCCATAAACTAAGAACAGGTGACCCTGTCGTAGACTTGCTTTAGATAACCGATTCATCTGTAATATTCTAACTATAGGCAAAAATGTTTAGATCAACTGACCACAGGTCAGTTTAATTTTGATGGAAATACAAACACGAGGACTAATTCTGTCCAGATTTAAATTTCCAGAGGAAAGTAAAAAAGAATAAGTCTAAAAGGGCTCAGCTTTTGAATGCAGAAAAGGTACTTCATTTCCCAAAGTCAAAGGTGCTTATACTACTAAGCATCTTTATCTCAGTCAAGCAAAGTGATTGCAGGAGAGGACTTCAGAGGAATAAAGGAAGATATTAAAAATAATTAGAGTGCATTTAGTGAATAAGAAGGTCTATGAACTATGACAGAAGACTGCCCAAGTTGTAAAGGAATATAGGGATGAAATGAGAATCACCAAAAGACAATTCAGAGAAAGAAGGAAAGGGAAGAAGGGAAGAGGGAGGAAAGGAGGAAAAGAAGGCAGGGAGGCAGGAAGGAAAGGGAGGAAAGGGAGGAAAGGTTCTTAAGCCATAAGACTCATTGCTTCAACATTCTGTGAGTGAAAACAGTTTGCTCAGATTCAAACGCGTTACACAAAGACATAGACTAAAAAGCCTAGAGCAACAGCCTTCCATTTTGCTACAATGTACGAGGAAAAGTATAATTCTATGCTTGCATTTGCCCTATGCTCTTTTCTGTACATCTGGTGCCAATTATTTTGGCAAGTGTGATACTGGGATACAGTGACATTTTCTTGAACATATTATAGATATTTTACATAATTCTGTGGAAAATGAGGATTCACTTGGTTAAACTGACACTGAAAAACACCTCTTGTTAGCAGTTTCCAAACCAACCCATGTATTAAGTTAGTCTCCTAGTAATCAAGATCAATATGTTACTGGCATAGATCTGTTCCAGAGTGGTCCAAATACTGTAATATTCAAGACCACTGCAGTTTTGGGTGTGGAATACTTTGTTATTAGTCACTCATCTGGAAAGTATACTTACCTTGGGCTTGGAAAACATAGAAGAAAATAGAAGTATTTCTTTTCAAAATCCAAAATCATAGAATCATAGAACCATAGAACCATAGAATCATAGCATACTTTGGGTTGGATGGGACCTTTAAAGGTCATCTAGTCCAATGCCCCTGCAATGAGTAGGGAATAGTCAACTCAATTAAAAAGGCATGCAAAGAGCAGCAGACCAAAGGAGAAGGAATCATGCTGAATTTTCTTATTAAGCAACTAAGATGAAATCTCAGATGAATCCCTTTTATGAATCTCTCTTGCTCTATATTCAGCTATACTGCTGTTTGACATACCATATTATCAAGGACTGCATCCTTGCACACTCTGTAAATACTTTGACTTCCCTCATAGCAGTGAATATAGAATTTGGGAATTGCACTTCCTTCTTAGGGTTTTCCTGATGTTTAATTAAAAAGTAAAAGACTTGTTAACGCAGTGTAAATAAAAATCCATTTGTCTTCTAAGTTCAGCATTTTTAACATGCTGAATCTTAAATTTCATTTTAAACTTATAACTTGTTGCTGAAATATATTTGGAAAACTTCAGTAATGTTTAATAGTTTGTCATTTTCATTTTAATTCTTTCATCAGTTCAGTTCTGAAACAGATTTACTTTAATTCAGTTGTTCTCTAAAATTCAGTTAAATTATGTGCATTAATAGTAGGTGAGGATGTTGACCGTTGATTTAGAAGACAAAACATGATTTGCAGTAATGAAGGGTGCCTCACTTGTGATATCATAAAGTGTTTGTTGCATGTAAACTGTTGACTAGCATACTGAATTGTTTGCTGTCTGCCCCTTATTAAAATCATGCTTCAGGCAATCTGTCACTGAAAATGAACAATATCATCCAAACTTTGATGTTGCCCCAAAAGCCACAGTGCCTTCAATCTTGCACATAAATCAGCAATAGGTTGGACCTCTTTCTGAAATAATGTTGTTTTCCTATCAAGTCTGACCAATATGAACAAAACAGAGGCAGCAGTAACATGATCAGTACAATGGTGTGAGGCATAATTCACTGAAAGCAACAAATGCTGATTGCATGCATTAAGAAACTGGTAATTATACAGCTGACAAAAAAGCAATAAAGGGAGCTCAAAAGGATCTCAAATCAAGCTTTTCTATTGTACCACAAGACGTTTATAGTAATTTACAGATGTTATTTTTCATCATAAAACATTTCGTGTTTAGAGGCTATCTATCCCTTTTATTTTACTGATACTGTATTTAAGACGATATATGTCAGAAGCAAAGTGGGATCCAGGCAATGAATGTAGATTTGGAGGGAGACAACTGTGTATATATTCATGTCTACTTTAGTCTCTGCTGCTCACTAAGATCCTTTTGTCTTTTCATTCAAAGTTGCCTCCAATATTTGCACTGTCAACATAAGACATGTACACTGTGCGTACTGCAAAGACCCATGTCTGTGTTTGTGGGTGTTCTCTGTGTGGAATAGGTGGAAATCGCATCCTAAGTGCACATATAAAACTTGTAGAAAGACACTTATAAAACAAATTAAGATATAAAAAGAACATTAAAGAGAAAGTTCCTCTCTGGTAGCTGGAGAATGAACTTTCTGGACAAGTCATTGAGAGCCTAGGTGGAGTTTGTTTAAAGCAAGGTAATATCCTGAAATGCCACATTTCAGCCAGCAAGAGTGCACCCTACACTTCAGACGTATGGAATGATTGTTACTCATTACCCAGTTTTTGTCCGGATTGGACTGACAGTGTGCTCTCCTAACAGGTAAGGGCATTTATGAAAGAAAGAAATTGTCAAAGATGCAGAATATCTTCTTGTCATGAACTACTGGCTCAAAAAGTATTTGTGTAGACCAGATTTCTGCCCTGAACAACCTGATCTAATTTCAAAGTTGGATATAACTTTGAAGACAGTTCTGCTTTGAGTTGGGTGCTAGACCAGATGAACTCCAGCAAATTAGGTATCCAAACTAATAATTCCGTGACTTTATCATTTAAAACTTAATGCGGTAAATACTCTTTATTGTGATTTATTGGATTATGACTTGGGACAAATTAAATTTTTCAATAAAAGGATTTCTGTTATAGAGGTTAACTATCTCACAGTAAGCATAAATCATAACATAGTCAGCCGTCTTCTAGCTGTAACGTTAAACCAGTTGAAAGTTATCTGTGTACCTAAGAAAGACATTTTGCTAGCTAAAAGGAGAAGAAATTTGACTCCCAAGATAGGTTACCTAAAGGTTTTGCCAGACTCAGTTAGGGATTCTGTCTCTTACTCTCTTTGATTCTCAGAATTTTCTTCTTGCAAGACGAAAGCTAGTTAAGTCACAGCAGAAGCCTAGGATTTTCAGACAAAAGTTGGTATTTGTATTAATTCCCTCTCAAATCTCAGTATGATGAGAACATCTCTGAAAAATACCTCTACATCTTTGCATTGAAGGCAGCTGGGGATATCCTTGTCTAGACATTCTGAGACTTGAGACTTGCATCAGTGAGAGGAGGCTCCTTTGTGAACTCTAAGGGGTTTTTCATGGTGCCTAAGCTAGTTATTTATGTCAAGCTACACTGCAAGGAAAGACTACTGCCCATTTTACATGACTTACTGAACTGGTTCTATATCACTATGGCCTGATCTTGGATTGGAATTGAGATTGTGAGGTAAAGCAAATTTATAGTGCATTTCATTATTTACTGATTAAAATCAATTGCTATAAAAAAGTAAGAACATTGAATGATGAAGGGAACTTGGAAGAAAGTGCAGCCCAAAATTACCACCAGAATGATAATTAAAATGGCTAGTGATAGGGAGTTTTGTTATTATTTTGGGCAGTTTTAATGGATATTGATACCAGTAATGAAAATAATAATGAAGCTGGGTCACACTGACAAATCTGAGACTTTGACCTCCACATAATTTGAGATTCTGGTTTATTTCACAGCAGTTCACACTCTTCTCCCACTGCTCCAGTTACAGTTCTCAACCCTTTGTTGCTGTACCTTTTTCACCTTGAATAAAAACAAGTTTTTTCTTCCTGCATTCAGAATACCCTTTGCATAACAAACCACTATGCAACCCTGCTTGATTCTTTGCACTCCAATAATAGCCTTTTCTCCTTGTTTTAGTTTCTGCCTTTCCCTTTTGATATTACCTATTATGTTTAGGATAGAGTTCAATGTCAGTGATTCCAGACTAAGAGCCTTTAATAGACTTATGAAGCTTCTTCCAAATGCTCCCAGAATTTTTAGTCTTGTATGGTTGTGCTGTGATTTGGGTTTTGTTATATTCTCGGGAGAAAGGAGGAGAGAGTTTGGTGCATATTATGTACTTCTGATTTTGTCTTTGTAGGGGAATAGACAGCGATCAGCGACCAGAAGATCACGGGCTGTGACGGAAAGATAGACTCCTCCCCATAGGAGTGGCAGGAACAGGAAGCGCAAGAGCTATATAAGCGTGTGACGCAGTTAAATAAACCGACATTTTGTATCCATCATATTGATGTCTGTGCATCACTGTCCCCAGGGTGGGTAGAGCCCTGTGTCCCGGAGATCCGCGGCCCAAGATAAGTTCTCCCATAGAAGCGTACAGCAACAGTCTTGTTGAAGAGAAAAAAAATCTCTTCAAGAATTATTATTAAGAGCAACAGTAATAACAAGCCATCATTTAATAATAAAAATACTCCATAGTTATGCCATTATTTACCTCCTGATGTAAAAGCTTGGCTTTAGTACACTTTCAGTTTAATAGTTTGATTAATGTTGGTGTCAATAAAATCTGAATTTTAGACAAATATCATTAAATATTTTCCTTAAAACTGACTCATATACATCAATCATATCTCAATAAACTGCCACTTAGTAATCTGCTCCATAGTAATAAGATCAGAGCTGATAATTTGCCTTGATGTGATATGTTTATTCTTTTAGACATCACTCAGATAAAAGACCTGAGGTTAGCATAATGCTCACCTATGTTTTCTCATTCATTTTCTGATTAGCAAAACCAGTAGGGATGTTAACTGCATAATGATTAAATACTTGGGCGCAGAAATGTTAAATCTCAGAAACACAAATATTTAATCCAGCACTGACTAAGTATTTTCTGCACAAATGTCTTCCTGTCATTCTCTTCTATTAAACAAAAAGGACTGAAGACAGCAAATTAATAATTAGGGCTAGCTCATAATAATCACCTTATACAGTACTTCCCACTGGAGTTCCTTAGGAAACCAGTAATTGAAGTCAATGGGGCTTTTGAAGGTGTAAGGAACTGCTCAGAAGGTGCAAGGATTTAATGGGTTAGACTTTAGCTTCTCTGAAATGACTGTGTTTCCTGGTAGCCCATCTGAATCATTTATTTGCTGAAAGGCTTCCTGCTTCTGAAAGTGTGAAGTCTATCTTGTTTTCTCTTGATGTCCTTTGTCACTGCTTTTACCAATTCCTATTGATCTTGCAGCTTGAGTAGGCACCTGTTACTCTTCTTAATGTTGGGACTTTTTAACTTTTAAAGAGTCAGATTCTATTTCCTGAAGCTCCCTTTTTGACTTTCTAACCACTTGAAAATCACCCTTTGTTCTTATTTTTTTTCCTTTGAATTTCCATCTTGCTTTTTAATTTCTTTCTGTCTCTATCTTCTGCGTAGGTTGTTGTGTTCACTGTTCATTAGTAGAGTAGTCCTTGAATCTATTCCTGTTTGCTGATGAGGACTAATATTAGTAGAGAAATTGCTTCATGAAATACTCAAACTGAACTTTTTCACCTTGAATATGAGGAGTATGTTTTTTATGCAAAGGACTGACCTATTTTATTCTGTTTTGCATTGTCAATAACTGCAGCAGCCCTGTCTTCAGAGGCTCTTCTCATTTCAAATTTACACTTAGTTCTTCCACCACACACATGGTTCTTATGTGATTAATATGCAAGAGAACAGTTTGGTTGTATATCCTGAGTACCACAAAGAGTCATGAATATTCATGATCCAGCATTTAGAGTTGGAACTTGAGCCTGAAAACTGAGACCTGTAGGAAGCTGAAATCTGAGTTTTTACTCCTGTCCTCCCTCATGCCAGGAGCTGCAGAGTTGGGGGGAAGAGGAATTCTTAATCATGGAAGGGTGTCAGTTTCTCTGAAGAGAAGGTTGGGAGGAGAGCTATAAACACAACTGCACAACTAGAGGAGTAATTCCACTGCCATGGAGAACCACATGAATGGTAAAGCCATAAACTTGCAAAAGGAGGCAAGCAGCCACAGAACTTGTGAAAACTGTGTGTATCACTAAGGCCTTATTTTTCCTCCTGGAAAAGATAAGTTTTCTGTGCCCTGAGAGACACTTGTGCCCTATGCTAGAGAACAGTGTGCCAGGAGACATAATTTAACTTAAACTATGAAGATGAATAGGTACCTGATGAAAGAGATTATTCAGTATTGCTCTTATTAGCATGCTAATTTCAGCAGAAATCATCTGCCAGTTTTTGTACAGCTGTCATAGATGGCAAAAATGTGTCTAGTTTTGGTATCTTAATACTGAAAATGCTCTGCTAGCTGCAGTCTTCTCATGGCTTCCCTAAACCACCTGGGAAAGGCATTATCAACAGTTTAACCATTTTATTTTTCCATATATAATTTTTAGAGGAGTTCCATCCCTCTTTTCAAGATACTGTAAAATCAGAGGTTTTAACAAACTCTTTCAAACTGAAAATGAATGCAGAAAGAACATTTTCTGACCAGGAATAAACTGTTTCTCAGGTAGCTAAAAGTGATTTGCACTCCATGCACTACAGTACCCCAGAAGCACAGGCAATCTTATGATAAAAGTGCTGTTTAATCAGCGACTTTTATTTTGGGTTGGTTTTTTTTTTTTAATTTATTTTTATTTTTCATCATATTGTGCATTACTGCCACATTTGGAACATTTTTATTGTTGTTGTTGTCCTTGGTGGCTAATTCTTTTTCTAAATAATCTCATTTAACTGGTGTATTTTTTAGTTCAGATTCTCTTTCTTTAAAGAAAATGTTTATTCAGATGATGCTCAGACTTATCTGCCTCTGCCTTCTTTGGATTGTGAACTGTCAGCACCAGCACATTTACTAGAAGTACACCTGATTATTGGAGAACACTTGGTTTTATTGTGATAATGCGTCTCTAATTGCCCTTATCAGGACAGGGCATAGAGAATTCCCACTCCGCTTGTAACTCACAGATCTTATTATCCTCTGTTCTGTCAAACATAATTTTGTTTTCACTGCCTTTCTCAGGTCACATAAATGAGACAGCAGCTTCTCCTTTTCATTACATTTGATGGTTTGACCTCTCCTGCTTGAGGCAGATCATATGTTAAAAACAATTAAACCAGCATTAGTATCATGGGGGAGCTGCAGAAGAAGATAAAGGCTCCTTTTGGCCTTCAATACTTAAAGGAGGCTTATAAAAAAGATGGGGACAGACTTTTTAGTAGGGCTTGCTGTGATAGGACAAGGGGTAATGGTTTTAAACTAAAAGAGGGCAGGTTCAGACTAGACATAAGGAAGAAGGTTTTTACAGTGAGGGTGGTGAAACACTGGCACAAGCTGCCCCGAGAGGTGGTAGATGCCCCATCCCCGGAAACATTCAAAGTCAGGCTGGACAGGGCTCTGAGCAACCTGATCTAGTTGAAGATCTCCCTCCTGATTGCAGGGGGGTTGGACTAGATGTCCTTTAAAGGTCCCTTCCTACCCAAACCGTTCTGTGGTTCTATGATTCTTTTTTCTTTAACCCACGTGGAGGGTGGCTTGCCCCGCTGCCAGGAGCCCAGAGAGCTGCCATGAACACCTCCACCATAAAGTTACTCATGCTACTTTATATTTCTGAAGAGGGAAGCGGCAAGCCCATGAGGCTGGTTACTGTAGAGTTGGGATGGGATGTGCCACTGCTGAGGTCATTGGAGAGAGGCAGGCAGTTGGGATCAGGGTTCATAGGAGGGTATCTTCTGACTAATAGCATTTTCTCCCTGTCACTGGAGGTAGCATTGATTATTCACAAACAGCACTTTAACCTTTTAAGTCAGTGCTGACATGTTCCAGCATGACGTGAGAGCACAAGGGGAGGCCCTTTGAAAGGGAAAGCAAGCTGAAGCCTAACTCAGTGGGAGCATAAAATATCTTTTGATAGACTTTATAACAGTGTTGCAAAAAAGAAAGATTGTTTTCCACAGCTATTCTGAAGGGAGTGGAGACATGTGGGAAGGAGGTTCCTGCAGAAAAAAAAAAAATCTTGTGTTTAATTTTCAAATGTTATATGTTTCTGCTTGTTTCCTGTATTTGAAGCCACTTGAAAATTTTGATGTTTTAAAGGAAAGTAGAAGGTTCTTTAAAGCAAAAGAAATTATTATGGGATTAATATGGATAAAATAATTTACATCTTTCACTGTTCTGCTTTTCCTGTGGATTAAAAATCCTGATTTATTCTTCTGCCTCTTGAGACTTAGTTCTATCCTACTGTATCAAACTTCCTCATATGTGAGGTGAAAATTGGATTCAACAGTAGTAATTGAAAGCTGTTATGCAAATTTGGGAAGTATTTTGGAATGTTATCCTGAAACTTTTAAATACCAGCAATTTAGGGGTCATTCAGTGCTGTTCCTTTGGCTTAATGTGCCTTATGTTGTGCTTCTAATATTTTAAAAGATAAAAGGTACACCCAACATGAATGAACTTGGAAATACATGAAAACTGATGTGACATCAGCTTTCTAAATGCCAGCAGAGTGAAGAGAGTAAATTTATTTCCGCTTCTTTGGGAAAGGAGGTAGGAAAGAATAAAACAGGCTAAGGAATGTTGACCTGCTCTGCTTAATGAGCACTTCAGAGGTGCACTGTGTTGCATCATAAACCAGAAAGATGAATGAAACCAACATGGTTCTGCAGTAAATGTAATTTGTAAAAATGTACAGCAGAGGTGAAACATCTCTTTAATCCAATGTGATAATTTATACAGCATTTAATGAATTTTAAAAATTGCTGACTGAAAATTCCAATCCCAAACGTCAACATGATCTATCAGTTTAAATAGTTATTCGGGTTTTGTCTTCTATGATGACTATTAGGGAGAAGATCTGCACTTAATAGGCAGGTGTGTGTGTTATTGTGAAAATTTCATGCAAGAGAATTAGACCAGTTCAGCATGCCAAAAAATAAGCTGACTGTTTTCAGATCTCTTTTGATATGTTTTTACTTGGTGAAGTAACTGCAGGTAGTACTTCTATCTCCTCCTTTCCACCCTGCTCTCCCGAAGGCACCTGCTAGTCATTCCCACAATGACATACAGCACAAAGACTTCTTCCACCAACTGTAGGGCTCCATGTGCCACATCTCCTTCCTCAAAGCCAGCATTTCATGCATTTCCCTCTCCAAATCCTTTCGTGCTATCACCACCCTGAGGTTCTCCACGCTTTTTCTGACCTCCTTCCTTTCCCCAACATTGCCGCTCCCTCTTCTCTGCTAGGGCAACACTCATACCTAGGAGGTGGTTTATTAGTGTCTTCCTTTCTGTGGTAAGGGTAGGCTCTATGATGCAGGGGTACTGTTATCCAGCAAGGTGTTAGCAGCTGTGGTCAGCTGTTCTCAGCAAATCCACAGGACCCCAAGGACCAGCACTGTCAGCCACAGTGCTGTTTTGTGTCTAGGAGACGTGGACTTTAGGCTGACCAGTAGAAGAGCTGTGGGTCTGTTCCAGGTAAGTTAGAAACTGTACTCTGTCATCCTGCTTTGGAGGGCTAACTGATCTAAGAGACAGAGAACGGGTGAGAAACAGTTGCCATCTAGTCTCCTTTTTTAGTCTACTGATTAATGCTCACCAACACCTTCCTAAATCAATACATTTCTAATAATCTAAGCCTGTGAAGAGTGTGGCTGACAAAAGTTGTGGATGAACAGAGCAATAACATCAAATTTAGCATAGACTCATATAGAAACAGACTTAGATTAAAGAATATTCTTTTCTCAAAAATATTTTTTGTAAAGATGAAGTATTAAATCACTTGAAAATTTAATTAGTCTGCTCTTGGGTAGCTGTTTTGCAGGGACATGCCAGGGAGGGTGAACAAGAACTGTATATGCCACTGTGACTTGCACTGATGGCGCTCCTGCTGAAATGTTTGTTGTAGTCTAGTCCTGGGGCCTGTAGAAATCCCAGTACTAAAGGATGTTGACAAAATAGTGCAAAAGATTGAGAGAAGAGTCACAGAACTAAAACATGTGCTTTATTAGTAAGACTGAGGAGAATGGTTCCCTTTGGAGAGAAAGTTGAGAAGCCTTATAAATAGGAGTGGAAAAGCTGCTCCAGAAGTCTCTTCAGTTTAGCAGACAGAAAAAGCCACCAGTGGTTACAGACTGAGGCTAGAGAATTTGGTCATCTTCTGTCTAAGAGGGCTTTTGTTTACATAGGAAACTGATGACCTTCTATACCCAGTCTGGCATCACTACCACCCCAAAATGGAACAATACAAGTAAAGTGAAGCTTGTTTTGTGATGATGTATGGAAAAGACCCCGTAATCTTATACTGGGATTCATTAACTGTACATAGACTTTTCAAATAGTCATGTCTTTGTAGAGGTCACAGTCATATTTATTATTTGGAATGAATTATTTCAAATGAACTAGAATTGATCATTTGGGGTGGGATGAAATATTATGTACAACAGCATCAAACTTTTCTATAGAGGATGTTTTTCAAAGTTATGTTTATTATTCAGAAAAATCAAAGATGTAAGATAGGATCAAAGTAGCTGTACTTCAGAATGACACAGAAGGAGAGCAGTGGGAAGAGAACCAAGTATTCTGACCTAGTTGAAGGCCCCTGGGGTCTCTTTATATTTTGGTTGAACGTATCAGCAAAGCAATATCACATCTTTAAAAACCAACATCTTTAGGGGTAGCTTATATCAAAGTTCATGATTGTTGAGACTGTGATTTTCTGAAAATATGTAAATATGTAGGACAGTTAGAATCACAGAAACACAGAATAATTTAGGATGTCAGGAGGTCATCTCTCCAGCCTCCTACTCAAAGCAGAGCTTTGATGTTTTATTGGGTTGCCATTAGGTTAGATCTCCATAGGGGGGATCTTAACTCTGAAAGACAAATTTCTGGCCTGTTAATGCAGAAATCTTATCTATAATTCTTTATGTATGTTGTGAATAAGTATGTGTATATGAAATGATCATGGAAATATTTTATTTTACACTGATCTCTTTATTGCAAACATTATGGCTGATTAATTAATTGCTGTCAGTATCAGCCAATATTCAGGATCCAGTAAATAAATGCATGCTTATGCTGTGATGTCTTGCAAATAATATTGATGTTATCATCTGCTAACTGTGACATTTGTGGGCTTTAGCCCTGTTATAGTTGTATTACCTGTAAACATAGTGTTATTTTTATACCTATGTATAACAAAACAAAAAAATCTCACACCAAATAAAGTAGGAATTAATACAGTTCTCCAGAAAAAAAATAAACCTATGGAAATTACACTGAAACCTGCAGAACTACGAGAAAAATGTTGCTTTTCTGTAAGTTTGGAACTCTGCAGGCTTTTATGGCAATGATATAATTCATCATTCATTCCTCAGTTGTTCATGAGAGTTATAAAGAAAACTGTCCTTTCTTTCTTTAATTTTCCTGGATAATGCAAGTGCAACTCATTCATTATTCTGTTTGGGCCCTGTTGATCCTACAGAAATTAGTTTTTGCTTTCAGTCTTGGCTAGAGTTTTTCTGATAGCTAAAGAAAAGATGATGGAATTGTTTTGGGGTGAGAGGGTGACAAAAAGCAAGTAAATATTTTACAATGGTTGCAGTTGATAAGATTGTGTCTTCTGTGTGCTAATGCACACATAATTCCCCCTCCCAACTATTCAAAATGCAGCTACCCATATTCTCTTGATCTGGCCATAATATTTTTATACCCTGAATCCTCGCATTGATCCTCTTGCTTTGTTGCTGACTGCAGGATCTTATTAAGTTCTAATGAATGTCTTATTGACAATCTGAAATTTTCACAGCCATCTCAAGTCTTTGGTGTTTTTCTGCAGACGGAAAACTCCCCTTTATGTGAGATACTGGTCTGACTGAACCATCTGCTTGCCTGTTTACTTGAAAAATATACTTCTCATAGGATGTTACAGCAGGAAAACTAGCCATAAAGAGTAGCAGATGAGAGACTCAATGCTTACTTTGCTTTTACCACTTCATTTTGCAAAGTGGAAGCTCTTAGGAAAGAGATTTTGGTCTGTAATTTATCACATTTTAAGAACTGTTCAGATTTTAATAAAATAAACAAAGTAGTTATTTGCTGTAGGATTCAAATTGGACAAAAGTTACTTCAGTCCTTTTTGATTTAAAATCTGGTCTTGTGTTAAACAGTTTCTTTCTCAGAATAGAATATGGAGGTTCTGACAACTCCATTCAGCTAGTACAGGAACAGGAGAATTTTTTTGGGTTTTTATCAGGGAAAGTTAACCTCTTGCCATCAAGTCAAGCACCTGGCACTTTGACTTTTACAAGCAAGCAGAATCAGATCTGGAAATACGCCATGTCACTTATATGGATTATTTTATTTTGTTCTTCCAAAAATAAACTTCTTTACTTTTAGTCATGTAATTGAATGTTGCAACTGGTAATCATGTAGTTCAGTCCCTGAACTACAGGAAAAAGGACAAGGTACCAAGTTACCAATAATGTGTAGACAAGGTACCAAGAAAACTGACTGATCTAAGTTTTCCTAGAATAAGAGTCACTGCTTGCTTAACCAGTTGGCCATGTTTAAAACTAATGAAATTTCCAGGGGGGTGACGCTGGAGGATATTCTTGACTGTATTTCTTTGATCAGGCCATTTACAAAACCAGCATACCACTATGACATTCAACACTGCAGTAAAAAAACCTGGGGCACAAACTACATAAGTCTATTTTCAGCTGTTGAAATGACTGCGGTTTTTTTTTTATTGGCAGTCTTCCCAGCTCAATAATGACTAATGAATTAGTCTGTAGCAAACATTTGTGATACATAAACTTTCTCCAGCTGTTGCCAAATCAAAAATGAATGCAATCACCAAGAGGCTTGCAACTCTTTAATTAGTTTTGCCAGAATGGCTAACTTGATTTCTGCATCTACAATCTTGCCTGCCCAATATAAAACAGTGTAAGTCACTGAATGTTTGAACAGATGACCATCAGAGTCTCACCCCACAGCTAGAGCTGCCAAATCTGTGGAACGGTTGTATCGGTGCTACTGCTAACAGCATTTTAGCACTTGTTGCACCTCATATTTCGTAGTTGCTGGGGACTGAGCAGACTGATAAGCACAAGGAGCGCCGTCCCACACCACTCTCTGTGTCCCTTTTCTACCTTTTTTATTCTGAAAACTTACTATAAATGTCACATAGGTGTCAGCATGCTCCACTCCTTCTCAGGTCAGAAGGTTCTTGCATCCTTCACTCCCTTTTCTGTTTTATCTGTCTCCAATGATCCTTCCACAGCAAGCATTTTTTATCCTACCCCATGCCTGTTGTACCACTGTGAAAAAAAGCTGCCTTCAGAGAATCTGCAAGCATAGCCTGTCCTCCTTCTGTCCACTTGGCATTATGAACATAGAGAAGTCTGGATTTGAAGGCAGAGTTGGAACTATTTTTTTTCAACGAAGAGTTTACACAGTCTGTGTCCCAGTTCCCCTTTTCAATTTGCCTGATATATAACCATTCCCTCTAATTTTAAAATTTATCAAATAGGACATTGGAACAGACCATTAATAGTTTGGTTCCAGTTTCTTGACCAAGTGAATATTGGTGTGTTTTCTTCTGATCTTTTGCAATATAACTCTGCAGAGTGAAACAGAAGCAAACTGGGCAGCCACTTTATTTCATGAGTAGGTCTGGGTGGAGAAATTATAACAATGCATTAGTTATAATTCAAATTTTAGGCAGATGCCAAAAACAAAATTCTGGTGCTACAGGCTTTTTACTCCATGCTGTACAACTAAGAGTGAGATCTTGCATCTCTGACTAATTCAGTAGTCTTGTGAGGAGGTCTGGTGCTTTTCCCAAAATCCACATTTGCTTGAACAAGGTGTAGGTGTTATTTTTCTTGCAGGCCATGGAGAGGATCAAAAGCTGATATATTTCTCATACAAAAGTGTAATAGTATTTTGTTTCTGTATTTTCCCTTATGTGAAATTAAAGGCAAAATATTTTATTGGTGTGAATACAAGCCCAGTGTGAGAGTTATGTATTTAATGTACTTCCATATCACGTTATGCATTTCTACATGGCATATAACAAAGTACAATGCAATCTACATGTTAAAAATATTCTATTAAGCCTTGAGGCTTGTGAAGGGACATTGAATTACCTTGGTGTATGTAGAAATTGCATTTCTGGCCAAGTGACAATGAGAAGTCTGTTGTCCTGAGTTTGGCTGGGATAGAGTTAATTTTCTTCACTATAGCTGGTATAGTGCTGTGTTTTGGATTTAGTGTGAGAATAATGTTGGTAACACACTGATGTTTTAGTTGTTGCTAATCAGTGTTTATACTAAGTCAGGGACTTTCCAGATTCACATACTCTGCCAGTGAGGAGGTGCACAAGAAGCTGGGAGGGGGCACAGCTAAGGCAGCTGACCCAAACTGGCCAAAGAGATATTCCATACCATATGACATATGCTCAGTATATAAGCTGCAGGGAGTTGGCTGGGGGGCAGCGATAGCTGCTTAGGGACTGGCTGGGCATCAGTCGGTGTTGGTGAGCAGTTGCATCACTTGTTTTTCCTGGATTTTGTTCCTGTCTCTCTCATTGTTTTCCTTTTCATTACTATTACAAGTATTAATAATAACATTATTTTATTATTTTATTTTATTTCCGTTATTACACTGTACTTATCTCAACCCACAAAGTTTCTTAGTTTTGCCTTTCCAATTCTTCCCCCTTCCCCGTCCCTCCAGGGGTGGGGGTGGGGGAGGATGAACAAGCAGCTGTGCGGTGCTTTGTTGCCAACTGGGGTTAAACCACAACAACCATGGATTTTATACGTTGGCTCATAAGACCTATGTAAGTATTATTTTTTTGATATGTCCCTACTGTATCTTCTCTTCCAAGTGACGTAAGGAATTTTTGTGTAATGTAAGGAGCACTGATATAACTCATTGCCAAGTACCCTCTTTTTCTCTACTCTTGTTGATTTTTTTTTTGTCGTCGTTGTTGAGAATTTTTGTCAAATGGGACAAATCCATCTACCAGTAACATCAATAATGTGTTGTGGATCAAGGAAATTTTATTCAGTACTACAAATTATGACATTCACAATTTCTTTGTTCCTTGCCATCCGATTTTAAAAATTAAAGTCATGGGTATTTTTTACTAGTTCTTTTTATTTATCATCTGGCACATTTTTCAAGCTTCAAGAAACTTATTTTTTATTAAATAAAAGCAGAGGTTCTTAAGGAATCCTGTGACTTCAGACCAGGGACTTCACATAAAATATTTACTTTTTTCAAGACGAAAGCCAGAAACATTTATTTGCCCTGTAAGAGTCTTCTTGCTATAGAAAAGGACAGAAAGTTGACGAAAATTAAAATTTCTTATTTTATACTCGGATTCTGGTGTAAACAGATAATCATTGTAGCTGATAAGGAAATCAGTGATATAAGAGTAACTATGATTTACTACTCCAATAACGTTTTGTTACCTTCAAAGCAATTCCTATAATATAACCTAACAGATATGCATGATGCCTCAGCTGGGGAAATACCGAAGAGGTGCATTCATCAGTTTGCTGTACTACTCTACAAAGAAATCAAGGCACTTGCTGAGGCCCCTGTCATAATTCAGTGGGCATCCTGATTGAACAAGTGAGAACTTGACAGAAAAATGGGTCTACTGCATGAGGCAGAAGTCTAATTTAGTCCAGTACTGAGGGCCAGCCTTCTGATTTCTAGCAGTCTGAAGCCCAAGCTGTTCCTGAACTTCATACATCATCAGACATTCTTATCTTTAAGACATTTTTCTTCCATGAATTCTTCAAAGTCTCTTTGAAACCATCTTAACTAGCAGCATCTCCAGCACACATAACTATGCACTATAAGTAACAGAAATATGTCTCTTGCTCCTTTTGGACTTGCCAAATATTAATTATATTTCATATGCTTTAGTTCTGGTCATGAAGAAGACAATAACTAACTGTTCCTTATTGCCTGCCTCTGTGTCACTCATGACTGTTTTATCCTCCTTCATTGTCTCTCTTTACATGCTGAAGAGTCGTTGAGTATTTCACTCTTTTTCTCTATATGATCCTTTCTGCCCTTCTTGGTATCATTTACAAGTGTACTGTACACATTCTGAGATACACAGACCACGACTGCACAGAGTATTCAAGATGTTTCTGACCTTATACAGTTTTAAGATGTTCTTTTTGCTCCTTTCCCAGATCCAATCTTCCCAACCCTGCATCTTGTTTGCACTGCTTAATGCTGAGGAGCACTGAGTTGACATTTCAGCAAACTACTTTAGCCCCAAGAGTCCATTCTTGAGCAGTAACTGTGCAAAGTCTGTCTTTATATATGCAAAATCAAGATTGTTTCTTCCCCATGCAAATTATTTATCCATACAGACTACAGTACTAGCATAGAAATAGAGTTGCTTCACTTCCCAGATTACTTTTATTAAAGGATATCTCAATCTTTTGTTTAGTTCCCATATATCCTGTTGTATTCCCCTATTTTTTGCCTTGCCAAGAGGTTGTTAGGGAGGAAAAGACAGTGCCTTGTGAAGTCTTGCAGGTGGCAGGTAGAGTGGCATTATCCTCAGCTACAGTATCGCCTATAACAGAACTATCAAAATCTTACAGATGGATCTAACACACACATGCTGTAACACAATGCACTCCAGCAAGCTACTGAATGTTCTTGTGAGAAGTGTGGAAAAATTGGTTATTGCCGCCCCGCAGAATTAACTCGTACAAGGATCTCATAAAGCATACAAAACAGGGAATTACCAGGTTTTTGTGAAACAATCACTCCTCATCCCAATCCTCAAAGGACAGCTAGAAAACACCTCCAAAAAAACAAGCATAGTAAAGCTTCAGCTGTACAAGACACTAAAAATCCTGGACTGGAGAGGAATATCAGTGTTAAAGCATATTGTAATCTTCCTCCCTGCTCTTGACAGCCCTTCCATTTACTACTGGTGATAAATAACCTGTATCACTCTCTTATCTATGAGATAATCTCTTTCTCACCTTTCCCTGCTATTTTTCTCCCCCCAGCCCTACCCTCTGCATTTCACAGCTACCTTTTCCCTTTGATGGCTGAACTAACTGCGTCTAGTTAAATTCAAGTTTTTCTCAGCTTATATTTGGCTTTGAAATTTGTGGTGTCTGGGCATTTGTAACCTAAAGCTTGCCTACTATTTTCTAAATACACCTGTCAGTTCAGACCTTTTCCCAAAGAACTTTACCGCACCACAGTCTTGAAGGCAACCTCTTAATTAGTCTCCTTCTAAATGGGTGATTGCTTCAGAAGGCACTAACATCCTGTGTGCCTCATCTCAGTGCTCCTGTTAAGATTCAAAGTAAGGAGCACTGATCACTAAACCCACGAAGTTCATTAAGCTAATCAGTCACTCACTGCACTGTAGAGTTTCAAGGGGGGGGTTAATTCCTCATGTATGTTTCTGAAAGTAATTGTAAAGGAAACATCCAAACATTTTGTTAATTTCTTTGTGTTTTAATGTAACATAGTTCGTTCTTCTGCTTTCTGAAGGATTCCTCTTAGCTATGGCTGAGTTTTTCTTGCCTAAAGGGGCATTTCTATATGAAGGGAACCTGGCTACACAGATGCTCCCTGAAGACTGTGTGATGGAAAGAAAAGTTCCTTTTCTTCAGGGATGATTATTTCTATTTCTTCCTTCACTTGACATATTTACATCTTAATGAAACACAGTGTTCAAAACAAATTAACCTTATCACCAGCACACCTCTCCCTGCTACTGTTACTATAGACTAATTTTAGCACGCACTCTTAGAAGATATGCACACAGTACTTGTTCTCCTTAGGATCAGCGCCAGAAGGCAGGAAATGTGCCTCTGAGACATGTTTAACTTCACAGAATTTTCAATTTCGCCAGCTATGACGGCCTTTTGTTTACATAATTTCACAAAGAAATCCAGCTTGGAGTGACGTTTTCTGGCTGGGAATATTGAAACATTTCCTGCATGGACTGACATTTTGAAAGCAGAAGGAATGGCTCATAACTATCAGCAGAAATCAGACAGTATAGCAGGCTCAGGGAGGGACTTTCCAATGCAATCTGGTGATAAAACAAATTTAATTTTTAGCCCTCACACCAAACTTCAGGTCACTGTTAGTGATCTATGACAAAAATAACCTCTGCTGACTTTTCAGTGTTAAGGTTGGCAGTGTAAAACAAAACCAAGCATTGCCAGGAACATAGCAAAAGGGATGGAAAAGAAAATAGGGAACTTGAAAAAGTATTCAGATTTGAGCAAGAACATTGGGATGATGAAATCGTGGACAAATAAAAACTGAAGTTTAAGAGGTTATGTTGTAAGTTATCCAGTGTTCTTAAGAGATTCTGCCAGGTTACTACCAAAAAGATTAGAAAATGCATCTCTCAAAGGGATTTTTTTTCTTCCTGGGTGTTAAGCTACAATAAATCCCTGTGAGGGAAATATCTCAGAGCAGTTTTCAAAGATTCATTTTTGTGGTTATAAAGCTATATGCTACAGTGACTTTAACTGGGTAGGTATTAATCATGCATTACAGGTTTTGGACCTCCTCATCTGACATTAGTTTTGACTTCTACCATTTTACAATTGCCTGTTTTTCTTAAAAATATACATTTGCTGGGCAAATGGGTATTTATTTGCTCCTTTGAGCTACTTTTTTCTCTTTTCTCTAGAATGAATCATTTTAGTGCATTACAATAACTTCATTTGTGCTTCTGTGACATCTTAAAATACTTACTGGGAAGATTTCAAGCCCTTGGTTATGTTGGAGAGTGCTAAAAGACAATGACTCTAGTTCAAAACTAAAAACTAGTAAAAAGGCATTTTGCAAACTTACAGAAGTGCAGGTCCACACTATTTGTTTTCAACATTAACAGGTCTTTCTTTTTGAGAGGTATTGAGTTGATCTGACTGTAGGATTTATGATATGAAAACATTCCTTGACTTGTTCTTTTGAGGCATTTTGCCTGTTGATTTCATTAGGCTCCTCTTAGCACATGTATCATGAGAAACAGAGAAGTGTTCCTCATTTGAAAACTCTTTTGCAAATTGAAGACCCTAATCCATTCTGTGGACATTTCTGGTGAGCCTTCCTACTCATCCTTCCATTTGCACTTTGTGCCTTCATTCAAATGTTTTAATCAATCATGAGGTTCTCATGAGGTGTCTGCACGAGGGAGGTATGCTGAGGTACAATGAAGTTTTCTGTTTCATGCTCCATTCCTTGCTGTTGTGGTTTAGCCCCAGCCAGCAGCTAAGCCCCAACCAGCCGCTTGCTCACTCCCCCACCAGTGGGAGGGGAGGGGGGAGACAATCAGAAGGGTAAAAGTGAGGAAACTCATGGATTGAGAGAAGAACAGTTTCATAATTAAAATATAGCAACAACTATAATAATAACAACAATAATAATATAACAAAAAGGAAAATAATTGGAGAGAGAGAGAGGTGAGACCCAGGGCGGGGGGAAATAAACAACCAAACAAAACAACAAGTGCTGCAGCCACTCACCACCCACCAACCCCATGCCACCAATCCCCCAGCCACGATCACTCCCACCCCCCAACACCCCACCCCCCCCGCCCTCCCCCGTTAATATATTGGCCATGATGTCACATGATGTGGAATATCCCGTTGGCCAGTTGGGGTCAGCTGACTTGGCTGTGTCCTCTCCCCTCCTGGCTTCTTGCCCTCGTGGCAGAGCACGGGAAGCTGGAAAGGTCCCTGACTAGTGTAAGCACTGCTTAGAGACACTGAGCCTCTATTTAACAACAACTAAAGCATCAATATGCCATCAGCACTTTACCAACTACAGTGAAGAGAAATAACTCTATCCCAGCCAAAACCAGCACACTTGCCTAACAATTCTTAACTTTTGTTTTACAGTTTTGATCATCAATTAGCTGACATTTTCAGAGAACTATCTACAAAAACTCCTAGATCTTCCTCCAAAGTGGTAAAAGATAATTTGCAACTAATTATTATGTATATTTATTTAGGGCTTTTCTCACTACTTGTTTCATCTTTCACATTTTTAGCACTGAATTAATCTGTTGTTTTATTGTCAGACAGAATTGTAAGATCATCAAGCAAATCTTATCGACAGTTCAAATTTTTATTATCCTGAATTATTTTCTTTTATCAGGAAACTTTGTCATGACACTATTTCATCCCCTTCCTGTTTTTTAAGGAGTATGTTTAACAGTGTAGGCTTCAGAATGAATCCCTTTGTGATCCTGTTGGTAGCTGCCCACAGTGATCACAATCTGCTATATATATATGTCTACCCTTTGTCATCTGTCTTCCCACCAGTGGGAGAACCTTTGAGAGACTATTCCTTTCCCATGCCCATGTAGCTTCTCAAAGAGAATTTGAGAACCTTGCTGGAAATCAGTTATATGCACTTGTATACTCCCTGAATAACCTTATTCACACTTTTATGGACTCCTTCACAAAACTTTAACAGCTTTGTGAGCATGACTCTGCTCCAAACATTTTGTTGTCTCTTCTAAAGTATATCACATTTACCCACATATTCAATTATTTTATACTTATACTGTTTTTCCCACTTCAGAACTCAAAATATCCCATCAGTCACAGGCTACCTCTAAAAGTTCATTTTAAAGTCTGATGATATATTTGCCACCTTCCATCCTTCGGCACTGATTACATATCACTGTTAGATTTCAGCAATGTCATACCTGAATTTCTTCAGAACAGTCTTGTCCAAGCAGTTTGGGTTTGCTCCAAGACCTCTTCTCATACTTCAGCTTGAGACTACTCCTCACCCCCACAAAAGAAAGACTTCACCAAATTTCTGTGAAGCAAATATTAGTGCATTAATTTTGTAATGCCACATTTTTACCTTCCTTCCTCCCTTACTCCCTTCTGTTTATGCTTTCATTAGTTATTGGCCCAACTCATATATCTTTAGGTAGTTTTTCCTTTGTTTGGGGTTTTGGGGTGGGTGGTTGTTTTGGGTTTTTTTTGGTAGCAGTACTATCTGCTAACATTTTAACCTGCAATCTGTTTTGTCTTAAAGGTGAGAACCTTGAAATACTCTGCAGTTGGTTGCAACACTTTTGGATTCTTGTTGATTTCTTAATCATATTAACAATGTAACTGCCAGGAATTTAATTTTAGTAATTAGTAATTTAGTAATTCAGCTGCAGCTTCTAGCAGCACAGCTGTTAAGAATGGTAATGGTTAGAAATTGTGGAATAAAACTATTTTCCATTTATTTAAGTATAAAACAAAACCTGTGTTGAAATATATCTGGTGACTCCAAAATCCAACCCCCAATTAATGTGTTGGTCTGTCATTGAAACTTTTAAGACTATGTAAATCATTAAAGCCAGAAGGATATGGGAAACTGACCTCTCTCAAATCCTCTGTTTTTTCAGATTTTGGTACATTGTGTCCAATTACATCCTCTTTTCAAACAGCAGTTCTTGGTGGCAAGAGCTGTTCTGGTTTTGCGGTGTTCAGATAAGAGGCACTGTCCATGTGACAGTATTTACTAACATAAACCATGTATTTCAAGTCCACATGTCATTTCCAGAACTTAGGAACACAGTGTCTCAATATTCGTTTTTCTTCTCAGCTCAACAACATCAGAGAAAAATTTGAATTCTCCCCTAAGGACATGTGTGACTTTCCCTTCAGTAGAAAAGAAGGAGTTGGCAACAAAACTGGAGCAAACCATGGGCTATTTTTTGTCTTCTTTTCATCAAGATCTGCTTCTGATTGATTGTAAAGCTCTTAGAACACATCTGACTTGAGATCCACTCTGGCAAAGATAACTTAGTAATATTTTTTTTTAAGACTTGCCTTCATGTTATATTTTGGTTTCAACAACTGCATTTTCTCCTCCTAATCTCACATAACTAAACCTCCTCCAAAGTCACGCAGTCATTGCTTGAGTCTTGTAAACCAGTAATTTTGTGCTTTGTGTTGATATGTTTAAAAGTCGTGATAGTGTTTAATACTTGATTCATGGGGCTTGATTAGTATTTCCCAACTTACATCAACCCTCCTTTGTATATTTTATATTCAGAATTGACTACATTACTGACTCAAGCCTTATCTGTAGGCGTTAGCTATTCCAATGGAAACATTATACTCTGAGAGAAGCCCATTAAAATGAGCATTATGTTATATGTTCCAGGTGGTACCAAATTGGCAAAAGAAAGGATGGCAAGGTACATCAAGATGGCAGAAAGGTGAAATTATATTAAATTAGTTGATAAGAGGCCTTGATGCTTTTTCTAAAATATGTTTCTAGTATTGTAACTTCAATTTTAAACTTTCCATTTGAAATGTAAATAGAAGTACTATTACACCTTGACTGAGAAGTGGATTTTTTTACTGTGTGGTATTTTTCACTAATTATATCTGCTTTTGGTTTTTTATTGAAAATAATTTTTCAGTTCTCAGATTGAAAGACACGGCATTTTCAAATCAAAGTACTGTGTAAACCTCACTTTACCACATGTTCCTGAGCTGCTCAGCTTGACTTTTTTCTGTGAACTTGCCTGGATTAGTGAGGTTCAATCAATAAGGCAGGTAATGCACACCAGCAAGAACCTGTCAACCGTGAGAGACCAGTTTAAGGAAACCAGAGAGAATGAGTTATTTGACATTTCTTTGAGCAGTGCAGCAGGAAAGACTGATGTAATTTAATTATAAGCCACCATGAAACAAAGTATCTCTTTTGTTTGACCAACCAAAATATACAAATCTGTTTTGGACCAACCTTGAAGAAACCTTGAAATTAGCATCTTCAAAATACATATCTGGGTTTTGCCCAGATGTTTTTCCCTTACAAGTGTTTCAGTGAAAAATGAAAAAATCTCGATATGCTGTGCGGTGTATTTTGGCATTGCCTTTGTTGATTCTTTTGTGTTATACCTTTGGTCACTTGACACTATGATTAACAAAATGCCTTATAGAGAGACAGCAAACTTGTAGGAAGAGGTAAGAACAGAGTGTAAGCACAGATACACTATTGTTTACTTTATAGCCTTCACGCATTTTGAGGGCGATCATGGAGATCAGGGAAGTCCTAATAGCTGAAGAAAGGTAAATGTTGCACCTGCCTTCAAAAGAGGCCAACAGGTCAAACCAGGGAACTACAGGTTTGTCAGCTTCTTTTGTTCTTGAGAAAACTTTTATTTGAGTTGTTTGGGGCACATTTGTGGGCACATACAGGAGAAAATGTTAACTATGAACAGACAGAATTAATTTACCAAGAGTAAGTCATACCTGACAAACCTGATTGCCTTCTATGTGTGATAAAATGGCTGGAGAAAGATAGATGAGAGGAGGGCAGTGGATGTCATTTTCCTCAACATTAGGAAGGCTTTCGACACCGTCTCCCAGAATATGCTTGTATCCAAGTTAGGACATTACAACCTGGATGGATGGACAACTAGATCAGTTAGATGGTTGTATGTCTGGGCTCACATAGTGGACCATACGCTACTTGGAGGCGGATAACAGGTGTACTATCATGGGGAGTTATCCAGGGACATGGCCTGTTTGACTTCTTTATCAATGACATGGAGGAGGTGATGGACTGCACTCCATCAAGTTTGCAGATGACTGCAGGTCCCAGTCAATATGTTTGAGGAAAGGCTGCCATTCAGAGGGGCCTAGACAACCTGGAGGAATGGATCAACAGCAATTTTACAAAGTTCAGCAAGGCCAAGTGCCAAGTCCTGTCCCTGGAAAGCTATAGCCCTTGCAGTGACAGGCTGGGAGTGCCTGGCCAGGGAGTAGCTCTGCAGGAAAGGCCCTGACAGCACTGGTGGACAGCAGGCTAAGTGTGGGTCAACAGTGGCCTTGACAGCAATGAGGGCTAATAACATATTGGTCTATATCAACAGGAGCATAGCCTGTTGACAGATGAAAGGGAATACCACCCTTTACTCACACTTGTCACATCTAGGCTACTGCAGGCTTCTTTGGGACTCCCAAATACAGGTAAATTCAAGAAATGGGAGCAAGTTTAGTGGAAACCAAAGATATTGTCATGTCTCGATCTCTTGCCCTTTGAGGAGAGCCTGAGAGAGCCAGTCTTGGTCATCCTGGCAAAGACATGGCCTTGGGGGTATCTAACAGCATCTTCTGGTGCCTACAGGGAGGACATCAAAGGGACAGAGCCAGGCTTTTTAGAATGATGCATGGTAGGAGGATGAAAGACCACAGGCATAAATTGAAAGAAGAGAGGTTCAGACTGAATATAAGAGATATCTTTTCACCATGAGGCCAGCCAAGACGTGAAGGACGTTGCCCAGATAGGTTGCATAGTCTCTATTTTCAGAGATTTGCAAGACCCAAAAGCATTAAGCCTGGCCTGAGCACAGAACTGGTTTTGGTATGAGCAGAACATTGGAATACATGACCTCCAAATGTCTCTTCCAATGTGAATTATCCTATGATTATATATTTACATGAAAAAGCAACATATGGCAAATGCTTTCTGGCGAGATCGTCATTTCAGAGCTGAATTTATTGCAAGTCAAAAGACAGATGTGTCTAGTCACTCAGCTTGTATCTAAATGGATCCCTTGCCTGAAGATTTCCAGAAGAATGGAAATTATTATTAGTTGGGTGACAGCTATGTCACCTCTTGTCAGACACTTCTGTACCAGTATTGTCTCAGTGGTTTTCATAGCAGGTGTTGAAATACACAGATTCCGGTTCTGTTGACTCCCTAAGGAAGTCCTCTGTGCAAAGGTTATTTATGATTGGCTGAATGAACAAACTAGGGAAATTATAGGTTATGGTGTTGCCATCTTCCCAGTCTGCAAAATACATATTAAAATCTTCACATGGTCAAAAGCTATTAGCAGCATACCTTACACTTCTGAGAGTTGAGGGGATGGGGAGCGCTGTAAGTAAATCACAGGCAGGAGATGGCTCCTCTTCAGATGTTCCTGGATTGCATGGGATGGGAGTGGGTGAAACTGAATCCCCCAGGACTAAAATCACCAGACCTTAATGGTTCATCATTTCTCACGGTTGAGGGCTTAGACTGTACGGTGGTCACATGCTTTCCCAGGCCTCATGATGCTCAGAAGAGACACAGGAGTCCCTCTTGAACTGTTTTGAGTTATATTTTTGGCACTAATGTCTTTGACAATAGGAATTTTATTATTTGAGTTACATATGAATTCAAACTCTGTGAAGGGGTTTTGCATGAGGGAGGGCCAATTCTCTTCAGAGGAGGGAAGGAACTTTATCTGCTTGTTGAGTTTTTTTTTTTTCAGACAGGTTGGTTTTGCATGCTGTAGGCTGAAAGGTGCTGCAAAAGAATATGCCATTCTCTTCACTGACTTCTGAAACTTTTTTAAATCCTGATAGTCATCACTTCTTTACTGTGTTTTCCTTCCTTTTCTTTCCTCTCAAGAAACAAATGGAATATCCCTATCTGCTATGCTAAATGCTGAACAACAGGTAGATATGTTAAGTCTTTAAGTCTCTTCCCTTTAATCTGATGGTTCCCTATTTCCATTTACTTTTAGATTAATAGAAACTTATTGGTGGAATTTAAGTTGCAGGAAGAAAACAGGACTCAAAGTTTGAATGTGCTCTTTGCCTCAGGCAATGCCAGAGGAGAGTTCTTGCTTTCCAGAGAGCCTGTGCTGGACAAAGGAGACAGATATGTTCAATACAATATGGTACTTGAAGTGCTATCACATTTATGAGTTTCTGTTCCTTTTTGACGTTTATTTTAGAGAAAGTATTAATACCTCAATTTAAAAGCATTTCTACATTATACATTTGAAAATGGTGGAAAATGAGTGTCTGTAAGACAACTTCTAAATTACTGTTACAGACTAAGGGAGCTTTCTTCAAAGCTACATCAGGCTGTCAGAAGCAAGGCCAAGGCTGGGGTCTGTAGTGCCTTTATATCATTAGAGTTCTGGCTCTTGGAGAGGTGCCTGGCCAGTGTCAGGTGAATTTCTTGTCCATGTTACAGTTGGGGAAGATGAGGAATGCTGGTGCAAACTCCACTTGCAGGGATGGAAATAGAGAGGACAGGGCCTATACACCTAAGGAAAGGAGTGCTCTGCATGTCCGAAATGGAAGCAGTGCAAAGATCTTTCTGGGATGAGAAGATTGTTTTCTCTGTTAAATGGATATGCAGGCACTAAAGCCTTGTTTCATATTTGTTTTTTTGAAATATAGAGAAGTAATAAGGTATCACCCATCAAAACAGCTTGTTTTAAAAAGAGATTTGCAAGGTTTGGTTCTTACAGCAGGTATTTTGATGATTTATAAATTCCTGTGATGTTAATGGTGCCATAAATACAGAAGTGATAAAATATGCAAATAAGTGACTCTTTAACCAATTGAATAAAGTACCCCGCTTGTAAAAAAAATTTATGACCCAGTTGAGCTGTAAGTGAATATGTAAATTAAATTGCTTGTGTTACGAAAAGACATGCATAAGAAGTGATTACTTCTTCCTTTCTGCAAGCTGACATCTTTAACATCTCTTGGCCATCATAATTTTTCAAGCCAATATTATGAGATGAAATGGGTAGCAAACTGCTAGCAAGTTTTTGCTTTGTTAGAGCTCTTTTTTGGATCACTTAATAAGCAATGCTAATATTCCTGCTTGACTTCCATTCAGAAAAAGGATTTTTCTGTAGCCGATTTAGTTTGACAGGTGAGGAAGGAACCTAGCAGAAATGATAAATGCAAACTGGGCTCAACATGAACTCAATTTAAAATGACAGTCAACTGTGTAAATGCTTCCCACAATGCACAAAGATTATAAATCTTACATTGTCAAAGTAAACCATGCCCAGCTAACACCCTCTGTCATGGCAAGAGAGAACCTGAGAAGACTAGATAGACTGTATAGACTGCATAGACTATAGATTGTATAAGACTGCATAGACTATAGTCTAAAAGAGCTTATTTTAAGAGAACTGTAGCATAAGTAATGTCCCTTTGGGGAATTTAGGGTGGGGATAGTGTACCTTCTAAAGTGAGGCAAGTCCCCAGAGTTCAAGATGGAACAGCTATGCTGTGCTTCCATGATTCACACCTTAATGTGTCATGTTTATTTTCTTGTGTCTCTCTTTTCTTACCTAGAACAGTGAATCTTCTGAAATCAGTCAACAGATACCCAGCTAAGCTACCAAGAAAACAACCAGTAAATTTAACTAGTGCTCTTTGTGAAAAAGAGCTGAAATGGGAATTTTTAGAAGCAGGTAGAAGCAGATTCATAACAACTCTGAACTTTCTTCATGTATTTTGCGGTGGGTTGATCCTGGCTGGATGCCAGGTGCTCACCAAAGCTGCTCTATCACTCACCTCCTCAGCTGGACAGGGAAGAGAAAATATAATGGAAAGGTCATGGGTCAAGATAAGGACAGTGAGATCACGGAGCAGTTACTGTCACAGGCAAAACAGACTCGACTTGAGGAAATTAGCTTAATTTATTACAATCAAATCAGCATAGGGTAATCGGAAATAAAACCAAATCTTAAAACACCTTCCCCCCACACCTCCCTTCTTCCTGAGCTTAACTTCAATCCTGAATGCTCTACCTCCTCCCCTCCAGCAGCACAGGGGGACGGGAAATGGGGGTTGTGCTCAGTTCATCACACATTGTCTCTGCCGCTCCTTCCTCCTCACAAGGAGGGCTCCACACGCTCTTCCCCTGCTCCAGTGTGGGGTCCCTCCCACAGGATACAGTCCTCCATGAACTTCTTCAGTGTGCGTCCAGGTCCTTCCCATGGGCTACAGTTCTTCACAAACTGCTCCAGCGTGGGCTCCTCCCACAGGGCGCAGTCCTTCAGGAACAGACTGCTTCAGTGTGGGTCCCCCATGGGGTTATAAGTCCTACCAGCAAACCTGCTCCAGTGTGGGCTCCTCTCTCCACAGGTCCTACCAGGAGCCTACTTCAGCATGGGCTTCCCATGGGGTCAGTTTCCTTCAGGCACATCCACCTGCTCTGGCGTGGGGTCCTCCACAGGCTGCTGGTGGATATCTGCTCCACCATGGACCTCTGTGGGCTGCAGAGGGACAGCCTGCCTCACCATGGTCTTCACCACAGGCTGCAGGGGAATCTCTGCTCTGGCACCTGGAGCACCTCCTCTCACTCCTTTGTCACCGACCTTGGTGTCTGCAGGGTTGTTTCGTTCACATATTCTCACCCTCTCTCTTGCTGCAATTGCACAAGTTTTTTCTTCCCCCTTCTTAAATATGTTATCCCAGAGGTGCTACCGTCATCACTGATGGGCTTGGCCTTGCCCAGTGGCAGGTCTGTCTTGGAGCCAGGTGGCATTTCACATAGGGGAAGCTTCTAGCAGCTTCTCACAGAAGCCACCCCTGTAGCCCCCCACTACCAAAACCTTGCCATGCAAAGCTAGTACATGCTCTGATCAAGCCTTTTGTATTTTTGCAGGCTTTGAACAATGTATTTAAAAATAATCACCTAGCTTGCTTTGCTGGGTACCCAGTAGTACACCCAACCTCTGCGCACAAACATGTTCCCTCAGCCCTCCCCACCAAGTGACGTTCCTTTGCACCTCTGACTAATTCAGCTTTTCCTGCAGGCAGGGTTGGCTGAAAAGTCCCATACACCTACTCTCACACTCCCATCCATACTTAGGCCTGGCAGGAAATGTGAAGTTCTCCAAGAACCATAAGGAGATGCTGAAACTTGCCTGAGAATGAGATTGCTGGCTTATGGCTTCAGTCAGAACATTTTTTGAGGGGGTGTAGATTGCAAAGGGGGGGTGTGAGCAATGCCAAAGCTAGACATAGAAATGAAATGAGAGGTAAAAGTCATGCTATACTAATCAGCAATCCATTCAGCTTCATGAAACATCAAAAAGCTAAGTAAAGCATATTGCCTGAGAGAGACAGTAAGAGATAGTTAACAAAACAGTTTCCAGAGCTGCAAATGTCTGTGTCTGATTCAGACTTAAGGCCACAGATTCCTTTTTTAAAATACTTACTGTTTATTTCCTCAACAGCCCTGGCAAACCCAGAGTCCTCTTAAAACTAAAGCACTGGAAGAGAAACTAGTCAGTTCCCTGAAAAGACCCTGTTCATGCTGGATTGTGACTTACCTCCCCAGTAAAGCAAACACCATTCTTCCCAGAGTGCCCAGGTCCTTGCTCAGTGTGGACAGGAACAGCAGCACACAGAACTAGGGGGTGAATGCCAGCTGTAATTGTATTTTGGATAAACCCATTTTATATCTGGAATTTACAAACCCTTCCAGTCCAAAGTACATTTTTCCTGCAAAGCAGAAAGGAATAAATATATTTAAATAGGGAGGAAGCAAAAGTGTGGAGAGAAGATTTAGATTTATTTCACTTACAGTACAGCAGAACTCCACTGTTTAGTGTAAGTGTAGAGTGCTGTGAGATTGTACTGTATGTCTTAGTTAACTGCCTTTATTAGAAAAGACCTGTGAAGAACTCTAATCGCATACATGTATCTCAATTCCTTTAAAGCAGGCAATGGCTTTGTGCATGAAAAAAGATGTGTGCATCTTATTCCTGCATTATCAATAATAGTAATCTTTTTAACAGCCGGGAACTTTTAGTGAGTCCTGAAATAATTGCCAGATAAAGCCTTCACATTTCTGGATGAGTGTTTGGTTAATAATGAGGCTCTGATCAAAACAAAACAAAACAAAAATCAAAAGAACTTTGTTCAATTAAGAGTTTCAACCATAAAGAGAAAAAGAAAAATTTTAATGAAGTTTCAAATCCTAAAACCTGTATTTTTGGTCACTGGGGGAAAATTAATCTTGTTTGTTACTTAAATATTTATTTGGATGTTTACCTCCTGTCCCTAAATAAGGGCATGCCACGGGCATACACATTGTATCTAAAAATCTGTAAATACATAAGTAGAGGTTCTGCTATTTAACTTTAGATGCACACATTTTAGAACTTCAGTGATATTGTGTAGCAAAAGTACTTGAGAACAGGGATTAGGACAATTACGTTCTCACCTTCAATCTCCTACTTCACACCTGGGGGTTGCAGTGAATGCAAACTGCCTCCCTAGTGGATATGAGAAGTTAATCCCTCATCATTTTGGCTATTCATACATATATTAGATACTTTCTAAACTGTTGTTTAAAAGATCTAAGCAAGGCTCCAGATGATGAAGACATTACACGTGCACAGTTCTCTCAGTTTGTAAACATTTTATTTTCTTAGGGCCTCAGTTCCCTAAGACACAATACCCAGTAACGCTCATCAAACTTTTAGTTTAACATGAGGGCAAAATCTGACTTTGATGCTTAGGTCACATGTTCACTGATTTCAAGAGGAAACTTGACTACTGGAGCTTAGCTTCTAAACTTGCCTTTCCTTTTGTCCTCACCAGTAATGGTTGCACCATTTTGTTCCATCTAATTGCAAACATAAATAATGTCAGTTAGCTCTCTGACTGACTCTGCTGTCCAATCAGGATAACGTCCCTCTACTAGCATTAATGTCTACACTTAATAATGTGTGAAAAACTGCAGCTGAATTTATTTCGTCACAAAATAATATACTTTTTAAAATTGCCTTTAGTGATTATTCTGAATCACTGAGATAGTATCCTTTATCACTCTTTTCTCCCTCCAGCTCTTCACACTATTTATCTTTTCTCTTTGAATTGCATCAGGAGAACCACTGTAATCTCTTTCCACTTTTTCAAATGATAGTTAACACAGAAAGAATGCAAAATTTAATTTTGAAACTACCCTAATACACTCCCCTATTCTTTTTCCTTTTCTGTGTGTTTCTGCAGATAACCTCAGGCTTACGTTGGTCTTTCTCCTGTTAAAATACAGCTTCCAAGCAAAAAGCGCACATATTAAATTCCCTACCTGAACTAAGCTATTAGCTTTCAGGAGGAAAATGTGTGCTGAATTACAGTAATACAAGAATAGCAGAATAATTAAATGAGAATAATATATTAATACTCCAACATTTGTCTTCCAGACCATGCAGAACAATTATGCTTCCTAAATCACAGGGGACCAGGGACATACTATTAAAGGAATAATTCTTCTCTATTTGCTCCACCATCTTTCTGCAGTTATAGTAATTTGTACACAGTACATACAGGTCTTTATTACACCTTCGGGGCTATTTTCATCCCAGGCCACTTAAATGGTAGCAATACTAATGCAAAAAACTTACTTTGTGTTGCTTGATAAGCATTTGTGATCGTGAAAGACAATAACATTTCTGCCTTTTGACATCTTATCACAACAACTTCAAGATTAAAGCATATGGATATTACTATTTTTGTATGCATGTTTCCTAAATTGTATAGTCTAAGAGAAAGTGTGTAGTTTTGGTAAACATTTAGCAATTACCTGAAATGTTTCTTATATAAAAAAATAAACAAATAGGGATTGTACATATGTATAATGGCTTGTAACAGTAACTTACTTTATAACCTCATATGCTATAGGAGAGCTCTTTTCACTGCACAGCCTTAGAGGCGGTACTATATTGTTTCAACTGTAAAAGAAATGACAAATGTGGCCTGTTCGTTTGTCCTGCTGTTAAATGATACTAAACAGTGTGAGGTACTCAGCTGGGGAACATGGCTGTACTGCTGTGTTCATTGTTACCTGTTAGACTAATCAGGATTTGAAACTTGGATCTTTGCTACTGTGTAAATGATAGTATTAAAAGCAGCAGTGTGCGTACCTGGATTTCTGCTTGTGTGACAAAGACCCATGTCCCTGTCAGTAGTAAGAGGAGAGCTATACATTCTCTCCCATGATGATATATCAGTGGGGTCCCCAAAGCAGCCTAGACAGAATACACTGTTACAACACTATTTTAAGAGTTACAGAGCTTAAAAGCAATTGTCTTAGCTTTAATTCTGCTGTCTGACAGCAAAGGAGTTGAGCGTCACTGACTGAACACTGCCTAAATGATGCTATTTCTAACACCTCAGATCAGGTGAGAAAGGCAGTTTCTGATAGGAAGGATCTCATGGATTCCTGAGACTTTCAGGGTCTAAATTTAAACCATAACCAGTCTCAAACCAAGCAGGTCAACAGGTTATCCTTCCAGAGTATCTTTCTACTGGCACACAGCAAAGTGCTTTCAGTTTTTGACAGCACCTTTTTAAGATGACAGCTAAATTGCTGTAACCTTTGAGTGTGAATGGTCTTAAACTGATTCATTTAAGGATAGAAAGCTGCTAGAGAGTGTCCAGAGGAGAACCATGAAGTTGGTGAAAGGTTTAGGGGGAAAGCTGAATGAAGAGTGGCCAAAGTCAGTTGGTTTATTCAGCCTGGAGAAGAGACTGAGGGGAGACCAACATAGTATTCACAACATTTTTTACACAAATAATACTGTATTTATGTAGTGATTATAGAGTTGTAGACATTTAGAATAGAAAATGTCACAAATACTATGACTACTTGACATAATATCAGTGCAAAAATAGATTTTTTAATAGCTTCAGAATATTCACTCGTAGCCATGGAGCAGTTAAGAAATCCCCAATCCCCTGCTCTGGGCATACACATATGTCCTGGGGTGCATCAAGCCCTGCATTGCAGCCGGTCGAGGGAGGTGATTGTCCCACTCTACTTTGCACTGGTGCAGCCTCACCTCAAGTACTGTGTGCAGTTTTGGGCACAACAGTACATTAAGGATACAAAGCTACCAGAGAATATCCAGAGGAGGGCCACGATATTGGTGAAGGATTTAAAGGGGAAGCCACACAAGGAGCACCTGAAGTCACTTGGTTTATTCAGCCTGGAGAAGAGGAGGCTGAGTGGAGACCTCATCACGGTCTGCAGCTTCCTCACAAGGGGAGGAGGAGGGGCAGGTGCTGATCTCTTCTCTCTTGTGACCAATGAGAGGATCCGAGGGAATGGCAGGAAGATGTGCCAGGGGAGGTTTAGGTTGGATATTGGGGAAAGGTTCTTCACCCAGCGGGTGATGGAGCACTGGAACAGGCTCCCCAGGGAGGCAGCCACCGCACCAAGCCCGACAATATTCAAGAAGCACTTGGACAAGGCCCTCAGAGACACGGTGTGAGTTTTGGGGTTGTCCTGTGCAGGGACAGGAGTTGGGCTCGATGATCCTTGTCGGTCCCTTCCAACTCAGGACATTCTATGATTCTGTGATTAATGGGTAAACTATATTAGCACATGCCACAAGGAATCAGTTTTAGGAGGCCCCATTTTTGCCTGGGGCCTGGGGCATGGTAGGTGAACACAGGCATAGCCTCAGTTGATGGACACGAATACCTCAAAAATGTTGCCACTGTAACTCAAAAATGTTTAATTCTGGTTTGTACCTTTACTTTGATCTCTCTACACCAAAGCATTACTCAGATTGATTCTTTCAGCTTATCTCCATCTCTAGTTTCTTCATAATAGTTCTCAGAAGAGAAAACAAAAATATGCAATGAGAAGAAACACCTATTTTTCTCAGAGGGAACTACATGAAGTAATACATTGATTACTACCACTTTCTCTTCCTACCTGGGATTTATTTCTCCACTTGCACATACCTATGGAGTTGACTATTGCTGCAGGCAATGTGAGACACGAGCCCTGACTGTGATGCTCCACCCATGGACTGTACAGCAACATGCCAAAACAAAGTCCTTCATATTGTTCTTCACTGTTGCCATGCTAGGACATGCTGTCACCTCCTTTGTAAGCCATGAAAGAGATCACGGAAGAAGAACAAAGCAGAGTCTTGAAAGAATCTCTTCTCACTTTCTTGTGTTTCAAAGCATAGACAATTTGTCTTCGAAATAAAGAAACGTAACTGCTGCTGCTTTCTGTAACACTTCTCCCCTGCCTCCCTCAGGAGGCAAAGAAGTAGAAACTAAAGCTTTAAGTATTATTTTGACTGCAGTTTAAAACAGCTACAGTGTAATTAGTCCAAACTATCACTGTGAGAAAGCACATACACTAGTCAAATAACATCTGCCATTCAATGCCCAAGCTTAAATGTGAGCTGTATAGACAAAAGATCTTCTGGCAATTTTAAGGCAGTGTAATATCACCAGCACTGAAATATATAAACAAAAGCAGTAGCAGTGCTGATATTTCTCCTGTGGTTGCTTAGGATCTATGGATCATCTGCAGCATTTTTGAGAATCAGGCACCTTTTAGATCCAACACTGGTAAGGCTCATACCATGGCTTAATTCTACACATCCTGGTTATTACTTACACCAGTTCAGTTTCACGTGCACTAAGGTTATCATATGAAGACTGAAATTTTTGCCATGTTTTTAATCTAATTTTCACATTCACTTTATGCTGCTAATTCTTAGAATTGTTAAACATCAATGAATGGAAGCAAATATCTGTTAGCTGTATGAAATTTCCGGTAACTTAAATGTAATTTTTTTGAAACAGGAAATCATTGGGATGGAGCTCAAATTTTATTTTAAATCAGACTGCATTATTTTCTAAATTCTTTTAGAGCCTTATAATCCAAGAATCACAAATGAGTGTTTCGCTGTTTGTAGGTTTATGTGAGATATACCCTATGAAAAAGCCTAGTATCACAATTTCGAGAACCCTCAGTGGAATCCATAGTTTAGATGATGGGTCTCCATTTTCTGAAACAGGGCCCTTAAAAAACATTTCCACTTTTAAGCATCTGAAAACTGAGACGTCACACTTGCTAACTGCATTTTAAAATCCCATTCATCTACCTACAGGTAGCTGCCTGTATCACGCAAACTATGACATATGGTAGTCTAAAGCTGCGGTGCAGTGTCTGAGCCCCCATGTGCTCCAGCCTCGTTTCACAGTGCTAAGGTTTTTAGAGCAGGGACCATCCTTTCCCTTATGTTTGCTCAGCTTCATGGTTGGACCCTGAGGTGCTGTAGCAGCACAGGCTGTCAGGTAGACTGTGGCAAGTGACTTTCTTGCAAATAGTCCATACTGATATCCTTGAGGTCATCAGAGAATAGAACGAGGAACAATATCTGACTCCTCATGCTTCTAGTCCCTTCCTGGGATGTCCTGGTGTAGCTGTAGGATGTTACAAATTTGGGATCATGATTTTGTAACATAAGAAAAATAGCTCTCCAACTTTTCTTCTTTTTTCAGAGTGGGGAGAAGGTGGACAGGAAGAGGTATTGATCAGCTTACTACCATTGTATTAATCTTTTTTGATTCCGTGCTGAAACACTGCATCTGAAGTGAAATCAAGAGCCTATGGAGACTATTCCTAGTACATCACAAATGTAAAGATTACCTTCATGGTTTCTTTCACCTTCAAAGTGTGGATGGGTACAGTATTTTTCAGATTCTCTTAAGACATGCTGGTCTAAGAAATATGCTAAATGTAATGTTTTAGAAACTATTTTTGTCTCCCGTTGAACCCTCTATGTTTCTGTCTCAGCCACTGATATGAGTGGAATTTCTGCACCTGTAGTCAGAACTACTGTTTAGTGAAGTACGAATACATATATACAGTTATGACAAGATAGAATTTCCCTGATGTATATTACACTATTTGTCCACTGAGTGTACATTCCTGCTGCCAGAGGGGAGAGCTGTAATACGAAAGAAATCACCTTCTGTAAATACCTGCTCCATGTTTATGTTTTTTATTTTGGGCGTTCTCCAGCTAGGCAGTTGTGAAATACTTGGCATATTATACCATTTTTGTCCTATAAAATGTGGAAGTGACTTTGCTAGCAAAATGAGCCGACCCCAGTGCAGTAAATTTGATTGCATGACTGCTAATATATTTGTAGCCTAACCGATAGCAGTCTTTATTACTTCTGTCTTGGGTGTCTACTGGATAGAGGTTGTTAATAACACTGAGCATGCAGAAGGTTTGATACATTTGTGGTGTGCATGACTGGAAAAGAGCATATGGCCAGCAAACTAATTTCCCTAGATCAACTCACAGCCAGAAATGAGAGGCAATTGCATTAAACTACTGCTTCCTCACTGTTCATTACCAGGAGTTCTTGTCTGATACCTGTTTTGCCATATATTCTTTGTATATCTTTCTATTCATATGTTACCCACTATCTTTGATAAATCCTAAAATCTAATATAAAATAAGTATGTCCCTCAAAATAAGCCTTTTCCAAACTCACCCCAAATTTTCTACTACCCCTTCTTCAAGGGTCAGCTGATGACCTCTGTAAGCCATCTGCCAGGAATATGTCAGCAACAAAGTCTGCAGTCAATCTTTAGGGTTCTTTGGCTTATGGGTCCCCACAGAAAATTGAGTGACCCTCAGTAGCGAACAAGCCTTTTCCAGTCTCATGTAATGAGTTAAACAGAAGGCTTTAAATTAACAGAACTTTGGCAGAGTTGTGGAAGAGAGTAACCCATCCTTTTGTGGAGCTGTCAGAGAGCAGACCACAGGCAGCTCCCACTTCCTGGACCACCTCAGCAGCTGGAACAGGATGGTCCTCTTTCTTGTGCTGTGAGTGGCTACCAAAGGCAGTTCACTACAGACCTTCCTCTCTCAATGGCTATGTTTATAAAGTGATGTAAAGCAGTGCCAGAGGTGGCCTTCAATGAAATGGAGTAGACTGCGTCCACACTCCACAGCAGTTGCCCTGCGTTTCTGCATTGCCCCTGTATGAGGCTCCTGTGGTCCACAGACACAAACACTATTTGTTGCATGTATATATATTTTGGGGTTTTTTCAGTTCCAAGTCTATGAAATAATGCTGGATCCATGTGCAGCCCATAGAACTGTTTTGTGGTGGGTTTTTTCATAGCATGAAACTGAAGGTATCTGGATTGCACTGGAGGACTGTGGAGACACCCAAATCTGTCTTGTCTATACTGCATTTGCAATGATCCTTGGCACACACTGTCCTTCAAACTGGGCCCAGGGATTGCCCTGGCATGTGCTAGTTGCTTAGCCTAAGCTGTGCTTCTGGGTGTCTGTCACCCAACACTAAGGGGACAGTGCACACTCAGTTAAGCAGTAGGGATGAATAATGATGCTGTGCTCAAGCTTCCTCCACAGCTTGTTTTATTTAGCTGTATAAATGTAGTCACAGGAGTCCAACTGCTGAGTTGTTGTCCCCTTAGTGTAGTCTGCTTCCAGAGCTACACAAACCTATCTTAGCATCGCTAGCATCAGGTTTTCTGCAGAGACCACACTGGGGTTCCTACGCTAAGCTGCTTATGGCTGTGGTGCACCAGTTCCTGCTGATGCTGTGTACCACTCCTTGTCACTGGCTTGCTGATAATCTGCAGCTGCTTTGCGTGGTTCTTGATTTTTAACCCAGTTTGGCGATAGAAGCAGTCCACACCAAACCCACATCACAGAAGTAAGATATATTTGACACAATTTCCTTCTTCTTAAAAAACCTGTTTCCCCAGAGCAGGATCACCCCATAAAGCAGATTCAAGCATAAACATACCCTTGTTGTTTGTCTCAATTCAGTTGTAATTCTGTCTTTAAACATAGTTTTCAATAGAAATGCACCAGAATGTTACAAAACCTACATACTCATGAGTGTACCCTGGCACAAACCCTTAGTCTGAGTCAGCTCCTGTGCTCTTCAGCAGATATCTATAGTTTTATTCATGCTCATTCTTCTCCCTTTATCTTGCTAAAAGGAGTTGCTCTTTCTGCCCTTCTTCCTCTCCTGTCTACATGCCTCCATTTTTGTACACCAAAAAAGTTCATACACCATGTTTCCTATGAACACCAATTTGCTCTGAGCATAACACATTTTTCAGCAAGACACCAATTCAGCTGAAGACTGTATAAATTCCTGTTGCCTTTCAAAACTTAAATCAAGTTAAACAAAAAGATTTAAAACATTTTATGATAATGTAGAGGCAAAGTTCCTGATTCATACTTATACAAAGATTTGCTGTATTGTGACCGAGCCCCTTTGCTCCTGTTTGCAGCACTGGTCTGTGAGAATTATGGATACTCTTAACAAATTCTGCTGATGAGTTTTCTTTTATGGCATCTGACTTCTGTAGGAGTGCTTGTGAAATCTGCATTACTTAAGCAGGATCAGTGCCCTTAGAATGCCTGCCTAAGTTAGGATGACACCCAAAAAACCTAATAGCTTGCCAGCTTCTTTTATTCACATTTTTGTTTTTCAATACATATAGAGATTTTTATCCCCAGAGCTCAAGTTTTAAAAAGTCAGAAAAGAAAGAGAGAAAACAGAGGGAATTCCCCTTTCAGTACATGTGATTTTCTAGATAATAGCAGAGCCTTGGCATTTTTCATACTCGTTCTACCCTGAACAGGCTTTAAAACTTTGAAAGGCTCCATGCAGTGCAAAAATTACACCTCAGTCTTGTTCTTACGTTCCAAATTTCAGTTAAAACCATTTATAAGGAGCTCATGCAGTCCTATCATCAAAGTTTAAAAGGCAAACTTTTCACCACATGCAATTTAAAACAATATTATAATTAAATTTTGACTGATTTAGAACTCCTTTGCAAATTACTGGTTTTGCTTAAAGAACAAGTTTTCTGTTAAATCTGGATTTGTGCAAAATCAAGATCAAAAAGTATGTGATAAAATTTAGGAATATTTTAGCAGGGTTTCTATTGTACAGTGACTCCCTATTCTTTATTTTAGGCTCAGAGAGCCCTTATATTAATTTATTCCCTACTAAAGGAATTAATTATCGTGGTTTGTTCATATTCTAAGTACTATATCTTTGCCCACATTCTTGCTAGTTACTACAGGTTCTTGTTGTTTTCTTTTGGCAGGGATTTTGTTTTATGTTGCATTTTATTTTTGTTCATTTCTTTTTCAAGGTGATTTTCTAAAAGTAGTCTGTTGTATCACGGTTGATAACTGCAATAATTGGACACATACATAGTCACTATGTGATGGAGAAATTAGTAAGAATTGTCCTTGTCTTAAACAATTGAAAATGTTAGTAAATCATGAACATTTTAAAAGATGAAGGCAGCCTGCTAAGAGGTTTACTTTCAGAAAACAAGAGTTTCAGGTAAATAAATTGTTTTTCATTTTCAGTGGGCATCTTTCTTCTCATCATTGTCATGGTAAAGGCAATGTGAAGCCAATAAAGACTGATCTGATAATTGGTAAAGCCAGGAAAATGTTCTTTAGGGATTTTTGAGTCAGAGGCTTGAGGATAACCAAAACCAGATGCAGACTTTATTAGACAGATTATAATTAGGCTTGCATGAGTGCACAAAGAGACATGCCTGTTTGATCCCATGCCTTCTTCTTGTGCCTGTATGAAAGATGGTCACTGTCTCTGTCTCTGTCCCAGCACCCATAAAGCAAGAGCAGGAAAGAGATCATGGCCAGCAATGCTGCTTGCTCCAATAGTTGAAGGGCTACAGCTCTGTCTTAATTAGGACCGGCTGTCATACACTCATCATCCAAAGTATGTGGAAGTTGCCACTTTCACTTTGACTTTCCCAGTGAGTCAGAGCATATCCAATATCCCCTATTGACAGCCAGAGTCGGAGTTATAGCAGACTGTGTGTTAAAGTCCCAATAAAATCCCACGTAAGTCTTTCACGAGCCACAGTGCTACAGCTTACAGAGCAAGCTTTTAATAAAGATTTTTATTTTCAGACTTATATTAATGCCCACTGAACAAGGTCAACAGAAATCATTGCACTCCTAGAAAGAGTATCACTCATTACAACAAATAAAAATTAATCATCTGCAAGCTGCCTGCGCTTACGGCTGTCTTGCTTAACTTATTGGATGGCGCATTGCCTGCTCATGTGTTGTTTAGGCATAGTATAGGGAATAGGTGTGTCATGGTTTAACCCCAGTTGGCAACTAAGTACCAAACAGCCGCTTGCTCACCCTCTCCCCGCCTCCCCGTTGGGATGGAGGAGAGAATCAGAAGAAAAAAAGTAAAACCTGTGGGTTGAGATGAAGACAGTTTAAAAGGACAGCAAAGGAAGAGGAAATAATGATAAAAGAATACACAAAGCAAGTGATGCATTATGCAGTCTTTCACCACCCGCTGACTGATGCCCAGCCAATACCCAAGCAGTGATCACTGCCCCAAACCCAGCTCCCCACAGTTTATATACTGAGCATGACGTCATATGGTATGGAATATCCCTTTGGCCAGCTGGGGTCAGCTGACCTGGCTGTGCCCCCTCCAAGCTTCTGTGCATCCAGCAGAGTGTAGGAAGCTGAAAAGTCCTTGACTTAGTGTAAGCACTACTTAGGAACAAGTAAAATGTCAGTGTGTTATCAACATTTTTCTCATACTGAATCCAAAACACAGAACTATACCAGCTACTGGGAAGAAAATTAACTCTATCCCAGCCGAAACCAGGACAACGTGTCAGAAAAGGTGATTTTACCAGGATAATTTAAAGAGAACAACAACTGTTAGCTTGTTAGCAATAATTCCGCTTTTTGTGACTGATCAAGAAAGCATTATTCCCCCATGACACTTTCCAACCTGCTGGCACCTGCTCCCTGCTTCAACATCATGAAGCTGTAGTCAGTCGGGCTCCTGAACTGCTGTCTCTGAGCTGGGGCCTGTTCTTGCCAGGGATACCAGAACATCAAGAGCATGTTTTCATCTTACTCAAAGTATAATTCTTGCTTTGATATCAAAGACTAGGAAAGTACAGAAGAGGAAATGTTTCCTAGCTAGTGGGTTGTGGGTTGTTCTTTTTTCCCCCTCCTCTGTCTCTTGCTGGAGCTAATTCTCCCCAGAGTACTTCATCTTTTCAGCTGGACAAACTGTTCTGAACTTTTTGTATTAAATCTCTTGAATCTTCTGTAAGAGCCTCCTGGAAGGGGATTTCTGAAAAAAGGCTAATACCCATTGGTTTTAAGCAGTCTAAACTGCTATGAGGGATACACTGATTGTCTCCTCCCAAAGGGGTCAAATAATTGCAGGAATTTGACTTTAATTAGGACTCCCTGCCTATTTCACTTTTTTTCCCTTGTCAACTAAATAAGTCAGAACTGTAAACATGAAAATAAACAATTTTTGCTCAGCTTCTCATCATAGTGTAACACAGTCCAAACCACTTCTCAACACCCACTCAACATTCAGAAAACAGAACATCTCACACAGAGCACCTGCCATCTTGCAGGATAGTGCCATATGTGATTATCTAGAAGATTTATGTAGGGATAACAGCAAACTTAAGACAGAGAAGAATTTTTCCTCTTACTGGGGGTTCTGGTTAGGTACTGAGTAAAAACTGTGCAGGTATCTCCCTGTTCCCTTTCTGGTCTTGTCCTTTTTATTAATAACTGAAAAAGCATAAGTAGGATCTGTCAGAAAATGTAAGTCTGCAATAGGTACAGAAATACTTGATCAGAGATATGGAATATTGCAGCTTGCTACTGATGCTGGTTTTTTTCACCTTCAAAATCCAATCACATGTTTTGAAAATGTCAAATTTTTAGGCATTTTATGCATGTTCTGGTTTCAAAATCAAAATGTGGCTTTTTATTTTCTGTAGCTCAGAAGTTATGTTAAAAATGTTTTGGCAAGTTAGTTTCAATTTTAATTAAGTAATTTGTCCATAAAACACTCAGGCATCCACATTTATGATCAAAGCTCACCTAACAGAATTATGCAAACTATTAAAGAAGATCCAGAGAGAGGGCAGCGTATATTTGTTTTATGAACTGCAGGAGTAAATGTTCTGAACTGTGTGTATTTTAAGAGCTGACTGTGCTCTATGACAGCTCTATAATCTGTAGAGAGTGTCTCTATGAGATACAGGAAAATTCATGACTTTTTTTCTATGAATCATTCAATTCTTTGTCTTTATGTTGGAGAAAAAAACCCTGCTACATTTTTTGAAGAGTAGCCGCCACCAAAACTGACTTCTAAGAAAAATTCATTAAAATTTTTCCTCACATTTATTCTAAAGAAAGTTCAGGAAATGATGATGCTATACTTAGTGGGGATAATAAGAATGAACAGTGCTATTCATAATAATCTTCATATCTATCGTGCATTAGCATATGAACAATAGACATCTAATATTTTTGGCTGCTTTCTTTATTCTCTCTCCTCTTTGTGTATGTGACATGTCAGTGTTTTGCCCTTTTGTTGTGGTTTAGCCCCTGCCAGCAACTAAGCCCCAACCAGCCGCTTGCTCACTCCCCCACCAGTGGGAGGGGAGGGGGGAGACAATCAGAAGGGTAAAAGTGAGGAAACTCATGGATTGAGAGAAGAACAGTTTCATAATTAAAATATAGCAACAACTATAATAATAACAACAATAATAATATATCAAAAAGGAAAATAATTGGAGAGAGAGAGAGGTGAAACCCAGGGCGGGGGGAAATAAACAACCAAACAAAACAACAAGTGCTGCAGCCACTCACCACCCACCAACCCCATGCCACCAATCCCCCAGCCACGATCACTCCCACCCCCCAACACCCCACCCCACCCCGCCCTCCCCCGTTAATATATTGGCCATGATGTCACATGATGTGGAATATCCCGTTGGCCAGTTGGGGTCAGCTGACTTGGCTGTGTCCTCTCCCCTCCTGGCTTCTTGCCCTCGTGGCAGAGCACGGGAAGCTGGAAAGGTCCCTGACTAGTGTAAGCACTGCTTAGAGACACTGAGCCTCTACTTAACAATAACTAAAGCATCAATGTGCCATCAGCACTTTACCAGCTACAGTGAAGAGAAATAACTCTATCCCAGCCAAAACCAGCACAGTTTTTCACATGTCACCTGACTATGATGACTATGTAAATACCGGTATAACTAACCTGAATTATTTTAGTAGCTCTGGAAGTCAGACGTGCCATCCAGCTGCCCAATGGGAGAATTCCTTGGAGTGCAGTTGTATAAGCTGTATTAACCTAATCAATTCAAATAATTTAAAAATAAGAGATAGGTGCAGCCTTTGCTGCAGTCCCAAAGCTGCAGTGATTTAACAACTGGAAGTAGTATTAACAGGGACCTGAGTTAACTGATTGAAATGAACAAGACTCGACATGTGTCTTGAAATTTAGAATAATTCTCTAGTGCTATTCATCTTGGTGACAGAGAATAACTTCCCTAATGAGTCTGTGGCTGCTAATAACCATTATTTTATTAAATTAAAGTTATTGTTACTAGAATGTTCTGTTTCTAAATTTAAACAGCTTAAGCAGGTGTCCCAAGCACAAAGGAAGACCTGCTCAAATAACCCATTAGGAGTCACAGACGAGCAGCTGCATGGATTCCATAGCTCAGGAAGAAGAAAATAATACAAATGACTATTTGTGAAGATGGAAAAGTAATGTGGTTCCTGACCTGCAAACAGAAAAACGGTTTGATTTTGATGACAGTTTTAACCATATTTGTGTTAACACTGCTTTCACTGTGCTTGAAACTTGTCCAGGCTCACCTCCTATAAGTGGACAAGAGCACAGGTCTTGTAAGATAAACAGAATTAACAAAATGGAAATCTGCAAACTACATCAGTGCCAAATTGTGCTGGTAGGTGGCAACATGAATCCAGTCTTGCATATTACAGAGGAGGTGAGAAAGACAGCACACTTTCTTCAAACTGACAATTTTTCTTCCTGCTCACAGGAAGCTCCCAAGTGGTTTTCTTATACAAAGTCATCCAACTCTTTCCAACTGGTTTCTATTTTTTCTAGTGAATGAGGCAAGTAGGAGGAAAGAATACACCATTGCCCTGCATGGATTGTAATCTTTTTGGCAAAACTGGTTTACCTCCTATAATGTAGCTTCTTCAAGCCTAAAACCTTTTGTGAAAATACACCAGTTTAGAGCAAGAGGTCCCCCAGGACCCACAGGATGGAAGTTAATTTTCAGAGGATGTGAGTTTCAGTGGAGGTGAATTATCATGCTAAGAGAACAGGGGCAAGTTCTAAAGGGAGATTTATATATTGCAATGCTCAGTGCTACAGCATCTTGGTGTTGGTGGCCTGGTGCCAGCTCTGTGTGTAAAGCAGCTTCAGGAGTGGCATTAGCACCACTGGCTTGTGCGCCTACACTTTCCATGTACCAAACACAGGGAGCTGGGGGTGTTGAAGAGGTGGGAGAGTGCATAGCTGAAGCCACCAAAGATGCTGGGGAGGCATGTTTCTGAAGGCATGCAGTTCTTCAGGGCACAGGTATCTAGCTGAAGTGTCTTACCCTTTTTCCCTAATGTTAAAATGATCAAAATGTTATTTTTCTTAACCAATTGCACCTCCATGAGGATTCAAGAAGAGTGGAAGTACTCATCTTGCTTGCATCAGACTTTATCTAATACAAAACTGTTCCAAACAGATGACTAGCCAGATCTGCAGCAATACAAACTTACACCTCTGTGATGCATTGTCCTTGGCTGGTTGCTGGGTACCCACCAAGCTGTTCTATCACTCCCCCTTCTTAACTGGACAGGGAGGGAGAAAATATGACAAAAGGCTCATGGGTCGAGCCATATGAGACACATAAACCCAATACAACCTGCCATGCCAAAACTAAGGGAGGAAAGAGAGGGGCAGGTTAAAAAAATAAAATTAAAAAAAAAAAGAAACAACACCCCAAAAATATCCCAAGAGATGCATCAAATCTGGGGAGGGCAAGGACCACCCTTTTGACTGTCTGCTCTGGCTGGTGGAAGGCGCTAGGGAGGATGAGCAGCTGAAGCTCCTGTATACCTACATAAGTTCTCTTGTGTTCCATCAATCCACTCCACCAAGCTGCTGTATTCCCTTTTGCCGGCATGGCTGAGGCGTGGAAAGTAGGAGGTGAGTCACTGGTGTTGTGCATAGAAAGGGTGCAGTGAAAAGTGGCTATGCTGCAGCGTAAATACACTCCTCAGTGCACCCCGCAGACCTGTGCCCCAGCTGCCCACAATGCCACAGCTCACCTCCTCATCTCTGCACTCACCTGGCTTCCTTCCTTGAACAACTAGTGGAATGGCTTATACCTCATGTTAGTCTGGAGTTAGGTGATGGCTAAGGGCATGTTCCCAGGGACCAGGATGGTAGGACACAGACCACTACCTGGCCAAGCAGACACAACCGCTGATGAAGTCCATCCAAACTTGAACAAGCACTCCTCACTCTGAAGGTGGCTGTATCAATCAGACCTCCATTCTGAGGTGAGGGGCAAGTAAATGTGTGTTAGGAATTCGTGGTCACCTCTGTCTGCAGTTTCTACGTCAGCAGCTTGGCTTCAAAAATTCAGTGGCTTAATTGGTGAATAGCCTGCCAGTCACATTTCCAAAATGCACAGGAGGCACTTTTAAATTCTTGCATTATTGAAACACTTGTGATCCTTTTCATGTATCTTTTAGCCCATCTCTCCCTTCTTGAATAAAAGAAGTGGGAGGATGAAAAAGAGAACAGCAAGGGCTGGAGAATCTCGTTATAAATATACAGAGCATCATGCGTAGGTGGTGATATAAAAATTACAAAAAATGTTCCTCTGTGTTACTGTATTTAGCTATGCCTGGTTGGTGAAAGTCTGCCACTACAAACATCAGGAATATAACCACATTGCTGAATGTCATTGTCCTGCTTGCTCCAATAATCTCATTAATAACTCTGCCTTTGAATTTCTTCTGTCTTTCTGAGTGTTTCTGGCTGTCTCAAGAATTAATTTATCAATTGTTTGCATTTGCAATCCCTTGCTCATTCCAGCTAAAACTGCATTGGAAAGTTATTGTCTGAGTTACTTTATGCATACTTTACCTCTTCTCTCTGTGTGTCAGTCATATGTCAGTCTCACTTGTGAGCTGCTGTTTGTTTTAAATGCAGTCACCTGGATGGTTTTTGTCTCATTCTTCGCCCTGGCTTTCAAGACTACTGTGAAATTTCCACATCCTGTTCCTAATTTTGGGGAATTATTGCCCTGCTTCTTTCTTTTGCCTCACCTGTTTGGATAACATTCAGCAACATCCTACTATTAGGAATAAGTTAGTCAGAAGTACAAACTCAACCCTGTAGCTCTCAACTGATAATCCTCCACTTCTCCATCTCTGGTATGCTTCTCTTTTGGATTTGAACAGACAGGAGCTCGTGGTTGAGCCAAGGGGGCCTCTTGCTCTGCTTGCTTCCTTTTCCTTTATAAACCATTTTTGTGCTTCCAATAGAGAGTCCTTGAAGAACTCCCAGCACTCACTAGTTCCTTTGTCTCCCATGGAAGCATCCCATCGAATCCCTCCCAACTGAGCCCTGAGTGAACTGAAGTTTGCTCTTCTAAAATCCAGAACCCTTGTCTTAGAACTGACCTTCAGCATGCTCAGCAGGATCCCGAACTCCACAATATTATGACCACTGCAGCCAAGGCTATCACTTATCTAGATATTACAAAGCAGGTTTTCTTGGTTTGTGAATAGCAAGTCCAGCAGTGCCTCATTCCTGGTTGGCACTTCCAACATTTTTATGAGGAAACAGTCCTCTATGCATTCCAGGAACTTGGTGGATGACATGTGAGCTGCCATACTGTTCTTCCAGCAGATGTCTGGGTAGTTGAAGTCGCCCATAAGGACCAGGTTCTGTTGGCCAGAAGCTTGTTTTAATGGCATTGTCATTGTGGTTAGGAGGTCGGTAGCAGACGCCCACGGTGAGGTCCCGCTTGCAGATGACTCCTCTGACCCAGAGGCATTCGATAGAGCAGATGCAATCACCGTAGTTGACTTTGATACATTCAAGGTTTTCCTTAGAGTGCAACTAAAAGACACCAAAAGCAAAACTAAAGAAATCCCACTTTGTCAGTAATTACTAGTACTTCGGATAAGTATCAGAACAACTCTGTTAAAGCATATTACCAGTGCTGAAATATTCACCTATCAGCTCAAATAAAAGAAGCTCTTAACATTTTTCTATTACTTTAAGAATATCCAGGAGAATATGAAACTGTATGGAAAGACATTTTTGCAATGAGGTATTGATTTTAAGGAAGTTTTTGCAGTAGAAAAGTTTATGAGATCCAAGCACTCTGGCCACTTCTGATGGCAGATAGAAATAGAGATCTGAAATGAAAACCTGGTTATTATTGATCTAAAAAAGATGGGTTTGATAGTGTGCCACTTTTGAAACAAAAAAGATGGGTGTTTTTCCAAGATGAAATGCAAACCAATTTCAAAACCTTAAGAGTTCATGAAATTTCCAGATTGTCTGTTGGTAATGAGTTACGTGTCAAGAGGGACTCATGCAGTTATGAAGACTGGACTGTTTTTTACTCATCTTTCATAACAGAATATGGTCTTTAAAGAGGGGAATCCTTGAATGGCAAGAAGCAGTGGTGTCACCTCTGTTACAATGTTTACAGAAAGGGGCTAGTGATGCAACATCCTTGCTCTCAGGGCAATGGCACCCTGAAGGCAGTGGAAGATTACTCCATCTACTAAAAGCACCCTGAAGTTCAAGACTGGCTCCGAGCCCAGACAAAACATGGTGCTCCCCAGGAGAACAGTCCGCTGGGGCGGCAGCATAGCAGAGGCACTACTGCCTACTTCTCCCATTTCTGAACGCTGGAAAGCCAGGCTGGTTGCTGCTGCTTCTGCCCCTGCAAATACATGGATGAGAGCATGTGCAAAATAGGTTTATGACGGACACAGGATGGGAGCACACCTTTCAAATAGCAGCAGCAGTTGCTGTGCCTACCTCCTTGCAGGTGTCTGGAAAGAACAGAGGCAGCAAGCTGGATTTCTTAGGGCTATCCTGCTCCCTCTGGCTCCCCCAGCTTTTCCTGTGCCAGGAGCAGGAGCATCACAGCTCTTTTTTTAGGGCAACCAAATTCAGCATTCTGTGCTTTCCTGAGAAGCCATAGGTAGCTCTGATAAAGACTTAGCATCCTCATTAGAGACAAAAGTAGTGTGGTGGGTTGACCCCAGCTGGCAGGTAAACCTCCACTCAGTTGTTCACTCACTCCCCCACAGTGGGATCAGGGAAAGAATCACAGGGCCAAAGTGAGGAAAAATTCATGGGTTGAGATATAAACAGTTTGATAAGTGAAGAAAAAAGAATAAAAAAAACAAACCCAAAAACAAGTGATGCGAAGGTAATCACTCACCAGCTCCCACCAGCAGACTGATGCCCAGCCAGTCTCCGAGCAGTGGCTACTTCCCTGGGCTGTACTGCTGAGCACAATGCCATATGGGATGGAACATGTCTTTGGTCTGTTCAGGTCAGCTGCCCTGGCCATGTCCTCTAACAAGCACTTGTGCACCCCCAGCCTACGATAGCTAAAGCACTGATCTGTTATCAACACTGCTTTGGTCACAAAACATTTTCTTAAAGCTTTTTTCTTTGTAAAGTTTGAATGAACTGAAACATACTTTCATTGACAGTTGGGAACTGGACTAGCAAGGACCAAAACTTAAGAGCTTAATTTTGTGTTCAAAACATTTATGTTTCTGTGTTCACAAATACTTGTTTCCCTTGCTGACATGGCAGATTTTACAACCTTTATGTCCTACTTATTTTAAAAATGAAAATATTCTCACTAATGAAGATCCATTTGCTTTTATTTTTGCATGTGATTATTTCAATTTTTCCATTAATTTGAGATTAATATGATAAAACATTTGGAGAAGTTATTTGTCCCACTTCTGGGACTTTTTGATCTCCAAAACACTGTAAGGCGTAGTCTGAATATATATCATATTAAATACATTAAGAACCTCTTTGCATCAGGCGTTTAACATCACAACAACCCACTCACTTGTCTCTTGAAATTCACCAATAGCATCACTGACATTGTTATTTAATTTTTCCCTTTCCAAGTAAATGTTTAAGAAAGGTGCTGAAAAAAAATTATTACTTTTCTTACATGAAGGAAATGTGCTTGAAAAATTCCCAAGCCCTGAAGGGCCATTACCCACTTTATTTCAAGCCTGTGTAGGTGGCATTGCTCTGCAAGTAAGGCTTTCATTCTTCAAAAAGCATTTTAACGGGAGCTGTCTTTGGGGACCATTTTAAGGTAATGAAACCAAGTCAAGATTTGACAGCATCTTTGCTAAGTATAGATGGGCACAACCCAGGGATGAGGGCAATTCTTTCTAAGGAAAAGGCTGTTCAGCCTATCACTTGAGGCTCTTTCTTCTTCTAATCTTCTGGCAATACCCTAGCTGTCTCCTTTGAGTAAATCTTGCAAAGATTATTTCCCATAACAGAAATAAAACCTCGTGTTCCTTAGGAGTGGAGAAATGGTATGCAGGTAGGCAGCTAGCAGAGGCTGGCATTTTCCTTGACTGTGCTGTGCCTCGACTGAGGGATGCTGCATGCTTAGGGACTGTCAGTACAGCTTCTCCCAGGAGCTTTAAATTGCTTACGATCTCTTAAAATGCAATTGCAGAGGCTATTTGTCTTCCGCTTGTGTGTGCAAGATGAAACGAAGTACATAGCCTCTGCTGAAGACAGAGATAAACTTGCTCTTAGCTTCAAATCCTAACAGTTCTCTGTGGCAGATCTAGTTAAACAGAATACCACTCAGGAGAATTTGTAAAAATTATACATATTTGAAAAATTTGGATCCTTCCAAAGACTCAAATGTTGCATAAAACTTTGCCTGAGTAACCCTCTGCTTTATCCAGGCCCTGAAATCTCATCCCATGTAACTTCATAACTTACCAGGACATAGCTATGTAGAAATCCCTTGAGGAAAATCCAGCCTCTTATCAAGCCTATAAGGGTCCATGGAGAATTTTCCTACTAATTTTATTTTTCCATTGACTTCAGCAGAGAAGGTATTTTGCCTCTCTTCTTATATGCAATAAATAACTATTCTGAGGATGATTAATGTACTTTGCAAATGAAGTTTCAACTGTCTTAGTTTGACAGAGTTTTAAAAACATACATTTGTGTTGTTACTTGAGATCTAAGAAATGTTTTATTATTTGTTATATAGTCCAGTGGAGTTACTTTTAGTCATCAGAAACAACAGACTTAGCTGTGAAAAGAATGTATACTTTTAAAAATCTGGTGGTACGTTAGCAGAGAAAGAGACTATAGCATTTTGAAGCACACTGAAGAGATTGTACTGAGAGATAGCTTTCATGCTTTAAAGCAAGGCCAAGATACTATTCATAGCATCTTTATTATGGAAGAAAGCATGTTTATTTGTTATGTAAAGTCTTCAAATTTAAAGGTACTTACTTCTTCAAAATGGCTGTTATGGAAAATGTGCTAGAGGAAGACGATGAGCATAACAATCACATTTTTTGTTGTAGCACCATAAGAAATTATGAACAAAGTTGTACACGCAGCAGTGTTGCCTTTGTCCTAATTATGGCTGTGAACATTGGAAGAACTGCCACTGCCATACTGGGTTAAGCCAATGGTTCATCCATCCCCATGTCCAGCCACTTAGGGGAGTTTAGTGAAGGGCACAGGAACAAATCTGTGTGAACTGTCCCTTTCCTATATCTGGCAGCCACTGGTTTTACATGCCATTATGAGACCTAAAAGAGTCTCTTCTCCTTATATGTGATGTAAAGGGCTTCAAAATTACTAGATTCCGTATAAGTGTTGCTTTTCATATGAAGGCATTGGAATTGAAAGTCTGGTGCTGGTGGATTTCCTAAATTAGTTAAAAACAAAACCTTCCAGAACAGTTGACTCAGTTTTTTTTATTCTCTGGGAATGGGCTATGTCAGTGAAATACTAATCATTATTGTTATCTTCATCATTGTATAATGAATTTCTGAACAATTAACTTTTTTCTTTCTTTTTTATTATTTTTTTCTTTTATTTTTTTTTTATTTTCTCCCTCCACCTGCCCAGTAAATGTCTTCCAGGACTTCACTTATCAGAGAAGCTGAGAATTTCAAATGTCTCTATGAGCACAACTCTTTCTATATACTCCCTAATACAGTTTTATTTTCTTTCCATTTTTATTCTAATGCTTGTGTGACCACTGTCTTCTTGCACTGTATGATGTTATCAAGTTACCAGTGAGACCTGCAACATCAATGAAATGAAGTAAACAAAAAAATTCCGTTCCTGTTGAGAAAAGCTTTCATCTGCAAAACATCAGATCCCTAAAGCCTGTATGAATACATGCGAGCTAGTCTAGAATGCTGGTTTTGCATATAAATTACAATTACCATACCAGCTTGCCATGTTTCGTTTATTATTACTAGGACTCACTATTTAGACTGTCGCAGTGCTTAGTCTGCAGCAGAGGCATTCTGCAAACACAGGGCAGAGTAAAACTATAAAAAAATCTAAAAAAACTGAGGGTAAAAATAAGAAGTTGTCTTATAATGCAGGTGACAAATAGCAAATGTAAGTCTGGAGCAATATTAATTTAGTTAGGAAATAAAGCAACACTCCACATCTGAAACATGAATTTCACCCCAGTTATTCCAGTTTCCAGAGTCAGTTGGTATGACTTGAGAGCAACTTGCCATCCAAATGAATGCTTTGTCATGTTCTTTTCTGTACACCTGTAGGACTTGCTTAGCATATCTCTTTTAAAATGTCATTTGCTGTGTCTTCTTTTATAGGTCTCTGGTCACATTTGACAGCTTACTCAGCCACCAGGGCTCGTGGTGCTGTAAGAATAGATGTGGCTCCCACTGCTTCTGCGAAGTGGACTTGCGGTTTGGGATGACCACAGGCTTTGAGGCATATCTAGCTAGCAGCCTTATCAGCCTCCAGTCTGCAGTAACGTGGGTTCTGCTGCTGCTGCTTTTTAAAGTAAAAATCTTCTTTAACTTATTCAAGTTAGCAGCCTGAACTGCATGTTGATTTTACGTAAATTTTATAATTTATGTACAGACAGGAGCTTGTATATTTCAAGCAACACTGTACTATCTTTTAGGTCGATTTTTTTTCTGTAACAACTAGATTTTATTTCCCTAAATATTCTTTTCCAAATTTTCATACTATAATCATTAAAATTAAATTTACTATCCATTGAGAGCTACAAGGGCATTGCCAGAGCATGCAGAGATGCAGTTAGAAAAGCAAAAGCCCAGTTCAAATTGAAACTGGCTGTAGACGTCAAAAGTAACAAGAAAGGGTTCTTCAGGTATGCTAACCACAACCATGGAAGGAAAACATAGGCCCATTGTTAAACAGGAAAGGTGAGTCAGTCACCAGCAATGCTGAAAAGGCAGAGGTTCTCAACACCTTCTTCACCTCTGTCTTTACCAGCACTATCAGGCCCCAGGCTTTGGGAACAAAACTGCCAGTTGAACCAAACACCGACCCACCATTGGTGAAGGAAGAGTTAGTATATGAATTACTACAGGAGCTTGACCCCCACAAATCGATGGGCCCTGACGCCATCTACCCGAGGGTGTTGAGAGAGCTTGCTGACATCATCGCAAGGCCACTCTCCATAATCCATAATCTTCAAGAAGTTGTGGAGAATAGGGGATGTCCCAGGGGACTGGAGGAAGGCAAATGTTACCCCTAACTACAATAAGGGCTCGAGGCAGGATCCGGGTAACTATAGGCCCATCAGCCTTACTTCAGTCTCTGGGAAAGTTATGGAATGAATCCTCCTGGGGGCCATCACAAATCAAATGAAGCACGTGACTGGGAAAAGCCAACATGGCTTCACTAAAGGCAGATAGTGTTTGACAAACCTGGTGGCCTTCTATGACAAAGTGACCTGCCTGGTTGACATGGGTCGGGCAGTGTCAGTTTGCTGATGACACCAGCTTGAGTGGGGATGTAGACACTCCAGAAGGGAGGACTGGTCTGTGGGAAGAACTGGATTGGCTGGAAGAGTGGGCTAACAAGAACCTTATGAAGTGCAAGGTCGTGCACCTGGGAAAACATAATCAGGGAGTGCAGCCCAGACTGGGATCCACCTGGCTGGAGGGAAGCTCTGTGGAAAGGGACCCGGGGGTCCTGGTGGACAGGAAGCTCAACATGAGCAAACAGTGTGCTGCTGCGGCCAAGAAGGCCAACAGGATGCTGGGTTGCATCAAAAAGGGCATCACCAGCAGAGAGAAAGAAGTCATTATCCCACTCTACTCAGTGCTTGTCAGGCCACACCTGGAGTACTGTGTACAGTTCTGGTCCCCGCTACACAAAAAGGATGTGGACAGGCTGGAAGGGGTCCAGAGAAGGGCCACCAAGATGATCAGAGGACTGGGAAGCCTTCCATATGAGGATAAGCTGAGAAAACTGGGCTTGTTCAGCTTTGAGAAAAGGAGGCTTATAGGGGATCTCATCACCATGTACCAGTACTTAAGGGGTAGTTACAAAGAAGATGGAGACTCCCTTTTTACACGGAGTCCCATGGAGAGGACAAGTTGCTCTTGGGGAGATTCCAACTGGACATGAGAGGGAAATTTTTCACAGTGAGGACAGTCAAACATTGGAATAATCTCCCCAGGGAAGTGGTTGACTCAGCCACGTTGGACACCTTCAAGAGTCATCTGGACAGGGTGCTGGGCCATCTTGTCTAGACTGTGCTTTTCCTAGGTTGGACTAGATGATCCCTGAGGTCCCTTCCAACCTGTGATTCTGTGATTCTGTGAAAATTATAGCCCCTTAACTAGAACGTCACCACCAGATACTCTGCATTAGATATTGAATTATTGAAGGCTTACAAAGCGACATTTCTGAAGGCTTTAAAACACATCAAAGCTTTAGTGGTTTGCAAAGAATTATGAGATCTGGAACTCGATTTATTTTTATTGCAATCACAAAGGACTGGGAGAAAAAAAGAGAAGTTTCTTTTTAATGGGTAGAAAATTCAATGTTGTGTGGGTTTTTTTAATTATTTTGTTTATGGAATGAAAGATTACTTTTCAATATCTCCATATTTACCTGGAGAATTATGTAAGTTTAACATCTATCAGAAATGGAAAAAACTGTGATTTCTCTTAAGATACACTGAGATCTTTTCCATCTGATTTTCATGTTTCTAGCTATTATGATTAATATTATTCATGGAATAAGAATATAATTCATGGAGTAATATTTCTGGAAATAATGGAATAGGAACAACTGGTGTGCAATTGTTTTTGCTCATTCAAGGAAAAGTACCTTTCTGATTAGATCCAGAACTATGTCATGTCCTTGCACATAATACATAATGGTGCATTACATGGCCACATTGCTGATAGTAGCCAGAAGGCAGACTGTCTTATTTGCTCTGACACTTGGTTCAGTGGCAGGTTTATCATTTTAAGGCTAAGCCAGAGAGATACATGCAAATATTATGTGATTCTTAACTCACTTCCCAAACTATCCTTTTCCCATCCCGGTCTAAGTGCAGAAAAAACTAGGGGACCTTCTTGGAAACGAGCAGACCCTGAGCCACCAATGTGCCCTTGCAGCAAAGGCGGCCAACAGCATCCTGGTTTACATTGGGGGGAAGTCTTGACAGCAGGCTGAGGGAGGCGCTCTCCTCTTCTTGGCACTGGTGAGACACATTTGGTGTATTGGCTCCAGTTCTGGGCTCCCCAGTAAAAGAAAGTAAGTAAGTAAAAGCAAGTCCAGTGAAGGGCCACTAATGTGATGAAGGGGTTTGAGCAGGAGGAGGCTGAGAGCTCTGGAATGGTTCAGATTCTGTGATACTGTGACTCTCCGTTAACAGAGAGTGGATCTGTTTAGGCACAATAGGGGAATGTGCCCTTACACTGATGCTTCTTTCTACACCTCTCCTTTCTTTTCACTTTTCTGATCTCTCCACGAATAGGATAATATCCACTGAAGCTACAGAGACTAATGAGTGTGGGGGAAGAAGTATGTTAACAGGGGTGCTCCATGCGCTTTTTTGAGTATTGCATCTAAAGAACAGATGATCTTTGATTCACTTCTCTGGAACTAGAAGCTGCCTTCCAGCTTGAAAATGCTTTTTTACATAGAATATCGTCTTCATTGTGTCCATAGCCTCATAAATTCCCTCCTTCCAGCTTTCAGAGATTTATTTATATACTTAATCATGTGAAACTCCTTTTGACTCCTGCTAAATGAACACATCATCAATGTTCTCTGGCCCTGATGCCAGATTATATAGGCTGAATGCATCACACTTATCTCCAGGTTTCTTCTTAGGCCCTTCTAGACCTTAGGCGCAAGACCTGACTTTCTCAGATGGGAAGGGAGATATTTTGATTTACTTTTTCTTGTTTGTTTGTTTTAACCTCACAGTTGCTGAGAGATGTTACGATTCTGTTGCAGCCCTTCGGAGTAAGGTTGGGTATTGTATTTCCCCAGGCCATGCGCTGAAGTGTGCATGGATGTTTGGTGGTGCTAAGCCTCTTGGAGCAGTGTTGGAGGACTCTATGGGTGGAGGAAGCCAAACCTCATGCAATTTCTGGTGCCTACTGGAAATACTTCCTGATCCTTTGTGCCCCCCCAAACTATGCCTAGTATTGCCCAGAGATTGCTAGTCAGCCTGGGCCAACATTCCCACGATGCAGGACAACAGGCTTCCTAGACAATTAATAATCTTGTGTCTAAACTCACTCCTTGGCCTTGTTTTTACTAGCAGTATGGAAGTTATCTCAACAAATAGAGCTTGTGTCATAGTATCAGGAAAGGGATTTTTTTTAAAGCAGTTCTTTCAATGGTCTCCTGTACAGAAGGGGACTAGAGACTTTTCCTGCTGCTTCTTAAAGATGTCACAGATTTGAAAATGACATGTAACTCTTATGATCTTCAGAATAATTTCCTATTCAAGCTGGAAACTGAAACAGTCTCAGGCTCGTTTTTAGCTGCACTTCAGTGGCCCAGGCAGAGCATGGATATTGACTGCTGTTGCAATTAAAACTGTTTTTTTCATCATTTATTAACACAGGTTTTATAATGGGGTATACATAAGAACACAAAGACATAATTCATGGAAAAGTAGTTATGTCTGAATCAAAGTATCAAAACCAAAAAAGTAAAACATGGTTCTAAACCCAAAATTAGTGACTCAAGCTATTTCTAATTTAAAGGGCACTGACAGTACTCAGTATTTATTTCAGCTGAGTTTGATTTTCTTCTTTAAATTGCTCCACTGAGTTTATAGATTGTCTTTCAACCAAAACCTGAAACCATGTCCACACATCTTATTTTATAGATTTTTCTTTCAAATTGTTGTCTCTGGGCAGATTTAGTTGTTGATTGTTTGATGGACAAGCTTTGCTTCTGATTTTTTTAAAGTCCTTTTCATTTCCTTTATAACATTTGAAATGTCATCTGGTGTATTTACTCTGATAAAAAAGAAGAAATTAGTTGTCAACCAAGACTGATTTAAATAAAAAGGAAAAGAAAAATAGGCATTTAGCTAGTACACCTAGCTAAACTAAATTGCTTTATCATGTTGATTACATTCTTTGGAATTCACAGAGGAAAGAAATTAAGGAATTTCATGGTTTATATTTGCAAGGCAGCTTCATTTTGAAACATAAAGGACCAAATTTGTGGCTCTCTTAGTCTTGCCTTCAAAATGAGTGGACCATTTTTAAAATAAAAATCTTATGGTTATATTCTGATACTCCTGGACATGCTCTTGGAATGCAATGTCAGACTGTACCTTCCTACCAATAAACCAATCCTTGTACTGGAAATTGGGTAGTTATAACTGTGATCACCTCATTACTGTATGTAAATGTTAGCTTCTTTTCTTACAAAGGGATATATCTGCTCACAGTTTCAGTAAAGCTGGAGTGGAAAGCTTGGACTGCTGAGTCTTAGCAAGACTGTCCAAATGCTGAACTTGGAAGATGTTCCTCCACTGCTTATAGCTCTGGCAAGCAGTCAGAGCACCTACAGCAAAATCACATCTCAGACTTCTGTTGTTGCAGGGAGTAGGGGAATAACAGATAAGAACAGATAAGAGAAAAGGATAAGAATTCTACAGGTTTTAATTTCCTTTCAGGTTTTTTTTTTCTTGTCCAGACTGTTGCTAAATTTAATATTCATTAAAACCCAATCTAGAGCAAGAGACTGGTAGATTTTCCTACATGGTATTGCTTGACTCCTCAAAAACTGGTGTGGACCAAGCGCTCTAGTAAAGAAGTATAATTCATATTGTTAGGGGTAGGATCAAGAATACTTACGTTGAAGAGATTTCAAATCATTATAAGGGCTTGTGAAAAAAAATTGATGCTAGACTTCTGGCACTGTTTTAAAAGATTCAGAGGGGTGATATTTGCTTTAGAAGCAGATGAGGGGAAGTAGAGGAAAAAATTCAGGCTCTTTTGGCTACAGCTCTCCCACAGAGACTGTCTTTGTGACTGTGTTTAAGTAGCTGGGTTATAGTCAGACTGGCAGATAATGCCTAACATGTCAAAATCCTGACACTGTCTGCCTCTTCAAGATCTGTACACTTCTAGTTGCCAGTGTTCAGGAAAGGTGAATTCAGACCAAGGCAGGTACAGAGATGGGTTATTATGATGCTTGGGTAAATGGGAAGGCTAAAGGACAAGGGTAGAAGAGCCTAGATTATTCAACCAAGGAAAAGAAAGACTGAAAGGTTATGCTTTCTGTCCATAAAAACACTGAGGAGGACAGGTAGACACCAAGGAAAGAGCTACTTAACTTAAAGGATAGTTTTGGCACAAGTACATATACATATAAATGAGCCATGAATAAACCCAGGTGAGCAGTTCGATCGATCTGCATTCCTAATTTTCAGAGTACTGCGATGGAGGAACAACCTTTCACTTTGAGAAACTGGGCAAAAAGCCTAACCAGTTTTAGAGTGGAGTTTGAACAGTTTATGAAAGGGATTATGCAATGTGGCTGACTGCAGAGCTGGCTTTAGGCACTGGCAACAGTAGGCTGTTACTTAGCTTATCAGAATTATTGACAGGGGATAGGAAGAAGAAAATTTAGCTCCAGAACTTATGGGGTACCAAAGCCCTGATACATCCTGTCTTTTCTTTTGGCTTTTCATGGCCTTAAACAGTAAAAGCTCACTGACAAGCAGAAGCAACAAACTAGTGCTTTAAATACCTCTCACCAGTTTTGCTCTCAGCAGTGCCTGACAAGGCCTCCAGGGTGGAGCAGCATTATATCACATCATCTCTAACATACACCCCAGCCTTATCTTCCCTACTGCCATGATTTCAGTGCACAACTCAAAAGTCTGCACACAGTCTTACCTCTGCAGACCTCAGAGGGGGGACTATTGAGATCAAAGAGTATTTGAATCTGCCTAAAATAAGCTCTGTGCATATGTGCGTGCATCTTTCCTTGGGCCTCTCTCTGTGTCATCTCAAGTTCAAGGGCATCTTACTTGAGGAGTGACAACTCTTCACTCCTCCAGCAACACAGGGCTATCAGCCTGAGCACCACAATTGTGGGATCCAGTGAGAACCAACCTGAGGTGTAACTGCCAGTGTGAATGCCCACACAGATATAGTCTCAATGTGAAACAAGATCAAATTAATCTGGCAAATTAGGAGACTGCTGACAAAGACTGAACATATTCCTGTCCTCATCCCAGATCATACGTATTTTCCATGACTCCAAACCAGACGCATGCTGGGTAGCAACTCAGATGTCACCACGAGGAGTCTGCCACCATCATGACTTGATAACATAAGATGTCTTTCCAGTCCTGGATTTCTAAATATGCAGGGAAAATATTAATCCCCTGTGAGTTTCTCTTCTCCTATACAGTAGAGAACATGAATCAGAGACCTATCTCACAAGATTTTTGTTGAGGGAAATGCCCTAATAATACTAAAGTATTTCAATATGGTAGTATTTGAAGTGTGAGTAAAGCATGAGTAGTGAAGGGTCCACTTTGTTGGGCATTTCTTTTGGTAGGAGAGCCAGCTTTTACAAAACCTTAATCCTTGGTTTCTAGCTGATGTTCACATGCCAGTTCAGTTTATGCTGGCCTAGCTGTTGGGAGGCTGCATGGTGAGTCAAGTTGAGGGCTGAGCAGGGTTAGAAAGAACATGGAAAAATGTGAAGGCATTTGCTAAACCCTCTCACTGTGTGGCTGCACAAAAAGCTGGAGTAGGAATAAGTGAAGGAAGGGGATGGAACAATAGTTGTTTAAATGAGACTGTTAAAAAAACCTTGTTAAGCTACAGCTTGAGGTGGAATTGAGCTGTTTGCAAGGAAAACTTTCTGGGGGATGAGGGAGCAGAAGAGCAGGACAGTGTGCAGAAAAAACCCCACATATTTATGGGGAAAAGGGTGTGATAAAGGTTAGTTAAGACCTACTTTGGCAGCAAATGAAAGAAAATGGTGCTCTAAAGAGCGAGTAAAGGAGATGCTAATAAAATATTAAATCATTGCCAGAAAATAGGATACATCAGTGTACACAATATTTATGGCACAGATAAATTATATATACTTCTAGGAAACAGAATGAAAAAGTAGCAATTGAAAAAGATGCCTTCAGGATTCCAGATACAGATAGTGTCAGTAGAAATTGGATAGGATCTTGTGTGTGGATAATTAGCATCAAAGCATTTCACAGAAATACATTTACTCTTAATCATATAACAAATGTCTCTGGCATTCAATTTTAGCTATTTCTTCATCTGCTTGAGAATTATTTACAAAGTACAGGCTGGTATTTCATGCAGAGGCTGAAGATGACAGGAATTTTGGTACCAGGCTTGGTATGAGCAAGACACAAGATCTCTTTAAAACTTCTTCAAGAAGCCAGTGAACAATTATGAGATTCACTGTCCCTTAAAAAGAACAATTCTGTGAATAATACTTAAAATCATCCTTCATAAAACAGTCACTTCTTTTGGGTAAACAGTTCTGTGAGTCTAACTGCATATAATTCACCAGTAGATACATAATTATAACTATACATCCCACGATGACTTTGTGTGTGGTAAATGTCATGCAGGAAATGAACAAAGAAATGGAATTATATTAGAAATGAAATGTAACTACAGCATCTTATAATCACTTTCTGAAATTATGATTCCCCATTCTGTACATTACAGGAGTTTGACAGTCCAGGTTATAACTTTTTGAAAAATGATTTCTAAGTCTCTGTTTTATGTAAATTACATCCTCTTCTGGGCTCAGTAGCTTTGGTACATTTTATCACCCTGAGGAGGTTGGAGTTTGTTAGTTTTCTTTGCTTAAACAAGAGACTGGAGGTTTTGATGAGTACTGCAGTAGTACATTAGGCATTTTTTTTCCCACTCATTTTAAAATGACTTTTCATAATGAACACAGAAGTGAGCTAGGTCTCTTGTAACTGTGAAGGACTCCTCAGGGCTAGTAAATCTTATCAGGCAGTTTATGACAACTTGGTACATTCTCAATAATAAAGAAGCAGCAGGGACCAACACCCTATCTATGGGCCTTATTGTTTAGAATATTTAGAGGCATTAACTAGTTTGGTGCTCTGAGGTTCAATTCATATCACCAGTTCTGGCTATTAGCAGTGAACAATACTTTAAAGGTATACACCTTAAGGCAATCAGTGCTTCAGACAGTGAAAATCTTAGGCTGGGTAGCCAGGTCCCAAAGGGACCTTTAGAAACACTGCTAAGCTTGTGGAGTACATTTTTTGGAAGAGATCTGTAGTCCACTGATAACAGGGAGAGCCTTCAAAAGCACAATTTAGGAGTTAACATAAAGGAGTTAACTCTTTCTAAGGGTCGTGTCATTGACTTTCAAGTCCTTCTTAACCACCCTTCCAAGAGAGATGCTGATTTGGAGCTCTACTGCAGTAGACATTGTAGTAAAGATGTAACAGGGTGAGGGAGGTGGTGTACCAGGGATGGAAGACAGTTTACATACCCTTCCATTAATACCCTTCACTCCATGGTGAATGGACTGGGATTGCCCAGGGCTCAGTTTTGGGGCCAGTCTTGTTTAGTGTCTTTTTCAATGATCGGGATGAGAGATTCAAGTGTACCCTCAGTCAGTTTGCAGATGACACCAAATTGGGCAGGAGTGATGATCTGCTTGAGGGTAGGAAGGCTCTGCAGAGGGTTTTGTCAGACTGGATTGATGGGCTGAGGCCAATGTATGAGGTTTAACAACACCAAGAGCCAGGTCCTGCACTTTGGTCACAACAACCCCATGCAACACAACAGGCTTGGGGAGGAGTGGCTGTGAAGCTGCCCAGCGGGGACCTGGGGGTGTTGGTTGACAGCCCCCTGAACATGAGCCAGCAGTGTGCCCAGCCAGCCAAGAAGGCCAACAGCATCTTGGCTTGTATCAGGAATAGTGTGGCCAGCAGGAGTAGGGAAGTGATCATGCCCCTGTACTCGGCACTGCTGAGGCTGCTCCTTGAATACGGTGTGCAGTTTTGGGCCCCTCACTACAAGGAGGACACTGAGGTGCTGGAGCATGCCCAGAGAAGGGCAACAAAACTTTTGAAGGGTCTGGAGAGCAGGTCTTATGAGAAGTTGAGGGAACTGGGGTTGTTTAGTCTGGAGAGGAGGAAGCTGAGGGGAGACCTTATCGCTCCCTATAACTACCTGAAAGGAGGTTGTAGTGAGGTGGGTGTTGGTCTCTTCTCCCAAGTTACTAGTGATAGAATGAGAGGAAATGGCTTCAGGCTGAGTCAGGGGAGATTTAGATTGGATATTAGGAAAAATGTCTTTACTGAAAGAGTGGTCAGACATTGGAACAGGCTGCCCAGAGAGGTGGTAGAGTCACCATCCCTGGAGGTATATAAAAGATGTGCAGATGTGGCACTTCAGGACGTGGTTTAGGAGACAGGGTAGTGTTGGGTTGACAGTTGGACTTGATGATCCTAGAGGTCTTTTGCAGCCTTAATGATTCTGTGACTCTATAATTCTAATCCTGGAAGGGGTGAACTTAGATTTTGTGGAAGGATAAGAACTGCCTGAAAACATGGCGACATCTCCAGTAGTAAATAAAGCAGGCCAAAGGCTGCTCTGTGTCACTGAGGTCACCTGGCACAGCATATCCACAGGACTTAATTCTCTTCCATCCCAAAACAAAGTGGCAGAATCCATAGTGCCTACAGGACATGGGCACTGGCTCATGTTAAACATAAAATTGTGCCTGGGAGGAACACTAGCTTGCCTGGGGCAAAACCATGGAGCATGCTGACAGTGTGAACAATTATATGCCAATGCCCAGGCAGATCCCCTGGTCCTGTTTGTTTATTGGTACAAACTTAGCCAAAGACTACAGTGGAGCAGATACCTAGAAATGGCAGGATTACAGACAGCAAAGAGGGCAGCTAAGGCAGCAGATATATTCAGGTTTGGACTGGATGAATCAATTCCTTATTGAGGTTCAGTGGATTAGACATAGGTTTAAGATTTGAAAACTAGGGTTCAAGCCTTAGATGGCTGTTTAAGAAAAGTAGGCAGACTCCACCTATGCAGATGTATTCTCCTTTATAGTGGGAATGATGGATTTTGTAAAGTGTTAATGATATTTAAAGTGTTAGATGGCTGCTGTATTTTCCTTCTCAGCTTCTATATCTGTTGGGATATACGGTCATAATTACCAAATACCTTCTAAATGCAAGTTGATATACAAATATATGTGAATCACCAACCCACATACAATCTATCAACAAGATAGTGCCATGTTGGATCATTTTTCAAACCTACTGTACTTCACAGAAATCAAATGATCAGGACAGCTTAAGGGGAAAAAAAAAAAAAAGGTTTGATCAAGGTTTTGGCCAGTTTCAAACGTGTCTTTTGCTCCAAAGGTTATTTTTTCAACTTTAATTTTGTATCTTTCTTGTAATATTACTGCATATTACTGTAAACTATTATAAAGTCTGTGGAAAGACCAATCTATAAATAGTATCTTGAAATTTTCCCTCCAACAAACACTTATGGGGTTTAGTGGGAGTGAGTAAGGGAGATGTTACATTGAAACGACCAGCTCATATGATGTTACTCAGGAATTTGACCAATCTTTGTAATAAATAAAGGATATTCTGCATGGAAAACTTGAGAGCAAACCAAAGAAACATTAAACAATTTTTTTTGCAGTAGCCAATGTTAAGTTGTATTTACAGTCCTACTGAACTTCATTACGATATTGTTACAGGACAGAGCTCAAAAGCAGACATTTTGTGAAAGCCAAAAGCCAAAAACCCTTTGTTGTCAAAGTATAAGAAATGAATATATACTGCTGGAACTGTTTCTTTTATTTATTTAAAAAAAAAAAAAAAAAAAGAAAGAGATCTGAGCACTTGAGGGCTTATATGTTTATCTAAGACTTCATATGTGTAAATGTTTGCTGGTGATCAAAACTAAATCCCAGAATGGCATGAGCTTCTGTAACAGATAAATCTTTAACTCTTTGAGATAGTGAACTGGGTGCTTGTGCATTATGCCAGAAAGAAATCCAGACTGACATGTTTGACTGCCCAAAGAAAGGATATATCTGGAACACAGTCATTCAGACTTTGTAGCACCCCAGAGATAAATTCCCTTTCTATTGCTTTCATTGATTTACTGCTTTATTAGACAAGTTCAGATGTCTTCTGGTACTGAGTATCTTAATAGCTTTAATTTGCATCTAATAAGAATAGACATTATCAATGAATTTAACATAGCTTTCAAAAAGAGCTTGTTCTGTTACCTACATCAATTCCAAATGTGATTGATGGATAGAAATAAATCTTCCAGTATATTCACCTACTCATGAACATGTGTTACGAGTTGTTTCTTTAACAAAGTTCTTTGTATTGCTGCACTTCAGCTATTGAGGAGGACAACACTACTCAAATTGGCGTAGCATCTGTTGGGTTGTGCAAAACCCTACATACTTTTATTTTTGTCATAGAGCTGCCTGCAAAATGTTGATTTTATCTGCATATAAAAATGTGATGAGTGTTGTTTCATGAAGTGGTGATGTTTTAATGTTGATTTGTATTCTTCTGTCTGTGTGAATTGTGTGTGAGTGAACAGGTTAGTGAAGATATGCTAAATTAAAAACTATTTATGCTTTTATATATTTTTATATTTATATATATATTTTAAAAAAATCACAAAAACGTAACAGTTGTGGCCAGATCTGATAGGTCAAAGCACTATTTTCTGTTTTGCCTAAGATGGAAGCTGGTATATTTTTGATACCTTTGCTACAAAAGCATCCAGCAACACTGCATTCAGAGCCATCCAAAAAGTGAGGCCATCTCCACAAGCTGGAAGCAAACTCCTGGGAGACACTGTCAGCAGCACATACCTGTTCAGTATGTTTGCTCTGCTCACTAGCTGTCCAACACAAGTACAAGAGTGCAAGGAAGGTGATGCCATGTAATTTCTAAAACACAGTGAGCAGCCACAGCACACACTGAAACTTGGCTTCACGGGAAGCCTTTTATAACTAATCAAGTATTTCAAATGTCTTGAGTGTGGAAGGATTTATTTTGCTTCCAAGACGTTTGATTTCTTTCTGCTTACTATATTGTTAAGGTAGTTGTTAGTATCCAGTGAATAAAATGTGCACTGAATCTTCTAAGGATATTTTAGCAATATTTATTTCTTAATTTTATCTTTAAAATAAATTATTTAATCCAGTATGCTAGGTTTTGGGTTGTTTCTGCTAGATAGTTTGGAAAGATACAGCAAGATTCATGAGCAGTAATTTCAAGCTATGAAAAATCATTGATTTATAAAAGACTCTATTTACATTTTGCCATGTGTAAGTATTGAATTATTACCAACATAAGAGAATTACAGATTTCTTAAAATTTGTTTTAAAAGCAGTCTTGTCAAAGAACGCAGAGTACTTATTAGCTTTCCAAAACACTGAAGAATTTGAAAAACTGTCACTGGAAGGCACAATGAGAGTTTTTCTGTGCACACATCTTTATCTCTATAGGAATGAAAAGAATTCTCAAGTTTATCTTCAAGAGAAAGTAGCAGTTTCTCATATGCAAAATTCAAAATAATGTTATTTCTAAGAAAATATGTAAAATCTGACATGTAAGCAAACTCAATATTTGGAAACAGATATAACGTATTTCTTTTTGTACATGGTAAAATTCCAGTACTCCAGAATGGAAGGCAACTCCCTTCTCATCTGTTAGAGGTTGGGCTTTGCAGAGGGGTGGTTCCCCAAAAATCCTGGAAGGGCAACAAAATATCTCAGTCTCCCTGAGTCACTGGCTGTGTCAAGCCAATAACCTCCCTTTCCCTCAGTGCTAAGGATCACCATGTGGCAGTAAGTGCTCTGTGATACTGATCCACAAGACTGATTTGCACAGTCTAGATCTGATTTCAGTCTCAGTGTGGTCTTGTGCTCTTGGATCTCTTCACTCTCTTGATGTCACTGGAATGACTCCCAGATTACACCAGAATATGCCAGTAAGGGAAATCAAATGGTTAGCCAGCTTCTGCTCACAGCAGTCATGTTGTGAATCTAGGATTGATCGAGTATAACCCTCTTTTGATTTACAAATGTTCTGGTCATTAATACATCTTTTTCATATGCGTATGTATGAGAGATACCTAACAGGAAGTGCTGTAGTTCACCTTCTGTCCATTCTTTAATCTTGCTTCTTTTCCAATATTATGCCATTATACCAATTGCAGACTGCTAATCTGTAAATATCATAAATTTTGTTAATATTTCTTGTGCAATATTAATACTTTTTGAATCTTTGAGAATTATCTGAGATTCTGGGTTTTATTATAAATTAACATCAGACACCTTTTTAGGTTACCAGATGGTTCAACGCTTTCAGGGATTTGGGGCTAGTTTTACAATGTTTATGTCCAGAAGATGTTTCACATTTTTCTTGACATAAAATATTCCAGCTCTCTCAGGTGGAGGAGAATTTAATATAGGGCTCTGCATCACCACTGACAATCTGAACACGCACCAAAACTACGCATAAGGATTGAATCTGTATGTAGACCTGGTTGTAACACGTTTTGCTTCAGGTGCTGCACGTTGGCTGCAGCCAGGCTGAGTTCTGCTTAGACTGAATGTGTGGAGACTGACTGGAGCCTGAATGGTGGTTTATTCCATGTATGTTGAATACAAGGGAGTCCTACCAGACATTCTTGCTTTTCAGTGTGTCTCAGAGCAGAATGGCTGCTGTTCTTTAGGAGTCTCTGTCTGTCTTCTGTAATCAGGTTCATTTTTCTGTCCCTGGGATGTCTGGACACCAGTTGCTTGGGGAACAAGCAAGAAGAAGTAGCAGTCTAAATACATTTCAAAGGTATGACTTAATAGACCTAACAAATACCTGATGGGATGATTCATCTACCAGGAACATTAATATAAAGAATATACCTTGTTTGGGACAGGTAGACACCAGAAAAGGATGTAGGTGTTACCTTAGCTGTTACTTTATATGCCAGTGTCACTTGCTCTGAGGTTAAGAATAAAAAGGGACATAGGCTGCCTCATAGTTCCTGAGTAACACTTAGACAAAATGTGCGGATGTTCCAGTGAGAGTCCATAGTGGGCCACCTATCAAGGAAATCATGTGATGAGTCTTCTGGGCAAAAAAATTTTCCAAGCCCCAGTACTCAGTGTCCTCAGCATACTTTGATTATAAGAATTACCATGTTGGGGAAGGAATACAGCTGCCCTCAGGCAGTCTGGCTAATTTTTGAAAAGTTTTAGTGGAAAATTTTTGATATAGAAGTTGGCGAGAGCAAAAAGGAATGACATTTTCCAGATTTGAGCCTCACAATTTGGTAGAGCCTAAAGGAAAAAGTAATAGTTAAAAACAAGTCAGGCATGCACTTCATGAGCAATCATGAAGCAGCAGAATTCATGACAAACAGGAAGAGCTGCAACATTCTTCAGCAGAGCAGATTATAGAAATTCAAAGAACTAGTAAGTGAGATCCTGTGGGAGACAATTCTGAGAGATAGTTAAGCACAGTGGGCAGTTCTTTAAAGCAACTATGCTAAATGCAAGTTTATGCAAAACTATGCAAGAGAAACTATGAAAAATTGCAAGTTATGACAGTGTGGAGGAAGGATAGGAGCTGTGGATCACTCACAAAGGAAAAGACTTTCAAGAAAGATGAATGGGTGAAAATTTGAGGCCAAAGAGAGCAAGTCAAAAGCAGAGAATGTAAACATGTGATGCATAGGTGATGTTTCCTTCTCAGCATGTGAGTGCACTAACAGGTAGAGGGAGCTAAGGAAAGAGCTGGTCCACTTCTCTGCAGGGTAAAGGCTATTGGCAAACAATGCCTGGAAAGCTGGCAGGCTTAGTTCCTTTTTTGTTTTACTCAAAAGTTCAGTTGTGACCAGATGGTATCACACAACTGGCACCCATGGCAAAAAGGGCCAGAATACCCTTTAAAGGGGAAAGAAGACATTCCAAGAAATGCAAGTAAAGAAGGTGTTTTCTCATCAGCTAGTACAAGACGACATTCTGAAAGTCTAGAAAAGGGTAGAAAGGTGCCTATCTTTAAAAGTAAATCGAAGAGATGAGTTAAAATTATAAGCCAGACACTTAATCTCAATTCCTGTAGAAATAGTGGGAAAAACAGTTGACATATTGGCTGTGAACATTTAGAAAATAGTACATAGAAAGAAAGGAATGGTCAATAAAACCCATGACAAGCCAAAATAATTCCATTCTGTCATGGGATAACACTACATGTGGCTACAGAAAAGCAGTTGATATCACATCTTGATTTTAGTGAGACTCCGGACATGGTCTCCTAAAACACTCTCATAAGTAAGCTAGGAACATATGGTCTAGATGAAAATGCTGCAAGGAAAAGGAATCAAACCGCAGCAGTACATTGAGTGGAGGTTTTTTTTCAGGAATATGTCCTTGTTCCAGAATTAGTTGGTATTTTCTTCAACAGCTTGGCTGATGGAAAAGGGAGGGTGCTCATTGTATTTGCAAATGATACCTGCTTAGGAGGAAATGCAGGTAGAGGATTAAAACACAAAATACTAGTAATTTAGGTAAAAGATCGGAGGCAAACAAGGATGTAATTCAATGATAAAAAGTGTGTGGCTCTGTACTTAGGCTTTGTACAATAACCATCTACCCAAGCACAGGCACAAGAGTGTCCATGTATCTGTTTTTTTCCAGAAAAGGAGTGAGGAGCTTGTAGAGACCATGAGATGAACAGAAGTTTGTAAGGCCAGGCAGCTGTGAAAAAGCACTTGCCATCTTCCATTATGGTGATAAACCTGGAGGAAAAGAGGTTAGTTTCCAGCTCCATGGGCTACCTGCCTGCCCCACTATGACCCAACATCCCACTGCCCCTTGCAGTTTGACATTAGGCATTGGTGAGCTCCCGTGACACCTCAGACTGTAGGCATCCTCGTGAGACACCTGGACATTTAGCTTCTTTTGCTTCTGATCTGCTAAAAGCCTGAATCCTTTACTTCAAAACTGTTAACTCAATGGAGAATATGCCATCCTATATTTATGCAGTAGCTTATTTCTTCCTAGCAGTGGCATCCTGTAACTGTCCTACTGGGTAGCAAGGCCACTAGTGTGTGTGACAGAACATCTGTGTGACAAAGAGAGTTTCAGGACTGGATTCAGATTTGCGTAAATGCACACCGAATTTTGTAAAAAGTGTATAATTTCACTTTTAGAACTACCTAAAACATTGTATAGGGAGTTTACTCTCTTTCTGTTTAAGATTTTTCCTTGAGCCCTCAACCCTTGTAGCTATATTCATATCTAGAACTGCCCATTAGGTAGTTTCTGGAAGAAGTTCCTGGCTCAAAAACTGTTCCCAGGTATTTCAGTCCCCAAAATTCTACCATGGCTGAATGTGTTTTTCAGGAAGAGGGTGGAAGAACTGATAATAGTGTTACAGAGCAATTCAATAACAGATAGCTGAGCTGTCACCGGGGCAGACTGCTCCAAACTTCAGCAAAGCTTTTCACTAGGTAGATACGCTCAAAAAATATGAGAGATGTTGAAGGGTTCTGCACTGTCATTTCCCATCTATATCATAGTAACAGAAATGAGATAAGCTTTCACAGTACTGTTGATACTGGAGTGTTACTGTACCACAGCAGACTGGCACATGTTCTGTTTGTGAAACAAAATGCACAATAAATGTTTTCATTAAAATTTTAAACATATTTATGAATTACTTTGGAATTATTTTGGATTTCCTTTTCTTCTCTCAAAAACATGGTTTAGTGGCAGCACAGCTAAAGTCCTCTGAATGGGAAATATGAGTGTGTCGTAATGATAGAAAGCATTTCTGATACGTGACCAAGTCACTGTATAATGTATTACCTTAACCATCACTGACCTTAAAAGTCAGTGCTAAGGCCTACTACAGAAGTGGACCTGGCTTCTAATACTGAGGAACTAAGGCCTTACAAATGGATTTTGCATGAATAAATCACATTAAAACCTCCATTTCAAGTGATCAAGCTGATGTCACGTCTTTGGGAAAAAAATGTATATTTGGTAAGAAAATGGGAAATAAATTTTCTGGCAAACTACTCTTGTAGATTTGTCTTATTATCATTTTAAATCTGGAAGCATCTGGAAGCTGCTTAGGAGGTTGGGATGTTAAATTAATCAGAGATGACAGATTAGTGGGTAGATAAGATCAAGTGCTATCATGAATTGTTGTCATGTGACCCTGAAATTTAAAGTAACGTCAATTGTGTAGTCAGTATATCTAAAAGACATTTATAAACCAGTATTTCTAAAGGAAGCAGATGATGCAATACCATTTTCTTCTTGCTTTTGATGTTCTGTTTGTAGAAGTGGAATCAGAAGCATTCAGTAACTGTATGAAAGTCTTTAAGGAACTCTATCAATTTGTCAAAACGACTGTGAATATCTATGTATGGTTTCAGCAGAGGCCTGGAAGCAGCACACCCACCAAAACTTTCCTGACCTCCGAGAATCTGCAGCCTGCCAGGCTGGTCACTCTGAGGTAAAGTCTTTGCCAGCCTTGCAGCCCGATGTGTAATGAACCGGCTGCCTAGGGCCAACACGAAGATTTGTGCAACAGGCTTGAATCTTCCTTCTGCTTTTATGCCCAGTGTGTTTCCATGCATATTCCCAGCTAGAAGGATAATTAATAATTGAATATGGTGTATGGGAGTGAACTAACTTGCTCAAGGAAAAAACTATACTGAGATATTTTTACTTTTTTGAGACAGGTTGGCAACAGCCAAAACCAATAAAAAGTAGTATGCTGTTATTCCAATGGTGATAGAAGTTATAATAACAATTTAATTTATCAAGGGAGGTCTGATTATTTTTGTCCTTTAGATAAAGACAAATAAGAATTTGAGTTACACATTTTATTAAATAGAGAAACGTAATTGTTTTGTTCTCTGGTTTAGGAGGACAGATGGAGTGTAAAACAGGGCAGGTGAAGGAGGTTTGAACACAAATTTGTAACAATAACTTATAAGTCATATTCCAACTTGTAAGTAAGAACCATGTGATATAAATAAATCATAGCTGCGTGGCACATTTGAGGTAGATATTGGATATAAAATAGCAATTAAATGGCTGGAAAGCAGCTGCTTGCTTGGCTATAAGACATCTGGCTTTTTCCTCAGCTCAGGAAGAACTTGCTGCTACAGCCAACTGTTGTGTTTCAAGGACCTGTTTTATTTTCCAGCATAAGATGTAAGTGCAATGTGACACAAAGCAATTTCCCCTTTTAAATTGCTTAGAATTTTTAGGTTTGTTTTTCTTTTTTTTTTTTTTTTTTTCTCTTTGCTACAGAAACCTCTGCTTCTTCTACAACCCTTTTCTGGCACCCTTCCTATTTGCCCCTGATCTACTAGTCCGGCTGATTTCATCATTATATTTGGCACAGATTTCCTGCCTTTAAAAGGCCCACTACTTTGTCTTAATGGTGTTTTTATAATTTAACACAGCCCAGGGAAAGATCATGTTAAATGTTGCTTTATGAGCCAAATACAGCCAAATGAATGCTGTGGAGTCAGGAGGCTGTAGCTACCGTTGCATGTAATGCACTGCCTGTCAGTGCTCTCTTCTGGTGCCCTCTGCTAGCCTCAAGCCATAGGGCGGTTTTCTTTATATGTTTGCTGATTTCTCGCTCTCCTGAGGAATGCTGAAGTGTCGAGAATGACAACATGGAGGCATTCACTTGCCTGAGACATGCAGTACAACAGAGCTACAGCTCACAAGCTAAAATTCTTCTTTCTTGTTTAAGGAATATAGGAAATACGATTTCCTTTCTAATATGAGATTAATGAAATTCAGTTCTGTCTCTCTGAAAACCACTGAGCTAGCTGAAAAGTCAAAAAGCCTTCCTCTTCTATATTCTATTTTCCTTTTCCTGTTGTCAAATGTTTCATGAAGCACCCACTGACAGAAAATGAAACTGAACCTAAAGACCACTTTTTACCACTTGATTGTTCCGGGCTGGTTGGTATACACAGGTTAACTTTTCTGGCGAGATGAAATACCCATATATTTTTCTTGTGAAATTTTAGGAACTAGCTGAGGTATAACCTGGCATTCTATTTATCCATGTAAAAATCAAACTAGGTTTTTTGTGTGTTTGGGCTTTTTTTTCTTTCTTTCAGAACAAATTACAGAAAAAGCATTGTTACGTACAATTCTGGTAACACAGAATGGACCATTTTGGGGTGGAGTAACAGCACTGTTGACCAACAAATAAATATATGCGTGTGTGTGCATGCGTGTGCTTGCATTTGTATGTGTATCTAAAACAGCACCTACAGAAGCGGAAACTCAATCGTGGTCATCTATTGATGATTTCTTACCCTAAGATGAGATCCTTAACATGATCTTTTACCCTTGCTGTCCACTGTTGGGTTACAAGGTTTGATTTAACTACAACATGGATAAGCAGACTATGCACTTGCAAAGCAATACCCTGGGGATGTATCACAGAACATGCACCAAATTCACTTATAGCAATGCTAAAAAAAAGACCACCGCAGACGTTAGTAAATTCACTCCTAAGTTATCACTTTAAATTTTCCATTAAGTTATAATAGCAGATGAATTCACAGACTGAGATAACAGATTATATAAGGAGTTATTCAGCTACGTTATATTAGTCTATAAGGGTTCCTTCAGAGTGAGGGAGAAGCTGTAGCTGTAGCAGAAAAAAGTTTCTCCTTTCACAGCTTTTAGTCTGAAGCATGTTTACTTTGGAAACTCTTTCCTTGGTTGTGGTGCAATGGGAGGAGTTTTCACAGTGGGCAATTAATTTTAATCAAAACTGCCATCCATTTTAGCTAAGAAATATGTATGTTCAAGTAGTTTTGAAGAAAGCTTGCACACTTTTGTCCTTTAAAAATACATGATCTGATTTGGCAGGGCACATTTGTGGTCTCTGTGGTAGATTTTCTATTAAATTTATTTAAAGACTCCCATTCTTGAGAAAATAAGCTAGATGAGTTGGTTTGAGACATTCATTAAAGCCTACTCCAAAATATGTTTTATATGAAAAATGGCTTTGCTGCTGAGAATGATTGGTATGTCAAGAATTTCATTTCAGGCAACATTTTTGTTATTAGAACAAGCTTCTGTTGTCTACACAGGGGTTTTGTTCAGAAAGATATAATGCAAGATAGGAAAAAAGCATCCTTCCAGTGTTCTTATCTACTATGCAATACTTCTATTGTAAGCATAGATAATAACAATTCTAATATTTTTTTCATTTCCTTGGGTGCTGCTTCTTACTCACATCTTATAATGGTCCTCATGATTTTACTGCTGCTTCTCTGGGGGCTAGAAAAATAATCAAAGAGCTTGTTTTTCAGTGAACAGTGTACCTGTTTATTGAAACCTTAGAATTGGATGCCTTAAAGGTGATCTTTTAAATCCCTTTTTGCCTTTTTGTATTTCCTGTGTAAAATACAAAGATTATCACATTAAAACATGCTTTCCTTATTGTTTTCTGCATCATTAAAACTTGACAGGCCCATTTCTCTCCCATTTCCTTTTGAAAGAATAGCAGTTTCTGAAAAAAAGAGGAAGGAGGAAGGACTGAAGTAGGTGACAGGCTTTGGTGACATCACCATGCCAGTCCTCTCAACGTACCGCAAGAGCCAAATCATCCATAAATGGGGACGAAAATGAGAATCCGTTTAAAGCCAAAGGAAACAAAACAGAATGATTGTTTGTTCAGTAGGTTTCTGTGGTTTCTGTTTTGTTTTGTTCTTGTTTATACCCTGTCCCACCCTTGCCCTTCTGGAGATATTATTATTTCTCTCTTTTCTTCATACACTGATAAACACATTTTAAAATTCTCTCAATTCAATACAACTCTGCAGGGATCAATTGTGTAAGACCATAGGTTTCTCCGGGTAGCAGATACATGTTTCTCTCTTTCTTGGAAGATATCTACCATGCTTTATTACTACAGTAACTATTTTTACACAGCCTTTGCTTCCTGAACAGTAACCGCATTTCCAGAGACTGTTCGCATATGCCAGCAGCAGATAAAGTTAACATGGTAAGCAACTGAGGCAGCTAAGGAATGGGGCGATGCAGTGGATGGTGCTCGCTCTCTTGGGTCTATTTTTGCTTGGTTTTTAAAAATTCATCCTATTCTTTCCTGACAAAAAAAAAAAAAAAACAAAACCACTAAACCAGAAAATAAAAATGTATGATACTAGCTGGGAAATAAAGCACCTGATGATTATATGCTGCCTCTGACAAGGGGCTAAGGAGACAGTGATCATCACAAGGTCATCACAGCTATTGGAAGTGAAGTACCATGCTTCATCACCTGATCACATGAGCTCCCTGGATCTACTGTGAAATCATTACATGGTAACCAATAGCAACAAGCGATGTTCTTAACGCATTTTGTGCCTTGTCTAGTGTAGAGTGTACAAAGTACAGTGCAGTTGATAGCAGACAAAATACCTGGAGCTTCTTGAAACCAAGCAATTGTTTAGACACCATTGGGCAAGGCATCCTAGAAGCAAAGGAAGCAAAAGAATGATGAAAGAGGAAGCTGGGATGACCTTGCCACCCAGTGTCTCCTCTCAGGTCAATGTTAAAGACAGCAAGGAAGGCAATAAAGGCCAGCTAACAATCTTCTGCACAGCAGCTGAGTGAGCTGTGTAGCTGTACGCTTCTACGGGAGAACTTATCTTGGGCCGCATATCTCCGGGACACAGGGCTCTACCCACCCTGGGGACAGTGATGCACAGACATCAATATGATGGATACAAAATGTCGGTTTATTTAGCTGCGTCACACGCTTATATAGCTCTTGAGCTTCCTGTTCCTGCCACTCCTATGGGGAGGAGTCTATCTTTCCGTCACATCCCGTGATCTTCCGGTCGCCGATCCCTGTCTATTCCCCTACAGAGCTGGATACTGCATCCAGGGGAAGTCCTGGGGCATGTTTTTAATGCTCCTCTACCTGATAGCTAACCAACAGGATCCTGTAATTTCCAACCACTTCCCTGCTTGCCTGTGTCTGAATATCAACAGTAGGTAAAGTTGACACACACCGCAGATGAAGAATTTAAAGGATCTGCAATAACTCACTGGAAGAAGTTGATTATCATTTGTAGTTGTGCTTGATTATTTAAAGGTCACCTCTTTTCTGCAAATAATCAGTTTTCCTTGCTTCCATTTTTATTTTAACATCTGCCAAACTAAAATAATCAATAAGAAATTAAAAATGTGAAAAGCAATGACTTTCATGCACCAAAGATCACAGAACCACTGAATAGTTAGGGTCAGAAGGGACCTCTGGAGGTCATCTGGTCCAACCCCCTGCTCAACCAGGATACTTAGAGCAGGTTGCCCAGGATCATGTCCAGGCAGCTTTTGAATATTTACAAGGATGGAGACTCCACAACCTCCCTGGGCAACCAGTGCCAGTGCTCAGTCACCCTCATAGTGAAAAAGTGTTTCCTGAAGTTTAGATGAAGTCTCCTGTGCTTCAGTTTGTGCCCACTGCCTCTTGTCCTGTCAGTTGGATGACAGAGGATGTAATAGCCTGCAGTGAGTGAAGCAGATTTCATTCCGGTGTCCAACTGAAGTATGTAGCACATGAGAGTCTGTGGCAAAATCTTTGGTGCATTTTTGGGAAAGAAGTGAAATTGCACAATGAAACCTCCTCAGCACTGTCAGCCACTCATGGATGCAGGATATGGCATTGAACATGTCTTTAATTTGAAAGGTGTGAAACATTACCTTCAGTCAACTCAACAAGCATCTTTCTTTCAGCATTCAGCCTGCAAACCCACAGATCTCAGCAGCAAGTACCACATAAATCTTTAAACCTGGGAGTAGGTAGAACCTGCTGCTTTTAATTCTCTTTCAACCTTTGCTGAACTGCTGTCCTTTAAATTGCTGCTACAGCTACTTAATTTTTCTTCCCCAGCATTACCAGTTGTTCAGGTTTTATTACAATTATATTAATCAAATTTTTCTTCTCAGTTGAATAGTGGAAGATAACAGCCATGTCACAGTGATGCAGCACTAACTCCAGGCATCAGCCCTTGTGATGTCGTGGCTGTGTCACTGCAGATAGAATGGCAGTGGTGGACATGTCACAGGGGGGCTGGTGACATGGGAGGCCCAGAATGGGTACAAAAAAGGCTGTAACATCCCAGGCTGGCAGGCAAACATCCAGGTGAGCAAGGGCTGAGAGGAGACAGTAGGGCGGTGAGGGCAGGGGCTGCTATCCATGGCAATGGGGGTGGTTGCTTCTTTGTTGCTTCTCCTACTACAGCTGGACACCTGGACAGGCATGTGACCAGACCATGGCATGCTCCTGTCCTCTCCCTTCTTTGCCACTCTCCAGACAGAGAGTGTTGCAACTTCCTGCAAGGACATTGACATAAGGATACGTAAACACACACAGCCCCAGTCTGTACATTATCATGGTCCCACAGGCACCTGGAAAGTCCTTGCAACCCTGGACAAAGGGAGCTCCACACCACCCTCTCTCTCTGTACCTGTCATGGGCTTACAAGGTGCTGGAGAGTGCTCAGAGCCACAGATAAATGGAGCTCCTCACCACCCACCTTCTCTGTATGAAACTTACCTCAGTATGAAGTTTCTGATTCATGAACCCATTGGCTGTTTCTGGTTTGTGCTGTCTTTTTTTTGGGGGGGGGGAACTTTTTAGGGCTTTTCCTTTAGCATAAGGCTAAATTTCTTAGGAAAGGTCCCCCACTGTTAGGCTTTTCCATATAGACCAGCTCCTTGAGGGCAAGGACTCATCTTTCAATATCTTTTACCCCAATTCAAATTCTTCTTTTGGGTCACATCTTTCCAATTAGATGGAGCAACTTTGCTACCTGCTAACAAAAACTGCTCTTTCTCCCACAAGGCCAGAGTCTCTTTTGCCATTCCGTTTTGTTTTGTGCTCTTTGTTTAGTGAGAACAGCAGGGTAGAGACTCTGGCCTAACTAACTCGACACTATTTTTGGAAAATCTACCTAAAGATAGGAAATGGGCAGGCTGTTTTGTTCTTCTTGCATAAATCCAGACCAAACATTACTTTCTTACACAAGAAAGCACTGGATTGAGACTTGAGATACTTAGAATATAGTTGTATCATGTGGATCATTCTTCCCCTTTGTTGAAAAATGGTGTTTGATAAATAGTGTAAGGTAGGTAACATAACAGAAAGCAGATGCTGTAACAGAGGCAGGGATCTAGGATTTCCTAAGGTATGGCATATTAACGTGACCTGGTTACTACTGTAGTTTTATCATACCTATTTTTTAAATGGTTATTACAGTAGTACCTGGAGGTTCCAACTAAGGTTAGGGTTTCATTGCTTTTTGTACTACAAAGTCTAAAATAAGATTTTCCCTTCTTACTCATTGCAAGTTTATATGGTAGTTAAATACAGCACTGACATTAAAGATAACACAACAGAAAGATATTCACAGTGGTACTTAAAACCATCCCCTACCATGGCACACTGCAGTCTTAATTTTGGTGGAAAAAGATGGCTCTAAAGAATAAATGGTCCATATGTGAGCCTATCATTGCACTAAATTAACCAGGATTCCTGGCTGTAAACACTGAGACCTTCACCTGCATCTTCCTTTAGCAACCTACTACCAGGAGTAACATGTAGTTCAAAATACAGAATTAGAAGAAACATATCAATCAAAATATTTGAAATGTAAGGCTTTTATTTCATCAATACTGCTAATTCTCTCTGCCTTTATGCAAAGAGAGGTTTATCAAAAGAAACCATTTGGTGGTTTTCAGATGGTATTAGGAAGATAATAATTGTCCTTTTATGGAGAAAAAGGAATAAAGTTAATTTAGATAGACTAAAGCTGCTGTCGTCTTTTGCTTTTGTAATCCTGTCCTGTTTCTTTGAAGCCAAAGCAATAAAAGTCTACACACAAAAGAAAAAATACCTGCAAAGAAAGAAAATGTAGCCCATGTTTTCTAGTGTCTCAGAGAGAATATCTGTATCAAAAAATAATTCTCAGGCTACCTCTAAGCAGCCAGCACAGGATGCTAGAAGTGCTTTAACTGTGTTAGCATGGTACTCTCCTAGGTCTATTCATCTGGCTGAGGAGTACCATTAGACCAGGGAAAGCACCCTATTAATGCAACTGCACTTCTCCAGTGCCTGAGCTATCCTGTTCACATCTAGATGATATATTACACACTCTAGGCTTAGACTGACTTTGTCTTGCTGTCTGAGAAGAACAAGTGCAGGGTAGCACAGGGTGTGGTTTAGGAGACAGGGTAGTGTTGGGTTGACAGTTGGACTTGATGATCCTAGAGATCTTTTCCAACCTTAATGATTTTATGATTCTATGACACTCATGGACTGAGTGTTGAAAACCTTTGGTATAGGGTAAATAGGTGAGAAAAACAAATTACCAAAAAAACAAATTACCCAGAAAAAATCTGGGTGGTAATGGCAGTCTCTGTTGCAAGGGTCCTTCCAGCAACACCTACAACTGATTCAGGAGACAAGCCCCAAACTGCTGTTCTGTTCAATTCTTATAGCCAGTTGAACCATGGTTCTGGCTGACCACTCCAGCATATGCATTATCCATCATTACTGAGTACCTTAAACTGAATAAAAAGCATATCCTCATTATCTTAACTGTTTACATAAGATTGTTCTGCACAACCATTTCAACACCTGAAGGAACAGTTTCTACTGACCATTCAAAGCCCACTTGGATGTGGTCCTGTGCCCCCTGCTCTAGGTGTACGTGCTCAAGCAGGGAGTTGGACAAGGTGATCTCCAGAGGTCCCTTCCAACCCCTGCCATTCTGTGATTCTGTGATCTTATCTTGAACCACCTGGGAAGTCTCTGGGATGGCCAGATTCTCCACCCAGGATATTAATCTGCACACTGAAGATGTTAGCAGACTAACAAAAGGTTTAGTTTAAATGGCTGTTGTCACAAAGGGAATTTTCATCCCATTATTTTAGTTTCCAGTTTGTCTGTTGATCCTCGCATACTAATTTTGGTTTCTTCATATCTTATCCAGAAATATATATTCGTCCTTCAGGCACTGCCAGAAGCCAGCCTCTGTCCTCTAGAATGTCCTAGAAGACACTTTCTTTTTTTCTTTTTAAAAAAATCTTGAATTTGGGTAGGACTATGTGTATGTCTAATTGCTATTGAGTTTTACAATTTTATGTAGCAAGCTGTGTTATGGTCTAAGTTGCCTATGGCAACAAAGCCTTGGACTCTGTTTAACAGTATTTACTGCTTCTTACCCTTAGTCTTGTGTGATAGAAATGATCTATCCACCTGAATATGAACATCTGATTCAGAAAGTTAGCAGTAGATAGTAGTCAAAAGAGAAAGTGGGAAAACAGGTCTCAACACTTCCTTTGCTTGAGTGACTGAACAGAGTAACGAGGTATCATGTTCAAAAATTGGTTGCCTGTCAGCTTGCACTGTGTCCCACTTGCACTCCAGTCAGAGGAAATCTGCTCAGTTGCTAATTTTTAATTTGCTATTATTTCTTGCTTTTGATAATCCTACATACATTTGGATCTTTACTTCTCAGCTTGGATATGGATTTATGATGTCTTCATTGTGGCCAACTTTATAGAATAATTTTTCTCTTAACAAATTGGTTGATACATATTTGATGCAAATGTATTAACAAACCACAGCGAAACGCCTGCATCAGATTGAAACGGCCTTTGAAATGCTGATGTTCTTCAAAATATGCAAATATACTGCAAGGTTCTCTTTCCCATATCCCTCTACCTGGGACATACTCATGATGTTATTTTAAAGAAAGCACATGCATAATAGCAAAGACCTCCCTTAATCTGTATGCCAAATGTATATGATATCACTGATGTTACTTTTTTCTTCTCTTTTTTTCTTCTACTTTAGCCTGGCCCTGAAAGAATAAGAAGGTTACAGTGTCTATACAACTAGCATTTTTGTTGAGGAGTCCCAGCTGGACATTTCATTTTGTCAGTCACATGACAGTAGATGTGGATAGTGCCCAGCTGAGATTAAAATTACCTTTACTTACATAGTGAATCACTCAGCACCTCTATTTAACTTGCAGAATTGTTATTAAAGAATATTAACTATGCAATATCCCTATGAAGAATTTCAGAAGATAATGTACCTCCTGCTAATTCTGAAAATGAAAGAAAATTTCATACTTCTGTTTCCACTCTTTTACTAATCTATATTAGTAAAGCTACTTAGCAGCTCTCTATGGTAGAAATCAGACATGAACAGATATCCAGAAGAGAATTATTTGTAGTTGTCTTTCAAAAGTAATCCTAGACTAAAGGGGAGAGATTTATTAGCCAAAGTTATATTTCGCATAATTTTAGACATCCTATGGCACCCTTCCTACCTCCTTGCTCCACAAGGACAGAAGTCTCTCATAGGTCCTATATTATCTGCTAAACCATGCTCAGATGTCTCAGATACTCCAGAATGTCTAAAATGCCACTAATGCCTGTGTATTCAACTCCAAGTGCCTCTTGTACTCTTGATATTATACTACAATACGGTAAATTTTTCACTGAAATTTAAGTTAAAATAATGTCACTGGTTATATTTTAATTTTTGTCTTCATTTTCTCATCATATTTTGTTGGTTTCAGCTTCTTGAGAGGCAGTACTTTAAGGAAAAAATAATAATAAAAAAATAATTTGCACACTGTGCATACTGGTGAGGCAGCAAAGACTGGTGTGTGAAGTCCCCAGAGCTAGGGTGTAATACTGGCAGCCTTTTCAGCAGACCATGCGTTTGAATTGCTAGCCTCTTGCAGCAACCATTGTTGAGCTTTGTTTTGATCAACAAACTTCAGACATCAGGATATATTTTAAAAGACCTGCAGCAAAGTTTTTCAAGAGGCTTTACACATTTTTAATCATATCATTTCAGATTTGCTTCCGTGAATTTAACTGCTTGCCTTTTTTCCCCAAGCAGGTAAATGAGAACATAGCATCTTACTTGTTTATGGTGTACCCAATCTACTGACTTGGACTCACTTTCTTTAGAAGTTGACGTTGTTACCAAATCTTGAAGTCTTCATCATAAGTCCCAAGACTTCTGTCCATCAATCTGAATCAGCAAGGAGTTACCTTTCCTTGACTTGCCCATAGTGGAACGGTGTTTGGAGGAAGAGGTAATACCCAGCTGCTCAGAATTCCTTTAATTCCCTATCATTTTTGAGCACCTTCCTGTTGTTCTTGAGGAAGAATGAAATGAGGCATCTAATTGTAATGTAGAATTCATTATCCACTCTTTCTACAGGCCACTACAAATTAGCCAGGAAAGGAAAATGTCAAATTATCTGGGGAACTCAAAAGAACACCAAGAGTAAGAACAATTATCTGACTTGGAGTAATCAGTAAGAACTTTGCTGAATCAAGACTGTATTACCTTAAATCAATTTCAACACTCCTGTCTGTAGACAGAATTTTAGGTAGTATTATTGAGTGCATATAGTCACAAAACAATGATTTTTGAGTTAATTTCAGCCATTAGTATTTGAGGTTTTGCACAAGCCACCAAGAAAAAAGCGTTTTCCTACAGGATTTTCAAGTTGCCCCTGAAGAGTGGATAAGCTCTGTTGTGTGCAGGTACTGCATATAAATTAGCAATCACATCTAAAAGCAGTGGAGTGAAAGAGGACCTTTTAAAAAGTTATCTTTATTTTATCAGGAAAGTATTATCACAATTGTCCACAAGTTCATATTTTTACTAATAATTCTATCTTTGTTGTATTTTTCTCATACTTTTTGCAGAGAAAAATTGAAATAAGAGTTCCTTTCATACAGCCAAGATGGATCCATTTTAAATAAAAACAAGACTAAAGCATGAAATATTTGCTGAAAACTTGTTTCTGTTTTATTGACCATTATGCATTTCAAGATGTCCCAGATGTAGCAAAATAAGTACAAAGACAGATAAGCTGCAATGTGTTTATTGCCAGGTAACGGTGAGCCACTCCCGGGAAATTAGATGTAGCATTCTGCTTTCACATCTAGCTAGCTGCTTGCACTTTTTGGTTTTTCCCCAGACAACTGAAGAAGCAAGAGCTCTGGAACTGAAGAGAGGAAAATGCATTTGGGATTGCCTAGGAGAACAAACACACAGTGGCTTCATTGTTGGCTCATTTGGCACATATTGTTAGTGTGGTCAAAGTGCTTGGTTACATGGGTGGATATGGACAGATCCTGAGCTCAGAGCTGGCTTGCACAGGGCACCCTCATCCAAAACCTCTGTGACTGCATTTACCACTGCATCTTCTGATAGCACCTCAAACGTCTGTGTGTCACATGGACAAGCTCACAGTAGCCAAACTATCAGAGTGGTGGGAAAGTGTGAAGGTCTGGCCGGAACACACACTTAACACAAGTTGGCTCACTAGAGAGAAAGATTGTCTATGGTTCTTGCCTTCTTCACAAGACTCAGGAGAAAAAAACAGTCATGTCATCAGCAGAGAGTGCAGGCAGCCTGAGATAGTATAGATTAAGTAAGAAGTGACGAGAGAAATTTGCCGGTCAACACATGCATGGTTTGGACAGGCCATTCAGACTTCCTGAACATCACCCTGCTAAGCACATAACAAATCAGAAACATGCCCCAGGATGTGATATGCAGTAATTACAAAAGGCTGAATAAAAGGGCTACATTTATGTGTCTTCTCTTCTGTGTTGTATGGTTCTGTATTTTACAAGCTGTCCCTTTCTATGGGAATCTTATTTTCAGTTCATATACAAGCACTACATGAGCAAGCAGTAGCCTCAGTTAAGCCTGTAAATCTATTTAAATTTTAATAACATTTTAGAACATCAAAGGAAGTAATATTTCATGAGTAAAGTTTGTCATGGTTTAAAATAAGAAAAAAAACCCTACAATAAGATTTCCAGTTTGATTGTTTTGCTTTCATTCATCAGAATACACACATTTTTCAACTTGTAAAGCAGTGTCTTAAAATTAATGTGCTATGAAAGTAATATTACTTTCTTACACTTTGCATGCTTTTCTTCCTTATCCAAGAGTCTTCTGACAGCTACCTAATACCAGCTACATTTTCAAATGTCCTTTTTCCTCCTTATTGCAGATAATTGGAAGCATCTGCTCCATTCTTAGAGAGTGCACACTCCCATGCTTATAGCTGAAAACTGTGATCGCAGCATATCCAAACATCTCTTCAGATTCCCAGCTTCAAGAGCATTTTCTAGCTCTGATCAAGTACTGGAGTAAGGAGTTGGTTAATTTAAATAGTCATTCCTTGATTCATGTAAATTTGAAGAAATTGCAGAACTGCTGTAATTTTCAACTCAATTCTTTCTTTGCATGCCACCTGTGAGCTAAAAAGGATGTGCTTTCCAAAAGAGATTCAGTGGCTGGTGCTCAGTGATATGTTCCTCAGCCATTCCTGAAATTTTGCAAGTGCTGCACCTTGGCTGACACGCCAGCAGCAGTTCTATGGTACAAAGGACACCAAGTGTCGGATGCCTGGTGATGGAAACGATCAGTCTGAGCATGCCATTCTCCTTGGTTTGTGAGGATCCTCTCAGGTTTACTGACGTACATACAATCAAAGAAAAGAGAGTCTTTCACATTGAAAGGATCCAGTAAGCTTATTTCCAGTACTACTTTTTGCAGCTCTTGCTGGTTACAAGGGCCAAGAGTCTGAGAGTGGGGACTGTCTCCATGAGTATGTTCAGCTTGTGACAGGTTTAGCCACAGGGGTAAAGATGAAATAGGGTCTGCAGTTCTGCAGCAAAGGTTCATATTCTGTCTATGGAGGAGACCATATTTACCTATAGGTTGTAGTTCCCATTCAGAAGAGTTCAGACACGAAATGGGCAAGTTGCTCGTGCGTGGCAGCATTGCACAAAGAAGGCAGAGTTAAAGGAGCTTGGACTACCATAACTCTTGCTTTCCTGCTTTTGGTACGTTTTTCAGGTGCTGTTCTAACAGATTTCAACATCCTCCAAGAAATAGAAATCTTGAGTCTAACTTGATAATGCAGTTTTGACATTGAGAATGATGAAGAACGTTAATTAATTTCTGCCAGAAAATTAGGTGTCCAGCTTCCCGTAATAGTCAATGAGATCCAACCTACAAAACCACGCCTCTAGTAAGTGACTCAGCTCACCCTGAGACAGAGACTCACCCCCTAGGCTCTCTCCACTGATTCTGAAGATAGCCCAGACACCTGTCTCTGAAATAGTATCACCTATAGTACATAACTAGGCCTAGTTCTCTGCAGTTGCAAATTTAACACTTCCCTGAATCTTCTGATCATTGCCCTGAAAGGGACCTGTTTTTGTAGGAGTTAATGGATTGGTACATGAGTACTTGGGGTACTATTGTGCAAAGTAGGGGACACTGTGGGATTTCTAAATCTTTCTTCCCTTTCACGGTCACTTATTTATGAAGCAAAGACATGAAAATACCTTTTCCTTTCTCTTTCCCATGATCCTGCTACAAAACATAACCCTTTCTACCATCCTGTCTTTCTCTTTAAATCATCATTTTGAAGCTACTAGCACATACAGAGTTGTTTAACTTTCTCTGCTTACAGGCTTGTGTGTTGTAAGTAGCACTTTAAAGGCTACTGTGAAAACACAGTGGCATTGTAGCCTGAACTCCAATCAGGCCCCTTTTCAGCAAGCATCCAAGCCTGGTCTCCCAACCATCTATGTTCCTGGAGGTCCTCACTGTTTCCCCCACCACTTTTGTGCTGTTTCCCTTTAACTTCTTCCTTCATCTTACACACTTCCACAGTTTCCTTCATAAGTACCACAACCTATCTTTGAATCCCCTGTGCCTTAAAATCCTTCCTTTGCAGCCAGCATTTGCTGACACAGTTTTTCCTTTTCTTGAAAATTGTGTGACCCCTTTGTGAACTTCTTCCTGCAGAAAGCATTTCTGCAAAATAATATTTGTTAAAAGCCTCAACCAGCTGACAGATTGCAGCAAGTAGCTTCTTTGGAGATTTTGCCAACAGTCATGCTTAAGTGCCTGGGGCTTGGCAAGGCTGGCTCAATGGCTGCTGTACATACCCAAGAATTGCCCGATTCATGTAAATCAGGCAGGGCAAAATGCTTTCTGTTGAGAAAAGGTATGTCTTGAAAAGCAGATGCCTACAGGTGCAGTACATCTGTAGTCTGGAAGCTGTACACTCTATCATCTGATAAGTTCTGCTTCTTAGGAAGGCCTGACATTGTATCAGCTTGGCTATCTGATGTCCACTAAATGAAGGGGTTTCTGTCAAAAGGAAGTATATCAGTGTACACAATGAATAGAAAACTACATTCATCTTAGTATCATTTTTATTTTGTATTCCTTCTGTATTACCCAAATGCCCTGTTGTCCAATCTCCAGCTCTTGCTCTTCTTGCTGGACATTCAATAACATTTTCCATTCTGAACTTTCTCTGATATTGGATGCTTTTTTGTGAAAAGCGTAAGCAAAGCCTAGCAGTCATTCTTCTCAGAAGTAGTCTAGCGCTCAATTAAGGTACTTTAAACTTCAAAGCACCAGACTTTTTAATGGCCTCTGCAATTTGAATACAGAAGTGGTTAAGACAGGATACCAGGCTGATGGGACCTGGTATCAGATCTGTTCAAAGATGACAGAGAAAAAGTGAAGAGTCGGAAGATCCAGAATTGCAATAGTTACGTATCCCCAAGCCTGCTAATCACTCCCAATTTCTTTTTTCACAGGTCTTGTCTTCACTAATGGTTGGCAAGATCAGTCCACAGGTCATCAACTTAGTGTGAGGAAAATCTCAGCATAACCTAAGCAGAGCATTTAATAGCTAAATGGCTTTTCTTGAGTAACAACTCACATTTGTAAATTAATCATGCTGCAACAGTCTCACTCTAGGCTAACTCAACATACCAATTTAACTCATTTTCCATGTTCTGAATGTGGAAACATTAAATCTAGGTCAATATTTTCAGTAAATTCAATAAATTATTCACTGAGTCAATTATGTTCTCAAGCTATTTTGTACAACAAATTTTCTTCCTCATGCCACAGAACCATTTTAACATTCAGGGAAAGGAAACATTCTTATCTGCAAACGAACTGTGCAGACATGCATCTTAATTCTGAATTTGACATTGCTAGGTATAGCATAGCAGGAGGTAAGCGTATTTCACCCCACCACGTATTTGATCATCTTCAGACTGAGACGTGCTTGTGCCTATATCAGCTTATTCACGAAGTCAAGAAGGTGAGAATCCTCCATTAATGCAATAAAATCTGTATATTCCTAGAAGCAAGTCATTAAGCATTTTGTCTAACATTGGCTGGAAACTGTACTATAGTTCCAGCTCACTTGCTGATCTTGTAAATCAAAATGTGCTCATTATGATTTAGCAAATCATATTTTTTAACTTATTTCCATTTTTCATTTTTGCAGCTTAGATGTAGGATGATCAAAATTACACCAAAGTAAAAATTAAAAGTGAAAATTAAAAGAAAAAAATGGATAATAGTCTCCTGTCTTTGTTAGATTTATAGGCTTTTGACAGAAGTGAACTGTAAGAAAATGTTGAATGAAAGATATGGAAACCTGACATGCAAAGATGAATAAGCAATTGTATAAATAAGGGCTGGGCAGGAAAAACAAAGGTGAAAATACAAGCAGGATGCAAAGAGATGGCCTGGAGGGCACACTGGGAGGCCCACCAACGTTGGGAGGGGCAGGTTTAGACACACTGTGATAAAAAATTCACAGAGCTCAACCACAGAAGATCAAAAGTTAAAAGGAAATCTTCCAGTAAAATCCTGTAAAAATTGACAGGCTTAACATGCTGTTCTTCAGAAAGCCAACTTTAGCAGCTGTACTGGTAATGAACGACTTGAACCGAGATGCTGCCATAGAAGTTTCTGTCATACTGGCCAGTTGATGCTCATCAGCTGTGTCAGGTGTTGTTGAAAGTGGCAAAGGCATCCCACTCTGTCTGTCAAATTTACCTTCCCTTCTCTCTCAAGTGTTCGTTTTGCTTTTCATCACTGTCACAACTATCCTCTGAAACAGATCCTCTTCCTCAGTTGTACCCTCAGCGAAAACTCGAGAGTGTCAGGTGTGCAGGAGCACACAGTCAGAACCTCTGCTCCCACTCACTTCCAAAAATTAAACCTTTCTCTCTCTGCAACCTTGACCTGCTAATGGTGGTGGTGGGAGGAGTAAACTGTTAGTGCTGCTTCACTGAGTTTAGATTTGAAATGTTCAGCATGCAATTCATTAAAGCTGTAATTATTAATAGGTATTTTTAAAAAAAGGCATTGGTGTCATGCATTATTTTTTTCACAGCTTTAGTTCTGATGACTAAGGAACTGCCAGAAAGAAGAGAGACTGTTTTCACAGTGTCACAGTTGGACGTGTTTAACCAGAACTTTTTATCTTTGAGTTGAACAGACCATTCTGAAGAGCCCTGCTTTTAATAGTTTTTCCAGTTCTTTTCACTAATATACAGAGAAGAGAGGTCAAGTAACAACTATGTCCAAATAAAATTAGATGCTGCTGAAATCAGAATCTATGACTTTCTTAGTTCTGAGTCTTTTTCCCAAGCCATTCACTATCAGGGGTTATCTAATTACATAATACTTCACGCAATAAATGCAAGCATTGTGCTTTGTTGGCATATCTTACATCTCTATTAGAAGAAGCTAATTAGACCATATTTTTCATGTAGAGGATGAATATGCACTATCTGAACCCAGATACATGGTGTTGAATGTTATGGTGATTAACAGTGGTTCAACGTACAATTATACATTTTGGATTTTAATTTCACTGGTAACAACGCTAATGACGTACAACGTTTCCTATCAACCCACTGAGGTTTTGGGACAGTGAACCATTAACTCAGAGGTATTTCCCTTCTGAAGACCTAAGACAACGAGTACATATGCTGATCCTTGTGTGGCCTAATTCTTGGTTGTCACCCAAGTGCTTCCATAATGCAAATATTAATCTCTAAAACAAGTCAGCAGATGCATCATGTATCAATTCTTTCTGAAGCCTGGACACATCATGAACCACATGGCAAATACTTAATAGGGTTTCAAGTACCCTTGCAAAGCAGGCTGTTAGAAGCAGTTTGTTGCATTTAAATGGCGTAAAAGGTTGACTTTATTCTAAACTCTATATTATGTTTAACATTTGGGATTTAACACAAAACAACAGGAACAAACTGGAAGATAGCTCTGGTACATACTTCTAGCTGGAAGAAGTCCTTAACACACTGCATCTTACATGACAGGGCCATTTTCTGTCACAGGACACTCCCATCAATAAACAGAGAGAGATTGGGAAAGCCAGGGATGAGAAATTAAATCCCTGAAACACTTCTTTCTGAGAGCAGGACAGGAACTGATGAGAACAGACGTTTATTTTTATCCTGAGTGTCTCAGTTCTAGGGAAATGAGCAAACGTAGTGCGAGTTGTATTGGCATGCAGTGAGACATTGATCCCTATTTTTTATAAAAGTGTGGAAAAAGTATCCCGCAAGGAGGAAAAAAACTGTTGAGTTCGGAGCTTTACCCTCAACTGAGGCAAAATTCTTTTTCTGCAGCTCTATTGTTGTACCTGACCATGTGAACCACTGTAAAAATTACAAATTCAAATACATAATGGAAAAGAAATCATAAAGGAATGACAGCTAATCAACTCAATTTTCCTGATAGCTCCTTTTACTTTATCTTTGTGGTGCCTCATTTGGTGATATTACTAAAGGAAGTACATGGTCTCCTGATTTCATAGACTCATTCCACTCAGTGTGGCAAATATTTGCTGAATGCTTTATCTTTTAGAAACATTAAAAAAGGCTATGGGCACGCCTCCCTGATGGCATAACTTGCATGTAAAGATGCCTTTTATGTGTTCTTCTTGCCATTATTTGAATCCCCTACAGCACCCTACTGCCCTAAGGTAGTGCTTCCTACTCAAGGACCTCAACTGTGGGCCTGCTGATGAAACGTATGGCAAAAGAGGGGACATCAGGACCCAGCCTGCTCCCTAGTGCCATGGGTTTGCATCAAGGAGCCCCAGCGAGGGAGAAGGAATGCTGCAGCTGGTGCTTCCCAGAGGACCTGGGAAAGGTGAATTCCAAATTGCACCATTGACTCCCTGACCCCCTCTTGGACCTGCATGGTACCCCTTCCTCCAGGTGGCTGAAAAGGGGCTGTGCTAGCTCTGTCGTTGCAACCTGGAGTCCCACTAACATTTCATTAATCTAATTTGCAGCCTTAAAATCCAGACCAGGCCATTAGATTATCCAAATTGACTTTTGTCAGGCTATTAAACCAAAAGAAAAAAAAATGGAGTTTGGCCAACCTCAGACTGAGCTGGGTGGTATTTTTCTACATGACTTCAGAGCTCCCTAAGTGATACAGAATTAAGATTTTGAAATGGGCTTTATTTCTTCCTCCAAAAAGTGTTTAATGTTTCTCCTTGAGCCTTCCTTCACCACAGAAAAATAGTGGAAAGGTAACTAGAAACAGGCAAAGAGAAAAACACAGCCTGGAGAGAGAGAGAGGGAAGGAGCAGAAAGGGAAATGTCAATATAATCAGCACTGCAGAGATGGATTTGTTCCAGGCCTGTATCAGGGCAATTGGTCATACAACTTGATCTTGGATTTGTCAGGAGCGCAGAGCCTAACCCGTCATTCACTGAGAATACACTGTTCCTCCTACACTGACTATATTTTTAGAAACATCAGCATTTTCCCCGAAAAAACTTTTACAGATGCTCTTGTATATTGAAGAACACCAGCTTTGCCAAAAGAGGAGCCTTAGGTTTCTTGTTATTCCCAGCCTCTGACTCCTCAGAGTGCCATCCGTTATCTTTCAAATAATATTTTTTTGTGAGAATGTGACTTTTTGATTAGGGTTCTTTTGCCTTCTGTCCAGTTGCTTTTACGTTTTTCTCCTTCACATTGAAGTCAAAAGTTTTCTCTTGTTTCAGCTCAGCTCCCTTTATGTTTCACTTTCTATTTCAGCAGTGTGTTGCATTTAATGGAGACATTTTGAAAAGGGCTGAGGGTCAGACTTTCAAGTTTGCAGCACTTAACAGCTGCGTATGTTTGAACTGAACGTCCATTCAGACAGCTGTAAAGGTTCTCTGTTTCACAGCACTTCAACAGCCTAAGCGTGGCCATGCAACACAATGCATTGCTGCCTTACAGATTCCTGAAGCAAATCTTGGCAAGCTGGAGCAGCCATTTGAGGCTCAAAATCAGGATTTCTGTGTCCGAGTGTCTGGGCAACATCATCTTGCCCCTCCCAAAGCAATTCAGGTCAGTGTTGCACTGATGTGGTGGCATTGTCCCTTCCAGGTCGGGAACTTGAATTACATCTTGACTTAAGGCTGACATGGAAGAGGCGTTTTTCCTTCTCAGCTTGCTGCACATTGTGAGAGAGTGTGACTTTTGTAACAATGTTCCCTTTCCAATCTCTTATTCTGGTCTTGAAGGTTGCATAGTGGCTGTGGTCTTTAAACATGCTTGATCAGCTCTTTAGGAGCAATCTCTTGCATATGTGACTGGAGTATCTGTTAAGGTCACTGTACTTCACCAGTAGCCTACCTCTAAATGCCCAGTTCATAGTTCTTGACTACTTTTGTTATTATTTTGCTTAAGAGTTAAAGTGAAAAATTCTATTGGCAGATCAGAATCAAAGTCAACACCTATAAAGAGATTTTGAGTCCCAAATTCAATGCCTGAAGGAAGTTCAGCTTTGGGAGGTTTCTTTGCTTTTTCCTGAAAAATGTGCCAAGTATTTTGCATGTTTTACAGTGGACACTCTGTCCATGACAGTTTTGTTATCATATATTCTGATTTTTTCTGCATTTTTGCTGCTACCCATGTAAAATGGCCAACTTATTTTGCATAATATGTACACAAATAAAAGGAAAAACTAAACGTTTTATAAATCATCTGACATTCCAACAGTATGCTGTTTTATGATTTCAGATGACTCATTGTCATATTCATTTGTTAGCTTGTTCATCTATTAAATAGAACATGTTCTATAACAAGTGACCCATTTCATTTTCAATTCTAATTTTGCCTTTTTGGAGCCTCCTAGTCCAGTTTTTTTTCTAGACTGAGTGCCAAAGGTTAATAACTTAAAATTAGGCATCTAAAAAGAAGTGGGGCATAATGACTGCTAAATGAGCAAAGCAATAATAATTGTGCAGCTTTAAGCATTTCTTCTACTAACTTTCTATAAATAAAAACTTTCCTCAAAGGTTTCCACACAGTTCTGAGCTAACTATAAAAGTTATTCCCAAATTCAAACAATTTTGAAGTTATGAGCAACCAGACAATTACCACAGAACTCTACAGAAATGTAAATTTTTTCAGTATTTTGGTCAAATCAGAACACTTTCTGATTACATATAGGCACAGAATATAAGCACAAATCACTTATCCAGTTATTCTTGCTGATTAGTACATCTTGATTAGCACATATTGATGGAATGTGATCATTGATGCCATTACAAAACACACACTTTAATAGTGTTCAAGATTGTTGATGTCTGGCAAGATCTATTACTGCTTTAATATTTTATAGTAATAGTATTGCATTGATTTCTTTTAGGTATTTTTCTCCTCTTTATTGAGTTTGTGGATCTACTACAGGTTCTTTGCTATTTGTGTCCAACACTTTTCGAGATCTGTGTGCCTTTCCTCTTATTCTACGCATTAGTTTTTCAGCTTTTTCCCCTCTCTTCCAAGAAGGACAGCGTAAATAAATGATTTCTGAGACCATAAAGGCTGTGTAAAATGTCTGAATGACAAAGTAATGAACACTCTTTGTGACTGGATTCAGCACAAGTATTTATTGCTAAGCAACAAAGACTGATGTCAACGAGTTTTGCCAAATGCAGATGGTGAGTAGGTTTGTTGAAAAAATGAAATCACTCTAACATAATTCTTTACAGTGCATTCTAATATAATAGAAATCAAATGCACTCAACTGATCAGAGTGAAGGGCTCCACAGAGAGGAATGAGGTTAATTTAATAATAGTTTCTGCTAGCCTGTATTTTAGGGAGTTGCTCATAGGTGAGAGTATTCCTAATCTATCTCAGCAAGACTTAAGGAAGGAAAAACATCTGCAAAGTTTCCCTGAAGTGCTTGCCTTCTCAAAAGCTGTCATTCATGATGTTCCTGAGAACAAAGGAAGGGCATAAAAACAGCATAACTGGTTGGTGGGGAGGGGTTGTTTGGAATATGCAAGTACAACCTTACTGGTCAGTTTAGTCTTTTGCAGCGCAAACAATTTCTTCAGCGAATGCCTTTATATTCTTTCTCTGAACAACCCACCAGGTTGGACTGGTGGGCCGAGACTGATGATTCTGTCACTGCAAAGTTGAATTTGTGCCTTACGGGGTATGTCCAGCAAACTCCTTTTATCCCTGTTAGACCAGATCTGCCACAGTGGAGAACATGCTCATTTATCTGTTTTGAGCACACTGATGAGAACACAGTAATCTTTATGCATACCCTTTAGGCAGAGGTCACTGCCAGAATCAGATGCAAATTTTCCTTATTCCTGCAGAGAGCAGACAAAAACAGACCTTAATCCCAAGCCATGAGAACCTCTCTGCAGGGGTAGTATGCTTGATCTGAAGAACATGAAACCAAATGGCTGTTGGTTAGAAGTTAAAGACCATACTGGAGGCAATCTGCTCTGGTTCAGTCAATCAAACTGCTAAAATAATTAGCTATAACTGACCTCAGGCGCAACCTGCTCCAGAAGGCAGCTACCTCCTTCCCTAGAAGCCGTCTCACCCACATACCTTGCTTACCCTCGCAGAAACAACCTGCTTGTATCTAGCTTAGAAGGTCAGTTCTGCTGCCTGACTCCCAGATGTCCCTCATCTTCGGTGTACAGAGACCAAATGTTTATCCCAGAATTCCTGCTCTTGGCCTTAAACTGGATGGTATGGGAAGACAGGCACATTCCCATGTTCTCAGCCTCCACAGCAAGTGGGTCACCCTTGCTGGCCTGTGCCAATAGCTACATTAGTGCAGGGCCTGGAATAGTAACCTGAAGTAGGATAAGTACACAAAATAGTGTGATGATGGCAATAAAGTAAACATGCACACACATACAAAACCAACCCTACCTCTTTTTATAGAAAGTGGATTGATTTGCTTCAAAGTAAAGATGTTGCACCTCGGGCAACTCATTAAACAAGTCTTTTGCATCTGAATGAAAAATGAAACATATATGAAAATTACTAGCTTACCTGGAGTAAAAGAAAGATCAGCCAAAGCTCATGTGAGGCTCAGCTGGAAAAAAATTATTTTACTCCAAGCTATTTTTATTTCTCTTAGTTATGTTAGGCAACCAGCCATATCATACAGCCACAGCAGAAAGACATGAGTGGCTGCTTAGAATTAGGTAAATTCACCTAATAAATATATTAATCAGTTCTGAAGAGTAGTTGCATTTGGAAAAGATTTTAGGAAAGAATGTACATTTTTGCCACTTCCTTCACTGCCTTGATGTGTTGTCGGTGTTTTGGGCTTTTGAGGGGTTTGGATCTAGTCTTCCAAGTTCAGTTTTGCTATTTGTAAATGTTTATTAGGAATAAATGATTTTTCAGAGCTTGAGTTATTCACAGATTTTTCACTTTTGCTGCTCACTGCTGGATATTTGCCCACATGGTATGTTTCTGGTGTCTGATCAGGCAAGAAAAATCCTAAACAGCAAAACCGGTGCACTGGTAAAAGTGGTAGCGACAAATGCATACTAACTAATACAACATAAGAACTGATTTCTTGGGTTTTTTTGATTTGAAGAAATTTTCCAGCCATTCAAATATTTAGGATATAGTGAGAAATATCAGCTGGGCAACGCAAATTCAATTTGAATTTCAGCTGTTTAATCACAAACTTCTTTATGAATCTGTTTGGATTGGGGAGAAACTCCTGATTTTTTCACACAGTCCTATTCACTGTGCTTTTTTTTTCCTGATCACCAGGCATGTACACAAAGCCACAAAAAATTGTTTTCTCCATCTCTAATGCACTGCAGAGATATTCAACACTCGTGTCATTTCATCTTAAAAGCTATTAATGCACTTAGTAAAGATGAAAAGTGAAATATGAAATCTTGTCAAGCCTACTGAAAGCTGTAGTCAGTCCTTTTTAGCAAACGTTTTTCAGAAACTCAGTTTTGTCTATGATAAATGCACTTTTCCAAGTGTAGCACTGTAGATTTAGTACTTAGAAAAACCTGTTGACAGATGCTGGATTCTAAACTCTATATTTCTGCAAAACACCCAGAGTAGATGCAGAGACAGCATAAACTTTTCAACCCCATCAAAGTTCTTTGCCCTTGAACAGATCAGACCATCTGTAGACATGAGAGGACACTTCCTTTACCACGTCCATTCGGCTGTCAGCCTCTCTGATGAGCCTGGCAGCAAGGGCTTGAATTAGTGTCAAAATATGACAGGGGGTATTAAATATTTAACATTGTGGGCTTGGATCTTGAGTTCCCACATGCCACCTGAGTGGCTAGACTATAGAGTGTCCTTTGACCCAACAAGTAAGTGCTGGTTGTTCTTAAGAAAAGGAATGACTTCACCAAGCCGGTCTGGAGACACCGACTGCCCAGCCACCAGCAGTCCTGGGCATCCCCACTTGGCTGTGGGGGGCACATGCTCATGACCCTTAAGTGGGCATACCTTCCTCAGCCTGAGCCTCCACTTCCTAAATCCCACATGATTTCTGCAGCCTCAGGGCTCCTTGCAACTCTTGGGTTTCTCACTGTGCATGGCCACTATTCTCTTTAGTTTCAGCTTCTTCTGACTGAGAGGGCTGCAGGCCAAAAGGACACTTGACGTTGGGCAAGCTCTTTGCAACCAAGGACTTACAAAGTCTGTTGTCACACAGGGTGCCTCATAATATCCCACTGAGTATAGCCCTTCTCTCAAATAAGTTTGTCACAGCAAGTGCAGAGTATCTTACTCTACCTTTCTTCCCAGGCACATTCTCCTATAATTCAAAGCCTGCACCTCATGTATTTCAGTTGTAAGGGACATGAAATTCATACTTGCACTCAGGAGAACATTATCTAGCATTTTACACACAGTCTGCCCCTTAGTTTTGATTATAGTAAACTTGAATTAGAATATCAAAGGCCCTTTACAACTTTATGGAATATAGAAATTTGCTGCCATTGTGCTCTGAATTCTGAAATAATGGACCTCATTTCAATTTTATAATGAGATTTTTAAAAGGCAAGCCCTTCAGTCCTTGGGAAAAACTCCAAATTTAAATTATTATGATACTATTATTGCTATTTAAAATAGACTTCAGCAATCAAGAGGTAAGTTGAGATGAATAACCAGTCTCAAATTGCTAGCTTTCCTATGGTTATCCGAACCTAATAAAGAGTCAAGACCTTCTAAATTGCAGCCATCTATAATGTTAGTTGGAGTTTGAACTACATCATAGGTTAGGCAACCCTTGTCTAATCAGATCACTTTGTATTTGTGTGATAATACTGCCCCATAGTTATTGATCTCTGAGCAGATAATACAGCTCTCTTTCAACCAAAAAACACATATAGCAAAGGCCCTTTGAAAAGCAAATCTTCCCCTCAGAGTAAGGTGGAATCTGGGAAATTCACTGAGTATGGAAAGAGCAAATTGCAGGGAATATCCTTCTTATGTATTAATTGGGAACAATGTTGGTATATTGTAGTACCCTTATAATAATCTAATATATTAAAAAACATTAAAATATTATGAGCTATTAAAGTCCTGATGCTGATTTGGTCTATGTATCTTTTGGCTGCCAGCCAGCATTGTTCTAATGCTGTGAAATGATATCGTTCTGGTGCGAAGATGGAAAAGTTTGAAAGCCTTGTTTTACTCTGATTCTTTTTGTCCAGGATGTGTCTTATGCCCTGTCACATTAATAAGGGGGCTGCAATGCATGCTGTAGTGTTACAAAATGTGAATATATCTCCCTTGGAGAAAACAGGGACGATCATTTGAGAATACAACTGTTAGCTGCTCCTGGCTGTGGCTCCAGAAGCCTTCTGGTAAATCTGACTTCAAATATCAAACATTCAGCTACGTCAAGACGTATCAAATGAAAGTGCATTTATTTGGCTCCTTGGATGTACTGTATATTGAATTGTCTGGTAACTCACTAACAAATTCATATCTTGTCTTTTTAGAGAGATGGAGGAAAATAACAGGCCTCAGAGGAACTACCATTCAGAACAAGCATGTTTTCTCAGTGTTTTCTTAGAGGAGGAAACAAGGAAAAGTAAGTAGAAGCAGATGGCATTTTATTTTAGAAAACCATCTCTCAGAATTATGTCATCTAAAAACTCAGTAACTCAGGTAACTTGTCTGCTACAGAATTTATGTTTGCTATTAGGCCCATGAGCTCCCATACCTATTGCTGTGAAAGGTTTGAGAGAAATGAAGTCAGGATGTCACACCAAAGTCAGTGATATCTCATAATCAGTGACAACAAATATTTTGTACTGTTTCTTACTGAAATCTTTCTTGACAGAGATCTAGATATCTTCTTTGACACTAAAGTCATCTTCTGGAGGAAATAAAATACCATAAACAGAGATGGATGGTAGTATTTATCTTTATGGTGCTGAAAATTAGGAAACTGAAATGCCAGATATATTGAAATGCCAAAATTTTGATTGACTTTAAAAAACAAATTCTGGAGCATTAAAACTTTTTAATTCAATCACATAAAAAGGTCAACAGAATTTAGCTGCTCTTTAAAAAAAGAAAAAGGGCAAAAAATGTCAATGGCTTTTCTATACTTCCACAAGATTCAGCCTTTAAAAATCTTGCTTATTAATTAGGCAGCTATATCATACTTCCATAAGTTTTTGTATGCTGACACGCACAAATGAATTTAAGTTGATCTCTGTGTGTGTATGATTTTTCTGTGAGTCTTCTCTGCTTTCCCAGCACCCAGGACTTAGTCCCTCTGAAGCTGGGGCATGGGGCCACCCTCACTGCAAGATGCAAAGAGCAAGGAGCCAGGCTTGCTGTTACAGGAGAGTAACTGCTGCTGCAGGAAGGAGGTCCCAGGAAATCACCACCAGCCCTTCCCTGGTGGCAGCAGCCAGTTGGTTTTGTAAAGCTTAAGGACAGATGAAAGGGGCAGTTAGGCCACGGCTGTTTGTCTACCCCAGCACTGCCTGCTCCACCTGGAGTTGTCCCTGCTACCAAATGGGGACTCCAGGTAGCTTGCTGCATGGTTCTGCTAGTTCATGCAGAAAAAACTTCAGTACTTTGTGAAGAACAAGGACAAATATTCACTTTCTTTAAGATTTTTACTGTTGTGCTGCTTACATTGCAGAATTTGGTAAGACTACAAAGAAATAAGCTAAGAAGCTTCAGCTCAGGAAAGATCCAGAGAAACCTGAGGTGATGGCAATTTGTTATCCAAAAAACAGCATGGGTGAATACTGGTGAGCTAGGCTAGGGTATACAATTTAAGACAAGATCTATTTTGTCAATTGAATTTAGAAAAAAATCTAAAGAAAAAAAAAAAGAATCTTAATATTTCTTTAATAGTCTGAACTTCCCTATGACAATACCATGCAGACAAACACAGCACATAGATGATGGTACAAACCTCTTAACAATATCACTAAACTCCCAGCGAAAAAATAAACCAACCCAGCGACTCTATTAACAACAAGCACTATTCAGTGTGATAGTTCCAGTAACATTTACTGAATTACATGCCTGCTAATTCTGAAAAACAGCTCTGTATGAGACAAGAATAAAAGACATGACATACACAGTTTACATCAAAGCTTTTACTGAGGAGTAGCTGCTTCTATCCTTGCCTGGAATTCTCTCAGATAACAATGCTTGGTAAGATGCTATAATGCTGTTTGCTGAGACCAGTTATGGTTTACATAATGATACAACCTTATTTCTGAATTTTCTGCTCCATTTATGGTGCCACAACAATAGCTAATCATCTGCCTTCACAGAGTCATTGAAATATGAAAATCTTTTGAGTCCATCACCACTCTCTGTCCTCCTCGGATGTGCCTGTGCAATGGGAGACTGCTACACATGCTTAGTATAAGCTTGTTGGGGTCCCATCACTCCAAAGTGATTCGTCATCATTGTGTCTGCTTTCAGTCAAGAGCCTATTTTTCATGGTTAGATATTTGTGTCAGACCTGTTTGTCATATACCTAGTGTTAGAGAATATAAAGTAAGTTTAAGATACATTTCACCATGTCAGAGTCAAAAAGGGAGGAGGAATATAGAGAGCTTTCCCCACTCATAGAAGCAAGGAGTTATTAATTAGCTAGTCAAGGTCTTTGCTCTAGCAAGAGACATTTGCATCTCCAAGGAGCTGAAGTAAAAACTCTTATTTTAATTGAGAAGAATTATCAGACAGTATCTTAGATAATGAAGCAAAAGAGTAAGTTTGGAAAAAAGATTAGATCTGTCTGGGCTCCCTAGAATGTTTCAAAGGAGAAATTTCTTGTAAGAGACAAAACTTTGTCCCAAGGGAGGAAAAAGTAAGTATACACCATAAGACTAGCCCAGTCCTCAGGGCGTGCTGTAGATCTGCTCTGCTGGGTATGCCTTGGCCATGTTCCAGTTCTGTGTTGGGAGACCTAGGTTGTGCCCTGGTCCCCTTTGGAGCTGTGGGGATATCCCCTTAGACTCAGACGGATTAAGTAGTTTCTGAGGACAGCACAGAGAAGGTCACCAAAAGGGAAATATCATCACAGACATTAGCATTTACATGTCTAGGACAATGTAAAACCATAAGGTTTCTGCTGCTCCTGAGAAAAGGAATCATTTTGGGGATAACAAATACTGCTGGAGTGAGGAAAAGCCCCTTTCCGGAGTAGCAGTCATCAGCTCCATTCCTCCTGTCCCTCAGGGGCAGGAGGAACAGCATGGCCAAACCCCAGAGCTGTCTTGCTATTGCTGCTTAGACTCCACCTAACTTCCACAGTGGAAGAAACCAGGCTCCGCTCGCTCAACCTTGGGATGTCAAAATTAACGTCTGCCTACTCAACTAATGAGCCTTGAGCTGGTGATTGAAAATGTATCTAGAATCCCTAGTTTCTCATTAAAAAGCCTGCTTTTGCAGATCTCAAACCATTTATGCAGCTCTTGCCTGAATTTTCTTCGTTTCTTCACTGTGCTTTTGAAGCACCGACAGTCTTCCAGCAGCAGCATCACTAATTCTGCAGATGGTGCTATTACTGCCTCTCTGTCCCTCCTCTGCCCATATAACCAAAGGGACTTTGCCTTCACCTTAAAAGAAGATTAACCCCTTTTCCTTCAGTATCAGTCAAGGCAATCATGCTTATTTTGGGAATTCATTGATACCTCACTTTCTTAAGTGACAAATCAATCTAGGGTGTAGATGAATCCTTTTTAAAAAGCCTTTTCTATTTGTTGTGTTGTTCTGATGAAGCTAATGTTACCAATCCCTTCCACCAGAGAGACAAAGAAGCAGCTTGCAGAGGGAAGACCAAAACAGCATAAAGGCTCGGCAGCTTCAAAGTGGGTCTGGTTATCTGCACAACACCTATGCCTGTACAGAGACTGTTACAGAGTCCATTAGAACAGTAGTTCAGCTACTGTAGTGCTGCTTGCTGACTACAATATGATCAGAATTGCATCCCATCTAAATAAAAATACAACCATTTATAGTGGTTATATATATACATATATATACACACACATATATAGATATATATATACATATATATATGTATAGTATACAGGAACTGACAGGAATTCTCTTTATCTGTAGTTACATCAATAGCTAAAGGATAGGATACTGGGAGGTAAAGCTTGAGAATATGTAGCTTGGTTCTTCAGGATAAGATCAACAAAGCATGTACACTGCAAATAGTGCTGTCTGTGGTGATCTTTGCATCAGCTCCAGTGCTTCCTCTGAGAGGTGAGAGGCTCTTCATAATATCTCAGGAGTCAAAAGCAGAGAAAAGGTAACAAAGCAAGGGGGAGGACAGAGATGGTTAAAAGCAATTAGGAACTTCCCTACTATTCAGGAACTTGACAAAAGTTTCTTGGAGCACAGCAAAACTCCCAGTAGGAACAGCTCTGTTCTACCTGGGAATGGATTTCTGAAAAGTTGAATAGCTCTGTAAAGGTGGCTTCACAAGGTCAAAGGAATAAGAGATATCTCTAAGGAGAGCCCTGATGTTCTGTCTTACCTTACCATACTTTGTGCTCAGGCAGTGTCTTGCCCAAATACTGCATGACGACCTCAGAAAAGCAACTCTGAAGACTATAGGAGGAAACTATAGGAAGGATGTGCCTTTGGAGCTCTACTGACACATGCTGATTTCAGCATCTGCAGATAGCTTTTTTTCCCCCCCAGCTAATTATCCATGAATTCTAAATTTAATCACCATCAAATATTTTCAGATTCTGATTAGCTCTCCTTCAAAACAATTTAAAGTAAAAATGAGCCTAAGCACATATCCCTGGGGCTTGGGCAGGTGTCCTCTTATAGAACTAGTATAAGAATAACCTTCCTTGGTGTTTTAAACAGACCCAGATGGCTCTCTGCTGAAACAGGCACTCTCATAATCCGTGTGGCATCTTGACTTTAGGGGAGTCAACTTTACCTGAGGGCAGTGCTTCCTACAGCACTTCAAAAATATCCCCAAGAGAAATGCCTCACTGAGTGCTCTGACACAAGTTGTAGCCTTTTCACAAGTAGCCACTGTTTAAATGAAAAATCACAGTTAAAAAAAAAAATCAAACAAACAAAAAAAACCCCAAACACTTCAAAGCCTTGTGTCTAGATCCAGACACACAGGCTCTGAGGGCCAGAAGCACACATAGGATCAGACAATCCAGTAATTCAAAATCTGTAGTTGTAAAATATTTGGTCTGAAAGGTGAGTTCCTTAAAAATGTTGATTTAATCCTTCTAAATCTGGTTTATATCTCTACTGTCTTTGTTAATGATGCTTTAAATATTATCAACTTAAGCTATAAACTTGGTTTGTTCCATGAAACAGACACACAAAAGCTCCAGTTTCTTTTAATCAGAAATAGGATTGGGCCATTTATATCTCTACAGACATGATTCTATAGAGATGTGTAGGGAATCGGTTATTTAAAGAGGAACAGACTGATTTAGGATGCCAGATGCTCTTTGTAGTTCAGGTTGGTTCACTCAGGTTCAGTTATCATAGCATATGGAGTTGACGTCCAGTTTCTGGTTCACTTCATTGCTCCTCCTTAGGCACTCACAGCACATTTGGATGTCAGACAGGATGCCAGATTGTGTTTAGAAATAGCAGTGAAGGGGGTGAATAAGGAATCCTGCTCTCACCCCCATCAACAGTCAAAAAGAACCGCAGTCCAGGTTGCAGTCCTCCACTGGGACTTTACAGGAATAGGCACCATGTGATACCCTTTTCACCTTTGTTGAGTCCCCTGATGCTGTGGTCCAGGTGATCATGTTGTAGGTCTGTGCTGCCCATCCCAGCAGATGCAGTTGGCAGGCAATGTATGTCATCCCCAAAGAGAGAGCATAACCATACGTCTGCCTCCTCTGCAGACAGAGGCTTCAAGAGGGACACCACCTCTTCGTACACCCTCGTGCTGTTCAGCCTCCAAGCTGTAGACCCCTGTAGCTGTGGTGATTACTTCTAAGGGTTTCACAGAAAAATACTTAAGAAAGGCAAGTTTGTCGCCAATAGGTTTAAACTCAGTATACACAAACCAGAAAATGTTGAGTGTCTTCACTCCAAAAAAACAGCTGAGAATCACTGATCTAGGTCTCTTCTCAGGGCAGAAAAGCATTTTTTCTTTCATGACTTCAATACAAAAAGAAGAAAAAGGTATTGCAACTTTCCTGACACTATTGAACTTTCTGAATGAGCAATCAATAAGGTTTCAGACAGCTTCCCTGCAAATCTGATCTCGCTGGGGAAGGAGGAGGAACTACTGTTCCCACAGACCTTTGACCCTATGCTGAAGGTCATGAGTAAGAGGACTGAGTCTGCTTTTCCCATGCCTGTAGGATTCCCTGTCCCAGCACAAGCTGCTCTTCTTCTGCACACTGCTCCTCTGCAATGCCTCAGCTCTCTGCAGAGGAGAGGCAGCTGCGCTATCGGACAGGGAACGAGAGCAAGCATGGCCAGTTTGCGGCCTTTGCTCAGAGCCTCATGGAGCAGAAAGGCCTTGCAGATACTGCTGACCTAGCTCTGACAGTGTAGGAAAGTGGCAAAGATAGGAAAAAGTTCTGCCCTTGCAGAACAGGGCTGTCATTGCAGATACCCAAATCCACAGTAGTATTGCGTCACAGCTCTGGTATTGTTTGAAGTTTCATGCCTTTGAAACTATGGTGCTACCACGATATGTCCATTGCCCATCATTAAGGCCTCGTCTAGAAGATGGCACTGGTGAAATGGTTTAACAGAACTTAAGACGCTAAATATTTATTTTGAAAAGAACAGTGAGATGTCTTTATAATTTTTTAATTTTGAGGCTACTTTGTCCAGATGACAACACACATGGATATAAGGTAGATAGGTTCTTGAGGTATGAAACAGGTTTTTGGTAGCCTTGCTATTAAGGGTATCTAAGATCTCAGTTTAAGAGACATACATGCATAAGGAAAGAAACATTTGCCGAACAAGCATATGTGCAACAGAGATAAGACAGATAAGAGTGCTGTTGCCTCAATGCTTTAGACTCTTTTATGTCAGTGAAACTCACTCTTCACTCCAACATTTTCATCACTAGCGGTCCATCTTCCAGTGCTGTCTACAATATCCAGATGAGATTCCTCTTCCTTGCAACTTAATTTCTGCCTTTTGTGCTCAAAATCCTTTCAAGACAGCCACTAATCATTTTCTTGGTCAAATGGAAAAACTAGTATTTAACCCATCCTATTCTTGTCTTCTCATCATCAGCAGAATATTCTCACTTGGTGTCTGTAACTTGATCTTCTCCCAGTTAACCTCCTCCCTCTGCAATTGCTCCTGTGGCAGAGCTCTGAAGTTGCTTATTCATCTTCTCCATGACCCAGCACTCAGCAGAAACTTTGCGGTCCTATTCCCTCTATGCCTTTTGCCTGTAAATAAGGCATACTGGTGAATAAAAAATCATTTATCCTCTCTAGGTCAGTGACCAGCAGATTTATGACCCATCCATAGATGCCTCTCATTTAACTCAAACTAAACTAATAGTCTGTTACACTGACATTTCCTCTTAGTTCTCTGGCTTAAGCCTTTATGTGCAACATGTCCAAAGCAAAATCCTGTCTTTCTTCCCATTACCTTTAGCTTTACCACTGTATGAGATGCCACAAAGACTTACGATTGGGAATAATCTTAGAATTGACCTCCTTATTCTTGTCTACCTTGCCATTCTCCCTGCGTAACGCTTCTTCACAGGTGAAACTTATAACCGCATCACTCATTCTCTCCTTACTTGCTTCCCACAATATTCTTTTCTCTGGCTTTGACAAATACCATCTTGTGTTGCTTCTAGCCTGTCAGCTGCAAAGTTAGTTTTCTTAGCTCATTGTTTTGACTGTGCCATTCTTCTCCTTGTATTCTGTAACAACAAACATAAGCTGCTCAGAGTGCTTTCAAGGCTGTGTGACTGATCTGTCCCCTCTCACTTACCGTATTTTCACATTTAAAGGCCACATTCATGTAAGCAACCTTACCCCAGACTTCCCCCTCCACACCCCACCTAAATATATATATTTCAATTATCTATTGATATCTGCAGCCAGATTGCTAGCAACTGAACATCAAAACCTGGCTTGCTTGGTCTTTTCTGCAGGCTGATGCGGGGAACCACCTTTTCCACCTCATCTACAAGCCATGTGGCATCAGACTGGGCAAGCCAAAGGCTGTGATGAGAATTATTAAAGAATGATATGAATGCTTCAATAGGCCAGTCATAGTAAAAATTTGCTGATCTAATCTCAAAAAAAAAAAAACAAACCCAAAACATAATCCTGACATTTCCAGCTGTGGTATATATTTTCTTGTTGTTGCCCAAAGAAGTCAGACGTATTCTTACCTGAGAAGCCTGCTTTGTACCATGCAAGTGAGTGAGAGTTTCACTGTCCAGACCTCTCCCAGAGCCAATAACCATCAGATTGTCCCACACTTTAAGCCTTCTTTTATTATTTACCTTTATTGGAACAAGTTCATTCCAGTCATCAGAACTCCATTCCCCTCCACCAGCTCTCAGTTTTCAGTATTTCCCCTGGTTTAAGCACAGGGTGTCTTTCCAGTGATACAAATTAAGCCTTCCATTGACTCAGTGGGAGTAGCTGTTTCTCTAGCTGATAATTACAAAACCAAATGATGAATGCAAATGACAAAAAGTTAAAATAATTTTATGTTACATGGAAAAAAATAAGAAAAGCAATATCTCAATAGAAAGGGGGTTCTTTATTAATAGGCATAGTTCTAATTGAAATTAAAATAAGGAAAGATTTAATTTAAGAACTGTACAGAGATAGAAAGAAAGGACTGGCCAGGGCTAAATGCAATCAAAGAGAGATCAGAAGAAAAGTAAACTGTAAGTACTGACACTAAGAAAAAAAATAACAAAATTGTATAAGCCATCTGTTTCTTGCACCTACTCAGAGTTTGATTCATGGGCAGAGGTACATTAAGGAGAATATTGTCACCCTTTCCTGTCTGTATTTTGCACGTCTAGAACACAAATTCTTCACTATAGAGTTTTTATCTACCATAGACCTTCTATCGCAGTTTTTGAGGGAGGCGTAGCAGCTAGCAAAATACGAGTGCTATCAATGAATTCCAAAACAAGGCATTTTACTCACTGACAAAATATTTCCTCTTTTGGTTTTGGTGTGTGCGTGTATTCTGGCTGCAATATGTTGTTGTCCAAGTAATTATTTTCAGATAACATCCTGAATGTTTCTTTAAACTCTCATTTATTCTTTTTTTCTTACCAAAAGATAGACAATATCTTCTTTTCCATTTCTTTCAACCCTCATACTCTGCACAGATAGTTACTAACACTGCTCTTCTATTAGTGAGAAGGGAAAGCCCTTTTGGCTTTTTTCTGTGGCTCCAGATTCATGAGTTTGGCTCTTCCCAGGAATGCACACTGTACACCCAACTGACAAGAGGCATATGGCCATGCAGGCTGTGCAGTCAAGGGGATCTAAATATGATTCTGGCATAGCACTCTATCATCACTACTGACTGCAAAAACTGGCACAGCAGATCAACAACGTTTTGATGGGTGGACTTTTGACCTTATACTCCTGTGGCCCTTAAAATCTCCGCTTGAAATTTGGTCCCCAGCTGGGCTACTCCCTGTGATAATGTACAGAAGAGGACTGGAAACATCAAAAGATTTTGCGGTCATAATAAATAAAGTGTTGGAGACAAAGAAGACACATAGAGATCAAAGGTGACATTATGACTCTCACAGTATTCCTCAAAGATGGGATTGGTGCACAGTTAACCCCCAATGCACCATTACCCCAAAGTTACAGGTTACTGTCATGTCTGGTCTCAGTTAAAAGCCATAGGGGAACCCACCAGCTTTTTACTGCCTCCCAGATTTTTACTGCCTGTCAGAGAATTTCACTAGTCATCACTGGTCCCAAGAAGGCATTCCTTGCTCTCCTTCATCTCATGATAAACTGCCATGGAACATCTTTGAGCATTTATCCTACTGCTCTTTAGATAAGACAAACACAATGTACTGGATAACTGAGCAGTTTTTCAAAGTGTCCAGTGCCACAGTTTTAAGATTTGTACCGAGCTGGGGTAAGGAATGCTTTGCTGTATGTCAGATGACTCGCCAGATTTATTGCTAGACAAGATTACAGATTAAAAGAAAGTTATTTGAGGAACTTAGGGTTTTGGTCATGGAATAAAGTTACAAAAGATAAAATGACAATGGCATAATTAAGATTACACTTAACAATACACGACTCCCTAACTGAGTTCAACAGCAGCTATGCTTTACCTCATTTTCTCTTAGATTTAGTTGGAAATTTATCTGCTGCTGTTGAGTTAAGATGGGATGATTTTGTCATGATGGCTTTCGTATCTGCCACAGGCCTTCCTTCCCCACATTCACGCCAGCTTGGGCATGGAAGAGCACAGGACAAAGGCTGAGAGCCCCTTTCTGACTCATCTCAAAGCAGAATGTCTCATCTCTGGAAGAAAGCTTTCCTTCTCTCTGCTTCTGAGTGATGCCTCACAGTACTGAGGAACAAGGAATTACTTTATTCTCCCCCCACCTCTCCTCCCAAGGCTTCCATGATGAAGACTGCCACTGTATCTCTGAATTAGCACATTCAACCTGACTGTTTAACAATCACCTTAAAACACAGACATAAATGAATGCATACAGGAAATATTATACATACTATTTCTTTTTAGATCTCTTGGTCTTATTCTGAATTAATAAAAATAGGTAACAATTTGAGCAATGCAGATCCAACTGCATGCTTTTGGTTGCATGGGTTTTCTTCTACCATATCAAGTTGTATTTGTATTGCTGTGTACAGTATGTGGTTAATGTGTATATATGAAAAATAACGATCAGTGGATGAAAAGGATTGCTTCTCTAGACTGCCCTATTGAATAGGAGTACTCTCAGTGGATTTGTGATTCACTGATGGTTTAGTCAAACACAGAAATCCCAGTGAAGTGTCTTTACTTACTGTCTAGGCCAAGCGAAGAACTACACCAGCTTAACACCCAGAGGAGAGTAGCATTTCAAAAGCGATAGGGAACAGGTAATAATTCTGTCAGGAAGTAACAAAGGTGTTGAGGATGAAGCGGCTGCTGGGAATGACAGGAACTTTTCTAACTCCAAAGAGTTAGACCTGACTGTGAAGTCCAGATCCATATCTGGAATACACAGAAAAAGTGGGACCTGACACTTCTGGAGTTTGACATAAGGCAAGTGGATCCCAGCCCTTGGCAAGGATGGTTGTGAGTCTCCTGGCTGAAACGTTCAGGGTAAGGAAGAGCATTAAAGCTTATTGAAGTAACCAGGAAGTATGGAGCTATTTCCTTGCACATTTGCACACATGTATTTTTGTAAAGCTTCTTCCACTCTGTTGTCTAATGTTAACGTATGTATAAAAATACTTCTGTTTAACTTGACTTAAAGGGTTTTAAAGGTAACTCTTTAATGACAACACATTTCATTCCTCTAGCTTTGACGTACCTCAAAATCAGGGTCCTGGGACTCTTTAGGGATGATTTGAGAGCTTGTAACCAAGAAAACATAGTTAAGAAAACTCTGTAGCATACAACAAGGTAGAGGAGAGCGTGCACAGACCCTGGGAGACCTGAGACAGCATGTGGCCCTCACACCTGAAGACCACTGGCAGCGCTATAGCGTTTCAAGCTAGAGGACTAGTGGACTGCTCTGCCTGGTAATGAAGCAGGCCTGAACTTTCCATCACTTTGTGCAGTAAAGATATGGATTTCTGCACACATTTGGGTTCTGGTATCACCTGTATTTTGCTGTTTCTCTGTCAGACTGTAGGTAAATCACCAGCTGCTCCCATCATCATTTTGCACTCTACCCTGAAACATGGAAAAGGGCAGCTCACGGCAGAGAATTCACTTTGTGGCACACAGAAGAGGGATGTGACAGGAATTGAAAAGAGCACTGTGGGTTCTGAACCTTTAGGTCTGGCTGGCAACAGGCCAGAAAACAACAACATCACCTGAAAGCCAAAAGGATTAAAAATCCAGTCTGCCATCCTACATCACGTTTTCTGCAACTGTGGATGGGGTGGGAGGCTGCAACTTTAATAATTTTTGTTTCTGAAACATTAAGGGCCAAATCACATGAGTACTTGATGAATTCCTATTCCCTTGGAAGTCGGCTCTCCTAGGACTGACACAAACATGTTCTGAGAAGTATTAGGATGATAATAATGCTTGTTTCCCCAAAGGAAGAAAACTGGTATCATTGTCTTCCTTAACAGAGGGGATCTAAGGCATAGAGTAACTCAGGGACATTTAGCAGGTCAAAACCAAACCAGTCTTTCTTCTGCTCCCACATTCACTTGACAGTGCCTCTTGGGCAGCACACTGCTACAGGGCCCCAGGGCATCCAAAACGTGGGGCAGTGCCCATGAGATGGGCACTGTGATGGGTGATGCGGACTCAGTGCAGGGAAGGAACACTACGAAATACAGCTTGAGCTACTACTGGGACTAGTGAAGCTTCAGCTCTCCTTGTAAAGGTGGTAATCATGGGGAGCCGAACAAAGATTATTTTCCCTGGAGCAGGACGACTCAGCAGTTATGTTGACAGATTGCCTCGCACTGAATTTCAGCATTTCAAGGAAAAATGAAATTCATGAAACATCTTATGTGCAGTGAGGATGGGACAATGAGCTGTTAAGCTGCTCACAGAGGTCGGGCAATAAAAATGTATTAATCTGTCTACTGTTTCTTTTGATCAAAACATCATGAAATAAGTGTCCAGACAATCAAACACATGGCTGGTACTAAATATCAGCTATCCTTTAGACAGACACCCTGCCCTACCTCTGTCAGATGCTGACTAAATGAAGGAAAAAGCATTTTTCTCTACCTTTCTTATTCCTGGGCTGCTCGCCAAGTCCTTTCCCAAATCCCTGTGCTTTCCTCTCAGGAAATGGGAGCTGGCACTTCTTCCCCAGCAGCAGCAGGAGCTGCATCAGGCACTCCTGCTGACCCAAGATGGGCTACCATGGCAGGGGGCAGGAGAGTAGCCCCCTCAGGCCCACTCCTGCCTCCACCAGTGTTTCATAGGACCTTCCCAGGCTTGCGTGGGGCAGCTTCACTCTGTGGACCAGATCCTGGGCTCCAGCAGTCCCGCTCAGCAAAGTGAGCTGGCTGGCTGAGCAGTCACGTCATCCCCTCCGTGGTGTGTAATGTACAGCCCAAGCACAACTGACCGACACGTATGTCTGGGTTTCCTTCTGAAAGTTCACAGCTTTCTGGCCAGAGACCTGACTGATTTACGGCTGTAATGTCACTGTCTGCTGGCAGTCAGGGGTTTAAAATCGTTCCTTGGTCACTAATGGCGCACATGCTCCCTCAGTCAAAGGGAGTGGTATCGCCTCCACTGCCTCCAGCAGCTTTTCATGCATTACATGAAAGTAAAATTGCAGTAATCTCAGATATTAAAGGAAATCAATACTTGCCAACATGAACTGAGCAACAGTACTGAAAAACTATATGTCTTTACTAATCTAGCGGATCAGAGAATGTGAAGTCTTGAGCTAAATGAGTCTTTTAGCCCTGAAAGTTTTCCTTGGGACTTAGAAGTGCTCCTGTTGATAAATGCAGGTGCTTCAGATAAAGAGCTACTGCCACACTCAAGCAATCTTTTAAAGAATATTAAAGATAATTTTTCTTGCTAGTATTGGTGCTCCTTTATATTCCTTTCTCACAATTTTCAGTTTTGTAAGTCTGGGTTGTTTTTTTTTTAGGAACATATGAAACATTTGGAAAAGGAAGGACACGAAGCTTGGGTTTGAAAAAGGTGGGTTCAAAAACTTCAACTTTTCAAACAATTAAAGAGAACACTTAGTATTACTTTAAAAGCATTAAAAATCTCCACTTTCTTCTTATAAAACTAACCTGCAGCTGTAGAAACCCCAGTGTTGCTCCTCTGCTTGGGAACAACTGCTTCATTAAATGCAACGGGAAACACTGCGTCGTTCTTTCTGTCTTTTTAATGATGGGTCTGAATTCTTATCCTTTAAGCAGGAGTACTGTCTGTAGCCAATTCAAGGATTTAATCCACATACATTACTCAGGCAAAAATACCATATGTAAAGGAAGTTGAAAGATTGTGAAGAACCTCTTTCTATTAAATGAACTGGTAACCATGCAGCTTGAAAAAAGACTGGTGGAATCCCTTTAGGACCTTACCCTAAGCCTGATTAAAAGAACTCAATTATATCTGCTGACAAAACTCCCAGAATATTTTGTGTACTGTAACTGAAGTGTGACTGAAACCTGTCATTCAGGCAGAAATCAATTCACTGTTCCTATAGCAAAGTTTAAAACTCCCAGTACTGCTAACTCTTATTTAATTGAAATACATACTGCAGTTTAAGACTAGTTGGGCAAGAGTATCCTACAGGATGTTGACATCTAACTGTTTTCTGTGGGAGCTAAGTTATAGCAGTGCCAATTTATGAACAAGTGAGAAGGTCCCGTGATTTAATTAAAGACAGAAGAGATAAAATCCTTCCTTCATAAATGAAAGTTAATGCCCTCTAATTGTGTATAGATGAGGAATAACAGAGAAGTGTGTGTGAGCCTTCTTTCCTTATAATACCCTGGAGTCCCCAGTTCTGGGAAATTGCAGGATTATTATTTTTTCAAATATTCAGTTCTTCTGTAGTTATAGAGACCCACTTAATAACCCAGAGCATCAGGAACTGGGTCCTAGATTTTCAAAGCAGTCTACCAGATCCAGAAATCTCATTCATCGGATGCCCACTCTGAAAGACCCAAGGTGACGCTTCCTTTGAATGCAGTCTTTACTGTACCATTCAGTGTCCATTTTTAGCTGCAATTTAACACCTAATAGAGGAGTCACAGCCAGGAAACTGCCAGAATAGCCAAGGGTCTTAATTCCTCTCTGCCTAATGCAGAAGCAGGGCAGGCTGGGCTGGGGAAACAGCATTTCTCAGTACAGCTAGAGACAAGAAAAGTGTCAGAAATGCTTCCTCGGGATTTTCAGGCACGGTGGAATCAGACTAAGCCAAACTGCATTTAGAAATGTGTTGTTTCCTATAATAATGGTTGCACTCTGAATGTGCCGCCTTTCCCTTGCCTGGCTATAGAGTTGTCCTTGCATGACTCGAAGAGGAGGCCTCAAGCACCATCTCAGCTACCTTGGCTGCAAGAGTGCAGGATTGCTTGTGTCCATCAGACAGACCCTTGTGAAGCTCTTTGTTTTCCTGAATGTTTTCTAGTTCTACTATATAATTTCTGATCCAGGTTTGACCTTCTTGTCATATGCAGAATACAGGACACAGGAATCTACAAGGTGAAACAATGCTGTCTTCTGCCTTGTTTTCTATATGCAATTTTTTTCTGCTCTTTTAACTGTAGTTATTTTCACAGAACAGTGTCCCCAGCGTGCCTAAAAGAAGTCGTTGTGTGATTTCGTTGTGCATTCATAGGCGGGATTATTTTTTTCCCATGTTACATTATTTTGCCCTTCTCAGCATCACTCGTTTTCACTCACTGATTTTCCAGCCTCTCTAGTGAAAATGTTGAATAGTGTATGTCTCATACACATCTGTCGGACCTGGCTGTTGCCCAAGAGGAGGACAGTGCCTCTCACCAAGGTTCCTGTGAGGCCCTGAACCACAGACTTCAGAGATCACCTCTTCCTTTTATTTGAAAACAAGAAAGTGATTGGTCTCTTGATTTAGTTGTATGTAAATGTATTGCTTAGCAGTATATTTAAGTGTGTAAGTACGTTGCCTAGGCACCAATACTTGTCCAATCCCTTACTGGTAATCTCATAAGGAACTAATGGTAGCTCCTGCTAAAATTTTAACCAAAGCACAAGTATATAAATGAAAGAGGCTGATTAACTTATCATGATGGCTCCTTCAATCATCTTTTCCGTCACTGTGAAATTCATCAAAGTGCAGAAATCTTGCACTTCAGATCTGTCGGTCTGATATGTAAGATCTAAACTTGGGCTATGCAAGATCTAGCTCTGACCAGCGTGAGTGAGTGTGTGATCACTTGCAAAGACGAAGCCAGAGTGGGTGAAGTGTCCTGGGAGCCAGGCATGCGTGTGTGTGTATGTGCATGAGCTATTGTGGCATCCTTAATGGTTGTACGTGCATGCATGCATGCGTGCGTGTGTGTGTATGTGCATGCGATAGCCTGTACCAGCAGCTGGAGTGGGCCTACAGCATTGGGGGATCATATGTCCAGGTGCAAACAACTGTGGACACTGGGATCCAGTGTCTGAGCCCAGCTGCTGGAGGGATCCACCTTGTACATATCTATCTATCTATCTATCTATCTATCTATCTATCTATCTATCTATCTATCTATCTATCTATCAAGATATATAGATAGGTACTTACTAGTTGACCTCCACCCTGATTAGCCAGAGATGAGCACTATGAGGCCATTGGTGCTGTTTGTGTTGGTGTGAGCACTGAGTGTGTTTGTGTTGATCTGTGAGCCTGGCAATGTGTATGTACATGTTGCATATGTGTATGCATGTACCTGGGAGTATGTGCTTAGCCTCACTACTGGTTGGACCTGGGGCATGGAGCTGTGCAGCCTCACCTCTACCAGGTTTCTTGGTTCAGCTCCCCTAACACAGTCCTCCCAGTAGCTAGACCCATAGCCACATAGCTTCTGTGCTGGAGCTGCCCTGAGCCAGGGCCACCCACCCCCAGAGGAGAGAGTCCATAGGGCCACGTGGAACGCACGTTCCTTCACCATCTCTTACATATAAACTACTCCTCCAGCTCTCCTCGCCCTTTGTTCCCAGACAGGTCCTTTGAATCTTTCTGGACCTAAATAAATGCAGAGTTTTGGTATGTCATTTGTGGGTTAGTGTGACCCATATCAGTACTACCTTAGCCATGATGCTTTCCTTCTGCTGCCCAAACACTTGGCTGTTTTGTATGTCTGCACTGATTTATGGTCTGGCTTATGTCATATCTGTGTCATTCAAATCTACAGTAGATTTTTCTAGGAACCAAGTTCAGGAAAGGACAGCCTTCTCCTGCAGATAGGGAACAGGAACCTTGCTTGCTTTTGCACTAATTCTCTTAAATGCACTGATCCCAATAATCCCTTTGAAAACAATGTCATCATTTCAGGGGCTGGATTTTAGAGGCCTGGGTCCAAATGAGATTCATGTTCTAAACACAGTGCACAGGTAGAAAAGAGCACAAAGAAATTGAAATTTGAAATCTACAGGAAAAAGAGTGAATGAGCTTGGGAAGTGTATGCCTTAATATATAAAAGTTAATTTGAATATATCTGGGAATATCAAGGTTTTTAGAAATGGCATTATGAAACTAATATTAGGACAGGGGGACCCCTGAGGTATCTAGATGGAAGGAAACTTCTAATTTAAGTTCAACTTCCCTGAATTCTGGAAGTGTATTTATTACTTTTGCCCCGTTCTACTCTAAACGTGTTCCTGAAAGCTAATGTAACCTCATTAATGCCTACATTTTCCAGATCTTGTTTCTTCCTCTTATTTTAGGTTTTGCCTTGGTTCTGTATAAGGAAAGAAATGCTGAAAATGGGTTATTTTACATAATCAACCGCTGTTCCTGTATTTTCTATATTTCTATGACCATTCAGTCTAAAAGACAGAACATATGATCACTCTGTGAAAGCCCTGCTGCCAGGAACTCTTGTCTGTTTCGTAGCCTTCAAAGTATTGTTTGTATAAAGACAATAAAAAAGTCTTGTTCCTTTATAAGGATGACTGCAAGGAGTTTGATCTCTGAGAAGAACAGCAAAGATTTTCTTTCTCCAGCTCTTGAAAATGACTCAGTAAAAGATTTTGATCTCTATAGTGTAAATTTGATATCCTGTGGATCTCCTCTTCACCTCACCTATTGAGTTGCCTGTTATATTACATCTTTCAAGCTTAATACGTGATTGATTAAAAAGCTTCATTTTCTGCTTGCTTTTCTACATGATCATTCTGGGCTTATATGTTTCATGCTCATTATTATTATCAGCCAGACTCACTGCTGTAGGAGAGTTCATTTAAACTGTGTTTTGGTTTAGGTACTAATTGTTGGAATGCGTAAAAAGAACTCTTAATATGAGCCACAAGCCTTTCTGTCCTGATGTAGACGGGTCTTTCAGGATATATTTCAAACCTGTGTGGTTCCTCTAAACACAATAAGATTCCCAACACACAAAAAGAATGTGGCATCTACTTTACTGAATAAATGCACACCTGTAATTTTCCTACATGTCTCTCTGGGTATGGTTCTTCCCCTGAAACTCATTGCTCACATGTCTGCTGGGGTCCTGAGACCAAGGAGTAGTAACCCTGGGTTTTTTACCTTACACACAGGTCAAGGCCTGGAGATTTCTGATTAATTCCTTGCCATCTTTACTACGGGCTCTTTGTCAGAGAAACCCTTTCTTCTGTTTCTGTTAGATTTAAATTTGAATGGGATTTCACCATTTGAATACAGAATTCCCTCAGCCACCCTGCTCAGCCTGATGTGCTGAGCAAATCACAGTACTTGCTCTCCAATGTTATTACTACTTGTTTTTTTCACTTTATTCCCTGAAAGTTTACCTTTAGACTGATCTGGATTTTCAGGTAAAAGTGCTTACTTCTGACAATATCCAGTCCTTTGTGACCAAGGGAGCCTGGGAGCAGCAACTGTTCATCAGAAAGCCGTGGGAGCACTCTGCTAATGGAAAGCAGATTGGCTTTTTGCAGGCTGGGGCAGAGGAGGGGGAAAATCGGCTGCTCCAAATGGAGTATTAACTGTCATCCCTACTCTACATGGCCCTGCTGGAGGCTGAAGGCCAGGCCCGCTTCCTCAAATGCTGTGGCAGCGAATATGGTATAAATGACCAGAGAATTAATTGAAACTGCTTTTGTCCCATGGAGTTTTGGCACACTAGTCAAGGCATTTTTGCTTATGCATGCAGAAGAGGCAGAACTTCGTAGGCTGCTGCACGTCTGTATGAAGGTTCTTTGCAAGGGATTTCCCCTCTCAATTTTTATATTCTGAACCTGTGTTTTATTAATTGGAAGAGTGAGAAATGCCTCTTAAGAAAAATTGAGGAATACTAGAAAATAGTGCAGCTATGGAGCTGCAAAGAGCTGCTCCCACAACTGCAGCTACTCTTGAACAGTCATATGTCTCGCAGCACTTGCAGTCAGCAACACTATCACGCACAGATCCCTTACCATGAAACATGGGAAGCATGAGGTTTGCAAATGTGCGCTCAACTTCAAACCTCAGTGCCCAGCAGAGACTTGTCTCAACAACATCATTTGACAATGTTTGAACCCAACACGACAAATAAATAGATAAGAGGAAGGCATGCTGCTATTGTAATGAAAGACTGAAACCGCGTGGGCTTAAGCACCTTTGGAGTTTACCTGCAGGGTCATGAAGAGGTTCCCGTGACAAAATAACACCAAGAGGCAGGGTCCTCTGAGCCCCTTACACAGGACTACAGACACGGGCTGGACAGAAAGGACAGCCTCTCCTACTGAAAATTTCAGATGCTCCATCTTTCCAGAGGCAGAGTGCAGTGACCAGGCACAGCAAGGGAGTGGAGAGGCAGGAGGGCAACATGCTCAGACCTCTCCAGAGAGTCAAAACTTTACCACCACATCCCTGAACCCTAACACCTTTTAAAACCTAGGTTCAGCCAGGATGCAGTCTGCCAGTCACAAAGAAGTGAAGCTCACATGGGCCACCCTTCCTGTCCTAAAACACACTGCATGAATCTTGGAATGTGTTTTACATATTTATGTTTTCCGGCACTGAGTGACATTTGCCCTACATTTTTTCTCTTTCACTGCAAACACATGCATGTCCTCACTCAACCTATCTCCCTGCAGGAATGTTTTTCTGAACTAGGCACTGCTGCTCAGGTAGTACAAGGCCTTTAACTAGCAGGTATCTCAGCAGAGCTCCAGTTATCTTCCTCTCCTCTGGCCCCAAGTCACTCAGCATAGCTTTCACTCCGACAGTTTTCCCAACAGCGGGCGTGGTTATCAGAAATGTTTGTTTGTGCAGAAAGTTCAGAGCCTCGGCATAAACTTGGAAGGATAATTTCTTGATGAATTAGCTTCTCAGAAAAATCCTCACATTGCAGCAGGAATATACGGAATAAAAGGAATATAAGCACTTCAATCAAATAAGATAGTGTTTTAGAAAATTCTTCTAATCACGTTTGTCTTCAATAATTTCAGATGACACTTTCTAGAAGTATAGTATAGCAGTTCTCTCTTTTAGAGGCATGCAATTTTGAGGCAAATCTTCTGGATTTCTTCAAATTACTGAAAATGTTTATTTTCCACTACTTCATATCTTGCAGACTTCTGTCCTGCCCATGACCACATCTTCTTCCTTAGAGATAATGGGAGTTTCAGAGGCACAGAGGGTCAGGTTCTTTCTTAACTATTCAATAACATAAATAAACCCTTATTACTTGACCGACTCGCTGAAGAATAACAGGTAGATAAATCATGTAAGATTTCTCTGGTCTTTGCAACAGCCCCCATCTACAATGCATACATATGGTTTTAAAAGAACATTGATTGCAGTATCTACCAAGTGCTAAAATAAGTTCTGTTTGTTTTTAATGGAGTAAGAAAAATATTTGTAAAAAAACTCACCTAAAAATTTAATCTGGGATTATATGAAAATAGTAAGAATTATACCTAACAGTACTGGTTAGGATGAAAGCCGCCTGTTAAAAATCTGACCACTGACGATGAAGGCTGAAATTGCAAGCTTCCAATTGCTTTCTTGAGTGACTCATCAAATCAGCGTTACCTAAAAAGTCAATACTGAGAAACCAGGTAAACCAATAAATACTCCTTTCAGTCACACAATTGCTACCACTCTTGAGAACACAGTAAAGCATTTTATTGTTTATACTCATTTTCATTTACACATAGGAGGAACAATCAATGCAGTTCTATCACAGCAGGTGGAACATATCCTGAAACTCTAACTTTGACTGCTGAATACGTATAGACCTGTCTTAAGGTCTGATCAGAAATAAAAAATAAAAAAAAAAATAGGGGGGAAGTAGGGAGGAGAGTATTTTCACTAACATCAGTTAATTCATGATTCATGGGTATTTATTTTGCAGGTGATATAGCTCTTCTGAAAGAGCCAACTGCTTCACTTCTTTACAAAATACACTAAATAATGTAATTACTTAGAGAATTCTAAATTTCGCAGTGGTTCATGCGGTAAGGGTGTGCAACTGACACAAGATGGAAACATGGTTACAACATCAAACTGCTACTTCTATTCCCAGCTGGTTTATGGAGAAGGTCACGGGACTTCTTGATTTCTGCTCTTGATTTATGGAGTAGAAGCAAGAAGTATTTACTTTACAAAGGCAACTATGAGGACAGACTATAAATACACACTGCAGTTGAACAGGTCTACAGCTCTTGTTTCTACAGCATTTGCATTTGCTTTTGTTCTGAAATACAAACACAACTTTTGCACACTGTCGCTTCTCACACATGTTCAGCTGTAGGAGTCATTTACAGAATTTACTGTGATGCTCCTATTTTAAATGCTGGGTTTTTTTCTCTCCTCTTGGCCTCATAAGTGAAGTGAGCAACTCTTTCCACTAAAAGAAAGAAATTACAGGTGTGCAGAAGTACAACTATGCTACCAACACAGACAGAGACAACTGTGCTCTTGTGCACACCCCTACAACCGGCCGGAGAACAAATTAAGAAGTTAAGCCTGCAAAATAAATGGAGTGTACTCTCAAACTTTTTCTTCAGTCCAGATGAATTATAGACCTTGATTCGAGGCTGCCCTCTGTTTTTTGCAACTGATCTGCGTGACTATTGGAACAGCATCTCTGCCAGAGTCATTACACTGAAATGCAGAGCTGAGCAGTTTGGTGGCAGTATGTATTGACGTTTTTGCAGCATCATGAGTCTGGCAACTGGGCTTGGGGAAGTTTCAAGCAGTGGGTCTTTACAATAGCAACTTGATTCTGCAGACAAAAAGCAAAAGATTGGCAGAATTATTAAAGTATCACAATAAAGGCAAGTATGTATTCTGCAGAACGTGGTGCTGAGTTTAGCTATTAATGCTGGCAGCCACTTTTCTCAGAGGCACAGAAAGGCGCAGGTTTTCCGCGTGTGAAGAGAAACATAAAGGTGTCGAGCCCTTCACGACGGCTGAGAGGCAGCTTTTCTCGCAGGATGCCTGCTCCCAGCCGGCTCCGCTCCCAGCAGGAGCAGCCGGAGCCGTAAGGAGGCCAGAAAGTAGGCTAAACTTTACAAGCAGCCTTAACCTGGGGCCTGTCCTACCTTCCTTACTTTCAAATTAAAAAGAAAAAACCAACCCGACGCCGGCACCAGGGCTGCATGCCCGGCTGCCCGCCAAGGGGGCTGCATGCCCGGCTGCCTAGCGATGCCTCCAGCTGCCGGCGGGGACCGGGAGGCGGCACCGGGGAACGCCGCCGCGGCGGGGCGGGGGGTCTGCCCGGCCCTGCCCTGCCCTGCCCGGCGAGCTCGGCAGCCGCGTTGGAAAGCAAGTGCTCTTTAGCACTAATTGCTCAAAACACGGGCATTAGCATACGAAATGGCGGCAGCTTCGTTTACTAGGTGGAATAAAGAGCAGATTGCCGTGAGTCACTCCTTGCGAGCTGGGGGGGGGGGGGGGGGGAAGTGGGGGGCGACACACACATTGAAATGTCAGGAGCATGCAGCATCGCCGCTACTTGCAAAAGGGGGTGAACACCAGCCAGGGGAGTGCCGTGCCGTCCCGACCCACGGCACGGCACGGCTCGGCTCGCAGGGAGCCCTGCACGGCGCTCCCGCCTCTCGCCCGCGGGGCTCGCCCCCACCCCTCCGAGCGCGTTAGAAAGCAGCCGGTCCTGCCCGAGACGGGATGCAAAAGCTATTTTTGGGTCGTACCTCCTACCCCCATTCCTGACCCCCCCACTCCCCGCACCCCCCCATTGCCTTCCCGCCCCGAGCATCGCCGCTCGCCGCGGCGGGGGCGCGGGGAACGCACCTACCTGTGGCGTCGGGCACGGGCGTGCGTGGGGGCAGCCCCGGAGAACACATCGCATTCAAAATGTTCAGCTTGTGCATCGGAAACGTATGAGTTTGTGGAAAGCTTGTTTGAAGTCTTCGTTAGACATAGTATAGATGATGGGGTTGATGAGGGAGTTGAGATATCCAAGCCACGTGAAAAAGTCAAAGATGGCCATGTGGAACCAGCAAGCTTTCTTGCAAATAGGCAACACCAGGCTGATGATGAAAAAAGGCAGCCAACAGACGATGAAGGCTCCTAAAATAATCCCTAAAGTCTTTGTAGCCTTCCGCTCTCTAGCGGCCGTGAGCTTCTTTTTCTCCAGCAGGGCATCCGAGACCTTCACCTTCACCTGGTTCATGTACACGGGAGAGCCCGTTTCGCTGGAACCCTCGGGGGCCTTGGAGTTTATGGACGTGACGGAGGAGGACGACCCCGGGGAGTCCGTGATTAACTGAGCCCGCGTCAGTCTTTTACCTGCTTTCTTTGGCGTCTGCTTCAAAATCCGCGATCTGGCTTCCACGTAGATCCTCCCGTAGAGGGCTATCAGCAGCAGAGTGGGGAAGTAGAAGGCTCCCACAGTGGAGTACACGGTGTAGAGGACGTGGTCCGTGTTCACCACACAGTGAGAGACTTCCTCGGCCTTCGCCTGCCGCCAAAACAAAGGGGGCATGGAGATGCAGATGGAGAAGACCCACACCAGAGCGATCATGCCCGCTGCCCGCTTGGGAGTCCGTTTCGTGGAGTACTCGACGGCGTCGGTGATCGCCCAGTAGCGGTCCAGGGCGATGACACACAGGTGCAGGATGGACGCCGTGCAACAGGTGATGTCCGAGGACAGCCAGATATCGCAGACGATCTGGCCCAGCGTCCACTTGCCGGTCACAGTGTACATGGTGCTGATGGGCATGACGAGGATGGAGACGAGGAGGTCGGTGACGGCCAGCGAGGCGATGAGATAGTTGGCCGGCGTGTGGAGTTTCCTCGTCTGGTAGACCGTGGCGATGACAAAGCCGTTGGAGAGCACCGTGGCCAGGGTGACGAGCGCCAGGACGACGGCGAGCACGATCTTCCCGGAGAGGGGGGTGGCATCTTGGTAGATGCCTTCCTCGGCGCTGCAGTTTCGGCCGTGGTAAGAGTCGTTGGCGGGGAGTAGCGGCGCCTGGCAGGGGCCGGCCGGCTCCATCCCTCCGCGGCCGCCGCCCCCGCAGACGGCGGGGCGCGACGCGGCGCGGCGGGGCCGCTACCCGGGCAGGACCCCGTCGGCGCCGGGGGAGGGCTGCAGCATCCCCGCGCCGGCACCACCTCCCGCCCGCCCTTCCGGGAGCACCGAGCGGGCTCCGGGGAGCCTCACTCCCCGCGGGCGAGGGAGCAGGGCAAACCGGGGGCCAGGCTTGCCCTCTCGCCCCGCCAGCTCATTGCCCCGCCGCCTCCCCGCGGAGCGCGGCGAGCCCCGGGCATGGGGCTCCCGCCCCGGCCGCCCCTAGGCGCAGTCCCGCCGCCCGCGGCTCCGCACCGCGTCTCGACGGGCGCAGCGGCAGCGGCGGCGCCGCATGCCCGCGGGCGGCGGCCTCGCCCCCCGGGCTGCGGGCGGGACGGCGGGGGCTGCGGGGCCGGCGAAGCCGCCCCGCCGGGCCCTGCCTTCACACGCAGCCCGCCGCAGCAAGTTTGCAGCCGCCGCCGCGGGTGCGGGAGGAGCAGGAGGAGGAGGAGGAAGAGGAGGGTCCGCGGGAGGCAGGGGGGGAGACCACCTCCCATGGCGCCCCGCCGCGGGCCATGCTGTCGGGGCCCGGCCTCGGCCCAGCGCCGGCAGCCGCGGGCAGGGGCCGGTGTGAGGGAGCGGCGAGCAGCCGCCGCCCCTTATATAGCGGGCGGCGCGGCGCGGCTCCGCCGGCACCGAGCAACCGGTGCCGCTCCCGGGCGGGCAGCCCGCCTGCCCGCGGAGGAGGAGCCGCCGCCGCCACCTCCCTCGGCCCTCCCTCCCGCACCCACCCGTCGTCCGACGGGGGGGCCCGGCCCCGCGCACCGCCCTGCCGCCGTCCCCCCGTCCCTGCCCCCGCCGGTGTCGGGAGGAGCCCGGGATCGCCCCAGTCCCTCCGCAGCGCGGCTGGGGAGCAGCCCCCCCCCCCCGATCCCCCGACCCCGCAGCCCCACGGCGGTGCCACGGCGGTGGGGGATGCGGGACCCCCCCGGCCCTTCGCCTGGCCCCGTATCCCTTCTCGCACCGTGCCCGCGGCGCCGCGGGGCTGGGCGATGCCCGGCTGCCCACGGAGCCCGCGGGACGCACGGGGCTGGTGCCCCGCCCGACGGCGGCGTTGCTGGTGCCGAAGCTGGGCCTGCGGGGAAGGGCAGGGGCGGGCAGGACGGTGCGGGACAGGGCTGCTGCTGGAGCGGCGGGTCCCACTGCGGGCGAGGGGCTCTGCACCGCGGCGCGGCGGGTCCCACTGCCGCGGGGGCGGCACGTCCCACCGGGGCACATCGCCTGCTTTACGCTTAAACTTTTAGCAATCCAGCGCCTCCTGGGCTCAGGCTTTCTTATCCCTTCTTTTCTTTATTTTTTTTTTTTTTTCATTTATTTTTTCTGGTGTGCTTGGAAACGCGCGTTTGTGGTTGAACAGCCCTGGCGTGCGCTGCAGGATCCTTCAGTGCTCGGGGGGGCGGGAAGCAAGAGGTGCACCGGGAGCACACATTTGTCCAGGTCCCGCAGCTCCTGCCGGCGTTTGTTCTCTGCAACCGCAGGAAAGTTTTGCACACAAAGGAAGGTGTGAGCTTGCTTTTTGCTGGGTCAGGATAATTCCAAGCTCAGTGAAATGTCTGTGCTTCAGCCCTCGAGTAAATCTCCCAAGGATGCCATAACAAACCCAGTAAAGAGGAGGCAAGGGTTTAAGTCTGCAGGCATGTTTGTGCAGACCTGCACATGCTGCTGCCTGCCTAAGCTCCCTGCAAACTCTCGGCACCCCCTTCTCAGATGTCTCCTTCTGGCTGGTTTCCTCTTTGGCAGGAAGGCAAACTGTTCCCCTGTGCCCCCGTCCTTCGTGGGCCATGCTCAGCATCATGCAGGGATAGGCACTGCGTTGTTCTGCCTGGGACATTGAGCTTATGGGCAGAATGGAAAACCTCAGCACCCCACTGATAATCCTTGAGCAGAGGGACTGGCACATCTGAGAGAATGCAGGTCAAGGAAGGACAGCAAGAGGAGGCTGGAGAGGATCCATCGTGGCCCTTGGCCCGAGGGGCAAGGAAATTCTAGGAAGAGAAGCACTGAGCTGACGGAGAGCCAGGGCTGCACAGCAGTGTGGGAAAGCCAGAGCCCTGCATGGACAACCCTTTCCCTCCCTATTTCAGTACTGGGCAAGGTGCCCTGATCTTGGGTTGTGCTAAGCACCCACAGGTCCCCTGAGATCAAAAGGCAGTGACTCTGCTTGATATTTTGTAAAATGAGCCTCAGATCCGCTCTTTAGTTAAGCTGTCTCAAGAAGTGAGGTAGGAGGGGATTGTCTTGGATTAATCAAACTGCAGTAGTCAAGGTTTGCCTACATTCACCGAACGGGTAGGAAGATAAAACGTCAATAAGCCTTTCTGTTTTCCCAGAAGGGCTTTGGGGTACAGTTCAGTCTGTTTCCATGTTTTTATTTTGTGGTGCCTCCTTGCGCTCAGTGGAGCCTGGTAATTGGTTGGAGCCTTTAGGCTTTACTGCATTAAAAATAATAACATAGAGCTATCTACAGTCTTCTGGTCTCTTTGATGGGCAGAGATTTTATAATCCTTGTTTCTAATACAGTGTGCTATTGCTTCCACTTCTGCTCAACAATTCTGGCTGAATTTAGTTGTGCTTAAGTTGGCAGCTGCCCTTGAGCCTCCATAGCTCAACATTCTTCCCAAACAGGGCTATGTATCTGAGACTGTTTTAAATTTAAAACACCAATAATAACACTAGCAAAACCTAGTCCCTTCTTTCAGCTTTGCAACAGTTTTCCTTTTGTGGAAAGGCTTTTCTGATAAAATTATAGAGCCTCCAAGGGTAACGTTCTAGCCCTAGCCGCTGCCATCAGCCTTGTCGTGTAACGCAGAAAAGTGCTATGTGAATGAGCGGTGAGTTCTGGCCACCCTACTAATGTCACTGTTTACCCTCATTATAAAATGTTTGCGCTCTGTGCACAGCTTTTGTTGTTGCCCTTCTCCATTAATTCTGGGTTATTATTCATCAGTAATCATCATTCGTTGCTTCCCTCTTTGTTTTGGCAAGATGATGATGCTTTTTCTCCTCCTTTGTTTGTTTTCTTCTGTTTTGCTCAGTTGTTTCTTACTCAGTTATGTAGTACTGCTGCCAGTGGTCAGGAAAACGTTTACCCAGGGCACGCCATGTCTAGTTGTGGTGACTTCACTTGTCTTCCCACAAGCATCACTTGGTTCTCCTGGGCAGGTTCAGTAAGCATTCCCCATGCTTCTCTTTGGGGCTTCAGTCCTGGGTTAGGAATAGCTGCAGCAAGAAAGTAAAGCCAGCTTCCCAATACTGCTCCATGTCATGGACCTGGTATCATGCATCACTGCTGGTGGAGCAGGCAGAAGACATTGGAGCTGCTGCTTTCCTTAGGCTGTGCATGCTGGTTCCCAGGATTTGTGTCAGAGCAAGAGGTACTCAGACTTTCAAAAGTTACTCTTCCTCTCTGCCCTGCCAGGCTGCACACAGCTCCGTGCCACATCTGGGCTCCCACAGGACAAGACTGGATGAAAGCAGGAACTGGGTTCTACCTAGATCGTCAATAAGTACCAGAGTCTTGGAGTGCCAGTCAGAAGCATATTGTGAATCGTATGTATTATCACATGAACGATCATATCTCACTGCTGTGCTGTCACCCTGAAGCTTGCATTTCACTGTTTACTTTTCCCTCTCTTAACTGGATCTGAAAAGATGCTTATGGGAAGAGATCTTATTTCCTGAAGCTTTTGGCTTCTGTGCAGAGGCAGGCATAAAATTAATTTCTTTCTGCTGGCATAAGACTGTTAATACTTCTTATACCCAGATTTTTATGTACTAAAATACTCAAATATAGAAACTGCAATGAAAACAGAGCCTATTACTGGTTTATTGCATCACAAACTGACCATGTATGGCATAAATGTCACCAATGACTTATAAATAAATTAGAGAGAGAAGACAGGCATATAGAAACAAAACTAAGTACCAGAAAGAAAAACTCATAAACTCATCCTCCAGTCAGATCTGTCCTGGCCGCAGATAATGTTGTGTGGGTTTTGGGTTTTGGATCTTTTAGGTATATTTGAACATGGGGCTCACTGCACAATATAAACACCTCTGCCCTCAACTCAGGTGGCAAGTTGTGTGTAATGCCATCTGTAGCCTCCTGCACCGTGTTGAGATTCATCTTTGTGTTTTAAATAATGAAATTCTAGGTCCTTCTGTTAGCAAAGATAACCTTCACTATGTAAATCAACTCAGTGGTATTTTGTTGAGTTTGCCAACAGACAAATAACTCTAATATGTGTGAAGTTTCTCAATGTTAATTTTGAAATATAGCTGAGGCTATTTAAATGCCAACACTTTCAAGTCACTAGTCAAAATAAAAACACCCGGCTTGAGTTATTGAAATTTAATTATAAGGAACAGCCAGGCCTGGTTTTGATTTTGACTCTAAGGACACAGAAGAACGAACAAGCACAGGGGCCCAATAGGCACACATATATACCGAGTTTCTTGACCCAAAGGAATAAAGCTGGATTGAGTTATCTCCACATGCTTCATACTGGTCAGGCACAGTTTCTGAAAAATGCACTCAAATACCCTCTAAAGAGTATTCAATTACTCTTTAAGTAGGCAACTGAGGTCATGCAAAAAGAATCTCCAGTCCTCACTTACACTGTCTTGTACCATTTCATCTCCAGACACTGCACCCATCCTGTCACATTTCAGTACATGGAGGCAGCAGTTGAGGTTGGTGGCTGTTCCTCATTCGTCTACAAGGGGTTTGTTCTTTAATGATGTTCCTGGAGATGCTCCACAGGAAACCACTTCAATCCTGCTCCATCTTCTGTCCTTCCACGCTGCCCATTATTCTCCTGCTTTGTTACAAAGCAGAAGAAACGACTGCTTGTGTGAAAAGGGCTGTTGCCTCCTCGTTATTGTGGTTTCCATCTGAGGCTGCTGGAGCCTCTAATTCATGCTAAAAACTGTGCAAATGCCTGTTTTGCTGCCAGAGGGTCTGGCTGAACAATCATCCCCACACTTCAGGCTGTCTTCAGTTGTACACCTGAAGGGGTTTTAACCCACCAGGATCTGTCTGTGATGAAATACATGCAGATCCACTGGCGAATGAACCACAGAAAATAGCCATGACAGTATCACATAAAAGTACAGCTGTCTACCATGACTGAAAGTGAATGGCATAACCTTTACCTCCTGCCTGTCACATAAGGAAAAAAAAAAGAGAAGAGCACCTGTTTAGCATGAAGGCAAAGGACCCTGCGTTTAGACTCTGTAGGGATTCAAATGAAAAACGTCTCATGTTCTGTGCTTAGACTTGGCAGAAGATAAATCCTCCACTTTCAGATAGGGACCTATCTCAAGTTTAAAGCTTTGGCCCTCTTCAGTATGTTCAGATCTTTCTTTCTGCTTTAGAGGTTGAAATCTGCAAGTGTTTCCTTTCAGGGTCCAGAGCTGATTTCAAACGGGTCCCAAATATCAAGTTTTCAGAAATGAAAGGTTGAATTCTATGTTCAAAAAAAAAGTCTGCACACATTTTAAAGCAACAAGCTGCTAATGCAGAAAACTTGGTGGAAACTTGAGCAATGCAGTGAATCACAGCAAAGAAGTAAAATTGCTGAAAATTAAGAATTCAGATGTTTTCCTTGTGAAATCAGCACATCAACATTGATTTAAGGGGAGCTACAAAGATTTCTTCCTACTAAGGATCTGGTTCTTCTGCATGGCTAATTAATATTTATCTAGGAAAGAAGGTAACATATGCTAAGCCCACTGCCACTATTTATAAGCATGCTCTAGTCGTCTTTGTTCCCAGAGGTAATCAGAAGCTAGGAGCTTTTGCTGGTATGCAGATTTGGGCTGCTAATTTAACAAAACGTGTTATCCATTAATTTGAGTCCTTTTAGGATGTCAGTGTTTACTAGTTGACAGTTTCTTCTGCAGTATGAGACTTAATTGCAAAATTTAGTTGTCTATTCTGCTTAGCAAGAGGCTTAGAGAGAGACACTTAAAACATGCTGAAGTTCAGGAAAGGAAGAAATTTTGAAGGCCACAAAGATCTTGTGGGCCTACATTCATCAGCAGAGTAGGGCAGGAAGACTAAAGCAGTAGTGAATGGCTATGCATTGTCGAAATGCCAGAGCTTTGCAAGGTCAGGAGGTCCTTTGAGGGATTCAGGATATGTGCAGTTACTCTCAGCAGCACTTTGCAAGGTAAAACACAGCTGAAGATATCATCCCAGTGACAAGTGTGTTTCTATAAGGCAACTGAATCCAACATAATCTAGTCTTGGAGTGAGGCTGTTATGAAACTGTTGGTCTAGATGCTGCAAAGTGTGACATTCACTCTACCAAAGAATAATCCAGCCAACAAAGGTCATCAGTATTACCACTGCTCTATGTGTAGTTCTTTCTTTGAGGAATAAAACAGAGATTCTGAGAAGCAAAAGTCTCAGAAGAGGTAGATAATTAAAATTGTCTCACTTCAAGCTTCTGCCAAATACGAGCCAGTGGTACGTCCCACTGTCTGGAAGCAGAACTGTATCTCACCTGACTTTGAGAAAAGTAACCAAGTAAAACTACAGAGCCAGATCAGCATCGACCCAATGATTTAAAGAAGCTGTAGCCAATGCTGTTAAAAGATGTGGCCTGTTATTATTTTCCAATCTTTTCGTTATCCAAAGATTGCTTAACTGACAAGTCTCATAGAAGCCTGTAAAACTGCATTTCTTCACATCAAGTGTATATGTGTGTCTATTGGGGAAGGGAATACTTACCTATAAAAGATAGGTGTGATCTCTATTTAGAAAGGTACATTTTATTTTTCATTACAGGAAGAAGTTAGACTTAAAGGATTCAGGTCTCAGGTGGATCATGCACAGATAGAGTTTCTGAGCTGATCTTAAAAGTACTTTGCTTCTGGGTGTAGCCTTTAAAATCTTAATGGATTTTAAAAAAATTGAGACATGGTCCTATTCTCATTTTTAAGATCATGTCAGTGCAGAATCAGTCAATTTCATTTTGCAGTTTTTATATTTCAGTTATGAATTCATGGGTTTCCCTTTCCTTCCTTTGGAAAATCTTGTTACACCCCTTCCCCGATGCTTACTCTCTTCATAGTCCTGTCTCTACAGCACAGGAGGCCTGCAAAGGCACAATGAGTGTACAGTTCACCTCTTTAAGAGCAAGGAAAGGCTTCCAGACTCAAGCAATCTTCTTCTTACCAAGTACAAGAAAAATATGCATCTATTAAGAAAAAAAAAAAGCAACCTGCAACTCTCTCTGGGTTTTCCGTGGCTTTCTCGTCACTCTTAAACATTCTTTGGACTTGGCCCTGGTCTGTTCCTGCATCCCCCTTAGTTCATGACTTTTCTTCCTGGTCATGAACTTTCTTCCTCCTCACTTCCAAGCTGCCTTCTCCACTTCTTGCTCTTGCAGCTGGGCACACCTCTGCAGGGGAGCCTGACCTCCTGTTCCCCTACCCTGCTTAGACTCCTGTCACTGGGAAGGAGGAAGGAGAACATCCTTGCATATCCCGCCAAGACTCACAGCCTCTCTATTGTTTAAAACCCAGCACTGAATCATGCAGGATTTCTATGCTCAAAGACCTTAAGCCCCATGTAAGATGTTGGAAAAAACTCAGGTGAGGTTATCTTTTTATCTTTCTAATGTATTTCAGTTACTTTTTTCTAGCTTTGGAAGCTGCACTATACATACCCAAATGCTACATTTCCATACACTTCCATAGCCTGCTGTTGTGGCCATGACCCCCTTCTCTTTTCATCCCTTCTTTGTGCATCGGTTCCCTTATCTCGCTCCTCCACTAATGCCTCACTAACAAGCAAATTTTCTTTACATGACTTTCAAAGCCTCTGGTAGTTTACTTGCTTCTCATCACATATTCAGGTCAATTACTGCCTCCCACTAGCCTCTGATGCTGGCCCCTCCCAGAGTCTTATTTGTTTTCAGTCAGACATCTTCATGCCTTCCCAGCTTGCAAGAAGCTGCCTGTAACAGGCACAAGTATCCTCATTATCTTACCTAAAAATTCTCCTTTGCTGTGATGCCTACAAAACACACTTGACAAGAATCAGGCTGTTGATTAAGCTATGACTGCTACCTATTATTCTTCCTGGTAGTATTTTATTTGCCGATGTTCTCCCACTTGTGTGTCTCTGCTAGCACTAATCTTAGAATGCAATGCTTTAGAACAGAGTCTACATGTGTGCTCTGAGTGCTTGCAGAGCCTTGAAAATAACTTTTAGGGTCCTGATCCTGGGCTTTGAGTGGCTTGCTATAAACTGCTTTTATATCAACAGTAACTATTAACAACATCTTCTCTTTTGTTGTTTTTCCTCTGTACAGTTCAGAAGTCACTGTCGGTGATCCAGGAATGATACAAGGCATACTCTCAGCAACAAATGACTGACATAACTGATCCACATAAAGTGACATGATCAGTGCAGCACAGAGTTCAAAATAAGATCAGCCAGAACCTACAAAATGTAAAAAATCCTTATTTTCTGTTTGAGGAAAACTGGGATGTTTTGCTATTTGGAAAAGATAAGAGCTGTCCCTTATTTCCCTTATGCACCTAGCCAGAAAGAAAAGAAAGTAAAAGAGCAGTCTATTAAAATGTAACATGCACCCAATTGTTCACATCTATTGCAGCTCTGAATACTGAGCTGTTGACATAAAAGGGAGAAAAAAAACCCCAAAACCCATCAAACCTGCTAGAAAAGATATTCCTGAAGACTGGGGATTTGGGAAGCAGAGACCTTGATTACGCCTTACCTTCTGCATCTGCTCCTTATCTGTCCTAAGACATCAGGTTCTCCAAAGTTCATCCCCAGATGAGAACTTCCACTTAAAGTTTGATTATAAGAACTGGGGGTTTCATCCCAAGTGATCCTGCCTAACCTCTGCATGAAGTGGATACACTTAAAATAAAACTTCAGGCACCTGGGCATGGCAGACTGTATCTCTAATCTCAGTGAGCTTCCAGGCCTTTTCCTCTCTCCTTTGGCTGTGGTGCAAATACTGGCATTTATTCTAGGAAATCTCTTTCATTAGGGGTATGTTCCTTGCCTCAGCGAGGCAGACTTTCTTACTGGCTGAGTACTATATGTAACACTAGAAATTAATTTACTCTTGTCTTCCACTGTGTTGGCCTATCAGTGGCCTTTGGACAAGTGGTGGCAAATCCAGTAATGCAGGTTGCTTTTCTACTTGGTTCAATATGAAAGTGGTAAGATCTCATCAGTGGTCATTTCCTACATCAGGGACAGTTTGTCCGTTCCTGCAAAGAGTTTTCAGTTGCATGGTCTCAAAGAGCTTCAAGATTTTAGTAGTTCCCTTTTCAAAAACCAGCATTTTGGTAGCATTGTTCAGTCTTTGCCATTTTGATTGCCACTACATACACAAAGTCCTCTGAGACATCGTCTTCTGAGGAGCAGTGAAACATGGGTCAGCCAGATGTTGACAGCCTAATATTATGTGGCTGAAACAGTATGAGGAGAGATATACCTGGGAGCTGATGATCGTGTGTGTGCTCCCTTCCTTGGATTTGTTACATGAAAATTATGAGAGCATGTTTAGATATCCTTTGACACAGAATCACAGGTTGGAAGGGACCTCAGGGATCATCTAGTCCAACCTTTCTATATCCTCCTTTCCTTCATGGAGGGAGACCTTTAAGCTTGTTTTGGAGATTTTAAGCATAGTTTAAAATTACCTGCTCTTTTCTCAGTACTTCACGCCTTTTTCTGGACCCAATTCTGCTTTCATTTACAAGGGTCAGACTTCTGCTTTTCAATCCCTTTGGCTTTCATTGATGTATCACTAGTTTCCATTTAATTACCTATCAGATTTACCAAAGACACAAAATCAGAGAAATAAAGAAACTAATTACTTGGATGTCTAATCATAATCATGCTTAATGTGACCTTGAAAATGGAGGACCAGATGAAGTGGTTCTAGGGCTCTTTTGGTGAATTTTGATAGATTTGAAGCTTGAAGGGCACAATTTTACCCTCTGTAATTTAAAGAACACTTGGCGGGCACAGCCAGATACAAGGAAAGCAGTAGAGGCATTTGAGGATATTTATTCGACTGTTTTAGATAATTTAAGTCTTTTCATCTTGACAATAGTAGACTACACAAGGAATAGCCTCACCAAATTATGCAATACTAGATGGAGTTGATTTGCAAATGGATGTATCTCTGTAGGAAAAGTTTGTGTGGGTTACTCTGAAAGTCAGGAATGTGGAAGTATAGAAAATTAATAGCAAACGATCTCAGGGACCAAAACCCAATTTTGACAAAATAAGGACCGAACCCTGCTATCATGTAAGTAATATATCTGTGTACATTTGCAGTTAAATTCCCCCTGCACTACTTACATACTGAATAGCATTTTTTTGAATATTTGAAACTTGTTAAAGAATTTGAGCATCCACCTATTGCAAGCTGGAAAAAGTTTGAAATAATGACAGTATCCTGACATACAATTTTTTTAGGCTGGGATCAAACTGAACTTGGCACAATGTGGGGTGAGATTATTAGGAATTGATGTAACTAATGTGAAAAAAAAAAGACTGTACTGGAGGTCATACTAGGCTAGTGGAAATTATGCTTGAAGAAGTTTGGATAAAGACAAAGTCCTTGAACAACACATATCCATAACCATAATTCATACACAGGAGAAAGAAAACGGTTAGCTACCCCTATGATACTATCCTTCCCTATTTATCCACAATCAAAGATGAGAGAGTAGAGGGGCTGCTAGGGATGTGAGTTCCTTCATTCTGATAATATGAAGGTTACCATAGTTAAATGTTGTCGCAACTATATAGCAGAAATCAAAAGCATAAGTAAATGTGATTCTTCCAGGAGGGAATCCTTCTCCTGATTATAAAATACTTAGAGATCAGTGCAGACAATATTAATAAACTAAGCATTAAATATAATTTGTTGAGAAGTGAACAATCATAGTGGCAAAGATTCCTGGGAAAAACAATATAATGCTAATGTAGCGGGATGATATAACAGAATGGCAGACTGAGTATATCCACAACCTGTTCTAAGAAATAGGAGCTGTCTGTGTACAGAAACAAGATAAAAATTGGGGAAATACATCTACCCATTTGAGGCTCCTTGCAACCCATGGTCAAGTAATAGATTTTTAAAGACCCAAGGAGTATTAGGGGTTTCTACCATAACCACAGGCCGCACAATTTCACCAACCCTACTCTGACTCAAGAGTTTGTGACTGGAGTGAGAGTCAGGCCACAGAGGAGGGGGACAGGCAATATATTTTATCAGCCCAGCTGAGACAGCTGAAAGAAAAGCAGACGAATCCTCAGGGACAAAAGAAAGAGGTGCTGACCCATCCCAACTCCTTCTCCCACATCCCTTTTTAATCTACTCCACTGGTAAATTGCTTCCTCTGATAAAAATTTCCATCTTCTTTGTAACATGAACTTGGATGACTTCAGTGTTCAGCGGTTGGTCCTTGCATGTTTTCGTCTGTTCAATTAAAGAGTACCTGGCATCAGATGAATTCTGCCGATATACTTCTCTGTAGCCTGTAATCAAATAGTCTGCAATCAAGCTTCCTTCTTAACCTTTTTCCACAGGTAAATGAGACTTGCTCTCTTCAACTCTTTACATCCCCATTCCTCCTTTTTGTGATATTTTACTGCATGGTCTCATTAGTTCTTTCTACACCGTTGTCTTAAATTTTTTGCCCTACCTTACTTGAAGTTAGTGTAAGAAGACTGAAAGATATAGATAGATATCAGATATATATGATATACACCTACACCATTATATATATATTGATACATATATAATAGAATTATATATATGGTATAATGCGTATACATGTATATGTATATACGTGCATGTGTGATATGTATAAATGTATGTGAAAGGCAATCACAAAAAGGAAAGGAAGAATCTATTGTTCATAATTATGGTGGTTAGTATAAGAAGTAATGGGAAATCACAGTCAGGAAGTTTCTCACAACTCGTTTGGAAAACTCTTTAGTTTACCTTGGGAATAGTGAAGCTCTCAAGCTGTCTTACTTCTAGGAGAAACACAGAGCAGAACTAGTATAAAATCAGAGCTGCACATTTTATTTTAAAATATACATATAAAACATAGCTGTTCACTAGTAAATTGCAGATGTACTCTACGATTTAGTAAACTAATCAGTGAAAGCAAGGTAGGGAGCAATGTGAAAGAGGAGCTGCCTCCACCTCTGCGGTGTTGGCAAGGCAAAGCCACAGGCTGACCTGATCCAGTGCTGGCACAGGTCTGCTTCCCAGGGTGGGTCAGGCTGGAGGACTTCCAGGGGATCCTTCTCCAGCCAGCATTTCTATGTTTTTTTTGCATTAATGCAGCAGGACTTCTGGACATAGCCACGAGGGATTAATAAATAGTAATGACCGAATTTTGGAAAGGTAGCTTTAGCTATCAAGGCAATGAAGATTTTTTTTAGCCTTGATAGAGGCTTGCTGCTCTAAGTGTTGTATATGGGTGGGAGTGGGGCTAAAATCCCGGCAGGATTTTTCATGCTACTGGCCAGCACCATGTGTTCACAAAATAAAGGTGACCTGATTCTGGCAGAGTGCTGTTTTGCTCTCAGAACAAATTGCTGTAAAATCACAGGAATTAGAGAAAGCAGGGATGAGACTAATGAAGTAAGAGGTATGAGGGATTGCCAGGAGTGTGGAAGAGCCCAGCAGAGAACAGGAAACGGCAGCGTTTCACTGGTCTGAGTGCGGTTAAAGGGGGGATACGATCTGCTAGAAAGCAAAATTGATGGACTAAAGCAAATCTGTTTAGATTATTGATCAAGGCCAAGTTTTGCTTTAGCATGTATGAAAGCAAAGTGGTACAGTTCTGTTACTATTGTTGTTGTTCCTATTAGTTATCCACTACAACTTGAAAAAGATTGCTTTTGAGTTAGGCAAACCCTGTGGATCCTATGATCTTCATAAGAATTTTCGTTTAGCAGGAACACTTGGCTTTTTTTCTAATTTTTGTTTCATGCTAATAGAGTATTTGTATGACAGGACAGCTTTTACTAATCTAAGGATTTAATAAGAGGTTCAATTGCAGAGGCGTTTTCTGAAAAGCAGAAGGATATTTATTCACTCTTCAGATAGCCTTCCGGAATGTTAAATTAAGAGGTTTGTAGTTTGGGATTAATACTGTGTTTAAAGGACTCCTGACCACTTCAGTAGAAGTGAGTTTGTAACAATCGATCAGAGCAATGAAGTAAAGAATAAGGAATTAGTTCATTTCTTGCGGACAAGTCAGAAATTTGTGTCTTTGGTAAGCTTGGAAATCAGCCTGTAGTAACACGTTTGAGGTCAGCTTCTCTCTGACAACCACCTCTCTGATGGGTGACGTGACTGTATGGTGCAAGATGTTTTTTTGTGGTATGGGAGTCTCAGCAACATCCCAAACGTTCACCCTGTCTGGCCCCTTATTAGTGAGAATAAGAGGCTCACAATCTCCCTCCGATCAGAGGAATTTGGGGGTCAACAGTCAGCCGTCGATAGATGTGGAGAGCCTGGTTTGTGCTGATGAGTGCTGTTAAAAGCATTACAGCCTGTGCCAGGGTAGGATAGAGGATTTGGTGCTGCATATGTCTCTCTGCTGCAGCAAAAACCAGGGAGGCTGCCTCAGCCTAGTTGCCTCTGCAACTAAATATTTGCAGCATACATTAGATTTTCCCTATAAAAAACTCTTTTTTTGCCAGAATGGTGGGAAGGATCCTAATGTAAATGAGATTCAAACCCATATTGCACACTACAGTAATGCTAATTTGTTACAAAAGAAAGTGCTGCTGTTCAACACTGTGTTAATGAAATGGTGAGATGTATCCATCCTGAAAGGATGTTGGAGCAATTAAGAAACCAGGAAAATTGGAAAGATGTATTTTTTATAAACCAATGATAAATATGGGCAGTAGGCTTTGGCTGCAGCTGTACAAAATTCAGATTTACTCCTCATTAAGGAAGAGGAGATACTCTTTATTTGCTGTCACCTAAGTTGATACGAGAAGAGTCGTTTAACAAATTGTAAATAGGCTTTCTTAGATCTAAACTGGAACCTCACTAGTGTGCGCCATGGAAACCCAATATTTTGCCCTGCAAATTCTCAGGATTTTGATTTGTTTGCCAATTGTCATTCTGTTCTCCATTGGTTTTGCAATGCCAGTTGCAAAATCCAGCCTTGTTTCTACTTGATGTAATACTTTTATGTGGTGATGGCAATCATGGATGTTGTGTAGTCGGAACTACGCCTGTAAGACCAGTCAAAAGTAGGATGACATATTGCACAGCGCTTGAGATTTATCTAGCTGATAATAACACTGTTACTTGTAAAACAGTGAATGGAAATGAAGACATTTCTTACTGTGTTTTGTTTTGGTTTTTTTGTTTTGTTATTCTCATACCAGAAGTTCCATGATAAAGCTAGCTACCATTAAGGCAGTGGCAGCTTTGAGGATCTGGATATTTCTATTCCTTTGAAACAGTCAGAAAATATTTCAAATCTTTGAGATAATCTTAAAAATCAGAGTTCCTCTTATAAGAAAAATTGAGGGCATTATAAGTCAGTGCTTTTCTTAATCAAACTATTAATTTGTCTCTTTTGATTTTTTTTTTAAAGAAAAAGGAACTGGCACACAGCTCAGACATCTAGTGTTTTGTCAGTATGTGCTGCCTTGGGATCCTTGACTCAGAACAGAAAACTGAGCAGATTTCTTTCCATGTGATTAGGAACTTCTGCAAATCTGTGCTGCCTTCTACTTCATCTCCTCCATTTAACCATGTGCTGTTTTGCTGGAAGCTCCTCCCTCCCCCAGTCATCACACTGACAGTTTCCTCTGAGCTACAATCTCCTTGTTTCACCTTTCAGCTGTATGTTTCATTCTTTTTCCTCACTGGTTTTTTGCAGCCACCCTACTGCTTTTGTGAAAGGTCTCCTTGGCACATGCCTACAATGTTCTTGAACTTTACATCCTCTCCTGCCACTGCGTCATTTCTCTCCCTATTCTTCCATCCACACACTCAGAAATCAATCAGCACTGATTACCTGCTAGATCTACAGGGGGGCAGAGCTGCAGTTTTGAAAGAAAAATTGTGGAGGAATTCAGACTTCAAAGGGGGTCTCATTCTGTTGGATCAATTTGGACTGAGAATGCTGGAGTAACTTACTGTTCTCTGAAATGAATGCTTCCACCAGTCAATAACTGAATAACTCAGACCTCGCAGAACACGTTTCATTTCAAACCAGTAAAATGCCATACTTTGTCCTCTCTGGAAAAAAACTAAATGGCATCAACAGAAGCTAGGGAGAGATGTTGTTATTTTAATTATTGTTATTGCTGGCAAATAAAGCATTGGAGAAATCTAAAGGTTTGTGTTCACAATCTGGCATATTCAAATAATGCAGATGCTATCACAGAAAATTATTTAAATGCCTAATCAGCCTATAGTCACAAAATAATAAGATGTTAAGCCAAGGAATCTTTGGGGTCACGTTGATTTATTCAACAGTTGATGCCTTTCATATGATCACAGCAAGCAAACAGAATTGATTTAGAACTGCTATTTATGGAGATCAGCTCACCAGGAGTTGTAACCATTTAGTCTCCTCGAAGACTGTCTCGCACTCTATCACTAGTGTACGATGCAGACTGACAAACGTCTGTCATTATTTACCCTGTTCTTGGCACCAACAGATCAGTACCATTATGCCTTTCTGGTAAACCTCACGATCCTGTTTCTTTGCTCGCTGTCAGTGGATCATAGAAGAGTTTCTTCTTGTGGGGAGTCCAGCTTGATTCAGGAGAAATCAGAATGCAGGGGTGAGGGAACTGAGGAAAGCAAAGTTTGAGAAGAGTGAAAATTAAAGTCTGGAGGAGGTGAAAGCAGAGCACTGGAGCACGGTGTTTTCAGCACATACTTAATGCTTAGGAACTCATACATAATTACTAGGAGACATACTTAAAAAGTAAAGCCAACTTTTAGTGCTTGGTTCTCCCAGATAATTTTGGAGGTTTCTTGAAAGTTTTGGAAATCTGCTTGTCATTAAAATGCACAAATCTGAAAAAAGAAATTTTACAAACAAAAGAAAAATTGTGCCTGGTATACTGTATTATGTTGCCTTTGAAACCAAGTCATAGGGGAGATATTACAACAGGATGTGCTGCTTGTCTAGCTTGGGAAAAGGATAATGTAGGCTTGTTCTTGTAAGTTGTGTGACACACCAGAAAATGTTATAACATCCAATAGAGGCATTAAAAAATGCATTCTTTGAATTGCAGTTTGCAAAAACAACAGTTGGTGGCACTTTGAAACAATTTTTATTTCTAAAAGTGCACTTGCTGATTGTAGGTGTGTAGAGGATTACATTAAAATACTAAATCACTGGTCTACAGTGATTCAAATTATGGTAACGATACAGAACTTATCAGCTGTCTTCTGCATGGTGCACAGACAGCTTGCTTAAACTGAATCTGAAGATCCACATTTGTAAAAACAAGGGAAGGTGCTCAAGGAGATTAATTCTTCTTAAAAAATGTCAGAGAGGAATTACCAAAGAGACAGTAATGACAAAGGCAGCAGGGGAAGTCACTGCAAACTGCGTAGTTTACTCCAGACTGCAGAGGCACTGAGGCCTGCAGTGGCCTGGCACATCTCTGCGGACTGCTTGCCTTCACCAAGTTTACATTTTGAAGGGTTTTGTTGTCATGGCACTGATGTGCATGGCATGTAACATGCATATAGATTTCTTTTTTAACCAGCACCCACTACGTAAACAGACATTTCCCAGGATTTTAATCCCCAAGAGATGTGAGGGAGAAGACCAGTGAGAGACTGGCATGGCCATTCCAGAAGCATCAAGCATTTATTCATGGTGTTTCTATCAATCAAGTGCAATTACATCACCTGCACAGGAACTGCAGCACGTCTGATATCACAGAAGGAAACCTGGGTATTATTGGAGAAAACTGATGGTTTGAAAGGTATTCTCTCTCTGTGTTATCACATATCTTGTCTGAATATATGAATTTAAAGTAGTTGATGAGCAAAACCTCTTTCCTTAAAGATTACATATGAGCCTTTTTTCCACAGGCCGGTTTCTTTTGGGCCATTCCGGTTCCAGAAGGGACACATGACCTCTGGGTCACAAAGAAAGCCCTGAATACCAGGACAACGTGCTGCATTAGCTATGGCCATTTGTTCAAAGGACTGGAAGACCAGACCACAGCTGGTGCTTGGCAATCTTTACAGCTTGGCCAAGAGAGCTTCAGTGCCTTCTGTTCTGTCTCTAATTCTTGCATATTGGAAATGAGAAGCTTATGTCAACAGAGGATAATAAATCTGGAACCACTTCTGGGCTCTGCCCCTCCCAATCATCCTGAGGATCAGTTGCAAATGATTCCTGTTTGCTGTCTTGGCCCTGAATATGTTGGTCTTGACAATATAATCCATAAGTGATTCTTACTGAGTTTTCTAAATGACATGTTTTGCAGTTATTAATCGTTTTTTATATTAGCCAGTTTGCGTTCTGTGGCAAAGTGTTTCCCTCGGCTTCAGACAAATGTTGCTTGATGCATTTACAAATATGATCTCACCTGGGAATATTTTGCTGCTTTCCCATTTGATTCCACAGGGCTCTGTGCACTGAGGGGAGAGCTCGACATATCCAGTATGATAAGGCAAGCCTCCTTGCTGTGAACAGTAATGCTGCTTAGCATTCTAGATTTTTCATCATGTGCTGCTAGATTTGCTGTAACTGTGAGCTAAATACTGATTTGAAGTGTGCTGGCTTTCATATTCTTCCATGTACCTCAGCTTTTGTAATGTTCTTGCTTCAACTACATTCACATGACGCTTAGGCAGCCCAGCACTGCCTACAACTTTCATGCCTTAGTAACTTTCTGAATGCTCAATACCCCTACACACCCCTTCCTGCAGGAGAATACTTTTTTCAGTCTGAGAGCACAGGTTCTGCTTCAGTTTGAGGTGATGTTTTGGGGCTTTTCAAGACAGTTCTCTCCAGTGCCTTATTCAGCAATTTATACTGGCACCCACAGAGATGGTTTGCTGATGCTAATTTTGTTCTCTTGTATGCTTGATATTGTGCTTGCAGAAGGCTCAGGAATCCTTTGTTTAGGCATTCTGTGTACCTGCCTGGATGGTAAATCAATTTTCACACACTGGTGCTTTCAGTTCAGGTGTGGATGCAGAAATACCTATTTCCTACCTGACTTTCACCTTGCCTGCACATAGACTTAGGACCCACACTTTATATTGGCTGCCAGCCCAGGCATTTCTGGCTCAGCAGATACTATCCTTCATTACATTTCTAACCTGCAGGCTTGACTGTTTTTGTCATGCTAGATATAATTCTTTTGATCATATTCTAAGCCTAAGCAGCTGTATCAGTTGTACAACTGGGTACCTGCTCCCAGCGTGGCCGACAATGTTGCTTCAGCTGGAAGCTCCGGGCTGCAACCTGGGACTCCCCAACTCTGATCTGTACTTTTTTTTTTTTTTTGTAAAGCATCATCATTCTGGTGTAACAGTCATATTTGTAACTATCACAATTCCTGACCTGCCAACCACTCCTATAGACTGGTTGCTTTGAATAATTTAGCCTGTTATTAATACTGGCTCTGAAGTGCCTGTTCTGAGTAGGTGTAAAACAGTGTCCCCTCCAGGGCTTTCCTGCAACTCTCTTGCAACCTAATTTCTTCCCCCACTCGCCCAAGTCAGGTTTTGTGATCCCTCAACAGTATGCTTTGCTCCAGTTGGTGGCTGTTCTCAGAAGATCATCAGGTGGACCATACTCCAAGTGAGCAAAAGTATCTGATATTATCCATCTATTATCTGATATTATCTCTTTGTACTCTCTGAGGAAGAGAGGCAGTTAATTTTAGTGCTTCATCACTCCCTGAAAACACCCGAGTCCCCTGTGCTGTCAATGAAGAGGAAAAGGTGCCTCTCTTTGGTGGATGAGAATGCCCTGTGTAGCGTTTGAAAAGCACGGCTCTCTTTTCACTGACTATAAAGCTCCCTTTATATGGAATATATGTCATTATTTTGACTGGACTGGATCACTCTCTCCCTGCTTTATTGCTTGTTTCTCTTTGTCCCTTCCCTTCCTCTTGTTACTTCCTCCCTAGGCCATGTGCCAAAAATGCTGGTGCGGCAGTATCTCAGCCATCAGCTTAAATTGTCAAACTGGCTTCCACCTCTTTTATTTCAGAGAGCACTGTAATTGAAATTCCTCTTATTTTAGGCAGTGGTAGTATTTTAAACTCAGAACTATGTAAAGAATGGGCGATAACACTGAACTGCTTAGCTGCGAAGGGGTGGTTACAGACCAAGTGAGGAAATGTTTGCATAAATCCTATGTAGGCAGATTCTCACCTAGAAAAAGCCGTCGTTTCTGCCAAAATATTCAGAATGTCTCTGGCATCCACCACAAGACGATTGTCAGACTTGATTGGTCCAGCAGGGAAAGGCTTTTCCTTTCATTTCTGTGTGTTTGGTGCCAGCATATTTCCCTGACAGTGATGTGAGAGGTGACCGGATGAGTTCATTGACCGTGCAGATGCCTACACAGGGAATCTTTCCTTCTTCTTCGGCAGAGGTGAGTGGAAGCCTGCAGTCACTCCCAAGGAAGATGGGTTGCCGGTGTGCTCGGTTTTATAAAGTCCCCAGGTTGCATGGGCTGGTGCTGCTTAAGCATTGCAGGTGGCAGGATGGGTGAGTCCAGGCTTCACTCTTGAGCCAGAGCTCTGAGATGAGAAACCTGAGAGGTGTCCCAGCTTGGGAGGCTCAGCTTGAACTATGCCATGTGCCACATTTCTCCTTTTTTTTTATCAACAAGGCTAAAAATCAGGGTTTTCAGGGACACAGGAGTCCCAAATTCCTGTTTAACACTTTGGTAACTAGGTGATAAGTAAAATGTGACTCTGCATTTACTAAACCAAGGAAACTTGATTAACTTGCTGTTCACTTCTGTTGTGCCTATTTTGTCAAGCGTTAGGGGGCAATAGCAGGAGAGGGGAGACAATATAGATTATAACATTTCTATATGGACCTGGCTGAGTTTGTTCATGGCTTACTTCCAGACATAAATGTTTGAACGATGGGATTGCAGTGGGAGGTTTGCTTGGCTTTGTTCTAAAGGTGCAGAATTATAAAGTAAGTAGAACTCCACTGACACATGCTTCAGTCCTTAAAATGTTTTTATTTGTCAATTGTTATCAACTAATCAAGAATAATCAAAAGTGGGATGCCTAAGGATGAGGCTAAAAGGGAAATGCTGACGGGACACAAAGATGGGACTGGTTTGCCTCAGGTAACATGAGCAACCGTTTGCAGTCTGAAGTGTTGGCAAGGGTAACAATGAGGCACAGCATTATCCAGGAAGGTTAAGGGAAGAGTTTTATGAAAGCTGACTGTAGAGTTGCTGACCTGAACAAAGAAGGATTTCTTATACCATCCTAAATGTGTAAATTAGATTTTAAAGGGGAAAAAAAAGTGGTATTTTTTGATTTGTTAATGGAGAAATGCTGCACAGCATGTTTCATAAGCAGTATAGCAAGTGTCACTAAGCACTATGGATGAGAGAGAAAACAGAATTATCCTTTGGGAGATGGAGTGTATTGGGCAACTGAGTATCTCCTGCATGGGAAACCTCTTGCACAGGATCAGTGTTGATTGGTTTGTTCAGTTTCAGTATGAAAGCTTCATATTCAGCTTCAACATTCACATTTTTTGCAGAACTGATACTTAAATTTCTCAGCCGTCTCCTTAACTGCTGAAACTCTGAACTCTGTCTGAAAATACCTATTTAAGCTCTTTGTTGCATCCTCCAGCTCTGACGCACATCTCCCTGCCCAGGTGATACCAGAGATCTGTTTGGCTTTGCAGATCTAAGAATGAAATGCAGAGTTATTTTTCCATTTTAACATGAATTCAGCTGCCAAGGCCAGCATCTTCATTACCCCACTTTAGCATGCATGCATGCTAAATCCATTATTTATAGGCAAGTTTCTGCCAATGACTATCTGTATGTCATTGGCAGGAATTTGCCTATGTGCTCCTTCAGAAATAGATTGACATTACATAACCTCACCTAACCAGCTATAATACTGTCAGTACATGCAGCTCAAAAAGAAATGAAAACATTTTTATGGAACATTTGTTTTCAGGTAACACCATATGTTACAGTTGTGAGTCTGAAAGTACTAAAAGCTGACTTACAAGGTGATACGTTTTTATCACTTGCTGTTTGGCAGCCAGTCTTAGTTGTCTATTAATGATAAGAAAACAAGCCACTAATGATGTCCAAGTAATATAACACAAAGAAATAATAGCTGATTCCTATAGGTGGTTACCCATTTAGATACTAGAAAAGCTTCTTCCAAAACAGAAAACTGTATATGTAACTTGTAGACCTAGCCTTAGAAAACATACACGTCCTGTTGTCTCCCCTGCAAAGTATTTCCTACCTGGGGGAGCAGTGGCCATGTCTTTGAGGGGTGCTCACACAAGTAAAAGGTTGCGTGCTATCCAACTGTCTTTTGTCTATCCAAAACCAAAACAAGCAAACAAACAAGTTATTTGCATAGAAGAAGGCTCTTTTAAAAAACCAGATGAACAATGTTATGATACCTGTTAACCCTGTTGAGCCCAAAAGGTCAACAAAAGAACTATAAAAGCTTCGGATGTCTCCAAACAGGCACAGGCTTTTGCAGACACTGTCAGATTTTTTTTGTTTCACTTGTCTTCCTGGGTGAGACAGTAATTCAAAAATGGGATCAATGACTTTCATCAATACCTTGCCCAATATTGTGAAAGGTCATATATCACTGTCTCCCAGTGCCAGGGTAATTTGCAAACAGACATTCCTTGTATTGGAGTCCTGCCCAGAGGATTCAAGCAGGAAGGGAATGCCACTCTGCTGGGCAGGCACAAAATAAAATAGCCCACACTTGCCATTGAAAAAGGAACCAGCTGTGACAGCAGTAAAATGCAGGCAGCAGACTTGTGTGGGAAGGGGTAAGTGAAAATAATGGCAGAGGAATGGCAGAGTAAGGCAGTGCCTTTGAGCTGCTGTTCCCTGTGGCTGAGAAATGTCTGCAAGGGGCAGCTTATTAGAAGACTGCAGCTATTTCTAGCACCTAAAGCAATAAGTAGATTTTTCAGAAGAGCTGGTGCCTGAATATTTCTGAAAATCTCCCCATAGCGTGACTGCAGGAGCCACGAGCTCCTGACTGCTACTGAAAACTTGGCTTTTGCTTAGCTGTTGAAATGGAAGCTAAACCCATCCAAAAGTCTGTGTTTTGGTGTGTCTGCTTGCAGCATGAGTCAGTGCATGTTCCTCCTCCATGTCCATTACCAGACCTTGTTGTGTCCTAGATGTGGGAATTACTGATGTCATCAAAGGTTAATAGCTAAAGAAATAATTTCGTTCGTAAGTACTCCCAACTGACAAGCTGTTGATGACATCCCAGGAGAGCTTGCCAGCTTGCATTTTTGAAGATACAAGGAAATAATGTTACTGCTTGGTATTTGTTTTACAGCACTGTCTAATGAGAGTGGGTGTCTTGCTATTTTATAGCGTCCAGACATGAAATATAGCTGTGCCTGTCTTGAAGTGCTATTCTGATTTGGTACACTTTTTCGGGAAAATGGCATACATTTATTGAACTCCATCTATGCAGAAAGCTCTGCTCATTGATTAGGTTATTAAACTGACTCATGCTCAAAGAGAAAACAAAATATTTATTTGCACGTGAAGATAAAAAATGAAATTAAATTGAGCTTCACAGAATGGGATGGATTTCAGGGGCTGTGAAATCAGAGCTCAGAAGGAAACACTGCAGCCTAAATATTTCAGTAATAATTATAATTGTTTTAAGTATAGCATAACTGGGCTAGTGGTATCTGTTGTTTCGCTTTAGGAACACATTTAATTTCTCAATTGTCTACTGACAAACATTGCTTTCAGTGAAGTCAACATGAGAATAGCATCAGGAAGGAATCTAAAATAATACAATCCCTTTCATCGAGTGCCATGAAATGTTTATTAGCTGTTTCAGCCACTGTGTGCACGTACATTCATCTGACTGTCCCTGGGATGTAGATACACCACAGGGTAGATCATGAAACTGTTTGGGTTGCCCTGTTTCCTAATTCCTCAGTAAACAACTCTTCTCTAAAACTGGAGAAATCTTCTGTGATGCACCTTCTGTGATGGTAGCATGATCCAAATTCAGAAATACAGTTATGAATTATTGATCATTTTTGACCATTCGGAATATTGAAATATACCTCATAAGCATACATATGACCAGTTTTCTTCAATTAGTGTGAGGTGCTGTCAAAGCAAGACCAACCCTTCTGCACAGATTGCAAGAATTATATCTTTCTTTACATTCATTGTGCGTAAATAGAGCCGTTATATCCGGCAAATACAGAGTTATGGTGGCAAATCCATCAGCTGAATCCTTGGCCCACAGGCATAACTATGTTCCAGCAGTAATATAAGATGAGCTGGACTTCTTCCTACTCAAAAGTTACAAACAGAAAATACATGTAAAAGAAAGCAGATATTGGAAACAGGTTTTGGGTTTTGTACAGCTTTTTCAAGTTGAGGATCGCACAATGAAAATAATCTAAATAACCCTAATTCAAATCAAATTCATACTTTTGAGACCAAAATCCTTGACATAACTAAGGCTTATGAATTTTACATTAAAAGCCAGTCTGAGAAAATTATACTAGATGATACTAGACCAGCTTATGATTCCTGTATTCGCATGGAGTATCCTTTTCTTCCTAAATGAAAAGTCATTGGATTCACGCTATTATTTGAAGAGCAAAGTACTTCTTAATGCAATAACAGCCCACCTGAGTGACGCTGTGATGATCCTGACCCACCTGAAGGTGAAACAGTACCAGATTTGCTATTCTAGAGAAATATTTTCACTGTTCATGTGTTCTACCACCACTAAAGGTGCTGTTACCACATAAACACACAAACCAGACCTTGACAATATTCAGTTGACTGAGGAAAAGAAAAATGTCTGTGACTAGTGACTAAATGCACACATCTTTTCCTAAGAAATGACCTGACCTAATCTTATGCCAAATGGTTCATATTTTTATGTAACGCCTATGAGGTCTTGAAGTCCCACATTGTCCTCCAAAATACAAGTTCTTTACAATGCAGCTATTATTGAAGCCTTTAGCAAAGGCAAAGCATTTTGATTTCAAAATAAATGAATGGAAGCATGAATCTCCATCCCAGTCCAAGATGCCAACTCAAGTGAACATTTTAAATCTCTTATTTTGTCAATATGCACTTTCTAAAACAAGAAGATCAATTTTGCAAATAAGAATCCAGTTGTCTCCAAAACTGAATAAGTAATCCCAAATTTATATTTTAATAATTCAGCAACTTTAAAAAGACATGTATTAAATATTTCCAACTATGGAAAATCCTTATGTGCTATAAATCTAAATCCCCTAAGAAAATTTGCCACAAATATAATATCATATATCTCTTGAGAGAATTCTTCACCATTGCACCACCATGTTGTCCAATGGGATTTTGTTTGAGGAAGTTAGACATAACAACTTTTTATTTAATCATGAAAAATTTATTGCAATGTTAACTACAAAGAGCCCACTCCTACTCCATAACCATTAAAATGCAGGAAGTCACCTATTCAATAATGCAGAATTGTTATGTATTAAAAATTTAAATCTATAAATATTAATAGAACACAGGTCAGTCTCTTAACCAACAGAGGCAGTTGTACACACAGCTATCGTTGTAAGCCTTAAGGGTTGCACATTTGTTATGGCATAGAGCAAAACAGATATGTTAAAAAGCAGTTGGCTGATAAAGGAAATTTTGATCCTTTTTCAGATGACAGATAAGGACAAGAAATCCTGTATAAATCCTGGAGTCTATGTTTGTCCTTTGGAAAGGAAGCATTCCTATTCCAATCTAACAAGTCAACGTGCTGGAGTCAGCTTTACAAGGGAGTGGCATAAAGGTTTTTGTAAGTAACAGCAGCCAAAGTTGCCTTCTGCAGCCTGGCTCCTTTACACCACGTTGACCATATCAAGAGGTCAGAAACACGATACTGCTTTTCAAAGGACTGGAAAGACCCAGCCAGTGTATGCCAAATGTATCCAATATCAGCAGAGAGGTGATTGCCATGCAGGAGATGAGAAGGACACTCCTGGGTTATTGCAGTCTGTGTATTCACGTCCCCAGGAATGGGGAAGCTGAGCGGGTTGTGAGAGGGCTTTCAGTGACGCCCATCAGCATAAAGCAAACCTGAAGTACTGGAAAGCTACAGCTAGTTCCTCAGCAGCGATTCCTCTTAGATGGGTCAACAGTTTCTGGATGCAGCCTTATTTCTGGCTAGAAAAAAGACAGACTCTTCATTGTAGTAGAGATACGTGGCCTTTTGCTGCCTGAACCAAACTGACATGCCTTGAGCACTCTCCAGCTCAGCCAGGGTAGATAGCTACATCTGTGAGTGGTGGCCTATGTGAAAGACATGCATGTGACCTGACAGCAGAGAGGAGCTTGGATAGAGTGTATAGCACAGGTCCATCAGGACTGCATCTAGAGAAACATGTTTCCTTCTTCACTCACTGCTCTCCCAGACAGCCACTCTGGAAAACCACTGGAACGTGGCCATGCTGTTACACAGCCTTATTTATGTTTGCCACACTGATGGCTGATTTGCCATAGCTTACAAACGCTGTGTAATGCTGCAAATGGAGGCAGAAACACGTCTGCTGTGTGCAGCTGAAGGGGGAGTTGTGGGCGCCTCCCACAACTGGAGCTGGAGTCGTACTCTCCAGCTCCCTGGGACAGGTCTGCTGCTAAATGGTGCAGGGGTGTGTGTGTGTGCCTGCCCGCAGTGCATGTCTCTCAGGGCAGGCTGTATGGTTGGAAACCCGCCCAGGCTGTACAGTTGGAAATGAGGCAACAGCTGTTTTATGCCGTATTTTTCACCTCTTGAGAATTGGTTATGCTCATTCAGAAGAAGCATTTATTGAGAAGGGGCAGGGCAGGGCAGGACATGTAATTGTCACAGTGTCAGATGGGGATTTATTGTACAGCTCTGAGGTCAGAGACACTGCAAATCCCACCAGGCCCTTGTGCCCACAGCTGTGCTGTGGAGCTTTGCTCGCATTTTTGAATTTAATTCCCTTGAGGTGACAGTGACCTCAAGTCTGTCTGTTACTTGGGTTAGGATTATGTGAAGGTGCCACTAAGCGTACACAGGAATTGACTGAAGAAAGGGGTCAGGATCTCATGCTCTTCTTAGATAACCTTTCCTGTTGCTACTGTCAGAAACAGAAATTGGAATAGACAGACCACTGACCTGTCCAAGGAGAGCAGCTCTTATGTTTCTATGACTATTTCCACCCCTGGCCTGTTCCAAGATATTCCTTCCCCAGCTTTGTGAGAATATAAATGCAAAAACAGGGGCATCTTGCTGCAGACTTAAGTAGTTGCCTTATTTGGGAAATGTTTCCTGGGTATCCACTATCTGCCTGTCTTTCTCAGAAAGTCCACCAACAGAACTCCCTCTGGGTAGAAACATTGAAAGGAGATAAAGGAAAAGAAAGAATTAAGGCAGCTTTGCCACAGCCATAGCAAGACTTCAGAGGACCTGAGGGTCAGTCCACATTTGGTGGTATTGTTTGGGACTGGATGCCAGGCAGGGCAAGGCTACATATCCATGTTGTGAAGGACAGGAAACATCCTGAAGACCACGGAGAAGGAGGAAAGACATCAGCCCTGTGATATTCCTGTTAAGGAAGTGTATAAGGAGGATGCAGACATCCTGGAGAGATCAACTTGTGCTCTCTGAGCCAAGACAAACAGCACAAGCCATGAGGCAAGACCCACTGAAGAAAAAGGAAGGAATTACAGGTGGATGCATTTCTGCATGGTTTTTTTTTCTTACAGGCTCTCGCTCCTTCCTCCTATGCCCCTCGGGTTGAGCGGTAAGAAGCTGCAGGCCAGAGCATAGCAATAATTCTCTAACATGCCATAGAGAAAGCTGATCTTCTCACATACATTGCCCTTTGGCATAATCAGGAAAGCACATGTGTTATGACTGTCTCTCAGAATGACAGTGTTGAACACCTTCCCAAACTGCTCCACAGGGTGCTCCTCTGGCCCTGCTCCTTGATGAAGCCATCAGCACCTGGGGTCAGAGGACCCATACCATAGCCTTTCTGGGCCCTCTAAGAAATACACCAGGCATAGTCACTTCATCCATATTCAGCAATGTTCATTGTGCTGACGCGGTTTTCTGGTACACTTGATAGCTCATGTGAGGCCTTCAAATTTCAAGGCTTTGAGAAACACTCTTCAGTGTTTCCTCTGCTCGAATTTGCTGAACTGGCTTGAAACAATCCTGGCCCATTTAGTATGTTTAGGAATAACTCTAAAACAGCTGCACAGAGTTTTCTCACTGCTGTTTTCCTGGCTCGTGTCTCCTTTTAAAACTGTCTGTCTTGTTCCTTATCAGTGCCTATAGCTGGTGTATTGTACAGAGTAATCTTCTCCACATCTGCTGAAAGCTCAGACTTCATTAGAAAAATAGGAGAAATGGGCAAGGGAAAAGATTCTTTGTTTGTTGGGTTTTTGGGGTTATTTTTATTCTTACAAGGTCCAAGAATGGTGCATGAACAGCTAGAAAGAAACTACCCAATACAGGTAGAAAAGAACACCAGGGTATCTTCAAGAAAGTTACCACAGATTCCTCAACTAGCTGTGCAGGTAAGCAGCAAATCATGTTGACAATGAAGTTAGATGTCAGTTCCATTCACTGCAAAGCTATCATTCCAAAGTGAGGAGCCCCTCTGTGATCCATCCATATGCTCCTCCTTGCCAGAAGGAGAAAGTCAAGATGTAGCAGCAGTTAATAATTTTGAAGTATGAGTTTAAGTAGTCTGAAGTTAGAGAGGAAAAGATCAGCAAAGCACTTCTAATCGATTTGATACAGACAAGCGAACTGTATTCATTTGTAACCAGCACCTGTGCAATAAAAGATATTAAAACAACAGCAAAACCTGTTCTTTTGTATGTTTTACCAGCCCTGGGTTCCTCCCACGGGTTCTGCAGGACTTCTCAGTTTGTTCCACTTCACTATTTCTTTTTCACTAACTCAGGGACATAAAATCCCACATAGCTGCACGTGATTACCACCACTGCCATTTTTTACTTCTTTGTCATCTCTCTAATTTACTGCTAGACTTTTTGTTCTTTGATCCACTAAGTGGATCCTTTCTTTTTTCTCAATTTAGTCTGATCTCTTAGAAATACTGAACCTGGCTGCTCCTTATGCCTAGTTCCTTACCCTTATTTTCTTTAGAGAATCATAGAATCATTAAGGTTGGAAAAGACCTCTAGGATCAGCAAGCCCAACCGTCAACCCAACACCACCATGTCTCCTAAACCATGCCCTGAAGTGCCATGTCTACACATTTTTTGAACACCTCCAGGGATAGTGACTCCGCCACCTCTCCAGGCAGCCTGTTACAATGTCTGACCATTGGAACAGGCTTTTATTATTTATTTCCTTCCTCTTCTCCTGCTTACAGCACATTGTAGTTTTTACAGATTAAGAGGTTTGTCATACATCTGTTTTTGGCCAATTATCATTAATAAATTAAACTTTATCAATCTGTGTGCTCTCACCAAAGGAGTGTAGGCCTGGAAGCAAGAAGGATGTGCCTTTCCATTTATGGGTTTTCCTTTTTATGTCAGTGCCAGAGGTTCCCTCGTCTATGGAAAGCTGACAGGTATGTTTAGTATTGTTTCTTCTAGAGATGCTCTGAGAGAATTATTTGGGGAACCAGAGCCGTTGCTAGCAAAACCAGTGGGATTGCCTCAGAGAAAAATGTCACCTAGTGTCTGTGTGGTGTTTCAGAAGTTCACATTTTTGCATACTCTTTTAGTATTTCCCCTTTCAGAAGAATACAGGGCATCTAACAAATACAAGGCTATCAGTCAGTTGGGGCTAGTTCGTGGCTTACGTGCTGAAAGTACAAAACTTGTGATGGATCTGAGGAGCTTTATTCTTTTGTCCCTTACAGGAGGCCTCTGCTTAACTGAGCTATTTTGTCTTTTAGCTAAGGACAAACGTTTCTTAGGGTATGCCCACACCAAAATACAGCCTAACACAAAGAAGGACATTTATTAGAGACAGCAGCTCCGTCTCCAAATCTATGTAGACTTGTTAGCAAGAGCCACATATTGTATTGACACTTCTGTGTGGTGTTTGCTTCTGAGCTGGCATGGTGTCTCCTCAGCATCTGCCCTGTCTTTGCAGAGCAGCTAGGCATAGTTAAACCATGCCTTTGGTTTAACAAGCTCCAGTTGTGTATTTCACTAAAAAGCAAAATCTTCATAAAAAAGACTGGATTTACAGTGACAAAAAGGTGCAAAATGAGCACATGCTATGTATTATATAGGGTTATAAATACTGAGACATTTTATTTGGAAGAAGACAGGAGAAGAATGTGTTTACGTATGTGTACTAGATATAGAGGCATAAATGCTGAAACTTTTGCATTTGAACATGTATCACAGAAACAAAGTAGAGATTCTTTGTGAGGAACATCAGTAGGTTTACTGTATAATAGCTTTTATTTAAAATTTATATGCAGTCTTCCACAGAATTCACAGTGATTTACAGGATTCCATTTATATGCTTTTTACAATTTACACTATTTGCTGTAAGCACTGAAAGTTGACTGGAAACTATTAACACCTATTTTTCAGAGTGTTTTGTGCAGTAATGTTTTTGGAAGAGTTTTGTAGAGACAAAAACCTGCCCTGTGTTTCAGCATTAATGAAGGACAGAAGGAAAGAAAATAGAGTTGCTATAGTATCTATATACATAGCAGTTCCTCAAGCAATATTCAGAGCTGATTCAAACAAGAGAAAGAAGTGAATTCTCTTTGTTGTTTACCATGACCAGAAGAGTTGATTGCATAAGATGCAGCTACTGAGGCATAATAAGAGAGGATGGCTGAGATTTATCCAAAACTGGAATTTGACCAGCACTGTTGATAATACATGAGAAGGAAGGAAAGAATCCAGGTTGCCACTCATCTGGAAAGGCATTTTGTAATGGTTAAATATAAAGCCTTCTGAACAATCTTGGCATTAGAAAAAGTCCCAAGGAGCCAAGGAGAAAAAAATAAAAGATGTCACAGAAGAAAAAATTATGCAAAACCTGATAAAAACATATTGCTCCTTCCTTTCAATATCTGAAGGTAACATTCCAGCCATAGATCTGTAGTGTCAGGGCGAGATGAGACTTTTTTAAAAAAACATGCAGATTCCCAAGTACATTTCGTTTGTAATACCTTGGACAGAAACAAAATAGCATTACATTTTAGCAAGCCAAACATTACAATTTTGTCATGTCATATATACAACATAGTATTTGAGCTTGTCTAAATAATCTTATAAATTTACAAATTAAAGAAACTGTTGCAATTAGATGGTGGATTTACTAAGCCAGTGAATGTATAGTCTTGCAACAATGCTGATGATCTTCAGTCCGATAATTGGGTAGACATTAGATCAGCAAAGGGGTATCCGTGGCACTTGTGTGTGTGTGTGTATGGGCACACACATGTACTCTCACACACTTAGTTTCTTCAAACTGTAAATTAGTTACTGTTCTCAGAGGCAGAGTATCAGATTGTCTGATGAAGGATACAAGAGTTTTTCCATTATAGAAATCATCTATACTCCTCCTCTCCCAGGGGGAAATCCAGACTGTGGTACACAATGGTACAAGAAACTATATATTTTGCGCTGGCTTCTAGAACGGACTGGGTCATACCTTCACTATGCAGAGCATGGCTTTATCTTGAATATAGCTTAAATATAGTTTGGTATTTAGTTATGTAGGACTAAAATCATATTGTGCTTCCTGGGTTACTGTAAAATACATACGTAACAGGCTAAGAAAGTTTAGTTCAACCTGATTCAACACTGTCTTCATTGCCCAGCTCTTCTCTCAGCTATACTACTTAAATTGCAGTATGATAACTGTTTGTGTGGTCTGACATAATCTGTCATGTAATTAAATGCCTTGTTTTTCTGTGTGTTACCACAGACAAATTTAATGGACAATTGCATATTAGATTTTATGCCCCTGGTTCACATAATTCTGTCTCCAATTCAGCCACAAATACACTTAAAATTAAGCTTCTGTGTGTTATCAGTGACGTTAAAATGTCACTGTGAACAGTTCTACCATTGTCTCAATTAGATCTTATAAATGTATTCCTGTTAGCCAATTAAATAATTCTGTTTATAAGAGATTGCACTAATAACAATTGGCATACATTAACTCAGATTTTTAGGAAGGTGTTACCATGAATAAAACCCATCAGGAGTGTACCTTCCTGCTGTTGTCTTCATGATTCTATAATTTCAATGACTTATTATCTCAAAATTCAGGACAAAAGGGCATTACTGAAGACATTTTAAGCTGATAGAAAGTCTAACCAATTTCAGAATGCTTAGAACTGGCCTTGCTAGTCACCACTAATACTATCATAGATTCATAGAAAATCGAGTAGGAAAGTCCTTCGTGGGGCCATTTAGTCATTTAAACAGAATCAGGAACAGTCACTGAGTTCAGTCACTACAAATCACATCTTAGGAAATATGGTTCCTGGTGGTGAAAAATTACTCATCTTAAATATGTCTTTAGAGTTGTTTTTTAATTGTACAGAAGCATATCTTTTCTCATTGTTAATTTTTTCCCACTTTGTGGGGTATATAGGGGATGTAATGTTTTTTCCAGATGCCAGGTTGTTCCAGTCAAAACTAATTTTTCCCTTCTAGCTGGCTGTAATCTTTCAGGGCACCCCAGAGTCACAATTGATCTCTGCTTCTCAGACCATTATTTTAACCCCCAAGCTGAATCCAGCCTGTGAACATCCCATTTTGCTCATGTCTATGCCCATGTGAGAAGCTCTTCCACTTAACAGATGTGCTAATGAGGAAAAAAACCAGAACAACGCTGACTGGTTAAAAAATGGCAAATTTGAATGCTTAATGACTCCTCTGTTTTTTTTTTCTGTGTAATTTCTTCAGAGGACAAAAGTTTTGCTCTTTGTTCGTTAATCTACCTTGGAGTTTAAACATATTGTAAAGCAGATTGGCTTCCAAGTGTACAGTGCCATTCAGTTGCCATCTTGCCATTTCACTGACATGTTTACCTGCTTCTGAAGTATCATTACTAGCTCTCTTGGAGAATTTTGTTAAGCTTGTATAAGTACTCTGCTTATTGTATTGCTATTCCTTGCTCCAGAATGCATTTTCATGCCCTAGCTGCTGCTGCTGCTAGACTTTTGTTGCTTTGAACATCTCTGGCTTTGTAAAATTCCACTGACACTTTCAGGCACCAACCTGGGGGGACACCCAAGAGGAGTGACTGATCAAGCATTGAGACCATTCTGTAGTGTGATAGGACACCCTGTTCAGGCTTGCAGAAGTGTGTGAAGATCTGTATTCATACTTAATTTAATAACTTCTTGTTGTTAATCCTAAATTAAGCTGGTAAAGAGTTCCTAGTGGCACAGAAACCACAGGCTTCCACGGAAAAAGCTCAACTCAGGGTGCAAAAGACATGATGGATGGCAGTGCTGCTCTCCTCTTATGAATTTTTTTGCCCAGCATAGTTTCTCTGCTTGTGCTGGATTTATAGCTAGCTGGGAATCCATCAGAAAGACTGTGCTTGTAGCTGCTAATTGCACAGTGATTTCAGGTTGTCAGGTTTTGATGGAGAGTGTACACAGAATTCTCTACACCTCATCTTCCAACCTGACTAAAGTCTCAGAGTCAAGCCTGACTGGAATGGGTTAGGATGGGTTAGGATGGAAGGGAACTTAGGATGACATGTGATTAATTCCAAGGCTTTGATTTTGTTGGTTCCGGTAAAAGTTCTCCTTTTATGCAGGACCCTGTACACTGGCAAGAAGATATTGCCTACCATTTAGTCACTATTTGTTCTAGCATCACTAGTTACACTTTTGCAGTTTCTTCAGCTAATTCTTGGTCTTGATCCACCAAATTCAGAAGTTCATCAGTACATGACATCTGCCTTAAGAAAATGTACAAAAAACATTCTCAATGAAAAACATTTTTCATTATCTAAATGCTCAATCTACATATTTTGGTGATGCCTCAGAAAAGCTACATACAAATTTCAGCCACAATACTGATCAGAGGGGTGGAACACCTCTCCTGTGAGGAAAGGCTGAGAGACTTGGGATTGTTCAGCCTGGAGAAGAGAAAGCTCTGGGGAGACCTTATCGTGGCCTTTCAATTCTTAGAGGGGCTTATAAGAAAGATGGAGAGACACTTTGTACCAGGGCCAGTAGTGACAGGACAAGGGGTAACGGCTAAAAATGAAAAAGGGTAGATTTAGATTAGACATAAGGAAGAAATTTTTTACAATGAGGGTGGTGAGACACTGGAACAGGATGCTCAGAGAAATTGTGGATGCCCCACACTTGGAAGTGTTCAAGATCAGGCTGGATGGGTCTTTGAGCAACCTGATCTAGTAAAAGATGTCCTTGCCCATGGCAGGGGGTTTGGACTAGATGACCTTTAAAGGTCATTTCCGACCGAAACTATTCTGTGATTCTATTATTCTAATTTACTGTTTCAGAATTGTATAGCATTGGAAATGCCGAAGTGTATTTGCTTTGTGTTAAATTTTTTTGGTGTAGCCATCCAGATCTCATACATTTTTGACTCATATTACATTTGTTGACATTGTTACTAGCATCTCAATAATTGACTTTAGTTTCCAAATACAGCCTCATTTGAAGTATATTGTTGAATGAAAAGTATATGCAGCTAGAGCCTGTTAACTGATCACGTTGTGAACTAAGCGCAGCATGTTCAGTAAAGGATAACCAGAATTTTGTCACTCTGAAATTTTTAAGGAAAATACCTGAGTAAGCATTTAGCAGTAGAAAGATGCCACTTTCATTAGTGCATGGAGTGGAAGGATTTGGGAGGTTTGGGTTATTTTTAGAGGGGGCAAGCTAGGTGCTGTGGCATATAATGGTTGCCTGGTAACATCTCTAGGATTACAAGATAGCAGGGTCATTGATGTAGGCTTATTTCATCGGTAATAAAGAAAAGGAAAAAAAAAAACAACCAAACCCACTCCAGCAAACTGTTTACTTGGCAAGCTCTGTTTTTCAGTGTTTTGTGAGCAATTCAGTGATGCCAAGCTTTCAGAAATATATGTTCTAGAAATGCAAGACCCGGGTAGCAGCTTGTTAGTCACTGCTTTTGTTGTATCAATAAGAGAGACAGTTTTGCCTTTGGGCTTGGATTAAATTTATTTTCATTTGCCTTGCATGTCAGTTTACAAATTCACAACCAGTTTTGGATGCTCCTCTGTATGCTCTTCTGCTTTAATAAATATTTGTTGATATTTCTTTTGTATTATCTTTGGACCTGATCCTAAGAGTATAACTCATACTGAATGCAAAATTTATTTAATAAGATCACTCATGTTTTCAGCTAGTACATCTCATCACTAAGAGTGGCAGAATTAGGTTCTACATAAATGTAGACTGGTGAGCTTTTCTAAGCGTGTGTACTTAAGCCTCTATTTAGGTATTCAGCTGCTGAAAAAGTATCCTAATTTGCACAGGCAGTGAGAACTCAGAGTAAACATTGTTTGCTATGAGCATTTTTGATCCTCAGAATGCCTTGGTTTAGGGAGCATTCAGCAATTTGGCATCAAAATATGCTCGAAATTGTTGGTTAGCAAATACAGTTGTCATTGCCATATTCTTAAGACCACTTTTTTCTCTGAACATGTCCTACCTTTCTGCCAAAAACACTCTCCAGCCAAATTGCGGACAGCTACGTAAGTCACTTTGCAGGTGGTTTCTCAGAGGTTCAACCTCTTTCTTTGAAGTCTTTTAACTTTCCCAGAATCTTTTATTTCACTGTCAGGGACCAGGAACTCATCCTACATCATATTTTGTTTGTTGCTAAGTTTCTTTAAAGCTCTGGTGTAAACAGGAACTGATAGTGATTGATGATGAATCACACTGGCCCTTGAGTTTCTTATGCAGTAAAATTAATCTTCCTGGGTTTCACACGTATGGACTCAGCCTGTGACCTCGCAGCTGTGACCTGTGCTGAAGCACAGCACAATGAATCACAAAAGACCTTGTCATAGACTTGGAGGGGTTGAAATTCTCTTTTGTTACCCTCTGGACTCTCTTCCTAAGGAACAGAGGGACAGTCAAATTGGGGAGCATTATACTGTAGTGTAACTTACTCAAATAGCCAGAAGGCTTAGCCAGCAAAAGAGATGTGTTCTGTCCTAGGCACAGGTCCTAGGATTCTTCTGATTTTGGGCGGGTGGAGGGGTGTGTGTGGAGAGTGGTGTTTTTGTTTTCTGATCTATCCTGTTGTTCAATAAATGCTTGTGTCAATCTTTGGTGTTCCTTGACTCTGCTGGAAGACGTTTACATCATCAGTAGTTTGCACATCTGCTAGGCAGACTTTTAACATCATTTTAACATGTAAATACAGGCTCTTGTGGAAAGGAAAAGGAATACAATGGGAGAATCACTGCTACCAGCTTCTTCCTAGCACCCCAATCCTACCTCTCTTTTTTTGTGTAGGTGGTTACTTGAACTCTCCTTGAGAAGCAGAACCTCTTCACACTCGCCTGTTCCTCACAAAATAAATCTTGATCCCTTACACACCTCTCATATTTGTGCCATGTTTTGATCTATATGAAATTGCAGCCTGCAATGGACAATATTTTCTCAGTATGAATAAGTAAATATAAAAGATCTACCTTCATTATCAAAACGAGGCAATTAAACCCTTGCTTCCTCCAGGTATTTCACTCCATCAGTCCAGCTTTCCTATTGGGAAAGTTTTCCATTTTGTCATTTTGGTTTCTGCTAACAAAAAGTCTTTTTTTTAAAAAAATCTGCTTTGGTTTTTGTTTTTGTTTTTCACACACACACACACACCCCAGCAGCATCCTTCAAAGTCTCATTTCTACCCTTATTTCATAATTAAAATAGGTAAGAGAATCTCCTCCCTACTTTCCATCTCCATCGAAAAGAAAAATAAAATGGAAGATTTTCTCTTGAGTATTCTGACTCTTTTAATTACCATCTCAAATTTGATCTAGGTTTTTTTTTGTTGCTCAAAATAATTTTGCTTGCCAGCAATTAGAGATAGCATGTTGTACAGCAAACTGTTCCAAACACTGGGGGAAACCTCAGGAAAATAGTTTCCATGGTGTTTAGTCAGACCTGCATAACTGTTGCTTAGGGAGGAAAATAAGACAGGGGTACTCAAGAGCAGCAAAACAGAGGGCACTTTATGTTACGGGTTTCAAACTGACTGTTCAGTCATACTGGCCAGACCTGCCTGCCAGCCTGCTGATGTGTTGTGCCACAGCATGGATGGGGTACTTTACCAAGGTGAATTTGTTCCAGATTCTCAGCCTGAAGGCCAGATTATTATACAATTCGCTTTCCTTTTTACTTTGACAGTTATGATGAATAAAAGATGCTGAAAGCGTGATTTATGAAGGGGTGGATCTACAGAACTCCCTCCTTCAAAGACCACCTTTCTTGTCTTAGCTCACCACTCACGCAGAGGAGGATTTCACTGTTCCCTGAAAAAACATCCCTGAGCCTCTTTGGTATTGCTCCAAAGATGCACAGAGCCACCCAGGAGTTGGAGGCTGGGTACCGGCCATCCTGGAACTGCAGCTCTGGGAGTCACACTTGAAACTAGTGAAATGTGTTGCAAGTCCTTAAAGCTAGAAATACTATTTCTTGCTTCTTCTACCCATGGAAAGAAGGTAAGAGGGAAATGTCTCTTCAGGGTAATCTGCGTGTGGGACAGGTTCCCTTGTAAAGCTATATAAGAACTGAAGAGTTTTGGTTTTATTTCGATGAACTTGCAATGTGGTCATCAAGCTTTACTCAGGCAGGGCAACCTTGTGTTTAGGAGTTCCCACAAGACAACCTGGCACTTCCCTCAGAAATGATGTCAACCCTCTCCCTCTCAAAAAAAATTTCTTCCAAAGAGAATGGAGTCACGTGTTGCTCCTGCCTTGATCACAAGCAAACTTTGACAGATCCAGAGGCCTTCCTCACATTTTCATGGGCCATATGATGCCCAAGACCACTGATTCCACCTGGGAGCTTCAGAAGCCTGCAGGTCACCCTTGTCCCCACCTGCCTTGCGGCTGTGGCTCATGGAAAGCCAAATGCCACATGCACCACACCTATGGAGCAGTCAATCCAAGGGACAGGGGATGGATAGCTCAGTCCTGTTCCATCCCATGCTCCAGTGTGAATAAGAGAGCATAGTTTTAGTGGCTTGCAGCAGATGGCTGCTTATGTGCATAGTTGCCTTTGCCCATTTCATCACCCTCCCTAAGCTGAGCACCTCCAGCAGCATTGCCCAAGTGTTATACAGACCTGGCTTTCTCCAGGCTCTTCCCCATGTAGCTGTGTTTTTAACTATTGCATTACACTGATTTATCAGTGCCTGTTAACTCCATCCCCTGTAGAAAGAGGACAAGCTAGGAAAAAAGTCTTTAATGCATTAAACCAACTTCTGCCCACAAGTGCTCCATTAACTCCATCAAATCTATTTTGGTCTTATTTCTGCCATCAGTTCTGCCACATTTTGTGCCAGCTCAAACCAATGAGCTAAATTATTAAGGCTCGGAGCCTTACTCAGATAATATGGGCACTTTCTGAGCAGCACAGGACAAAGGTTAGCAGCAGAATGCAGCAGTGGAAAATGAAGCACAGAAGGGATTTAGCATAAAGTTGTCACTGGTTTTCTAGTCAGTCCGAGCATTAATGCGCTTACTATATTTTCCACGTCATTTACACCATCCTCTTTCCAGTTAATTTTGTAATCTGAATCTGAGGACTCAGGCTGGGGAGATGAACTGCTCTTCTGGAAAGGGGGAGGCTGTTTTGACTACTTGAAAATTAAAGTAGAAATAGTGGAAATGGGGAGAGGGAATGGGGAGAGGCTGGGGAATTTTGGCTGGGAAAAGGAATGTGTTTTATTTGACTTTCCTTGCACTATAAAATGAGCATAAAATGAACAAGATTTGGGCAAGCAGCTTTAGTTTAGAATGATCCCAAAGCTCTTCACAAACGCAGCTGAGTTTGTTTTTAGGGGAAGCTTTGTTTTCCACTGAAGAATTATACATTGCTTGGGTCAGAAAATGAGGACTAAAGCCTGGATTTGTTTCTCCTAAATTGAGAAGTTAGGTGTCAAGACATCACACCACAGCAACCACAAAGATTTTCAGCCACTGGTGTGCCTTTCCAGCTCATGGCACCCAGGGTAGGGACCCTAACCCCACCTGCCTACCCCAAGGTTTCTTGCATTTGATCGATTCCTCCTCATGCAAGGAATATTACCATCTGTATAAAGGACTTCACCTCATCCTGACCTTTGTGCTAGCTGGGGAGGGACCAAGCAGAAGGAGTTGAATGAAATAAACATTGAGTGTTCCTTTTTTTTAAATGGGTAAGTGTGACCATAAACTAAACTGGAGAGGATTGGAAGATATCAGCAGGTTTTAGGGAGAGAGATTAAAAAGGAAATCAGCCCTGTACATTTATTCCAGAGTTTGTCAGCTAGTCACGCTCCCTATGGGATGCTGGCAGAGACATGACCTAGGGGCAGGAAACTGTGTGTATGCCAGTATTAGGAAGTTCATGGGGGACACAAGATCTAGCCAAAACACACAAGATCGGCTCTGTGTAAAAGTGACACAGTGCAACCTTTCAAGACTATCTGTGGGTCCCTGCCATGATACTTCTGCATGGTCCAAGTTTACTTTCCTCACTCTCTTCGCCGTCAGGTAATTTCCCAAATAGGCATCTACTTCATAAGCAAGTCCGAATGGGGACTCATCATATTTTACATTTGATGTTGCTTTTGCATGGTATTACTACTATATGGGCAATGATTAAGTGCTTTTCAGAAGGAAAAATGCCACCTTCTATATAAAAAAATTCTGATTTCCTTACGAGCCTGAATTTAGTATTTATAGATCCTCACATGGTTTTCCTTGTTTAAAAAGCATATTCCTCCTCCTCCTCCTCCAAAATCTGTGTCAGAAGCATGAAGGGGAGAAGCACGCTTATTTGTAAGATTTAATTTCTTTTCTCTTCCTTACCATCAGTCTTCACTTCGATAAGACAAGGTAGGTTAAAAGGTCTCTGTAAAGCACAGAGTTCCAGTTCCTATCTTTCTTAGTACAGACTTTTCAGTCTCTTCCTAATCTTTCTTATTACTCCCATCTGCACCCTTAGACAGATTATATTTTGAGATAGGCTAACCTGAGGACAGTATTCCTAACACAGCAGATGTATCTTGATTTATAAATGGGCTTATGATCTTTTTCTTTTTATTCTTCACACCAGCCTTTTGTAGCCTAATATTTACTTTCTGATTTTCATCTCTGTTGAGCAGTGATCCTTAGAGAGTTGTGATTAGTAATTTAGGACTGCAACCAGATTTATTATAGCATTGAATTTCATATTGCCACCTCACTACACTGCCCATTCCCCCATGTCAGTCCTTCTAGTTTTGCCTGGGTTTGCTTGCCCTATGTAATTTTGCTAGCTTGCTGTTTATCACCCTTCCCAGAGCACTGCTACACATCTATAACTGCACAAACCTTATGAATATATTTGCTGTACCTCAGCAGTCACCTTTTTTTGACTCTTAGCCAGTTTCTCGTCCATGGTAACAAATGTCCTCTCACCTTGATCCTGCTAAATTTCTTTATCCATTTGATGTGAGGGGTTTTGTCAAAGGCAGTTTCAAAATCTAAATAAATAATGTAAATTCATTTTCCTTCTCCTATAAAATATTTTCCTGGCATTTTCAAAGACTGCTAAATAGGTAAGAAGACATGATCTCCCTTCTAGCATGCTCACCCTCACTGAGCCATGACGCTTTAGAGGACATGTAATTGTGGTATTAATTATATCCATAACGAATTCACAAAGTAAAAATTCAAGAGATTAGGATTATTCTAGTAAAAATATATTTATCAGACATTAGCATTGTATTTGAATAAGAATAAATGCTTTTGAAAATTTAATTATTTTGATTTATTTCTCCATAGCAAAAAACATAGGCATTGTGGAAACTTACTGCATTCAGGGGACAAGGTTCCCCTCTGCAAGTCATCTGTACAGTCATTAGAAGGGAGGCCACATGGTGTTATGTTGATTTTTTAGAACAAGATATCCATATGGGAGATCTCGGTACTACTGATGTTTTCAGTTACAGCAATGTTGTTTGGCAGAAAAATACTTCTGACATTTAGGTGAGATTTTCTTCGGGACCCCTCAGTTGCTACATGGGCCTCTCATTTTTCTTCATTTACGCGGGAACATGTGAAAGCACACTGGCATATATCAAACACCCTATAAAAGAGTGACTCTTTATGCTTTAGTGTTGATGTGGCATTAGAGTGCTTTGACATATTTATTAATTTAAACAAAGTTTCATTAATGATTATAAGCCATCAGTTTGAACAGTCAAAGGCTAATAGAATGGGTTGTAAGATTAAATAAAAATCAAATTGTTAGCTAGCAAATTAAAACATTAGATCACACTTTTCCTTCAGTTTACCTCTAGAATCCTATGTCATTTTTACAAGGGGTAACAACTGTCCATATTTCTTGTTTAACTGGGAAAAATGTGCCACCACAGTATGCTGATCTCTATAGGCCTCTGCTGTGTTCCTGTCCAGTTACCATTTTTTTCCATTTTGAATTGCCAGAGCATCTTATTACAAAGAGTTCTACTCCAACCCATTCTAAGCAATGAATAATTTTCTGCACATCGCTTCCCTTCCTTTCAAATGGGATAAGCTTTCCTAAGCTTTGGAAAGGTCCTGGAGGACTCAGACGGAAGCACAGTCTTTGAGACGGTGATTCAACCCATCTTGAGATAAGCATGAAGACAGATAATATACATTGCATTTGGGAAGCACCTATCTCTCCTCATGGGCTGTGGAAAGTAAACAATACATCTACATTGCCCAGTGCAGCGCTACAGAGAGAACCTGAGCTTAGTCTATAAGCAGAAGCACAGAGGCCACTCCAACTTAATTAATTAGTCCTTCTGAAAAAGCACCAATGTGGCTGATCAAAGGATCTGAACGAGCACCTCTGCTTGACCCTCATATTCAGAAGTGCCTGGTGATCTTTCTATGGCAATACACCACACTGAGTAGATATGCCATAAAGGCATAGGCAAATGTCACGTGCAGATGCCAAGTCCAGGCTCAGAAGCAGCCAGGAATGTGGATGTGTTTTGGTTTTGACACCATCCACAGAAATATCAGGGCCTCACGTAAAGCCTGGGATGATATGCTAACGCAAGAAAGCCTAAAGGGAACCTTCTGGCTTCAAGATTATTAAAGCAGGGAATCAAAAGAGAGATTAAAATTTCTCTAGCAATTTAAGGATTTTGAGGTTTTAACTGATTATACGGGTCTTTTTCTAAATCTGAGGCTTAATTTCCCTCTTTTATTAATGAAATCCTTTCCAAATGAATGTGTATATTTTCTCTGTATGTATAGAAAGGCAATTTAAATCTACTTTTATTTTTTATTCTAACAGAGTACTGCTCTGAATAAATACTTCATTTATTCAGAAGACTTTCTGAAGAAAAACAGGTTTCCTTGATGGAAGGCCACTAGAAAATAATCCAGTAAAGAACAAGACTTTTAGTAAGCTAAGATTGCTACTTCTTTATTAATCTTATTGTCATCATGGATCTCTTGACAGGATTAGGAGCAACAACAGTGGAAGCTTCTCTCATCTATCCCCATATACCATTTTACTCAATTACAACATGCTTGCCTTGTTTTCTTTCTACAGCATAGAGATCTAAGGAATAGATATTTCCTTAAGCCAGTACCAGATGTAGTCTAAACATGACTAATGCTTTTAACAAGATGGCTGTACAGATAGCTTTATTCATAGTATTTTTCCAATATTTTCTTCCTGGATGTCTTATCTATATTTACCTTTAGGTTTTAGCACCATATGTCCATTTTATATACCTTTCAATTGTTTGGACTTGCTACACAGCATTTTCTTTTTGAATGACTCCACAAAACAGTGAAATAACAAAATTGTTATAATTCATGGTCATAGAATCATAGAATTGTTTTGGTTGGAAAAGACCCTTAAGATCATCGAGTCCAATGTTAACCTAGCAGTGCCAAATCCACCACTAAACCATGTCCCTAAGCACCACATCTACATGTCTTTCAAATGCCTCCAGGGATGGTGGCTCAGCCACTTCCCTGGGCAGCCTGTTCCAATGCTTGACCACTCTTTCAGTAAAGGCATTTTTCCTACTACCCAACCTAAACCTCCCCTGACTCAACTCTTGAGGCCATTTCCTCTTGTCCTCTCTCTAGTTACTTGGGAGAAGAGACAAACACCCACGCTGCTGCAACCTGCTTTCAGGTAGTTGTAGAGAGCGATAAGGTCTCCCCTCAGCCTCCTTTTCTCCAGGCTAAACAACCCCAGTTTCCTCAGCCACTTCTCAGAAGACTTGTTCTCTAGAACCTTCACCAGTTTCGTTGCCCTTCTTTGGACACGCTCCAGCACCTCAATGCCCTTCCTGTAGTGAGGGGCCCAAAACTGCACACCGTATTCAAGGAGCAGCCTCACCAGTGCCGAGTACAGGGGCATGATCACTTCCCTACTCCTGCTGGCCACACTATTCCTGATACAAGCCAAGATGCTGTTGGCCTTCTTGGCTGGCTGGGCACACTGCTGGCTCATGTTCAGGGGGCTGTCAACCAACACCCCCAGGTCCCCGCTGGGCAGCTTCACAGCCACTCCTCCCCAAGCCTGTTGTGTTGCATGGGGTTGTTGTGACCAAAGTGCAGGACCTGGCTCTTGGTGTTGTTAAACCTCATACATTGGCCTCAGCCCATCAATCCAGTCTGACACAACCCTCTGCAGAGCCTTCCTACCCTCAAGTAGATCAATACTCCCACTCAACTTACAATGGATATAACTCCATTCACCACAACTCTTTGGGCTCAGCCATCCAGCCAGGCTTTTTACCTAGCAAAGAGTATGACCTTCCCAGCCAGGAGCAGCCAGTTTGTCCAGGAGAATGCTGTGGGAAACAGTGTCAAAGGCTTTACTAAAATTTAGGTAGACAACATCCACAGCCTTTCCCTCATTCACTAAGCAGGTCACCTTGTCACAGAACGAAATCACGTTAGTCAAGCAGGACTTGCCTTTCCTAAATCCGTGCTGACTGGGTCTGATCACCTTGGTTGTCCCATACGTGCTGCATGACGGCACTCAAAATGATCTGCTTCATAACCTTCTCCAGCAGCAAGGTCAGACTGAGAGGCCTGTAGGTTCCCAGATCCTCCTTCTGGCCTTCTTGAAGATGGGTGTCACATTTGCTAACCTCCCATCAACTGGGACCTCCCCAGTTAGCCAGGTCAGCTGATAAACAATTGAAAGTGGCTTGGTGAGCACTTCTGCCAGCTCCTTCAGTACCCTTGGGTGGATCCCATCTGGACCCACAGACTTGTGCATATCTATGTGGTGTAGCAGGTCACTATCCATTTCCCCTTGCATTATGGGGGCTCCACTCTTCTCCCCATCCCTGTCTTCCAGCTCAGGGGGCTGGGTACCTGGAGAACAACTGATCTTATTATTAAAAACTGAGGCAAAGAAGGCATTAAGTACCTCATCCTTTTTCATTACGTTTCCTCCTGCATCCACTAAAGGATGGAGATTCTCCTTAGCCCTTCTTTTGTTGCTACTGTATTTCTAGAAACATTTTTATCGCCTTTTATGGCAGTAGCTAGATTAAGTTCTAGACAGACTTTGGCTCTTCTAATTTTCTCCCTGCATAACTTCATGACATCCTTGTAGTCATCCTGAGTTGCCTGCCCCTTCTTCTAAAGGTCATAAACTCTCATTTTTTCATACTCTAATGTCTTTTTTCATAATCTATTTCAAAGTAATTCTGGTACCTTATCCAACTAATGCTGCATCCTCTGAGATGTTCCAGAGATATTCCCAGAAAACACAAAAGGTTTGTCCATTCATTGAACAAGATGTTAATGAAGACTGAGTTCTGCATCTACTGCATTCCTGCTTTTAGATATGCAAACCTCATCATCAGACAGCAGATTTAAGTGAGCATGTTTCTATAGAGAAATACCATAATTTTCCTTTATAATGGAAATCTGTGTGAATGAACACTTGATTTTGCAAGTAATTTTGGTGACTGCACAAATATGTTCCCAATTTAGGACTGAATTTTCCACTCAGATGTTTAAATTTACTTATGTGAAAAATGTCATGGAAACATTCTTTTTTTTTTTTTTTTTTAATTTAACCATACTGCATGTACATCTCTCTAAGGGTGGCTATACATAACGGTATTGGCTTTAGTCTGTGTACTGAACAAGAGTTACAGATAATTGCTGAAGGAATCTACAATAGCAAGAAAATATTTTTAACATGTGTAACCAATTTCTTCAACAAAAATTAAAGCTTTTATTGTAATTAACTATTTGTAGTTAAGTGGCCTGAACTGGGCCTAGATCACATTGATTCAGTACATACTCCTGGATGCCACATGTGGTGAGTCTTTACTTCAGGAAGACCTCTCTGTCTTTGAGTCTTTTTTCAGTGCCTCCTTCCACGAGTAGAATATTGGTACTCATCATTTCTCTCATCACCACCAAGCTGCTGGTATGATCATCAGTATACAGCTACATAATTTTTCTTGGTTCAGGCAATTTTCTTTGTGCTATTTTGAATAAAACTGAAATTGGTTCTCCTTCGGAGATGACAGCTCTTAAACTTTTTCCTTAATTTGCTGCTGTAAAAATGGCACCCACTAAAAAGTAAAAATTTATCATGCTGATGTAAAAGCTGTTGAATACTTTGAACACAGCTTAAATAATGTCTTTAAACTTCTGAAAGACTTTATCAGAAGAGCTTCTTAGAGAAAGAAACTCATACAGAGAAAAAGCTAATTAATATTGGCAATGCATTCACAAAGAGGAAACACTCCTCTCATATAGTCAAATAAATGATACTTTTCTACTCATTAAATCAGAAACCTGTCATCTTGCCAAACAGTTGCCAAATACCAGATTCTAAAACTAAATAAAAACAGATTGTGGCACATGTGCTGGACAGTTTTTTCTCAGATTGCCTGTAACGTGATGTGCCTTTCAGCAGAGAGTGATGGGCTCAGCTGGTGCCTCTAGAGGGCTGGGAGATGGTCACCGGTCCCAGGGAAGCAAAAAGAGTCTGTGGGTGAGAGACTCATGGCAAGAAGGCAGGAGCTGTAGCCCATGGACATACTACTGAAAGGAGCAGGGACCTGACTTACCCATAACTCAACCCCATAGTGGCAGAGAGAAACATTTTAGGGATCAGAGGGAGCTGGCTGCAAATCAAAATCTACTGTGATCACAGTAACCAGGTAGAGAAGCAAGAACTTGCCTGTAAGTATATGATGGATGGAGGAGATTTGTTTATATACAATTTTATTTCTCCTGTCTTATTTAGTCATTCTAAGTTCTGCCTCTTTAAAAGGTTAATTATTTTGGTTTATATTTTAAGAAAATCTGGCTTTGAGTTGAAAGAGCTTTTTGGTCTTCTGGTCTCCACCCTAAAATCAGGGTTAACACACGCATCTCTGAGCTTTACCGGGTTCTCCTCTCACACCATTGCACACACATACTTTGCTTTGAATTGATGAGAATTGGCTTCAAACTAATACTTACATCCTGTGAAAATGCCAGGGTTTCAAAATTTGTGCTGTGTCAGACAATAGAAATAGTGACACTTTTTGTACACGGCCGTAAAATTTCATGGCATCCCATTCTTTTGTTTTGCTATGTCATTCTAAGCTAAACAACACTTCTTGATATTTCCAGATACTGGGTTCACTGTGAGCTTGACCGAAGTTTCATCTTGCTCCAATTTACTCTGGATTTTGAGCTGCTGCACTGACTCCTGAAGACCTGGTCTTTGTGCCTGCACTCAATTTTAACCCAATGTATGAAACTTAACCATCTCAGTGCTGCGTAACCCAGCCCCAAGCTAAATATGTCATCCTCCAGTGGCAAGCTGAAATATTTCAACCTTGGAGGTTGTAATTTGGTTGGTTCTTAACTTTGAAAAATTGCCAGTCAGCTCTACACATCATTTATAAAAATACTGGACTTAACTTAAGCAAGTTCCCAAGGAAGAAAACCCTCAAGTTATTGTCACTATATTTTTCTATCCTGGAACTATAGGGCACTATGCTTGGGACTGATTTGTCTTCTCCCACAGGCTGCTTTCCCGGTTTGGACTTAGTCTTAGATCATTCAGAAACTTGGGAAAAATCTCCAAACATCCTAAGAAAGTGGTTTTGACTTACAGAAATGCTTTTTTCTCCCCACCCCCCCACCCCCCCACCCCCGTTTCATTGTAATAGTATTGTCTTTGTAAAATACTAAGTTATGAACATGGGTCTGCTCTTAGGTATCTAACGGAGACCTTACATTTCAATAATACACTATTATTTTGAGGACCCTTCTGAGCTAGAGACCTACTTCAATTCCTGGAAACACTGCTATTTCTGGATTCTGACTCCCTGTTTCCCTGCTGGTGCTCTCTCCCTATCTCCTCCTTCACATCATTTCCTTTCTCTCCTGCTAGTTTATATGATCGCTTCCACTTACCACAAATACCACTCTTGAGAGCTGGGCAGGGTCATCCAAAAAGGCTCCTTAGTACTGTGGGAAATGCATAAATAATCTTGAGTCATCACATCTTACTTGATTATTATTTGCAGGTTGAGATCCTAATTCTTTAGTCTGAATTGATTCAAAGTGAGCTAAAGGTCATAATCATTTTGGCCAGGCAGTTGAGATCATTTATAATTCATGTTTCTCCAGTTTTAACCAGGGTAAAATACTCTAAGAGAGCTATGTCTGGAATGTAAGCAGCTTCCTAATATAAGTACAAGGAAATATTTTTTGTATCCATTCTTTTTCTCCTTTTAAAAAATAAAATTTGGATTTTTAATTAAGAATATATAGGAAATTCTTAAAGTAAATATCTGTCTGTTATTTTCTTCTGCTTTTCTTTTTTTTAAAATTGAATATTGAAATTTTGTAATAGTATGCCTTCCCCTTTAGGACTCTGTTTTACTTCTATACTAATTTTCTTTTGTTTCCATAATTACAGTGAAATTGTATTATGTCCAAACATATTTTCAAGTTGCTAATTTTATGACTGTTACACCACCTTTTTATTGTGTTTACTGTTTTCCTCAAACACTAATAGTTTCTATAAGAGTCTACATGGCTCGTGTTACTGTTTAATTCTGAGTAAAAGCTAAATGAGAACACCCTAAAGAACATCCCATCTCCTCTTTCACAGACACAGTTATAACTCTGTGTGTGTGTGTGTGTGTGTGTGTACACACACGGACTTACATGTATAGAATCATAGCATCATAGAATGTCCTGAGTTGGAAGGGACATCAAGTCCAACTCCTGTCCCTGCACAGGACAACCCCAAAATTCACACCGTGTCTCTGAGGGCCTTGTCCAAGTGCTTCTTGAATATTGTCGGGCTTGGTGCGGTGGCTGCCTCCCTGGGGAGCCTGTTCCAGTGCTCCACCACCCGCTGGGTGAAGAACCTTTCCCCAATATCCAACCTAAACCTCCCCTGGCACATCTTCCTGCCATTCCCTTGGGTCCTCTCATTGGTCACAAGAGAGAAGAGATCAGCGCCTGCCCCTCCTCCTCCCCTTGTGAGGAAGCTGCAGACTGCGATGAGGTCTCCCCTCAGCCTCATCTTCTCCAGGCTGAATAAACCAAGTGACTTCAGGTGCTCCTTGCATGGCTTCCCCTTTAAATCCTTCACCAATGTCGTGGCCCTCCTCTGGACATTCTCTGGTAGCTTTGTATCCTTAATGTACTGTTGTGCCCAAAACTGCACACAGTACTTGAGGTGAGGCTGCACCAGCACAGAGCAGAGCGGGACAATCACCTCCCTCGACCGGCTGCAATGCAGGGCTTGATGCACCCCAGGACATATGTGTATGCCCAGAGCAGGGGATTTCTTAACTGCTCCATGGCTACGAGTGAATATTCTGAAGCTATTAAAAAATCTATTTTTACACTGATATTATGTCAAGTAGTCATAGTATTTGTGACATTTTCTATTCTAAGTGTCTACAACTCTATAATCCCTGTATAATTACAGTATTATTTGTGTATAAAATGTTGTGAATACTATGTTGCCCACAATAACTCTGCTTAAACCTGGACAAATGCAGGCAAATAATTTAAAAATGTGTTGCTATAACCCTTTGTTTCAATGTGTTGATAATTCAACTTCAGATTTTTTATGTTATCTTCTGCTTTCACAATATCAAGTTATGATAGACTCCAATTTATTGCATTTAAAACTATTTTCTTGGAACCTCTGTTACCAAGATGTCAGACTGAAATAATATATTCTTCTTCAGAGAAGAAATTGTATCTTTCAGAATGCGACGGTCTGGAAACTATTCTAATGCATAAAGTGCCTTGCAGTGGACAGGTACTTCAATTAAAGTAATATCTATCTGTAATGTGACAGGCTAGCAATAACTGGATTCCTTGTCTAATTTGAAAGCCCAGAGGTAACCATTGAAAACCACAGGAAATTAGGCTTAATTTGTCTGTGTGACCTTGTGCCTTGATCTAGGTTAGTTGTGTTATGGCTTCTGAAACCCTAAGCAGCCTGCTTAACAGCTGCCCTATAATAAGCACCCAGTAAACAATACCTCCGCCTCAATCTACCTATTTTTATTTTGAAGAAGGAGAGAGTTATGGAGGTATGCAATGAAAACTAAAAAACAGTAAAGCAAATACACAACTAGATAGGAAATAGCAAACAAATTGTCACACTACCCAGATGGCTTATCCTCTTTTGATAGCACCTCCTAATGGCTGCATACATCTAATTTAAATGCAGAATAACTACCTGCAGAACTACACGGTGTACTGTTAGTTAAGAACTGTTTTCAGAGTTTTACAAAGGCTCTTTCATATTTGTTGCTCCAAAGGAATAGGTCTATTCTATTGCGAACATGTTTTTTTCTGTTCTTTTTCTAATCTAATGCTAAGAATTTTAATATATTTAATTTTCACTTGATTTATTCATCTGCTTGATCGGTTAAACAGTGATCACACATGTAGGTGTCTCTGGGATGTGCTTTCTCTTATTCTTTTTATGAACTTGCAATCCTGTGTGCTTATCAGAAGTAGTCATCTTTTAGTTAGGACTGGATTCAATTATAGGGCTGTTGTGTTTCACCGTCCCTATTTATGTAAGGTTATTTCATCCAGAATGTTATTTGGCTTGTCCATTATAATGCAAAATAGTATTTCCAAATAACTTTCTTCTTTTCTTATCTATAATTTGCTTTTTCATGGCCCTTTCTGACTGCCTGAAAATTTCCTTATTTGAATTCTCATGGTCTGACTCTCCCTTCAGCATAAGAGGACAACATATCTAAGTATTTTGAAGCTTCTGGGATTGCTGATACTAGTTCTCTTTCTCCCAAGCTCAGTTTTCCTCTACCTCCCCCTTTTGCCATTGCTTCAGCAATCTTCTTTCCTTTGGACACCTTGCAGAGTAAACATCCTGTGAGTAATATGGAGCTTTATGGTTCTGTGATGCTACTTCTCTTATCCTATTTCTTATCCTATTTCTCCACCCTGGAAGACTTCCAATACTACAGCTCTGCCTCCAGCAGTGCAGTTGTCATGATACTTAAAAGAGTACAGAAGTTACTTTTTAGCTCTTTATACATTTAAACGAGGCTATCTCTATTGTACTTCTTTGTAGATTTTTTTAAATACAAGGAAACTTTTCCAGGCCCTGAAAATCATTACATAAAGGGGTAGACCCCACAGGCCTCTGCACCACAAGCAGGTTGCCTGTATGCCAGTGAAAGGAGAGATCTGGGGACACAAAAATGCTAATTGCTAGACATAAATCTCTGTACTTCAGGAGCTATGGTCTTAGAAGTTCTTAAATTCCCAGACCTTCTGATAACTCCAAAGAAATGTTTTGGCACTACTTCTAATATCTAACCCTGAGAAGGGGTAGTTCTAAGGACCACAAAGGAAAACGCATGAATATGGGTCCTGTAACTGAAATGTAAGAGTATGAGCATTTTGGCTCTTATATGATAATTTAAACTGATGCAACCAAATCTATGCAGGGATAAATTGCTAAACCAGTTCCCCCAGACATTTTGATCTGAACCCTCCTGAGCAGCTCCACACCACAGGCTGGCCTGTGCCAGGGTCCATTCACAGCAGGCAGTTTGGAAGTCGCCACCCCATTTTGGAGGCTGATTAAAATGAAGAGTATGGGCACAGCTCGTCAAAGCCAGCTGGTCTGGAGATTAGTGAGCAGACCTTAGGACTGGTACGTTTACTGGTATAGACATAACCATCTTGTCTATGGAGTGCTTGGGTATGCATTGCAGAACTGGGGTCAAAATCCCCAGGGAGATGTGGGGGAATGGGGTCTGACAACCTCATCAAATGCAATTCAGCTCTTTCATGGTAGAAGTGCCTGAAATGGGCATGAGGCGGCAGTGCTTCCGAGCAAGGCTTTTTGCAAAGTTACAGTCCATATACAGGTAGCAACTAGAATCTGCATGAGAGGGCAGGGAATGGACTTTGTAGAGAGTCCCAGTATTTGGGCATAGAGCACTAGGAACCTCAGGGACAAGCCACCATGATGCTTCAGAAAATATCTGTAGTACTATCCAGAGAGGGAGCTCTTGGGTTAACTGCTAGCCAGTAATAGGCCTAGCACTGTAAATTTTCTCACTCCATAAGATTTTTACTCTGTTTAAGAGGAAAAAAAAAACCTTTATGGACCACTGTAAACAAAGATTCAGCCACATTCCCCTGCAAACAGCGATAAGGAGACAGCAAAGCTAGAAAACAAGGTATGTCCTACTGGCTAACTATACAAACCAAAATGGGAAGCACTATCATTTTAGGCACTATACCTTCTACATGGCTATTTCACCTCTGTAACACTTTGCACCTGTGCAGAAGAGGATTTACTTTCAGTTTAGCACAATAGACCTTATGGCCATGACTGCCTGTTGCCTTTCATTTCTTGTATCCTCCTGCATTCTTGGAAATATGTGTAAAATACTGCTGATCAGTCTGGATCTTTTAAAAACACCTGATTCTTTCCTGTACAGCAACAAGAAGCATAATGAAATTACAATCATCGATACTAAATAGGTGTGTGCTGTCCAGGAAAGATAAGATTAAATTGGTGGGGCTGAGAAACACCGTGGTAGTAACCAGCAGTGAAATAATGGATGAAAACAGAAAGGGTTTTGGTCACCTGTGTTCTGGAGGGATTGCAAAAGAGATTTCACTGAGTCAGTCCTTGAAGTACTGCTACAGATCCTTAAGACAGGTGAACAGAGATCTTCATATTTGTAGTAAATTCTAATTACCGGGATTACAATTTTCCAGGTATATGCTGGAAGACATGTGTAAGTAATAATGATAAGGCTCCATTATTACTACATTGACACATGTACAGGAATAACAAGCATAATGGAATAACAGCCATAGCTGGAATATAGGATTCTGCACCATGATGAGTTGAGTTGGTGACTGAGTTAGTAGAGATGGGACAACATTCAGTATCACAAGACACAAGGCCAAGGACTAACAAGTAGCTTCTAGAATTTCTGCAGTAAATTAGCTCACCTATTTGAACAATAGACAAAAAAAAACCCTTAATAGCTGGTAGTGATCCTGTGACAGACTGATGTGATGCAGCCTTATAAAAAGAAAACATATGCTTAAGGATAGAGAAGTACCTGGAGTGTAATCTGCAATTGTGGCTGGTTACACAAGTGAATTAAACATGCTGAAAAGATAATTAGGGGAAAGAAAGGTTATCAAGTGATCAGAGGGGTGGAACACCTCTCCTGTGAGGAAAGGCTGAGAGACTTGGGATTGTTCAGCCTGGAGAAGAGAAAGCTCTGGGGAGACCTTATCGTGGCCTTTCAATTCTTAGAGGGGCTTATAAGAAAGATGGAGAGACACTTTGTACCAGGGCCAGTAGTGACAGGACAAGGGGTAACAGCTAAAAATGAAAAAGGGTAGATTTAGATTAGACATAAGGAAGAAATTTTTTACAATGAGGGTGGTGAGACACTGGAACAGGATGCTCAGAGAAATTGTGGATTGTTCAAGTGTTCAAGATCAGGCTGGATGGGTCTTTTAGCAACCTGATCTAGTGAAAGATGTCCCTGCCCATGGCAGGGGGTTTGGACTAGATGACCTTTAAAGGTCTCTTCCAACCCAAACCATTCTGTGATTCTATCTTCTGAGAGGAACTTGGCTTTCACAGCCTAACAAAATGTTGCATGTGTATAATACTGCATGTTAACACACCAGAGAAAAGCTATTTGAACTAATAGCCACTGCTGGCACAAGAACAAATGGGTATAAACTGGCCATTAATAAATTTATCCTGAAAAGAAGGTTTCTAAGCGTCAGAGCAACAATGTTTTGGAACAGCTTTTCTAATTGCAGCACAAAATTTAATGCGGTTAAACAGCACGATCACAACCTGTATTAAATTATGTGATTGACCAAAATAGCAGAACCCCAATGCTTTCCTATGGCCTGTATTACGAGAGGAAAACATTACACAAGGTTTTGGGCAATAGAGGTATAGATCCTGTATCTCCAGATAAGTTTCTGAATTCACTGCACAGGGAAAAACACATTTACTGTTGCTGATTTTTTCTTGCCTCACTTAATGCTCAGTTTCTGTGTCTGTTGTTTGTTAACAAAAGCTTGCTAACTTGATTATACGTTGTTTTACTACTGTTTAGGTCCTTAACTACATGCCAGTTATTAAATATACTTTCATTCTTTTAATAATATAAATAAAACGTGATTATTTCAGTAGATTAGATCTTCGCAGTATATTGTTAATCTTTTAGTTATATTGTTACATTTCAGTTTGGCATGCTGATGTGTAATGCCCATTCCCCACTCCTCTTAGGGTTTTATTGGTTGCTATAGTTACCAGCCATTGCTCCTCTCAAGTCATTTACGTAGGCTACGTTCTTAGTGACCCTAAATCTGTTATCATACACATCGTGTTTCTATTTTGTGGGATGGCAAGGTACCCAACTTGTTATGAGGACGACTTCCAAAGAAATGAGTATAGCTTGTCTGCATGACAGTCTGGACTCAAAGGGCCGAATCCCTTCCTGCACTGCCATATTTTTTAAATCCACATTAACAATAACCCAGCAATATCTTTTACATGCTGTAACACACTCTATCTTGATATTTATTATTTAATCTATTTAAACATTTGGTTCTCTTCACACACAGTTGGGGGACCAATTAAAAGTCCAGAAAACCTATACAAAGTTTCTCATGCAATTAGACATTTCAGGGCATGCTATTAAGGGCCATCTGTTCTCCTGGTTGACTGAGAACAACTGAGAAATGAGATGTTTCCTGTTGTACTTGGGGTTCCGTCTGCCTCAATTCTATATTTAATTAATGCTGTATGGGGGTGTAGGCTTGATTTCTTTATAACGGTCTTAAACTGTACAGCTGGTTAAGTATGGTTTATCAGGTAGGATGTTGAACTGTTTATCATTTGAGATACCCTTTATTGTTTCAGTGCAAATAATTCTCTTGAACATTTCTCTAGGAGAATCTCCACTGTTTTCTTCTTGTTTACATTCCCCCACCACCTGGTTTTTTCCCTTTCTACCAGTGATCCAATTTTGCCATGGAGTAAATGGTTACAGCTAGAGAGAAATCACTGACATTTCAAGCATTTTGAATTTGGCTAGTAAAGCCAAGCAGATCTGAGCAATGCAGCAAAACATATGCTGTAAAGTTATGAGAACTGGTTTTCTGTCCCCGCTGTAACACCTGCATGGTCCCACTGAAGGCAACTTAGAATGTCAGACTGCCACACAACGTGGAGATACCCAAATTAACTTTTAATTTAGCTATTTCTGCTATTTCTGCCAGCTGTGATGTGTGAATACCATTAAGAGGAGAGTTCAGTCCCTTTCTGTCAGTGCAGCTGTTTGTCTACTCCTTTCCCCCTAAGTGCCTCTAAATCCTATGGGATCCATGAGCAATGACACACAGCAATACTTCCGTTTAACATTTCTAACAACAACTGATTGTTTCAGATAGATTTTTGCACTAGCACACACACATTTAAAACCTAAACCTGGTTCTAAATAATACTTTCACTTCTTGCATAAATTCATGCAAATAAGATCAAAGGTCTCATACGCTCTGCATATAGCAAAGTATTCATAAATCTGTGCCAAGCCAAGACATCCGGTCATTCTGCTTTGGTTATGGCACTGTGTTTTGTTATATCTACTGTGCTCTGGTGTTTCATCCACTTTATGTACAGCAGCAGGCACAGTTACAGCAATATTCAAACAAGACGCTTATTGATTCATTCACTCAAATGCAATATTGTATGAAGAATTAAACCTGAAATATGAGTTTATAATACACTGTCGCTGCACACTTAGCACTGCTAATGTTACTGCTCTAGCATCACCCTTAGGCATGTAATCCCTGGCACTTGCCCAGGCTGGATGGATTCCTGTCAGTTTTAGGAATCATTATCAAAATTCATAAGTAGTTTAAAAATAGTATTTGAAGATAATTGTAGGCACTTAGGATAGGATCATCTCACCAAAATTTAGACAAAGTTAGTTATCAAAGAGTTAGTTACCTTTCACTCCTTTTAGCGTCAGCAGAGAATAACAGGAATTTCCAACTTGCAAATATTTCCCCTGACTTAGGGAAGGTGTGTAATTAGTTACCTCATTTGGAGTGAGACGAATCACCTACAAGTCCACATCCCTTATCACTATGAAGAGCTCAACCTGGACTTAACTTTTAGCACCCTGAACTTAACTTCATGCCCCTCCAGGATGAGTTTCCCTGGCCTACAATGCAGTGAACTCAGCATTTTTCAGCTATTAGTAGCTGACTCTAGAGATGTTCTTCCTTTCTCTTGAGGAGAAAGGGCATGCATTTTTCTACAAAGAAAATATAAGTGCAGCCACTGTGACCGGGAAGCTACAGCTGTTCATGATGCACACCATAGTGAACACAATTAATATAGTCATCTGGAATTTATTATCTACTGTGAAGGAGATGTGGATACTTTTGGGTGTAATTGGAGAGAGAATTTAACATCCTTTATAAAGAATTCTACCTGAAATAGAGTCTAATTTTTTTTTATTTAAAGTGAGTGAAGTTGCTTAAAGAACACAACAAAAGCTATTAAAACTTTGACAGATGTTCTGCTCTGGTGAAATGTGTTAATTTTAACCCAAATAACATAGAGATAGATTGAGCATGTCAGAACTTTTTGTTACACTACTTTTGCAGACTGCAATCTTTGTATTCTTTCCCTTCAGGAATGACTTTGTTTCAAAATTGTAATTATTCTAGAATCACAAAACTGGAAAAATGAACTTTGATTTTTTTTTTCTAGAAGGGTTCTTTCATAAGGTATCTGAAGACATCAGGATTTGGGAAGAAATAAAAGCATCCAAGAAACAGAATTTTCATCCTCATAGGAGCTCTACTTAAAGGGTCATTTTGCAAAGGTGTTTTCATCTTGGGAATGGTCATGGCAGCTGTCTGCTCCCTTGACAATAATAATGTACCTTAGTTCTCACAGTTTTCATAAAATGGAGGATGGTGTAAGTCACTGCAGATTATATCATTACTAGATAGTAAAAATACTGGGTTTATAGATGTTCTTACATAATTTTCTATGTGTTTTAAGACCTGTATCTTCTAGGTGCTACAGTAGTGGCTGTGCTTTCTCAAAATTTAATAATCATCAGGAGTCCTTATAATTTTTCTCCATTTTCTTGCTTCATAAAAATACACATTCTGTTACAGAGGAACTAAAAAAAAGAGATGCACAAAAAAGCCAAGGTCTGAAAAATGGCTATACTACCAGCAGGATGGAGAAAGGTGAATTTTCCAGCCCTCTTGGATTTTCTAGGCCCTGGCAAAAATGTCTGGGCTTCTCAGGCTCCTCCCCAGTCTCAGCAAATTTATAAATACCTACAAGGGACATGTTTTATTATAATTGAGACTGAGTGGCCAGAAATTCAATAAAGTCTCTGCTACCCAGTGGCGAGTGTACTTTTCCATACCAATACTTTACCTAGAGACACAGCGGATCCTTTGTCTCTCAGCATCAAAATTAAGATCAGGTTTTTATCTTTTGAAAAAATTCCTTAGTGATACCTGCTGTATTCTGTGCTACAGGAGATTACTACAGCCTGATCTGCAAGAACCCGTGAAAAGTTTAGAGCTGTTTCCAGTGACTATCCTGTCCATGGGATTGCTCCTCCTGTCCCTTCCTGAGAAGAGGGAATTGCGTGTGAAGTCCTTTGTCCCCCTCAGGCAGACTCCCGAAGCCCCATGTCCCACATGCCTCAGCCTGTGAAGCCCTGGGCAGCCCGGGTGACTGGTGCCTGTGGCATTTCCCCATGGGTTTGGGTCTGGGCTGAAGCAGCAGTAGGTACAAACGGGGCGCTCCTGCTTTGGGGAGCAGTTTTTCAAAAGATACTTGGGGAGTTTCACATCAGTGGGGTTAGTAGCGTTATTTTTTTGTTTAAATCTTGTTTTAGTGGAGGACCAAATGCGAATGGATATGTGAAAGCTCTTGTGTTAGGCAGAATATTTTAGACTCTGAGTTGGAGCTGTGTTTTAATCAAGGGTATCAAAAATACAGGAAGAGTTTCTCATACAGACTGAACATTGGGAATATTTTAACAGGCAGAAAGAAAGATGAGTGAGAGCTTAGCAAACTAATATAAGCCTGGAAAATAAGATTTGATGACCTTTTAATCACTGCCTTTCTCAGTATGTAGAGGAAGATAATTTATTTTCCCAGTGCTTCAGTTTCTTTCTGTACAGTGGGGATAATAACACTACTTGAAATAAGCCATGTAGGAAGAAATGTTAAATATTGGCAGCCGCTAACAGGTTTCGATCAAAGAATCACACTAGCTATTTACTTTGGGCAAGTAAATGCTATGTATAGATACAGAATTTCAAAGTAAAATAGGACATGAAATCACGACACGGTAAGGCACTCCTCTCAGCCTCTAACAAGAAGGTGCCAGAGGACCTGTGGTATTTTAAGAGGCATCTGTACCGTGAGCTAAAAAAACAACTGGACATTAAAGACCCTTTGACAATCTTCACTGGAAAAAGACAAGTTATCAACTCTAAATCTGAAATTACAGATAATTACATTTTCCTCCCTTAATCCCCCTGTAGTTCCAATTAGGCATGCTATTTCTCACTTCCTTCCCAAAGTGTGGCGCAACGCTGCTATGCATTATTGAACAGCTGCCTTACTTGACCCAGAGGTGACTGCTTCTTGGTGGTGGATGAAATGAGCCGCACAGATTCCTTGACTACATCACAGAGATATTGTGACTAGCTTAATTAGATAATGCTCAAGAAGTGTTGTTAGATACTTGGATTAAAAGCATTATGTAAGGCCAAATTAATTATGAGTATTAATACAATCTTGATCTAAAGAGTAATTTGAATAAGGGATAAAATAATGAGATCTGTGTTAGTCACGTACAGAGTGCTTTGCTTCTCCACATAAAATATCTCCCACATCATTTAAAATGTTTCCATGGAGCAGAGCAGGCCAGTGCCGCTCAGAAGTGACAGGAATATGCGCTGCCAGATGTGAGTCATCGCTGAACTCCAGCACTCATTTCTTTGTTCACATTTCAAGCACAAGACACCCTGTTCCCTATTACAGAGTTGCCTGCAGATGCCTTGATGGAACGTGAAGTGATGAACCTGCCAGACAAGGGGGTGTTGTTTGGTTTTGTTTGGTTTGGTTTTGAAGTTTGGGGGATTATCTTCATTCCCTGTGCAGATATGTGGCAGCATGGCACAACCATCCTTGTCCCTGGGTGAATCTTGGCATTTCCGAAATCAAGGAAACGTTCCCTTTGACTTCAATGGAATCAGGATTTCCACCATGTACGTGTTTCAGTGCCATGTGGTTTGGGGTAAGGAAATGTGGAAATGCTGGAAATTATGTGAATTTATGTAGCCATGTAGTCAATTTCCCCACAGAAATAGACTGAACTGACTAATCTCCAAATCTGTCCTGACAGTTGGGTGGCCAGCACGGGTTCCCACTGCAGCTTTTTGCTTGGAAAGCTTTCTACATTTGTGAATACCTAGAAAGTTTGCTATCAGATTTATTTTTATAACATCTGAATGCACGGAGACCAGATTTCTAGAGTCTAAACTCTTTATATTGCTAGGGTAGATTCTTTTGATTAAATATACATCTCTACAGTATATTTTAGACATCTGCTTTTGGATGAACTGACTTGCTCCCTACATCTGCACTGACTGTAAGAGGAGTCTACAGTAACTAACTACATTTAGTCATGTGAATTTTATAATTTTATACTTACTTGTTGGTAAGTACTTTAGGATTTTAATGAAATAGGGCTGGAATATTGAATTATTTAATGTTACTGAGCTAGTTACCACAGAAATGTGAGCACAGAATGGTATTTTAACTTCAGAAGCAGTGTATCTCTGCAAACTTCTCACTTTGATTGCTACCTAATGAACTATTTGAACTGAATAACCATTTTTTTTCAGGTATTGGACAAATATCTCTAATGACTACTCTTCACATAAATTCCACTTATAAGGCCAGATTTCCACATGCAGACTTCCTTGTTATTTAAAACTTGAGCTGACTGACTAAAGCTGAGCATATAAATGACATTCTGAACATTTAGTTCTAGTCCTTTTATTTTTGTTTACTTCTGTACTTTATTGTAATGAGAGATACTTGTTTTTGTGTATTGGGATTATAATTACATGTGTCCATAAAGCACCTCACCAGAGAGTATAATTATTGCTCACATGTTGGCTCAAGGCAAGAATTAGACTGGAAAGTCTGACACAATCATGACTCTTACATTTTAATTTGTTCACCTCCTGGTAGCACCTAACAGATCACCTGTGCCTGTCCTAATTTTTCAAAACAAATTGTCCTAATTTTTCAGTACTCCTGCCACTGTATCCTTTTTTGTGAGGAAGATATTCATACTTGAGAATGAAGTTCACCTACTGACAAAGACGCAGAGCTGTCTGAATCACCACCTGATGCAGGGACGGCGATGGCACACAGGGCAGCTGGCCATGCGTGCAGCACAGCCAATGTCACGGAAATGTCTGAGGCCACAGAAACATGACAGACAATGTTGGATGCACAGGGATGGAGGGTGTTCTCTCTTCTGGGAGAATTAAAGCAAGCTACGTATCTACCACAGCTAGAGAGATTTATTCAGGCTGGAGGTGAATATCCATTGCTCATGAGCCATGTGTAGATCAAGAATCGGGTTGATGTGGCTGCTGAGGACTCCTTCAAGACAGGGGCTGCAGGGATGGCCACAGAGCCTGCACCAGATGCTCTCTGTAGGTGCTGTGCATGCCCATCTATCTCCAGGTGCAACTTGGTCCAGAATTCGAAAGCACTTTTAGCATAGGAAGATGCTGGACTGCCCCTTACCTGCAGAACGGGAGCAGAGGAAGGTTGCTGCCCAGCACAGGTACCCAATCTGTTGCTGTTACACTGGCCTGTGCACCACTGACACTTCTGGTTTCTCCTCTTCCTGTCTGGTGCAGAGTTTCATTTCCTGAGAACTCCTCACGCTTCAGTACAACAAAAGTCTCCAGGCATTAACACAGCATATCTGGTAAGGCATTAGGGTTTGTACTATACATTGGGCTAAACAAAAAAGTTAAGCCCTATCAAGCAACAAAAACTGTAAGCGTCTCCTCTTTGCCTACTACCAGCAAAACCTGGTAATAGGCATCACTCTAAATCGCTAAAAAATACCTGGTACTCAGGCCTTCCTGGGCTGGATTACTCTCAGTTTGTGTGAAGATCTTCCTCCATGGCAGGGAGCCCTGACCATCACCTCAGAACTATATTGCAGGTCACATATGCATGAGTTTATTTTGGGAACTACAGACCTAGCTATAATGCTAGGGTTGGCCAAGATTTCAACATAAGGCCTTGGTAAGGTACGTGAGCCTACACAGAGGTGGCTTTCCTGTTCTCCATGGTATGACTAAGTGAATAGAGGAACCAATTTTTCCTCTGTACTCATACAACTCATTACAAAACAATAATAATTTTTCAGAAATTTGTCTCCGTTACAGAAATGCTGGAAGTGGTAAGAGGAGACTGAGTGAGCCAGTTGTAAATATTATTCATTCTGTTTTAATATCTCTTAGTAATAAATGTTGACAACAAGCACAAATTAAGTCCATTCTGCATATTTTAACTTAGGTTTACCTGTTTCTTTTATAAGACTATGTCTCACTATATGATTTTAAGTGGTTTTACAAAATTGCTTCAAGAGATAATTCTGTAGAGTCTGCATACACTTGATAGATATCTTCAGAATTATTTGTTCTTGTGCATTCTTTTAGTTACAGAATAAAGGCTGCTTAAAGTTTTATTGAGACAACTCAAGTAACTTCCTTACAACAAACTGAATGAAAAACACATCATTAAAAGAAGACTTAAAGGCAAGAAAAAAAGCCTTTTCATGAGCACCACTCTTGAATAATAACTTCAGCTCTGACAGTAAATTGTTAGTGATTTAATGAAATACTAGTAAGCAGTACTTTATCACATAAGTATCAGGATTTTTCAGTGAGAGAAAATGAACTTTGGTTCTAATGTGTGCTCTGGGAGCAAGAGGCACTGGGAAAATATCATAGTGGGGTGTTTCAAGCTTAATTTGCTCAGTTGTCTTTTAAGGAAACTTGGGTGCTGATAACAGCAGTTCCTGGTTCTCCATCAGGCTGTGCACATGTGCAGGAAAAATTGTGTCACTGTCCTTTCCTTCACCCCCCAACGATGTTATGAACACTCATGCTGATACACAATCCATCTCCCCAGCTCCCTCCCCAGCATCACTAACCGTGACCCAGCTGCATTTCTTCACTCACCTGCCATGTTCACCCCAAGCCCTTCTTTGCCATCACACCAGCCCCATGCTCAGCCAGCAAGCCGGAGTCTGGACAGACACTGCCAGCGGTGCACGCTGGAAGTGCACATCCTCCTACGCTCTAGTACCTTGGCACAGGGGCTGGTGCCAGGACAGATTTGGGCGTCCATGGCTGCTGCGGTGCATGGCAGTAAGCCACCCTCATGATCACCACCTGCCCCTTCCGTGCAACCACTGAGGTCAGCACCTTCGGGGCTGCTGCTCTGAGGTATCACTGCACAGTCAGCCATACCTGTACCCCAGCTGGGCAAGGTCCGCAGTAATGCATTAGGCCACTGAGGCTGCAATTCCTCTCACCTAACTCCAGCTTTCTAAAGGTTAGAGATCCAGATACTGGCCTGTTCCCTTTCCAGCTAATGGAAGAAGACAGGAACAGCTGTGCTCAGAGCTGAAGCTCCGGGTGGACTTCACCGCTCTCCAAAAGCGTCTGCCCTCCACCTACAGGGACATCAGGTGGCTAACACTAACTGCATGTGGCATTGCCAGGTCTCAAGAGCTCGCAGAGACAGAGCTTGACCTTAACGTGCACCAAAATTATTTTAGCGTTAACAGAACCTGTCTCAGCAAGCAAGTTGCTCTACATAAGGAAAGATCTGCACATCATCCTCCCAGCATCTGGTCCTAGTATTTCAAATTTCTTTTGCAGTTTATAAGATGCAAGAACCACACAAATAAAACGTGTTCTCAACAATGAAGAAGTATCATTGTTAGAAGCTAATGAAATAACTTTCTAAATCATTTTACACCAGTTTGCCAATAGCCCAAACCCAGACTGAGATAACTCAAAAGGACTACACATACTGATTTTTGAAGATTAATAAAATCAATAAAACCACACTAAGATTCCCTGAGCAAAATTAAAGGTGGAACCATGAAAAGTAGAAGATAATTATTTGCGTTTCTCTAAGATTATTGCTGGAAGTATATTTATGTCTATAAGTACAAAGGGGAAATTTATATCATTCATAAATCAGCACATTTAAAGTAACATTATGTAGGTAATTTCATTTAGTATTGATCCACTTAAAAGCCATACATCATAGAAGAACAGTGCTCTCATTACACGACGATTAATAAATAAGTGAACCACTGAGTAAATCCATTTCATTCATAACCCGCACAGAAGAAGATAAAGGTAATCAGTGAGTCAAATAACTTCACCTAAATATGTCAGTGTTTAATATGAGGTTCTTGTTTCATGCCAAATAAAGCTTTCTCAAACTTTTTTTTTCTCATGTCACTACTCTAATTCTTTGTGATAAAGATGTATCTGAATAGAAAGTCAAAGTCATATCTTTCATTTGCAAATAAGAAATAATTTGAAATTTCATTAAATACTTTTCATCAAATGGCACATCTGGTACCAGGATGTGTTTGTGAAGCCCTTCCAGTATAGTGAATGACTTTAAGCTCTTGGGGTTTTTTGGAGAAAAAAGTTACTCGCTTTCTAGCACTAGCATTTACTTTTTTACTTTTTACAAATACATTTTCTCTACTATTCTTTTTTTTTTTTTGTGACGGAGCTGTTTTGACTGATCTCACAGTTTTAAAAGTCAGTGAAAAACCTCTGTTTTGCTGAAGTGGAAGCCTTGATCAGGCATTGATTTTTCTTCCTAAAGCTGAAATAAATATAGAAGCGTATCTCTTAGTACGTTTAGACCAAACATTTTTTCTGCTCATGAACAAAGAACTCAGGATTGGAGGGAGAAGATGAGGGTTTTCTCTGGGTCAGGAGAGAAACTCGGGGTGGGGGGTGGGGGGAAGAATAAAAACCCCCATAGTTTCTCCTTAAAATCTTTAGAAGACCAACACTGCCTCCCCCTTTGTGTTTTGTGGATGGAGGGTTTTGAGTTGATTGGTGACAGAGGTGGGTTAGCATAAGGACCATTTATTGAAATGAGGAAAAATAGCTCTCCAGGTCAAATACTTCCATATCGTTTGCCTTTTCCGGTGGTTATCAGTACTGTCTTCTGAGACAACATGATTCTGTTGATTCCTGTTGCAAGAAGATTATTGCTGTAAAAATTTTCAACTGAGAAAGGTTTCAGAGTATATGTTATTAATTTGTATAAAAATCAAATCTTTCTTAGCAAAATCTCACTGGGATTTACTTGATCCTGCAAAATGCAGTTTCCAGCTCTAGCCTGGCAAACTTGTACCAGACATATACAACCCTAAGCAGACTGCCAGTCCCATGTATCAGAGTAAAGGTTTTCAGCGTGTTGCAAAACTCGTCCCTAGTTGTTTCTGTTCCAATAACTTTTCTATACTTTTATTGTAGAAAGTTCTTGCAACTTGATACTAAATGCCTTTCTTACACTGCATCCATCCCAGAAGATGCAAAACAAATTGTCTGAGAACACACATACATATACACAATGTGCTCTAATGCGTACACAACATTAGTCAGACTCCTAATATCTGCACACAAAATTAAAAGAGGGACTGTTTGACACAAGAACATGTAAACGCCCATACTGAACTGAAAAGGCGAGGATATATTTTTTTTAAATATTCCTCTTACTGTGACCACTGACATAACTGACATAGCTCTCCTATCTATCATCAATTAATTTTTTAATTGCGGTAGGTGAAAACTAGATTTAAGCCAAAGTCTTGGAGGCATAAATTTCCATAGTTACATACCACTTCAGTAAACAGCCAGCTTCATCAGTTCAGATTTAATTTACTTGTGAGGAAAATATCAAAGACTCTGAAGATTTTCTTTGATCTGCTTATAAACATTTTGAGATCAGTGGCAAGAATCAAGGTACAGTAATATTACTGATTGATACAAACAAATTAAACATCAGTGAAGAAAGTCATTGAAATGTCCAAAATGCCCAAAATTTTTAGAAGACTGCATTTCTTCTAAAAGAGTTTTTTCTCAATTAACTGACTCGGCAGTTCTCAACAAAATTAAAAAGCTATTATGGCAAGTTAATAATAAGATAAGTGAATAAAGATGATAATATCAAAACCTATCAGCTTCTTGACAACCAGTTGTAACCAACAGCTGTGGTGTCTGGCTGGGAAAGTCTTGGCTCTAGACAGATTCTTACAGAAGAAATTTCAACATCAAAATAACAAATGGTTTCCATGTTTTAAATTTTCTTTTTTTTCCTTAAATTACATAAGGAGATGGAATTTTATTCCCTTATATATCAACCAGGAGCTAGGAAAATTTAGCCACAACAGCCTGGGTAGATGGTTGCACATAACATATTGAGTATTGCAATAGGATGTGACATGCTGCGTACTGCAAATGACATAAATCATTAAACACTTTAATGTTAAAGGCCCTTAAGTAATTTATGCAATTTACTGACTGGTTCACAAGTCAGCGTTTCAAGATTAATACTATACTCTTATGGGTTGTTGAACAATGTCAGTGGTCAGTTCCCTTCTTTTTCCACCACCTTATTTTGTGGTTGGCATTAGTGATATCACTTAACATTTTATTGAACGTCCATTTGCCCGTTTTCTCACTATGTAGATATATTTCTGTTCCCTGTAGCCAAGTAACCACAGAATAATATGAATACTATTCTCTTTAAAATGTAGTGTCATTATGAGTACTTGCTTAAGCACATAAAAATTGCTTAAATTGAGAGGCCAGTAAATACGGGGTCAAGCCAATCTCAGGTGCTATTGTCAAAGTCTTCCCATTTTTCTACTTAGGTTTGTACATTCATTGAGTTATATGATTGCATCGTTCATAAAGAATACTGGGATCACATCCTGACTTTGTAATTTCTGCTGGTTTTGTAACAGTATACACTCCACTCCATCATCTTAGAAAAATAAGAAGGGAAAAGAAAGAGAACTTTACTCTCTATTCATCACTGTTCAGCATACAAAATGCTACTCTGAGCTATTTGAAGTTCTGCCTGAAAATTTTAGCACTAAATGGTTGCTGAAATACAGAACACAAAGGAGATTTTTATTAACTCAATTAAAATGGAAAGACAGATGTCAAGCACAAAAAATCCCACAAATGATTAAATATTCCTTTACTATCATCCTGTCCTATAAAGTAGCTGTGAAAGTAGATTACTTCATTGTTGGGAGGAAATACCAAGCCAAATGCTATTACTGCACCCTCTCATTTTAAAAGAAGTAGCACAATATCAAAATGTTTTATTCCTGTAATTTACCTGACATTTTATTTTTCAGTATGCCTTTTTGTATGTGTTAAGAGATCTGTTTTTATGAAATGAATGGAGGAAAGAAGGAACAAAAAATGGAAGTCAAGACAAAAATAAACTATCTATAGTCACGTGTCTCTCTGTAAAAATGCCAGATATCCTTGACATTGGAATAATTGGCTGCTTTGTGTGACAAAGGGTATAGACGTACCAGCTTTCATTGGCAATACCCAGGTTTATCGGGTCCTTGCAGCAGGAAGCCCACCTGGAGACCAGCTGCAGTTCCATCCACATCTCTGTGTCCCCTGACCTGGTCACTCCTGTCACATGAAATCTCTGAGGATGTGAGCAGCATGATGTGACTTGTCCTGCTTGTTTAGAGAGGTGGGACAGGAACAGCATGTCCTTCCTGGGGCTGGTTCAAGCAGTGTTTGTCTCTTTTGTGTCATGATTGCCTTGCATCACCCACTGACTCAAAGAATGCAATTAGACTCACCCTAATTGAGATATCACTTTATATTATACCTGTGAGCAATGATATTGTAGTGTAAATTATTGTCAGTGAACAGAGGATGAATAAACAGACATTTTTCTGGTCTGCATTCCTCTTTTATTGATAATATCAATAAGCAAAATCACATGGCTTCTTAGGCAGGCTGCGGAATACAAGCAACTGTGACTGTTCATTAGCTCATTTACACAAGTACTTTTTGCTAAATAGGCACATATTCTTGTGTCCTCACTGCAGGAACAAGACAAGATTGCTGGAGCTCAAAAGAAACAAAGACAAGCCCAGGGGGACTGCAGATATTTATTTAATCACAGGACCATTTACCTGATTTTCTTAACCTATTTGCTCACTTGAATTCAAACCCATCTGTAACAAGAATAAGCAATTCACCAAACTTTGAGATTTAGACATCAAAACAAGCCTGTTTTATCTGATTAAGTAAATTGAAAGGAAAACTTTGCAGTCTCTGTCACATTAAAAGATAAAAAAACCTCCCCTGCCTTGCCCTCCCCCACATGCTTACACCTTGTCTCCAGGAACATGTCACATGAGAAATAAACTTGTCAGTTATCAGAACTTTTAACACTAAGACTGGGATTAGACAGAACATAGAAACATGTTTCAAAATTAATGCAGTAGAGAAATATGGCAGTAATAAAGGCAGCCTTATGCTCCTTTTTAATATTTCCTCATTCTGGTTACTGGTTTGCAATATCGGCATCTCATTAGAGTCTAAGCTACAAAGAAGGCTTCAGGATAATAGATCTTGCTTTAGGCACCAGCATTTGAAGGGAAAGGGACAATTTAATATTTTAAAGTCGGTGGAACTGTGTGTGGGCAGTAGGGAAGAGGGGCTTATCTGTAGATTTACTGTGAAACAACTACGCTCCTGCAAGCTCTAAATCCCTCTCCTACTCACAATTAAAGGCATAGATAACTTCTTAATGTACAGCAGCTGACAGTTCAGATGATGGAAAGCCAATATCTATCAGTCTCTGTTTACTTCTTACTCTGTATGGGAAAAATCAGCCATATGCAGAATCCATTTGGGACAAAAAGAGCTTGACTAGCAGTGTAGAGATCATTTCCAGTATGAAACTCTTTCATCCATCAAGTCTCTCCAGCAAGACACGACTGGATGTTTCATTTGCAGGGCAGAGGAGGGGATACAAAAGGAGGAAGCAATCAGTTCAATAAGAAAGGGAAACTCCTTTCAGGCAGAATTTCAAGCTCCTAAATGACTTCCTGAAAGCCTCTGCATGTCTCCTTGATGGTTCTTTTGTTTGCTCGTTTATCCTCAGAAAGGTAATTGCCAGAAAACTTGACTTGAACTTGCAAGTTTTTGTTCATAGGGAGAGCAGTGAAAAAGGAAAGGGTGTGAGATATTCACAGGTACAGTGAATCAAATCCTGAAGTCTTCAGTTTCTGTTTTAGAGTTTCATAAAAACTCTAACAAAATGCGGCAGAAGCTTTTGCACTTCAGTAACCCCAGAATTTGGCCTACTGTGTTTAGCATAAAGCTCTTGCCTCCACCTATTAAACAGAGGTATAGTATTTGTACCTGTAAATTCAGTTTATTTCACTAGTAAAATTTATCCAGTCCACCAACAAAGGTTGCTTTTAATGCACATTACTGCTCTCTTCCAGCAGAGAAAGCTATGAAATGGATCATTCTGGATCCAAAGCATCCTGTGGGTCTCACTGTGCTCTTCGGAGGCAGAGAGCCTTGCCCACATGTTGGAGGATTGCAGGAGCAGGGATTTCTCATTCTCCAAATGAGAAGTTTGGATTGTCTACAAAAAATCAGTAAAAACATCCCAATTTTCATATTACTTTTCAGATTTCCATATCCTCCCTTCTCCCCTTCTCCCCTTCTCTGTCAATTTCTTGAGGAGATTTGCCGCCGATCCTTGTCATGAAGATTTTGCAAGGAATTTGTTTAAGGGGAGTTTAATGAAGACGCCTAGCAATATCTTGCTCATGCTAACTATAGAGTAACTGAGGAGACCTAAGACTTGTCCTCTGTCTGCCAAGGTTTGTGGGTCCAAACCCAGACAGAAATGAAGTCAAACCCACTCTGTGTCACTTGTGCTCCTTCAGGATCACGTATCAGTCTCAGTGGGACTGGCAGCAGACTAGGGCAAACAAGTAAAGATGGCAGGTACTGATCAACGCTGAAATTACTTCCTTTTTATTCATTGACCCATGATTGAAGTGATTGAAGATCACCCTCCTAGAAAATGGTATCAAAAGAGCAGGTTCAGCTGTTTTTCACCTCACTGGTTATTTAGGTGTATGTCTTTGCAGCATCATTTTATTTTTTGAAGGAAATGACCCTTGCTTTGATCTTAAAAATTTATATCAATAATTTTTCATCAGTTCAATCATACCTGAGTAGCATATTTTTCTGCTTAAGCACACTGTGAAGAGATTTGCATCAGGAAAACTAGCAAAAGGAATTGTACTAATTCTTGGTTCTTCTTTGCAGTTCCTATGCAGAAAGTTTCTACAGTTGCTTCTATCCAGTTTCTGAGTCTTGGTGTTAGTTTCAGCTGTTATTAGTGGCTATTTAAACAAGAAGACACTTCATTATGAGGCTTTGTGGGTTGTTTTTTTTTTTTATGTTTGACATCAGAAGAACACGACCTGTTTGAAAAGATGCAAAAACATACTTTAAAATGAGATGCTACCAAATATTTTTAACATCTTTAAGAATCAAAGGTGTATTTACCTCTACAACTTTTGTAACAATGTAGCTTTTGTAGTATTTATAACTGGGGTATTGGAGAGCTGGCTACAAGGCAGAATATAGTCTTCTTTTTTTCATCTCCTTGAACTTCTTAGGGGATATTTCAATGTGCTCTCACCAAAAAGAAGCATCTAATCACCATGCAAGACACTGTAGCTTGCAAGAAGTAATCCTAGAAATTAAAAATCTACATTACCGATTAGTCTTTATCATATGGGGAAAAAATAATGAAGAATATGGAAAAATTTCCATTAACAGGTTTTCCCTCTGAGTTTTGTGGAGGCTGAAAATTATTTTAAGATCTTTTCACTTCATTGTTTTAAACTGAAAATAGAAATCCCCATTTTTATAATTTTTTCTTTTTAGCTTGAACTGTTTTAGTCACCTAACAATCCATTGTTCATGATTTTCTGATATTAATAACTCAACAATTCCTTTCAAGGATCTGCTTTGAAAACTCACTGTCTGAGCCCTTATAAAAGTCTGATTTGAGTTGCATTTATGATTTTATAGTGAAGGACCTGTCAGATTTTCAATTATGAAGTTTTATTTTCAAGGACATTTACATCATCTTTGAATTCCTTCAGGGACATCTGAATGATCTTTTTAGGGTTTCCTGTATTTGACAGGATTTTGCAAGGTTTCTGTGAGCTACTTGGATATCTCAGAGGGGCTTCCTTAGCCTCGTGGTGCAGGCTTATTGCATATAACTCATGAAACTGTAGTTTAAGCATAGAAAATCAGTATGGGATGACATTTGACACAGCACTCAGATTTTTTTCACTTACAAATGGTGTAGTATCTTTATTCGGGAGTACTCTTACAAAAATATAAATACTCTACCCTGCAAATGTGCTCAGAATTTAGGATCATGGAACAGTGGTTTGGACACACATTAAAACCTACTCTATTTAATTTATAATCAATTTATCTAAGCACCCAGTTTTTGAAAAATGAATTAACACCTCTGTTGCATTAGTGCCTTTGGAAAATATAAATAGTGATGATGTATATGGCCACAGCCTGACTTACAGCTGCCATTTCACCAAAGAAGGAGAAAAAACCCACAGCATAATTTCAACCAATTGAAATAAGAAAAGAGTGAATTAAGGCCCTGTAACATTTAGACTACAGCTACCGAGCTCTGAGGGAAACATAAATGGGAAGTAGCCGCTTTTGAGAGAGAAAGGCAAATTAGTGGAAACCAACTTCCCCTTCATGCCTCCACATTCTTTGTTGCTTCAAGTTCTCTGTCAGCTTTGCTGAACTCCTCCCTTATGCTTTATTGAAGACAGTATCTTCACCTTACTATTTAAATTTAAAGGGTTTTGCTATCTTCTCCTATTGACCTATTTCAGCTGCTAATGGCTAACAGGTGACCTATTTTCTATTGAAGATTAGCTGAAGTAATCTTAAATATGATCACTAACTCTTGAAACAAGCTCTGGTTAAAAAACATTACCTAGAAGAGTAAAAACACTATCTGTATGGTTTGCATTTTTGCTTTGAACATAACAAATATGAAAATGGATGATCTTGGAAATAAATAAATATGTACTGAAGAAGGCTAAACAAATGAACATCTATGAAAGCAGCTGGGTTAAACAGAGTTGGGAAGACTTCTGTCCATGTTAGTTGCTAATTAATATTTTTGTTAATCACATAGGTCAAATAGGATAACTGACTTTATTAGATAGGGTTCTAGTAAAGAAGCTGGAGACAAAAGTTTAATTTCTCACACTGTGACTGATTCCTTGTGTCACTCTGTTCAATAAAATTTAAGCAATGGTACTTTCTTACCACAAAGATGACTAGGAAAACATAAGGATTCTCAGCTATGGCAGTAATGAAGGACTCAACGGTGTCTAAGAGCTGGAACAACACACAACTGAGAAAGGACATGCCAGTGAACAACCTCTAAATAATATTCTAACAGCCTTTGCCACTGCTGCTGTAGGAGAGAGAAAACTGGGCTAGATGAACCTTTGGTCTCACCCACTGTGGAATTTCTTAAGTTTCCAACTGATGTAAGCTTCCATCCCTCATATTACTTCCTACTGGACTTACCAGATACAGAGGCCCAGCTGAAATCATATTGACTGACAGTCTACGGAATGATCTGTGGGACGCTGGGATCATCTCTTTGGCTCGGTATTGACTTTTAACTGAACTAAACTCTTGGAGCACTGAGACGGTCTATCTGATCTGTTTTCCACAAATAAAATAAAAATAGTGAGGACAAGCTGGTCTTCACGGATATTGGCAGAACAATTTCTAGCCCTGAAAACAAGTGTAGAAGTAATTACTTCTGAGGAAAAGATAGATTCTTAGCTTATGAGAAAACACCAGTGCTAACATAGGTTTCTTTGAACTTTGACAGTACTTCAAAACTCTGAGCAGTCAGGGGCACTGAAAGTGTCATTCCTCAAAGATATTTAATAGCAAGGAATAGTGTTCTGAGGCCTAGCTAAATAAACATTTCAAATGAGGAAACAAAGAGGAAACAGTGTTTTACTTTTTGTAGCATCTCACATGCATTGGCCATAATTATGGTTGAGAAGTTATGTTATGACATTTAGAGGTTTAAGAACATGATCTGTTGTGCTAATATTGTTCATGTTTGTTCACTACCCAAATATGAATTATTATGAAAGTGTGGTAAAAATCCAGCCTGGCTTGTTCTGAGTTATGGAATATGAGCAAACATACTTCTGCATAATTTGAAAAATATTTAGGTTGTCCTTTTACACTCCAATTCACTTAACTTTTAGCTTGACATATACCTGCCTTTGGCATGTTTGAAGAAATCTGTTTTTGAAATAATCAAGTTATGCATCTTAAAACTGCCTGCCTCAATCACAATTGTGCCACATTGCATATTTATTAAAGGCCACATTTCCCCTTGAGAAAAATATGTGCATATGTGCATGACTTTCAATGAAGTCATGCACATATCTGTCTGTAGAATGTGGTGATAAAGCATAAATAAAATAGTAGAGTTGAAGAAGGAATGAAAAGTATAAAAGCTATTGGAAAATAACTCCCCTGCAAATGCAAGGTACATGGGAATACAAAAGGATTATCTCCAGAAATGCATTTCTTGGTCCAATTTCAACTTAGGTTCTCACAGATCAGTGTAGAGCAAAACTTCTGATTAAACTTCAGTTTAACTTTCTTACAGACCTTAAGGAAATTATACAGCACATATATCAAATATCTCATGTACTTCACAGATCTCAGATTTCTTTATTCTCAGATACGAATTATCCAAGTAACCTACATAGGAATTTCACTCTGCTGACTTGCTGCTTTTTCTTTCATTGTTCCTCCAGTGCTCGAGACCTCAAGTTATACAGCCAACCCAGCTATAGTAAAGAGCAACCTAACGTTACAATTGAAATGAAAAACTGTGCATTGATTTTACCTATCATAACTGAAAAATCAAATAGTGAATTATTTCCACAAAAGTCTAGAATTCAGTTAGAACTAAATAAGATAGAATTTAGTTAGAACTGAATTTAATTAATTCTATGAACTGTACCTACACAGTAGTTTTCATGGATTTAAATGAAGCATCTTTCCTTCTAACAAGGGTTTTAGTGCTGTCGAAAGTCATGACAACTCAGTCTAGTTCCAAAATTTACACATAACATAAAATTTAGGTTCACCTTCACTGCAGTCAATTCCTTCTATATGTTTTCTTAATAATTACACACTTGGCAGCCTTGGCAATTTTTCTTTTTATTTTCTTCTGATGTTTTCTACTCATTTAGCAGAAACATGATTAAAGACAGCACACACATTTTGGCAGATGGGTGATTGCCGCTTAAATCCTCCTATGGAATGGATAATTCTGGAGACCTATGGGCACATGCAATTTTCTCCCCTTAAAATATGCACAACTCAGTCTTTGTGCTTCTAATCGGTGGCCTGAGGCCCACATACGGACCTTCAGATTTCTGGACAGCTGCATCAGGACATAACTTTCATGGATTTTATTTGAATTCGAAATTGTGTCACTTGAGTCATGCCATGCAAGTTTTAAATGGCATCTTCATTTGTATCTACTGATGCTCACATTCATATATCACCACTATTTTATTTCAGGCATGGGAACCCTGGTAATGTGACCCTATCATGCTGTAAGCAGATGCTCTTCTTCTCCGCAGCAACAGTCCAGCTGTTGGAAGAAAGGATTTATGTCAGGTCTACTGCCCTTCCTTGATGGGTTCCAGGAGCCCCAGGAAGCACAGGAGAAAAGTTTCAAAGCAGACACAGTGTTGATTGCAGCTCCCTTGATCTGTTAAAATTACATTCAACCCTTCAGCTGTAAAGCTCAGTAACCACTGAACTAGGACATGTGATGGGCTTTTTCTGAGGGAAGGAAAGTTGAATGTGGAGGAGACAAAGTGTTCTATCTTTGGAAGCCAGTTGCTATAGTTGAAACATTATTCAGATAACAAAAAATCACTTTATTTGCCTCTTTACCACAACCTGTTTCACTTTGTCATTTGTATCTAGCTATGTGTCTGTCTGTCTGTCCATCTATCCGTCTAAACGTGTATATACATATCTACGTGCGTATACATCTATATATGACCTATTCTATTTATACTATTGCATTAGAAATTCATTTTACTAGTCTAAAATATTTAAGTTTTTCCGAGTGCTTTTCCTTTCTCCAATCTCCTTTCCGTAGTTGCTAGATACAAAGAATTCTAGGCTCCAATAATCTACATTTTTAATAATTTAACCCGAAGCCTGCATTTCACACCAGAAAAAGGAATGAATTAATGGTTTAAGGTTGTTAAACTCAGTGGACACATTTACAATTAGAGCAAACTGACAAAACTCCTTTGAAGTGAATGAAATTGTAACAATTTACATGGCTGAACAGATGGCTCTCCCTCTCCTCACCTATGAGAGCAGTACAGTACAGTCCTTTTAAGGGGAGAAGTTACCCTAATTTTGAATACTAAACCAGACTATATAGACCTATAAGAATAGGTCTGTTTATCACTACTTATGTGTGTGCCTGTGTGCAAGTGAGTGTGTGTACACAATACAAGCTTCCACAAAATGAGGGAACATCTATGTTGTCCATCGTGGACCGAAGCAGGAAGAGTACTTTGGTGCCTGGTCAATTGGTGTGGATTTCCTAACACGTAGGGCTTCCCTGTGCTCGACAGCAGCTGTGTGGTGCAACCAGACTGATATTGCAAAGTTCATGACCTGGATAGTGCCACAAATATCACAGAGAGGCTGTTAGGTCCAGAAAACAACTTCCATGCAGTGCAAAGACTATGGATGTTTTTTAGTAGGAGGCTTCTCAGCACTACTACTTCCCACTGTCTCCCACAGCATTCTCCTGGAGAAGCTGGCTGCTCACGGCTTGGATAAGTGCACTCTGCGCTGGGTTAAAAACTGGCTGGACAGCCGAGCCTAGAGAGTGGTGGTGAATGGAGTCAAATCCAGTTGGCTGCCAGTCACAAGTGGTGTTCTCCAGGGCTCAGTGTTGGGGCCGGTCCTGTTCAATATCTTCATTGATGATGTGGATGAGGGGATTGAGTGCACCCTCAGTAAGTTTGCAGATGACACCAAGCTGGGTGGAAGTGTCGATCTGCTGGAGGGTAGGAAGGCCCTACAGAGGGACCTGGACAGGCTGGATCATCGGGCCGGAGCCAACAGTATGAGATTCAACAAGGCCAAGTGCCGGGTCCTGCACTTGGGTCACAACAACCCCATGCAACGCTACAGGCTTGGGGAGGAGTGGCTGCAAAGCTGCCTGGAGGAAAAGGATCTGGGGGTGTTGGTTGACAGCCCCCTGAACATGAGCCAGCAGTGTGCCCAGGTGACCAAGAAGGCCAATGGCATCCTGGCTTGTATCAGGAATAGTGTGGCCAGCAGGAGTAGGGAAGTGATCATGCCCCTGTACTCGGCACTGGTGAGGCCGCACCTCGGGTACTGTGTGCAGTTTTGGGCCCCTCACTACAAGAAAGACATCGAGGTGCTGGAGCGTGTCCTGAGAAGGGCAACAAAGTTGGTGAAGGTTCTAGAGAACAAGTCTTATGAGCAGTGGCTGAAGGAATTGGGGTTGTTTAGTCCTGAGAAGGGGAGACTGAGGGAGACCTTATCGCTCTCTACAACTACCTGAAAGGGGGTTGTAGCGAGGTGGGTGTCGGTCTCTTCTCCCTGGTAACAAGCGATAGGACGAGAGGAAATGGCCTCAAGTTGAGTCAGGGGAGGTTTAGATTGGATATTAGGAAAAATGTCTTTACTGAAAGAGTGGTCAAGCATTGGAACAGGCTGCCCAGGGAGGTGGTGGAGTCTCCATCCCTGGAGTTATTTAAAAGAAGGGTAGATGTGGTGCTTGAGGATATGGTTTAGTGGTGGCCTTGGCAGTGATAGGTTAGTGGTTGGACTCGATCTTAAGGGTCTTTTCCAACCTTAACGATTCTATGATTCTATGATACTACCAAGGTTCCTGGGAAGAGTAAGACTGGCAAAGGCAGGTGCCAAGTGAGGAGCTTCTTGTGGGAATCAAAATTCTTACCAATGTGCAAGACTGCCGGACTGCATGCCATTTCCTCCAGTGTAGATCAGAGCACGTATGTCCACATACAGGTCACAGCCTTCAAAACCTCTCCTGATTTTAGGTCTGGAATAGTCAAAGTTTTACAAAATACAGACAGTAGGTACTTTAACCAGTTTCTGTCTGATAACTCAGTGGCCAGAAAGCTCACCCGCAATGTGGCTCACACATACTCAACTCACTTTTGAGTCAGTGTTCAAGCCTACCTTGCTCACCTTGCAGCCCAATTCACCAGACTATAGGCTATCTTCAGGTGGTTGAGCAGAAGGGAGGGGCAGAGCACTCTGTTTTGCTTTTGTTTTGTTTTGGTTTGGTTTGGTTCGGTTTGGTTTGGTTTGGTTTGGTTTGGAAAGGACTTCTACCAAAGTTTGTCTAGTCAGTCCTATGTCCCACTTCAAGTAGGACTATCACCAAGACCAACATTGCTACTACCGCTCTTCCATCAAAGGAATGAATTCCTGGCCGAGGCAGTATATTACATGGTATCATATACATCCCCTCACATACAGGTAGTTTGGTTTCTTACCTGAAAGTAGGGCACATTCCAGTTCTTGCAGCAGAAAGATACACATTACCTAGAGCAGGGATCAAAACTGGAGCCCTCACCTTCCTGCAGCACTAGCACAATCACTGAGTCTTAAGCAGGTTAGCATCTGATATTTTTTGTGTGAAGTGTGATTAGAGTCAATACGTTCCAAGAGGTGAAACTAATTTCATCAAAAGTGATGCCAGACATATTCAAGTCAATAGAAAGAAATGGACGCTGTAACCCATGATTCAGCTGACACCCAATATTTGCACAGAGGAATGCCAATCAAAATGTCTCAGGATTAAATCAGATTAATGTGGATATTTTAAGGCACTCGATTTTCTGTATTATGAGGCAGTTAAGGAGGACTGCTCAGATGCTCTTTGATTCTAGCCCCATATGTAGAAGTGTAATTTGAATTTTGTATATCCTAGGATAGCTATTTGATAGCAATTGCCTCTTCCTCTCTCTGCTTTTTTATAAACATTATAAAGAAAACCTTGTGGAATTACAATAAAAAAGTACTAAATTCAATGAAAACTCTTTTTATATGGCCTTACTTTAATTTTTGTTTCTTCAGAGATGTCTGGTGTCCTATACAGGGAAAATAGAAAAAAACACTCACAACAGCATTTTGTTAGTCTTAGATCAATAATGAAATGCAAATGCAGAAAATTGTCTGCTATATCACCACGTTCATTTTTAAACATCTCTACACTAAAGTATGACCACCATTTTGATTACTTACTAACATGCTTTTACTTTTTCTTACCTAGTGGTGTGGGAATCTTTTAGTATTGATTTCCAGATGGTGAAATTCTTTGAGGGAAACGTTTTCTCCTTCTTTAGTATATACTTTATAGCAAAGAATGGAATATATTGTCATTATGTAAGTGATAACATTTAAATAAAGCACAGGAAAGTATCTATTCGTAACAGAGCATACTGTCACAACTGATGGTATGTTGCCTCTTAATAGTAGCAAGTTCTGTTTGTTTCCCTGTTCTCCTCATACTATGTCTAACTTTTTGTATTGCTTTTGTAGAACAAGGTTTTCATTGCATCTGATGCTGAAGTATTATCTTTTTTTCCTGGTGGTAATGCTTTATTTCTGAACAGTAACAAAATCGTCATTGCATAACATCCTAAATCAGATGATTTGTTTAGATCAAAGGGACTACTTGAGCCATAACTCTGGCATTAGAATTACACACAAAATAGAGCCATCACAAACACATTATAATCTATTTTTAAAAGAGCATGATGCTGAGTAATGAACAATCATGATGCCGACATGTTTAATTAAATATAGCACTGTAACACAGAAGAATGAAGGCTGGAATGAAAAGACACTGATGCTCCCGCTCGTGATTTTCACATGCTTCTCTCAAGACAGTGTATCTCTTGCCCCACATCAGCTAGTCAAAATTGCAACAACAGCTGAGACAGCATATTTCATACGTGTTTTCAGACACTTCCAGCTCTTGGGTAAATTGACATACATTAAAATATAAAGATGTCTGATGAATTCTGACAGATTGTAGTTCTCCAAACGAAAAGGTATTCTTTCATGTTTGCTTAAATTGTTGTTGATACTGTAGGCATCCAAGAGAAGGGTCTGTATGTCTGACAGTAATGCAATCCATTTACTTTTAACAACTGATTGAAACCTGTGTTTTTGCGGTTTGTTCTCAGTTGGCCACTGACTTGTCTGTAATTATTCAGCAAGCAGATTGGTAAAATACTGAGAATTCATGACCTTTAATGCGATTTAACACCTGCACTGCTTTTATGTTTAATTATTAATAAAAGCAGCTAATTATTTTTATGATCTTTTGCCATGAATATATCCTTTGACCATTTTTAAGATGAAGAGGCATCTTCAGAAACAGAGGTCAAAAGAATTTAAGTGCAACTAGTAGAAACAGCTTTCTTCATGATCTACAAGCTCTTTATTTCAAATGAAAGCCTTATTTTACTGTTGGTTCACTTGAGATTACATACAGTGTTAATCATCCCCCATTTGGATATCAAATTGTATCTTATTTTTTATTAATTGGATATAATATTAATTTGCACATGTGCACAAATGCATGTGAACACATCCCCATTGTTCACTGTTCATGAAACAGTAACATTAGATTATGCAATCACTGGGAATTTTCAGTGCATAAAGTTAATACAAGCTCTATACATTATTTTTGAAAAGTGTTCTTCACTAGAACAGGATCACAGATCTCACCGAATCTGTGGTTGATTGTGTTCAGATTTTGCTGCTTTTGGATGAATAAAAACTTCCTTAGAGATGCTCTGTTTATTGGGGGGTGGGAGGAAAATCAGGTTTTTACCACCTTGAAAATATTGTGATGCTTCAATTTATTTTAAAGGCAAACCTAAAAGCTATAAGAAGGTGTACCTTGGTTGGTATTCTGAAAGCTGCATACAATAAGTTTGTAAGTTTGAGAGACATTCTTTTTAACTACCTCTAGCTCCAAATGAAAAAAAAAGGCTGTGCATCTAAAACTAAACTTATGCAGCTCTTAGATGTTTAAGTACAAAATAATGAAGTGAAAAACATCCCTCCAGGCAGCTTTTTAATGGTAGAAGGTCTCAGGATTGTTAGGTGCCTCTCAGTAAGCCTACAACCATGAGCAGGACTGGTATTCTTATGAAACGCAGAGCCACTTTCTGTTTTAAAACAGTAATAATGTTGCCTCTGCCTAATTCTGCTTTTTAGATTCAGCTCTCGATATGTAAACCCCAGGCTTGCAGGTAAAAGCACTGATGTCTCTGAATCTTTTATTTCAGTCACAGTTGAAAAGATTATGTGAAAATGGGGTTGTTCTGATCTACATAGTGACTGTCCACTTTGCAAAGCATCTGCATCACTTACATGCACAAAAGATGCACCGAAAATTAGAAATCAAGTGTAGCTGCTGATGTGACACTGTAATAAAAGGCTAGAGAATGTTTTGTTATTTTTTCCCCTGGGTTTCAGTGAGAAATAAGTAGAGCTGTCAGAATGAAAATAGTCTCTAAATTATTCATTCTAATTTATTTTTATCATTTGAAGTCTAAAGTGAAAGTCCCAATGTATTAGCGGTTTTCTGCAGCCGGGATGGTAAATTTATTTTTCAAATTAAAAAAAATTAATTACATTACCTCAGAAGCTACCGCTATATATCTCGACAAAAAATAGTTAGTTTTTTGAATAAATTAATTGAAAGTGTTAAAAATAAAGCTGTTTAGATTATGCAAGAACAAAAAATGGGGATGAGAGTTTTAAAAGTCTATATTGTTTGTTACATCTGAATACTTTTGTGTACTTCTCTGTCACATCTGAATACTTCTGTGATCAATCCCCCTCTACTCAAGAACTTGTATTGTGATAAGTCCAACTGCACCTAATGCATCTAACTTCATCACTAATTTCTTATTTCTCCTCCTGTCTTCCCTTGTCACCATTCCCAAATGAATAGAATCCATTTCTGGCCAAGAAGTCTTAATACAGCCTTTTCAGCACAGTTGTGTAAAGAATATAATTTTACATACAAAAATAATTTCTTAACTGGTGAGCTTTGATCTCGGTGTTTCTGCTGAAAGGCAGCTTGTTTCCAATGTACTGTTAAAGAAATACTGCTCTTATGTTTTATGATCTCATCTGCTCTTAGGATATCCGAACATGTGAAATGCTTAAAGAGACCTAAATTAATAAAAAAAAATAGTTCAAGAGACCTACATGCAATTTATAGCAGTAAAAATGCCCGATTTGGGACCATACATAGATCAGTGTAAGAGCATGCAGGTCCTTTCAAGTGACGTAGGTGACTGTGAGCTCCGTCACCTCGACCCTCAGCAGGCTGAGCGGGAAAGCCCAGCGTGCAGCGGGGTGCCCGGGGGCTGCACCTGCACCTCTCCACAGGGCCCTGCTTGCCCAGCTGCTCCTCTCCCTCCCAGGGGCAGCACAAGGGGCCTTTAGGCATCTCCCTTCACGGGGCTCCCCTGCTACCCCTTCTTTCACCTTCCCGACTAAGGCAGTCTTTGCCTTTGTGGCGAGGTGGCCTCCATCCTTGCCTTCCATCCCTCAGCTTGCCCCAGCCCTGCGAGCAGAAGGAAATGCCCACGGCATGAGCCAGTGGGCTCCAGCAACACCTGTAGGCAACACGTGTGAGTTGTGGTTTAGCCTCAGCCAGTGACCAAGCCCCACACAGCTGCTTGCTTGCTCCCCCCCAGTGCAATGGGGGAAAGAGAATCAGAAGAGTAAAAGAGAAGAAACTTGTGGGTTGAGATAAAGACAGTTTAATATGTAAAGCAAGAGCTGCACACACAAGCAAAGCAAACCAAGGAATTCATTTACTGCTTCCCATCACAAGGAGGTGTTCAGCTATCTCCAGGAAAGGCAGGCTCCACCACACGTAATGGTTACTTGGGAAGACAAACACCATCACTCTGAGCATGTGTGTCATCCCCCCCCCCTTTTTCTTCTTCCCCCAGCTTTATATACTGAGCACGATGTCATATGGTGTGGGATATCCCTTCGGCCAGTTCAGATCAGCTGTCCTGCCTGTGTCCCCTCCCAGCTTCTTGTGCACCTGTCAGTGCATGGGAAGCTGAAAAAGTCTGTCACTTGCTTAGCCACAACTAAAACATCTCCACATTATCAACACTGCTTTCAGCACAAATCCAAAACACAGCCTCATCCTAGCTATTACAAACAAAACTAACACTGTCCCAGCCGAAACCAGGACACCGTGTTTGGGCGAGATAAACACGAGTGGGAGGAGGAGGGCCTGCACCGAGGGGCTCCCAACACGGCGCCCCGGGGCTGGGCCCTCGCGAGGGGCTGGCGGGGCCCAGCAGGGGGCGCGGCCCCTCAGCCCCGGGATAGCGCCTTGTGGGGGCGGCCGCCGGGCGCTGCTCTCGCCATGGAGCCGGGAAGCGGCCCCCTCGGCGGGGCTGCGGCTGCAGGTGAGCCGGGGCCCGAGGTCGTCGGGCCTTCCCGGGGGCCTCGGCCTCCCTGCGGCCGGGGAGGCGGTAAGGGAGGATGGGGGAGAGCTCCGGGCGGGAGGCGGCGGTCCGAGAAGCTGTCCCCAGCCACCGCCGCGGCGCGGGGTCGGTGGGCCGCCTCCCGCGGCTGCCGCTGCGTCTGGGCACGTCCTTCGTGCTTGTAACCCCGGCGTGTCCGGGCGGAGGTCAGGGGGCCGCCCGGGGTGGCAGAGGTGGGTCAGGCGAGGGGAACGGGCGCCTCGCCTCGCCGGCTGGCTCGAGCCGCCCGGAGCGCTCTCCTTGGGGGCGGGAGGCCTGGCGTGGGCGGTCCCGGGTGTTCGGGGAGGGGTTTCCTGAAGAAAGGTCTAGCTAAATTGGTTTATTTGGAAGGAAATGGCTTATTTGGAAGTCTTCACATGAAAGTTGCACCTGTTACTTTTAATTATTAATGAAAACAATAGGCTGTGAATGGCGTCTGTCTATATGCATTCAGAGTCTTGGTTTTCTTTTAGAATATGCTACAAATCTGAAGGTTTTTTTCTTACTCATTTCGCTCAAGTCAAGAGTAAGAATGCTGTGTTATTGCTAAGTTGTATTGGATAGATGCTAGAATGCAATTAATGGTCTTAACACCTTGTTTGCTAAAACAAAGTTCCATTAAATATGCAGATATGAAAAGAATTATCAAAGAATTCCAATATTTTTACCTGAAACTGATAATTTCTAGTTTCAATGAATTGAAATAATTGCTTCTGATCATCCTGTCCCTAGGAATTTAGAAATCACAGTGCTCAGTCTTCTACACTTCTATCGGTGACCGACTGAAGAAAATAATGGTTAATTTTCTTTTATTTACCATTCACTTTCTTAATTTGAATATAGTAACTGAGCTGAATTAAAGTGTAAAAAATACTTTTCTTTTCAATGGACTTGGCTGTGAACGCTTGACAAGTTGCTTCCGTAGCCCACTATCTTTTACATCACCCAGTACTTCATAAACTAATATTCAGGCACTGTGTATTTAGTTGTGGTTATAGTTATGTTAGTGTCTATAGTATACATAAAACTTTGTTTTTCATTTCACACTGTATGCTTTTTAGCATACCAGATTTGTAGTATCCCTGCTATTCTCTCTTTCCTTGTCTTGTATTACAAACATTTCCTTTCTTCTGAACAATCTCATCTTTCATACTGCCAGTATAAAACTTACGTGAGGAAGCCAAGCACAAGGTTTTTGAAATGCAACAGATGCTTTCTGGTAACTTACATGAAGGAAACTTGTTGACTGAAAGGTACTGATCTTGCAGATATAAAAACTTGTGGAAAAGGAACTATTCAGATGAAGGCTGAAAATGTGAAAGTAAAAAGGAAAAAGTATGGTGATATTTTAGTTTATATATTTTAACATGGGAAGAGATGCAAAATAATCTCTGTATAATCCTCATGACTGCCTTTTTTTGAACTCAAGTTTGAAATTCGACATTCAAGAACTAATGTAGTCATTGCAGTAGGTAAAATTTAGGAGATGTGGCTGCTTTCCTGTTGTAACTTGGCAGTATATAATGACGGGGGTTATTTTCCACAGTCCAAAATGCCAACTAAATTTATACTTTATGTAATTAAATATTATTAGCACATGTGGAACTTTGTAAATGACTAAGGGTCTGACTTTTGTGGGGTGTCTCATAAAGCTGTAATGAAAAGTATGTCCTCAATTTCCAAACCAAATGTATTTCCACCCAGCCAATTGCAGTTCTGTTTTCGTAGGGGAAGAAATCTGTGCTGACATAAGAACGGATAAATTTACACCATTGAGTTATAATTTCCGAACAGCAGGCTTTATAGAATAAATTCCCTTTTGTGCAAATATGCACAAGTCTTTAGTAGTGAGAATAGTAAAGAAAAACATGGTAGTGGTAACAGTACTGTGTGCCAGATCCGTTACATATCGCTGTAAGTGACACAGCAAACAAAAAACCAAAAAGCCTGTTGAAAAAGAAAGAGTGCAAAGGGAAGAACTCTCAGCTTGTAGGGAGAATATATACATAATTTAAAACCATCAGAAATCTCAGGCTTACATTAGGGTTTTTTACTTGGTGTATCCTAATGGGAATAGAGCAGAAGTGAATCCTTTTATCTCTGTAAAGCTCCTGTGGTGCGTAAGGTGTCCTTGCTGTCAGTACTTTGGAATGTTTCTTGAAGAAGATTGACAGAGTCGAACTTTCGAGTGACTTGGGATTCTTGTATGTTAAATCTGATATGGTATTTCTTCTTGCTATGTCACTATAACAGCACGTTAGAAAAAAGTTTAAAAAACCTGGCAAATGATTCTGTTCAGAAAACAAAATGCCAGAGTAGTCCAAACCTGGAAATAGTTACTCTAAGCATATCGTTATGGGAGTATCGATATACTTTCGGTATCTTAAATTGCGAGTTTACGCATTTTGAAATGGGAGGAAATAATTTCCTCACGTGATCTCACTGAAGAGTGATGCACAGCAAAGTTATGAGGGGCCAAGCTGATTGTTTTATGCTCATTTAATTCTGGGCATACTTGATGCTTCACATGTGTTTTACTTTGCACCTGTATGCTATTTGTGCATGGACAATGTTTAAATGTGCACAAGGTTATTATCACAAAATTTTTCCATGATTTTTGCGTTTTCTTTTAGAAAGCTTAATTTTTGTTTTTGTTTTGGTTTTTTTTTGAGATATTAAAAAGATCTGGGATTACAAACCTCTTTTAAAAGGTGCTGATTTTAGCCTTGCAAAATTTAACTTGTGTCCTTGTTTTGGCTGGGATAGAGTTAATTTTTTTCACAGTAGCTGGTATAGTGCTGTGTTTTGGATTTAGTATGAGAATGATGCTGAAAACACACTGATGTTTTAGTTGTGGCTAAGCAGTGCTTACACCAGTCAAGGATTTTTCCAGCCTCCCATGCTCTGCCAGGTGCACAAGAAGCTGGGGGGGGACACAGCCGGCACAGCTGACCCAAACTGATCCAAGGGATATCCCACACCATATGACATCACGCTCCACATATAAAGCTGGGGGAAGAAGAAGGAAAGGGGGGTGTTTGTAGTGATGGTGTTTGTCTTCCCAAGTAGCTGTTGCATGTGATGGAGTCCTGCTTTCCTGGAGATGGCTGAACACCTGCCTGGCCAGGGGAAGTAGTGAATGAATTCTTTGTTTTGCTTTGCTCGCGCAGGTGGCTCTTGCTTTACCTATTAAACTGTTTTTATCTCACCCCATGAGTTTTTTTCACTTTTACTCTTCTGATTTTCTCCCTCAACCCACCAAGAGGGGAGTGAGTGAGCAGCTGGGTGGTGCTTAAGTTGCCAGCTGGTGTTAAACCACAACACCTTGTTAGTTAGGTACTTAAATACTTTTTGAAGGTCTCTGCTTCAGCTGCCTGTGCTGTACCAACTCATCTCATGGAAGTTAGCCATCCAAAGTACATATATGTGCATCTGATCTAGTAATCTTAACTCTCTGTGTAGTCCAGGGAGGGAGACAAGTGTTTCTGTGTTATGTCTTACTTCATCACAAGGCAGGTGTACACATCACTTGACTTACTTTTGACATTAGAAATCTCTGTTTCTACCCATTGATGATAAAGGAAGCCTAGACAGCTAGCTCAGCTGTAGACTTCTAAACTGTAGATTTCTGTAGTTCAGAGGAGATAAATCCTATCTCTGAAGTGTTACTGAAATTCCAAGGGATTATGCTTGTTTATATTCTTAAGTGCTATGATATGGTTATAGTTGGGGAATGTTAAAAAGTTCTAAAATATTTTTCAAATCATTCATGTTATTTGGCTTTGGAGAATTTATGATGTGATTCTAGAAGCTGAAATGATTTAAAACAAATTGTTTGAAGAAATAAATCATGTTATGTTTTAATCAAGTTTTCCTGTGCTTTTGACATGATGAATTTTAAATATTTATTATCTTCAGTATCATTTTAGCATCTTGAGTCCATTTAAAAAAGAAAGAAAAAATATGCTGGAGGTATTGTTTAGGCTTGTGGCAGTAAAACCAAGTTTTTCCCTAAGTATGTCAACATTATGTACTTTTGTGTCTTATGAGTACAGGTTGTTTAGAGATGACACTGTGGAGTAGCCTTGGTTCAATACACATTTTTACAATAAAAGCTGCTTAATTGGAACACAAGACGTACTTCAGTTCATCTTGATTATGCAGCTCTCCCATTACCATTATTGTATACATGAAAGACAGTATTATGTTAGGCATACCAATTAAATCAAGTTTATTTTATTGTTGCTTAATGTTACGGCCTTATGTATGTGCAGCTCAGCCCAGTTCCACTAGAGCACTCGCATTATTTTGTGACCCGTATTGTGTTCCGTTATAATGGGTTGATATCTCGAATAGCATTGAACAATGCTGTTGTGTGATGCAGAATGAGGTTACAAAGATGTGGGTAATGTTTTCGCCTTTATCTGCAGTGTCTAATTGACAGACTAGTTAAAGTAAAATTCATGGCAAAACCCCCTGTTTTTCCTGTTAGCTTGTGCCATTAAAGACTGACCATACACTTAAATTTAGAAGGAAAACCTTTTTTTTTTTTTGATTTATTTAGGACTGTCTGAAGATTTGTAGCTGTGTAGTAGTGGTGACTGGCAATTTGTTTCTGTCCTGACAAATCCTTTTATATATCCCATCTATTTCAAATCTGAAGAAAACTGAGCCCTTGAACGGCCTGGAAGTTAAATGAGTTACAGCCTATTTTGTGTCTTACTCTATTAATTTTTAAAATGTTCAATCTTAGATGGTAATGAGTTGAATAACAAATAAATGTCCTGTTGTAAGCTCTAAGGTTTTGCCTATGACATTTGAAGAAGTTTCTTCTATTATTAGCCATAAATTTCATGGGCGAACTTAGTGCCTAAGGTGTACAATCCTGTGACATGAGTATTATTCAAATGCTGAATTATTTCAAACAAGTTTAGGTTTTGGTTTTATTTTGTGGTGCCTTATAATTTTAAATCTCAGTAGAACTTATCCCCCTTCCCCCATCACTCTGTGACTTCCCTTTTTCCAAGGTCAGTCAGAAAACTATGTAGCACTTGGAAAGGTAAATTATCTAATCTTGTTCACTTCCCTTACCACAGAACACCCCCAAAAGACTTGTTAAAAACTCTAAACCTGAGGATTCAGCTGTGCAAACTGAGTAGGCCACCCCTTGATGGCCGGGTGTGACACATGCTGCTGTTCCTCTGGGTAGAGGAACCCAGGGCTGGCTGAGAGATGCCAATGAGTGTGGGCCCAGGAGCAGGCCCACCCAAGGCTCATCCCAAGAACACTGGGTTTTTCCTCAGGGAGCATTCCATTTTGATCTGATTCCAGACTTAATTGTACCCCTTTCTAGGTTAATCCTGTTTGGGAGGCTGATTCCTCTGGTTCACATGTACTGATGTAAAGAATAATGAAGTGATCACCCCTGCGCTTGTGTTAAAGACAGAAAATCATTGTTATCCCTGTCAGCCTGTTGTTGACACTAGTGCAATTCTGGCATGAGGTAAAAAAAAACCGGCTAGCATCCAGGAGTATTTTTTTTTTTTCCTCTTGAGACTTAATTTGGTGTTGTGTTCAGCAGCGAAGGCAACTGCTGTGCACTCAGAGACTGGGCTGTTCAGTTGTGTGTAGTTAACAGTGAAAAAAGAAACAAGAGGTAAGAGCAGAAAAGCATCTTCTGATGGCTAAGGGAGTGCTAGGGGAGGAAGGGATGCTTTTGCGCCGGTAGTGGGCTCAAGAAATTAACTTTGTTTCTTGAAGATGCCATGTGTTTGACCTCAACTTCCAGACTTTGACAACGTGTTATCAGTATGAAAGTGGGGACCCCTAACTAGCAAGGTGCATAAACAGCCCTCTTGTGGGGTTGCAGGTTTTTTGGAAACAGTTTTTATAGGTTGTTAAGATGACCTTAATGAATGGTTTAAGTTTAGATGCAAGTTTCATGGCTTTAGTGGATGTTTTCAGTGTTTTAATAAAAATTATTTTAATTATTCAGGGTTTTTTAACCAATAATGTGAAACCTTTGACCTTTGTAATGGAGTTAAATATGTGAAGTTTCTGACTGAGAAGAAAACAAACTAAAAAGGTTGTAATCTGAAAATAGTGGGGATTTTTTCTAATTAGTGGGAATTATTTCCTCTTCACATGTTGCAGACAGCATCAAAACAAAGGTGGGACTAGAAAGATATCTTGCTGCAGTTCATGGTGTAATAGGTGCTGCTGCATCAAATGCCAGTTGCAAAACAGCAGGAGTGGCAGGTTGGTGGAGTAGGGTAGTGTTTATGAATCAGGTTTTCCCTGGTTCTTTCTGTTACCCTGTTTATATCTAAGGTCCTCAAAGGATCTTAACACTACCTCTTAGTTCCCCTTGGTTATCAAACACAGAGCTGTACAGGACAGCTCATGACTAATTTTGTAATTATTTCAGCAGCTGAATGATTACTTAGCTGCTTTCCATGGCTAGGACCTTGGTGGGGCTGTGGGCCCTCAGTACCCTCTCCCTGCATAAGAGGTAGAAGGCTGGAGCGACGTGGCGGGGTCTCTCATGTGTCGGAAATCTGGAGGCCCAGTCCTGTTTGATCGCGATTTTAGCTGATCCTGTTCTCGGAGCTCACTTCCAGTATCAGACTGTGGATTTAGGGGATTGCATAGGAAACTTGTCACTGGATGCTGTTGTTAAGGTGCCGTGCCCTGCTTCTAGCAGGGCTTACAAGGGGTTACTGGTTACCTTAACGCTGAGTAAACACACAAATGGAGCTCTGTTATCCAGTGGTTATTCTTGCTGAGTTACTTGGGTACCAGATGTGTTTTGGTGGATAATTGTTGATCCTTCCAGTTCCTGTAGGACATCATTTTGGCGTTGGTAGCTAGGGTTAGACTGGTGACTTCTTTCTGCTCTTGTCCTGGTACTACTCCTGATCAAGGCAAATTTCTGGTTTAGTTCTCAACCTTTTTTCTACCTAACCATTGGTGTCAGTTCTGTGCTGATATGAGCAAAAATATTATTGATAAAACTCTGTAGCTGCCAATATGCTTTTAGTGGAATGCATTCGCATTTGGTGGTCTTTGGTGCAGCACTTCCTGAGAGCAAGATTGCTGTGCAGTTTTTGCTAATGCACAGTTGGCCAGTATCCCCATATTTCTAACATCATCCAGTGAGGTTTTTTCTAGATTTTTTACAGTGGTTTCTGAGAGAGCAGTTGTCCCTTTACACAACTGTGGAAGAACATGAATCAACTCTTAAAACTCCTGTTTTTCATTCCACAAACTACTCTCTTCATGATCATAAAAGAAGAAATAAGAAATGGCGATAGTGACAGTAATAGAAAGGAGGTGAAAGAGCAGTATATTCTCTATAAAATCTTTATAAAATCTACTGTTTCTGGAAATACATGCATGTTTTAAACTGAGATTTTGAGAGGCCAACAGAATTTCTTCTCCAAAAACTGCTCTGATTGTGTCTTGTTCCCAAGGAGAACCAACTTTGTGATCTGTGCTGCCTTTATTTTTTTTTTTTAACAGCATCTCTACAAGTAATTATTCCAGAAAAGGAGTGATTATTTTTCTCCAGAATAAGAGGACTTCATTAAACTCACTCAGTGTAAGGCAATACTACTCTAGAAGTGAGTCTGTATAAGATGTCAAAGAGAAAAAGGCCTCCCTCAAAATCCAAATTTCATTACCTAACTGTATGTCCTAAGTGTTAAGGTGGAATGCTAGTTAAGACTTTGATTGTGTTTTAAAGCAAAATTAGGTACAATACTGTGGTTTATGTGATTTATTAGGGATACATCTCCATTAGGAAATAGCATTTTGGCATGTTGAGAGTGAAAGAACCTTTTGCTTTTCTGTGCTGTATTATTAGCATGTGCACTAAGGTTTTTGCTCTGCTTAAAATCCAGTAGTCCCCTTTAAAACAAAGTAGGAAAGTGACTCTCTTTAGTTTGGTAATAAGTAGCTAAAAATACTACTACAGTAGCATTTCACACTTCTAAATTTCCTTGAGCTGTAGAAATTCAGTCTCAACTATTTCTGGTCCTGTTCCTTGTAATACTTGTCTAATTATTAGATTCTTTTTATTGGGGATTTTTTTGGACCCTAAATCACTTGATTTAGAGTTGCGGGTTGAGATGTGTAAAGTGCCTAGTAGTAAAGTATCAGTAATCAAACAGATAACTTTGACTATTCTTTGTAATGGTATGTCATGTGAGTAGAAAAAAAACCTGAGCATGATAGAAAAGAAGGTATTGATGGTGACTCTGTAATGATAAAAGGCACCTGAACGTTCATGAAATGCTGAAATTAAGTACTATTTTCTCACACATACTGGAGTGTTGGTCCTTCTGAAACTTCTCGGAATGTAATGTAAAGCAAAATGCTAGTACTGACAAAGCATGTAATAAAGCACAAAGTGAATCTTTATTTGTCCTTTTTTAAAAGGAGGTGAATCAGAACACTTTTGCAAGTAGTCTCTGGAGATAACCAAATGATAAATGAGCAGTGCAATCCATTTTTAAGATATCTTTCTGCCTGCCTTAATTTGTGGCTCTGCTCTGTAGAGGAGCTTTGTAAGAATGAAACTTGACAGACACTGAGTGGTATCTGGGCAAAATCTCTATTACGAAGACGAGATAATCTGGGGAGCACCTTTCAGGTTCAAAGCCAAAGATTTTGGATACCTTACTGCTACTACTTAATGGAACCACATTGAAAGAAGAGTATTTCATTTCAGTCACAGCAGTTTAATTACCTATATGGTTCTGTAATTACAAAACATTTCCTTTGATGTATAAGGCAAACAAGAGTCTTACATCGGTTTGTCCCACAGAGGTGCTGATCCTTGGAGGCTGAGAGAATGAACTTCTGCTTTTTTACTGGAATTCTTAGATATGAATGGAAAAATTGATTTTTATTTTTATTTTTTACAAGGAAGATTTTTTTGCAAAAAGTACCATTTATTTAATATATAACTGCTTTAAGGAGTGGTATAGATAGGGTAAACCCTTAGAAACAGAACTGTACTTTCATTAGCTTTAAGAGTGCACTGGTGGCTTGGACTGTGGTTTTGCCCACACACAAGACAGGAACATAGTGTTTCAAGTGGAGAACAGTAGCTTGAAACATAGCTGCAGGTAGATAGCTCCCAAGGAATATTTGCAGCCGTATCCCTTGCGCCCTGTACGTTTCAAAGTGTAACTGACTGGCGTGTCTGAATTGGCAGTGTACAAGGAATGTACAGGAATTGTTTGTGCGTTTCAGAAGTATTTGAAAGGTGAAAGAAATATTTAAAGGCAGCACTTTCTGTAAGTGCCCCCAGTGGATAAATAAATATGTGATGGTTTACAATGTACTGTCCAAAGCTGAGGAGAACCAAAGGAGGAAGTCATCTTAGTGATAGCAGGTCATCTGGTTACAGGATGACATAAAATACCTATATTCAAACCTACGCTGTGACTATTTCAGAGGTACTAAACACAACTTATTATAGTGCTTAGCCTACAGTTTTCTTGGATAACAAGAAAAAAATAGTATTATGAACAATTTTCAGATGTCAAGGCCAGGACAGAAGTGTGGGAAGTGATTTTTTTTGTTATTAGTATTCTGGAAGTAGTATTTTTTCAAGAAAACAAATTGAACTACTGAATGAAAATGGTAGGGAATTAAAATCTTTGCTAATTAGGCTGGGTATTATTATTATTAATTTCATTTTTTCCTTTTCCATTCCTAGGTCCTGTGCTGTTACCCATGACATAACCATCTAGATAAATCTTTTATTCTTCTGACGCTTATAATGCCTTTTGCCCTGTCCTCACTGTTTGTAACAGAGCTGATAAAACTGTCTTCTTCACTTATCTTACTATACACTTGCATCAATTTGAAGCTGTATGTGTAGACCTTTCTGCAAGCTTGAGGCTTAATGTAGACTTAGAAGTGCAAGTGCAATACCAGGTGTCCAAAACCAGACACTAACTACAACCTTAGAAGTTTTACCTTTTGAGCACTGGGACCTTTTGGCAGATTTTCAAGAAAGCGTATATATTGTGTTTAAGCTAAGTATAAACAAACCCATATGCATTCTTCAGTCATGGGCTTAGGATTATTTTGGGGGGTAGGGAGTGAGGGCTTTTTTGAGGTTATTTTTTTGTGTTTGTTTTAGTGGACATAACGTTTGCACTTAAAATTTTGCTAGAATAAACCTGTTTGAAGTGCTTGCTATTTCCACAATTATTCTCGAACTCTGCCTGAACTTTATTGTTATAGCTGGAGCACAGCTTATGTATGTTTTATTCTCATTGTGCACAGATGCTTATATTTCTACTCTTGATGATTTAGGAATGTGCTAGAAATAAAATAATTGGTGTTACTGTTGAACCGTTTCCAAAGGTAAGAAAATACCGTGCATAATTTGCTTAATAGAGTCATAGCAAAATTACTTTTTTGTTTTCTGTTTTTCTAATGTAATAGAAATCAAAGGCGGAAGAGAAAATCAAGTGTGGTATTTGAAAATATCAAAACTAGCTTTGGCTTTTGCAATTATCCACTCAAAACCACTAGGGAAGAGTTGCAAAGAATACACTGAGCACCTTGCCAAAACTGTATCCGAACAAGATTTTGGATGGAAATTGAAAGTTGAAGCGCTGGAAGCTGAAGTTCTTCGATTACGTCAGGAACTTCTTTTGAACAAGATCTGTCCGAGATTCTGTCTGGAAAATGGTAAGTTCCTGAAATAATTTCTTACTATGTTACACTTCAAAGATGCTTAAAATCAGAATTTAAGCCTGATGTGTTGAAAGCATGAATTCTTAATATGTATAATGGGAAGGTTGGGCAGGCAAAGGACTGTATTTCTGCTATCTCTGTTAGTGTATTTAGACTGTGGAAACTGCGAATATTTATTATGACATGATAAAATATTGTGAGTCTGATATTGTAGGATTCAGGAAAGCTGTTAGGTAAAGAATATGGAAAAAACCAAATGATGAGCTCAGACAGCACTGTTTCTTTGACCTGTGCACGTGGAGTGAGGCATTCTTGCTCCAAGAGATCAATAGATGAGTTTGGAAATTAGGCAGTGGAGGATGTCTCCAGGCTCTGGGGAGACATTCCCCAAGGAGATGGAGGTTGAAATACTCTGAGCTGAAGGAGAGAGACAGTTTACTGTTGAGGGGATCTCTAAAATAAAAATGTCCAGCTAGTTGCTTTATAAGTTGAGATTTTTAGAAGGTTCCCTGATAGAAAACTTGATGAGGCTTTACTGGAATGCTTTTGTACTGAAACAGTAGCTTTTTTATTGTCTTGTGAAGATTTCTGGGTTCTAAATTTGGCTGAGAGGGCGCATGTATTAGACTTCAGTTAGCAGTCCTAATGATTTTTTTTAATAGACCTTTCTAGAGAAGTGATTTAATGACTGTTCATACTTATTGTTTGTGTGTCTGTTCTTTGCAACCTATTGAAACATGAAGTTAATTTAATAGTAAAAGTAACTTTCAAGCTACTCTTTGCAGCAGGTGTCTTAATGTTGTGAAGAACTGGTTGCATATAATGCATATGATCAGGAGAGATTTATTAACATCTAATGTTTGGACAGGATATTCTAATTGTGGGTTAAGTAGAACATATCAAACACTAGAAATGAAATAAATTAATCTGCAGCTTCTGTGTTCTAAGTCTAACTTTTTAAAGATTCTTCACCCCAAGCTGTTGAACTGAGCAATACTGAGATCTCACTTGCCAAAATAAGCTCTTCTAGTTGCGAGACAGACAGAGAAAAACAACTGTCTCTGGTGAATAACACCTCTTCCAAAGGATGTTAATTTTCACTGCCCTAGTCACAGTCCAGTTTCTTCAGAGACCTCAAATGTGATAAATCTGGTATCATTTCAGATTTCTACAGCTGCGTTAAATTTTCTGTGCTTTCATCATTGTCTGTACAGGTAAATAGCAGGCTTACTCTACAGTTTATAGTTCGCTTGACCCGTTGCGATATTCACTAATATGCGTATGGTGAATTGTCCACAAAGGATGTCTCTCTCCATTCTGCGAGCAATAGACTGAGTGGCTTAGAAGAAGTCCCACGGTTCCCAAATCACTTCAATAAGCTGTTCTTCATAGATAGTTCTTTTCATTTTTGTATGGTCTCAGCAGCCTGTCCAAATACCTTGAGCAGCTGACCAAGCTTCATTTTTCAGTGAAGTCAAACTTTAATTTCAGTCTATGTTTAGCTAATGGAATCATAAATAATAGTAGAGGTATGTGGTATCTACAGTCCTTCTATATTACTTCAGTTTCTCCAGGGTACAAAACCAACACTGTACTAATTTGAAGGATTAGTGTGTAGCATTACACACTATTTTCCCTTCAAATGTTTGTTTATGATTTCACTGTTGATAAACCTGTTAGACAGAAAACCTTCTGACATTTGAAATAGCTATGGAAGTTTACCTCAGCCCCACCTGCATCACATGCTGTTCAAGAGGAGTAAGGCATAGTCTTCCCCTTTAGTTTCTCTGAATTGCATGGGTGTAACAGAACAAAAATACGTGGGAAATCTGAACTGTATCATAATATCTACTTCTTCATACAGCTTTTCTGTAACATTGAAAGGACACTTTTGAGCTCTTGAAGTCTGAGACAGCCATTTTTTGTAATATTTCTTTTGACTGTTTTGGGGTTTTGTTGCTGCTTCTCCCCCCTGCCACCCCCAGCTCCCCCCTCCTTAAACCTTGGTATTGCGTGAACTCTTCTGATAATGGATTTGAGCCATATGTTATTTTGGAAAGATGTTCTTCATCAGACGGATGTAACTGGTGAGTGAGCATTCATGGTTACAGTCACATTGGAGACAAATGCTCAGTCTCTTGCTTTTGAGTAAAGAAAGATTGTTACTGATACCTGATGGGCTATCTGTTGGTGAGATCTCTGCACTCTTCTGATGATCCAGCTGATGATGTATATTAAGAGCAGAGCACCTGTAGTTGACATGCACAGAGGGGTTGGACTAGATGACCTCTAAAGGTCCCTTCCAACCTAAACCATTCTGTGACATTTAGAGGAAGATGGTCGTGGAAGCAAAACCTACCTGAAATAGGGGCTGCTCTACCACTGACGACATCTGCTCTCTTGTATGTTGTGCTAGTTTTGAGATTTTTTCAAGCCCATGTTGATTAGAAGTTAAGCATTGGCTACTGCTGAGATAGGAAGGTTCAAGGAGCTTGAATCTAAGTTGAGGGGAAAAGTGGTATACGTGGTGTTCCATCCTATTCACCTGAAGGCTACTATAGATCCATCAAGCCATTGTTACTGTTTGTTGTTGATGGTATATTGCACAAGTTTACTACCTAATATCACACCAAAGAAGTTCTCATTAGGGCTGAGGATAACTGGGCTTGTTCTTAGGGCCAGGTAATCTACAGATATGTATTCTTTTCCTTCTCCGTTCATTTCTCCAGCCTTATTTTTGGAGTTGGTGTTCTGCTTAAAACAATGCGACCTCTTAAAAGAATTCAAACTCTCAGCTTTTCTTTGGCTTTCTTGTGTTCTGCTTAACAACTCTATAGATGCAAGAATACCAGAGTTCCACAAATTCCACCACTGGAAAATCTCGAAGGATCAGATACTGCGTTTGTGTCTGCTGCTCCCTATTGAGAGCTGAAGAGTAGAGTCCTTCAGCCAAGATTTCCTTTGCAGCTGTATCTTCCCTGCTCTGCATTCTGAGTGTGAGAGCTTTCTTCCACCTGCTGTTTGTAATAATAGTAGTAGGTCTTTAGGAGGCTTCAGGAATGATTAGAGACTGTCCGTGGAGTTTTATTTCCCTGACGTGAGAAATTTGTAAGCTCTTTGAAGCTGATGCCTGTTCTCCTTCTCCACATAAAGTCACACACAGTATGGATGCACAAGCACATGAGGGAGAAAGAATAAAGTATCTGTTCTTGAAGATATGTTGTCTAAATTATTTTTGTCTCATCTCACTAGTTCTTTGTCCTCAGAGACCCTAAAAAAGTTTGGGTTCCTTGCTGATGGGGAGGAATATGCTTTGCTACAGGTGAACTGTTTGGTAGTTTGGGTTGTTACAGTTTAATGTGTTGTTTAGAAAATTGCTGTGGTATACATTCCCTGACTGTGCTGTGTTTTGGAAGTTCCTATATTGATTTTATGTGCAGCTGTCTTTCTGAGTACAAGGACAGTGGTATTCCTTTTACGTAGTGGTGCTTTTGGCTGCATGCCAGCCATCCAAGGAGGAGAAGCAGATCTTTTTGTAATTGTCTGTTCATTATTTTTCACCTTACCAGTATTGTCCTGACAACTATGCCCATGGGTAGAAAAAAAATCAAATTTCATATTTAGTCAAAGTTTCTGGCCTTTCTTTGATTCAGATAGGAATTTCAGAGAGGAGGAGAGAAACTCGTTGGTGTTTTTCCAAGTATAAGAATATAAAATATTTGAGCATTCTGTTGAAACTTTGCTTTAGAACTACATGAAAAGCCAAAGGGTCTTACAAAACATTGGTGAATTGATAGATTCATGGATTGAAGCACCTGCCATCTAAGACAAACTCATTAGCTGTTATCAGCTCATCAAATCAACAATCATATTGTTTCTTGGCAGCCTCTGTTAAAGAGATCTGAAAAGCCTGCAGCTGTTACACCAACCTAAGAAGGCATAAATGCAGTACTCTACCCTTTTGTTGCCAAGCACGTATTTTAGGAATGACAATTTAGAGGATAGATGTTTATTGCCTTGGTTGCTTTAGGCTGATACTCTTGAAAGGTTCCAAATCAGTTATTCAGGGTATATTTTTAGCAAAACTAGTATGGAGTATGTATTCTCTCTTCCTTAGCTTTACCTTCAATCTTGTTTCCAATTATTCCCTTCTTATGCAGTGGATAGGAATTTACTGAACCGCTTGCTCTTCTAATAATAATAAAAAAACCCAGATCCCCCCCCCTTTATTTTTTTTTAACATTTAGTTTATTCTTCCTTTTATAAATCATTTAGGCAAGACTTCATCTGCCATGCCCTGAAGTCCCCTCCTGTGTTCTAGGCCTCCACAGTAGCATATAGCTGCCAGCCCGCTCTACCATAGTGCATGTATATGTTTAGGGAAGTGATCAACTCTGAGTCAGAATGTGATTAATGTGAGTGAATGATTTCTAACTGTGTCCTAAGGCTGCATTTGACTTCTCAGGGTACTGTCCCCTAAATTCTGCTTCTGGTGTCAAGACATTTGAAGCAACTTGTATCTCTTTAGGGAATAAGAGCCAGAGACAAAAAGAATTTTGTATGATTTGCTTCGCTCCTTAACTCGGTGTTTCCTGAGGTATTTGGTTGTGCATGTAGAAAAAGGGAGCGATTTCCTTTGTAGATCCGTATGAAGACTCTTCAGTCTCCTTTCACCTTGTTGGAAGCTCAGACTTACTGCAAAAGCAAAAGCATATAGAATTGGAACCAACCAGCTAATCAGCTGAAGTAAAACTAATGATAAATGATACAAAACTCCAGTTTACCAGCAGCCTTGTTTTGGGCCACAGATTCCAGCCATCTCTTCCCTTTCCACTTCTCTATAAGTCATGGTGTGGGTGTTTCTTGCTCAGCAGGGAGAGGCAGAAACTCTGGGTACTCAGCTTCAAGCCTCAGTAGGCAAAGGAGGGATCAGGTAAGTCCTGCTTTGGTGAGAGCAGGAAGAGTGATAGCCAGTCAAAATCTTTTCTGAATAATTTGATTTCAAACCTCTGAAAGGGCAAAATTCTTCACCATGACTTAAATAACTTAACTTGTGATGTTTCCTCTGCCTGCTTACATTAAAAGGAGTGGTGGGAGAACATAATTGATAATAAAATTTTTTAAAGTTCATTTTCAAAGAGGAACCAATCAGATGAATTCAGAAAGATCAGACCAAAACGTATGCAGATTTCTCAGTGAATATGTATCTGCAGTCTCATAAAGGAATCTTGCTTGTTAGTGGAGGGAGCAGCAATCCAGATCAGAATGAATAACAAGGATAAAAACATAGTAGTCTATTAGGAGAAATTACTTCCCTCCCCAGAAAGAAGGTGAAATTATGTGAAATGTTTACAGCTGCCCTGAATAGCATGTAGTAAAGATTTTCGTTCCAATGGCATAGTAGTAAGGTAGAGGAATATAGACTAGAATTTCCAAGTTATCATGGTATGTTTATGTAAAAGCTATTTCTTCAAGTCGGTGTGTTTGAATGAGCTGCTGTTATAGCTTGCTGTGTCCTGTCACTACTTCCTCCCCCTCCCCGGTATTTGGCAGGAAGCAAGGAATCCAGAAGAACAGAACAACAGTTGCAGAGGAATTGTCAGCCTCTGAGGGGAATCTTTGCCTTCTTTGTTTTTCTAGCTTTGTTTTTCCAAGGTGAGATGATTCCTCATTGGGCAGCAGTCAACACTTAGTTTGATGTCACCATGGAAAACAGATCTGATTATTTTTGTCTGTGCTTAGGGATGTGATGTTTCTGCATTAAGAGATTCTTCATCCCTCCCTCTGCCCCCCACCCAAAAAGTGGCCTTTTCTTCATACAGATCTATAAGAGGAGCCCAGTCTAACCATCATCTCAGCATTTTGTCTAAGGCATGATGGTGTCAGGCAGACAGTACTTAAAAAATGAACTGTCATTGCCATCTTAAGTGTTCTAGTGTACTCCCATGCTTCTTCTACCAGTGGTACTAATGCAAGTAGGCAGCATTGCAAGTAATGTGTCACAACCTAAAAAGTATTTTAATTTTTCAGGAGGGGAGAAAGAAATTGAGAACAGATACGTGAGATGACAAAAATGGAGCTAAAATGTGTTTAGCACAGATTTATGGGAATATGGCTCTTGGAATATGATGATGAGATAAATCTGTTCCCCATAATTGTAGTGACACAATGGGGAACCTTATGAAAGCTGAGGCCTTTTCAGGATAATTAAATAAGTTAATTTGCAATCTGGAAAAAGCACCAGCTGGAGTGTAATGATTCATTGAAATCTCAGAGTACTGCTCCTTCCATGGATAACAGGTCTGTTTTGGTTGTGGAAACTTTCTTCCTTTGAAAACAGATGCTGTCTGTTTTATCAGATTGCTACAGCTGTTCTAAGCACATACTTGGGGCAAAGGGACCCAAGAAACACCCTTTTTTTTCCAGGTTTCTGATTAAGGAACCCATTCAGAAGCAAAACCAACCCAGTTGTCCTAGCAGGAGGAAGGGTTTGCTATTATTTTATAAATTCCCTGTATAGATCAAGTTCCTGATAAGATGCATAGTGATTTTTAGGAATAAGGTTCATAAAAGCAAATGGGATTCATAATGTAGTATAAATTAATTTCTTCTGGGTAACAGAATGATAGTTTTTGGGGAAAACTGAATAGATATGGTAAAAACTAGTGAAGTGTGGCCATGGCAATTAGTATCCTCTTGCCTGTAAGTCTGCTGCGGGGAGCTAAGGATCAATCAAATTTTTCTCTGGAAATGGTGAGTTACAGAATGTTTGAGGTTGGAAGGGACACTGGAGGTCACCTTGTCCAACCCTCTGGTTGAGCAGGGCCATGTACAGTCAGTCATGCAGGACCACGTCCAGACAGCTTCTGAGTATCTCTGAAAAATGGAGATTCTGCAACCTCTGTGGGCAACTTTAACTTAACTCAAACTTAGATAATCTGAGTTCCTCAAGCAGATCTTTGTTTGTGGGCTTCTGGGTGTATAAACACAAAAGCCAACATTTATACCATGTTGTATTCAGGAAAAGAGACATTTTTAGGAATACACACCCTAGCTGATTTCTTGGGGAGTCCACCTCATTTTAGCCTTCATCTCATTACAGTTGCACCCAGACCATTGCTGTCTGCATTGGCTGATACTTCTTGTCTCTTAACAAAGCTCAGTTTGTTTGACGATGCAAAGCATTTTTAATACAACATAGTACTACCAGTTCAGACAGGTAACTTTCATAGTTAACCTTAACTTACTGTGCTGGTTTTGGCTGGGAGAGAGTTAATTCTCTTCACTGTAGCTGGTAAAGTGCCAATGGCACATTGATGCTTTAGTTGCTGTTAAGCAGCAGCTCAGTTTCACCAAGTAGCACCTGTAGTAGTCAGGGACCTTTCCAGCCTCCCATGCTCTGCCACTGTGGGCAAGACGCTGGGAGGGGTGGGGCCATAGCCAAGTCAGCTGACCCCAACTGGCCAATGGGATGTTCCTTCCATACCATGTGACACCATGGCCAGTATATTAATGGGGGCAGTTGGAGGGGGTGTGGGGGGGTGTGTGTGTGTGGGGTGGTTGTGGCTCAGGGACTGGCAATGTTGGGTCAGCGGGTGGTGAGCAGCTGTGTCACATGCAGGTTGTTTGGGTTGTTCATTCCTCCTTCTTCCCGCCCTGGGTTTTGTGCCTTTCTTTGTTTTCCTTTCCATTGCATTATTGTTGCTGTTGTTGTTATTGTTAAACTGTTCTTATCTCAACCCATGAGCTTTACCCTTCTGATTCTCTGCCCCATCACAACGGTGGGGGAGTGAGTGAGCAGCAGGGTGGGGCTGAGTTGCTGGCTAAACCACTACATTCACTTAATATCTTGACACATCCCCTATCTAGCTTAGAACTCAAATTTCAGTCCTCTAATTGAGATGGTCAATATTGTAAAGAATCTTAGATCTTTAGCTGTGAAAGCTGCTTGATGAGCAGTAACTGACCCAAATCTGTATGTTTGTCACCTGTTTATCGATCCTTCCATATCTTTGCTGCAAGCATTCTTCATTTGACTTGAACTACAAAAGATTTGTGCTGTCTTCTACAGAAATCCCCTAAAAATGAATGTTTATATCCTCAAAATCCTTCTCCGTTCTTACTGAATTCTAAACGTTTAGATGCTTTATGTAAGCAAAATCCCTAACAGATTGAACTGCATGCTTCTAAGCCTTCCGAGAAGCATTTAAATCCTGGCATTGAACAGTTGATTTGAGAATTTTAGATACTCAGTCCTATAATAATTTCTGTGAAATTATTCCTAAATGGGACAAAGTATGTCAGCATGAAATACTTTAGCTTTAAACAGAACCCCATGGAAATGCAGAAGCAAAGTGTGGGATACACAGCTTCTAAAATGACTTCATTTGGAGAATCCTGGATGCTTCCCCCCACCCCGTTATTTCAAAGTGGTCAAATATATGAGACAGTATTTCTTTGCTTTGATATATACAGAAGTTTGGCTTGGTTCCAGATCAGGACAACAACGGTGTGCTAAACACACAGAAGTTCATAAGGGAGGAGAGATGGTTTTTTTCAACCAGCCAGCTTGGTTAGTAATGAAAACAGCAGAATAGAGACAGGCTTACACAGGAAGGAAAAGGTAAAGAAAACAGTTAATATGTATAAGGAGGGTTGTTTTTTTGGTTTGTTTTATTAAGAGAATAAACTTGATTGATTGCTCATGGAAAGTGCGCTTGTAACAAACCAGTCAATGAAGATTAAATGAAGAATAACAAAGTCCTGAAAAATGCATAAGTGGCGAAGTGAACGCAATAGGAAAAAAATGTGAAATTCACATGTTTTCATTTCCTTTTAGAAGTTATTGACTGAACACCTACTTGGAAAGCAGAATACAGTATCATCAAAGAGTTTTCTAAGATTGCCTCATTTTTAGTTTTTTTAATTGTCTTTTTTTTATAGAAGTGGAACGGAGCCTGTCAATTGGAACTGATTTTTAAGACAGCTTTACATGTCTAATGTCATTATTTTTGATTTTTCAAGTGATAATCCATGCATGTGCTCATTGAATAAATTTTTTTTGCAGAATTCAAATCATGTCTTCACTTCGTTTCTTTTACCAGCCACCTTCAAGCCTGTTTTTTGTTCTACAATCCCTGTTGGTGGTGTAACTCCAGGTATCAAAAAAACTGCAGGTGTCAGAAAAATTCAAGTTTTTTCAAAAGATTTGAAGGCCATTTTATGATTCCACAGCAGTTTTATCAGTTGAGGACACTTATTCATTTTTTTAAATTTTGAACTACATATAGCATGTGGCCTTCCTCAGTCAAACACTGTCTCCTCTGTGACAGCCAGTAGGGCAGGTGTCTGAGAAAGCATTTTCCACCACCCCTCCTCCAGCTACATGGATATTACAAATGCCGCCTCTCTTACTCTGCTTTGGGTAGGACCAGGAGCCGGGTCATTCCCTTGTCTCTTCACAGCTTTGAGAGTTCTTATGATATACTGCTGGCAACGCGCACTGGGGAGACAAAAGGTGTTTTCCTGTCCTGATGAAGCAGCTGGCTGCTCCTCTTCCCTTTCTTGTCCCTGAACTGAGTCTTGATGTCTGTGTTAAGATGGCTATTCAGAAGCGACAGAGTTCACCTGGGAAATGGGGGGGTCTTTGGTGTTTGCCAGACTCTGCTTACTTAGGACTAGCTGAAGACTTCACGCTCTCTAATAGTAAGATCTATTGGCATCTCACTCTCCTGATAAAAACCTCCATGTTCTGCAGTCCCACAGCAGTGTGTGCATTCGAGTTCTTATGCTTCACAGAAGTACCTGCAAACCTTGCTTACATACTAGACACAGTATACAAGTCGCTACCTTGAATGACTGCTGGTTTTCAGGCCAGACACTTTCTGTGGTGGGGAATATGTGTAGAGGGATGTCTTCAGCCTTTGCACCCCAAGGCTCTTCTTGTGGCCATATCTTGCTTTGTTTGGGGAGCACACAATTCTGATCTTCAGCTGAGGATCTTAATGTAGTAAGGACGTAAAGTCCTAAATAGGAATTAAAAGTTTAAATATTTCCTGAATCTGATGGGATGTATTTAAGGAAGCTGTAAAATTGCTCATGAACAGATATTTCATTACCTATAAAAAGGCATTGTAAATTTTGTCAACAGTTTATCAAGTATACTCAATTTTCATATTTCTTGTTCCAGTATATTTATAGTGAAATGTTCTTGAAATTACCATTTAAAGGTGATTGTTAGTGTGAGGCAGGCTTAATGCTGTTTTGGTTTTTTGTACTTGATAACCACATAGTGGTAACATCAAGACTGTTTTCTCATTTAAAGAGTAGGTAAGTACAAAGTGATTAGCTTACCTTCTTTCAAGAAATAAATTGTAAGCTGTTTCTAGTCATTTTGAGGGGAAATAATGAGTATTTCCTGGTGGGTGTTTTCTTTTTTAAAAGATGACTTCCACCTCCTCCCCAGATGACTAGACTATATCAATGACTGAACACGTTTAAAGCATTTTGTATTATTTGTTGAACAGAAATATGCTGCTATTGGGGACTTACTATAACAGGGTTTTCTGGAAGTTCATAATGGGACAGGAGTTTGATATATCAGTGAGTAGGAACCTAAGCGTAATTGCAATAGTGTCTCCTACTTGTAGGAGTGTTTCATTGTATGTGCTGCTGCTTTTATTTGGGGACCATCTTAAGTTTGGTTCCTATGGATATTTCTGTATTATTCTTCCCTTTTATTTCTCTCTCCTTCTCCTTTCTTTCATCTCTGCTATTTTTTTTTCTCTCAACAGGAAAATTGGCGAACATACATATGGGGTTTTTGCATCTAGTTCTTGCTTTGCTTCTTTTGACTCCTGGCACTACATCCTCATGAGCGATTTTCGTATTGCCCCATGGGATTAAAATCAGGAACAAAATATCCACATAGTGAAACTCACAGTAGATGGATTCCCTAGAAGGGCTTATTTTCCTTAAGCAGCACCAAAAACAACTTTCAATTTTTTTTCTTCTACAATGTCTTTTGCTCAAAACCCTAGGGAGAGAAGATATGAAAGGCTGATGCCTGTTTTTATTAGTCAGACCACAGGAAGTGTGCTTTGCTTGCTTTCCAAATTTGGGTACGTAGGGCATTTGGGAACAGTGTTAATATATAAAATGCTAGGCTGGCCTTACAAGCCCTGCTTTTCCTACCTCCTGGAAATGTTGGTTGATTTCCCTACAGTTAGCCCTTTCATTGTGAGTCAGTTGGTACCAGCCCTGTTCAATTTTTAGTATGTCTGAACGTTAAAGGCATGAGACTCAACAGTAAATAAACAAACAAACAATGTTTCCAGTTTTGATCTCAGTAGTAGTACCCTCGGTAGATGATCTGGTATGTTTTCAGAGACTAAAGTAATGGTCAGAATTCCATTTGAAATTGGATATTTAATGAAGTCTGTATAAACTTTTTTTGAGTACTGTTTCGTTAGTGTACAGAATACTGTAGATTGAGGCCTAGTGATGTTTTCTGTGTTAAAAACGCTTTGTTTTAAGTTGCCATGAAATATAACATTTATTTCCTGTCAGGTCAAACCATCTATAATATCTTTTTATTCATCTAAGAATACAAAGAGGAGTACGGTATTGCTTTGGATCATTTTGGAAAATATGAACAGTATGTGCGTGCTTTTTAGGAGTAAGAGGAGCAGCAGTCTGGCTTTGCCCCAGTAAGCAGGGCACAGCCAGGAGGTAGTCAGATGGGGTTCTAACCTTGCCTCATGGCACTGAGATGTTTATGCGTGTTCATCTTCTACGTCACTACTCTAATGTCTCTTGCTAGTTTTGACTGCAATCTTTTGGCATAGGTAGAATGTAGCACAGAGGGAGTCTGGCACTTAGTACTGAGTTTATGCCCAGAGGCACTGACTTAAATGTATCTAATGCGTGAAATAGGATGAAAGAGATTCTACAATGGTGTACAAAAATAATTCAATAGCATGAATGCAATGCATACTTTCTGTAATGTAGTTTGTATGTCTTTGAGGAAGAAGATTGTATGAGAGATAGATGGTGACCAGAGAAATTTTTGATTCTGAATGTTTTTCTTTGTTAAATAATAAGCAGCTCAAGTGTAATGTTCTGTTCAACTTTGACTCTGTTAGAATTCCTTACCTGGCCTGGGGAGAAAGAGTACAAGTACAGGGCAAGATCTTATTTGATGCATTTGTAGTAACTTTCCTTCACTGTCTTTTAAACACAGTCTGAATTCTTGAGAATAAAAGTAGTGAAAATGTTTGGGAGGCCAGAAATTTACATGCATTTCCTTCCGTGGGAATTAGTGAGAGTATAGATGTCCACTTAAATTATATATCTGAAAATGTAAAAACATCAGGAATTTTAAACTCAAAGTTGTTGGTCATATTACTATGAGCATAAAACATCTTGTTCACAAATAGAGACTACCTTCTGAAAGTTCTGACTTTAATTTAAAAATGTCACATTCTTCCACAGCTATATTCTAGTCATGAGAAGTTCTTGGGGAGCAAGCATATGTATATATTACATGATTTTTTGCATGGAAGCAAAAGGAGAAGGATATACAACACTTTCTATAAGCATGTATTTAAGTATTGCACGAACATAACTTTCACATTTGTATTTCAGGAAAACCAGATGCCCCTGCTGAAACTCTTCTGGATCAGGAATGTATAAACCCTGTGAGTTACTCAAGCCAGCTAGAAGATTCTGGATGTGACATGTCTAATGACTATGCATTTGATTCTTTAGGCACAGCTTCTGATTTTCACCAATCTGAGCATGGCAACACTTCTAAACGTTGGTTGGAAAAAGTTCCCCCATTAAATCTTTGCTGTACTAGCAAGGAGGAGTCTCTGACTGCTCCAGTGCAGTTTTTGCAACATCTGCTTGAAATAAGAAAACTGTCAGAGGGAGGAATTCTTCAAGCAGACTTCACAGAGCTTGAGAATGATTCATTCACCATATGCAATTCAGTGTCTCTGTTGCTTGATGGACTGACTGTTTTTTACAACAGTCCTAAATTTCCAGTTTCTAATTTTCTTACTGAAGCCGTTTGTGTTTTGATTGGTTTAATAACTGATACTAAATTATCTAATCATGTTTTGAAGAAGTGTTTCAAGAAGCTGGAAGAATTTAAGAAAAATCTAATTCAGATTATTTTAAGAAACAGCAATGTTAATAGGGTAAGTTTAAAACATCTTTCCTACATCATTTCAGCATACTGTGATATTCTCCTGGGTTTCCGCACTTTTTAAAATATTAGTTGATCATCTTATATTTTGAAGAGTACTTCTCAGATATTTATAATTGTTCTCTTTTGCGATATGGACAATAAATGCTCTACAGCATTTGAAAAAGTCCTTGCTCATGCATGCAAGTTCTTTGAGTCTATTCCTGAGTATAGGATGTTAAAAACTGTTAAAAAGGCAGATTAAAACAACTTCATAGAAAATACAGGAGAAAACCACATTATTTCTTTTGCTATCTGAAGATATAGTGTAGATATTCACAAAATAATGACTACACAATTTTTTTGTTCTTTCTTGTACGCCTCGATTAGTAGGTTCGTTTACCTCAGATGATCTCTGTCACTCTCTAGACGTTTGCAAATTTATGTATTAAAAATAAGTCAGCAAATGAATGAAGGATTCAGAAATGGCATGTCCCCAGCACAAACAGCAGATAGGACTGAGCTGCATTTTGTCTGTATTCATCATTTTGCATTGTTCCATGCATCATTGTTAATTTCCTTATTCAGCTGAAATATCCATAGTCTGTCTTCACAAGATTTCCCATAAGTAGTGAATTCCACCGTCTGTCTTAGGACTTCTTGTTTTCATTTTGTCTTTTAGAGCAACTTGGAACAGGCATGATGGTGGAATTGTTTGAGACTTAGATGTACCAATTTAGCGTCCACATGTATGTAACTACACTACCATGATAGTAGATTAAGACCATGTCCCTGTAATCCATGGAGCCTAAAGAATGCTGGCCAGGTGCTAGGTCCCTATTTTAGGATGAGCTCTAGACTTGTCTTTAGCAAAATGAGAGCCTAGACATCTGCTATACCTGTGAACAGATGTACCCATTTGTGTTATTTTAAGATGAATCCCACTTGCTGTGTATTAAGTGTTTACCCAAGAATGTAAATATCAAATATTATTACCAAACTAAGGGGGGAAGATATGCCTGTGTTTTGGTTAAGTGTAGGAAAGTGAAAGCATTCAGAAGGAAAACTTCATATACTGAAGATTTTCCAGGACTAGAGCTGTCCATCTCTAATACCAGGGTCACCATGGTGTGATACTTTTTAGTTAGAGGTGTCCCTGGCCAGTGTATTGTAATTGTATATGTGAGCATACATACCATTTGTGTGGTATTAGGAATAGAGTCATGCAGGTGTGACTCTTTTTCATTTTTTGTGTGACTACAGGATACAGAATAACAAAAACTTGAGCAGGTACTCAGTAAGGACTTCTTCATAGTTGATGATGTGCAGTGTTTCCACCTGTTCCCCTCCTCTACTCCAGTGGGAAGTTAATAAATAATAAAAGTTAACTGGAGGAGCACAACCAAGAGGTTATCCAGAGAGGAATTACTTGGTGATTGGAAGAACCTGGGGAGAGGACAGAAAGAAAAGCAAAGCTTAAGTGAGAGGAGTCACATCTTAAATGAGAGAGAATATCCTCATAGATCAGGGACCTTTCAAGTCTTCAAAGTGCTTTTAGAAATCATTAATGAAGGGTGGAGTACATCCACATAATTTGCAAGTGCCATCTTTTCTGGATGGCTTTTAATGAGATATTTATTTATATATTGCTTCCACTAAAACATTGACTTAACAGTCATTCCTATCAGCAGCCATGACTTCAATCAAACAGATTCAAAGACTTTAAAAGTTGTATAAACCAATTATTAAGGAGTACTCGTGAGAATTTCCAAATTTCTAGGAAAAAAGGGGGAACGTTGTGTGTAGTAATTACTATGTTCATAAAGATTTAGTGAAAAGTTCTTTTTAGGGGTTTGTTTTTCTTTAAACTGAATTGAATATGGAAATAAATATGTAGAATTCAGAATTAGTGGAAATTGTATAACTAGTTCTTAATGTGCTGTGTACCAGTGTATCTCCCAGGGACACTGTGCTTCAGTTTTAATCATCACTGTTTACTCAAGTGGTGATTGAAATACCAAGATTATAGGTTTAAAATAAAAATACCATTAATTACAAGGTTGTCATCTGGAAAGAGTAGCAAACTATGAATTTTGGTTCCAGGAGGATGCTTAAATGCCTACGGTATAAAAACATATGGAATTTTGTTGTGTCTAACCTTACTAACTGTCAGAAAGCATTTGTACAGAGAGCCAGCCACCAATGCAGCTCTAGTATTTGACAAAACTTTCCCTTTGCCATCCTTACCTATAAAGCTGTCAGGAGCTGTCAGGGAGGACAAAGGACTGTGAGAAACATCTTTAAAAAGTGAACAAAGAGAGAAATGGCTGTGGATTACACTTAACGCCTCATCTTTAAAAGCAATTCCAGCGTTTTGCAGGGCAAATTAAATAACTTAAAAAACCCTTGAGAATTGGAAAAGAGATAATTATCTCTACATTAGATATAAAGGAAGAAAAACGGCAGCAGAATTACTTGCTGTAACTGTTGAGACCCATTGTTTGAGATGTTTCTAATTATAAAGCACTGGAAGCTGTAGGAACCAGCAAAGACATGTACTCAAGAGTTTTTCTGCCTGGATTCAGTTGTCTAAAGCTGTGCACTCTGGGTAGAATTTTTTTTGACCTGAAACTCCAAATTGACACAAGTATTGAAAGAAAAAAAAAATCTGAAATTTAAGATATGAGCGGTAAAATAAAAGGAAATATTACTTAACCGTTTCAAACAAAGATCTACAAATAAAAGTAGCCTCTTGAATTTCCCTCTTTAATTTTTCTCCTCTCCTTCCTTGTTTGGAGAGCAGCTCTGAAGTCTGCATACAGCTGTCAGGCACACAAACTTTTGGAAGAAGCCTTCTGGAAATATCTAGGAGTCTTTTAAGTCACAGCTGCTAAGGGTGAAGCATGAATGCTGTGAGGTTAAATCATGTGCTCAAAGGGCTGCCCCTGCACCTTCTATTGCCATAGTCTTACATCCCTGTATGGCTGTTACAGAAAAGCTTTTGAGGATCCTGTGACGAATTCTGGTACAGATGAGCTGTTGTTCTCATGTTGCAGAGTGTGTGATAGCTGCTACTGATCTGTGGAGCAAGTGCTTTGCTTGTCACCAATTTTTGAATACTCAAAGCTGAGGCTCTTGGAGGTTTGTTTGGGTGTATTGCTTTTGGTGCATTGCCTTTTGATGTGCAAATTGTTCTTGTTGAGTTGCTCTACTGTGAGCAGTGCCACTGTCCTATTTATGCGGGTTCTTTGCAAGTCCTGCTTTGAAGCAGAGAGAAGTGCTGTCCTATTATAAGAAAACTGCACAAGACTGGATTCAGTCTGCAGAGCCACTGGCTCTACTTTTCAAATGGGCTGTTCTCTACTTCTGTCAAAACATGGGAAAACAATTCCCATGGAAAATTTTTGCAGGAGCTATGGTATGTAATTACAGGCCTAGTGGTGTAGAAACTTTGTCTCTTATGCTTCAGAAAGGAAGCACAGGAACATTTTTTTTCCCTTGATCTAACGATTTGGGATTTGACAGCAGCTATCTCCGTCCACCTCCACAGGGACATAGTAAATGTGCATCCCTCCTGCTCCTACGTGCATCAGCTGCCCACAGGTGCTGAGATGTGCGTGTTCTGTTGAGGTTTGTCTCTGTTGTCCAGGATGTGTTGGAACAAAGGATCATTTCTCCTATTTCAGAAAAGTGCAACAGCCAGAGGCACTGGGGATTCCCAGCTCCCCATGCTGTTCAGAATAGCGTGTGTTTCATGTTTCTGGTGAAGGTTTTGCACAGCTTTTTGCAGTAGGGCACTTCAGGGAGGACACTAAATTCCTGTTATATTGGCAGCGTCTGGAGCTTGCCTGGAAACCTGCAGTGGTGAACCTGAGCTGGCTGTAACTTCATCATATATGGAATTAGCTTTAGCCATTGAATGCCTATAACAGAAATTAAGATACTTCATACATTCTTATTTACATCCCTCATATATACAGCTGTGCAAAACTTCAATTATTAAGGAATTCAGAGACTCATTTGTTACTTCTTTCAGAGCAGTTCAGCTATATTCAAAACTGTTGTGGCCAAATACAGTCACAGGGTGCTGCATTACATAGGATTTATGTGATGTGATTCCTAGAGGTGTCACACTAGTTTATCAGCATTGTTGACAGAAGTTCAGTTCACTGGTTGTACTTTTTACGTGCAGCTGATACTGTAATTTGAGGCATGGCTAAACATCAATTATGTGCCAGAAGATCCTGGCCTTGACCCAGAGTTCTGCACAGAGACCTGTGTCTGTTTCATGGACTTCTTGCTTTAAGGAGTTAATTGAAACACTAAAACAGAAGGCAATGGTACATTGCCTTCAGGATTCTAGAGTGAAGTCGAACTGTGTAGGGCTTTCAGAAGAGACTGCTTTCTGGTGCCTTGTTCCTGTTTAACAAACACCTTATCCATCTGCCCCATCTCACTCCTAATCTCTTTCAAACAAGACCCAGAGGGAAAAGAGCTGTGTTTCAGTGAACTGTGGTTGTTTGCTTCTTCTCATGCTATATTTAAAATGGCAGTACTGACTTCAAAGATGCTGTCAAGAGTCATGAATTGCCTGCTCCATTCAGACAAAGCAAAAAAAAAAAAAAGTGTTATGCTATTTCCTTCCTTTTTTTTTTTTTTTTAAATCCTTGACCCCTTTGGAAATTGGCTACCCTACCTTTAGGGTAGTTGTTTTGAAGTTGTTTTGTGTTAAAAGTATGTGAATGGATACTGAGAGATGACCATCCTCTCTAGAACTTCCCTTATCCTGTTTGGAACTTTACTGCCTGTTTTCATTTTTCTCTCTCTTTATGTTTCATCTGAAAGTCTTTATGTAGAATTTTGCAAATGCTCAAATACTACTGTTGTGTTTGCTTTTCTGTTAAATATATCAAGAATTCTAAGTAGTAGTTTAATGCCTTTACCGGGTATTTGTGAGAAAGTATTCAAAATTCTTCATTAAAATAACAAGTTGAAATGTTGTTCAGTGCAAAGCAGGAGGAGAGAAATGTTTGAATCTCATTGGCAATTATATAGTGAAATGTATGTAAGTGTGCTTGCGCAACTGAAAAAGGACACATTAATCAGAACCGTGGTTTTGAATCTTTTCTTATCTAGGATGCAATTTGTATGATTTATTAATGACTGAAATTGCCTGGAAGAGAGTAATCATAAACTTACTCTGATGGTTTTAATACATGCAACAGTATGTATTTAATTCATGCTCCAACTAGTTGTGGGTGACAGTAAATTCCCCCAGCCGTGTACAGTTTGCAGTATTTTTGTCAGCAACTGCCAGGGCAGTACTTAACTCATTCATTTACAAGTCTTGCCTACTCAGGGACAAATAAGATTTAAAAGTAGTTATTCATATCACTGGTGGCTACCAAGTACAAAATTAGTGGGCTTCACTTTTCCTGAATTAACTGAGTCCCAAGGGGTATATCGTGGTTCTTGAGACATGATGCAGTTTCATCAGCCCAAGAATTTTGCTTGTATAGTGGAAGAGCAGTTCATTCATATGAATATTAAAATGTGTTGCCAGGATTTTATGGTCTAGTAATAGTCAATGTTTGAATCTCTTGATTGTTGAATTAAATTTTCTCAGCAATCTGTTGTCCTATGTGGAGAGCTATTTAAGTCAAATGGTAATCAAAATCCATTGTCTTGTAAATCACTACAGTCTAAAGCAATCACCAAAATGACTTACTCTTCAGTAAAGTGGATCATAGGAGGAACTAGACAGGAATGAATGAAACAAAATTTTGTCTGCCTCTTAGACTTCTGTCCACCTTCCCTCCTCAGGCAGCCTCAGCTGATATACATCATGCACTAAAGCCACAATTATTGAAGGGTGAAGTTAGCAGGGCTTTTTTACCATTAGGACAAAAAAATTTTATTCATGGTTTCCGACCTGCCTGTAGCGCTGTTTGTCAAGACTGTCTCTTTTCCCAATAACAAATAGTGTCATTGCTTCTTTTTATCCAAGTATTTATCTAGGATTCAGGGCTATTACAGATTACTTCCACTAGGATGAGTAAAAAGGGATGGAATAGGCCTTTGCTGTTCTCTTGATTTACAAATTAAATATATAGGGGCCCTTAATGCAAGTATACAGGAAGTTCTTGTTTTTGTTGAATGTGATAGGAAATATATATCAAAAGCTGTTTGTTTTTCCTCTGCCCCCAGTCTCTCTCCAGTGAATGCTTTCTGTCAAAGCTCTCTTAACTTTCTGTAGCATCGCATTAGCAGTGTCATTTTGCTTCTTTGGCATCTCTGTGATGTTTGTAGCTGAGACCATGTGGAACAGCAACATCAAAGTCCATCCCTCAGTCCTTCACTTATCATCCCTCTGTAAAAGCATTAGAATTCTATCTAGGCCTTGTTTTCTGTTATTCTAGTCATGCTCTTGAACAAAAGGACCTAAAATTGTTCTGGTTTTTTTGTTCTCAGGGGTGCCATAGTAGGTGGTTATTCAAAGACATGATGTGACCACCTTAGCTCCATCAGATCATTACTTACCCCAGCTCTTTAGTTTCATTCTGATCTAGGGCTGTACTTGCTGTAAGGATTGTCTTTCTGTTCACGGTAAAATTCAGTTTGTTGCTTTTTACAGAGATGGTGCCTTTTTTTCTTGGGGGAAAATCACCTCTTAAATCCTCTAGTTTTTGACGGTGGCTATATCTCCCAAGGTGTTTTTTTATAGTAGTCCTCAGCTATTGCTTAAAATGTGTATACGTACTTTAATAATGAGAATCTTAGGGCTTCTCTGTTCTTTTGCCTGTTTACTAATGAACCTTTTCTCATAGCTTAAATTTGTTATGCTTATCTAGGAAACATTTTTGTGTGCCCAAATAGGGTGTATGCTTGTGTTATGGCAATAGAATTGAAATGAAAAATAAGCTCTGTAGGGCCTGCAATCTGCAGCCCATTGCAAAGAGAGTTGAGTGTTGCATGCTCCACTCCTGCAGTAAAATACGCAACCCTAAACATGGTACCTCTGTTCTTCGTAGGCATACGTGCCAGATACTTAGCATCTTTAAGTGGTATTCAAAGTAGCTTGTACATTGTGGAGAGAGGGAAGAAGAGTGAAGGATCGGGAAATAAACATCTGAAATCCATTTTCATTTGCAGGGACAGTCTGTAAATCTTGCACTTAAATAAGACATTGATTTCCATCCCTGAAGTTTTTTTTTAAGGATGACCAGCTCACTCTTTAGTTTAAAAAAAACCTCAAAACTGTTTTCTGTAATTTGTCCAGTGACTTTTTCTAAGCAGTCCTCAGACAAAAATTTGAATCCATACCTCTTCTGCTCTGAGTGAGCTTGCACTTGTTGTTAGGGTCTTCTGCATCCATTAACATGGCTTGGCAACTCAGCATCAGCAGGCAGTTCTTCACTCCTCTAGGCTTCTGACCGGGACTAGTTAAGAAGGAGAAATGAAGAGTAATAGAAATTTCAGTCTTTCAGGCAGGGAGGGCTTTGTATGTAGAGGTGCTTCTTCATAATCCGTAGAATATTTACAGTAGATTGTTAAGGAAATGGGCAGCAGTAACATCAGAGTTGTCTGAGTGGAAGCTGTTGTGAATGCTGTTTGCTTAACCGGGATTGAGACTGTCCTCCTGTCGACAGTATTTACTGGATCCAGCCTTTTGGATGAATTAGATATTTAGATACCTAATTCACAAATCCCAAGAAGATGTAGGCATTCTTGATCTCTGCCAGATAGTATTGCTTAAAGTAGATTTATTGGTGAAAACTGAGGTGCCAGCAGCATCACAGGTGTCTTCAGTAGTTAGCTGGATTTCTTTGTACATCGGTTTCTTGTACTTAGTCTTCAGATGAACTGATGACTTCTGTGTTTGTGTGCCCTCAAGGAAAGTGTTGCCTTTTCTGTAAAGGTGATTGGGGTGAGGTGATATAAGCAAGGTACTTGGTTTTAGTGTATGGAAATGGATATTACCATTTTGAGGTGGATGCTAAATTAAATCTGACAGTGATTTGAAGCCCCAAATTCCTCTAAGGATATCCAGGTCATGCTTTTTTTTTAGGGGTTTTGTTTGAGAGGTTTGCCTTTTTTTTTAGTTCTGTTTGTTTTTTTAAAAAACCCACAGAAACTCACAACAGGGTCTGTTACATGTATTTTATCCTGTCAACAAGGTGTCACTGTTTTATATAATCCAACAACAGAGGATGTAAGGTGTTCAAAACAGGAAAGACAGGATAGGTCGTCATCCTATGAAACTGAAAGGAAAAAAAAAAGTATTTTAGAATCAAAGACTCAGAGATGATGCTATTGTCACTGCAGAATTTCTAATATAGCACACTCCATATTTGAAACTGAAAGTTAAGAGGAATTTATCTGGGTAGTAGTTTATCTCAATAACATACAGCGCTTTAGAACAAAGTTCTAAAGTTTAAAACAAAGAAAAGAATAATTAAAGATTTAGAGATAAATGATACAAAATGCAACCTGAGTTTACCAGAGGTAACTGTGGCATTCTTTGTAAAATAAACCATGTTTACAGATAAGAGCTACCATATCTCCCATCTATCTGGTGTTCACTAAAGCATTTGTTGTGGAACTGACACTAGAAGAGTATTAATGAAACTAAAAAAGATGTTCTTTAATGCTTTAATCTTTTGTTATTGGATAAGAAAGCAGGTAGAGAAGTAGCAGCAAGTTGTGCTATGTACTGAGTGTTTGTACCTGACAGGAAGAGGAGGGGAAAGGTTTGTGTATGTCAGTTAATCAGAGGACATACTTCTTAAGGGTAGTCCAGTCTCTGCAGGTGCTGGGTCTGGTGTGAGTCTGTCCTCATTACTTCAACACTAACAGCTGTCCCCTGGGCAGGGAAGGAGAGGGTAAACACTCAGGAAATGGTCTGGAAAATTTGCTTCTGCAGAGGGCTTGGTGGTGTGAAGGAGCAGTAAGAGGGAGGAATAGGAAGATGGATGCAAGGGTCTTTGCTTCACAGCAGTTGCTGTGGTCTCTCATCTCTACCTGTCTTTGCTGATGTGGCAGCAGTAGCCAGGTCAGCTTAGTTTAGCCTGTGGACAGGAGCAAGCAGATGCACTAATTTACTGCTTGTTTTGCTAGGGTACTGGTATTGGGTTGGATAAAAGTGTATTTGGAGCTAGAGGGAGCCCGCTGATCAGTGAATCAGTGTGACTTAAGCAGCTGTGAAGAAATAAACCAAAGAAAGGTATTTTCAATACGTTAGCATAAAATATTGCACCTTCACATTCCTAGTCTGACTTCATGGTCAGAAAAGATGACTGGGAGGAGTCATGTAGAATCATAGAATCATTACGGTTGGAAAGGACCTCTAGGTTCATCAAGTCCAACCGTCAACCCAACACCACCATGTCTCCTAAACCAGGCCCTGAAGTGCCACGTCTACGTATTTTTTGAACACCTCCAGGGATGGTGACTCTACCACCTCTCTGGGCAGCCTGTTCCTGTATAAAAGTGAAAGTTTTCAGTTGACGTTGATGAGTTAGGACTGGAAGTTGGACTAAATGGGGAAAGGGTAAGAGTGATGTGAAGTCAAAGGCAAAAATGCTGTTTTGTTTTTAACACCTCACAGTTTGAGGATACCTGTATAATTATTTGCCTCACTCCTGTATTGTCGAATATGCCAGTTGCTTTCAGAAGAGAGATGTTACTTGGCATAAAAGTTGTAAGCTAATGAAACAGAAACTGAGGTGCAGTTTTCATAGATGCAGGGTGTAGTGAATCATGCAACTCATGAAGGAATTAAACTCACAAGTTCTGGATAAGTTACTAAAGAAAAGTCTGACATTCTAATAAATTAATTTAAACAAATAATTCATAAGTTATGATTTTTTATCCTGGTTTCCTGAGGAAACAAGGCCCAGGAGCATGCTGTTTATACTGTTCGCCAGTCTTTTCCTCTACTAGTAACTTTTGAAACTGACAGCCTGTTTGAAATCACTTGAAAAGAGAAGTGGAAGGTCAGAAATACCTTCCACTTAAAATTGGTGGCTGGGAGGAGGAAGGAGCAAATTAGTATACTTGAAGCAAACAGAACATTGACATTAGATGTTCATTTTTGGCAACAGCCAGGCAGACAGTCCATGCATCCTTCCCAGCTACTGGTACAGCATTGCTCGCTCTTGCTCCGCATCCTGAGGAGCATGGAAAGAGAACAGAAACTGGGGTGTGGGGTGAGACGATGCACCTCCTGAACAGTGAACTAAGCTCCATTATTTTCTTGTTTCTGATCATATGTTTTTTACAATCTAATTTTCTGACTGCTTTTAACTAGGAATCCCTGAGGAGCATAGTTTCATTTCATCTATACCGTTAAGCAAGCCCAAGGGATTAAAAGATTTCTGTTCCTTTTTTAGTGTTTGATGGATTTGAAAGCTGAAGATATGCTTTTATTTTTAATGAACTGTGTACTATTTGAAATGTTATCAATTTGACTGTTTCCAGAGTTTAGTGAGCAATACACAAACATTGTTCTGAAACAGTCTTACTTCTGTTTGCTGTTTACAGATTTATTGCTTATATGCTATAAATTTGTTCTGTATGCATTTAATGCATACTGTCTAAGCATTATTTTAACCTTAATTTTTTTCTTGTCTCCTTTTTCTTAAAATATACTGAGATCCACCAAAATACAATATTAAATACATAATAAATCAGCAGGTGGGATTTTTCAGCAGTGTTGATACCCGTATCTCAAGTACCCTAAGTACTGTCATTACAAAATTCCTATTTACTTCGCTTAGTAGAGGCTCAGGCTTTAAATTTGAAGATCCTCAGTCATCTAGTCCTTCAAAATTCCAACAAGAAAATGGTGATTCTTGCCAAACCAGAAAGGATACGGAATTTTTTTGTGAAAGATCCTAGTTTAGTTAAATCTCAGCTGCTAGCATTAATCACTACAAAAATACAAAAACTTTCATTTCTGTCACTCTCCATCTAAAAAATCTTGTAAGCAGGTAGAAGAAAGCTTAGAAAAATGGTAATCATGTTTGTGTGTAAATATATACATTTAGTGTGTACTTTGAAATAGGTAGCATCGAAAAACTACTGTTTCACCTAATGCACACTGAACTCCTAATTAATTTCTGTCTCTGAATTGTTGAATCAGTGAATTTTGTCTGTGACAGAAGTATGGAATGTTGACCAATGCCTAGAGAAATTTCATTAGTTTGTAAAGATTTTAAGCATGTTATATAGAACTATTCTTTTCATCTTAATGTAAGATTTATTCTCGCTTCTCATATAGTAAAACTCGGGGTAGAAGTATTCATAAAAAAGATTAGGCAAAACTTATTTAATCTCTACAGAGACATTTCAATTGTCTAAAATCTGCTCAAGGTAGAGGGAATCAAGCTTTATTTAATGTGATCTGCTCAAAGGGCATCTGCAGAATCATCATGTACTAATTTCTACTGTCTTGCTACCAGAAGAAAAAACGTGTTGGTGCTCTTTGAAGGCCAAAAGAGGTGATTCATGAATGAAGAAGTCAAGTTACAAAGGGCAGAGCAGTGTCTATTTTGCCTTTTTCTTTTCTTTTCTTTGCTCCTAGTGATACCTGCAGGTGATGGTCATAGAACTCTTTTGACTTCCAGAATGTAATAGGTAAATCATACTAGTCAAGAAAATTAGGAAATTGTGTGCTAAAAACCCATCAAAGAGGATTTCCATAGACTTGTGTCTTACTGTATAAATTTAAATTTGAGTTATAACTAATACCTGTTTTACTTCTGCTTAGGTTAAGAATATCATATATTATTTGGGTGATTTTTTTTTTTTTTTGGTTAACCTGTCTGTACTCAAGCCATTACGTTGCAACTGCTGGTCAGAAAGGATTGTGGAAGGCCGCTTGATATTTTGCAAACTGCCCAGTGTAGTGGATCCCAGGAACAACCAATCCATTTATCTTTTCTTCAGGGAAGAGGCACAAAAGCCTTGGGAAGAGGTGGGGCAGCAGAGGACCTTTCCTGTGTGAAGCATGCAAAAGATCTTGTATTCAGTTTTGTTTCATGCTGAAGTGAAACAGATTTCTAAAATGTGTTATTTGGGACAGAAGAAAAGTGTGAGGTGAAGGGGAAGAAGTAGGGGTTGTAACCCTAGAATACCAGCAGGCTGCTGACTATAGTGTTTGCATGAATATTGATTCACTCTGCTTAGTGTAGATACTTTAATCAGAGTTCAGTGTTCTGAGTTCAGACAGCATAAATTTGAACAGGAACCTCTCACATCCATGCGAGTGCTGTAACTCAGCAAACAGGAATTCAAGGGTCTCCTTACTCCCTCACGTTTTCAAAAGGAACACTACTCTGGATGGTCTAGTTCACTTGATTGCCAAAGGAAAATTAGCAAGTATACACAGCGTTATGCTCTGAAAATATAGAACTATATAAAATGCATATCCATTCTTCATTTATAAAAAGAAGCAAAAATTATTTGGGACTTAAGTGAAAATGTTCTATTTTTTAAGCATCATTTAAACCTCTGGGTAATGATGTGAAGCAGTCTTAGCCTTTTGGAACATGCGTGCTGTCCAGGCAGAACTATCCAGGTTTTGCAAACTTAGTTTCTGTTATACAGTTTGAGTAGATACTATGGAAGATCTTTCAAAACTGTAAATGTCTAGATTATTTTTAGGAAGAGGAGTCATTGTTTTGTTTGGAAGGGTGTGCATTTCCAGTATATGGAAGTCTGTTTTTAATTCACATATCCTCAAAGCATATGTAGGTGCATGCGCTACATAACCCTTTGATACCGTTTCAATTTTTCAGAAACCAATTTTTTTCTCACCTTCATTCACATTCCATCTTTATAAAATCTTTGGTGTATACATTTATGAATTATTTTAATGTCAGATTATCAAAACTATATGTGTACAATTTGTGAATTCTCTTTAACATAAGCCGTTTACTTTGTATCTCTGTAGATTTGATTCTGAACATAAGACTTGTCTGCCTTTTATATTTGTTTGGAATTTATATTTGTTTTGGAATTATGTGCTGAAGTGACATCATTAACAGCAAAGATTGATTAAAGTTTGATTGTTATGATTGTGAATAGGTAATTGTCTCATATTGGGCAGATAATAGCCAAGCTGATCAAACTCCTCAGCTGTAAGAGGCTGGTAAATAGGCATTGCATCAATTGGCAGGGCAGTTTGACAACCTGATCAGACAGACAACCAGTAACTGTAAATGGGAAGCTACCTAATTAATGTTTTTTACAGCAGAATTTTTCAGTCCACCTCACTGTCTGCATATCTAGCCCCAAATTTTGTCAGTAACAATTTTACAGGAGACAGTGTTGAAAACCAGAGTAAAGTCAAGGTAAATGATACTGCTTTCCCCTCACCCACTCACCCAGTCATCTCATCGTAGGAGGTGATTGGGTTGGTTAAGTATGGTTTCCCGTCAATAAATCCATGCTGACTACTACTGGATCTCCCTCCGGCCCTTCATGTGTTTGGAAATGGTTCCCAGGAACATTCATCATATGCAAACTTGTAAATGGTGGGCAAGTATTTTTGTTCGTGTGTGTGTGTGTACACGTGAGCTGGCTAGGGGAATAAACTAGATTGTTAGTAAGATGTGGTGGTCTGCTTTTGAGTGGTTAAGACATGGTAGTTATTATTAGACATACAAATTTCGTCAGAGTGTCCTTTTAACAGTCAAAAATACTCATCTACTGATACTGAATATTAGTATTGTAGGGGTATACATTTATACAGAAATATAAATTATAGTCATATTTCATGTATTATTTTTTATTTGAAAGAACTCTATAGACATGATAATGTCTCCTAGTAGTGTTTTGTGAAATAATGTCATGTTTACTTTGTAGAGCAGTATGTTTCATTACATAATGGGTATACATCTCCATTTCAGGGAACAAAGAAAACAGTTTTTATTTTTTTAATAGAAAAGACTGTTGCAAAAAAAAATATTACTAATATAATTCTCATGTAAGTTCGCATCACTCCTGTGTTCAAGAGAAATGCCTTGGTTACAGCTTGTTAAACAACAATATGAAAGTAAATTGTTTGAATTTGCAAATAGAGTGTATCTTCTATCAGTTAGCATTTAATCAAGTTTCTTCCTGATAACGCTATTAACAGAAAACTTCAGTATAGCTTTTAGCTTGCTCATGCATTTGAATTTCAATGAATTCATTTGTTCATTTGTCTAGCTGTGACAAACAAAATTACTGTATGTGCAGGGTAGTCACCCACTTTCTATGACAGTAGATGGGCACGATGACAGCTAATGCTGAAAAGCTGCCTCCTGGGGAATTCACACTCTTGGAGGAGTTTGTTCAAGTGACATTTTCCTGTAGTGCTAATCTAGGTAATGGGTGTGGACTTTTCATTAATTACACACATGTAAGATATATGAGAGTTTTAAACTCTCTAAAATTTAGAATTTTACTTATTTTCCTTAAAACTTTAATATGTAAGTGCCATTTCTATTTAAGGTGATTGGGATAAAAAGATGGAGATGTATTCTGAAATTAAATTTACTATTAATTCTCTTTAGTTTCAGGGACTGCATGCTGTATCACACACGCTGGTTTTGCTAGGAAGGAACAACGTACTAAGAAATTCTTTAATATCTCTTCTGCTATCAGAAATACATCAGTTTGCTGAGCAGCTATTGCAAGCTCACCAGGTACTCTTATCCTTATTTTTGGAGGAGGACCAAAGAGTGGTATTGGGGAGTGTTTTCTCTGTGTCTGTATTTCATAAAATGTAATAAATGGATCATTCTATAGAATATGCAGGTTTAAGAGCCCAGAAAATACTAGCACCTAACCTTAACAGCAGATTGAAAAAAAGATATATAAAGTAAAAGAAAATTTCCATATGGACAAAAGTAAAATTATCAGACTTGTATTTACATGATGCAAAAGCTATCCAACATTTAAAATTGTAAATAGTTTGTTGCAATGAGTAGAAGATGAAGGGGAGAACAGAATGGAGATAATATTTTTGATGAAATTTGTTTTTAGGTTAAAATTTTTCCAGTAAACTATAGAGTCTAAAAAAAAGACAGACAGTAAGTGGATGTTCCTTTAACATATGGGGAAGAGGTATGTGAAATAAATTGGGGTTTCATAGATTATTTTTTTTTCATGTATTTCTGAGTGGTGATATGTGTTGGATGGTATGTGTTGTTCACACTCATATGGGATTATGACTTGATTGTACACTCTCCTAGAAAGGTCAATAAAAAGAAAGCATCCAGCTTTTTATTTGCTGGAAAATAGTTATTGACATATATAGAAAATATTCATCATAGGTATATCTAGTAGTGGGCCAGTTTAACAAATGTTTTAAGTGTTGCTCAAGCAGTCTTAACTTTCTTTTTCTCTCTAGGATGTAATGTGGGAGTAAGTTCTGACTGCTGGAGAGGGAACATGTAATTTCCAACCCAAATTCATAATATGGTTGAATTATATTCTGAAAAGGCTTCAGAAAGGACAGTTTTGAAAGAATTAGGCAATGAGCTGTTTTACTAGTGGCATACGGCATACAAGAGTTATTCATGGCAGCCAAAAGTGACCAGTCTTAAAAAAATGTAAGGATAGGGAAGTATGTAATTAAAAAAGAAATCTTTAAAAAATTTTTTTTTAAAGTTTAAACAAGTTGCTCATTTTTTAACGTTATTAAATCTCATCTGTTAAAGAGAATTAGTCATACCTCCTTTCATCAGAGTTTTTGCCAGTGGCAGCACAAAACTCTCCAATGCCCCACACTGATGAAAAGCTTATATTGAGCATTGCACTTTGAGTTGGTTACTATGGTACTACTTAACTTTGCTATACTGTAATTATTTTAAGGATTTCTTTCATATTTGGTACATAAAATTTAATTCTGAAAATTTGTAAAAGAAGTTTGACTCCTCTTAGGCTTTGCTTTACATTGGAAAGATTCATATATTTGTTTTTAAAATCATGATGAGAGATTACAAAGCTGTATAACTTGCAGTTGAGAAGATGGAAGTAAATTAGTATCTTAGCCATTATCAGTCCACAGTACAGATTTTCAGGCTTTCTACTACTAATAGCCTTGAAATGCCTCCCACCTTTACAAGTGAGGAAATATATGTTTATTATTGTGCAATGGGAAACATAGAACAACTCTGACAAAATACTTAATGAGGTTCCTTTTCACCCCTTTTTTAAACAGCCCTTTCTATTCACCCAGAGAAATAATTTAATTCTCTCATATTCAAGGATTGAGTCATGTTTACATAAGGAGTCTCCTGCTCTGCTTCTGCTTCCTCCTACTAAGTTGCCAGTCTGCCTTCTGCTATGGAAATATGGTAGACCCTTCTTTTCCTTTTTAACTGATACAGTAATTTATTTATCTGTTTGTATTTTCTTCATGCAGCATTATAAGCGTTTCTTGGAAGATTAATGCATCTTGATCAACCAACCACAAACTGTGGTCTGGAATAGGACTTTCATATAATCTTAATAAAGTTCTTGGGGCTTTCTTCTGAGTCCTTTTAAAACACTTTGCATATAAGTGACTATCAGAAGAATAAGTGACCTTCAGGCACTTTAGGAAGAGGCTCCAGTGACTAATTTTACAATGACAAAGTAGTCTTGAAATGTTCACAAACACACCCCCTCCCGCCGACTCCCATTGTTGGACTTTTTCTGGGAATAGTGGAAGGTTCAAGGTGGCTGAATTTGAAGCCATAGGAGCTCTGCATCTTTCTGTAGCTGATACTTTGTAGGACTATAAGATTTTGAAAAGCTGTAATGCATGAAGGGAAAGTAACTGAAGTTCTGGTTTGCTTAGCTTGCTGTGAAGTCAATGTTTTTAAAGTTTATGCATTCTTGAATTTAGTTTACAAATAGATGTGTTAATTTACAAACCCTTATACGCTCTGTATGTGATAATTATTTCTGAAAATACTGATTAGCAAAAACCTTTCTACTTATCACAATAGGACACTAAACTCTAGTATTTCTGACAGCCTGATTTGCAGACCTGGTTTTGAATGTTTGACTGTTAAGCATTACTTTTGGTAGGCACAATTCTGAAGAGGATTAAGATATTTTTTCTTGTTTTATAATCAAAACTAACAATATGATATCAGTTTGAAATATACCAAATGACAGCTTTAAAAAAATTCTTCGTAAATATTTGAATTAGAATTTGCAGAAGGATAATGCTTTATATAATCAAACTTCATTAGCTGAGAAGTATCCTAATCCTGTTTTGTTATTTAAGCAAAACTGCTGTTAATTGCAAAGGCGTTTCATGTCTTCCACTTAAGACAATCAAATGAGGGACTCTGAATTTTAGTTAAGATTAGAGGTGTGCAAATACCTGTTTTCTTTTTGTTTTGCTTTGTTTCTTGTTTGGTTTTTTTGTTGTTGTTGGCAGATACAAGAGATAAAGAAATCATCTGAGGCATAAATGCAGGTTAGCTTGCAATTAACTTTTAAACATTTGGTAAAAAAAAAACAAATTGAAAACATTGCTTATTCATCTATGAAATATCTATGTTTCATTTCTGTAAAAAAAAAAAAAAAAGTTGAAGATGTTTTCCAACACTGACTTGGATTAAAAACAAAATTCCTTTTAATTTTTCTAAATGAATCATGTAGATATCTCAACACTTTTATTTTAACTTCCTCATTAAGACTTGAGCTAAGCTACAAATAGTCTGTAATATGTTTGCGTTCCAGAATATGCAACTTCATATTCAATCATTTCTTCATTAGGAAGTATGCTTAGCTCAGGTTATGTAGGTGTGTGGATATGTTCTTTGATAACTACTGAAAATTTTTTCTTTAAAATTTTGACTGATTTTAGCGAATTTGTATTTTTGTCCTCTTAGAACAAGCTTATCTGTCCCATGATCCACAGTTTTAAAGACCTGTCTATGCCCCTAGCTTTACAAATTAAAAAAATAGGTTGACTGTAGGAGAGTATATCTAACGAACTATACCAGGAAAGTACAGAGGTTACTCTGCATATTTTCGTATTCTTCCCTAATTGGCTAAATCCATTAATGGGAAATCCATTAATATCACACAACAAAGTGAAATATGTGAATAAGAGAATTTAAAAAAATATTTTGGAACAATATTCTCACATGTTAATATAGAAAATAAAACTAACTAATGAGCATGTAAAACAGTGTAGTTACCCTGATTTTTTTACCCGGTTAAGATTAATTTTATGGTAGTAAACTTTCAAGCAATTTAGTAGTTTGCTTTTATTTATTCAAAGCACTTCATAATGTGCTTAAAGTGAAGCTCATACGTCAGTGCTCCACTGACACCAGGACACTGACTTCTAGGCAGAAGCATATTAACATAAACTCAGTTGGATCCCTTAATTTTTACTGATGTTGGATACATACTTTTCATTTTTAACTGTAATAGGAACCTTTCAGGCTTCATAACTCTGGTTTATAAGATTACAGTAACTGACACTTATCTTCCTATGGGATAGAAATCATCTGACCCCTAATTGGATTCCTACTGCAGAGCAGATACAATTTTAAGATATGAAGATTTCAGAATTATGCTATGGAACATGGATTATTTTTCAAATGATGAGGTCCTCACCATGATAGCAGATCATCCTTTATGATAACTCTTTCAAAGACAGAGGACCAGAAATGAAAAGCATGTTCAGTGCCTATTTCTAATCCCCCTGCTGTTAATTCCAAGAACTCTGAAAAAAGGAAATTAAAAACCAGAGAATAGATTTGAAAATAGAAAAAGGAAGACATACTGTGAGGTTTTGGGAAGCCCTTTTATTCAGGAATTGCAGATACGTAGCTTGTTTAGCATTAAATTTTTTATATCACATCACTCCCTGTATGCCATTTTTCCATTTTTAAAACTTTAAAATATTTAATTCACAAAACCTGTACACTGAATATTCTTTTTCTTAAACAAAACACCAAATTATATGTAATTCTTAATATTATATGTAAGCATTAGGTCCAAATCCAAATCTGGGTTCTAACTTTTCTCCTGAAATGAATGGTGCAGTTAGACTTTGACACAGGGTACGGGATGGGATCCACTGCTGTCCACTTCTCATAGAAGTCAATGAGACAGCTAAGGTTGACTAAAAAGTTTGCCAGTGTGAAGATCGTGCAAGGCTTTGAATGTTACATACGTGTTTGAGAATCAGGCTCATTGTGACGGAATAGCTTTGACTCAAATGAGCCAAAGTTCTTAGATATATGGTGGGATTTGTCTCACTTAACTTCAGATTTCTGTGATGTTTCCATCTGGTTTGCGTACTTTAGTTCTCCTTTATAGCCAAAGGAGGGAGAGAGGCATTTCTTGTCTAACCTATTTTGACGTACATAATGATGGTAATTGGCCCTAGAATTGTCTGCTTCTCTCTTCTGGCTGTGAGAAAGGGAACTGAAGTTGATCGGCTGAAGTGTAGATGTTTACATTGTAGACATCTAAAGTTTTAATGGAGGAAAATCCCATCATATGTCTCTGACTCTAGGATGATCTGGTCCAGACTTGTTATGCCAGGAAAGGCCTGATCCTACAGAACAGTTGTAACAGGTAGTCATGCAAAGTGTACTTCTGTCTGAACGCTGACAAACTTGTGTAAGTAACCTTATTCGATGTTTGTAACAAGTTGTATTTCAGTTAGGATAATAAATAAGTTAACTTAGTTCCCAGATATTCAAATTCTTTAAGTGTACACGTTGTTGGAAGAGATTGATGATGAACAGGGGTGCGGCATACATGTATTAGAGTTTCCTGTAACCTGCGTTCAGGACTGGCGTGTCTGATGCGTATGCCTCTAAATAGGAAGCTCTGTTAAAACTAACAGTCTATGCAGGCAATGTATTTAGGAAGAAAAAGAACAAGGAGGAGCATGGATGCAGTATGATTTTGAGCATTTTCCAAGATTTTTGTTGCTATTCAGCACTGCGTAGCAAACAGTCATGTCACTGAAATGTCAGACTACATGGCAACAACTCTATGTGGAAGCAAATTAAGGGCTGAAATAGTTCTGTGTCTGGAAAGCCATTTTTTTTTTCTAGCAGGCCTGCAAATTGGAGGCATTACGAATGTCAAGATGGACTAGCTCAGTCGGTAATCAGTCCATCAGGGAAAATGGAGTTTGCCTGGAGCTGTGTTCAGCTAGATAACAGAAAGGTTTGAAGTGCTAAGAACTGAGCTATTAATGTCAAGGCTTGTCTTCATGAGCCTTTCTCCGTGCAGCCATTCTGTACCCAGTGGGTGCTCTGGGCTGGTATGGTACCCACCATATGCTTTATTCTAAACGCAAGTGTGTCTGATGTGATGTAGAGAATTCTTCAGATAAGCTCCTGTTTCCAAGAAGTCTATTTTGTTTATGCAGTATGCCTAATCTCTTCAGCTGTAAATTTATGTATGTTGTAACAGAGCTTTTATATGGGTTAGGAAAAAAGCTATAGTAATTTTTTCCAAATACGGTAGAAAATGACTAAAATCATTAGTTAGAAAAAATAGCTGAGAACTTATGCAACTAAAAGTTAAATGCTTTTTACAGTCCACTGTTGTTGAAGGTACTAAAATGGCTATCCAGCATATTTGGCTTTTTGTACTTTCTCCTATTGACTTTTACTAATGCATCAGATTACTAATACTTAACCCAGGTAAAAGAATAGAGGTCAGTGCTATGTAGACCTCATGAAAATAATTAAACTTGCATCTGGACATTTGTTCATCCTTTTAAGATGTGATTTCTTTCCTTATTATTCTGGTAAGCACAGATTGTAACATATTTCAAATTGTGAATGGTGAAAGATGCTGCAATATAGTGCTCTGGGTAAATGTAGAATTATTTTTTATTCCATGTGACTGCTGATACTACTGGTAACAAAGGAAGTAATGTCTGGAAAGAATAATCAGTGGATCTGCATTTTGTCTCATAGATACATAGTTTGGAGATATGGAATCATGAAAACATAAATATTTCCCCTGAAAGACAGGAGTGAAAGAATCAGTTGAGACTCAGTATATGTCAGAAGAACGCCATACACCTCTGCAGTCTATACCTGCTTTTGCTGCATATGTCATCCCCTGTTACAGATTAGATTTTAAGGTGCAGACGTGTCAGGCAGAACTGGAAAATGACAAATGGTTCCTGCGGTTTCTCTTCCCTCTCATACTATCATAAAATGATTGTGCTAAGGAGAAAGGAGTTTAGAAGTATTCTTAGAGCTAAAAGGTAGCAGGGCTTTGACTGTACTCAGGTGCTTGCCAAAATTGAGGATCACGTAGTCAGAAAACCTCAGGTGTGTTTGGGAATAGAATCGATTACATGAGAACTCTGTATTACTGTTGACTAGAGAATTATTACTTCTAATATTGGTGAATCATCTCATTCATGGAAACGTACAGCAGAAAATAAAAAATGCTTAATTACAGAAATCAGAATGTATCATACCTCAACAAGTGAACAAGTAATATTCCTGGAAATCTTGTTTCAAATTGTGCAAAAAATCCAGGCTTCAAAAAAAAAAAAAAAAAAAAAACCCCAACCAAAAATAACATGATTATAAATCAAAATGACCTATTTGAATTCTTGATACAGTAAAAAAAAAGAAAAAAAAAGTCAATGAAAGCTAATCTGGGTTGATGTTGCTTTTACTTCCTTATTCTCAGTGTTAATTATGTCATTTTCCTATTGTGTTCTTTACAGCTCAGTTAATCCTTTTGCATGCTTGAAAGAAGAATATGAATAAGGAAGAAGCATCTGATTTTTGTGGCGTATGTGGTATACCCATTAGTCTGGAAGACCATTTGATTATTACTTAATCTGTGTCTCCAAATAGGTAGTTTAAATGATCCTGTTAACCTCCTTTCTTTATGGAGCATTCTCGCTTACTAGTAGTGATTTGCAAAATGGAATGATGTTACAGGAAATTAAGCACCCTTCCTTAATGCTTTTTGGGTATTGGAGTTGTCTGTGTGAATTAGCACATATACCATGTGTGCTCTTAAAAGTTCATTTTACAGGCAAGGTGACATTTTGTTACAGATTTACCTTCTGATTTTCTTTTTTTTAATTTTGGAGAACTGTTTAAAGTCTTCATTACGATGTACTTTTAACACATTCACTAAATGCTTTTCAGGATACGGTATGAATGCACAGTTCCTGTGTCAATGACTTTGCAGTTTATTTGCTGCTCTAGTATTTCATAACTTTATGAAATGGAAAAGGGAAGAGTTGCAGCCCTAGAATTTCTAAGTAGAAATAACTGACAGAATGGATTTCTGTTTGGAAGAGTAATTACAGCTGATAATTAAAACTGTCTTTGAATGTTTTGAACCTAAGGTTGGAATTATGGTTTGCATGGCTGAGACGTGCAGGAGGTGAAATCAGGTTCTGTAGCCTACCTCAAACTTAGTCTAGAGTTTGGGTGACAGCACTCTACAGGGCTGGTTAAGGCTTGATCTGGCAGGGCAGCAAACTACTATTAATGCCCTGCCCAGAGGGCAAAGTAGGTTTCAGGACTGGCGTCAGCAGCAACTCCTATTCATTATTAGATTGCCAAGATTTCTGGTATAGATTTAATTTAGGGAGATAAGAAGGATGTGATGAGCTAAAGCTGAACATGTTTACAGAAGGTATCGCAGAGTTAGATTTAGGGTTGTCGTGCTGAGGGCTTAGGTGTCTGGGGTTTCAGTTTCAGGTAGGCACTGATGATGTAGCCTTCTCAATCCACAACTAATTTGGAGGAGCTAATGTATTGGTGGGCTTGGGTAAGTGTAGGAATGGGAACTGAGCTTATTAATGCCTTTGGGACTCACAGGGGCTTTGGAGATACATAAATGGGATGCTGGGCTAGGTTTGTGGAGGGAGAAAGGGAGCAGCAGCTGAGTGTGTTTAGATCGGAGTGTTAGTGACATGCATTGCTGGGTTGGTGTTAAGGTAGAGAGTAAGGCTTGGATGTCCTTGGATTTGTGCAGCCGAGAATGCTTTGCTGAAGTTGGAGTTACTCCAGAAAGAGGAGCTGAAGTATGCTTGGGCAGGATATGAGTTATATGGCTTGATTAGATTTAGAATTAAGACAGTGTTGATTACAGTCCTGGACTTGGATGAAATACAAGCAACCGAATACCTTTGCTGGGCTGAAGCTCAATTGTAAACACGTGTGTGCGCACACAGAGTCACAGAATAATTTATGGCAGCACAGTCTATTTGCATATCTTTTAGAATTATTTCTTTCCTGCTGAAGTATACGTTTGAAATGCATGTAGCACTAACATTACAGCATTAAAACCAGTTTTAGGAAATAACATCTTGAATGTTTATGAACGTCTTGTAACAGTTTAACTTCCTATTGTATAAGAATGGATTATTTTCACTTGATTCCAATAACAATTCACATAGGGAAAAATAAATTGAGTCAAATGCATACAGCAAGAAAACGGGGAAAACAGAAGGAAAAATGTGTGTGTTTGTATTTCTCCTTTTTTGTTAGCAATGTCATCCCAGGCTGCATGATTACAGTGCAGCCTTTGAAGATTTAGCTTGCATGTTTTGAATTTCATGGCATCTGTCAATCCCTGAACTGAGTTGCAAAGCACAATTAAACCTTTAGGTGTATTCTCTTGAAACAAGATAATTTTGGCTCTATTTCATCCTTATAATTAATTCTTTCATTAAAAGTTACCCCTAGTCTCTCTGAGTTTTCAGAGTATTAAACTTCTAGCTGAAGTTGCTGTTTTAAAGAACTGTTTTGTGTAGCCTTATCGTTTAATCAAAGCTCTTTTACTGAGACTAGCTTCTACCTCTAATACAGAATACTGTAGGGGGTTGTGTATGATAAATGTGAGAGAGAGAGTTTGTGGTAATAGATAGAGATAAAAATCTGGGTAGTAATTCTGCCTATAGAATAAATTATAATCAGGGCTTAGTTTAGGTTAATTTATTCAGTTACTCATTCTGAGTTCTTTCTATGCAATTTGATTGTGTGAACTATAATTCAGTCCTGTTGACTAACTTAAACAGAATGAGTTCATCAAATGATCATAGAATTACAGAATGGATAAGGCTAGAAACAACCTCTGGAGTAGTACAACCCGCCTGCTCAAAGCAGGCTGAACTAGAGCAGGTTGCTCATGGCTGTGTCTAACCAAGTTTTGAATTTTTCCAACGATGGTGACAACACAGCCTCTCTGGGCAGCCTGTTCCAGTGCTGATAACCTTTATCATAGAAAAAATTATTTCTTATGTTTAAATGAAATTTCCTGTATTTCAGTTTTTGCCCATTGACTTCTGTCTTGTCACTGGATACCACTGAGAAGAGTCTGGCTGTCTTCCTTACCCCCCACCTCATCAGGTATTTATACACGTTGATAAGATCCCCCTCTGAGCCTTCTTTTCTCCAGGCAGAACAGTTCCAGCTCTCTCAACCTCACCTTATATGTTCTTGCCTCTTCATAATTTTTGTGACTCTTCACTGGTCCACTTCTATATATCCAGGTCTCCTTTGTGCTGAGGAGCCCAGCACTTCAGGAGTGTCTCACCAGTGCTGGGCAGATGGGAGGGATCGCTTCCCTCAATTTGCTGGCAACACTTCCCCTCATGCAGCCCAGGACACAGTTGGCCACCTTTGCTGCAAAGACTCAGTGTTGGCTTATGTTCAACTTGCTGACTGCCAGGGCCCCTAGATTCTTCTCTGCCAAACAGCTTTGCCGCTGTCAACCACCTGCCTGAACTGCACATGGGGTTGGTTATTCTTCCCCAAGGATGAGATTTTGCACTTCCCTTTGTGGCAGTTCAAGATTCCTCTTGGCTAGTTTCTCCAGCCTGTCAAGGTCCCACTGAATGGGAGCACAACCGTCTGGTGTGTCCATCACTCCTTCACTTCCTGAGTTTGGAGATGATACAAAAACCCAACTGTCCAGGTCATTCATGAAGGTCTTAAACAGTACTGGTGCCAGTGTCAGCCCCTGGGGTGTACCTCTAGTGAGTGGCCTCCAGCTGGATTTTATGCCTCTGATCTCAACCCTCTGAGAATGGCAGTTTTGGCAGATTTCAGTCCACCTCACTGTCCAGTTACCAAGCCTACAAATCTATGCTTTATACTCTCAATCACCATTTTGTCCATCATATGCCTGGAAATGGATTATTTGCTCCATCACCTGCCCAGGAATCAAGGTGACTCACATGTATTTCTCTGTATGCTCTTCCTTGAAGACAGAAGTGACAATGACTTTCTTCCAGTCCTCAGGAACCTGCCCTGATTGCCATGACTGTCCAAAGATAATTGAGTGGCTCTGCTGTCACATTGGTTGGCTCCCTCAGCAATCACAGGTGCATGCTTCCAGGTCCCATAAACTTATATATGTCCAGTTTCTTTATATGTTCCCTAACCCGATTCTTCTCCACTGCAGGTAAGTGTTTCTTGCTCCAAACTTTTCCACTGGTCACAGGGATGTGGGATTTCTCAAGGCTGGTTTTACCAGTAAAGATCAAGGCAAAGAAAGCACTGTGGCCTTTGTCACCAGTTTCCTTGCCACATTTTACCTCGTCTTCATTTTGCTGCTGATGTACCTGTAGAAATCTTTCTTGATGCACTTCACCTTCCTTACCAGATTCAACTTGAGATGGGCTTTAGCTTTCCTAACCATCTCCCTGCACGCTCCTAGTGTCTTTGTATTCCTCCCAATTCACCTGACTGTGGTGTATGCTTCCTTTTTATTTTTGTCAGGAGGTCCTTGTTCATCCATGCAGGCCTCCTGCCACCTTTGTTCTCCTGTACGTGTACATTCCTGAGCTTGAAGGACGTGATCCTTGAAAACCAACTAACTCTCTCAGATCCCTCTTGTCTCCATGGTCATAGCATGTTGGATTTTCCCAAACAGATCCCTGAAGAAGCCAAAGTCTGCTTTCCTGATGCCTAAGGTAGCAACCTGGCTTGCTGAGTTTGATAAATTTTAAAGCAATAGGTGAGATTGTAGTTGCAAATTAGTTGAGTTCCTAAGAGAAGTGTTAAGTCATATAGAGGCAAGTCACTTTTCTGCCTACCAAGGAGTGATTCTCTTCAGGAAAGCTTATAGGAGCTTCAGGAAAGCTCTCAGAGTTACTACCCAGTGAAGGTAGTGATTAGCATTATTATTGAAAGTAATAGTTCATAATGAAGCCCACTGTGAGTGAGTATCGAGACAGGCTCTGAAATGCCTTCTTTTTCTCGAACACCCTCTAGAAAAGATTTGCATATACCTAAGAAGGTGAAACAGGCTGGGATCTGTTCTGGAGGATAGAATATTACCAAGTTAGCCTTACGGCCATTGGTACACATATGGAGTTAGTTTTCCAGGGCTGTATTGCATTTGCAAAGCAAGGCTTTGGTAGAGGGGGGCTGCAGGGGTGGCTTCTGTGAGAAGCTGCTGGAAGCTCCCCCTATGTCTGAAGAGCCAGTGCCAGCTGGCTCCAAGGTGGGCCTGCTGCTGGCCAAGGCTGAGCCCATCAGCGACAGTGGTGGCACCTCTGCGATAACTTAAGAAGGGGAAAAAAAACCCAAAACAAAACTGCACAATTGCAGCTGGAGAGAGGAGTGAGACTATTTGAAAGAGACAACCCTGCAGACACCAAAGTCAGTGAAGAAGGAGGGGCAGGAGGTGCTCCACGCACTGGAGCAGGGAATCCCCTGCGGCTCGTGGTGAGGCATGCTGTCCCCCTGCAGCCCATGGAGGTCCACAGTGCAGCAGATATCCACCTGCAGCCTGTGGAATATCCCACCCTGCAGCAGGTGGATGTGCCCGAAGGAGGCTGTGACCTTGTGGGGAGCAGGTTTGCTGGCAGGACTTGTGACCCCGTGGGGGACCCACACTGAAGCAGTCTGTTCCTGAAGGACTGACCCTGTAGAAGGAATCCACACTGGAGCAGGGAAAGAGCATGAGGTATCCTCCCCCTGAGGAGGAAGGAGCGGCAGAGACAAATGTGTGATGAACTGACCACAACCCCCATTCTCTTTGCTTCTGCAGGGAGGAGGTGGAGAAAACTGGGAGTGAAATTGATCCCGGAAAGAAGGGAGGGGTGGAGGGAGGGTGGTTTAAGACTTGGTTTTATTTCTCATTACCCTACTCTGATTTCCCCACGTTGAGTCTGTTTTGCCTGTCACAGTAATTCCCGAGTGATCTCTCCCTGTCCTTATCTTGACCCATGAACCTTTCGTTGTATTTTCACTCCTCTGCCCAGCTGAGGAGGTGGAGTGATAGAGCGGCTTTGGTGGGTACCTGGTGTCCACCAGGGTCAAGCCACCACAAGGGCTAAAAGATACTTCAGAGGGACCTTAAATAACATCTAGAACAAAGTATATTCAAGTATGTTCCATATCTTTGCTGTTATTTTTTATTATTTTATTGAAGGAAACAGAGAAGCTAATATGTTGCCTTGCTAAAAACTTTGTTATCATTTAGAACTTGCCTGATTTTAAGACGGGTCTTTAATAACTTGAACAAAGAAGAAAGCAAAATTACTTCACTAAAAACTTCAGTATTGGAGTCTTTTAGGAGCTGTTTTGTTTTTCATCAGGATGCGTAGATTGGTTGGAAAGCTTGCAGCTTAAATGGTAAGGTTGACAAACCTTCTTTGTGTCCACTCATGTCAGAGAGCTTACTTTCTTTCTGCATCTGGGGGAGGTGTAGTACTGCAGTTTTAGCAATGCACAGGGAATGGGGAAGCTGCCAAGGATTACTGGGAACTCACATTACATCTAGAGCAATGCTTGCCATTAGCAAGAGTGTCATCAACATGGTGGTTCCTTCACTGTGATTAACCTCACTTCCACGTCTGTCCAGATACTTGAATTGTCATTGCCTAGTCATTTCTGTCTGGTACCATTGTGTTACTGCTTATCACTGATGTTATCACACCTTCCTTCCAGTCACCTAAACCCCATCGCAATTATCTTTCTTTTGCTTATGTCAGCCCTGGTTACATACCAGGGCTGTCTGTCTTTCACAGACTCCTAGCTCCAGAGCAGCCTGGCGGAGGTAGTACCAAAAGTCTAGGGCCAAAGAGAGCCTAGCTTTTAAGTTTTTCAAGCTTTTAGGCGTAAAAACTCTGTCTTATTAAGAAAAAGTAATTCTAGATAGTCACTAAGATTTTTCTCAAAAGTAAATGGGGTATGATTCCACTTGGTATTTCTAAAATGGATAGCAAAATTAGTGAGTTGTGCTTCTATTGGATCCATGCTGTGTGTTTGAAAGATGTTATTGTATCATGTGCTGAAAACAGAATAAATTTGCAGGTGTAATGTGAAAAGAATACTTTCTTCTCTCAGTAATAAGGCAAAAGAAACAACTCTCACAACAAAATTCAGCCACACTAGATCAGATAAATTACAGCGTTTTCTACCATAAGAGCTTGTTTTAATTTTGTAAATTTTGGCAAATGTTAACCATTCAGGCTGAAATTTTTTCTTGCCTCAGGCCAGTTTTATATGTGCTTTTTATTTTACTTTTATTTCTGTAAGCGCATGCGTACAAGTTTAAAGAGGAAAGCATAAGTGTCCGCACCTTTCACAGAAGCTGGTAGCAGCTTTGCTTTGAATTCATACAGTTCTGTGTAATGGCAGGTATTGTAAAATCATGGTCTCGTCAGCCAAGATTGGCATTAGTGGCTACTTTCAGTATTTAAAAGACACTTTCATAAAAGGATGAAAGCATTACCTCTTTATCAAAAAGCAGTTGTGAAGTTAAAGTAATATTTGTCGTATGCATGGAATTATAGTAATGATGGTAATTAAAAAAAAAGTATTAGTTCTGTATTTGGAGCAAAATGAATGCAACACATCTTATGCCCATGCATATAACAAGGACAGAAAAAGTACTGAATAGTGTTTCTTCTAATTGAGAATAATCCATCCTCTATAGTAATGGAAGCAAGTACCCTTGCAAAAAAAAAAAAAAAGAAAAAAAAACCACAATCAAATAGTAAGTGATCACATAATTAAAACTGTAGGCATGAAGGAGTCAAATTAGGCTTGTAATGTCGTCGTATTGATTTAACATTGCCATTCCTAATAAAAAGCAGGTAGCTATTAGTATATTAAGAAACTATAAAATAAATGAGATAATTAATTAATTTGCAGTATTAAAAGAACATAGTCTGAATCATAGACCTTAATCTCAGCAATGCTTCATGATTTTGCTAATGAATCCTTTGACCAACCTTTGGAATATGTCCAAGTACTTCATTCTACATGGTAGTTGCTCAAGAATCACTTACTTCTACTTAGCTTAGAGGAGGGTGTAGTTTGATATTTTTTATTTATTTTTTTTTATTATTATTTTGCTGCACCAGGAAAGGTTTAGATATTAGGAAACATTTCTTCACCAAAAGGTTTGTCAGGCATTGGAACAGTCTGCCCAGAGAAAGTGGTTGAGTCACCATCCCTGAAGGGATTTAAAAGACATTTGGATGTGGTGCTTAGGGACATGGTTTAGTGCTGAGCTGCCAGTGTTAGGTTAATGGTTGGACTTGATCCTAAAGGTCTGAGTTGAATGAATTAGCAGTTTATACCTATATTTTCTGTCCATAATAAAGGGGGTGATTCCAGTTTGTGTTTTGTTGTTGTTTCTTTTTTTAAGATTCAGTTTTCCATGGTCACAGATTCTTAGAATTAATTAGGTATCATATGAAAGACAGCTGTGAGTGTGCATACCACTGTAGAAAAAGTAGAGGAAGTTAAATTTCAGGGGAAGTATAAAGCTGCAGAGACTTTCCTTATGCATGATTTAAGGCTAATGAGAAGGAAGAAGGTTCCTGCTCCCATAGTGGTTTTAGAAGAGGTACAAGGAGATTAAACTGCTTAAGGAATTCTTTTTTATGTAATACTATTGTGTTATTTGCTCTACAGCATCACTAGTCACCTTTAAAGTGTAACTTTAAATTATGGAAGACTTACTAATATTTTGCTGAAAATTCATCTATTTTCCATAGACAGTGTTGCTAAATAGGCCAAACTGTAGAAGGTGCTTTATGATGAGGAGTGCGGAATGTTGCCCACCATTCGTTACAATTGTGGTAGTATGTAACTAGGCAAGTTGTGATATAAAGAACCAGTTGATCAAAATGTCAAGAATATAATATGTTTACTAAAAATAATGATTATTGGTAATTTGTGTTTTGTTTTTTTTTTTAAACTTTCTGATATATTTAAAAATACAGTAAATCTTAGGGCATTTTCATGTTTGATAGGGAATTTGCATGGGCTTCTTTTAGTACATGTTTAATGTATTTTAAGATGTTGACAAAATGTGAGTTTCCGTAAAACAATCTAGATAGGACTGAGGGGGGAAAACGGTTGTAATAGTCTTGCAGAAAGTGAAAATTTGCTGTACAAAGACTAGTCCTTTTGATGTCTGGAAGGAACAAGAGAAAATGTACTTGTTTGATATCTAACCTTAATCGCTTTCTTTTACTGAAGGTCTTCAAGTACCTTCATGATGAGCATCTCTTGAGGGTGACCCAAGTATACTTGAACACGTCTCAGGGTGAGAGCTGGGACTAGAACACCTGAGGACCCTTCCAGCCATAAATTTGAACTCTGCACTCCTATTTATGTATTATATTAACATTGGTAATTATGGCCAAAATTTGAATCAGTTGTAAGGGAGGGGGAGGGAGGCAAAACTCCACTGCAGATTTCCTGTGCTCCTGAGTTTTTGAAGAAATTGAAGTATATTCCAATTAAATATGTGGATGCTAATTTTGGTGGGGGATATTGGTATAATGAAGATTTAATAGTTAATGCTAACAGGTTAGGAAACAGTTTTTACAGAAAATTTACAAAACTTGACTAATTTTAGAAAATTACTAATATGTCCCACAATCAGGATTTCGAAGTGCAGGAGGTTAAAACTCTCTTCTTTAGGCAGTAATAAAAAATCAGGATGTAGATTAGATGTGTCCTGGCAGGGATTTTAAACAGGTGATATTTGCACAGAAGTGACTGGTTTGCGTCAGAGGAAGCCTCTTGGGGTTTTCATATTTGGACTCCTCTGAATTCTGTATTGCTCAGGCAAATTACTTTTGAGGTTCCCGCTTACATGCAGTATTCACTGTAACACCTGTGTATATTTTATCTATAAAGATGGAGGAAACAGTAATTTTAAGAGAGGTCTTGGAAACTGGGAGAAAAATGTAGCTGAAGACTGGACTGCACTATTGATCAAGACTTTAGAGTTGTGCTCAGTTACAGCGGTGCTATACATACGTATAAGGATCTGAATAATGAGTAGCTTACAGCTGTGTTCACTTGAATAGCATTTCAAATAATATGTACTGTTCTGGGTTGTTTTATGCTAATGGAAAAATAATATTCAAGAGCCATTTTGCTCATTTTTAAATATTTCTATTTATCGTAAGAGCTATTCTTCAAAATGTATTTTAGCATACATTTTAATTTCAGAACATACATCTTAACTTCCTTGTAGACAATTTTGGAAGTTAAATGGTATTATTTATTCATGGATTCTGAGGTCAGAGGGAGTCACTTAGTCCAAACTCCTTTCTATACAGGCAATAGATTTTTCCAGATGCTGAATTTCAGAATGCGTTATTAATACTTCTAATCTGAAAGCTGTTAGTGGTTCTGTTCATTGGTTACAATTATTATTCTCTTAATTCTTTAATAATAGCTTATGAGTTTTAGGTTTCTCTGTCTGAATTTTATTGCTTAGAATTAAGTAATAGTTAAAAAAAGCCATGATCAAGATTGATAGAATATGGTGAAATAGTATTGCAGCTGCATAAAGTAATATAGTGCTATATATAAGTTATATAGTAAGATAGATAAATTTTGAATGAAGTATAAGCAGATGTCCAAACAATTAGTTTTGTTGAATCAGCTTGAATCAGTAGTATTAACTCAATATTGATCTGTTTTGTTATTTATTATTTCTTAAAATACTCATTTGAGGAAGAAATCCAGCTAGTGGAAACATATATTTTAGTAGAACTCATTTGAAAGAAGTGCTACAAATGCTTAGAATACTCCAGCATTTTCAGTATCAGTTAACATAATTGGGAATGATCCAGTCCTGGCTATGTTGTGGTCTAATTGCATTCTGTATGCTGCTAGTCCTGTTAATTCAAAAGTCAAAGACCAGATCCAGAGCTTGTTGAAATCACTAGAGGACTCTATTTTAAAGGCAAAATGCATTAAATGTTTGGATTTGTTATATGATAGCATTATGCAGTTGCTGAGTTCAGGTACTTTTGAGATAATAGAATAATTACTTAAGAATTGAGAATTTATGTAAGCATAATTGAGTTTCCTTTTATCTAGGGATTTATAATTTTTCTTCTACTTCATATAACCCTTACTTTCTATCAGTAACTTTTATTATGACCCTAGGTAAGGCACAATTTCGTAATTTTTTGTTGTTTATGAAACAAACTCTTCAATAACGCTACCTGCACTTATCAGTGATGTCTGCCGTTGTCTCTCCTACCTGATGCTCTGAAACAGGATTCTCTGTATCTGTCTTCTTATTCACAGAGGGTACCACCACATTTAGCAAACCTGAAGTACTCCACTTGCATTTTCAAACTTCTTATTGGCCACTTCTGTTATGATTCCTCGAAGAAAACAGCAATTACAGTAATACATATTCAGTAACAAATGCAAATGTCTGGTTTAGAGAGACAACAAACCTTAACAGTGTAAGTTGACTGTACTGTTTTGTGATTGTTTTCATGTCATCCATATTTTCTTTCTCTTATTCCTTTTGTGTGAACAGTTATGAATTGCAGTGTAAGATATTCAAAGAAGAAATTGAGTGGAGATTTTGAGGGGTTATCAGGATACAAAAAATAAGATATTTGAGATTGCTCCAGCAATTCAGTCTTGTTTCTTATTAACAGCATTGGAAAGGGGAAGAAATTTTAGGTTTTTAACACAACTCCCCAAAAGATATAGCCAAAATAAGCTGTACTAAACATAGCAATGATGAAAAATATGTAGCATAGTTGCCATGGCAAAGCTTTTTTATCTTTCTGGTGACAGGCAAAGCAATTGGAAGGGCGCTTGCTTTTCCTTGGTACCCCATCAGCCTCAGGTCCTGTGGGACAGCACCCCAGGCAGCTTGCTGCCAAGCCTGCAAGCAGCAGCTCTCCCTTCAGAGCCAAAGGACCGTTTGCTGACTTGGCACATCTTTTGTCATCCTGGGGTGCTTTCTGATGGATTCTCCTGCCTGAGAAGTGCAGGCAGAGGAACCAAAGCAGGGCATTTTAATATCCTTGCTGGCAGCCTTAAAGACACTTTACCGTCACTGTTGCAGGTATGAGGAATTCTGTCAGAATAGCAGAGAGCATACAACATTACTTTTAACTCTACATATGATACAACCACCACCCCTCCACCCAGAAGATCTCAATTTTTTATCTGTTGCGTTGTCTTTAAAGATGCATTCCTCATGTCCACTTCTTTCTTCTATTAGGCTGTGCAGTATTAAGAAAGAAGACCACATATTTTTTCTCCTCAGTATCAGTATCCAGATCTGAATTCACTGTGAGCGACTGAGGGTGGTTTGTGTGTGCAAAAGTGATGGCTCCAATTAATTTATGGACACACATAAACATGGCAAATTTTATTGTAATCTGTGCAGAAGGTACTGATTTATTTTTTTTTTTTTAAATTGCATTTGACTCAGCAGGAGACAGATTTCTGGAATTTTGTTCACAAAGATGAGATGCCTGTAGTCATTTGATCAGTAATAACTTCTTTGTTAAATATCAGCCTGTGCTAAGTTCCAAATTCCAAAGAATACTTAAAAAAAAAAAAAAATCCAAAACTAAGAGTCTGAAAAGACCAACTTATTTCTAAGGAACCTCCTTCCTTCCATAGGAATTTTAAGGAGAGTCAGGATTTGCAGTCAAATGCATCATGTGAAATAGCAAGATTTGTAGGAATTTTTAGCTATCAGTGTAGCTATAAAACTAGGTTGTCAGTGCAATCTGTGGAATTTTCTTATAATTACGTAGAATTTGAAGCATATTGATTTAATTGCCCTTGTGCTATATTAGGAGTCTGCAGGAGCAGCAATGAACAATTCTCTTATCAAATTATAACTGTTTCTATCATTGGCAAATGAAAAACTTTGTCAGAAGCAATGCTTCTACACTTAACTATTCAGGCTTCTGAAAAAAACCCCTCAGATATAGGCATCCAGTTGCAGATGACATATTTCTAACAAGACCTTCAGGGCTTTGTTGCTATAGAGAAATATTAGCAATTAATGTGAAATCTAGTAAGTGCATGTCTGTCTGCGAAGTTAATAAATAAAACATAGATGGGTTTTATTAGCTGCCAATTGTATCCAGGAACACAAGCAGTGAACCGTGATACTTAAGTAAATTGGCATCTTACAAATGCTATTTGAGAAATAATTATAGTCCCTGAAATGATTAGCCATAATAACAAATTCTACTTTTCCACTTCTTCATGTTATTTTAAAATTAACTATATAAAAGTAAACTATAATTTGGGGACTTAATTAAATATCTGCTAGTTCCAAGATCTTGCTGGCATAGAAGACAGGTCTGCTTCCTTTGATACTCCTTATTTGCAGTCCAAACCATGAAATATTATGTTTGTATTGAACATAACACTTTTTGCACAGGAAACTTTGTAATATTCAGCATGAACATAGGGGACGGAACTGTGCTGCAGTTAATTCATAACTGTACTAGCATAAAGGAAATTCCTTAGCAGACAGGCCCCGCTGTCTTTTTGGCAAATGTAACATCCTGTTGAAATAGATCTTCCAAGCAGTGACCTAGGGCTTAATATACATGTTTGATGTTTTAATGTGGGTCTTGACATATACTCATTGTGACAAATACTACAAAGGTGCTCTGGAAAGAACTTGAGAGCATGTTTTAATAAAGTGTTAGGCTGTTGCAGATGATGCTTCATTTCCTCACTTTTTCAGTTCTGTCCATGATATCGTATGGAACAGAAATGTCCTTTTCTTCTTCTACTTCAGAACTGGAAGAGAAACCACTCTTGACTATTTCTGGGTTTTTTTTGCATGACCACTGAAAATTTTCGTACTTACATTTAGTAGGGTAACTTTGTTTTTTATCTGTGGATTTACTTTTATTCCTGACATGCTTTAATGTTCTTACTTTTGGTATTTGTTAGGGTATTTTTGGTTTGGGTTTTTTTTTAAGTCTGGTACTTATTGATATTCTGTGATCCTTTTAGCTTCTCTCATCAGTTACTTGCATTATAAATTTTTACCTTCAGTGCCATTAATTGCTTCCTTCTATTCCCTATGTATAGATTATTTAATGTTTTATCAGTGCTTTCACATTTTCTTTTAATAGGTTCATTCTTACATGAGCATACTTTGTAATGTTGATACTTGGAAAATTTGGCTGACATCCTGGCAGCTTACAAGGCAAAATAGTGACTTCCATAGTCTATCATCTTTAGGATAAAGCTATATATCTTTCTGAAAGATGATTAGATTTATTTTCTGGGAAAAAAAGATGTTAATTTTTTTCCTTGAACTTTCAGATCAAGCGCTGTGGTCTTTGTGGTCCCTTCCAGATTTAAAATTGAAAGCTATGCAAAAACATCATAGTACATTATTTAATACTTTCAGATACAGGATCACCAAGCACTTGGAGTTATTTTTAAGAGGCAGAATTACTACTCTGCTTTTGTCTGTTTCTTTGCTGTTAGAACTTTTTCAGGACAAGTATTTTGACTTAAACATGAGCTTGTTTACTTAATTCGTTTTCACATGCTCTTCCCTTCCCTTCAAGGGCAGTTGTGCTGTAGAAATGCCAATGAATGGGTATGAATTTGGAGTTAGGAAGGGTGAAGTAACTGTGTCATAAGATGCGAGGACAACAGCAGCAAAAAGAAAAACCTTTGAGAGTTGATTTCTAAGTAAGCGAAGTAGCAGCAAAGGAGGACTTCTTGTTTTTATGGACTGTGTAGAATTTCAGCCTTCTGCAGTCTGGTACACACATGCAAAATAGAAATAATAATGTCTGTCACAAACTTAATGAAATGCTACACATAATTAGACAGTCCTTGTTTGTACATTATAAATTTTAAAATAACTGATTTCTTATCATCTTACTACTGCTTCTGGTTCTTGTGCACCTGCCTGTAGCCAATATTTGAGCAACAGATGTGATTTTTCTAGTTAGGGTGTGCTTTTCTGAGTGGGCTAGTGAGTCACCGTCACTGTCCGTTTGGCTTTTTGCTGTCAGCCAGGTTTTGCTGCCTTTCTCACAGCTTTTTGCAACTCTGTCAACTTTGCATTTTTAATAATTGTTCCCTGTCACTTCACTGCACAATTTGCTCTAAGGCTGTTGATTTTTTCCTACTTTCAGAACTTCAGTTTTGTTTGACTATGTTTAAAGGTAAACTGCTGTTAATATTATTAAATCTTTATATTTTTATCTTATGTTTCTTGATTTTAAAAAACAACAGAAATTATTTGTACTGTAAGGCTAAGTGCTATATCACAGAAGGACATAACTGAAAAAATACCACAGTGCTTCCACTGGTATATGCCTAGTTCCCATCATGAAATCTTTTAGTAAGCTCTTTTAGTAAGTAGGAAAGAGGTGAATATTTCAGAACATGCTTTACAGCAGTAGGTACGAGTGGGAAACAGCTATTCTAAGAATTAGGAAAAGTTAAAGAAATTGGTGTGTTTTAAATTTTATTTTTCTGTGCAGCTGATAGATATGTACAGCCTAATCGGTGATTTAGGCTCAGATTACACTGTTCTTACCAGCTTACTAAATTCTCTACCAGACTTCTTGAAACAACACTTATATAATAACCATTTTTGATTAACAAGCACAGCAAAACCAGTTTGGGGCTAAACAGGCAATGTAATTTGTAGAAAACACTTGTTGTAGAAAGTGGCACAAGAAACACTTGGACAACATACAAGGGTTAGCAGCACAGGATGGCTCTTGTCCAACACACCACATTTTTCCAGTCTTGCTAACTCATGGTTTCACATCAAAACTACCCTTAAGTATTGCCCTTATTCTAATCTTATAGGTTATTCATGTTTGTATTGCATTTGCTCCTCTTTCCTTTTATTTACTTACACACACTATTAACTTTCGGAGTTCCTTCTGAAAATAGACTATCAAATTTGTATTAGTCTTCTAAGCATCTGTGTCACTATGTTGTAATGGTGTTACTGTCATACTGCATCTTCCTAAAGCAATTCAGAACCCGATTGTCTGTCTCTGTAGTAGTCACTACAGAGTGAATAGTATTAGTAGTAAATACTACTAGTATTCACGGCAGCTACTGGCATAATCACTGTACTTGAATTAGTTAACTTTTTCAAAAACAAAGACAAAAGAAATACTTTCAGACTTGCATAAAGTCAAACGCACTTTGGTCAAAATAGGTACAAAAATGTACCTATGTTCCTGCAAAGTTACTCCCACCAGTCAGTGACTGTCTTCTCAAAAGCTTGTAATAGAAATGCAAGGGGAGCATTCCAAAAGAACAAGTAATTGACTGCTATTCAAAACTGCTTACAAACATGAATATTATAAAAACCAGTAGAATGGCAATTACAGTCTGTGTAGAATATTAATGTGCTACTTTGCATGAAGTAGGCCTTTGTTATGAGTTCATTTTATAGGTGAGCCAGTGTAGATTGTTTTCAGTATGAAATATGACATGCAGGGGTATTAATAAAATCTTGTTGCACATATTGCCGTCTCTTAATATGCAGTTAAGCAGTTTTAAATCCTAGGATAAATCATACTGCATGCAAGAGCAGCAAATTAACCACTCGGAGTATTTTGTCATTCTTTCATCAGTTAGCGTAGCAAGGTGGTGCTAGCTATTGTAGATCTAAATTTTGAAGATTGCAGTTAGTGTAATTTTTATTCATAAATGTAAAAAATTATTATTTTGTTTAACCCTTAAGAGTGAGTTCTTTAAATTTAATTTCATGTCACATACCAAGTACAGGCAATAGGTTCTTAGCTCTTATTTCCATGCAGAGCAACTGTTCTAAATTATTAGGATTATGAGATAAACTGGTAAAGATATAGATGATGAGTTGTAGCAGCCTTAGTCACGTGATAATGTCTTCTCAGAAAATATGAAACAGAATGGAAAGGGGTGAGATAAAATCAACAGATTTAGAGACTTGTGAAGTCATCCATTCTGAGAGAAAGAAGATTGTGATTTAAAGAGGAAACAAATGAGGGTTAGAACAGAAGTATATAAAACAACGCGTAATGTAAAGAAGAAAACAGAGTATTTTTCTGCCCTTTATCATTATGGAAGAACTAGATGGCATTGAAATTTGGAGATAAAAGTCTTGCATCTGAGAAAGACACCTTTGTTCAAAGGTAATATCTAGTGTATTTTCTTTCCCGATCTTCAGATCCTGCGCAAGAACTGTCTGGTTGCTTTCTCTGTGTGGATATTCCATGAAAAATCTTGTCATTTGACCTAATTCTCTGTAATATTTTTTCTTCTGCTTTACCTTTTATCTTTGGACTATTGATATCACTTCAGATGCGTTTCTCGCTAAGGCCGTAATTTGCAGCCAATACTTTGTGCTTCTCTGAGGATCCGCATCTATTGTATCCTAAAGGGTGAGTAAGAAGAGTGGATTCAGGAAGTTCTGTGCTTCTAACCTTTATCTTGTTCTAGGAAAACGTTGTTAAAGCATGCTGCAGCTTATACGAGAAGTCCTAAATGTGCTAAAGAATTAAAAAATCAAAATGGCTCCTTGAAAACCCTCACTTAGTGTTTCTGCACATTTCCAAAGCTATTTAATTTTTTTGGAAGGAAAACGGGGTGCCTGGTGGCAGGGATGGGAAGACCAGATATGAGTGGAATAACTATTTCTTTGTCACAGTAGTCTCCCATCTTCACATGGTTGTTGCTTTTAGGAACAACGTACGTGGGTAACTTCAATAAAAATAATTGAAGTGCTACTTAAGCTTTTTTTCCTGGTACAAAGGTGGTGAGAAAGAGCATTGGTTCAGGAAGAATGTTATATTGACTATCTCACTCTCTGTATTATTACAGTGTTGATAATAGTTGAATATATTTCTTTTGCTGTTGCACACTTTTGCTTGACAATAAGGTTGTATCTTAAGTCAGGCAGTATGAACCTAGTGTTCAAATAGAGCTGTGAAATGAAAGATGTTTGTCCCAAACAATGACGATTTCCAACTGCTGAGTGAAGAAGACAGAAAGCCGTTTCGGGTTCTACTTTGTTTTTTCAGCATTAAAAGAAATTCACAAAGCTTTGTACAATTTCTGCTGTTAGTAATTTTGTTATCAACTCTAATAAAGCCAGAGAAAAGCCGCAAAAGCCATTGACTTTATCCAGAAGGAAGTCTTTGGTCTCATGTTTCAACATCAGCAGAAGATGCATATACTATGTCTGGCATCATTTTCATTCTGGCTATTCGAGGATCATGGTATATTGGGAGAATTACGCTTGGAGTTGCTTAAATTCTTTCAGCTGACCTCATTGTAGACCAGTTGGCTTGGGGATTTGGCAGTATTTAGAAGCTTCTTTGTCTTCAGACTTGTGATGCTCCTCATGATGACACAACTGACTTGCTTTTGTGAGTTCTGCCTTCCCACAAGTATGGAGATTCTACCACTTACTCTCTGAAACATCCCTCTTTTCAATTGTTTGCTAACTGAACATAGGAGAAGCAACACACAACACTCTTCAGAGGCTCAATGAAGTCTGCCACAAGTCCCGCTAGAAAGTTGGTTGTCACCTTCATGAAGGTCATAACAGGGAGTATATCACAGTTGAGCATGCGTTAACTATGTATATACTCCGGGAGGAGCATATGTTTTTTACCCAGGTTGATCTCTGAGGTCTTTCAGACAGCCATTCAGTCTGGTTGGTTTGATCACAAAATCTCTGTCCATCCTTTTGAAGAATGCATCATCTGTCATAAGGTGTTGGCCAGAATATCTCTCTGTTAACAAGGCCATGTGGAATCTGGCAAAGTCATTATAAAGGTCTCCAGTTTCAAGCTATGTAATGAATAGATTAAAATAAAACAACAGTGGCTGTTGGTTGACTTATAATATGGTTTGGGGGGGGGTGGGGGGGTGAGAGGGTGGTGTTACTTCTGTAGCCACATGGGAACTAGTTGATGGGAGAGAATATAAAATAGTTATGTTCTAGAGGTAAAACCCAGAAGCATGACAGTGTAATTGGGAAGAAGTTACACTATTTGTGTCATCAGCTTCTCCAGGTAACTATCAAGCTGTCTATACAAATTCAAAGTTCTGCATAAACTGCCTTCCCTCACCAATGTTTTTGTATTGACTTAAAGAAGAATTTTCCTTCCAAGGCTTATTCAGTCATCACAAGGTTGTTGGAGGCAGCAGTGGTTGTGCTGATATTCTCCATCAAACAAGATGTTGTACAATTTCCATGAGGAGCACCTCCTTCTAGTTTGAGTTTCTATGCTTACCTAGAGAAATGCCTTTCTCTGTGGTCAGCTACCTATTGGTAACTTCATTCTTTCTAATGATAGAGTGGATGAGGTTTTTCTTTCAACTGACGATTTTAGAACCATATTAAAATCTGTTGGCTTAATGACAATCACTGTTCAGAGGACTCCAGTTCCATGGACCGTACTTTGAGAAGCCATGCTTCTTGGCTGTTCCACAAGTACAGTCAGAGTTGGATCCACTGAAGGCCTTTCAGTATGTAAAGGGGGACTATAGGAAAGATGGGGGCAACCTGTTTAGCAAGGCCTGCTGTGGCAAGACAAGGGGTAATGGTTTTAAACTAAAGGAGGGTAGATTTAGACTGGATATAAGGAAGAAATATTTCACTATTAGTGGGGTGAAGTGCTGGAACAGGTTGCCCAGAGAGGTGGTAGATGCCCCATCCCTAGAAACATTCAAGGTCAGGTTGGATGGGGGTCTGAGCAACCTGATCTAGTTGAAGATGTCCCTGCTCACTGCAGAGGGTTTGGACTAGAAGACCTCAAAAGGTCCCTTCCAAGCCAAACCATTCTATGAGTCTATGAAATAATGCATTAGCATCACCCAGATGAGGGCATAGTTTGGCTCTCATATTGTAGACCTACCCAAGAGGCCTGATACATTCCTATTCTTATTTATTACTTCTCCAGTTTTGACTATAATCCCTTCTTTAAGTGCATTTACTCTACATCTATGAGCATAAATACATTTTATTACCACAGCCAGAAGCTGTTCTCTTTAGTTTTCCTTACCGTCATCTTGAACTGCTGTTAACTCTGCCCCTTTTCAAGGATAATGCTCATGAAGAACTGTCACAACAGGTTAATTTTTCTTCTGATCCTGAAAATAAGAGCAGTTTCCTGTAACAGGAAAAGAGGCTCTGCAGCTCATAGGTTCTTGCCTTTTTTTTTTTTTTAAAAAGGAATGGAATTAAAATCAGTCTAGAACCCAGACACTAAGTTCCTTCATCTGCACATGAGCGCTTGACTTGATAGCTGATAAAATCTCAGACATTCAGGAGTTGGGGGTGGTGGTGGTAGAATATTTATAAACTGATTTCCTGCTTCCTGCTAAATCCCCGCATCCCCTGGGGTGAAGAGGGTTTGGAACAAATCATGGGGCGTATTTTATTCTGGAAAGAGATTATAGCTATCAAGACAGTTTCATGGGAAGATAAAGCAACATACAGAGTGGTAATGGCTGAAGGCTGACCTTGTACAGTTCTGAACACTTGACTGAGATCTCAGTGAGGGAACAGTAGGTGGAAGAAGTATAATTAACCCTTTAGGAATAAAGAAGTCAAAGTCTTTCAACTCTCATTGGCCAGAGGTCTGAAAAGTGAAAAGAACATTAAATGAACCGTAGTTCTACATGGTGATAATCCTGCATCCTCCGTTTCCAGTAGGGTATATAAAATACACAGTATTAAGGAAGAAAGATGGACCTGTGACAAAAACAAATGAGAGATTTTTAAGAGTTTGCAGACTGGAAAGCTTAAAAACTTTTCTAAATCAGTGCTGTGTGCCAATATAGTACAGGAGAAGCTGAATTCAATTGAAATGAGTTAAATTCGGTAACAGAAACAGTCTCAGCATGAGTTCCCTATTGGCTAATTTGCTGTCATCAGGGAAACTTGAAGGAATGTATTGCATGGCTACCTTAAAGCCATTAAAATGTAGCAGTAGTCTCTTTCTTATTTGCTCATGGTCTGCAAATTGCTGTATTATCCCAGAAGTTTTCCCTCTACTATAGCATACATATTACCTACAAGAGCACTGGTAGCAATGGAACATACAAAAGCTCAGATTCAAGATAGTGACTTTCTTCTAATACAAATGTAAACATTAAAATAGGAGGTTTTTATATTGCAGCTGATGTCTTTCACTGGTTAGTAATGTTACGATTGCTATACCAGGTAGGCTCAACGTTCTAATAACTAGAGATTTGTTAGGAGTCAGTTACAATGTAACAAAGATGATCTGTGCACCTTAATTTTGGTAGGATGAGTCAATCTGTAATGATTTCCTGTCATATTTTTGTTAATGTTATTTCCTGCAGTCATCTGAAATAATTTTGAAGAGCTAGGTGACCTGTGTATTTAGTATGATTTGCTAATAAGATCTTTTAAGCTCTTTCACGGTGGTTTTAATCCTGCCTAATAAATTAAACAATTATCATAGAATCATTAAGGTTGGAAAAGAACTCTAGGATCATCAAGTCCAGTATGTTAAATTGCATTAAATTTACAGCATTTTATCTCTTTAAAGTAGTAAAGAGAAAAGAGGAATGCTATTGTGTTACTAAAGGCACTTAAAGAAGCATTGCTACATTCTTGTATGTATTGCCTACTGGTAATTGTTAAATAGAATTAGCTGATTGTAAACAGCTTTGTGCATAAAATACCTGCTATTTTGAATTATTACATCTGGTCCACAGTTAGGAAGATGCTTTATTTCTTGTTCCAGACCATTTAATTAAAGAAAAAAGAATCTCAAACTGAAGCTTACTATCCTTTTGAAAGGCTAGTCATCTTCTGAAATGTTGGAATTTTTCTAGTCTTTTCAGGACAGATTTTTAATAAATATGCTATATCTAACATTGCATACCGATTGCACAATAAATCTGACATTAGCATTGCGTTTTGCCTACTGTGTGCTCATTTAGTTATTGGCCATTGCTGTGGCACCTGCAAGAAGGAGCAAAATCATCTCTGAGAATCTGCTCTGAATGTCAGTTACCTTAATTCTTCTAGTACAGTGCTGCTTGTTGTTTTACACAAAAGGTGATGTGCTCCTCGGTAGTAGTGAGGATTTGGACTGTTTTCTGTGACCTTCTTGAAACTGCATTAAGCTCTGAAATTGTTTAGGTGAGTACCATGTTCTGATTGCATTTTTAAACTCTACTTTCTATAGAAGCAGTATGCAGTGTTTTAAATAGTGCTCATTATTCTGCTAGTCCAGTCCCCTTCAAAACATCCATAGTTTTGAAGTGAATGTAGAGAGATTTGTATCTTTTTCTTCAGTTTGCAAGTTTGATTATTTTCTGCTCTTTGATTTTATTTTCTCTTTAAATTTATTTCCCCAAGACCATGTTCTTGTGGGAAGTTAAAATCTAATTTAAAAAAAGAGTTTGTGGTGATTAAACTTTTAAACACCTGTGTATTTCAGATTCATGTGGTTCCACTCATGGCCCAGAGCATGACGATGCCAGTGGGACACTTTATCTTACCTTTTTTCTTCCTGAGATGAGGGAGGGAAAAAATTGAGAAGAGCCAAAAGGATGGAGGTAGAGGTACAGCAGGGAAGGGAATGGCAGGACAGACTGTAACTGCTAAGGAAGGCTGAGGCTTTCAAATGTAATTCAACTGATATTGTGGCTGGTTCATTAGCCGAAAGGTGGACTTGAACTCTTTTTCTATAAAATTCAGTTCCACCAAGTGCAAGTATATTCTTTACTTCCAGTGGTGTCACAGACTGTCACACCATTCTATTGCTGCAGTTGTTTATGTTATTCTCTGGCCGGTTTGTTTGATACCATGGTATTTCTTTTATGCAGCTATTTTACCATGTTCACGTGAATGACAATCTGTTCCTGGAAACTTTAGCTTACTGTTACCAGGGTCCCATACGGGCCCCTACAGGTACATGTATGTCAGCATTCTGTAACAGGTCCACCCAACACCTCAGTCATTTTCCTAAAACATTTTTAGATGTTTCATTGGGCTTTGTTCAGATCTTTTGTGACTTTGCACATACTTTGAGCTCCAGTTGGGCTGTTTTTTCTAATTATTTCCTGAATTGACGCTGCTGCTTCAAGCTTAATTGCTTTAAACTTCGATGATATCTCTGTAGTTTGGGTGCAGTAGTCTCCTTTTGGGGAACTTGGTGCAACAGAGAGCGCTCCTGGTCATTTTTTGCTTTATTGTTCTTAGGTGTTTGGCTTAGCACACTTATTTGATAAAATTATCTGTACTTTTGCTAGGGTATTTGGCTATCCAGTTCAACTGCAGAACATTATCCTTCAAACAGATTCTATGAATGTTAAATGAGTCTGTACCTCTCCATTACTTCTCAATTCTAGGTGGTCTTACTGAGCTGTGTTGAAGCTTTGGCATAAAAAGTTATACCAAAGATACCATGTGTCTCTCTTGCCATATGTAAATCTTCTTGAATTCACTTCAGCTTTCTTCTAAGTCACTTCAAATCCTGGCTTTCCCAGGTTCATAATTTCTTAATGTCATCCTGCTAGCACAAGGAGTGAGGCCTGCTGTGAATGACTGTGTGCTTGCTGAAAATGGAGGTGCTGTACGTCCAAATTTTGACTTAACTTTGCACTCTCCAGAATCTTTTCCTTTAGTTAAGGCCAGTTGTGCCATTGCTGACTGGCACATTTGGGATTTTTCAGAACAATCCAGGTGACAGGTTTGGCCATGCATAAACTGTTACTTGCACAGCAGAGAACTTTCCCCAAACTACCTTGAATGGGAGTCAAGCTATTCCAGAATTAGGTATAGGAAGCCCTTGGATTTGGATTGGCTCAGTATGACCTAGTATATTTCACTAAATAATCATAATAATAATACTCAGACTACAGCGCTTTCTTCAGTAATTCTTCCATGATTTCACAGAATCACAGCATCACAGGTTGGAAGGGACCTTAGAGATCATCTAGTCCAACCTTTCTAGGAAGGGCACAGTCTAGACAAGATGGCCCAGCACCCTGTCCAGATGACTCTTGAAGGTGTCCAATGTGGCCAAGTCAACCACTTCCCTGGGGAGATTATTCCAATGGTTGACTGTCCTCAATGTGAAAAACTTCCCTCTGGTGTCCCATCGGAGTCTCCCCAAGAGCAACTTGTGTCCATTCCCCCTTGTCCTCTCCATGGGACTCCTTGTAAAAAGGGAGTCTCCATCTTTCTAAAAATTTGTTTCAGATGATAAAATAACTTTTAGAATTATAAGCATTTTCCTGTACCTAATCCCTCCTGTGTATTTTTTACATTCTTTTCTGCTCCAAAAATTGCAAAAAACCCCTAGCTGGGTTCTGACAGTCAATGTATAGTTTAATCCCTTTCAAGTTTACTTTGATTTTTTGTGTTCTGTCAGGATGCTGCAATTTTCATACAAGCTGTGGAAGATTTTTCAGTTTCAAAAGGATCTTTCTAAATTAACTGCCTTTAGAGTCAGGCCTGGCATGCTAAATTTTAGAGGGCCAATCTTGAACTACATATGAGTGCTTTCCAGCACTGGTTTCACTGTGGCACTCGGAAATTCTAAACTGCTGCTCTGAAGCTGTCTTACACTACTAAGTTGCTATAGCATTTAAAAAAAAATAAAAAACTTAAAAATGTAAAAATGTGTAGAAAACTACTGGTTTGAGGTTTGCTAGAAGAGTATAATGGAAAATTAATGTAAAAGGAAAATTTTAAAGAGAAACTGTATTTGCTCAGTCATACCCATTTAGTTTCTGTAAAGCCTAAAAAGATTGTAGGAAGCAATCTGTTCCGTTCTCTGTTTCACTATGTTTTAGTCAAAAAAGTACTTGCTTCTAAAATTAAGCTTTACAGCATGTATATAAAATTTTAGATACACTGTGGTGTACTCATGATTTCATGATACATTGTATTTTGTGTGATTTTCAATTAAATATTTTACTTCTGTAATTTCTCACATATTTAAGCTCAATAAGCAACATCATTTTCATATTTTTAAATTCTGTTAATCCATTCAAGATTTATTCTACATACATATTTCACAAACGTCTAAATACATTAAATAAGAAAGTAGCACTGCTTGTCTATCCTGTCTTAATTTTCATGAAATTGTGAAATCCTAACATGCCTCTGGAGTCTCCCAGGTAACATTTGGAAGACACTGATGGTATTCTCTGAAAGTTGGGAGGAAGTTACAGGATTTGGTGACATAATAGTTGTGGAAAGCTGGTGTTTTAGGCAGATGATAGAACCATTGAAATAGGTTTTGTTTTTTTTTATTTTGGTCTTATTTCATAGTCATATCTAAGGCAAATATTCATTTCAGGCAACTAGTTTGTGAAAATGGTGAATTTATATGAAATATGGGTATTTTCCTAAAGATTTTCTCTACAACAAAATGTAAGACTTTTTCCAAAACAAGAGGAAGATAAGTAGATAAATAAAACACTTCTTCCTAAACCAAAGACACAGGTTTGTTTAGTTGAACTTTGCCTTGAACAGTCATACAATATTCAGCCTCTAACTGAAGAGGAAAAATAACTGCATAATTAGAAGAAAACATGTCATCTTTAGCATTATGCTTTTTTATTTATTAAACATATGCAGAGACGTTCATTGGATGAAGGTGAGTCAGAAAGCAGATGTCACTTTTTTCTTACAAATCTTAGGCATGTGTTCCAACCAGTTTTGTCCATTTCCTCTCATAGGGCAGTGCCTAGAATCACTCCTCTTGCTCTCTAAGTGTTTCATTTTGTTTTGGTTTTCATGGCTTTTCAATTTTTTTTTGCAGCAGATAAATACAAGCTTCAAGTATGTATTGCGTTTTCACTTAGTCCAAAACTCCCTAGGTTTGCTTCTGTTCAGGCTTTTTTTCGGTGTGATTCTGAATCTGGAGTGGTGGATTCTGTCTCCGGCTTTGGAGACAAGTTCAGTCCTTCCAACTGAATTTGCCGAAACTGAAGAAGTCTGTGGCGTGTATAGAGCCGTGGGTTGTGGGCTTCCTGAGCTGAAATCAAGCTTTACTTTTCCTGGAAAAGGGAAGGGTATTTTCTTCTCTGAGGTAACTTGATGTTGGTAACAGGTGGGGCACCAAAGTAGACTGGGACGTGGGAGAACACAAGAATGGCCATGCTGCCAGACCAGAGGTCAAATGTTCTGCTTCTGACAGTGGTCATAGTAGATGTTAAGGGAAGAGTTCGGAGGTGTATCCAGGAACAATCCCCCGGTATGCAGCAATTTGGGCTATCTAAGGTGCGGTGTGTGTGACTGTTTTTACATGTGTATCAGTGGATTTCACTACCATACAGCTGTTTGCTTTCCTTTCACCCCATGCAAGCTTTCAGCTTTCACAGTATGCTGTGGCAAACAGTTTAAATGCACATTGTGTGATAACCTACCACTTTGATTTGTTTTCAGACCAGCCCTCTGCCACTTGCTAGTTTCGTATGATATTTTCCATCCTGGTATTGGAAGAGATAATTTTAGTAAGCAAGCTGAATGTGAGGCAAGGTTGTTATGCTTTTAGAAAAACAAAAAAACCTTATGAGATGAAAAGCATGTTCAAAAGCTTCTTTTCAAAACTGAAAGAATTAGGATTCGGTACTAATAAGTGTGCATCTTGCATTACTGTCAGGACTGTGTTAGAGCCACTAAAGCAAAATGATTGCTGTTTATTTTCACTACTTCTGTGTGTTTTCTAAAGATATGTAAACTTCTGTCAATAAATCTTTTGAAACTAATATAGCTGTATTTTTCAGTAATCCGTTGTTTTCTGATGTGACTTTAATAGAGGACTTCTTAGTGGTGTTATTCAAAACTTAATTTTATTACCTTAGTGTCATTCTTTACCTATAAAAATGTTATATGTATGATGTTTACTTTCAAGACTTGCTTAAACTACTAGTATTGCTGTGTATTTTATGACATTTATATTTTCCTGTAGGATGAGAATATAATTTCTTATGTCAACAAACAATATCTATTATTTTAATGATACAGTATTGCATACTACACTTGCTTGTGGTAAATGAGAGACGCACGTCAGACATAGAAGTGATGTTATGAATGTGTTATCTCTTGCCTTTTTGCTAAAATTAGAAGCTTCATATATATAAAGCTGACCCAGGGAACTGAGTAGAAATCTTGAAGGAGAGAGACGGTTCTGTCTCGGAAGGCCTGTTCAAGCATCAGCTGCAATCAAAGTACCATAGGGTTTCTGCTCAGGAGGAGCTTCCTTAAAACTTTTAAGAACAACTGAAAATAAAAAAGAATGAGAGCTCTTTTCTGTCCTACTCCTTGCTTTTCTTATGGGCAGTAGCTGCTAAGTGGGGAAACTGATGGGTTGACAGCTTATATTCTTCCTGATTTTTTACGTTGTTTTTCTGATATGTTAGAATAACTTTGATAGGATACTTGACCCTCCAGCTATAAAATTTGGATGCTTATGTGCTGAGGCCTCTGTCTTTCTCATTGTCTTTGTTTCCACTAGTAATTAGCAACTTATTCATAACCATGTGTATGTTATTATCCATCTTCCATCTTTTGACTCCCTGAAAGCTCAACAGAACATGGATAGAGAAATAGAAGTCCCAAGCAGGACTTTGAAGATGGGGTGGAAGATGAAGCACAACAAAGTATGTGGTACAATCTGACAGTTTTTTATGACTGATTGGAGTTGAAAGTCAATGTAAATTGTCTTAAGGCTCATTTTTCGAGGGAAGCGTACACCTGAGGGAGCTAAAAACAGGGGCTTTTTTTCTTTATAGTTGAATTGACAAGCCTCCTTCCTCCCCTTTCTGTCACAGTTTAAAACCAGCCAGCAACTAAGCACCACTCAGCCGCTCACTCACTGCCTGTCCCCACGGGATTGTGGGAAGAGAAGTGGAAGGGTAAAAGTGAGAAAACTCATGGGTTGAGATAAGAACAGTTTAATAATTGAAATAAAGTAATAATAAATTGTAATGAAAAGGAAAATAACAGACAAATAAAACCCAAGAAAAACAAGTGATGCAAATGAAAACAATTGCTTATCATGAACCTACCAATACTCAGCCAGTCCCCAAGCAGCACCTCCCCCACCAACCTTCCCCCTAGTTCTGTTGCTGAGCATGATGCCGTATAGTGTGGAGTATCCCTTTGGTCTGTTGGGATCAGCAGTCCTGGCTCTGTCTCCTCCCAACTTCTTGTGCACCCCCAGCCTACTCGCTGGTGGGGCAGTATGAGGGGCAGAAAAGGCCTTGACTCTGTGTAAGCGCTGCTCAGCAGTAACAAAAATGTGTCTGTATTATCAGCTCTATTTCTAGCACAAATCCAAAACATAGGCCCATAACAGCTACTATGAGCAAAATTAACTGTACCCCAGCCAAAACCAGCACACTTTCCCACAGTTCTATTTTCCTATGAGTTTACAGGAATGGAGGCAATACCTTGTTTTCAACAAAGAGAAAAAACACCATAAAAACCTTTCCCTAATACTGAAGTGTTCATCAACGTGGTATTTTGTTAAGCAAAGATAGCTAATGGAATGGAATATCTCATACTAGATATTTTGTTAAGTTATTTTTGTTGGTTTCTTTCTCCTTTTTCCCTGATAGTGACTTTGCATGCAACTGTCTGATCTAGAACTCTAGTCTTTTTTTATAATTTTTTTTTTTTATTAGAAATATGCTTTAAGTAGCCCATTTGATTTGGAAGGACCCATACTATAATAGATACTTTCACAGCCTTTATTTCAGATTCTTTTCTGAAAAAAAAAGAAAATCCAACATGCTTCATGCTTCAGCTTGTGAAGAAATGATTTTTTTTATTCTAGAAGAGATTTCAAAAATAACATATACAATAGAAGTCACAGTTGACATTTATGCTTTGTAGATTGGTGTGAAACAGGTTTATAAATTCCTGTTATTCCAAGAAGGTTCATACATTAATTTTTTAGTTTTTCTCTCTAAAAGATATTTCTTAGTGGCTCATATTTTAGCTTTTTTTAAGAGGATAACAGAGGTTAGAATTTACTTTTTAAAGCTTTCTCTGTCTTTATTATGTTACTTGTAAGGCAGTTGCTAGAATTCTTACAATAAAATGGGAGCTTGAATGCTTTACTGCTGATGTATTTAATTTCTTACAATATGTTATGGAAATTGTAATACTAGATAAGAAAAATATTGCTTGGGAACTTCTTGTAATTCAGTGTGTCATATTAAGGGCCAGTAACAGGTGACCCTGCTAAATGATACATGGAAGAGGCACAATGTATAGATGTCTCAGGGATAAGCATCTTCTCCTTGTTCTCTTTGCTCTCAGAAGTATTTTCCAGGGTATGCCAAATGATCATGTCTGGACATTTTCGAAAGATTCTTTATCATTTTTGAAAGGTTCTTACTGTTGCTTCTGAAACCTCTCTAGCGTGAGGCTGGCTGGGACATCTAAAGTGTTGTGGACAAAATGTTGCTCAGGACTGTAGCCACTGCACACACCATAGCTGCGGATCTGTTTGTTCTGATAGTTTAGCTGATGGTCCCTCTTCTGGAATTTAACTTTCACATATGTTGGTAGCTCCTTGACCCTTTCTGTAGGCATGTTTGGTCTTGATCTGTTAAATCTTAAGGAGCTACTTGAGAATAAAGTCATAGTCAGCCTGAATGAAGACAAATTAACTATAATTTCATATCCCATTGAATAAAAGATGAAAGTACTTTGAAAGCTTGAGGGGGGCGGTATAAATTTAAATGGGAAATGTAGGTGGTATGAATTTTGCTTTAGATACTGAAAGAGCGTATAAATCAGTTTGAACTTTCTGGGCAGGTGAATATTGACATGGTTAATGAGAATTATGATTACTGGGAGGGATGTTAGGGAAATATACATTTCAAAATCACAAAACAAAAAGCAATTATAGGGAAACGCTAATCAGCTAAAACCTGAATCCTGAGTCATGACAATTTGTAAGGCAAGTACCTTTTAGCTAAATAGAATAGTATTAAATGCAGAACAAAAAGATTTCTAGTAGTCTTTCATGCATCCCTTCCTTTAAACATTTTAGAGATGCTTATCGACCTGTTATTTAAACATTAAACAGCAATTAGAGATCACCTCTTTTATCCTACTGTGTGCTTTCTTACATGATGTATATTGTTGGGTTTGTAAATTTTAATGATCCATATAGAGGTTATTTACATGCTTGTGGAACATCCAGTTAAAAGGCTTTCTGTGTTGTTTTGAAGTAAAATGCCTATTATCTAAATGGATATGCCGCACTCTGAAAAATGTTTGTCTTGTGTTTAGGACTTGCACGCAGCAATGAGTAGCCTGGATAGGGATTTCTCAAAAGAAAAATGAAAGGTCAAGAACAGAATTCCTTGTGAGAATTGATCTTCCTTCTTCATAAAATGAGAATGATGGCTCATTCATGAGAGAATGAGGATGATGAGAATGCTACTTCTGGAAACAATTCAGTCATTCTTGAAGTATATTTTCATTAACCTTTGACTCAGACTGGGCGGGTAGAGTAAAACTGTTGATTTCACTGAAAACTTAGGTTTGTCAGCATTACCTTAGCAAACACAAAATTTACTAAGTGCTAATCACTTGTTGATAGCGTTTCCAGCCAGTCACTTCTTCCGTATTTTTCATTATGATGAATTAGAAACCTTTTTTCTAAAAAATTACATTGTCAATATCTCTCCATCTAAGGTCTTGTTTTTATAGTGGTATACTTGTTAGGACAACTGTAGTGTTAAAATACTGGAAACAATTTCAGAGAAGCATCCCTCCTATATGCAGGCATAATGATCACAGTTTTGGTTTTTTTTTTCATTTCTGTGGACAGCAACGGCTGTATTTAGTCACTGCCTTGTTTTTTAGTCCCAGATCTGCCTTCCTCTTAGTTCTAGATAGAGCAACCCCTCCTACTTCCAGCAAGTCAAGGCAGCAAATAAAATTAATTTTAAAAACCCACTAATTGGGGTATTTGACCACAAAATAGCATACCCAGGATCATGTATCTCTAGATTAGACATTTTCTAACAGGCATGTGCCACTTCAAACACCTTGAAGTAGTTCAGGTAACTCCCATGTTCTGTATTAGATGGGACATCAGCTTACGCTCACTCACTAGCCCATGAATCTTCATTTTCTTGCCAAGAATTCAGTCTGCACATGTACCTGCCTGTACCAGCAGCCTTCTGCAAGAAAGCAAGGGGTACTGGGACTATTTCCTGAGAAGATGCGTTGGTTGGTGATAGACTATTTCAAGGTAGATATATGTTCTTTGCCTGCTTCTACTTGCTCTAAATAATTTCTAGAAACTTCAGCTCCATTTGCTTCCCTGAGGAGGTAGTGGGCCATGGGGATTTTTGCTGGAAATGGCAGATGTGGTTCTGTTCTGTTTTCCATCCTCAGTTAACTATGTAAGTGATCACAGCCCAGCAGCTGGTGGTGCCGCAGTTCCACTGCGTCCATTGAAAGGCAATATTAGAAAGGCTGTAGAAGTTCCTGTTCCAGCCTGGGCAGGATGGGGAGCTGGGCCAAGGGGAACCTCATGAAATTCAACAAGAGCAAGTGCAACATCCTGCACCAGGGTAGGAACAATCCCATGCACCGGTACAGGCTGGGGGCTGAACTACTGGAAAGCAGCTCTGCTGAGAAGGACCTGGGAGTGCTGGTGGACAGCAAGGTGACCCTGAGCCAGCAATGTGCCCTTGTGGCCAAGAAGGCCAGCAGTATCCTGGGCTGCATTAAAAGGAGTGAGGCCAGCAGGTCAAGGGAGCTTATCCTCCCCCTCTGCTCTGCCCTAGTGAGACCACATTTGGAGTACTGTGTCCAGTTTTGGGTCCCCCAGTTTAAGAAGGACATGGAACTGCGTGAGCATGTCCAGCGGAGAGCTACAAAGATGATCAGGGGACTGGGGCATCTCCCATATGAGGAAAGGCTGAGAGGCTTGGGTTTGTTCAGCCTGAAGGAGAGAAGACTGAGGGGGGATCTTGTCAAAGCTTATAAATATCTGAAGGGTGGGTGTCAGGATGATGGGACTAGGCCCTTTTCAGTGGTGCCCAATGACAGGACAAGGGGCAATGGGCACAAGTTGGAACACAGGAAGTTCCAATTAAATATGAGAAAAAACTTATTTCAGTCTTCGCTTTATGATTCTCTGAAAAATAGGCATGCAAAGAAGAGAAATACCAACTTTTAACATTTGATATATCGGTGAAATTTGAAATATAATTTCTTGGGATGTAGAAAAGACACCTTGCTAGCATAAAAGTTATTTCTCTGCTGAACAGTAAAATTTTGCCAAGAAATGGAAGTGGCAAAAGTTGCAAGAACAAATTTACAAGAAGGAAAACTGTTAGAATATGATGGAGTGAGGAGATTTGGGCAGAACACATTCCTGCTAAAATAGCCATCTTTTCTAGAAGTGTCGATTTTACCACTTTATAAACAGAAGAAATGTCTAAACATTCATCTTCCCAGTTTGATTCAAATTTGTATCAGTGCGTCGGTATTTTATATAGCATTATGGTGTGTATAATTATTTGTTGCAATAAACATTGAAACTTGGTATCTTCATAGGACTAAAAAAGCCTAGATGTTAACTACATAATAGGGATAGAAAAGGAGGAAATCAAACTAAATGGTGCTTCTAGATTACTTCTAATTGCTTTAATTTTGTCAGAAACTACAGCATTTCACCATTCCATTCTAAACCAAAAAGAAGTTTTCCAGAGTTAGAGCTGCTGCTGGCTTATTCCAGAAAACATACAGGTGTGGCTGATGCTTTGTCCATAGCCAACATAAGTATCTGAGTTGCATGGAAGCAAATATTAGTTTCCATGAACGTAATCTCTTTTCATCTAATTTGTGTTGTGCACTGGTAAACTGTTGTCTCCATTCTGTACGTCCTTTGAGACATAAACGGAATAATAGTTATTTGCTGATACTCAGGAGGTAGCATCAGTCTTCTGTATGTGAAAATTCCAGCCTCAACATACTGCATCACTAGAAATACGAGTTGTGGCTGGTAGATGGCTTAAGAATTGTAGAGGATTTCTTCAAAGCTAATAATTATTCTTCTGTTCTTGTTTTATAATGCTGTTACTAAAAGCATTTGAATAAATAATATAAATGTGTATGAACCACTAAGACATGAAAACAAAAATATTCTAAGTGTAAAAATTGCATGTAGAATATCACTTGGGATTTTTTCTGAATCTGGTTGAATAACCTTCAGAGATTACATCCATCAGTCTGTGAAGGTTTCTTCAATTAATTCTGTGCTTTCAGATCCCTACTTTTTGTCCAAAATTTTGCTGAAACCCCAACTCCAAATCTGTCCAGTAAGAGAGCAGTGGCTTGGAATTTGATCTGGGGCCATCTGATCTGTTGCTTTGCAAAGAGGAAGTGTGATAAAGGCCCAGGGACCTAATTGCATCAATTAGTGCTACAAAAGACGTCTAACAAAAGAAATTGAGACATGTTTTCTTCGGATTTTTAAATGGGTTGAAAAGGTTAATAAGTCTTGAGCCAGAAAATGTTCTAGACTGATCTTTTTTTCTAGTTTTATAAGACAATATTTCAAGGTGCATTTGTCCCGTGAAAAGCAATTACCTCAAAAAAATACATCCTTCTTGCCATCAGACTTACCCTTTCTGTTCAAAGTCAGTTCTGTGTGGCTAAAATAATTTTCCTTTAGTGCAGTATTATTTGCAGAGGAAAGAAAATTAGTTAGCTTGTGGTTAATATTTTCCATAATCAATTAGATAGTTTACTAAGTTGCAATTAGTTGCACTTTTCAAGACCTACTGAAAGTAACAAAATTGCTTAACTACTTGGAAGAGCCTGAGATTACAAGGATAAGTGAAATGACATAACTTGCCTTTCTAAAACATTTTCTATTGATTCCTCCTGTGAAAAGAAGATCTGAGTGGATTTACAAGGGCAACACTTAAGAATCAAACAAAGGTTTTTGCTTGTAATGGTGTACTTCTAATATCCAAATTACAGGAACTATTAGCGTAGAACTTCAATTTATGTTTCTACATAGTCATTTTTCTGGGCCCAATCATACTCTGTCACTGTAAAGAGTTCCAGGACATGGTACATCTAAGAATCTAGTTTAGAATGGGATTAATTACATCCTGAAAGACTCAGTTGTCAAAACTCAGACTTCTAATACCACGCTGGATGCCTTAAGGTACTCCTGGCTTACAGCTGCTGACTAATGTGTAAAGCGCTCTAGTCATGCCTTGGATACCCTTGGACATCCAAACCAGCAATATATATCTACATTCAAGCAACTGGGCCCCACCCCCTGTTTCCCTTTGTTGACTAAAACAGGAACCAAGAATAACTAGCTCAGCTTGTTGATGCCTGTGATTGGTCAGATGACTTCTACACTGGCAGTATTAAGAGCAGACTTTATAGGTCTTTAGAATCATCTATTCCTTAGAAATTCAGGAATTCGTTAATACCAGTTATTTTCTCAACTTCAAAAGCTGTAATTTAGTCAAACAGGCAAAATAAATCCATTTATCTCACTAGTATTAGTTAATAGTTAAAATAATGAGTGTCTAGGCATAGTTGTCCTAGAGTCAGATGCTTGGTATTTGAATCCCAGAATCACAGGTTGGAAGGGACCTCAGGGATCATCTAGTCCAACCTTTCTAGGAAGGGCACAGTCTAGACAAGATGGCCCAGCACCCTGTCCAGATGACTCTTGAAGGTGTCCAATGTGGCCAAGTCAACCACTTCCCTGGGGAGATTATTCCAATGGTTGACTGTCCTCACTGTGAAAAATTTCCCTCTGGTGTCTCATCGGAGTCTCCCCAAGAGCAACTTGTGTCCATTCCCCCTTGTCCTCTCCATGGGACTCCTTGTAAAAAGGGAGTCTCCATCTTCTTTGTAGCTCCCCCTTAAGTACTGGTACATGGTGATGAGATCCCCTCTGAGCCTCCTTTTCTCAAGGCTGAAATTAATGCGTTATGTCCTAGACAAGTGGTCTGTGCAGTGGGTGGGGAACTGGCTGACAGACCACAGGTCCCATCCAACGTGTGATTCTGTGAATTTCTCCAGGAGGAGACTGGGGGGGACCGTATCAAAGGCCTTGGGGAAGTCCAGGTAGACAATGTCCACTGCCCACCCCGTGTCAACCAGGCAAGTCAGTTTGTCATAGAAGGCCACCAGATTCGTCAACCACAATCTGCCTTTAGTGAAGCCATGTTGGCTTTTCCCAATCGCGTGCTTCATTTGACTTGTGATGACCTCCAGGAGGATTCGTTCCCAAGTGAACTAAAGTTTCCTCTTCTAAAATCCAGAAGAAACAGTCTGTCTTGTTAGCTCTTTTTTAGAAGGAGGTTTTCCCTAAATATACAATTCTATTTAATTGGACTTCAAAAGTATGCAAATACTTAATATTGTCCTTTTATATTTTTTGGCGTCTGTTGTGATAAGAACATCAATATCGAATTCTTGGCAGCCGCTATTGAACTGCAGATTTTTCTTACCAGGTTCCAGAGAGGCAGAACTGGACCATGCAAGGCTAGGGATAATATTTTTCAGCAATTAACTTAATTTTCAAGATGTCTAGAAAACTCAGCAAAATTACTTTGCTACATTGAGGCTGTGCAAAAGGATGACTATGGTGTCTTAGTGTTGTCCCTGAGGTGGGAGGTTACCTGAAAGACATTACCCTAGGGAACTTCAAACACAGATTTTAGGTTTAAGAACTGCTAGCTTGGAAAGACAAAGTGAGCAATCCCTGAGTCACCACCTACTGCAAAGGTAGATAGTAACGGCCTTACCTGAGGAAGGTAAAGTGCTGTCTTTTTGTTAGATTCTAGTGGAATAAAAAATAACTTACATTGTTTGTAAAAACAAGTCTCATATGATAAATTTCACACTTTGGGAAGTCAAGCAGTATGTGGTTTAAGGTGGGTAAAGTAATTCGATAGTGATTCATAGACCCATGTCGAAGCCTAGGCCCATCTGGCTTTGTACCACAGGTCTAAACAGTTGTTTAGGCTCGCTAGAGCTATCGGTCCATTTTCTAAAATATATAATTAATTTTCTAGCAGCTACGATTTTACATTTCAGTTCTGATCATCTAGCTACTGTAACTGCAGCCTTTTCAGAACAACATCATCTCATACTATTGGTAGATTTTGCTGTTAAGGAGGACACAGAATTTCATTCTAGAGACACAGACAACTCCCCAAGGATAAGTTTCTATCTTACCAGTTATTCCCTACGTACGGCAGAGATTCTGAAAGCTTCAGTTTGAAATTGCAGATTCCAAACACAGGACAGATAAATTTGTATTAGATAAAGCAGTAAGGCTTTTAATTAATTTGTAGTTTAGTTAGTGAGCTTATTTGGCAAACTGACTCTTCCATTTTGTAACTGACTCAGATATGTAGTACTGGCTTGTTTATTTCCGACTGACATTGAGAATTTGGACTTTTTATTCACTTTCTAGGTGAAATACAAACACATAGTTTCTAGGGGTGTCACCTGAATAGATGATTGTCTATGTTTAAGAGTAAAAAATTTCTTTTTTTACTTCTTATTTTATTTCTCAGAAAACCATCAGTTTTAATGATATGCCAAAACCAAACAAAGCTCTTGTTGTTGTTTTTCTGTAGATCATTATTGTATGCCACAGCCTATGGATAATTAGGAAGAGAAAACCCTCTTTGACTTATTAGCAGGAGGTTATGCTGACTTTTCATTTGGTAGTATGATGGAGAGTTAGCCGTTTGGGTGTTACCACAAAAAGAAAAACATTTCTTAGAAGTAGCCATACTGAGCGTATTGCTGTTCTGATTATGTAAATACTACTGCCGATTTTAACAGTATTCCTTAAACTATCATCGAGATGATGGGCTGCAGAAGCATTTTCACACTGTGCTTATGTATCAATTTTTCTTTATTCCTAGATCCAGGCCATGTATGACATTACCCAGTATGAGAATATTTTTCCTCTGTGCATGATTCTGGAACAACTTCTTCAAAATGAGACGGAAGAAAGTAATGTTTCAAGCACAGATTATGATGGAGAAGAAAAAATCAAATTTTTGACGAACCTTGATCAAATTATTCTTCACCTCTCAGATGAATTCCCTTTGTTTTCTTTATATTTATGGAGAGTGAGTGTTCTTTTGAACTCAGCTCAAATACAAATTGATTAAAACAAACAGCCTCCTTCTAACAGTGCATTTGTTGTAGAATTGCATTGGAAAATTTTTGAGCCAGACAGGAAAACTGTTGTTATTGGAAAACATTTACTTCAAACTACTATGCTATACAGCAGTTTCAGAGATAATGCAATTTATTTCCACTTTAAAGATAGAAAAAAAGTAATAATCCAGGTGCCGTTTTGAATAAATGCTGTTTCTCATAATGGAAAACAATATGTTCATGTTTGCATACACAGTGAAAATGGCAACAAAGAAAGTTCTTTCACATGATGTTTAAAATAAGCACTACGGATTTTAAAGTCAAGACATAACGTGTGTGTAGAGCTTCCAAGTTAGGAAACTAATGACTGTCTGTTAAGAGTTGTATAGCTTCTGTGTGCTTTAGAGACAATGGCTGGTTGGCAGAAATAAAAATGTTTATTTTTAAACTTGGTAACTTATTGCTACAAATTCTTATAGGACAGACTTAGTTTCTGATTTAATCAGAAGAGTCATTATCTGAGCAAAATAAAATCTGGTGCTCAGTTTTACAGCTTTCTTACATTCATTGTATACTGCTTGGCTTTACTTGTGTACACACAAGTGTAGGCACAGGCGGCCTAATTTACTTCAAGCTGACTAATGATTTCAAAGATTTAACCTGTATAAATTTAACTCTTTTAATGATTACTTTAATGATTTCTGTTCAAAATTAATGAATATTGATAAAATCTCCTTATGTATTACCTGATTTTTAGATTTGTATTTCTCTGCGATGGAATTACATTAATAATTAAAGTAGCATATTTTAACAGAAGCCATTTTAAACATAAAAGGCCTTTAAAATACATGTTCAACAATACCTTAACTTGACCCAGAGTCTGATAAATTTAGAGGGTAACTGTTACGATGAATGGCATTTTTTTCTAATAGGTAAACAGCATTTTAGTTTTGTTATGTCCCCTAGTAGTGCATATTCACCATACATATGAAACACTTTTAGCATTAGTCCTTACCCTTCCCCTTGCACTTGTTTAATCAGATTCATTTTTATGTCAGAAAATTCCTCAGAAAAAACCATTTTTTTAATACTGTAAATAATTTATCTTGTTAATTTGAGCATATTTATTTCAGATAGTAAGCCTTTGTGTCTATATATGTAAAACACAATAATACTTACAAAACAAGTTGCTTTGATGTTAAATTGGCTCCCAAAAGAGATTCTTATACTTGATCAGGCAGTCGCCACTGTTCCATTCCTTAAATGTTATTTTGGTATGTCATATGGTAGCATTTGTTTAATGCTTTCTTTTAGCAAACTTACTTTCAACAGAAATGTTTGATTTGCAAAATGTGTTTCTGAATATTCATATTAGAAAATCACATACGTTTAGCCACATTAAAGAAAATGATGTTAAATAAGCATGTAAGTTTGGTAGCCACTCAGGAACTACTGTGCCCTTCGTGTTACTGCTTTACATTTTTGTTTGTTTCATTAAGGTACAGGATCAGTTCTTCCATCTTCCTCCACAGCGCTAAAAGCAGGATTACAAAAAGAGCAAGGAAAGGAATAAACAAAAGGAACTGGTATTTAATTGATATAATAATTTTCATTTTTTTTAAAAAAAAATGCTTCATCAAAAGCTCTTTGTAAAGAAAAAAAAAAAACCACCAAAAAACCAAACAGAAGCTTTTGTAAAGGAAAAACACAAAACACAGGAGGATACCGGAATCTGTCTAATAGCCAAATGTGTATTGTTTCAAGACTCCCGTTCTGAAGAACGATTTCAATGCTAGATTGCACACCACTGCATATTTGCTGATCCATTGGCAAAAAATATTTTTGTTAGTAGTAAAGCAATTCGGGCACAAAGGGACACATATTTTCTTCTTTGCACATTGTAGCATTTTCTCACCAGCAACCTTTCTAGGCCACTGGAGGAGCAGTGGTTTTTTGGGGAAACACATGCATCCTTGATAAGTTTTCAAGTAACTGCTGACTTGAGCCATGGTTTTTTAAATCTTTTTCACAGCATATAAGGAGAGGGGGTTTTGTGTCCAGAGGTGGAATAACAACATGGCACTTACGCTTTAACAAAGATTTGAAACAGTTTGTTATGCAGGTTTGAAGGTGCTGGGGCAGAGTTGGGGTTCCCCTTGTAATGCCATCATAGCAATTTAGACACACACTAGCCTCTCTGCAAAAGTGCTGTTAACTGGTCACATGGGCTCTCCTTATCTGTTTCAGTGCAAAACTAAATAGTGCAGTTGAACCACATTAGTGAGCATATCTCAGCTTTGGTGAGAGCAACAACCTCCACAACCAGAAAAGTTATTAGACAGACTGTTGTCTCATGTTTCTTGAAGAGATTTTTCACCAAGAGGGGACTCACCTCAGGATGAAGATGCGCAAAGGTAGACATGTGCATTTAGATGTCTCCATGTTGTTGGGATGTCTAAGCTATGAAACCCTTACCAAGTAGCCTAATGTTTTGGCCTGGGTCTCCAGCTGCTACCCCAAAGGACTGCAGACCTTCTGTAAGTCCTGGGTCACATTTTTTTTCTCCATATAGATGCCACGGATATCCTGGAGCATCTTTAGTAGCACTGTCACTGCGGTGTACACTGCGTTTAGTCTTAATGCTAGGACTAAATCCCACCTGTGTGATATCTTACCTGTTCTTAGGAGTAGGAAATCCTAGGTTTAAGTCCATGCTTTTCAAACAGTTTCTGCTCTTGTCCAGTGACTGTTAGATGTAACTTGAGTAAATGAACATCACTGTCTTTAGTTTTGAAATAAAACGGGATGACTGAGCCAGTCCCTGGAGTTAACTGTTACAGGGAGGATTTGCAACCTGGTTGGAAGAAACCTTCCTGCAGCTTGGACTTTAAGTCTTAAAGTACTTACTAAACAGATATGGCCTACTACATATCTGGCCTTCATAGAGGAATCCCAAATCTAGAGAAAGTAGCTATGGTCTTTGCTGAGTGGAGGCTATTAGATGTCTCAGATGAATATCTCATATCCCATGTTTGAGCATAACATGTTGTAGACCTAAAGAATAGGAAACACTAAGAAAAGAACTTGGTATGACCTGTCATTGCTCCCTGGAGTGTTTCACCTCAGTTACCCTTATGGTTTTAGAATTAGCAGTTCCAGGATATTTCTCGTCTTGTTGATTTCCTTTCTGTAAATATATGTACTTTAGAATTTGGGAAGACGCTAATGTTCTGCAAATGCAAATTGTTCAGGCTTTCATATATATATATACACACACACATGCATATATGGTTGAATTTTATGTTTATATGGTTGAATTAGCAGTGCTTATTTATTAGTAGCCTAATAGCGGTGTATGATTTTGTAATTGTTACTTTGCCACAGGCTTAGCTTCCCAGGTGACTATGTTTTGTACCTGTCTCCATCTGTTTTAGAAAGAATTTTATGGTAGCATGTATCTTTTTATGAGAAAAATTATGAAACAAGGAAAATAAATTTTTATTCTAGTGCTGCTCCATTGAGTGTTCTATTTGCTAAAGAATTATACGTGCCTACTAATGACAGCAGTGGATGAGATTTTGAGGTGAACTGTCTCAGGATATTTTTGTAAACTTAATTTGGAATCTTTTTATAATCTCTTTGTGATTCACTGATTTTTTTTTTTAGGGTCTTATTTCTTGTATATGTTGGTAATAGTGGAAATGAAATTGTACCGTATTTTAATTCTGCAATAATCTTTAGTTTTTTCTTTCCGTTATCTATGCATTACTAGCTGATACAGAATAACACTTTGTAGTTTGCTGTGGTGCAACATTCAGCTGACATTCACATGATCGTAGGAGAATTTGGGTTGGAGGGGACGTCAAAAGGTCTCCAATCCAACCTCCTGCTCGAAGTAAAGTTAGCTGTGGGGTCAAGCCAAGTTGTCCATTGCTGGTTCAGTTTTCAGTCAGGTATTTAAAACCTTCAAGGACAGAGACTGCACAACTTCGCTGGATAACGTACTCCTCTGCTTGACTGTCTCCATGGTGAAAAAGTTTTTACTTATAAACAGTCTCAACCTCTGTTTTTCATTTTATGCTCAGTGTCTTTAGTCTTCCCACCACCCAGAGCCTGGCTCTGGCCCCTTGATACCTTCCCCATAGGCACTAGAGGCTGCTGTTAGGTCCTTCTGAAACCATCTCTTTCCCAGGCTGAACAAGCCCAGCTCCCTTAACCCACTTCACAGCACAGATGCTCCAACCCCAGCCATCTTGGTGGCCTTCCATTGAACACACTTCAGTTTATCAACATCTTTCTACTGGGGGCCCAAAACAGGCAGCAGTAGCCTAAATGCAGAATAACAAGGGGTGAGTAGAGGTGAGTAATCCCTTCCCTATATCTGTGCTCCTGCTGAGACAGCCCAGGATGCTGTTGGCCCTCGTTGCTGCCAGGGCCACTGCAGGCTCACATTCAGCTCGCCACCCTTCAGGGCCCCCAAGGGGCTTTCCCCACGGAGCTGCTCCCCAGCCAGGCACTCCCAGCCTGTATCACTACAAGGGGCTTTTGCTTCCCAGGTCGGACACTTTGTACTTGTCCTTCCTGAATCTCGTAGTCTCTGTCAGCCCATTCTTCCAGCCTGCATCAGCCCCTCTAATGACAGCACCGCCCTCAAGCATGTCAACCAGGACCCCCACTTTGGTGTCATCTTGATACAGGTGCACTCCATGACATCCTCCAGGTCGCTGATAAAGATGTTAAACAGGACACGTCCCAGGATAGCTCCCTGTGATACTCCCAGTTGTGACAGGCATCCAGGTAAAGTACAACCCATTAACCACCACAGTGTGAGCTTGACCAGCAAATCACTTTTTTATCCACATGGTTTTTCACTAGTCCAGACACATCCTGTCGTTACCTTGCGAGAACATTGGCCAGTTCTGTCAGCACCCATGGGTGCAGGACACCTGATTCCATGGACATATGGGCTGAAATCTTGCAAAGAAAAACTCTAACTTGATCTTCAGCTACTTGTAATAGTTCCTCTCCTTGAACACTTTCACTACGCAAAAGGCCTAGGAGACCTTGTTGAAGATTGAGGAAAAGAAAGCATCTACTTCCTCAGCTTTGTCTGTGTCTGCCATCTCTAAAAGTTTCATCCTCTGTAAATCCTTAGTTCAATTAAAAGCTATCTCTGAAATACCATGATGTAAATCACTTTGAAAGTCATCAGTAATGTAATTAAGTTTATCTTCGCACTTCCAAAGGATCTAGCTTTGAAATTTCAGAATTAACGTCAGATTTGTATAAAACTATTTAATCTGAAATTCACTTCAGCTTAGCGTGTTTTAAAAAGCCAAGGGTTTGGGGGTGATTAATATATGTTCATATTTTATTGATCTAGACAAGGGAATTTAGTCTTTAGATCTCTTGCTGGTGTGGGAACAGAGGACTCAGAATGATGGCTTCATCAAACAAAAAAAAGCTTACAGCTTCTGCTTTTTTATTAGTTCCACAACCCATGAGCATGTCTGGCCTGCAGGGACAGCCAGGTGGACCAAAACAAAGTTTTACTTAGAGGTGGAAAGCCCTACTCATAACTTGTTTTACACCGCAGAAGGGCAGAGTATTCTCCAGAACTCCTGACTGCAAGGGAATGCAGCAGTGCTCCTTGTCTGCGAGGTGAAATAGCAGTGACTTCTGAGTAAGGGTATTAAAAGCACAGTATTTACATGCAGAACCTCTTGTAGCTCTTGCACAGTAGTAATTCCTTTAGCTATCTTCAGCATCCTGCGACAAGTGGAGAAGCAGCTCAACCTGAAAAATAGACTGGGGAGAAGAGTGAGGGGGGAGGTACAGGTGAGCAAGAATCTTTGATGCTGCTGGGGGTGCTAGGTGAGATGAGGAGTACGGAACCATCAGATGGCTGGGCGACAAAATGAGACACAATGTGCAGAGAGATCAGTACTGTGAGGAAAACCCATTTAACCTTTTCACAGAGGAGAGGGAAAAGGCAAGGGCAAAATGAGATTGTTTTTGAGCTAAGGCGTTGTCACTTCACTTCCTCACAGACACAAATCTGACTTCAATTTCGGCTTCTTCAATTCCTACCCCTTGTAAAACTCTCTTCTGTACCTTAGTGTCCCTGTGCAGATTTCAGTAATCAGCTTGAGAGAGAAATAGTTAAGAACTACAGTCAGGTAGTAATCAAAGGACTACATTAACATTAGCATCTTACTCTGCTTAGCTTAGTAGTGAAAAAAGGGCAAGTTTTAAAATATTTTCAGTATTCGTAATGCTAGGCACAAAACCAGGAAAAGCAAAGGATGAAGTTTTAGAGGTTTTCCTTCAGCGTTTGTTTCATTCTCTGAGCAACTGTCCATATATGTACGTTTCCCTTTAGAGCTCAGAGAAGTTTTGCCCAGCTACACACTTGTAGATTTCTGGTCTGTGCTCTTCTTCTATTGCATGCCAGAAAGGGTCTTTTTCTGTTCTGCGATTCATAATTTTCTTGATTTGAGCTTCTGCAGCTTCATCCAGATGGCATACCTCACTTAGACCTTCTTTAAATCACCTCCGCCTCCTGTAAAATGTTTCACCCTCCTTAATTGTGTTTCCTTTCAGTTTTCCCATTTTTCTTGTAAGTAAACTTATTTAGTCTGCACCTGTTTAATTGAACAAGGAAAGTTAGTTTTCATCCTTGCTTTAAGCTATTCCTTCAACATGGTTTCTTCTAAACTTGCTGTTCTCAAATTCATCCCAAATTCTTTGGGGTTATGTCCACCATTAAAATAGTTATACTAAAGAGAGGCTCATCCTTGAGAAGAGCACGGTTTGAATATCACCTGCTTACCAGGCTTGAGTTCGTGTTTGAGACAACTCTTTCAAATTATAATTGAGGAGACAGTCTCTGCCAGCCAGGAAAATCCTCCAGGGAACAGGAAGAGTTCCAAGACAAGATCTTTGTCTGGGGTTGTTCAAAAGGACAGTCTTGTTTTTTCTCTTATTCCTGTAGTTGCTGGAGATTCACATGACTTGATGAAGGCCAATCCTGGCACCTTACAGAATACAACTCTTCAGCATGTGAGCCTTAAAAAGCAGCATGCATGCATTCATCGGCATTTTCTCCATCACAAGAGCAAGAGAAACTGTGCGCTGCAGATTTTAGCACTGATGTTGGTTACTCCTCCGAGAAGTTTCGATGATTTCTTGCCTCCTCCTGTCACCTGCTGTTTCTGGTGTTTCTTCTGACAAAAGAAAGCTTTTTGCAGTTATCATTATTGAATTTAGTTATGTTCTTTGAAAACCTTTCCAGCCTATGAAGATTGAAAATTGACTCTGTCCTCCAGAGGAACTGTCCTCCCCTGACCCTGGCATGATGACACCTGCAAATTTCATAAGTATACTCTCTGATACATACAGCCAAGTTTGTACAGGCAGAGGAATATTGTGAAGTAAAAACTCTGGAGAAAACAACAGAAATGGAAACTCCTGTAAATGACTATTATGTACTGAAAGCAGATAAAACATTGAAAGCAAAGGTATTTTTACAAGGGAAATACAGAGCCTAATATGTTTTCATTTAACATAAATGAGCTCCATTGATTTAGTGAAGCATTTACTTCATGTTTCTGCTGAATGCAAGTAAAAGCTGTGTCAGCCTGATTTTCTATTATCTTTTCGACATACAGAGTTAACAAGAAGGGTTTACATCCACAAAAGTCTTTGAATACACTTCTATACTACTCTTTTTGTTACCTGAGGAAGATTCTGGGGCATCTCTGACCTTCACAGCCCTTCAGTGTGTCTTCTGGAAAGTTGTTACTTTTGGCCATTGGGTATTCTGGGCTTTGTCTTTCATACCGGAGATGAGGAACTATGTCTTGAGACAGAAAAAGAAAGAATGAAAGATTAATCTTTTAGTTTACTCTCTTTCTTAGTGACTGCCTACTCTGAACTCTGCCTCTTTTTTTGGGGGTGGGGAAGGGGGCAGGTAGGAGAAGGAGAAGGATTAACTCTTTCCACAGGGGGAGTCTCAGTACCTCTTTTCAGGCTCTGAGTTTTACACAGTATCAGGATGCCTCACTCGTACCTCACTGGTACTCATTACTCATCTAGTAAGAAGTCCCATCAAGATCAAGGTTCTTGAGGCCTTAGAGATAACAGAGCATCTTTCAACTAAACTTCCAATTTATTTTAGTTGCCATTCATAAAAACAGTTCCAATTCCACATTGACCTTACTCTGAGGCTGTCTTGTCCTCATAATACAAGGGGGAAAAAAAAGACAGATGAAAAAACAAAGGAAGCAAAAAGGCAAACTCTGATGAGACCTCCCAGAAACTGTGAACTCCAGTGAAGGTTTCTAAAAGCCTTCAGCAATGTGTCATCCTTTTACGGGTCCAAGCAGCATGACTAGATCAACTAAGGAAGCCTTGCAAGGTCCTTGCTATTAGGCTGGACCTAGCACAGGCAGTGGGAGGGATGTTCCCACAGCCTAGTGCAGAGTCCTCAGCATTGTGCACCTCTGGGATCTGCAGCACTAACTGGTTTGGATCGCCAGGGCAGGCATCTGGACACTTAGTAGGGCAGTTCACTACAGGTTGTCTTGAAAAACACGAGCATAGTCTGGTTCCTAAATACAGAGGCAGCTGCAGGTTTTTGTATGTTTTTGTAAAAAAAATGAAAGGAATCCCTCATAACTGGGTGATGAAGATACCTAAAATCCCATTCGGTGTTAATTTTTCCTGTTTATTATTACTTACTTTTTAAGGCAACTAGACAAACCTTTTGTTTCAAAGGAGACCTTGTTTTTCTCTGTTTGTGTTTGTATAAAAGGCTCTTTCGAGCAGAGAGAATTTATAAGAAATTATGCAACACTTTAAATGTTACTCTGCCAGCATTAGAATATAACAGAATAGATTCTGCTGCAGGTTTTTGGTGCAGCAATTTGTTCTACTATTCAGAGAACAGACTGTACTATTTGGTGCCTTAAAAGTCTACTCACATGTTAGAAACTAATAGAAGCAAAAAGGAAGGCTGTTCCACATGGATACCACTGGAGTCCAAATTCCTCGTTGCACTAAGGTATTGTTGCAAGCATTCCTATGTAATATTAATGTATGCTCTTGAGCAGCACGCTCTGCTTTGCTTTTTTTCCTCCTAATGATTATATAAACCAAAATTGACATCCAAAACTGTAAGAAGTAAACTGACTATGAACTTTAGGATTCTCTTTGGCATTTCTAGTTTTTTGCTCCAAATGAGAAGGAAAATCTGCTTAAAATAATCTATGCTGTAGTATGAACATCACTTAAGGCAATAATTGAAACAAATAAGCTAAAGAAATACATGCCAATCATGTATATAATGGGAATTATTTTTGATACTTTCTGTTTTTTCACTCATTAGTTTCTAGTAAACTCGAAAATGGTACTGGAGGCTGGTGACACTCAAGTCATTTCACTGCTAAGTTAATGACCCGGTTTCGCACAAAGTACCCTTGTGGTTATTTTGAAATAAACTAAGAGTTTTCATTTTTAATAGGGGAAAACAATGGCTTAAAGGCTTTATTGCATTCTGTTACCAGACTGTAACATAGATCTCACATCTACCCTTGCTTTTAACACCTTCCCTCATGTCTTCAGCTTTGGTTAGGCAGACTGTACAGTGAGAGTTTATCTGACAATTAACAAGAAGGGTGAAGTACTGAAATTGTGTGATCGCCTTTAAAATGAAACATTCCTGAGGCTTTCTTACCTATTTTATTTTTGCAAGGTGTTTCATCTTTGTGTTCGTTGCTGCAAGCACGCAGGCATAACTTAGATTATGTTAGATTTTACATTCCTTACTCAGGGTAACTTAGGGTGGGGCATTTTGTTCCTATTCCTGGTTTATTAATTTATTTTAACTTCAGGATGCACACATGATGCAGGAATTAACAGAAAAGCAGAGGCACGGCACCTTAGCTCCCATAGAACTCCTGCCCCAAAGAGCAGAAAAGACAAAAACCTTATAAATGACACTGATGAAGCAGCCTGTATAGTTTTCCTTTTCTGCTCTGTATAACTTCTGGATGGATTATTTTCAAAAACATTTTGAAGAAAAGCGCTTATCATAACCAAACCATCAAATCCACGTTGAGGCTCAGTGACAGATTTTGTGTCAGCAGCACTTTAAGGGAAGATTAGAAATTATAAGTAAGTGAACAAATATCTTACTAATTTCCAGACTGATGAACAGCAGATCATTTTACATGTTGTCTCATGTGCTACCAAGTGTTGATAAACAGGAATATATCCATTTAATATTCCATGTCCCTGGTCAGATCTTACATTCTTCATCTGCTTTCATTTAACTCTCTCGACTGTCCCATATGATTCAGTCTTCCCAGGCAGCATTATTTGTGTTGATCTCCTGTGAGCTGATTTGATAATAACTTTCCAATAACATTATTATATTTGGAGAGTAGTAATTCTGGCTGTGACTGTACATGTTCTGCTTTGTATGACTGCAGTCTTCCTTGTGCATGTTGCAGCTTCTTGTACAAAAGCACCATACATCGTGCTAGATACATTAGACGTTTAAGTCCCGTAAGACCACTGAGGTTTTCTGTGCAGTAAAATTTAGACATGCATCCTTTTTTCTCCAGTGAAAGAAGTGGCTGAACTCTTCTAACCAGTTTCTGATCACACTGAAATAGCTATTTCAGCTAAAATGGGTCAGTCTGGCACAAATGTGCTCTTTACAGTAGCTCATTTCAACAGAGATGGGTTGCGGGTGTGGACAAGAGCAGTTCAGGAGGCCATCATGATCCCAGGAAACAGCAGTCATGAGCAGCTGGAAGTAATTTTGAGAAGTGACCTTTTCAGTCAATTCATCTACAATCAGGAAAAAGTAAGTGTGTCTGCAACCTTACTGGTTCCTGGGCTCTCCTTTCCACTTTGTGCACTTAATTCGTCTCTCTCTCTTCCCCCCTTTCTCATCTTCTTATGGTAGACACCTGTGTTATTTGCTCTGTTTACCACATAGGTGCAAAGAATTATGCTAAGCACTTCTCACAAAATGCATTTGCAGGTACCTTGTTTCGAAAGGTGGCCCCAGAAGGCAGTAGTAAGGACATTCATTCTTTCTTCTTATGCCGTATCCAGGTGGGTCACTCACCCAAGTGTGGAAAATCAGTGATCCCTGCTCAGCCTTTCAAAGAAAGGCTCCTGGACAATTGTTTTCAGAAAAGATACAATCTGTGGCTACTGAGTACTTTCCTATCATTTTGTGTAAAGCGTTACATTTAAGACACATCATTCTTGTTACTCTCTCAGTAACCACTAGTTATATAGTTACATATAGTATAGTTATTGGACCTTGCTAAGCATGTTGGCTTTAGACGGCTCCCTGCCTGCTGTGCTGCCTGCTGCAATTCTTATTCTGAGGTGCACAAGATGTGTGCCACCCTGGTGAGGCCCAACATTCAAAGGCAGCATCTGTACTATCCACATCGCCAATGCCAGGGCCTTCCTCTGGCCATCAAACCAACTTAAATTCTCATAGTCTTGTAATCAGGGTTGCCAAGTCCAAAGCAGCTGTTGAGGGATGGTGCCTGGGCTATGCCAGCACCCGGGCTGAGTTGGAGGGAATCATGTGGGGAAGTGCCAGACGACCAGTGCCAAAAGGGTACCAGGGACTGTTCTGGCATTTCAGCGCTAGGTGGTGTAACTTCTCTGCCCTGACACTCTCTAATTCACTGGTGCAGGCAAAGTCCTCGGGTTTCTAAGGTCATGGCGAGATTGAAATAGGGTTACATTTGTGTTTACAAATTCCATCGCAAGGTTTGTGCCCTTTGCATTAAATGTCATCCTACCCGGAAGAAAATGTCACCAGAGCTTCTCAGAAGGTCTGGAGAGGGTGTCAGGGAAAGTCCATGGGGAAGCAGAGCTTTACATGGGTGACAAGCCATGAGGCCTGAACTCCCAAGAATGAGAATAAAAGGAACTCAGAGTAAAAAGATTCCTGAGAAGTAGAGCTAGTGCCTGTCCTTCCAAAGTACATGGCATGTGAGAGCTAGATCACAATTCAGCTGTTGGAAGCAGGAGATCATCCTGGGCTGAAACCTCAAGTATATTCAAGATTGTTTTCTTCCTGGAGGCATTAATTCTATTTTTTTTTCCATAAACTGAAAAGCTTTGTGTTTTGTTTATTCCTCTAATGATTTTTTCTCATTGATTTCTCCGCCTTGTTTGTGATTTGCAAGTTCTCTCCTTATGCTCTGGTTACATTTGAGAGCATCACTAGTATGATCTTTACTCTTTCTTGCAAACCACTTATGACAGTATCAAACATTGTCAGTCTTAACACCACCTTCTGCAATACACAACAGGGTAGCTGTCTGCAGTCAATTCACCAACATTTATCATTACTTTTTGCTAATGCTACTTTCAGCACTTTTTTATTTACTCAAGCTGTAGCAGGGGAAACTTCCAAGGGGAAATGTCATCATAAGGTCCCCAAAGCAGAGGAGAGTGAGCCAGGCTGGGAGAAGGGATCATCAAAACTAGGGGTCCTGTTATATATTCAGATTCCATCTCCAGCACCTGTTTAAATCCTTGATAGCACCAGTGATCTTATCCTTACATCAACTCTGGTGTTTATCATCCAGAAGGAAATAGTAACTGTAAGTGGGAGCAGCTGACAGTAAAGGAATTAAGACTCAGAGGAGGGGAAATCACTCAGGAAAAGATGATAATCTTGTTTTGACCTTCAAAAGGACAGCTTTAGTGGGAATAGGGCCTTAAAGTATACTGTGGATAAAAGAAACTTCTATAAAAATCTGTGATAATTTTAAAAGTTACAATAGAAGATGGCTGTTTTTCAGTAAAGACTGTCTACTGAAATAGCTGCAGCTGAAATTCTCAGTAGTGTGCAAGAAATTCAGAAGGTAAATAAACATAATACAAAAAAAGTAAGTAGTACCAATAATACTGACTTCTTCAGCTTTAATGAGCTGATTAGCAATTATGTTAAAACTGTGATTATTGTGAATTCTATGTTATTGGAGATTTGTGTTCTCAGCACTTTAAAGATTAGCCTTTACTGTGATGATATCTTAGCCTGAAATCAGGAGAGGGAAATTCTCATTTACAGATGTTGAGAGTAAGGTTGATTTATTAGAGTTAGTAGTCTACATTTCTTGTAATGATGCTGTTGTATTCTCTACTTTCATTAGAACTTCATTATCAGTCATTCAATTTCTATTTTTATGTGGGTTTTTTAATAAGTCTTTTGTCAAAACCCACTAACTTAATAAGATTCTTAATACTTAGAAGTAAGCAGATTTTGAAACTTAAATTTTAATTTCTAAAAATTGAGGCCAGCTGTACCCAGTACCAACTTCTACACATTGAAGGCTTCAGGTTGCCCAAAAGTTTAGGGACAATCCTCCTCTAGCACAGAAACTCTATAACTTATAAAGACAAAGTTATGAACACGCTAACTTAACTTGTGAATAATTTCAAAGAAAATATGTAAAGCATAAGATGAATATGGAGTGAATTGAAAATGCTGACATCAAAATTTGCTTTAATTCGGACTTGTAATGAAATTCTGGTAATACTTATTTTGCATGAAATATAATCTCTGCAACTTTGCAGTTTCTCTTTTTAAACCTCATTGGAATCTTACCTCAGAATTTCACTTTTATAGTATATATTTGTTTTATTTCTGTTTTTAAATATATATGCATATATAGTTATACTTTATATTTTTATTTGTATTTTACTTGTATATTTACTTCTATTTTAGACTTATTTCTTTTATGTGACATAATTTGTTACATACATTATGCAAACATACTTTGCTATTGACATGCCATAGCAACTGAAACTTCTAGTACTTGAATTTTTACATGATCTTTGGTTTAAATCTTATAAGCAACTGTTGTTCCATTCTGCTTGAAATGCGTTGTCATTTTGTCTTTGGTGCCTCCATTTTGAAACTTGAGTGGTTTCTGAAGTCACTGCCTTCTAAGTGAGGTCTGTGGCACAGAACAGCAAAAAAGTATCTAAGTTTGATTTTTGAGTAGTACTTACTAGTGATCTGATGTCCATAAATCTTTATTCTCACATATAGTTTATATTCACAAGGTTTGCACAGCTTACTTGAATGACCAGACTTCCTATTACCTATTATCTCTCAGGTCTGTTTTGTTTCAGCACTTGTATGTATTTCCACCTTAACCTCTGTAGGTGTTTTCTACATCCCAGTCAAACTGCCTCATTGAGAACATAATTAAATCCAACTTAAATATAGAACGAGATTGTTTCAGTACTTTGTAGTCAAAAAAGCTTTAGACTACCAGTGGCTCAATAAAGTACTAATAATCAAGGATTTCATTCAGCAGATCCGATTCTATAATATACAGCTCAAAGTTGTTTAGACATGTCAACAATTAATTCTATAGAAACAAATGTTATTCATTAACGAGTTGGAACCCGTTAATATACCTCTCTTTGAATAAATAAGCTGTGATTATATCAGAATATAATCCTCTGATGGAACAGCTACAAAGTTTGTCTTTCTAAAAGCTTTTCCTAATGCCTCACTGATTCTATTTCCTACTCAATAAACCATGGCCTAATTTGTGTAGAGCTTTGTTATAGAGAAACAGCGTTCACCTTCTAAAACGTTTATCTTTTCATATTTCTACTTTCAGCACTAGTCTGTCTAGAAATGATGCTGCTCTGCATCAAAGTTGCCACTTTATTTATTGTTATAAAATGCCGAGGTGATGAGGGGTGTGGAAAGTTCTGTAACTATGCAAGTATATGTGTTTACTTATTGTATCACAGCTGCCTAAATATTATTTAATGATAAGGCTCATCAGCAAACAAAAATTTCATTTACTGAATATTTTTGAAGTCTCTCATATTAAATTCCTTCCAGTACAATAGAAAAGAAAAAGCTTCAGCCGAGATAGGCGTAGGTGAGAGATCTAAGTTCAAGCTTTTTGCTCTTTTGCAATCTGGATGAAGCAAGATCTTGAACCTGTCTCTGTTACCTTGTCTGCCTTAGCTTACAAACTGCCTGTCTCTCCATCTCTCACAACTCAGGTATTCTTGCTGTGATTAAGATCTAATTAACCTGGTATTTTAAATCTGATTAAAACTTCTACCCAAATATAAGAAACCTTTCCCAGCGAAACTTATTTTTATAATTAAAATTTCCCTGAAAAAAAGGCTTGTCTTTCAGGTGGATATTTTTCTACAAAAAAAAAGTTCCATGAAAGTTCCCATTCAGCTCTATTTAGCTGCTGGAGGGGGGGACGGTTTGCTACTATAAATCATGAACAGCACTTAAAGATAATTTGTGGAGCAATTAAAGTAGCTACTAAGATTTTATGGTGTGCAATTATGTTTCTTCCATCAGAACATCATTAGGAGGAAACTTGTTTGCCCTTGCAAATAGAGCTTGTTAAATGTAAAGAAAAATGCAACTGGCAAGCAATAAAGGGCAGATTAAGGGACGAATAAGATGTCCAAAAAGTTCTTTACGAGCAAGGCTTTTCTGTGTGCTCAGCTTTTGTTTTTCTAGCCTTCCCTGGAATAAGAGCTCAGAAAACCCATTGAAGCCCATATAGTTGGCTGGCAGTTTTAAATGCAACTTCATGCATAAGTAGTAAATATACTATGTTATAGTTAAGTAAAAAGGTAGTACATGCTGAATTTGTGTAGTTGATACTATGTTGTGACATTCCCCTTTCTTTTCAGAGTTTTAGCCAATCTCTAAAAGGAATCTGTATGGTTTTTAGAACAGTAGGAACATTTAGGTTGAAAAGGACCTCAAAAGGTCCAGTCCAACCTCCTGCTCAAAGCAACATCAATGAGGATGAACCAGGTTGCTCAGTGATTATACCTGAGTTTTGAAAACTTCCAAGGACGAAGGCTGCATGACCTCTCTGGGCAGCATGTTCTGCTGTTTGGTTGGCCTCGTGATGAAAATGTTTCTCCTTACCCAGTCTTAATCTCTTGTTTCCACTTACCTTTGTTATTGCTCATCTTTCACTGTGAAGAACCTGGCTTTGGCCCCTTGATAATCTCCCTGTAGGCACTGGGGGATGCTGTTAGGTCCCCCCCTGAAGCCGTCTCTTCTCCAGACTGAAGAACTCCTCCCTCGCCAGGCAGTTGTTCCAGCCCTGACCATCCTGGTGGCCTCTACAACTCACTCCAGTTTAACATGTTAAACTTGGGGGGCCCATTATGGGCTGCAGTGGCTTTGATGCAGTCTAATGAGTACGAGGTAGAGGGGAATAATCCCTTCCCTTGATCAGCTGTCCGTGCCTTTGCAGACACAGCCCAGGATGCTGTTGGTGCTCCTTGCTCCAGGGCCCCTGCAGGATCATGCTCAGCTCATCTGCCAGGCGCTCCCAGCCTGTACTGCTGCAAGGGGTGCTTCCTTCCCACCTGGGGCACGTTGTCTTTCCCCTTGCTGAATTTCATGAAGTCTCTGTTAGCCTATTCTTCCAGTCTATGTCCTTCTGAACAGTGAACCATTCACGTGATCAACTGTCACAAGAGAATAACATTTCTTATACATTTTATTTCTTAAGTGAAATTATGTTTTGGCAGGTGCATCAAGGAACTGCCTGATTAAAGCATACAAGTGCATGCATAACATTAAGCATACGTGCCAAAGTAATTCTACCCCTATTCAACAGTAATCCGTTTTTTAAAACATTTTAAAAGTGTAAGTATGCTCAGAGTAACATACATGCTAAATAAAAACTGAAATCATTGGCAGCTTTGGTGCTTTTTCAGAAAAATGAGATGAACATAATGCTACACTGATGCAGAGTTGATAAACGTCAGACTAAAATGCAGAAGAGGAGTGAGATGTCAAAACATGAAATCATTCTTCTCTACATCCTGATACTGATAAGTCCACAAGAAGAATAAGAATCAATAGCAAAGAATGGGTGGTGGGGTGGTTTTTGTGTTTTAAAAGTCTTCATGATTAGACATCTAACCATGACTTTTGGGAGAACACTGGGAAATTAGAATTGTTTAGGCTAATGAAGATGTAGAGGAGCCATTAATAGCAGCTTACAAGTACATAAAAGGTGTATTTAAATATTGTATCTGATTCTGAGTTTCTGGGTCATATATAACACTCTGAAGTTTACAAGGTTACTTGCATGAATCAGCTTGGCAGAGAGAGTTGTCAGATGGAGCATCCTCGAGATGAACCACTGCTCAAAAAGGATTGATTCAAAATACAGAACTGAGTCATGCTTTGCTCTCTGTTGGAAACTTGACCTTTCAGCTGAAATAAAAAAGAAAGCACAAATTAATTTGAAGTATTCATTCTGTTTGACCCATTGGTGTGAGAACAGATAAAAGCTGAATGAGACTAAGGTCTGTTTCGCAAATAGCAAATGTCCAAACCATTTATTCATATAAGACATCCTCAGGTTTTAGGGAGAAAGTGAAGGAAGGAAGGAAGAGGCAGCCTCTCCGCTTACTTTATAGGCTGTTAAAAAGTGGTAGCACTTGCGTAATTTTTTTTCTCTTGCTAATACTCCTGGAGAGAAACAGAAGTAATTCATCTCTGCAGCAGTGTACTGGATTCCCAGGTGTCCACACTGAAGGTGGACTTAATTTCTCATTTCAGGCTTCAACTGAGAAGCCTACTATTTTGTCTGATACTGTTTTTCTTTTGGGGTGAAACGGATCACTTCCTGCTTTAACCTCTGCAAATAGAAATAGAAGTGTGAAAAGTAGGTCAGTAGATACTTAATAACTTGAGTAAGAGATTTCTACACAACTTTACTCAGAATGCCCATTCATTCTCCTCAATTGTATCGTCACCTCTTACTAAACTGCATTACAGGTGAACGTGCAATTTACAATTACAAAAAGATAAGTTTCTGCTGTAAATAATTCTGAACTTAAATTAAATTTATCACGCAGTAAGCCAGACTTAGAAAAGCAGTTATAACAGCAGCTGTCAGAATAATATAATAGTTTATTGTTGCAGATTTTTAAACTTAAAAGTGCTTTGAGTTTAGGAGTTAATGTCCAGAGGGCAAATATGATGGATTAATCTGTGTTCAGAATAAAAAAAAAAAAATAAAAAAGCCCAAACAGGAGTTTTCTTATATTAAAATTGTATAAGGTGACATTTTAAGTTCGGGGGGGCCCTCCACACATTGAATTTCTGGACATGTGTGTGTAAAACCATTCCAGACTGAAGGTTTGTTTCCATTCATAGTATTTGTAGGTTATTTCTCAAACATTCCTATCTCTCATGCCCTGTGGAGGAACATAATTTGTGATCATGCAAAACTGTCAGCAGTGGCTCCAGATAGATGGAACATTTTATATCTAGCACTTCTGTTCGTGTCAAGATATCTTCCCTTTTTCCCTTTCATCACTTACTGGTTTGGTTTGGCCATGAAAGACTCCTTTTTTTTTTTTTTTATTTTGTGTGTGTGTGTGTGTGTGTGTGTCGTGTGGTCATTAACCACCAATCTCCATCTGTAGTGGGGCTAAGCATAGTCACCATGTTACGTGTCTGTTTTACCAAAGAACATCTCGGGAAAATGAGACTAAACTCAAAAAATTGCTGCAGAAGAAGATCCTGGAATTGTCTCTGACTGTGTAGTGCTACAGCCTGGCAGTCTTCAGCTCCTTGTCTGGAACATGTCGTGCCTTTGGGCACCAGCAAAGTTCCAAGTCCTGAAAGGCTCTGAGAAGTCATACCCTAAATGACCTTGTGCCAGGAGATCCCAGCCCCTTCAGTTTCTTTGAGTAGCCCAGTAGCAAGGGCTTTTTCTGCACATTCCCGTCAATTCATGAATCCCATGGCCTGAGGCTGCATTATGTATGTTTTGCTTTGGCTGTCTCACAGCCTTCCCCTTTCTGACAATTTTTTTCAAGAGATACAGGAGTCTAAGCCCACTTTTCAAGCCCGTGGCAATGTCAGCATTGCATCTGGTTTCCAAGTGTCTTTCTACTTTTGATTATATCACTAGGAAGGGAGAAAAGATTTGAGTTCTATTTTCACGCTTTGTCTGCAAAGACACAGTATGTATGGGTTCCCTGCAGTTTCTGAGATTTATTCAATTCAGAGAACTAGTCTAGCTGTGTTCTACCAAGAACTTCATATCCCCAAAGTGGACTCATTCTTCAGCTCTTTCCTTGTCAAAAGGGTACTGCTTTTCACCACAGGAAACAGTCACCAAGGTTTTTTCCATTGGTAATTGGGAAGGATAAATGTATGATTATCTCCTGCTCGAGACTCTTGAACTGGATAAATGACTTGTGTCAAGGTCCCATATGAGACTACCAGGTTGGAGACTACCTTCAGCACTCCCTGGAATTCAATAGAAGCTCTGTCCCTGTCAAGAGGTACCTATAGTTGGTAATGATACAGGAGGTGTCAGTAGTGTTTCCATTACTGACACATCCCAAGCTGCTGCCGCCACCCAAGTGCAATGTATCAGGTGTTATAATATCTCAGTGCCTTGGGTGACCAATAAGCACTAGCTAGGTTGTGTCTGTACTTTCTGGGGTTCTTTTGGTTGTCAGGGACAAGTTTTGAGTTATCCACAGTATATGTGTGCCTACAAGCAATGACTCAAAGGTATAACAAAAAGGTTATTCAGCACATTCATGCTCACATGCACTTCTCTGCTCTTCTGAACAGATACTATAAAATTAAAAACCAAATTTCTGTTGAGTGAGTATTGGTGCACTCACAGCAGGGCTGCAGGCACATGCACCTCTATGGACTGCTCCACCAGTAGCATATTTGTTGAGTCTGATTTAAGGGAGCAACAGTTTTGGCAGACTGATAGAACACAGCCTGAATGAGGTTATATTTTACAATAATCACAGTAAATTTCTCAGGAAATTTACTAAGCACATCTATGAAGCTGTCTGATGCCATTTTAGATAGTGTATTCTGGGGTCCTGTTTGAGCAGTCACATCTATTTTTTGGCATAGCCTCTTTCCTAGTAGTATGTAGACTGGTAGAAAGCTGGTCAATCTTCACTTCAGCCTCTGAATCCTCTCTTGTTTTGGTCCTTAGGCTGGTGCCTTCTTTTCTTATTTTCTTGGCTTTGGCTTGTGCTTGACCATGCAGCTCCTGTGTTCTCTGTCTCTTCTGGCTCTACTCCTGGCTTAGCCTCAAAGCCTTCCTCCCATTTGTGCCTAACAAATCCCATCGAGAACAGGACTGTCCAAGCGGGGTCTCAGACTTCAAACATCTGCTTGTCCTGAACACTCTTCCCACCCCCTTTTTATTTTTATTTTTTAATTTAGCCTATTATCTAAATAAGTTTAGTTAAAATGAAAGAAATGTTGCTGGATATGTTAATTTTTCAATAGTTACCTCTACCGCTCTGGTGAGACCCCACCTGCAGTACTGCATCCAGCTCTGGAGCCCTCAACACAGAAAGGACATGTAATTGTTGGAGGAGGTCCAGAGGAGGGCTGCAAAAATGATCAGAGCGATGGAGCACCTCTCCTAAGAGGAAAGAAGAGTTTGGGTTGTTCAGCCTGGAGAAGAGAAGGCTGTGGGCAGACCTTACTGCAGCCTTTCAGTACTTACAGGGGGACTATAGGAAAGATGGGGGCAATCTCTTTAGCAAGGCCTGCTGTGGCAAGACAAGGGGTAATGGTTTTAAACTAAAAGAGGGTAGATTCAGAGTAGATATAAGGAAGAAATTTTTTGTGATGAGGGTAGTGAAGCACTGGCACAGGTTGCCCAGAGAGGTGGTGGATGCCCCATCCCTGGAAACATTCAAGGTCAGGTTGGACGGGGCTCTGAGCAACCTGATCTAGTTGAAGATGCCCCTGCTCACTGCCTTTAAGGGTCCCTTCCAACCTCAAGCATTCTGTGATTCCATGATTCTATGATTCTATTTTTTAAGTCATCTGTTAATTTCCATGAGAGGAGCATGAGGAAAAACTCATTTTAGCCACAGAGAGCTTTCAGAATTTGAATGAAGGCAAACTACTTTAATCTTGTTATTTCTCTGCATTTAGCAAAATTTATCTCACTGCCCTTTTGGGTGAACTCCCTGAGTCAAAGAGCTAGATTAAGAATGGACATTCAGATTTTTCAGGTGTTAAGTCAAGGCCATAGTGGCAGGCAGGACATTAGTTATTGGGTAAGAGGAGATGGATGTACAGGTTTTTGGCTTTTGTGTAGTAGTATCTCTGTGCATAAAGGGTTTGGGTTTGTTTTTGATTTTTAAAAAAAAAACTTTTTTTTTCTCATGTCAGTCTCATGATTTATTCTCTGTATTCAGTCACTTGATAATTTCAAAATTCAGGAGCAAATTATTGTTTATTCATTGGTTGATTCATTCAGTCTTTACTTTGATATACTGATAGTTTATTTTTAATTAGCTGAACAGTTTAGAGTCATTTAGCCCCGGTCATTGCTATTGTTATTCACTTCTTCCTTTAATCAGAATCCCTACACAGTGAAGAGAACTGATCTTTCAAATTACATCATTAACTCCAACATTGTTAATAACTTAGCAAATAACTTCAGTTATTTAAGCCATTCTTCTAAATTATTACTTTTGTCCCCCCAAAATGAACTATAAAATCAGTAACAGAAAAAAAAAACAAATAAGAAAGAGTCATGTTTTTGGAGGGGAAGATATACCATGGTTAAATACAGAGTATGGCTCAGTGTCAGTCAGGGTCTTCCAGTGTCCTCTTAGTGGTATGGGATAATGTGTGGGGTCTCTTGAGGAAGCTGTGGAAGTAAGATACTCAACATTTGATCTGTCCTCCAAATTTAGCATGAAAGCCATCACCTATGAATGCCCTGGCCTCAACCTACCTAAACATCATCCTGAGCCTCTGAGCAGCCCCGTGACTTAGCTTGGGTGGCAAGGAGCTTTCTGTGTGCCAGAAACAGGGCTTTCTCAGAGTTTAATTCAAGACCAATTCACTCAGCAGAGCTAGTGACCATTCGAAAATGTCACTACCCTTTCATCCAAGCGCAAAATGTGCCTTTTTTTCTTTGATACCTTCAGATAAGCATGGAATAGCAAAGCTAGAAAGCTCTATTCCCTCCTGTCGCCCTAACAGCCTTTATTTTTACTTATGTAGCTGCAGCTCATCTTTCTTGAACATACATGGGCTGATATGTACACAGGAGTCCAAATGTGGTTGCACCAATTCCTTCTTGGAAATCTATACTGCTGTATTCTTTTAGCAATACTTTCCCTGATACACGTTTGCTTTTTCACAACAGCATCCCATTGGCAGTTCGTTTATCCTATGATGGATTCAAACTCCTTTAACATACCCCTCCTCTGTGATTTTCATCCGTTTAGCTGTGTTTTTAACACATTATTCCCAAGAATATAGCCTCCTCTGTTCTACTGATTTTGGTATATTCTTCTGTTTTCACAATGCTTCCCAACTTTGTCTGTTGTCCACTGATTTCATTATCATCTTCCATTATCAATGGAAAATGCTTCTCTTCTTAAATAAGATTGGTCCAGAGTTTCATTGGAAATCCTCCTTTGGCCATTTAGTCCAACCTGCTATTTTTTTCTACCCAACTGTTTATGGCCTATTTAGATAGCACATAACTATGCTGCTTTTGCTATACATGATTCAACAAAAATAACACTGGTCCTAATTAGCATTTTGCAACAGTGCTAATTTGGAAAGGGCAACGTCAAAGGATGTGGTTTTACTTTAAAGAAATGTCATGGAAGCCCAGATGGATTAATACAGGAACTACATTTTTCTGCTTATTGTGCAAGAACATTTGCTTGTTTATGCTTTTTGAGAAACCCTGAATTATATATATTTTTTCCTCTGAGAAAACAAATAAATCTGGAGACCTGGCCTGACACAATATTGAGCATTGAAACAATTCTCTGATGTTCCCCAGGCATATTATTCCTGACTTTATATGACAAGTTTATTGGAAACATTCAGGTGAAATGTTCTGATTTATTGCCTTTCCATGGTAGATTTACTGAATGCATAAAAACGCAGAGAAATTAAATAGGATTTTCATGAAATTATGCATGCAATAACATTTTGGTATGAGTAAGAGACCACAATTTTAGTTTTATTTTAGTGTGTGGTTTGATCCTTTACTCTTGTATCAATTGTATAGTCTTTTTCAGTTGTGGTATTTTCTTGTTAATATTTTGATCATGCTCCAATGTATTTGTGAAAAAATAGGGGAATTTAAAGTACTGGGACTTTTTGTAGGTGCCGCACCTGGTGGGTTGTAAAACTGTTATAGGAGGACATGCAATTAAGAGTATATTAACAACATGTTTCATGTTCGTGTGAAATAAGAAATGTGAAGTACATCTTCACTCCTCTTAACGTCATCTGGTGATGACATATTTTAGGCAGTGCTCTGATCATTAACTTGAAGAAGGGGCAACCCTGCCATTCTCACTACCAGTCAGCGGGATATGCGTAGAGAGGAAACACAACACTGTGATTCCTCAAGGGCATCAGAAAATAAAAAATATATATATTAATAGTAAAGACCACATATGTCCATCTGATTGAAGATGCAAGATCTCCAGTAGGCTGAGACCAAAAATCATGCTCTGGGAAAGGAAGAAGTGTTCTGGCACAGGGTATTCTGTAAGAATAAGTATGGTTATTTAATTAAGTGTTCCCTGGAGATATTGTACAGCATTAAGTTTCTCTAATAGTGTGATAGTTGAAGGATTTGGAATAATTTTGACATAAACATACAATATTGCTTCAAAAGCTTGCAGTAGATCATGTGGTTTAAACTGTATTTAAATTGCATAAATTTGCTCCTACTAAACTGAGTTTGAAATAACTTTATGTGGTTAAACTCACAAAACAAAGATAATTTAAATTTTTCCCTTCAGGTCCCAAGACTAATATCTGAATTTAAAAATAGGATCTAAATGTAAGTTTTAAAGATTATTAATGTAGCAGAGGTAATCAACCCATGTGTTCATTTCTAAATTCTAAGTCTCTCCTCTTGTCATTCCTGGGGAACAGATCCTGCAGTAGCTAAGAAGTGGGCTTTTTTCTTGATAATATTGAAATAGGTTCAGAAAATTCAGTAAGAATTTTCAGTAAGAATTTTCTGAAGTAAGAAAAGTTTCTCTCAAAAACTTTTTTCTTCCTAGTCTTAGAAAAATACATCTATCAACAATATCTCACTACTCAATCTTTTATGCAGTAAACCTGGGGAAAATAGTAATCTTCAAAAGGTTTGGGTAATTTTTGGTTCCAAACGTTTCCATCATGTGCCACCTGGGATGTGTTGTGATTATTGGAGCAAAACTCATTCACATTGAAAGACTGACATATTTTATTTAGCAGACTTTGATAGGAGCAAGTTTAATGGCAGAAATCAAAAAAGCTTAACCAATTTGCCTTCTTTTTGCAGTAAAAAGGTTTTGTAGTAGAACAAATAGGCTTTTCTAATTGTTCTATACAATGTTATGCATGAAATGCTTTAGAAAGGTTGCCAAACTGGTGTTAGCATTTTACAGGGAAAACGTCTGTTGGTGAATGCATTGAAATACGAGACAAAAAGCACAAAACCCTTAAATTACACTTCATGTGAATGTGAACATTAGGAAACATTGCAAAACAGAAATATTGATAAAGCTTTTATTCGTGTCCTCTGCAAGAACCACGTGGATTTTGTGACTGATGTCATAAACTGCAGTAACCCAGGAGTTCAGAATTGGACAGACTCGTAACTGACAAGTAGCTTAATAATTTTTATTTCTTAAGAAATGAATTCATGATTAATGACAATACCATCTGCACTCATACTGTAAGGGTGTACCTAATACACTTGTCACCTGGAAAATTGTCTTGCTGTTGAGTAAATAGGTTGAGTACCATGGGCAGAGGAGGAAGTATTAAACAAACAACAAAAAACCCAACCCCCAAACCTTTTCATACAATGCAGAATCTCAGCATTAGTCCTATGGACCTCTGCCTTTGTTATATTCCAACAGTATTGTATAATTGAAAAACATCCATGTACTTCCTTATTTCCATTATAGGAACAACAATTCCTATTATTTCTGAGAACTATAGACTTCCAGAAAACTCCTTTTCTGTTTCTCTGTTATCATTAATGCCTCTGTGGAAGCTGAGGTTTAAAAATTGAGGAGAAGGGACGATTTCGGAGGGCGTGGAGATGGTAGTGCTGCAGCAAATTTGTAGGAAAATAAAAATGGATGTGGCTGTGACCTATATTGATCCTGCGGAGGCAGCAGCTCTCAAATCTGACTGCAAACTCCTCTTCCACACTTTGTCAAGCACCAGAAGCTGCAGCAAATCACCACAGCTAGTTACCATCTCCTGAGTCAAGAAAAAGATGTAAAGAACCAGCTGTTTATTGGTCGTAGAGGAAAAAGAGGTCACAGGCTGTTATGTACTAATTTGTACTAATGTATTCACGTACTAATTTGGGCCCTGATGGGATGCACCCATTAGTGCTGAGGGAGCTGGCGGATATTCTTGCTGAGCCACTCTCCATCATCTTTGAAAGGTCATGGAGGACAGGAGAGGTGCCCAAGGACTTGGAGGACAGTGAGGTGGATTGAGAACTGGCTCAACAACAGAACTCAGAGGGTTGTGATCAATGGAGCAGAGTCTGGATGGAGGCCTGTCACCAGTGGAGTTCCCCAGGGGTCTGTGCTGGGTCCAGTCCTGTTCAACATATTCATCAATGGCCTGGACGAAGGGACAGTGTCCCCTCAGCAAGTTTGCTGATGATACCAAGCTGGAAGGAGTGGCTGACACACCAGAAGGCCGTGCAGCCATCCAGCGAGACCTGGGCAGGCTGGAGAGCTGGGCCGAGGGGAACCTCATGAAATTCAACAAGAGCAAGTGCAACATCCTGCACCGGGGGAGGAACAACCCCATGCACCGGTACAGGCTGGGGGCTGAACTACTGGAAAGCAGCTGTGTTGAGAAGGACCTGGGAGTGCTGGTGGACAAGTTGACCCTGAGCCAGCAATGTGCCCTTGTGGCCAAGAAGGCCAACAATATCCTGGGCTGCATTAAAAGAAGTGTGGCCAGCATGTTGAGGGAGGTTATCTCCCCCCTCTACTCTGCCCTAGTGAGACCACATTTGGAGTACTGTGTCCAGTTTTGGGCCCCCCAGTTTAAGAAGGACGTGGAACTGCGTGAGCATGTCCAGCGGAGAGCTACCAAGGTGATCAGGGGACCAGCACATCTCCCATATGAGGAAAGGCTGAGAGGCTTGGGTTTGTTCAGCCTGGAGGAGAGAAGACTGAGGGGGGATCTTGTCAAAGCTTATAAATATCTGAAGGGTGGGTGTCAGGATGATGGGACTAGGCTCTTTTCAGTGGTGCCCAATGACAGGACAAGAGGCAATGGGCACAAGTTGGAACACAGGAAGTTCTACCTCAATATGAGAAAAAACTTCTTTCCTGTGAGGGTGACAGAGCAGTGGCACAGGCTGCCCAGGGAGGTTGTGGAGTCTCCTTCCCTGGAGACATTCAAAACCCGCCTGGACGCGTTCCTGTGCCCCCTGCTCTAGGTGTCCCTGCTCAAGCAGGGTGTTGGACAATATCACCTCCAGAGGTCCCTTCCAACACCTACCATTCTGTGATTCTGTGTTTGCAAAACGCCTTTCTTATTCTAATAGAAGTATTGTCCTGTGTGGTAACAAAACTCTGAGATTCAATAATGAAGCATCCATGCAAGTTACAATGAAATGTACATGCACCTAATTATGTTTGAGTTCACTGTCAGATTTTTAAGGTGCAAAACCACTGTGCTGTAAAAGACTCTTTTTATGTTTATTACATATCCTAAACTCCCACTAAAATGTTCAATAAAGGGGGAAATGGGTTAAGAAATAACCTTTGGACTCAAAGGACTTTTGCATTCGCCCTCTGTTGAGTTTTAAAATAATACTGGGTACACCATGTAGTGTATCATGGAAGTCTAATAAAGTAAACAGAGCTTGAATTTTGGTAAAATTGAAGGGTTGCTGCAGAGAAATACATTTTCCTGGTCTGAAAACACTGTAGAATTTTTTTTTTCCCCACAGAAGTGTGTAGAATTCATACAGGTTTTCTATGTGAATGTCACCTGTTCCAACCTGATGATTTATTCACATCATTCTGGTAGCCATAGTAGGAGGACTTACTACTCCCTGCTATGATTTTCACTCTGGCTAATGAGGAAAAGAGAATAAGACAAAATAATGTGAGCAATTAGAAAAAAGTACATGTTTTGTTATGGACACATTTTACATCACGAGCTTGTGTTGTATGCGTACAGCAGCATAGATTAGGGTGCTGCGTAGGAGTCATATGCCAGCAGAGAAGTTCTGGCAGTATATGGATAAAGCAAGGAGCAGAATAGCAGGATGGAATTTAACAGTTTCTGAGTTAGGTGGAAACTTTCAGGAACGAGCTAGTGAGAAGGGACTTGCATGATGAGGGACAAAAGGGAAAGTAAAATGTGTTTCAGTGTTAAAGGCTAAACTGTAAAGCAGATTTCTAATATAAACCAGAGGTTCAGATAGGGGGAAAGTCATCAGGATATACAGTATGGTGTAAACAGAGGAGACGGAAGGGAGGGCAAGATCAGAGATGTAGAATAAGCATGGAGGATAGTGTAGAAGAGAGGTCAGAGAGTCCACTGGGGATCCTTGAGAGAAGGAAGAAAAGTTTTAATTTGATTTTAAAATACCACAAAGGCTAAGGAAACTGAATGATAAGGTGCAGTTTCTGGATTATAGAATACATGCCACTTGACATGCAGTGTACTTACTAGGCAGGCTTTAAGAGAGGATGCGCAACAGTCGAGATGAGAAGGACTTGAACTCTGACAGTGTTCAAGGAGAGAGTTAAAGCAGACAATGGGAATGCAGGAATGAATTTAGTAAGGTTTCAAGGGTGGGGATAGGCTTTCTCACAGTAAAAATGATATGAAGGAAAAGTATTTGTTAACTATGAAAGCCTTTCAAGGTTTTCTTAATAATTGAGCTCTAAGAACAAAATCAGAGTCTGAGATTCAGAGACTAATCAAGGTGCTTAGCAGAAAATAATAATAGTATCCTGTGATTGACTAGACCTCTAGCTTATCTGGCTGAGATGCACAAACAAGAGCAAAGCTTAGCAGGGAAGGACATATAACAGAGTACATCAGTCTAAAAAAGATAAAATTAAAACACTATTGTTTCTGTAAGTTCTTAAAACTCAAAATAGACCTAGATTTAGATAGCTAGATCCAATATGCAGTGCAAGGGGAATGTGGTTTTAAAATTGAGGCAGGTGGGGTGTGGAGTCACTGGGAATTGGAGGAGAGCACAGATGCATAAAACAAGCAGGAAAATGTTGCAGATAAAAATATGAAAGCCCATCTCTCCTCACTCATTCATCACTTTGGGATCCATGGCTTGAGCACTGTCTTGAACTTATATTCCCATTTTTTCAAAAACTGAGAAGGAACACCTCTGATGTTTGACAACTGTTCTAACCAGCACTTGCAAGACACTGGGTAACCTTTGCCATACCAGATAAATTCTGTCTCAACTGTATGTGGAGTCTGAGGGTTCCTTTTTCTTTTCTTTGAGGTTTCATGCAGAATAATTGCAACAGAACAGGAATCCAGATTTTCCCCCAGGATGCCTAATTCGTCCAACCCATTTTACCACTGCTCTCTGATGTACTAGTCGCTAAGAGTTTTTGCAGCCTCAGCAAAACTAGCAATTGTTATTATCTTTTGCCTTCCCTGTTAAAGAGAATGTTTTCTCTGCGTGTCTGGAGTAGGTGCTAAATGCAAAGGCACACAGCTATCACAGCTGTTTCTTCATTCACCAACATCTGAGATGACAAAAGGATCTAGGAATTAGACAGCTATTTAGGAAAAAATTGGAGATGGCTGGAATAAAATGGAACAGCTGCTCTCTGTGGAAGCCAATAGCATTATACCAGAAGTAGAATCAGCTCCCTTTAAGCCAGATGTCTCTAAATTAGAAACAGACCCAATAAAGGACTTAAATATTGATGTGCTATATTGAGATACTGTAATGCTGTAATTTGGATTTCATTCCTGACAAAGGAATCCAAAGCACGGTTAGGTACGCAGTCGTAATAATCATTGTGTGAGGACCGTCTGGCATGACAGAGTGAGCCCAAATGGCTAAAGCACTGAACAAGCGGTTGTTTAAAACTGGTTATCCAGAAGGGCTGGGAAGAGGGCTCTATAATGAAGTCCAGCCTTAATATTCCAGAGCAGGCTCCTTACAAATACCTATGTGGAGGCCCTTCAGTCTGGCCTGGTTACTTTACGTGTAGCCATCTTCTCAGGGCATGTGTCTATGAATATTCATTAACAATGGGGCAAGGCTCACCCTTTCCTTTGAAAGGATAGCTATTTGGTGGTGCTGCCTACTTCTTATGTATATTCAGAAAGTTGAATATTCAAAGAAAGAAGTCTTGGGTTCTTAGCCCCTGTGTCCTGGCTGTAGTCCTTCAAGATTATCTTAACCAACAATTTAGCAGTTGCGGTAGACAGGGCAGAGGGGGACATTTTAAACTTTTGAAAACTGCAAGGAGTAGGAAATTCATTACCTGACATGACAGTGGTTATTGTGGTAGCCAACCAAGGCAGTTACCTTTTTCTGGGAGCAGCGCCATTCTGCAGGGTCCGTCAGATGCAATCACAGCAGAGCAGCTCTGCTGACCCAGACCCTCTTTGCTGGAAGTGTATAATATTAAGAGATTAAGTCAAAATGGTGAATACAGATTGATGGTAACAATTTATAAGATGTTAATTGGCATATGGTGTACATCAAAAAATGCATTGCAGAGTAGGAGGAATACCAGCTGTGTGTGTTAATGCTGATGATACCAGACAAGCAGCATCTGACCATGTAACAGCCACAGCTGGGTAACTCTAAAGGACCACCTGCACTGTGCTGCTACAAAGAGTCTGAGAAAATAAAATACAATCTGTGTTTCTCGTACTGAGTATAATCAGTTGTCATTGGTTATTCACACTAGTAGAGATAGGTTGATAGAAAAAAATTATTATATTCCTCGTACAATATAATTTCTCTAAAAAATAAGATCAGCTAACAGGCAAGTCAATATTTATATTGCAGGAATGGACACTAGCAAAAAGACTAATTTACTTGATGAATTCAGAATGATCATGTTGTGAATACTGGTATAAGTGTTACATAGTGCTAATTAAAAATGCAAGTGCTTCAGTTTTTTGGGACATAAATCTTTGCCTTTGAAATGGAGTAAGCATGTCCTTGATTAAAGTGGTCAAACACCAGCTATGCCCTGTCTCTGACAGTTCAACCTTTAACAGACGAATCAGCATTTTCAGACAATGCGTTACAATCAAGCTAGAATAATATCAGCTGTTAATTATCTTTTGAAAGGGGAATGATAGAATATTTAATAAAAAGGAGACAGGGTTAGAAGTGGGAACATCTGGGCAACAGAGCTATAGATTACTTTTTTTACCTTAAATCTCATTTTCCCTGTAACCTAGCATGTGTATTATCAAAAGAAAAAAGAGAGTAAAATAAAACAGCAGAAAGGAATGTGTCTTTGTTTAATATTGAATATCAGCCCTTGTCACAGATATATACAAAAGTATTAGAAGTCCTTTCTCATTGTTAGGGCTTTCAACTGGAGTAAGCCAGTAAAAAAGAATGTGACTTATTTAAAACAGTACATTAAAAAGTTAGTTGTGTACATTTTATATGCACACATGCACTGTTTGCTTATACTGTTGTGGAGATTTGTACACTATATTGTAGGGCTTGTTATCCATGGGCCAGATGGTACATACTGTCACTTGCACCAGGTGAAGAGCCAATTCAGTATCTTTTCAAGTGAAGCAATGTAATATTGAAATGCATCATTTGGCAGTGTTTGTCATCCAAATTTGTCAAAGGAGCTATGGTGCAAAGTGCAGACAGTTCTGACTGTCTGTAAGATGATGAGCATATATTGTAAAGCAGCAGGTAGACTCCAGCTCCTGCTAGAGCTGGTGTTATCAGGTCTGCTGAAGGTTTCTTGTACATGGAGGTTATACAGGCCACAAAGGATTCTGTAGACCAAAAATTACCTAACAAGACTTGAAAAACATGAGGCTGACAGAAATATTTAGTGTTCTGACATCACGAAGAATTAAGTGATGGCTAGGGAGGTGTAAGGATAATTGGCCTTACATGTGACAGAGCATCTAAGGGTCTCAGTCAAACCAGCTAGAGTTACATGAAGGACTGTCACTGAGACATGTTTCCACTTTCCCTCCCTCATAATCTCTTTTTTGTCAGCTTGGTTGCCTATTTGTTTTTTATTAATGATTGTCTGATTCTCACCCCAATCTTATACCTAAGAACTTACAGGGAAGATATTTTGTTCTGATCTTGATCAAAAGGGACAATCAGGCTCTTTCACTTAGTTCCCTAATAGCCAGTTGACAGGGACTTATTATAAAGCATGTTACTGCTAATGTGACACATGCAAGAGGGAATAAATTGCAATACAGAGGTATTTTAATTTTGCTAGTTGTGCTCAACTATTGCAAGACATCATTGAAAGTATCATACAGAGGATGCATCTTTTCTAGCTGTATCTAAGCATGAAGATTGTTTATGCTTGTCACCAGACAGTGAATAGGGTACCAACTTTAACTTTGTTCATCAAGAAGCTCTAAATAAAATTTTAAACATTATGACCCAAGACTTGTGATTCTGAACTATCTTGGCTTGTGCAAGATTCACAAGACACCTTGTGTCCCTGCTGAAAGACATAGCCAGTGTGTCGTAATGTCATTTTGAAAAACTACTTTTCTTTCCTCCAGTCAGAATGCAAAAATCTGAAAAAGAAAGAGTAGAGAAATCAGGATTGGAATTTTTTTTTTATTTCAGTTATCTACTGTCCCAGATCAAAGCTCTGATGCCTGAACAAGGAGAAGCTGCCTAAAAGTTAATTCATAATTCATCTAATTGAAAGTTGCCTTATAGATGTGCTCAGGATGTAGACCAGAAGTAGTAATGGTGTATAGGGTTTTTGACCTGAAGACCCAAGAAGGGGTTGAGAAGATCTGGCAGGGATCTAGGGAAATGCGCTAAGTTAGTCCGAGTCCTTGGATGCATCCACAAAGTAGAGATAAATTAAAGCGCAACTGAAAAGAAACATAGTGTGACAAGCTATATACAAAGAATAACCGCAGGACTGCACTATGCTTTTAGGTTATGAAGGTTATAGTAGCTTCCTAGAAACCCTGTTGGATTTGTTTGCTCTTTTTTTTTCTCCTCTGGCTTTCTGACATATTTAAAAAAATTTACACCATCTCAATCATTCCATTCTTCCTGGAAGGAAAATAAAAATCATTTTATTAATTCAGGTGTCTCCCTGTGCTGTTAGTCTAATTCTATTTTTTTCAAATAGTGTTTCTTGGTTTCATTCTCTTGTAATATTCTGGCTGATTGTGGTTTAGCCCCAGTCAGCAACCCAGCACCACCCAGCCGCTCACTCGCTCCCCACCCCCACCCCGGGGAGACAGGGGAGAGAATCAGAAGAGTAAAAGTGAAGAAACTCATGGGTTGAGATAAAGACAGTTTAACAGGTAAAGGAAAAGCCACACACACAAGCAAAGCAAACCAAGGAATTCATTCACTGCTTCCCGTGGGCAGGCAGGTGTTCAGCCACCTCCAGGAAAGCAGGGCTCCATGACACATACCAGTTACTTGGGAAGACAAACACCATCACTCTGAGCATGTCCTCCCCCTCTTTCTTCTTCCCCCAGCTTTATATACTGAGCATGGTGTCATGTGGTATGGGATGTCCCTTTGGTCAGTTGGGCTCAGCTGTCCCAGATGTGCCCCCTCCCAGCTTTTTGCACACGTGTTAGATCATGGGAAGCTAAAAAAGTCCGTGACTAGTGTAAGCACTACTTAGCAACAACTAAAATATCTCCACATTATCAACACTGTTTCTAGCACAAATCCAAAACACAGCCCCATATTAGCTACTATGAAGAAAATTACCTCTATCCCAGCTGAAACCAGGGCACCTATGTTGCTTTAATATCGTCTTATTGATTATAGTTATCTACTACATCTTTTGTAAGGGCTAGAAAAATTTCTTACAATGTGCCAGATTCTGAAGTACATTCATAAAAAGATGTGGCATTGAAAGAATTCCGCAAGAGTCACCTGATCCCACTGGTGCAAGCTCAGCAGATACCTTATGATAAGTGTTTCTCTAACCTGTTCCTAAAAAATCTTCTGAGCTTTATTATGTGGACCTATTCTTCCTAAAAAACTGAATAAAAAATACTAAAAAACCCTACATTCAATTCCTGAGAATTTTTGCACTATAAATTTTTTAGCAGCCATTTCAGCTTCAAAACCATGTTTAAGTCCTTTCACTTTTGCATTATTAGATAAAAATTGTATTCTGTCATCTCCATTCACCATAAACAAGTGCTTACTTCTGTACAATGAATTAATAAATCAAATAGATGAAATCCCTGGATTAAAAAAGAAGTAATTTTTAGCAGATATTTAGGAAATTATTTTATCTCAATGATGCTGAATGACTTCCTAGATGACAGCAACTACTTTGAGCTGAAGAACTTACAACTATTCTCTGTCTTTGAGAACAAGTAATGCAAGTCAGTTCTTGCTTACAATTGTGGCGCCCAAAACGCACCTATGTTGTACTGTAAGTCATTTCACTGCACATGACAGACAGGCTTCACAGCCCCATTTTAGTCTGTATAATGGCTGAACCCCACTGGGACAGCACGCCTGTACCACTAAGCTTTAGGTGTCTGCAGGGCCCTTTGGATGCAGATAAGCCCCAGGCTAAATTCTGTTTGCAGGGATCTCATAAGCACATCTTGACGTGGGGCATGTGATGGGCTTCTTGGCTGGAGAGAAATTGCCTCATATTTCCTGAAATTGCATTACACTGCAGTTGCTGGGTTTCATAACCAACTGGTCTTGCAGCTTAGCTACTGTGTTAGAGCCAAAATTGTGTTAAATGGCCGGTATAATTTGTATATTGGAGTAGAGCTGTAGCTGTTAGGTGTTCTTATTATTCAAAATGGTTTGCGGTTTTGCTTTAGACTTTAGCTTGTGATCTAAGTGTGCATTACCTGTAGCAACCAGTGGAATTCCTTTCCTGTTAGTTTCGTGGTGGCATCAATGGACCTGTCCATGTTTTGTTAAAAAGGTAACAATCTGGAAATACTCAATGCGATGTGATTAATATGATTTCTGCAAAACTTAACAAAATAATAAACCTTATAATTTCTGATGGAAACTTAACTCAAACTTTAGGGCATTTTATTTTTGTCTATTCTGAATACCAGTTAAAACATTCACTTTAAAGCAAGGATTGTAAACATGTTGCTGGGGTCATCTAGACACAGAAGTGGCACTTGTTCAGATTCAAAATTTAATAGCGGGATCTGTTCCTGTAAAATCATGTGTTTGTAAAGCTTAAGAATTTACTCTAAGGCTTTAAAAAAATTAATTATTAATTAATTATTATTAAATATTTATAAATTTTGTGTCTTATATACCATAAAAACACATACCAATAATTTGGATGTAAGTGTATATCTTTTTCCTGGACAAATTTATTTAATTTGAATGCGATTTGGTCAGTGTGAAAGCCCAGCTTTTAAATGGTAATATTATAATAAATTAATGTGCTTAATAACAAAGGAGCACATGACAAGAATGCGTTAGCACTGTCAACTGAGCATTTTATACTTTCTTTTGGTACAAGATTACTAGCTTTGTTTCTAATTTACAGCCCACTGACAAGTGAAATGATCCTTCATCTCTGTAGTTACACTCTAATCACACAGCACTAATCTTGTTACTGCTTGTCAGCTTTCTGCAGAGGGAAATAAGAGCCAGGGCAAGCCGGGAGAGGAGAGGCAAGAAGAAACTGCGGAGCTCAGGGAGGTGAGTACTGTAAGAGCAGCTGCTGAGGCTGCTGTACAACTGGAGGCTTACTTTGTATAGTATTTCTAGAGGTATCCCTGGGATTGACCATAGTTTGTCTTTTGTGTGTTAATTCTGGGGATAGCAGCTTAGCTATCAGTGGGTTCTGGACATGAAGTAAATGCACAAAATTGTCAGTGCTCATCAGTGTTTAAGTTACAGTGGAAAATACCAGCCTGTGTCTCCCTGTGGGACAGTAAATAGCTGTCATTCAAAGCTCAGTCTGAAGAATATTTTGACCGTCTAAGACTATCTGGTGTGTAGAAGTGATTGCTCCTAAAGGTCAGCCTGCACCAGCCTGGAGGGAGCTGGAAGCCCACAGACTTCAGAGGCTGTCTTACTTCAGAGGAAGATCTTGCTTATCCTCTTGCCCAGACCTTTTTGAAGATAAGGAGGAAGAATGAGCTAGGTAAGAAGGTGTCTTCTCCCTGGTGAACATCTTGTCTCCTGTGTCAGAAGTTGTATCCATGAGAGAAGCCCCCTCCACATTTCTGATGGGGCTCAGCCTGACCATGGTGCTGCCCTGGAGAGATGACTGGCATCTCTTGGTATGAGCACTGTGCAGGGCAGACCTCTTGGGACTTTCAGCTACTCTGTCCCTGCTCTGTCTCACAAAAGTAGCTCTATAAGTAAGAAAGACCTCTTGTCTTCTGGCACAAATTCCTTGTCTTCCGGGGACATTTATTTTTTATATCTGTTGCTTGACAAACATGTACAAGCAGCAGGCTGTAGGCAAGGGAATGTGCCTGCCTCTGTGCAACAGTGAAGGTCCAATTTTGCCATTCACCTCCACTGAGTGCTGCTAGCTCCAGAATAGATCTCTCATTGTCTGAAATAATCTTAATTTCCATTGCAGCCTCACACATCCTCCAACGTCCTAGCATGGAGGATGTTGAAACCTCCTTCCCTTTGCAGCTCAGCTCTCACAAATACAAAGATGAAGAGCAGTCTCAGTATGCAACAAATAGACAGAAGATCTCTATAATTAGAGTGCACTGCTCAGGGGTTTTCTTCTCTTTTATGGCTGGGATTCATAGCTTGAGACAACAACATTTAGTTTTCTGGTCAGCCTGGGTTTTCTAGTAGGTAACAAGCACCTCTAAAGGGCAATTTGTATAGTCTGTTTTACATGTGTTTTCACTTGTTATTTCTTTCCACTGACTGCAAAGGATGGAACTGCTGGCATAGTCTTACATAACTACTGATTTCAATGCCTAAATTAGATTAAACAGATTCCACCTGAGATGCTTGCCTAGTTTCTGTTATTTGTAAGAAGTTTATGCCTGTGTGGATGGAAACCCAGGTTTTATTTGTTGGTAGATTTTTGGCACATCACAATGGCCTTGTGATAACTGAACATTCACTTCTCAAAAAAACTTGATGTGGCAAGATTCTCTGTTAGTATCTCAGAACTATAGCTCCTGCAAATAAGATTTTTGTGGTAGGTTTCTTTCTACTGAAATGACATGCAAGTTTGAGTTCTTAATTCACAAAGAAAAAATGACATATTTCTTTGAAAATAGATTTTAGAAGAGCAATGAAGAGAGAGTAATAAGTGGAAAATAGCATGTATTTGCTTGTGAAAGGCAGAAAAAAGTCAATATTAGTCATGCTGCCAAACAATCTTCCTAAAGTATTGAAGGCTGCTAGAGCTCTCATGTTGAAACGGTAGTGGACCTCTCAAATGTGTCTCTCAGATAAGTAGGGAAAATCAGAATACTTCCTTCCACGCATAGCTTTTTGGTTCTATGCTACTGAAAATTTTCATTCCAATACTTCACCTTGGTTAGGGTTCGTGATACCCTGCAGAAAATTGAATTCTCCACTAAGTAATAACAATGAACCATGTGAGCTTTGCAAAACAGAATCTGGTGGTCAGAGGAGGGAACTAAGAGATAAAGAAGCATTTGTTTTACAACTATACCCTTGAAGAAGAACTGCGAGACTTATGAAGGGGAACATCCCACATCAGAAGATGCCAAAAGCTGGGTGATAAAGTGTGAAGTCAGTCAAAACTACAGTAACTAGGGGAAAGGTAAAGGCAACAGGGGGAAGATCACAACCACCACCTCAATTCAGGACTGAGAAGACTTGCCCCCCCATAAGAAGCATGTGTGCTAATTTATGTAGCTAGTGAGGCTAATTAAAATATAGCTAGCCAATAGCAGACAAGATGATAATTACTAACCAACTAATATGAATTTAAGCAGGTTTTTACTAATCATGTAACAAAATAAATACCTTGTAGTTTCTTTGTGTAGTGTGTTAGCTTTGTGGAGTTACCACCTAACACCCATCTTTGTGCAAATATCAGATGAAGAAAATACCTCCACTCTGTGTATATTTTGGCATATTGCACACCAGGTGAATGAGCCCGCTTTTAGGAAAACATTCAGGCTCTTCCACCATCCCAAATTTGTGCATACTAATTAACTGTTACCTACCATAGGAAATCATTCCTTTTGCTCTAAGATTAATCCATCTCTGTAACTGCTACATGTGCTGACCGACCCTCATGTGTCTCTGGGTGCCCCCACTTCCCAAACCAGCTCTGCCCCTGCTCTCTGTGCCCACATTTGGCTTTCCTAGCCCCAGCTCCTGCCCTGGCTGCCACCATCTGTTGTATTAAGCCTGAGAAGCGGGGAAGAAAGAGTAAGTTAGAGCAAAGGAGAGGTGTTGTTGTCTACAGGCAGGCCATGAGTGGAGGAAACTAAGCCTGAGATATGGGGCTGATCCTGCACCTCTAGTTCTCACCTCCTCCCCTGTGGTGCCAGGTTTCTGGGAAGAGACAGAAGTTACACATCCTCCTTGCTGTAAGCTCCTCTCTTGGCTCTCAGCATAGGGAGGCCACTGTGGGACTGGTTTCCACCAGGATGGGCATAGAAAGAGCTCTGTGACAGCATCTATTGCTGAACAGTGGTGATTATGAGGATTTTATTTTTTTCTACCCATCTTTTGAAGCTACTATAACTGTACAGTCTCAGGGGCTGAGAAGGAAGCTCAAGACTTCTGTATGCTCCTATTCCCCTCTCCCACAGTGTTTCTACAAGGGATTTGGAAAGGTGGTAGTTAAATTATTATGTCTAGAGCTAAATACTCACAGAAGATCCCAGTGTGGTCAATAAGGTTTGTTAAAGCTATGGGTGACAGCAGCAGGGCTGAGTCCTAGTGAGCGTCTGTCTACTAAACAGCTGTATAAACTGAGATTGCTACAACTGAATTAGTGAAGTCATAAGATCAGGTAGTTTTTCAGGAGAAATGCTAAACAAGGTAGGTAGGGGAATACCCACCAACATCAAAGCTGCGAGTGAATGGGATATGGATTGGAGAGAAGGAAGGAAAATGTGCAATAGAAGAATTTTTGCTTATCAAGTACATTTATGGCTGGGTGGGGAACTAGAGAGGTAGACTACTTACTGTCAGTACTAACAAGAGGAAAGTCTGATTTCACCATTTAGAGTAATGCCTTATTTTTCCCAAGCTGATGCTGAGTTTTCATGTAGCATCACTGTTTACAGAAATGGAAATGTGAAAACATGGCCTATTACAGGCACCCAGGGAAGGTATTTAGATTTTAGAATTCATAGTGGAGATTCTAGCCAATATTTCTTCCCTTTGCAGGTCCTTGGCTTTGCTGATAAAAGACACATGTCTTTTATAGGACTGTTTTCTAGATGGTCCAAAGGTGAGTAGTAGTACTTTTGTGTCTGCTGTATTGTAGAGAGCAGCGGATTTGAGGGAATAGGTTTTCAGGGGGTTGTAGGAAGCTTGATTTCTAAAACAATAAGAATACAAAATCCATAAAACGACCTTTTCTTAGTGCTGTTAGTTCCTATAATAATCTTTCTTTAAGAACATTGACACAGAGTTTTAGAGAATACAAATATATTGCATCTACTGGATCACCTTTATCTACATGCTCATTGATACCCTACTCAAGCACAGGCTTGTTAGAGTACCAGGTGCAGAAGCTACACTGACTCCTTCCCAGCAGACTGTCTCTATCTGGGTGCTTCATGTTCCTGTTCTTCATTACAGGCTCTACTATCTCACAGAACTGAAAGTCGACCTCAAGAGTCTGTGGTGCCCAGGCTCCCCTGAAGAGACCTTTCCACAGACGTGAGTTGTATCATCAACCCTCTGGAATCATGGTTGTTTGCATGACAGATTACACACTGGCCCTGCAAGTTCACATTTTAAACCCTCCAGAGCTCTGGGACAAGTACCAGCAAGTCCAGAACACTGACTAGGGTCTGGTTTAGTACCTCCTGTATATTTATGTCAATGTTGAAGTCCATTGCCATCCTGTCTTTACTGTGCTGTTATCTGTGCTGAAGTCCTACAGCTGCATCTTTCATTTTACTGCTTTCGCACACCACAGTGAGACATTCAGCAGGTTCATTTCACTGGCTCCTGTGATCACTTCTATTGTATGTATATGTAAGAGCAGGGGCCCCTGCGTAGTTTGATCAAGGCTCTAAGCTGCCAGTTTCTTAGCCTTAATATGTATAGCTGTATGAGACGGAACTATACCTTTCATGGGATGTGGTGACTATAGAATGTGACTATAGAAGGTGACTCAGGTGTACTTAAACTCTTGTATTTTGTTATCCATCTATATGTATAAAAATTCAGCAAATTATGGTCACTAGTGTAAATAATGTCAGCAATATCTGTTCTGATACCTGAGAAGATATGCAATTGCTTCCTTCACAACCAGCAAACAATCCAAAGTCAAAGTAAGACACTGCTTCATACCAGTGGAAGTCTCTGCAGCAAATTTCCTTTTCAGAAGCACTTAACAGTCACAGTTGCCATCTCTTCTCCAGGCACGTTGTCTTTGGTTCTTGCCTTGAAGCATTAACATCACGTGGGGTCGTACAATTGAGCACATCTGTTAATACCTTGATGCCAGGAGAGAATGACTAAGTGGTGTGGGAAGGAAAGGTGTTCAGCTCAAGGTTGTCTACTGCTTCCATTATGTAAAGCTTCATTTCAAAAGGTATTTTGACTTAAGTAAAACTATTCAGATTGACAAAAAGTTGGCGGTCTACTCCTAAGAAATACCTGAGCAGAGCAAATGCACTCTACTTCAGGTCATCTTTGCAGACTCTGAGAGATAAAATGTCAGTCTCAGGCTGCAAATACTTCCAGAGGAAATCAGTACAACACTAAATTTGCTCTGCCTAAAAGGTTTTGAGTAGCCAATGCTAATGAAATAGCAAGGAGGCTGCACACCCAGAAAATGCCAGGGATGGTTCAACACTTTGAAAATTCCTTTGCAGTATATTGCAACCAAAGACTGGAGTATTAAAGCAGCGTGATTAATCTAATAAATAATATTTCAATCAATGCCAAATTTAACTCAGTGTCAGAGATCTAAAATTGCTTTTATTTAATAACTAAATATGCAGAAATTCATATTGGCAGTGTGTTTTTCACTCATCCCCTTGCAATAAGCTGTTATAGGAAGGGCTGCTTTGGGGAAATGAGCCGTAGACTTGAACAAACCCCAGCACAGTGGTCCTATGGCTTCTGTCACGCTTTAAACCCTGCTTATAGAGATGTAGTTAACTCTGAGCACATAGAGTGTCCTCTTCCCTTGAAGTGGTTCCTAATTAAGGGAGGGGGGCTTAAATCATCCTGTCTCCATCTAGCGCTTTTAAGCTTGACACTCTTTATCCTTCTAATTAAGAGTGAATATTTGCAATGAGGTATTGATATTCCGTGTGTACTCATAAGGAGCCAAGGGTGAAAAGCATCAGACTGACTGCTCTGGTGTGCTGAGGAGCTGAAGTACATGATGTTGCTCATGCTCAGAAAATAAAACAAGAACTGGGCACTAACTATTAGGAAATATTATATTAAATAGTAGCAAAATATTTGGTTGAAGTTGTCAATAATTAGAAACAAGATAAAGACTGCTATCTAAGTGTCTTAGCTATTATATTAACACACAATAAAAAAGAAATTGTTAGAGAAAGGCCTTTCTCTGCATGCCCCGGGCCTCAAGTTCTTGTGCAGTCATGCATGCACAGGGGACAGGGCATATTAAGTCTGACTTCTCACTGAATATTCCTAAACTGTTACTCCTGACATTTTTGTCCTTTCTCTCATTTACCCAGACCACTCCTCTTCTCATGCTCTTTCTAATAGTGTGGCTTAGTATGCAAACTGGGTATAAACAGGTTTTGAAATTTTGAAAGCTGAACACGTCTCAGGCATCTTTAACAATGAAAACAGAAATTATTTGGGATTCTTCATTAAGGCCTTTACTGCTTCCCACAGAAGTGGTGGATGAAATCACAGTTATGACAAACATGCTTCTTCACTGCTTTTGGAAATACTGGCCCTTGAAGCAGTATCCCCTCAAACCTAGCAATTGTTTACATAAAGATATAAAAGCTCTTTTTTTTTTTTTTTTTTTTAATTTTGTTCTTCTATCCCTGATTCAATCACTTGACTGATGGTCTTAGAATATTCTCCTTTATGGGGTGCTTTTTTCATATTCCATTTGGAATAGTTTCCATTTCTGCACTGTATTGCTTAAGGAGAAATTTGTCCTTTCAGGTCATTAGGGCACCTCTGGAGTCACAAAGAAAGTAGGCTGGGATGGGCCAGGGTGGTGGTGGTGGAGGTTACCCAGCCTATGCCACTGCCCAAAGCAGATCCTTTGTTATTTCTGCTCTTAAAACCATCCAGTGACGGAGGCTGCACCAGCCCCTCAGGTTATCCGCTACAGGTTTCACTCTCCTTAGCAACTTAAAGTTCATCCTAATATTTAACACCAATCATTATCGCTGCACATTAAGCCATTACTTCTTGTCTGGCCGCCATGGACAGAAGGATCAAATTGTTCCTTTGTACTTTGCACAGCCTTCAAAAACTGCCCCGCCTTGATCTTCTTTCCTGTAGTAATACAACCTTCAGGTCTTCCCATATATTTTCCTTGCCAGTCATGTGTTCATGTAGTTGATTTTTTCATTTGAATAAATTATTTCTATGGAATTTTACCCATTTTTTCCATCCCTTTTTGCCAGTTGGTCAAGATCACTTGTTCTGTTTTGGTTTTTCAGTTGTAGTTGTTGTTGCCTCCTTCCAAAAACCAAAACCTGTGACTATTATCCTGTGGTTTTATGTAGACCTCATGGCACAACAGAAATCCAGAGATTTTTGAACAGTACATATTATGTACTATCATAAAAGTATAATAATAAATCTGGCTTATTCTCTCCTTGCAATTACATTTGTTAAACAGCCACAGCTGGGCTATTTTGGGGAGAAGGAGGTGTGATGATTGTGTATTAGTTGATTGATCTTTTAAGACCATTTCATTATCTGGGCAACAGTTCCAGATATCCTGTGTGGGCACTGCAAAGGGTACAAGACTGGGACAGACCCTGGCAACCCCTCCTTTCTTTCCATTTCCTTGCAAAGTTTTCTTTATCCTGAGTGGACCCAGTCAGAATTGGCTTCATTTTCTGTCCCTTTTCTTTCCCCAGCCCTCCATGACTGGCCTCTATGTCCGTTCTTGCATGAAAGGCTCTGCACAAAGTGCAAATGTTGGGCTGTGGGGGAGGAGGGAGGAGGGTACCTTTCTGGGCGCCTTTGCTTTTGTGACATTCAGTTTCTGTGTCCTTTCTTGAATTCACTGGAGTGATGTTACTTATCACTGTGTTGCTCATAATAAAATGCCCTAAGATAATCAATGCTCCCCTTCTGGTTTAAAAAGCTTGCCCCTGCATACCTTGACAGCCTGTCCTGATTTTGCTAGGTTAATAAGGGATAAAACTGTTTTCTGGGAGGTTTATGTACACCATTCAGTCAAGTGCTGAATTGCTTGCTTGTATCCTTAGAAGTTATTTAAGAGATAATCTCTATTGATTTGAAACATATAAAGCCATGGGTAACCCTGAGATAACTTAGTAGCTGACACAGTAAAAAAACCTTTAATCAGCCTCCAAAGCTATTTAGGGTGCTATGTTCTAAAGCAATTTCTGTTATTCTGTAGCAAGCCATAAAAAAAAGGAAAACATACTGAATGCTTTTCTCTGTGCTGAGGTGACCAAGGTGTTTTGAGCTGTCTGCTCTGTGTCTTGGTTGTTGAACACCTGCTACGTTTGTTGCAACCGTGTTTGACAGACTCTCTGGACCCAAGTGAGACCTGCAAGTATGCAATTCCCATCAGAGGCAGAAGACTGACATCTGTTAAACTGGGATCTGCTTAGATCAGTGATATGTTTGTCTTTTCACAAGACGGAACTGAGTGTTGGTTTCATTTGGGTTTCTCTCCCATCAAGCTCATTGTCTTCTCTGAGTTATTGTTTCCGCAATAGCTGAATTCCTGTTCTGTTTTAGGAAAGTGTTAAGAACTGGTTTATTTAGGCTGTGCTGGCTGCTTCAAAAGAAAAGGGAGTCATCTGGATCACTATAAGGGTCAGGCAAATGAATTAGCTTGTGTTACTGTGTAAGGGTCTTTGGCTAACACAGAACAGAAAGACAAGTTGCTCTCCAGTGTCTGATAGCTGCCCCTTCGGCCCCTGTGCCTGGGCAGAGGTTGTGTCTCTGTGCATCAGGCTGATCTGCTGAGCCAGGTTCTTGCCAAGCCTGTCCCTCAAAATCCTCTATGCGCTGTTTTGTCCACAGGAACGGGGAGGCCTTTCCTCTACCTGCAAGACTTCAGGGAGTTGGAAAGCCCCATTGCAAAGGGAAAAATTTCCCCTCAACAAACAGGATGTACAGTCCTCCATAACCCTTCCACAGTCCCCTTGAGAAATCAAACTCTTTCTGCATGCAATGAGGAAAACAGATGTTTTGCTCATTAGGTCATAGGTTATCACCTATGATAATGGTAAATTAGTCTCCGTATGACTCCCTTGTTTTTTACATAGGAAAATAAACCCACCCAAAAAACTGCCAAAAGTGGAAATTAGGTGCAGAGACTACATAGCTCAAACAAATTTTGCACCATAGCTCTTACCAGAGTCACTGCCCAGCAAACTGTTCACATGGTAAATTGGGCAAAGATTCAATGTCACTTGAAAAAAAAAGATTTTTTTCTCCACCTTGCTTGCTTTTTTCTTCAGAATTAGTGTGTGCTTACTGGAATAATTTTGTAAATATAATGTTGAAGACATAAATATACTATTACAAAAGAAAGGCATAAATTATGGTCAGGGCATATTGCCCACTTCACCTATGAACTTAGTTCTTGGTAGGTAGAAGCAGATCACTTGTTTCCAAGTTGGTAACTCCTTACTGATACTTGGCCATGTACATTCCTGCTTTTTGTTCAGTTTTCACCACTGCATGTTCCTTGCTCCATGTAAAGTCTTGGTAGATTATTAAATCACTTTCCTGAAACCTTTGGGTTTTGACCCATGTTTCCAGCTTGTGTCTATGCTGTACATCTGTAGAGAAGTCTTATTGTAATTTGTGCCCTACTCCTATGAACTAGGTTTCCTAAATTTGATATTTATGACACATGAAAGTAAAGCAACAGACTAAAAACTGAGATTCAGATTTCTTCAGGAGTAGCTGATAATAATCAATACTTGAGCTTGCTCTGAATGCATAAAATAATTGTCAGTTCAGCATCTGACATTGCAGTCAGGAATGTGCTTTCTTACAGTAATAGATTTTGCAAGCTTGTGTACCAGATCCTGAAAACTATTATGAAAGTTCAGTGGAGACAGGAAAACATTAAATTAGTGTGGCAACAGCACTTTTAGCCAGATCGTTTATCTTAGTCAAGAGAGGAAGAGGATCGGTTTAGGATGCATCCATGGGTGCTGATGGAGTATCCATCAAGAGACCACTTTTTATCATGGCAATCAGAAGACGTCCCCAGTGGCTGGAAAAAGGCAAATGTTACATCCGCCTTCAAAAAGGGAAGTGGGAGTCCAAGGAATCACAGAACATTCAGCCTTTCATTAGTTAGTGAGGAGGTTATGGAACAAATCCTTCTGAAAGCCATTTCTGCGAACAGCCAGATCAGATTTACCAGGGGCAATTTATATCTAACCAACCTCAGTAATGCCATCAGTAATGAGATGACCAGTACAGTGGATGAGGAGAGAACAGCAAATGTCATTTTACTGTACTTGAGCAAGGCTTTGATAGTCTCGTGTAGCTTATTTGTGGCCAAACTGAGGAGATGTGGGCTGGACAAATGAACTACAAGTTGTGTGAAAAGCTTCTTGGACTATTGGGCTCAAGGAGTGGTGGTCAAGGGGTTGAAAGCTAATGGATAGGGGTAGTATTCCTTAGGGGACAGCCCTGGTGGTTGCACTGTTCAACATTTTTATTAGTGACATGAGCAGCAGAAAGGAGTGTGCCCTCATTTGTTTGGTGCATGACAACAAACCCAGAAAAGAGTTCACTGTGCTGAAGGACAGAGCTGTGCTTCAGAAGGATCTGAATAAGAGGAAGGAACTGGTCAATTGGAACACCACAATGTTCAGCAAAGACATATGCAAAGTCCTTCTCTTAGGACTAAACAACTCGATGCAACAACACAGGCTGGAAACTAGCTTGTTGAGGAGAAGCTCTTGCAGGAAAGAGCCTGGGGATCCAGGCCTCATTCAGAGGTTCACAAAGAAAGGACAAAAGACAGCCAAATTCCAACTAAATATAAGGGAAAAAGAATCATAGAGAGGATGGCTAAACAGTGGAGCACATTCCTCAGGGACACTGTGGAGCCTGGAGCTTCTACCTCCAGAAATTTTCCAAACTCAGCAAGGCCTCAAACAGCCTGATCTCACACTGAAATTAGCCTTGCTTTCAGCTGTGGGCTACACTAGATGCTTCTGAGGGTCCCTTCCAACCTGAAGTATTTTTTGACCATTTTTATGATTTGCCCAAAAGGAGCTGGCAGGTTTCTATGTAGCTGAGAACTGTCAAGATTCAGACTATCCCTCCTAATCATTTTTCACCCATGCACCTCTACCACTCTTTTTATCTTTAGCTAAGCTGCTTGTGACAGTAATTTCCTTTTCTGGATGGCAAGACAAACATCCAGACCAGCCTTGGAGACCTGGTGCACAGCATAACCAAAGCCATGTGGGAACTTGTGTGTCTGTTGTAGCTGCAGTTCAAATCAGGTGTTAGACCTTGAAGACTCCTCAAGTGATGTCAGACAGATGTGACAGGGAGGAGTTAAGCTGGGACATCCCTTTAACCTACTGCAGAAAAAACCTAACTGCAGAAGTCAGTAAGATTTATTTATTCTGTAGAAAACAAAAAAAAAAAAGTAGAACCTTGGGCAGGGAGGAGAAGTGATTTGTAAGCTGTAATATTTCTCGGCAGTGGAAAGAAAGAATATTTTAAAGCCCATCCATCTGATCTACCTTCTCATGAAGGTCTTTCTTTGACTTTCCTAACACTCTGTCCTTAGTGGATCCCATTGTGGTTTTTCCCTGTCTCGTGAAGATACTCGGCAGAGTTGGCAGTGAGACATTTTTTGAATGACAGCCTCAATTCTTACTGCTCAGAGCATTTCCTTGTGGGTGTGTTTTGAAATGTTTTTGCTAAAGCTGGAACTGATAAAAATTTCTTTGTAGCTGAACTGCATGTAATTTTGCATTCTGGTTATGTTCTTTAAAATTTCAGCCTTGTGGGAAGAGGGAAAATTTATCACCACAGTTTCACTAGATGTTTTAAAGTCTGAAAAGCACATGCCAACCTCTTGGTCTTGGCTTTCTAATAAGGACTTGCCAGCTTTCCCACTCCTTTTAAATTCCTCAAGTCTTGTGTACGCCGTTAGTTTGGTGATTTGGGGGAATGTGGCTATTCAACAGCAGTACACATCTCTTTAGCTTACTTCCAATCATTGCCATGTCAAATACTGTCTACTTGTTCCTGCTGTGTTTCCTGGTTTCCATTTCCATTCCTGATACTAGTTCATTCCACTAGTTTCTTCCGATCTGTAGCAATGCCTCACCCCATTACCACTTAGGTTAGCTCTAGCCGTTGAGTTAACTTGGGTATATAAAGGTTGAGCTTTGCCGACTTAAAAGCATCCCAGTACACAATGAAGATTTGCGTAGTGGGGTTAGCAGCACAAGCAGCTGCACCCTGCTGCATGAGCAGCAGTCAAGCTCCATCCCTGCCTCCTGCAGCCTCTGGCTGAAGCCCTGATTAAATCAGCCCAGAGGTCAGTGTGCTCGTGCAGGCTGAGCAGGGAGAGGTGTCCGAGCAGTCCCTTGATCTAGCTCTACCAAAAAGATAAGTTTATCTCATTTGCTTGTGTTTGGAAGAAAACCAAGTTTAATCACCCTCTATAAATAGCCTTTCCGTCTTTTCTTCTTGTTTTCCATCTTCTTCTACACAAGCCCATCAGGCTTGTCTTTACTCCCAGTGTATAATGCTGTATGGTTTAGCTGAAGGCAAGGACATTTTTTGTTACAAGTGGGTGTGTTAGCAGCTGCAGGAAGCCGATACCAGCCCCCAGAGCCATGCTACCTTATAACAGAATCTCTACAAATCTTTGGCCAATCTCCAGATCCTCCAAAAAGGGGCAAATGACTACTTTCAGCACATAATGAACCAGGCTATTTCTCAGATGATGGCTTTGAGGACACTACCATAAGCAAATCAAGTAGCTGCCCTGCAGCATTCTTGTCCTCATTCAACCTTCCACAGGGGAAGAAATATGTTTTAGGCTGAAAAGTGAGTAGTACTGAGATGAAAGGTTCGATAAAAGCAGTAGAGATAAGCTAGGTGTGCAGATACTGAGGGTATAATTACTAACACAAAGTGAAACAAATACACCTCCCAAGGAAGTGCCTTTGCTCTGCCTTCCCTGTCTGATAGTTCAGACTTTACCCTTGCTAATCATCCATGACGGTCTAATCGGAAGCTTACACTAGTAAAGGCATCTTATAGCTCACAGCAGCTGTAGCCCACTGTTAATTTAACTGTAGCAAAACATGAATGGCTGCAGTTGCAGAGACATATCTTAGACTACACTTCATTGTGGTTTTGCTGAGTAGGAGCAAAACGAACATCCCTGTAATCAGTGCTGGTGACAGCAGCAGCTGAGGCAAGTCTGAACCAACTGCAGGAGTACCCTGGACAAGTTCATTCAGGCAAGCTGGTGAATACCCAGATAAAAACAAAACTAAGCATCTGATTTTCTGTCCTTCATATCTTCTTTTGAAGGTGCTTGAGGTTGTTGAAGATGTATCTTTCTGAACTCTTGTTTTACAGCCACGCTTAACCAATCTTCTATTTTACCTAAACCCCTGACTGTGTTGATCGCTTTTAAACACAGACCAAACAACTAAAGTACAGTTCACATTTTTTTTTCTTGGCAGTAATTAGCCTCATTTTCTCAGGTAAGACTAGCTTGATCCAATATAGTAACTGCAGCCAAAAGTCCATCTCAGAGCAGTTCAGTTTTGTACCAGTAATGGAGTTTCACACACAGGTTTGTTGTACTTAAGGCTTTTAAAACCTTTCCACGAAACAAGAATTGTCTCTACACGAAAAAGCAAAGCTCAAAAACCCTTTTGTTTTGAAGAGGTAAGATTGGACACTATGGTGATACATTTCCCATAAATGTAAGAAAGAGGCTGTCAACCCCTAACAGAACCATGTCTGCTTTACTTCTAACTCAGATGACTCGAATTTAGCTCATCAGATCGCAAAATGCAGGGGAAGGATGAAAAATGCTCCCACCACATAAGGGGCCCTAAGGCACACTTTCCTGAGGTCTGTTTATATTTGTTAGGTAGGAGACTGATAACACAGTAACAAGTAAGAAGTTCACACCTCTTTGGCAACTTTATTTTGCACCCTTATTATTAATGTATCTTTAGATTTAGATCAAATTCTATTTTTATAAACTGAAGTCAAGGATTATTTTCTTGCCCTACAGAATGCTCTGTATTAGTCCATGCAACATTTCTATGTAATACTGTGTGATTTGGTACGTTTGCTCTTTGGTGATTACTGTGAAGATTTACTGAGTTGTAGAAATAATAGAACCATGCCCATCCCAAATCTGAAAGCTGAGAGACAAACTTTGGAACTATATACTGATCTTTTGCCTCAGCTTAGTTTCTCGTAGGTAATCCTTGAAACATAAGTTGCTGGGAGTTTATATCACTGCCTTAATGTCATCGTGCTTTGAAGGTAGAAGCTGTACCCTCTCTAAACGAGAGTGCTGAAAAATTAATGCTGACTTAATTCCAATCAAATAATATATTAACCTGTATGTCTCTGCCTTATCACCTCATCACAGATCTAAAGAAGATAGCCAGAGGTGAAAGTATGTATTTCTGAACTGGTAGATATTTTCAAGGTTTAAAGTAAATGTGTTCCTTCAAGAAAGAAATGCAAAATGGCTTTTCATTCTTGACAAGACAAAAAAGGAAACAATAATACTTCTTATCAGGGCTCACCAGGTTTATAGCATCAATAAGGTATGTAATATACTTTTCTAAGTGTAGCATCATACCTAATAGTAGAAAGATACAGAAATGATTACATAGCACCAAAGGGCATATTACTAGCTGACTTCTTTGATCTAATATAAATTAATGGGTACAAAAATATGAATTCAAAACACTTGTACTGCCCTTAAGGTGCAGAAAGGCACCGTGTATCTTCCAAGTTAAGGCACTATCCTATTAGATTTCTTCAGCTGGCAGCTGCTTTCTTGAAAGTAATTCCTTCAAGGAACTTGATAATCCTGGTACTTAGCTGGAAAAGCTTCGTATTGCAAATGGGGAAGGTAAAAATTGCCTCCTAATCTTGCATTTCCATTACAAAAGATCCTTCAGTCTTCCCATACATGGTACTGGAACAAGGGTAGTTTTATATAACAAACTAATGGCTGGAGTCCTTACCATGAAGAAGGTCAGACTCCATTTGATTTGGCTTTTTCAACCCTATACAATTCCCTTTTTTCCAGGAGCATGGCTTAATGCCCCAGGCAGCACCAGCTCTGGGATGAGAGCACTCTCTTGTTGAAACTGGGCCAATGCTGAGAGCAAGATTTGCTTTGTGTGTGTGTGTGTATAAGAGAGGGAGAACAGAAGCAAGGAGGCAGTAGGGTGGCTGACTGCAGCACAGTGATGTAAGTATTCAAATGGCAGTGAAGACATCCCCATGGCTGCAGCAACCTGGACTCTTTTTGTATTTTAGAAAATGGCTACTGAGAAGTGACTATTTAGAAGCTCTAGTTTGAATGTTTGTCATTAAGAAGGCAGGCACTGCATACTCTTGCTGTCTGTGCACGTTAAGCATCCTAAGGGCACATCTCCTTGGTTGTGTCTTTGGGTGAATTTGTGTCAGAGAAAAGGTAAGGAATCAGAAACAGCCTTACATATGCCAAGGTGGCTCATGTGGTTTTTTGCTTCTAAGGCATAGTCAACGTCTGCTTTCCTTCTAGGTGTCTTATGTTCACCAGCACCTTTTCTAACTATCTGTTCCTCATGATGAAAGTCCATTTATAAACTGAAGTCAAGGATTATTTTCTTGCCCTACAGAATGCTCTGTATTAGTCAAAGGATAAAAAAGGATGAGTCAAATTACAGCGTTTTCAGCTTGCCACATGATGCCAGTGTTCCATTGAATATCTCTTGATTGGGGTTGCAGGCACAGCAAATGATAAGTAGCTTTATGTATTTATTTAAATGATACACCAATGTTCCTGTCACCATCACACTGCTGCTTGCATTGCTTTTCGGCAAACCATGTGCAGGAAGGTTCCACCAGCAGAACTGCTGTCAGAAAACAAATGTGAAACTTTGCACTGCAGTCCTTGTGGGATATGCATTTTCAATTGGGTTTCTATGAGGACTGACACCTGCACATTAAGCACATCCTTCAGTCTAGCCCTCGTCAACAAAACACTTAAGGATTTGGCTGAGTGCTCTCCTCAACTGGGGCCTTCAACTCCGATTCCGAGCTTGCTGCAGTTGCGGTAGGCTTTGACAAGAGCTGCAAGTAGAGCAGCCACAGCCTTCCAGCTTCAATGAATGTGCGAAGTGTCCTTAAAAGTTTTTATTCCACTTTCCTAACCTTGAGTGTCAATATCTCCTCCTACTGCAACTCTCCTTAAAGTGCTGCACTTTGTCAGGCCTTACTGTTTTTGCCGCTTGATGTATTAAGTGGAGGACTAATGTAATGTTGCAGGATAGCATTTTGTTTGTTTTCTGGGGACATTATTTGCATGGCATCTGATTCCCATCCAGACAGATGCAGAGGCCCTGCAGGTGCCTCAGCAGAGCTCTGCGCAGCCCCACAGTCCTCACACCTATCTTATAGGGCATGTAACTGCAGCAATTCATCCATCACTAGTTTGTACCACACCTCAAACAGTAAGGAACAGGAGCCGCTCTCTTTTTCTCTCTCTCCCTCAACTGTTTTACACCATTTTCGGCCACTGCTAACTCTAATCATCCCAAATCTTCAAAGAAAAAGATAAAGCGTTTGTACAGTTGTAGCCTGTTTTCCCTATTTCTGCTAAATATGAAATAGTTACTTCTAGGGTTCCTTTATTATTGAAGGCTGAGAGTGACTCAGGAAAGAAGGTAAACACAGACCTATCCTGAACCAAAACACCCAACCCTCATTGATTTAAAAGAGAACTGAGCACTTACTCAAATGCCTTTATGAATTAATGCTAAAATAAGAAACCAGCAATTGAGTTAAAATTTTCCTCTGGACCCACAAACAAGGATCCTGGCAAAAAATAGGGAAATTGGATACCATGGCCTAAAATATTAAAGAGAACGGCATTTTCAACTTGCATAGTTCTACAAGTGCATTTCAATTTAGTTCTGGGAGTGTTAGTTCTTTCAAAAAGGACTTAATAAAGCAATTACTCTTGGAGTTAATTGTCTACTGTATTTATTTAATATGTGAGTCAGATCAAGTGCAAATTACCTTTTAGAAGCTGCTGGATCAAAAAGCTTGTTTTATGTAGGGCTGACTTTTCCCCTCAGGTTTAATAACTTTCTACTTGCCAAAAGGTGTCAAAGTTCCCCTTTTCCAGTGCAACTATGGCAAGAAAAAAACATCATTTTGTCTTTCCTATGTTCATTGCCACTGAAATAGTATCTACATAGGAATATTTTCAGTCCTGGATATAATTAATGATGATTTACATAACATTTAATAACAGCATATTTAATAAGAGTTTAAGAAGATTAAAGTTCATGACCATTTTTTAATTAATCTCCCTCTTTCAAGTTCTGTATCACAACTGAAGTGTTGATTTTAACATGCAAGTTGCATCCTCAGCAACATATTTCAGTCGATTTATATTGATATTCTGAGGTTACTCTCATTCTACATGTCTCTCCTTTTATTCTAATTTAGAAGCAGCGAGAGGTTAATCAGGATTTAAGGGAAATACAATAGACAGTTATATATTCCGTTGCATGCCTGAGCCATTTGCAATTTTGAGTGCTATTGAATTTTTGTAAACTGAATTTCTAATTGAACTTCAGGAAATATTTGCCATCATGACATTTTATAAAAGAGAAAAGGTGTTGTAGAAAGGTTCCATTTTTTAAATTAACTATTAAGCAAGGTAGACAGTGTTACCTACCTTCAGTTGAAAAGTCATCAAGAAGAAGAGATTAGCAAAGTCCACACCAGCAACAAACCCTCTCCCTCAGTTAGAGGTAAATAAGATAAAGAAATAAGATATTTTTAGCTCTTCCAGACCCAATGAACTTTGACAGAAAAATCACTAGCTAAAAAGGTCTCAGAGCCAGCAGCAGCCATTTCTGGGAGTTCATGAAGGATGGATGAAGTGTCATAAATTGACAGCATCATTGTTATTTTATGCCCTTTCTTTAGGGGGAAAAAGGGTGAGAAGAGAAGCGAGGGAACTATGTACCACTCAGTGTAACTTTAATACCCAGAAAAATTCTGGAACAAATAATTCAGCAGACTATTCATAAGTAACTGGAAAATTATAATGAGATGAGATGCCACCAACTCGCTTCTCATGTAACTTGTTCTTGGCAAATCCAAGTAACTTTCTTTACAGTGGGATAATGGCATTTGTGGGTAGAATGGGAGCCGTGAATATTTTATGCCTTGGTTCTTAAAAAGGCTTTTCACAATGTTTAACATGATATTGGCAAGCCAGCTACAGAATCATAGTTTAGATGAAAGAACCTTAACCTGCAAGCAAAATCATGCTCAAGAAATACTTTTCAGCGATTTCTTGACAAAAGGAGAAAATATACTTATGCAGCTCTGCAGGGCTTTGTCTTCAGTCTTTTCTAGTCTGTTTTCACTAGCGGTCTGGGTGAAGGAATAGATAGGGTGCTGATACTAAAAAAGACAGAGGTACTACACTTATGCTGCAAGGCAGAAAAGAGTTGAAAATGGAGAAATAATTGGTAAAAAAATCTGCACATTCAATAGGGTCAACTGCAAAGTGCTACACATAGGCAGGAATAATCAAGTGAACTAATAGGAATGGGGAGCACCTGACTTCAGTCTCTAATCTAGGTAGATTGAAACATTGGTCAATCATTAATGGCAAGAAATTTAACAAGAACAAATGCTGGATTCTGCACCTAGGACAGGGTAACACCAGGCACAAGTATGAACTGGGAGAGGAGTGGCTGGAGAGCAGCCCTGCAGAAAGCGATCTGGGGGTGCTGGTCGACAGCAGGCTCGAGATGAGTCAGCAGTGTGTCCTGGCAGCCAGGAGGGCAAATCACACCCTGGGGTGCATCAAACACAGCATAACCAGCCAGGTGAAAGAGGTTATTGATTATCCTGCTGTATAAGTACAGCATTGGTGCATAAGGTTGCATTGGTGCAACCTCACCTTGAGTATTGTGTACAGTTCTGGGCCTCACAATTTTAGAAGGATATGAAGGTGCTTGGATGCATCCAGAAGAAGGCAAAAAAGCTGGTGAAAACATTGGAAGGAATGTCCTATGAGGAGAGGCTGAGGACTTTGGGCTTCTCTAGTTTGGAGAAAAGGAGGCCGAGGGGCGAACTCATTGCTCTCTACAGCTTCCTGAGGAGGGCAGGTGGAGAGGGAGGTGCTGAGCTCTTCTGCCTGGGATACAGTCACAGGACACATGGGAATGGTTCAAAAGTGCATCAGGGGAGGTTTGGACTGGACATTAGGAAACTTTTCTTTACCGAGAGGGTGGCCAAGCACTGGAACAGGCTTCCTAGAGAGTGGCTGGTGCCCTAAGCCTGTCAGCGTTTAAGAGGGATTTGGACAATGCCCTTAATAAGATGCTTTAACTTTTGGTCAGCCCTGAAGTGGTCAGGCAGTTGGACTAGATGATCATTGTGGGTCCCTTCCAACTGAAATATTTTATTCTATTCTACAGAGCGGTTCTCCAGGGGGTATCTAGGCATTATAACGGATTTTGAGCTGCCCATGGTACTGAAAAAAGGGAAATACCATTCTGGGATGTATAAATCTACAAGTACAAGTGGCACACAAAACAGTCCTTCAGTTCTGCTCAGACCTTCAGTTCTGCCAATGCCCTTGCTGCAGTATTTGGTCAGGTTTTCAGCATCATTTCCAGGAAGGATTTGGACTAACCAATATTCAAAGAAGATCAATAGGAACAGTGAGAAATTTAGTAAATGTGTCTGTAAGGACAGATCAGAAGAACTGAAGACTGTTTAGTCCAAGGACAGAAGGACTGTAGGATATGTGACAATGGTCTCCATGTATGTGAGGCTACTTCAAGAAAGAGATTAATGTGTTTTCCGAGCCCAAGGTGGTGAATAGACTACAGACGTAGTGAACCACTGGAAAAAGCTGCCTGAAGGGCTGCAGGTCCCTTCTGAACAGGCAGAAAACACATTTCTCCAGAGTAACCATACGGCAGGCAGACGCCAGTTTTAGTTCCATCCAGCCATACTTGTCCAGGCTTTTCTGAACAAGACCAAAGAACATGAGGCGATATAATATATGCACACATAATTAGTTTTGTTTGTGTTTATGCTTTGTGTTACTGTTGTAAAATTTAACTTGCCATTCAGTTTGACCCATCTCTTTATGAAGTTCATATGTTAATGCAATATGGGGAAGAAAACACTTTTTTTCCTGTTCTTTCATTTTTGTGGATGAGGCTTTTCCAGATGGTGTTTGTGAACAAGGAAATCATATATATATATGTATGTATATTGGCTATGCTTACTGTTATTTCTGCTTTGTTGTTGTGCCTTCTTCAGCAAATGCAGATATATTCTAAATGACATACTATCATCCATTTTGAGGGGTCAAACCAGAGAATTCTGGATTCCAACAGATTTGAGGATAATCTTCTATCTGGTAGGACTCCCTTTTGTTATGGGACAATAAATTATTGTATTCTTCTGTTTACAGAGATTTGTTGGGAAAATTTCTTCTGCATTTTTGCTACTAATATACTTTCTTGGAAGCAAAACTCCTACTGCATACATTGGCTACCTCAAAAATATTTTTGTTTTACTGGAAGTATTTTCTGGTTCCAATTCTAATTCAGTTAGGTTCCAGCCTAATTTTAGATCATTGGTAATGCCTGAAGTGAATATGTACTTATTTTGTCCACACCTGGAATTTGTAATTTTCTCTCAGGTAAATTTAAATGGGCTCCATTTCCACAGAATGCTGAAGTTAATCTATTTTAACACTAAAAATACCTGCTTTATTTCTATTGAGTTTGAGATCATGCATAAAATGCTACTCCTTAGGTGTAAAATTTCTCATGTCACTTAGTCACATATTTATGACTCTTTTCTTATAACTCTTCTGAAATGAGACATGGTATTTGGAATATTGCAGATGGCAGCATCTTCTGAATCAGTCATGCAAATGACTGTTTTCTCATATAGGACATATATATGAGAACCTTGCAAATACTCTTTTAGATGTTAACAAAGAAATTGGCCTTTAAAATGGTGGTAAGGAAAGGAAGGGTGTTCAAAAATAGCTGAAAAAATCAACTGGGTGGTGTCATTTTTGCAGGATTCCTGGATCTTTCTAGGGTGTGGGATGCTTGAAATCCTAACATACACTTTACTCATCTGAAACCTTACTCAGTCTTCAGTCAGTGTCAATGCTGCATTGCCACCTGGCTTTCTATGATGGGGGAAGAGCTGGTTGCCTCCTGAGCTTTGCTGGGTCTCATGCTGGGAGTTAGGGCAGACACATTAAGAGGGGCTGCACTGAATGTTTAGGACCACCTGAACATTTACTTGTGCCCCATTGGGAATACCATCCTTGACACTATTCCAGAAGAAAATGTAAACCTGAAGTGACTCTTGCTGTAAAGTGTTTCAATTTTTTTTACATTGAAAAACACACAGGACAACAAACGTGTGTTGAAACTGGAAAGAAGGAAGCCTGTCTCTTAGATCTGCTTTTTCTTCACCATGCCCATGGAGGCAATTAGTGTGATGGTGCTGTATGCTCAGCAAATATTTACTCATGCCCAGGAGGGACTGCAAGGTGAATTATCAGTATGGCAGGTTGCCTCTCCCAAGGAGAAAGCACTGAGAGCTGTTATGAGAGGAGAATTTTGGGAATCCTTCCTTCAAAAGTGAAGAGGATTTGGAGACCAGGTTTAAAAGGTATTTAGGAATCCGAAGATGGAAGGAAACATTTGGTGGTTTACCCACAGCAACTGGCGTATTAGTTCAGTAACAGCCCAGCCTGGCACCTACAACAAAACTCTGAACATGGGATGGGATGTCTGCATGTTGTATACGGCTCACAGGCAAACTAACTGCCTCGGGGGAACCCTAAGGGTCTTCACACAGCTCTTGTCATTGGATTTCCAGGGGACATTGCTTGATATGTTTTATTGTCAGTTTGAAGCTTTCTGATTGTTGCCAAGGGGCCACGTGGGCCCCACTTGGGAGCACATTGCCCAAGCTCACCCTCTTAGCTTAACTGTGGTAAGGCACCTATACCATAAGTAGCAAATATAAGAACCCTATAAAACTCAATTTGTAGTTTTAGAGAGCAGGCATTCTTTATTGTGGTGCCAGGCACACAGGGGGTTGCTCCGCCTAGTATGCGCACCAAGTTGCTCTGCTACAGGGGTTATATGCAATCAAAGTATACATATTCATTACATTCCTGGGAAATAGTTGCTATAGCCATACTATTCTTTGAACTCATTAACATATGCAAACGTCCTTAACGAATGCACATTCATGTTCATTGGTGGTCTTCCAGAGTCCTCTGGTGGCCGTAGATAGTCTTCCTCACCATGTCTGCTGGTTGAACTCAGTCTCTGGGCATGCTTAGATCATTTTTGGCTTGGTTACACAACTCTTAATAATACTAAACTAACTTATTCTAGTACATTTCCCTTATTTATTCTACTCAAGGATATAGTGTCTTCAGACTCCCTTCTATCTAATCACATATAGCAAGTTCTAAGACTATCTTATTCGTAAAGTATTCCAAGTATTTCAAAACTTAACTATGTTGCTCCAATTAGAGGGGGCCATATGTTCTTTTGAAGCCAGTATCAGGTATCACATCCTGTTTTTCAGGACGAGGCTGCGGGTCAGGAGGAGGATGGATTGGTACTGTGGCTATGCAGCAATGAACAACACCATATTAAACTGACATAGCTGTACAGCTCACGTCAGTCCAGGTCAAAGCTTTGGCATAAATGCTTGAGTCTCTTCATATGGACGTTCGGAGATAGGCTCATAGTCTGTAACTCCTTCCTGCAGCATAACACCTCCCACCCAAACCAGCCCCTCTCCAAGACCTGTGTTACTGACATCAATGACTAGAAATACTCATCATCAGAAGAGCAGGACCATGATTCAGATTTTTCACTCTTTAATTGAGGATCTTCTTGCCAACTGTTGGAAACCTTATCAGCTTTCTCTCTCATTCAGCCCACTTGTGTCAAAATGAAGGCTTTAATAGGGTGTTTTGCATTAAAATGGAGATAAACAGTGTGTTTGCTTGAAGGAGAACAAGGCAGAATAAGCCAGATCTTCAGCTGATATACATTTGTCACAGTTCTATAAAGATAATGAAGCTATACTAATTTACATTAGTTAAGAAGCAGAGCTGCTATCTCTCATACAGACTCCTCTGCAGATCTCCTACATGCAGATAAGGAAAAACACTTGTGGCATGTGCAGCCCTGACAGCTTCCAGTACATGCCTCTGATAGGTCAGAAACAGTCTGAATCACACCTCCACTGAAGACCGCTGATAGGCAAGAATTAGTGGTAAGTAAAAGCTTGAATTCTTATCATTTTCCCTGGACAGGCTTTTGGTACTGTTAGGCAAAGCTGCTCCATCTTACCTTTGCCTTTAGGACAAAGGGGTTGCATTTTTTCATGGCTGCTTGGAATTTCTCATGTGCAATTAAAAATCATGTGTTACTCCAAATTTAGCTGGGGATCCACCCCATCCTTTCTGATACTCACCTCTTCCCTGTCTCCTCTTGCCTCTTGATTGTTAGGAAGTGGGGAGGTTTTTCTTAGCTTTTCTGCCTCTTTTAGCACTCTCTCCCTCCCTGTCTCACTCAGTTGACTCAAATTTTCTTGTAAGGCTACTTGCTAGGAAAGAGTCAGGTACCATTTACCCTATCTGCATATATTTCCAGCTGATATCACTCAGCCTTTTAAAGTGACAAAAGAAAATAAATTTCAATAATTTGAGTTTTGAGTAAGTAATAAAGGTTGAAGAGATTCCTTATTGTTGTATTATTCTGAAAACACAGACAACCATTGGCCTTCAGGAGCCCACGAGGTGAGTCTACAGCACTGGTGTTTCACCATTTGGGTCACAAGTATGCAAATCCCACTTAAATACCAGCTGAAGCTCCTAAGTCCTTTTGCAGACATCACTGTTTAATTCATGCAAAGTGGAAGCAAAAGTGATTATAACCAAAGAGAAGTATAGTTGTCCCTCCTGTTTCCTTTCAATGGGAATTTCATACAGTTTTTATGTCTTGTGATATTATTTTGTGTTCCCATGGCTGGCTGCATAACCAACAGCCTGACAGCTGGGTGCAGTGGGAACAGAGTCACTCCAAGCCCTATTACTGCAAGGCCCTGGGATAAGTGATACAGAGCAATCAAGGAAAAATTTAGCAGAAACACAGCACTTTTATTCTGTTCAATAAAGCAAATTTTATCCCTCCCAAACATCAATTCTTTTAAGAAATTAAATAATTTTTTAAATTGAAAATTTCTGTGGATTTTTGTGTGTGAGAGTATGAGCTGTATGAACTGCTTTTTATTCCAAAATTCAGTGTGGAAAATTCCTGTAGCTGCAGGTACGTTTCTGCCTTTGAGTCAAAGTATCCACTGAGATGTAATATTCATTTCATTAGGCTCATCAGTGTTAATGCTGTTCAGCTCCATTTAATGAAAACAGTAAATTAGCATGTACAGTAGTTCTCTTTCACTAATTGATATATGATGAAAGTTCCCATGTTACCAGCTAGTACATCTTCAAGGAGAGTAACTAGAAACAGTGGCTTAAGGGTTTTTAAAAAATGCATCTTTTTAATCACAGTGATAGCCAGTATATGCTATTTAGAGATAAAAGAAAAAAAATGGTACTGCCTGATAACAAAATCTTGTCCAATTCATTTTCTACCTTGGGAGTTTGAGTAGCTATTGTTCTTATGCAGGAATGGTCTTTGAACATGTATTTCAGCAGCATTACATACTTCAGCATAAGTATCATCATTCTGAAGTCTGCTTTCATAGTAATTTTTTTCAGTGGACTTTCAACTTTTGATTGTGTGCTTCCATCCAATTGAAGAAGTGCTTATACAACTGTCTCTGCTGATTGCTAGGCAAGAAAGACTTGAATTACTAGCTGTTTTCCAGGAAGTTAAAATGGAGCACGGCAGATTCTCATCTGATGTTAACCAGTTGCTCTGTTTAAAATTGAACTGTGGTGTTTTGCACCAAAGGATGGGAAAGAAACCTGGCTAGGAAGAACTGAAGGACAGTTCTGTCAATGACAGAGGCACCACAGTGCTCCAGAAGCCCAGGAGACTATCAGGCCACAGCCAAGCACCCGTTTCCAAAGGAAACCTTGAATGACGAGTAAGGGGAATAAATGAAAAATCGTATGCTTCATCAGTATTGGCTTGTAGATAACTTCAGTCTTCCTGAAAAATTAGCTACTGACTTCTCCTTCTGTATGCCCACAAAACCTTCAGAGGGAAAAATCAGAGACAGATGAGAATGAAAAATGCAAAAGGAACTGAAAATAATTGATTCTGCTGCAGGACGTTTGGAAAAGACTCCAAATATGATCTTGCACATCTCCCAAGGCATCATGTTTTAAAAGGGGAATGGGTTGGTGTTAAAAGCAAGCACCTTTAGTGACTTTGTAGCCAAAGTAACCTTCCCAAATTGCAAGAGATCTCTGACCAGGTCTTGCAGTATGCAAGGCCCCCAAACACGATACAAACTGTACAAGGCACCAAGCTGCTTAAAAGTCACGTTTCCCTTGGCTAGTAGTCTGCAGCAGTGAGATACTGCTCATTGGCAAGCAACGAAAAGCCAGGGGTCATAACAATTGTGTTTTCTGAGTTCACTTGTACCAGGAAACACATTGCTTTTCCAAGACAAACACGTTGCTGGCTTCATCCTGCTGCCCATCAGCAGCTACTCAAATTTGTACAGTGCCAAACCACACAGCCCTCACAAGTGAGGTTCTTCCTGGCAGGAAAACACATAGGTGCTCAGCAAGGTAACCTGAGGACTGCCACGCTCACTGCATTTGTTTAAATTGGTCTGGACTGACATAGTGTTGTGCAGAAATAGTCCTTACAGTGACTTCAGAGATCAAACAATGTGGTAGATAATTTGCATTTAACCAGAAGTGAACTTTATAAATCAATGCTTTATTTTATTAACCCAAACTTGATTTCTCCCTATTATTTTTTTAAGAAGTATCTGTGTGTTGTTATACTCCATATGGACAAGCCAAAAATCCTGTCCTGTAGACAGATGGAGCAAATGAAGGAGAAATTATTATAAATGCAAACAAAATTATTTAACTGGAGGCTTGCTCATGGTTTTAGGTTCTTGATTTTTTAGTCTCTGAAGCATCTTTTATATGCAATAGGTCTTATAAGGCAGTGGTTTCCTATTTCTTACTTCTGCTTTATCATGTATTTTTGAACTAAATGTTTTGTATTTTTTTAGCTAAATGCAAGATGATTGTATTAAAAAAAAAAAAAAAAAAAAGATGAGCCTATGGAAATATCCCTGAACTTCTTGCATATATTGTAACTCTTATCATTTCAACTCTATCATTTTCCTGCCTAGGTGGAATGTGGGGTGGTACAGTCTCTGCCCCTGCTTTCCAGATATAGTCAATTTTTCTCTTTATCATTCCAGAAGAATTTTATATTGTGGAGGACTATATTGATTCCACTTTAAGAGGTAGACTTTCTGAGTACTGCATTGGTTCATATGTATCATTTATATTTATTGTGATGAATTGGGTATCTGAGTAAACTTCCCATTGCTGAAGTTTAAAAGATCTGTTTGTGAAGACCTATAAAAATGGCAAAACACAGGACTTCTTCAGGTCATTTATTGGCTTCTCTTCACAAACTTCATGTTGGATTACCACTGAATGGGAAGCCACAGCAAAGATATTGTAAAAGATTCATATTGTTCTTTATTTTTGGAAGAGATCAGTGGTGTGGTGGTAAAGAACGTGAAGGAAAATACTTTGTTATCTATGTCCCCCTTTAAATAGTATGCCAGGTGATAAGTTTTCCTTTTATTTCTGTCATCCAACCTCCACTGCTCATGTAATGGTTTGTATTGTGTTTTTTCACCTGCAATTAAAATCTTTAAACGTGTTAGACTGGCAGCATCATTTCAGCTTATTTAGCAGACTTTTTACAGAACTGCTGTTCTGTACAACTGCCAGGACAAAATAAAATATAAGCTTGCCTTTATTTTTCTAGCCATTATATTTAAAGTTAGCAAAGGCTTAACAAATTCCCCAAAGCCTTCCTGGATAAGATGGAAACTTTGGGATCTAGAGCTTCCCTGGAGTGATTTTGAGTGTTTCATCCCTACCCTGGCCCCAGCCTGCATCAGCCATATCCTGGTTTTGAACAAAACGGTTAATTATTTTTCTGTTGCCCTGGGCCCAGTCAGGCAGCGTGTAACCGATGCTGCAGCTCGCTAATGGAGTAGTGGTAAACATGACTTTGCCTTTCACTATTTTTCTTCTTAGCCCCCAAGTAATGTTATAAAACATGGGATTCCCAGTTGTAACTGAACTACAGCAAGGTCTGCCAGAGGAAAAACATAGTTCCAAGTGCTTCCCCCTTTCCTCCTCCTCATCCTGAGACACGTTCCTGGGTAATGCAATTTCTCGTGTACTCTTACATTATGTTTAACTGTATTAGGTATTTTAAGAGCTGAATTAAACAATTTATAATTGTCTCATGGAAGAGAAAATAGGCTTTTAACACATTTTTTCTTCTCTTGTTGTTCATTTTGGCAAGAAGCCTAGGGAACTCATGTCCTAGCCGTATAATATTGATGGGAATGCTGGTCTTGAGAAATCCCAATTATCCTCTGGATTTATTATATAAATGACCTTTTCTGTTTTGTTTTTTTTTGGGCTGGTTTTGGGTTCAGATTTCTGTTGTTTGATTTTTTTTTTTTTGGGGGGGGGGTGCAGGGGGAGCACTGCTTTTCTTTTTATCCCTAGTTAAAGGCCTATTTCTTATGCCTGTTTCAATACACTTACTAAATAATTTGCATTCAGGTTTTTTGACTATGCCTTCACTGTACTTGTGCATTGGCAACATTGTACTTTAAGGTAAGATGAAGAAGAGAAGTTTGAATCCTCTTTAGCTACTTTTTTTGCTAAATTTCATTTTGGTACCGTGCTACATAAAGAGGTTATAATTGTAGTCCTGCTCTGGTCTGTATACAGTTAAAGTGACATTTACTGTTGGGTACTGGACCAGATGCACTGTTGATCTGACTCAGTGCAGTCACTCCTGCATTATTATTTTTAAGTAAGGCTGAAAACATGAACTCTCACTTTTTTTTTTTTTTTTGTTGTTTTTCACTAGCTCCTGAAATCACAAAGCATTAGACTGAGCATAGGAACCAGGCAAATTATCAGACATTAGTGGGACGCATGAGTATCTCACTGGTCCATACTGACATCACCAAGTTCAGCCTGTGCTTTAGATGCTGAAAAAGGACCCAGACATGCCCTGTTCCTCCTCCTGTTCCCATTATGCTGCATGAAGGTGTTGTTTCACCCTTAGTGCCCCAGTCTACCTCTCACCTCTCAAAGAAGGCAACCAGGGGAATTGCCATTTAGTTCTTCCAAAAGATTTAAAGGAAGCAAGAATTGCTTTCCACTAAAAATACCAGGAGGATGTCAGGTAGCCTGCTTCTCCAACACTTCCCTGACAAGCTCACCCTACAACTGAAGAAAATGGTATTACTACTCAAATGAATGATATAGCGAGTCTACTCGCTTGGGATTGTCTCAGTGCCTGTACTACCAAGGTGGGGGGTGGGGGTGGGGGTGGGTGGGGGTGGGTGGGAAGTAATCAGCATGCATGATTTGACTAGTCTCAGATTCTGAAGGTATGTTCAACTCCAAATCAAAATAGTTTATTTTCCCTAAGAGTGTACTGTTTAGGTTACAAAACCTTGCTGTTTGCAGATTCTAGCATGAAGGGAGAAAAAAGCATGGTAATTCTTCAGCTTTAATATTTCCCCAGGACCTCAGGTAACAGGTCTGCTCCAGAGGTCACAGCAGCACTCGCTCCAGAGGAGAGTGCCTGTTTCTACCTTTATCTGTCCTAGCCTTGCCTCTCATGGGGAGAAGGCAAAATCTCTCCATCTGTGTGATTCACTGCAGTTCCTATTCTTTAAATTGAGTTTTTTCCCTGCTTTGAATACTGACACAGAGCATCCCAGCAGTCTGTTGAGACCAAAAGCCACCACCACTTTCCAAAGAGCCCACCTCAGCCGAAGCAGGTCTTCACCAGGCGGTTGTTTAGGGAACAAGGGAACAAGATGCTTAAAGGTAGTTTCATGGCAAATCTATGCAGAAGTCATTAACTACATTCACATGCAAATTCTTGTATATAAATATACACAGAAGCATACTTTATATATAAATAACTCAAGTCAGAATAAGAAAGCAAGGCATCATACCCACTCCAGGACTGTGATTACAACTAGAAACTGCATATAGCACAGCTGATATAAAAATATCCAATATGTATTAGATCAGGCTGAAGGCTGACCTTTTTAATGCCATTTGGCAAAGCTCAAAGGGAAGTTAGTCAGAGCCAAGGAGGGCAGCCATGGTCATCCATCCATCATCCTGACTCCCTCTATCTGGGGAAATCTCTAGTGCAGTTCCACGCAGACAGTCAGGAGTGGTTTGGTTTGTAGGGCACAAACCAAACATGGCCACTTTATAGTTGCCCTGCTTTTGGCAATGAGCAGCCCTTGAGGTGCAACTTCATGTCCCAGATCTCTGCTTGCTGAAGAGTGGATGCCCAGAGCTCACTCCTCCTTGTCAGGAGACCCCCGGCCACCCAGCCGTTAGCTGTGAGCCTGAGCTGTGACATGGACACACTGCAGACAGCCTGTGTTTGTAGATCCTTTATTGCCTGCATGTCCCTGCTTCTGAGAACTTCCAGGTGCCTTTCTGAGAAACTTTTTTTTGTTTAATATTAAAAGCGTTTTCGGACAACCTTTAATAATAAAGCCATGAGGTAGAACGCTTTTACTTTTTTTCCTTATCTTTTTACTAAGTCATGTATATGTATGAAGCAAATTATCATATTCAATAACTTTACAATCCTATGAGTTTTTATAAATATTTAAAACTGTTGCACTCTGTTTAAAATTTCCCATGCATTAGAAATGCGAGAGACTGTAAATTAAATTTATATTGCATGTTTGAATATTGGATGTCAGTATACTCCAAAGTTATTTGGACTAAAGCAAGTGAAATAAAACACCTAATACAAATGCAGTGATTTGCCTTGACATAGCTTCTTGATTCATTGGCAGTTTATATGGCGACAGAAAAAAGATGACACACATTTCAAATTGTTTGGGAAAGTTAACAATCAGGTCAAAACTGTAATTTGCAAAGCTAAATAAACTGATGGTAGGTATTGAACAACATAAGATTTTGAGTTTATTTCTTTTCCTTTTTTCCCCTTTGGCTTCTGTTCCTTATTTCACTGCATTATGGATCTCTTTACTCTGTATCTTGTAGTGTAACCGAGTCACATAGGTACTGGGAATAGTGTTTGGTTATTTCCATCCAGACTGTCTCTCACACTAATCATATTCCATTTGCTTCAATTTTTTGTCCTTGTAAACAGAAATTAGAAGATCCCCTGAACAGTCTTCAAGAAGTGTCCTAGCTACTGTTATCTCACATTAATGACAATTGTAGTCAATACAAATAACAGAAAACAGAAACAAAGCAAAAGCGTAATTTGAGGCGATTAAACTATGTCCTTCATTTCCCTTCTGTTTCTTAATTATTTTAATGCTGTCCTCAAAATCATGCCAATAAATATTTTCAAATATAGCAAGGGAAAAGGATTGCTCAGCCTTTCCAGTTACACAGGTTCTTCAGTTTCTTCTTGCCAAGTCCTCACAACCAGCAGTCACCTAAGAAACTGGCAATTTTTGTTTCCTTGTGGTCATCACTACCTATTTCTTTTAAACAAAATTCGTTTGCTTGGCCAAGAGATGTGCAGGATGGAGGACTCATGATAACCAGAAATGTAATCGGTGACTGTGAAAAAAAAGCTAGGACTGTACATGGTTTATGTAGGTTCAAGATTTTAAAGGAATAAGCAACCATGAGACTGGTTTAGCTTCCTCACTGCAGAAGCCAGAGCATTTCACACCCTGCCTCATACTGAGCCACACACTTATTAGTCTATTTTAAAGCAGTCTTTCAGAAGGCATCCACTCCTGACGTGGAGGCATCTAGAGATGGAGAAACCACTTGTCCTGTAAGCTACCCTTTCTGCTTAAAAACATACAGAGATTTCAACTGAAATTTGTCTAGCTGGGTATTGGGGTTTTTTTCTATGCTGTTCTTTTCTCTTAGGAGATTAGCATCTTTAATGTAATGTTATTTTATTTCTGTCTCTCATCCTTCTCTGTTACAGACTGCCCTCTGAAGCATGGCCAAGGGGTGAAACGCAGAGCGAAGCTGGCACAGGTGTTCAGCAACAAGAAGGCAGTTGGAAATAGAGTGACAGCCACATGGTGCGCGGTTATGGTGCAGGGGGTGGAGGGAAGAGGCCATAGAACCCAGACTGGTTAATTATGGGCTCTGGGAAACAGAAAACCAACTGACTATATCCCTGCAAGGCACATGTGCAGTGTTTGGTTCACAGCTCTTTCACTGCAGAGGAGGCAAGAAGTGTAGCTCAGAGGTGATGCCCAGAGTTACAGATTAATTAACCCTGGATGGAAGCTGCCAAGCAGTTGCGAAATACCTTAGGTCTTGCTTTGTTCCATTGGTAAGTAATGGGAAAATAAAATAGACAAAATGGGAGTAATTTAGATAAAGTGTTGGAGAATTTACTAGAAAAGTACTGTGTATTTCAGAAGCGCAGTTGCTGCTACCTAACAGGCACTAATAGTTATACGATTTTGAGAGGCTAAAAGTGATCCTTAATCACCTGTCCTGTAAGAACGCTGATGGTTATTAAAGAAATGACCCCAGTTAGTAAGAGAAACACCACGTCCAAAAATCAGCAGTCAAAAAGAGAGTTTAAATTTATTAGGCTATCAGTATCATGACTGGAAAAAGGTAGTTAAGCATGAGTTACAGCTTCATTCCACGTACTACAGCCTGTAGCAGTGGATATTTTAATAAACTTCACTAGGAAGAAAATAAAATGGATTCTGTGAAAATACCTGAGGTGTTTTGAAGATACTGGAATCCAAGGAAATATATTTTATGGCAAGCATCCCTATAATGCAGAGAAGCAGGGGACATGTAAGTATGTAATGAATATAGAACAGGCTTGGGAAAATAAGTGCTGGTGAATTTAAGCAACCTGTGTACCTCAAAATGTAGAACAACCAAAGTATGTTTCTTCAGTACGACAGTGAGTAGTAGTATACATTTATTAGCTGCAGAGTAACTGAACTCCCTATCATGTTAAATGTAAACCCCTGAAGGAATAAAGTATTTTGATTGAAAAGAAACGGAGCCTTCACACAGTGCAGACAAGCCCATTAACAACCACTTTGGTCTAAAATTGCCTTGTAGGTGTGCTGTATAAATAAATGTCCGTGCTGCCCCAGCAGGCAGGCTGGGGGAGATGGGTGGGAAGGGGGAGGTACTACGAGGGGGTGGCAGGGGAAAGGCTGCAACGATGAGGTGTCACCTCACACTCCAGGGTCACAATGGTACCGCTGCTTGCTAACGCTGCCACAGGCAAAACCAGCAGCATGGGAAGATAAACTATTTTTAAGCACAGCAGCCTTAGGACATTGTGATAGGTCCAAGACTGCCTGGCAAGAAGTCTTCTTTCCTGGGGCCTTTTGCTGCACTAGGTACCTCCCTGCTTAGCTTAAATCTCATACCAGCCCCAAGTAAAGGGTATTTCTACTTACTGCTATAAACTTTTGTGTAGCACTCCATAGGCAAACAGTAGAAGGAAGTCCCTCCTGATGAAGCAACCTGAATACCATAACAATACCTGACAAATAAGTGCTCTAAACAGGCATAGGTATTTCTTTAGCATCCACAGGTTGTTGAATGTGAAACAAGAGCAACGCAAAGTATGGCAAGGCTGCAGGCAGTTCTTCACCTGTTTTGTGGTGCAGCAGTGCTCTAGGGACTTTAACACCTGGAAGTTATGGAGAAGAGCACTCTTCATCAGCTATTCTCCCAGCTAAGTCCATAACAATATTAACTGGACTGTGCGTAGCTGGACACTGATTATGTGCTTTTTTCCTAGGAGAGTGCAACATTTTAAAAGCTGTGTGTTGTTCTCAGGGAGAGGAATCCTCAGGTGACCCCTTGGTATCTTTACCCATTTCTTCCCCCTGTAAACATGAGCGTCTTCAATGACAGTTGTTGCTGTTGGTGTTCCATGGGGGAGCTCATCCTACTGCTCTGGGGACCTGGAAGTTTACCTTGTCTGTGCTGTAGGAGATAATGCTGCTACAGTGTTGCTATGAGCTCCATGTGAACCCTTATAGGAGGAAAATATAATTTAATTTTAAAAGAAATCTGACTTCACTCACATTTTCCTACCCTGTTTCTCATAAGCACCAGAACAGGTGTCTCCAGGTGTCTCCTGGGGGTGATGGAGAGAACAAGACACCAGGTCCAAGTCCTTGCCATGCTGCCTGGCCCTGCTTGGGCTGGGGTGGGTGGATGAGCCTGGAAGAGTCCTTTGTGCCCTTTAGGACCTGCCAATGATTTTTTGCCTTTCTGTCCCATCCCACTTCTCTGAGTCCATAGGATTTCCTCACTGTCCTTTCTTATCTTCCCTGGGCAGCCAACGGCTCCAGCCTGTTTGTTATCTTCCCACCCAGCTGGGAACACTTACTGGTTTGAATCTTAGATGTAGGCTGTCCCTGAATCTCTAGTTGCCCTGCAAAACTGCACATAGCTGTACTGGGATGTCCATGACCTGCTAGTCTGGGTGCCATCAACGCATGCCACTCTTGTGGTCCCTCTCCTGCTCCTGGTGGTGCTCCCACATCCAGATCTCCCCATAGACTCTCTGTTCATGTCAATCAATATTTCTGTAACAGTCCTCTAAAATACTCAGCAAAGGTCTTCAATGACCCATGTCCTTACTGCTACCACCCAGCACTATTACGAAGTGACATGAAAGCTTACCTGTCCTTGTGATTCCTAATAATTCAGAATATATCATTCAGCATCTGCCTTTGCAAAACAATTCAAGTTGTTAACAATTTGAGAGGAAAAATACCTCAGGAAAAATATTAAACTGCAATGAATATATATAGCGAGAGGAAGCAGAAAACATCTGGGTTCAATGAGCTACTTCATTTACATCTTTGTTCTGTTACATGTTAGTGATTCTGCGAAATAGCTTCGGTTCGATATTTGCCATGATTATTCTTACCCCAAGCAGATGGATGTATCTCTGCAGGGTTTTTAGAGCTGTTTGCTTTTGTTGTTGTTAATTTTGAAACAGAGATTAATGTAGTGTTCTCTAAGGTTTCTCAGCCAGAAAAAAAATGCAACGCAGTGCATAGCTGGTATGCGTGTTTAGCTATCCAAACAGAACTCAAAGAGCAGAAGCTGCAGCCTGGCTCATTAGGGATTTTTATGTAAATATAATGCGGATACATAAAGGAAAATCAGCTCAAACTTTCAAGAGTCTGTGAGTTAAACAAACTGAATAGACTCGGTAGTTTGGCAATATTAAAATCTGGTTAGTAAAAAAGTATTTAGACGGAGTGTTTTAGTTTTAACTGGTGTCATTCCTATATACATTTACATACTTATAGCTACTCTGCTAGTATTTCTTCCTGCCGTGTGCCTGTGCTATAACAGAAAATGGTTTCTGAAATGTAATAATACCATACAGCCTCTTTGACCAGAGCTGAATCTTCTCTCAGTAGTACTGTAGGGTGTTTGATGTTAATTTAGAATGTAGTGTCATTTCCCAAGAGTTATGGGTGAATTCTGAAAAAAAATTAAATGACCTTCAGATACATGTTGTATAAACGATTCTCACTCATCCATATGCAAAACAAGGCTTTTAAAAGAGGCACCTTGTAGTTCATATCTGCAAGTGTGATCTCAGGGAAAAATAATTGCATTCAAAATTGCAGTTACTCAACTAGAGGCAAAATTTTTAAAATGTCTACCTCTTTAAACAAATCATCTTGCATTCAAAAGTTATTTTCAACTTCCCAGGTGGTTATCTTTTTCAGTATTTCAGGAAGCAAAATAATATATATGAACCAATAGGCACTGGATAATTGAGGCCTCCTATAAAGACAAGCTACTGTGTATGTAAACATTTCAGCAGTGCAAATATCAGTGGAAGTGTGCTGAAAAGCATTTTTATTGCATGCTAGACAGTCTCAGATAATTATTTTCTATGACTTCATAAGAAACAATGTTATCCCATTTCATGTCATTTTAACATCCACTTTATTTTCTATTAAAAATAGTTTCTGCGATGATTTAATGTACTTCCAGGTACTCTTGCAGAACAGCAAAGCTATGTAAAAGTTTCCTTAAAAAATCTAGACCACCTCAGAAAACTGCCTGAAATTCAAACATGTTCTCATTTTATAATGAGAGTAAATACGTATTTTCATTTTGAACAAGGAGCAGCAATTAACAGATTCCTGGGTTTTAGATGAAAATAAATGGATAGTATCTGTTTAGGTGTATAGGTCCCTCAGCTGTTTAATATGAAAGCCCCTGATTGTATGAGTGGATTTTCTTTTTCGACTTCTGAAGACTTTTGGCCAGACTCTGTACTCCCACAAAAATGTTCCTCTGTCATCTTTTATTCTTCTGATACCACTTTTTCCAGGAGGCAGACTCAGCATTGCAAGTCCCGTACAAGAATTTATCACACTTTTAGAACAGTCTTCTAGATTTTAGCCTATCTGTTCTCCCCATCAGATCTATCTGGCAGCCTGTGGGTTTGAAGGTGCAGAGCAAGCCCGTCACATCTGCACAATGTGAGTAATACAGGGAAGAATAGGTACGTAAAGTAGAAAAGGTCTGTGCAGAGGCTGTTTGATACAAATCCCAGAATCACATGCCATGGCTGACAACAGAGTAACAACATGCCTCGCTTCAGGCTCAGTGGCTGGGGTGTAATCAGTTGTCCCCAGCTCTCCCATCCTGGGAGTGCTCCCCCCAGGCCGGGTCTGCAGTCGCTGCCTCTGTCTGTCTGCTCCTGCGTTCACCCTCTGCAAGCAGTGATTTTGAGATCACTAAAGCTTGTCATTCTGTATCATGGGCACCGAGAAACCCCAGCAATTCACCCATGCTTGTCTCACGACACTGAAGAAAAGGTGGAGCCGCTTGATGTGGTACATACTGGGGAATATTTTGTTCTTCCTCCCTAATTTTGCTACAGCTAAAACCAGTTTCAAATCTATCCTGAATTTAGCAAACTATTCAAGCTGAAATCACAAATGAAAATTGTTTGAGCCTTCTGGCTTTCTTTTTAAAGCTTTTCCCTTATGAAAAGTCTGATTATTCTCACTTATGAAAAAGGTCAAGTATATGAAGGCGCAGAGTCTCCTACTGTGTAAGTGTCAAGCCCCCGCACCCAAACCAGGGTCTCAGGGGGCATTAACCACCAGTATTTTTCTTTTATGTGATCTTTTTCAGATCCTTTCCATGCTTGGAAATGCATGTGGCTTGGTATGGAGAGAGCAGTGCTACCTGCAGCATGGTAAGGACTGAAAGGAGGTGTCAGCACCTTCTCTTGTTTTACCAAATGAAACAGTGACCCAGCGCGAGAAAACGAGAGAGACAAATTCCACATCCTTGTGAACAGTGCTGGGAAATGCCCGCTGATTTCAGTTCACTCTGTCTGAATCAGAGCAGAGGTTCAGCCTCTGCTTTCTGAATGGAGTACATATCTTAGCCCTAGGAACTCTGCCTGCATGTTGGGGAAGAAAAGGGGACTACAGACAAATTTCTGGACCTTCATTTGCTTGTTGTTTACTACAAATGTATTTAAAATTAAGGAAAATGTTTGTTCATACAAAAATCCACCTCCTTTTCTCAATTTTTTCCTTTTGCACTTTTGTCCTTTTGTATTTTTTCAATTTATCTGCCAAATACACACCTCTCTCCCTACAAAAAAAAACCAACAAAACCAAACTCTAATTACTTGCACCTACTTGTACCTACTTTTCTGTTTTATCTGCAGATGTGTAAAATCACCCAGTCCGGATTTAATCCTTTATTCTCTTGTAGCAGGTGATAAGGTGGTGGTTGTAGAGACAGACACATGGACGTACTTATAGACATAAATGGATCTGAATCCATCTCTTGTGTCTCTCAAAGTAGTTTCTTACTTAGGTTCCAGCTCCCTTTCTCTACAGCCACATGTTTTCTCTCAGTTAAGTGTGTGTAGAGGATAAATTGTAAGCCTTACACTCTGGATTTCCTTAGTATGAACATATGTGTCACAAGCTTTAGTATAAATCCATTAGAAAAAAAAATGAAAACTATTCAGAGGGAATAGGAGAGGGTCCAAGACTGGGACATGTGCATTATCTGTACATGTGTTTATAAAGAGAGGGAAATTAAATGTGTAGAAGAAGAGGGTATGAGGTATATAACCAGGAAAATGCTGGGAAGTGCAGGTGGTGAGGAGGATCTGGTGTATATTGCCAGGTAGTAAGCTCTGTTTTCCTGAGCAATATGATCTTTCTGTCTTGTGCTGGTCACTGTTACAGGCAGAAGCCAGAACTTCTCTCCACCAAGTTGAAAAAAAAAAAAACCAAAACTAAGAAGGAGCCAGTGGGAAAAAAATTCACAACCAAAATTGAGTTTGAGACTTCACATCTTCAAAGAATAAGAAAAATCCCGTGGTTTCTTTTGCTTTATTGTTTACTGTTCATCTAAGAAATAATGATTTTTCCTGATTAGCTTGATTTTTACATAGCTAAACTATGCATAATTCAGAAGTACATTATTACCAAGTGCACCTTTAGTCTAATTTAGGGCAGATAACTACACAGTGACAACAACATTATACCCAAAGCAAGTATTCTAAAGCTAGGAAGTTCACAGTTAAGCTTTAATTTAAAAGAAATTGAAAAAATGTCATAGTATGGCATTTCAAGACTAAGTCTAAACTTATTTGTATTCCTCTTAGTACAATGTGTGGGGAAGAAAGAGGAAATCTGTCAGTATGAAAAAGCTCTGAAATGATATTGGGTATCATATTGTTACTGCTCTGTGTCTGCAGATAACTAAACTAACCTTTCGACTGTACTTTTTATTTTATAATTTTGTAACATAATCCTTGTCCAGGAATTCACTTTACATTGATAATTTTTACCTTATATTTACACCTGCCATTTGACAACTTTACGTAATTTGAGTCTGTTTTTTTACTACATAAGCCAAATTCCATATTGTCAGTCAGAGAGAAATTGAATAGCAGAAACAATGCACAGTGAATTTTTCATTTTTCTGAACTAAAGTTTAATAACCAGATTTTTAACTGTGTTGTTCAAACACTGCACAATCTTAAATATTAAATATTTAAAATATTTAAAATATTTAAAATAAATGCTTAAATATTAAAGTTTTTATTCTGCTAACACTATTTTTCTATATTGAGGTGATTCTCATAAAAGACTTGACAACTCGTTGTTAGATAGTCAGTTTCCAGTAAATGTGCTTTAAAGGCTGTAATAATGGTAACAGTTTCATATCTATATTTACTGCCAGTGTATAAGAAAGAATTTTTTAAAATGAGAAGTCCTTATTCACTGGAATGATAGAATGAACCTCTTCTTTGATAGCACCCCGAGGAATTCCCCTTCTAGTATGATGGAATGTAATGGAAAATCTTTTGTTAGCCTTTAGTTGAAATATATTACTATGCACTATAATTATAATCACTTGCTGATTTGTTCATTGATTTTAAACATATGTGTTCTGATAGCCTTTTTGCAATATTTTCAATTCAGGATAGCAGGTTATAGACAAAATAATAGAGGTATCGACTTACATAGCTTATCTCTAGATAATTCTACTTTATTTATTGACACTAGCTATCTGCCTAGGTTTTACCATGAGACCCATCACCTGCCTTGCAAATTCCTAACAACCAAAGTAGCAATAGCCATGCATTGCCACTGCAGTACTAGCTATCCTGGGAGGAACAATGCATAAGGGTAGAAACAGCACAAGGATTATTGACTTTCATCTGAGAAGAAGAGCCAAGCAGATACTTAAAATTCGCATGCAAGTGTTATATCTCTATTTTTTATCACCTCCTTGTGGCTTGAGAATTATGGTGCTTGGAAACTCTGGACTATGCTAGATTTAGGATCCTAGCTCCAACCAAAATGGACCACTGAGAACATATAACATTATACTTGCTAGTGGCTTATAGTCTCCATTGTAGGTTACTTTTTTCCAGTCCCTAGTGGGACTGTGCCTTGTACTTTTAGGAGGTATCACTTTTGCAGAGGCTTCACCCTTTCCTCATCATAAATACTCTTCCCTGGATAGAAATTTACAAAATGTTGAAGCATCAGTTTTTCGCTTGTACAAAGAAATTTTGTGTACAGCCATGGACCCTGCTCACTGCAATATTTATTTTATTTATGTGTCATCCAGCTTTGCAATATCTCCATTGTTTTCTAGACCATGGGACTGTGAGAACTGCCTTGCAAGAGTTGATTGAATGTTACTAATGCTGTCTACAAACAAACCAAAACAACACACTGAGGTCTGTAAATAAATCTGGAGCTCATTAATCCATATAAAATCCATATAAAGTGCTAATACTGCAGTGTTGTCAGTGAGTCACTGATCTCTTCAGAAGTCCAGGTTAAGTCATCTCAGTACTCCAGGAATTTTGCCTGAGGCACAGCTACAAATGCTCTGCACAAGGTTTACTACACAATTATACAGCACAAGGCTCTAAGAGGAAAAATACTTCTGAATACAATAGGATCATTTAGGATGGTGGATGGAACAGAAATTTTGGAGAAGATCCCACAAAATTCATGTTCGTCTCTCGTTGACAGCACTGGCTTAAGTTCCCTTGTCCATCACTGGAAGGAAAATAGATTTTGGCAGAAAAAAATGGGTTGCAGTATTTTGGATCGTTCATGAGCAGAAAACACAGGTAACATCCAAATTTCCTGCACATGCAATTTAGAGGTTTTTATACCAGGGCACATAGGACTCCAGGGTTTACCAGGTTCCCAAGGACTGAACAGTAGTTTTTCCATAATTATTTGTTGAAAAAAAAAATCCCTCAATGAAGATTAAAGTATGTCTGAGGGCTCACTGAGACTGAAAGTTTGAAATTCAGGAGAGCTTTATGCACAGGGCTTTAAACTAGAGGTGAAGGGGAAGGGGGAAGATATCGGGCTTGCCTGTGACAAGCTATGGGATGATACACAATGGTTAGAGGGATGGGCTGCTAGTATGAGCCCTCAACCTGTTGCCCAGAGGTGTGGTGGGTGCACTGCAGCACAGTCGAAGTCTTGCAGAGATGAGCTGGGGGATCCTGAGGTAGTAGGAGCCAACAAGGAAACTTCCATGAAACACCTCAAGGGTATCAAGAGGTGTTCTGCTAAGAAGGAGACAGCTTGGATGAGATGCCTCTACAGTAATGCACACAGCATGAGAAACAAACAGGAGGAGTTGGAAATTACCGTGCTGCTAGAAAGCTGCGACCTAGCTGCCATTACTGAAACTTGGTGGGACAAATCCTAGGAATGGAATGTGGCTATCAATGGCTACAGGCTGTTCAGAAGGGACAGGCAAGGAAGGAGGGATGGAGGTGTTTCTCTCTACATCAAAAAACCGATAGAGGGTGAAGAGCTGGCCCTGAAGAATAACCATAAGCAGGTTGAAAGCTTATGGGTAAGAATCAGAGATGGGGCAACAAAGGGAACCTTGTGGTTGGCGTCTACTAGAGGCTGCCTGATCAACAGGAGCCTACTGACAAAGCATTATTCCTCCAAATTCAGGTTTTATGCTCGCAGGGTCTTGTCCTACTGGGGGACTTCAACCACCCTGAAATCTACTGGAAAAGTAGCATGGCAAGTTGTAGGCAATCCAGGAGATTCCTAGAATGCATTGAGGATAACTTCTTTCAATAAGTTCAGTCTCTTAATTGTTCAATATCTTCACTGATGATGTGGATGAGGGGACTGAGTGCACCCTCAGTAAGTTTGCAGATGACACCAAGCTGGGTGGAAGTGTCGATCTGCTGGAGGGCAGGAAGGCCCTACAGAGGGACCTGGACAGGCTGGATCATCGGGCCGGAGCCAACAGTATGAGATTCAACAAGGCCAAGTGCCGGGTCCTGCACTTGAGCCACAACAACCCCATGCAACGCTACAGGCTTGGGGAGGAGTGGCTGGAGAGCTGCCTGGAGGAAAAGGATCTGGGGGTGCTGGCTGACAGCCGGCTGAACATGAGCCAGCAGTGTGCTCAGGCAGCCAAGAAGGCCAATGGCATCCTGGCTTGTATCAGGAATAGTGTGGCCAGCAGGAGCAGGGAGGTGATTGTGTCCTGTACTTGGCACTGGTGAGGCCGCACCTCAAGTACTGTGTGCAGTTTTGGGCCCCTCACTACAAGAAAGACATCGAGGTGCTGGAGTGTGTCCAGAGAAGGGCAACAAAGTTGGTGAAGGTTCTAGAGAACAAGTCTTATAAGCAGTGCCTGAGGGAATTGGGGTTGTTTAGTCTGGAGAAGGGGAGACTGAGGGAGACCTTATTGCTCTCTACAACTGCCCGAAAGGAGGTGGTAGCAACGTGGGTGTTGGTCTCTTCTCCCTGGTAACAAGCGATAGGAAGAGAGGAAATGGCCTCAAGCTGCACCAGGGGAAGTTTAGATTGGATATTAGGAAAAACTTCTTCACCAAAAGGGTTGTCAGGCATTGGAACAGGCTGCCCAGGGAGGTGGTGGAGTCTCCATCCCTGGAGTTATTTAAAAGAAGGGTAGATGTGGTGCTTGAGGATATGGTTTAGTGGTGGACTTGACAGTGATAGGTTAGTGGTTGGACTCAATGATCTTAAGGGTCTTTTCCAACCTTAACGATTCTATGATTCTATGATTCTGTGATTCTTGAGCCAGATAATAGACAGCCCTACTGGAGGGGTTGCAATACTAGACCTGATGGTCAGCAATGCAAGTGAGCTCGTTGGTGATATCACGATTGGAGGCAGCCTGGGCTGCAGCAATCACACATTGGTGGAGCTCACTACTCCTGAGGGATATGGGAAAAGCAAGGAGTATAGCCACGACCCTAAATTTTAGGGAAGTGGAATTCTGGCTCTTCAAGGAGTTAGTCAGCAAGACCCCCTGGGAAATAGTCCTTAGGGGCAAGGGAACAGAAGAGGTCTGGCAAATTTTAAGGATGCATTCCATACAGCTCAAGAGCTCTCAGTTCCCAGGTGTAAGAAATCAGGCAAGCAAGGGAAGAGAGCATCATGGCTGAGTCGAGACATGCTGGTCAAACTAAAGAGCAAGAGGCAACTGCACAGGCAGTAAAAGCAAGGACAGGTATCCTGAGAAGAGTACAGGGACGCTGCCTGGCTGTGCAGGGATGGGGTCAGGAGGGCCAAGGCGCGGCTGGAGCTGAATTTGGCAAGGGATGCAAAGGATAACAAGAAGGACTTCTACAGATATGTCAACCAGAAAGGAAAGTCAAAGAAAGCATACACCCCTGATGAACAAGGATGGTGGCCTACTATCAACAGATGAGAAGGCCAAGGTACTGAACAGTGTTTTTGCCTCAGCCTTCACTGGTAAGCTCTATCCTCACTCCTCCCAAGCTGATGGACCACAGGATGGAGACCAGGAGGATAAAGCCCCTCCCACTCTAAGGGAAGATCAGGTCTGTAACTGCCTGGGAAACCTGAGTATACACAAGTCTATGGAACCTGATGAGATGCATCCCAGAGTCCTGAGAGAATTGGCTGATGTAGTTAGCAAGCCACTCTCCATGATATTTGAAAAGTCTCGGCAGTCAGGAGAAGTCCCTGGGAACTGGAAAAAGCAAAACATTGTGCCCATCTTTAAAAAGGGTAGAAAGGAGGACCCAGGGTACTACAGTCCTGTCAGCCTCTCCTCTGTGCCAGGGAAGATCATGGAACAGATCCTCCTAGAAGCTATGCTAAGGCACATGGAGGGCAGGGAGGAGATCTGAGGTAGCCAGCATAGCTTCACCAAGGGCAAGCCCGGCCTGACCAACCTAGTGGCCTTCTATGATGGGGTGACTACATCAGTGGACAAAGGAAGAGCTATGGATGTCATCTATCTGGACATCTGTAAGGCCTTTGACGTGGTCCCCCACAGGATCCTTCTCTCTAAACTGGGGAGATACAGATTTCATGGGTGGACTGTTTGGTGGATAAGGATCTGGTTGGATGGTCGCATCCAGAGGGTAGTGGTCAATGGCTCGATGTCCAGATGGAGACCGATGATGAGTGGTGTCCCTCAGGGGTCTGTACTGGGACCGGTACTATTTAGTATCTTCAATGACATAGTGGGATGGAGTGCACCCTCAGTAAGTTTGCAGACAACACCAAGCTGAGTGGGGCAGTTGACATGCTAGAAGGATGGGATGTCATCCAAACAGACCTGGACAAGCTGGAGAGGTGGGCCTGTGAGAACCTCGTAAGGTTCAACAAGGCCAAGTGCAAGGTCCTGCACCTGGGTCGGGGCAACCCCTGGTATCAATACAGGCTGGGGGATGAAGAGATTGAGAGCAGCCCTGCAGAGAAGGACTTGGGGGTACTGGTGAACAAAAAGCTGGGCATGAGCCAACGATGTGCACCTGCAGCCCAGAAGACCAACCATATCCTGGGCTGCATCAAAAGAAGCATGGCCAGCAGGTCAAGGGAGGTGATGCTGCCCCTCTATTCCGCTCTGGTGAGACCCCACCTGCAGCATTGTGTCCAGCTCTGGAGCCCTCAGCACAAGAAGGACATGGACCTGTTGGAGCAGGTCCAGAGGAGGGCCACAAAAGTGATCAGAGGGCTGGAGCAGCTCTCCTATGGGGAAAGTCTGTGAGAGTTGGGGTTGTTCAGCCTGGAGAAGAGAAGGCTGTGGGGAAACCTTATTGTGGCCTTCCAGTACTTAAAGGGGGACTATAGGAAAGATGGGGGCAATCTCTTTAGCAAGGCCTGTTGTGACAGGACAAAGGGTAATGGTTTTAAACTAAAGAAGGGTAGATTTAGACTGGATATAAGGAAGAAATTATTTACAATGAGGGTGGTGAAACACTGGAACAGGTCCCCCAGAGAAGTGGTAAATGCCCCATCCCTAGAAGCATTCGAGGTCAGGTTGGACAGGGTTCTGAGCAACCTGATTGAGTTGAAGATGTCCCTCCTCACTGCAGAGTGGGGTTGCACTAGATGACCCCTAAAGGTCCCTTCCAACGTAAACCATTCTATGATTCTATGATTCTATGATTCTTCAGCTTTTCACTGCCAGTCCTTGTGATCTGGGCTAAGAAATTGCTAGCTTCAGAAACGTGACTGCACATGCCATTTCCTTGTTTGGAGAAGATTCAGGGTTTTTTTTCAGGGGTTCTCTTTTCTGTGTTATTGCTTTAAACATGACAGGAAGCTGACACAACGCATGATCACAATTTATATAAACTTAACAGGTATAGATTGTGTCAGGGCAAAGATCCATCCCATTCATGAGTCTGCCCTTTGGGAATGCCCAGCAGCAGTTACCTGGGGAGCAAAAGTAAGCATCACAGGTTGTCTCAGTCCCTGTTTAGCAACCTGTAACTAGTGACTTCGCACTTGTATCCAAGTACATGTAAAGGCCACAAAGAATGGAGGGGGAGAGGAAGACACTTATAAAAAGACACTGAGTTTGGTTTCTGGGTGTAATTTGGGACAAAAATACCTTCTCACCTGACACTTTGATTAGAATCACCTGGTTTTGGCTACTTCTGATTACTGACAAATACGTGGATTGAAATTTTATTTTCTGGGTTTCTGCCTAGCGTAGAGGGGAAGGAAGACCTCCCTTGACCTGCTGGTGACATTCCCCCTAACGCAAGACAGACTTTTAGTGAATGAAGGCAGCGATCTGCCTCTGCCTTAGCCTTCTCTTCTTCAGACTAAATAAATGCAGTTACCTCAGCCTCTCCTAACATACCATGTGCTCCAGTCCCCAGTCATTTTAGTAGCCCTTCACTGGCCTCACTCTGTTTGCCAGTGTCCCTCTTGTTCTAGAGGGCCCAAGCCAGGACACAAGACTCCAGACGTGACTTTACAACAGCTGAAGAGATGGGAGTAACCTTTTCCCTTGACCTACTGGCTGTAGTCTTCCTAATGCAGCCCAGTATGTCGTTGACCTTCATTGCTGCAAGGGCACACTGCTGGCTCATGTAAGGCTCAAGGATCCCCAGGACCTTCTCTGCAGAGTGGCTTCTTAGGCAGTCATTGCCCAGCCTGTGCCATAATAGCCATGCAGGCTGGTAGAGAAACATCCTCAAAGGCAGAGGAAGCAAAAGCCAGACACTGGGAAAGTTGGAACAAGGAATCTTAGGGAGGAGGTATCATACTGGGATCTATGAAAGGCTGATCCATGAGTGTATATCTGCAAGTCTGTGATGGGTGTCAGGAGAAGAGCTGCTAAACAGCGATTAAATGAGGAGGGTGTTGGCTCACAGTCTTTCAGTGGGTGAATCAGGTCTTTGGGAGTATGAAACGAGAGGCAAATAGCTGAGATGTAGGACCACTATCGCATGTCTTGCAAGGCATGGAAGATACAGTGAACAAAGTGAATAGGAGGATGGTGTCATGACTAAAGCAGTTCTGTTCTACTGTCTATACCTGTAAGCACATTTCCCAAGAGTATCAGGATTAAATAACATAACTCTTTTAACAACGTTTATCTTGTTGTCTTATTCCTTGTCTTAAGTCCTTGGTTAAAACTTTTGGTCTCATTTGCAGAAGTTCTGGGAACTCCTTGAAGCAGCTGAAACCCACTGGACCTAGGTGATTTACTTTGAAGAAAGGAAATTTTATTTAACGAGGTCTCTGAAAAATGACATTACAATGAGCCCAACTTATTGCAATAATATCTACAGCTAGAGGATATATTGTTATTTTTAAAAGTTTTTGTGCCTTTTTTCTGGTCTTTCTGCTAGGTTGTGCTCATGCAGGAATTGCTGAAAAGCCTGAGTATGAATTGTGAAGCCCTCAGACACTGAAACAAGCACCACAGAAAAGCTCATGAGGAAAATAATAACTCTGCCTTCAGAGAAAGGTTTGAATACTGTATGAAACACACGGTGAGAAGATACTCTAAAATACTGAAATTCTGTATATGAAGCAAACACAAATCATGTCTTGTTCTGAAGTGGGAAGGGGTCCCCTGTGAAGAAAACATAATCTTGTATTTATTGTCTATATCATAAAACATACCTAAAAGCAGCCTTAATCTTGGCATTTTCTATCTGTTGAATGCTTCTCAGCCTTTATAGCATTCTTTTAACTTTAAGAGGTTTTTTTCCCTTCTCACTTAATAATATCTAAAGTGTAGTTATTTAAAGAAGCTTGAATGAGATTGTACCTAAAGGTCAACCAATATCAACTAATAAATCTGTGTGGAATATAAAATATTGGTTGGTTTGGGGGTTTTTTTTGTTTGTATCATGTTATTTATGGCATTTCTCAGAACCTGCACTGAATTAGTGAAATATCCTGGCAGGATAGTTACTTAAAGGAGACTAAAATATATCATGGTACAACCAGAGTTAGAAAAATCAACCAAAGACTAGAGCCACCAAAGTATTTCAGTGCAGATAGAATTCTAAGTGTGAAATTTGACTCCTCATTACTGTACTAAGCTGTTCTTTTCAGCTCTGAATATGCCTGAAATCTCATGTGAAAACTTATTTGCCCCAGGTCTGTCTTGGTGTACTCATAAACACCTCCACCCAGCTGGTGTTGACTATGGCCTGATGTCTAGCTTATATACATCCTTAAAGGGGTATGGAAACCAGGGACTCTTCCAGCCATGTGTTTTGCTCTGGGTGGTGTTCCCTAGCTACCCCAAAACACCAGACACAATGGGAAAGAGAAGATGGCTTGCAGTCCCCTTTGCACAGTAGTCTCTTTTAACAGGAACAGTCACCCATGATGGAGACAGAAGTTAAAGACCCCTATCCAGCTTCTCTCTGGACGGGACATCCAGTCCTCCTATGCCTGAAAAATTGTTAGTTGGAGCAGGAACTGGAACTGTATGTTCTTGGATTAGATTGCTGCTACCAGGTGACAGCATAAGCTGGGGAGTGGAGCTGTGCTCTATGCATGGAGGAAATACATGTCAGACAGGAGAAAATGAGCCCCAGTATTTTGTAGTAGCTACTACACTCAAGAAATCAATAGACCTTTTATAATAAATTACTATGTATTAGATATAAGATCATTTGCCTGTAAGGGAAAGTTCAAACTACCTCACTACAGAGCCCTGCCTATTTGTGTTCTCTGTCTAAGGAGGGTGAAACCAGACTTAGGTTTTTATTTGCTAGTACCTTATTCTGCTACTTCAGTGAGTAAACATTGAGCAGTAACACCATAATAATCTTCAGAAAAGTAATATGTAATAGTCTCAAACTCTGAACATGATAGATGTCTCATTAATATTTTCCTCATCACACTTCAGTTTAAGCTCCTTACTTCATATCATATCCACTCAAAGATATGGGGAACTGATTATTACTTTTGTTGTTATGGCTTGATATATCTTCTCTAGGTCCTTTTGCTCTAGACTAAGCTGTCTTAAATTATTCAGCCTTTCTCCACAGGTTGCATGTTGTTACTTTGAACTCTTTAGAGGTGATCCACAATTTTTTTGAGCATATTTAGCATTGCCTGAAACTGGGTGCACTACTCAGTGAAAGCTGAGTCAGGAAAGGGAACAGCCTGCTGTATTTGGTAGGTTATATCCTTGTGAATATACATAATGCATATATATGTATGTGTATATATTTTAGTAGAGCGCTTGTCTATGTTCCCAACAGCATGACTAGATTCATCAGTTTTCAACTTAAGGTCAAACCTTCTTCTCAAACTCAGATCCTTTCCTTCAGAACTATTATCCAGCATACTGCACATGCAGCCTGCCTATCTATACTATAATACCTTTCACATGTCTTTATTGAAGGGCACACAGTGCACTATTTCTCTAAGTTTACATAATCATCTTAAACTGTAACCCTATTCTTCTGTATTCTTTCATCCCCTCCCAGTTCAGTGTAATCTGCAAACTTCATAAGTATATTCTCTTGTACAAATTCTTAACAGAACATTGAGCAGTAGTCATCTCAAGAGAGACCTCTACAAAATTCCACTGGCACAACTTCCATTTTGACAAAGAACCATTAATTAATACTTTTAGTGGTTTCCAAATACTCTAGCTTTATACTCTCTCATCAAAATGTGAGTCTGACAGGGTGTTTTTTTTCCTAACTTGTTTTCAGGAATATCATATAAATGTGTCAAACCTTGCTAAAGTGAGAATATTACATCTTCTGCTTCTTCTTTATCCACAAAGCCTATTATTCTACCATGGAGTCCTTGACTCAAATTTACAATTTCTAAACTGGTTGGTTTATATCTTCTTGTCATCATCTAGTGTCTATAAATTGCAGTTTGATTATTTGTTACTATATTTTTCCAGAAACTCCATCCTTGCTGGTGTCTAACTCCTCAGCACTTCCTTTATTCTTTCTTTAAAACTTTCAATATGGTTGCTCATTTTCAGTCTTTTGAACCACATCTGTTCTCCATGAACTCTGAAAATTGTTGGTGGTTTTTGTTTGAGATTGTTTGAGTCAGTTCTCTGGATGCTTTACATTGAAGCTTATCAGCCTTAGACAATTTCAAAATATGTAGCTTATGTAGTTATCTAAAGTAGATGGAGATTTTACTCTTTGGTATTTATGATGGTAGCTCTCTGTTGAAAACAACCTTTTTAGTCAAGGCAAATGCAGAAAAGGCGTTAAGCACTTCAGCCTTCTCAGCACCCTTTTGCTATATTTCCCCCTTCATGCCTTACTCCTCCCAGCCCCTTGCTACTAATGTAATAGTGCTTAGTCAAATTAGCTTCTTATTATACATGGTATCCTGCATTAGTTTAGGCTTGCACCTGCATTAGTTATGGCTTGCACCCTTATTGTCATTACTTAAAGGAATTCCTAGCCCTTAACCTTAACTTTTTTTTTCTCTTAATTTGCTTCCCATGAGTTTTTCCCTACCAGTTCTGAGTTTAATGAAATCTATCTTCTTGAAGTCCATTGTAAAGTTTCTGAGGAATTGCTCCACTGTAATGGAGAATATGACTTATCTAAAATGAGAAGAAACTCAAATTTAACTTTTCTATCAGTAACTTTTAGTAAACATAGGCTTAAAAATTCAGCCCTTCTCTCAGATGAAGCAAGAGGAGATGAGTTGCATCTACAGATGTGTTCCAGGGAAAGTATTCAGCAAATAACTGAATCATTTAAGGTCTTGGTGGTGGTGGTTTTTTAATGTGCCTTGTAGGTGTAGGGGTAAAAAGTTGTGAGGAGCACCTGTAGGAAATTTGGGACACTCTCCTTCATCAGCTTCACTTTATTCATAGCAGTCTGTCTTTATTATCAGGTCTACAGTTTCTATTGACACGTGAAGCTTGATGTAAATGTTACATATTTCAAGAAGTGCTCCTTGGCTAGATGCAGCAATGAAGGCCCAGCAGATGAGGCTGCTGCAAATCTATGCACCTACCGAGGTGACATAGCAGACCTGCTGCTTTTGTTTATCTGTTCTCTGACAATTTTTCACCCACTTAATTTGAAGCTAATATGGGCACATCTATATTTAAGCGCTTGATCAAGTGTAAGTGTACCTGAAGCTGCAGTACCCAGGGATGGGTGACAGGTGAGTGACTCACCAGTCCGTTCCTCCTACTGCCTATGCTGACAATGAAACTACATGTGTTTCTCTGAAGTCCAGGTGTGCCAATGATCTATCAGAACACCACTATCAGAGCACCATGTTGAAAGACACCTCTCAGTGCAATTAAATTGCAATCTAAGTATAAGAAAATAGATACATACAGACTGACAAGGACAACAAGGAAAAATATCCTTGAAAATGATAGGAGGTAATGTCAGTTCAGCAGCAGCCTAAAATGTTGTGAAGTTTATGCATGCCATGGAGGAGTTCTGAAGTAGGGATCTGAAGGTGGTAGAACAGTGAAGTAACAGGGAGTCTTACTCCCAAGGGTGAGGGGAGGCACATGATAGACATAAAAAAATAGAAGTAGGGGCTGGAGCATTGCAACATAAGCTGACTGATGGTAGTAGCTGTCATTGCAAAATAGGAGCAGTTGGTGGTAGAAAAAAGAAAAGGCTTAAAAGGAGTAAACCAATTAGGTAATAGTTATTGTTTTGGAATACAAGTAATAAATGTGGCATTCAAAGAAAAGCATAACATGATCAGAACAATGCTGAGAAATTATCTCAGTAGTAATATGAGTGTGCTGAAAATACATGAAGAAGAAAAGGCTGATTTGTCAAGACCAAAAGTTATCATGTTTATTCAGTGTCACAATAATCAAGACTGACATGCTGAGAACTGAGATGAGGATCATGCTTGTATTGGCACAAAAGTAATGCAAAATCATCAGCAAAGTCAAGCTATAACACATCTGTGAGGAGCCAACTTAAACACAAGGACACAAAAATTGACTGGAGGTCATGAAACCAGGGTTTAAAGATGGAGGGTGAATCTGCACCAGTCAAGAACCAAATGAGAGGGAAGGATTAAAAAGGGGGACTCACATTTTAAAGCTTCTTTTGCCTTTTTTTTTTATCGCAGAGATGTTCACAGAAAAGCCTTAGATGCATTTTCTAATGTACATATAGAAGTCAGTTGTAATGTAACTACATTTTCATGTGCTGTGAGATGCTTCCCTGAGGGGAGATGGACTCAGGAGAGCTGGTGAATCTTCAAAGGCAGCCCCCCCCCAAAGAACATGAATGATCCATTTTGATGTGCAGAAGAACAGGTAGGGGTGAGAAGAGGCCAGCACGGATGAATAAGGAACTCCTGACTGAAATCAAACACAGGAAAGTGTACCACTGGTGGCAGCAGGAATATACTGTCCAAAAGGCCTGCAGGAATGAAACTGCAAAAATGAAAGCTTTCTGGATTTGAAACCAGACTTTTGTTGTTGGGCAACAAACACAGCTTATCTAGGTATGTTAGTAGGAAAAGAGAAATGTCAGCTTGGGCTAAATGAATGGGTGAGGAACCCACTGATGAAGGATTTGGAAAGGGCTGAGGTACTCAGTGCCTTCTTTGCAGCAGCCTTTACTGGCAAGGTCTACTTTCATGCCTACCAGATCTCCATGCCTCATGGTAGTGTAAGGAGGAGAGCAGTACTAACCAGAGCAGGGTAGGATTGAGTTACAGTTAGAGTAAACTGGACATGCAGAAGCCAAAATGACCAGACAGGATGCATCTGGGGAACCTCAGGGAGCTGGCCAATGTCATTGTGAGGCCCCTCTGTTATCTTTGAAACCAATATCAAACAGGTGATGCGGGTTTCCAACAACACATAAAAGATAAATTTATGTCTGTCTTCAAGAAAGCAAAGAAGGAGGGCCCACGGAACTTTAGATGGTCAACCTAACTTGGTCTCTGGGAATACCATGGAGCAAGTATTCCAGAAAGACATGTCCAGCACGTGAAGGTGGCTGGGAACAGCCAGCTCATATTTACCAATGGCAAATCATACCTCACCAACCCGAGTGCTTTCTTTGATGAGTTGAACAAGAGGAACTTCGTAAATGTCTTTTACCTTGACTTTTGACGGTCCCACAGTTTGCTTTTAGCCAGAGTAGGGAGATGTGGACTGGAGGGCAGTGAGGTGGGTGAATACCTGCCTGGATGCTGCCTGTGAGAATATGAGAGAAACGGACAGGAGTGAGACCAGTGGAGAACTGGTCTTTTAAGAGGTGGTCAGGGGCTGGAGCAAATGATGTGCAAGGAGAGGCTGAGACAGCTGGTTTCTTTAGCCTGGAGAAAAGAAGGCTAAGGTGGGTACAGACGTAATTGCTGTCTTCTGCAAGTCAGAGGGGATGAGCAGGAAAAAAAAAGAGGTGTGCAACAAAAAGACAAGAGGCAATGTGTACAGGTTACAGCCAGACATAAGGAAAAAAAATTCACAGCTAGAGTTAGTTCCCACTAAGGACTGGAACAGGTTTGTTAGTGAGGGTGTGGGGTTTCTATGTTGACAAGACCCTGAACAATCTGAGAAAACATTGAAGTGGGCCCTGCTTTGAGAGGGGTTGGGACTAGATGACCACCAGAGGTCTCCTCCAGCATACACCATTCTAGTACTCTGCATTGAGTTTTTCACCTCTCTTTTTTCCTCTGAAGTTCAAGGTTAAACTGAGTTTTGTCTCTGATGAGTGAACATGATCAAGCTAGATGTAAGCATAACAAAGTGATTAGTAACAGCTGAACTCTCATTATTTTCTGCCATTCTACTCAATGCCAGCAACGGTACCCTGTCCCTTTGTGTCAATTTTTATTACTGATCAGCTGAGTTCCCAACTGTTCTGGGAGTAAAACGGGTAGGTCACATGAATGACAAATATTTCTAAATTGCATCACCATGGTTATAAGGTGGTGTTTCATGTCTCTTTTGCTGTTTTTCGTATCCATCTCATATCTCTTCTAATTAATTTTCGTCACGATGCTATCATGCATAGCTTGTATGACAAGAAAAAGGCTTTTCTGTGTGTGTTTAGAGCCTAAGTATGTTATATCATAGGCCTAGGCAAAACAATAATTAGTATCACTCAATTAAACAGATGAGCCAAAGCACTCTCCTTTATCTGTATAATGTCAGTGCTCTTGAAGCAGATCTCTCCCTTGGGAGGTGGCCTCGGAGGTCAGCCCATGCTGTGCTGTGAAGAGATTCATCACTTACACTGTAAGTAAAACCAATTGATTACTTCTTCCATCTTTGCTGCACTTTGTCATGGCACAAAGGGGGCCTGTGAACTGCTGGGTTTCACACTTACTTGTTAGAGTCCTGAGGCTTAACTGGGGTTGCAGTGTTTTCTGCTCCTTCCGTTTCTTTGAGCTGCTCTCCACGTTCTTGATGCAGTCAGTTTCTAGGAAAGAACACAAAGTTATGTTTTTGTTCACCGCTGCAGGTATCACGCTTGAGCCCTTACCCTTCTGTGTGAGAAGCCTGCAGCTGGTCTGCCTGTGAGATAGCTCTTCCTTTGTGATAGCTGCTGTGTACCTTGCTGTAAATATAACAGGCTTGGCCAGCGTGGTCATTGCTTTATAAACCATTTGTCATGGCCCTCAGTGTATTATTGTGTGTGTTCTTTATGACACTAAGTACACACAGAAAGCTACAAAATAATGTATCTGATTACTTATTCTGGAGAGTAATTGCTACTGAATGAGAGAACAGCAATGACTAATATGTCCTGCCCGCTCTTGGCAGGCTGACCAGCCCAGCAAGCTGACTGACCTGCCAAATCCCTTTGTTTGCCATCATCCACGGAGCAGACATGCCTTTCAAAACCTCTTTTTGAGCACTTTATAAGTCCATCTATTTTCATTTTCCCTTTACATTTTCTGCCTTAACATCTTTCTTTATTTGTCACAAGCAAAGCTTATTTTTTCCCAGCTGTACGTCTAGCAAAATGGGAAGTTAGAGTGTAATATTTTTGGGTGGGGTGTTGACATTAAGGGATGAAACACCTTTTCTCCACCAAGCCTTCAGATTTATTTTTATGTTGTTAATAATTTCAGAGTGTGTACATACATGAAAATTTTAATAACATTATACATGAACATGAACGGACTTAATGATTTATGTCACTTCACTTGTGTCTCTAGAATCTAGTAATTCAATTTTGATATAAACATTCAGTTTATGATTTTGTATATCATATTTGTTGTTGAGTTTATTAGCTTGTAAATCCAACAGCTATCTCATCTAATGTCTTATCAGCAGTTCACTCAAGTGATTCACATCAGTTCAAATGTCTAACTTCTTTTTTAAAATTACTTTAGGCTTCCTGAATCATTATCTTTATCATATTCTTTCCAGCATTCCTACACTCTGACATGCTTGAAGAATGATGCTATTCTATACAAACATGACTGATAATTGTTTCAGTGTAAACAATGTTAAAAAAAAACAACATTAAAAAAGGAACACTTCTTTTAAAACATTACCCTAGTAGAGGCATTTCTAAGTAAAGTTACATGTATATTTCTAACTTATTATCCTAGTTATAGCATCTCAAACTCCCCTTGCTCTTTCAATAAAAAGTATTGTAACAATTTCCCAGAAATATTAAGCTTTTTATCTCTATTTTGAGGTAGCAGCATGTATTAATTTACAGATGTTAAACTCACATCACAGAAGCATGAAAAATCAAGATGATAAAGCATGTCATTGTCAAGGGACTACAGTAGATGTCCTTGCATGCCTTTTGCTGATCTTAGTTTGACAGATAGAGCCATGTCTTGCTACTCACATATATGCAAAGATAAATGATTTTCTTTTTTACTGCAGTCTTTAGGGAAAACTTAAGAATCGGGGAGCACAGGCAAAGGATATCACTGATGTATCCTGATAGAAGGATAGCCTTAGGTGCTCACTAATAATGGTGAACAGCTCTTCAAGCAGCATATGGACTCTGGGAGCTCTGAGCAGTGGGTTTTCCTGAGATGACGGACCTCTTGAATCACCCGGATACACTATATATCCTCCAGGGTATCGTAACGAATGCAATAGCAGCAAAAGATAGTGAAATAAACACTAAGAAAAGGTGGATCACTAGAAAAAGGTCATTAAAGGACTTTCAGAGGTGTATAAAGGCACAGTTTGGAAAAGTGATTTATTATCCTGTGCATTTGGTAGCCTGGCACATATGCCCTTAAGCGACAGGTTTGGTTGGTTCCTGTAGAAATGATCTCTGATTATAACTGTTTTTGTAATACTTTGTCCAGTGGTTAGCTGAAAGTGCTTTCCACAGGCTATCCATTCTACTGTGATTTCAAACTCATTATGGTCATTTTTCAGAACAAGGAAATCCATTTTCTATTACCTAGAAGGTGTTAGCTTCATGTGTTTCTGAAAGAGCACAACTGTAGTGGTTGCTGATGGTGAGTGAATAATTGACCAGAGAAACTTTCTGTATCCACTTTGGCATGATAAAAAGCTAGTGCTGTTCAAAGGAAACATTATAGGCTTTTTCTTTGTCCAGAGAACTCTTTCTTTGTCCAGGTAGTAAGTGCAAATAATTCTATGCCATTTAGTTGAATAAAAAGATAGATGACAGAAAATAGGAGAATACTACACCAAAGAGAAGAAGAAAAAATTTACTGTGTAAAACTTATAAATCATTTTTACCTGGACAGAGTTCTTGAGATAGGAGGTAATAGTCTGCTTAGCTGCTTTAAAAGGAAATTAATCTTACAATTAATACCACATCCTTACAAATCAAAAGTAAACAACTTTTTTGCATCCTACTGAGACCTCCCTAGGATGAGCTGTCATGGCTTGAACTCTTCCCATTGCCACGTGGTGGGCTGTGCAGCAAACTAGGACTGGTGCAGCCCTGCTAATAGGCTGGGGAGAGTGGGTGTTGGGGGAAAAATCTCACCAAGCACAGAAAGCAAGTTGACACTGAATCACCACATGTGATGCTTCAACACCTGTGTTTGGAGCTCGGCTTCATTTCTGGCACTCTTGTCTTTTCACTTCCTCTCTCTCCAACCTCGTAGAGGTGGTGGTAGATAAAGGTCACATTTCAGATAAACATCCTCTATAATGCTTGACAGTAGAAAGAGAGGAAGGACCACAGGGCCCCGTGACATGAAAAGCATTTCTAGGGACCACAAGTAGGGCAGACACAAAGTTGTCAAACAGTAGCAAACCTCATAGACTCAATCTCTTCATATAGTGAAATGGTATTTTTGCATTTTATGTTTTGCAATTCATGACTCAGTTTCCTAGGCTGGGAGTACTGTTCTTTCCCTTTACTTAGTAACTGAACATAACAAAACACAAATAAGCTGCTCTATTGCAACATAAATTTTGTTTTCCTAATTTGTTGCAAAACTTAGTGCTGCAATTTAATACTGAATAAATGCAGGAGTCCAAAGACATCATAATCAATTAGTAGGGAATAATATTTTTTTGTAAGGTTGTGAATCTCAGTGGTTATGTAGAAAGACGCACTGAGGGAATTTAAATACCATTGAGGAAGATTCTGATAACTCATTAAACACGAAGGACAGTACCACAGGAAAGAAAACTCCAAATGAAGTTCCCAAGTGTAAAACAGAAGAGAACAACTACAAAAACCCAAACTGCCACTGAATATAATGCTGAAAGTCTGATTTCAGCCATCTGGTAGACAGGCGAGCTCAAAAAATGTATGATTTAATAAAAGCTAGTCAGCATAGATCCATCACTAGAAGGTCAAGCTTCAGAAATTCTCTTGAATATTTTTGTATATACTACAAAAGAGATCAACATACGTGAAAGGCATAATGTATCTGTATTTCAGGAAGTATTTTAAACCATACTGTGGAATAGATTACTCTGCAGAATATGAGGGAAGGTGCCCAGGGCAGCTCTCGGCCAAGTGCAACAAGCCCTGGCTCAGAGGCAGGTGTCCGAAGTGGCACAGGGCGCAGGCACACTTCTCTGCTGAGCAGTCTGTGTGTACATGTCCAGCAGGAGGGAAAGGGAGAATATGTGTACGGCACCATCCCCTACCATGAGAAAGGATGCAGATTGCCTTGACAGGATGGCCTAGATCATCTTCCTATTAAAAGAGACAATCACATCCCTCCTGCCCATGTCTAGCAATGGGGCATTTCATCAGTCTTTTCATTAAGATGCCATGGGATAGATTTAGTCCGCTGAGACACCTAACTTAGAGCTGTATTTTTGGTTTTCTGGTGAAGCGCTCTTCCTTCATTTGAATGCTGCTTCCTTAAACAGTCAGTGGAATGTTGTTCAGTGTTTTGAAGGTGTCTAGGGCAGCACTTGTTCTCCTGGAGGTGGCTTCTGGGTCAGAGTGCGGAAGAAATGAAGATTCTATTCATGGGTTGAATTTGTTACTCTTACTGATTTGCTTGAGTAACTTAATTCCCCTTTGCCTCACTTATCCTATGCAGAATAAGAGAAAATTATGCCTTGAATCCCTTCTGGGGGCTTTTGTCCCTTTATATGACAAAGACTATATTATTACTAAACATTTTTGGTTTTGAAAGGCCACAATAGTCACTAAGGAAGATCAATGGTATTGCAAAACCAATAGATATTCATCAAAAAGCCAAGTTGTTTTTATTATGGGTCACGTGCAAAAACCAAGCTCTTTATATGCTTGAATAAAGGAGAAGTATTTTGCCCTTTTTGCTGTTAGGATTTGTCACACTATTTCATTCTTTGAAGAGATTCAAAGAGGTTGTCTTTTCCAAAATTTTAGCAACATTAAACACTTACTAGACATCCACCTTGTATTTTGCCACCTCACATGGTACATTTCGTCTATGCTCATTTAATCAAGGTCATGCTTATGCAGATAGTAAAAACTGTCTCTGATAACTGATTTTCTGTTTGAGGGATTTTTGTCAATCAAATGCACTTTAGACATAATAACAATTATCTTTTTTTCATTTCTAATTTTCTTCCTAATATGTTTGATTTGAAAAACATCTGGAACTGACTTCTAAATCAGGCATGGTTTGATTGTTCATGCTATAGCTAGGATGATGTAAACATTCATATTACACAAATGAGAAATTAACTGAAACCAACTGTTTTGTGCCTTTCTTCATCACTGAAAATAGAAAATTCTTGGGGTTTAGCTGTCTGTCACAATGAATTATAAGTACAGACTACCATGTTTGAGGACACTAATCAAAATGGTGGAAGAACTCTGTCTATAAACTGCTATCCAATAAAGAATTAGTGTATCATTCAGAAATAAGGGTAAGGTGTAGAAAAGTCAGTCACTGACATCATGAAAAGTTTTGGTGCTTGAATCTGGACCTTCTTTTTAGCCCCTTTTGTACCCTGTGTTGCAGAGTAAGGCATTGCTTTTGATATAGTGATGGTATTTACATGGGCAGTTTGTTTCTCTGAGTCCCAAACGTATCTTCATATTCAAAGAAAACAGATATTCTGATACTCTAATACTGATCTCTGCTTACTGGCATATGTTATAATGCCTCCTTTGGACGAAGACTTCATAGTCGCTTATAGAGAGTAGAAAATTATCATAAGCTGGAGAAAGACCTCGTACAGCATTCAGAGCGAAATAGCATATTACTGATTCAGTTGTCATACTCATTTACCATATTACAGCTGTCAGTGAAAGGTAGTCAGAAGTTCATGTTGTACGCTATGTTTGTAAATGGTGACGCTACCTCATTATTTTCCGGCCTGTCTGCAATTAACCTCTTATTCTGAGAGTGGTGAAAATGTGCAGTAACATCATACAACATTTCAAACACGTTTCAAAGTGCATCTTTGTCACTTCAGTCACTCATGAGGGAAACAAACGCTTCCTTACCGATTTGCATGCATGCTGGTCATAAATAATTCTTATCCTTAACACCATGTATTTGAAAAAAGGAATAAACTTCATTAATGTATTGGTTGTGTGTCATCATCATCTGAATTTTGATAGCTCCTGAATCTTGAGCGTAAGTAATGCAAACAGTAGTGAATTGGTTGAGAGCTCTAAGGAGATCATCCTGACTCCGGAGCTGCCTGTGATGAAGACTGGCCAGATGATAGTCATGAAATGAAGTCACTTTGTTGTCACTCAAACCCTCAGGGGAACTTGCAGTACTCCGGTTTACTAGCACTTTGGGTGTGTGATATAATGCAGAATTGTTACTCACTTATATTTTCACCCTCACACATACTGTGTGGTGACATACCCATTTCAACAGTTATACCCTGACCAACCCAGGTGTTCAGAAGTTAGTCTTACAGACCTAAGCTAAGCACCTTACCCTCCTTCTGCAGCCAAATACAACACTCCTTCAGAATGCAATTCCTTTCATCCTCGGATGGTGGTTATGGTAGGTGCGACAAACTGTACCTCTGGAGTTGCCTGTTCTCCCTAACAACAAAGTTGGGAGTGATGAGCTTCAACTTGGGCAAGGAGTTTCTAACCTCTGGCATTGGTTGGGGTTTGCCTGCTGGTTTTTTCCTTTTCTTCTGAGAGACAGCTATTCTAAGCTAATCATCTGGTTTCCCACCTACAGACAGCAGAGAGCAAAGACACTCTCCAGGGGATGATTCATCCTCTCTAAAGATAAATATCTGACACAGGTAGGTGTTAGTCAAAGTAGAAAATGTACTGTAAATTCATTTCTGCTGGTATTGTTCACTACTTAAACAGTCTCTTAGAAGGTGAACTTCTTATCTGGTTTTTGCTTTTGGAGGAGAGAGTACCCCACCCATTGCATTGTTAGAGGATGAGATCTAGATGTTAGTCTGAGCATTGTTTCAGTGTAGACTGCATAAATGAGGAGAGTGCACGGAGAGGAAGGTCCTTGGGAAAGGCATGAGCAATGAAAAGTAATTTGGGAATGTAAGAGGGTAAGTGTGAGAGGCAGTGATTACTGAAGCAAATAAAAAGGGATTTTTAGGAGGAGAAGAGTGAGTGGTGCAGGAAATCAAATAAAGCAGAGATTAAAGAGCACAAAAAATGTGGGGGGAAAAAATGAATGCAGATGCCATCAGAAATGGATGGTAAATACAGAACGAAACTATTAAGAAAAAAGATGCCTGCAAAACAGGAGATTTGGAAGAAGTTATTTACAAAATAAAAAAGAAAGCTGATGTCAGCTAAATAAAATAGGTACTGTTTTATTCCTTCCATTTCAGGATAAGCTCCTGATAGAGGCAGGTAAAATGGTTGGGAAAGATGCCTGTTTGATATTCCCAGGCCAGGCTATTAGAAACAGGTGAATTCTATATTGCCTGAACTGGCAGTCAATAAACTCCATTTACCTGTGCTTACTCTATGAAACCCATCACTGGGTCCTAAGTATATGGCTAGCTAGGGATTTTTCAACTTGGTTATAAGCCCCAGTTCTCAAACTAGTATGTGTTATGAGTGTGAATAGCAGAGAGAAACAACATCAAGTGATACAAAAGACCTGAAGGTAATCCGAAGGTCAAGTATCTTTGTCAGGAAGACTGAGGTATCCAGGAAAGTGCAAACAAAGCTCTGGATGAGTCCCAGATACTAATTCAATGGTAAGAAATCAATTAAAAGGGAGAGAGTGAAAATCTAACTCTTGGAAAACTATTGTTCAGAAAATCCTGTTGCCTTTCTCAGGTCCTTCTTGGCTTGTGCCACCTCCAGAATCATATGGTCTTTCTCTACAAGCATGTATATGTACGCAAACATGTATGTATTTAAAAATTTTTCAGTGTGTCCTAATATTGGAAAAGCTGTTAGTAATGCAGTAAATAAGAAAGCAGTCCAGTGCTTAATGCCTAGTTCCAAATAGCAGTTTGCAAGCAGACTGCATCACGTGGAATATTTCAGACATGCAACAGCATAACAGTACAGCTGTACCTGGTCAGATGTGAGGAGACAGTGACTTTTTTTTAACATTTGAAACAAAATTAACAGATAAGACTAGATAAAAATGTGGCTCCAGAGAAGTGACATTTTGAAACTTAAAATTACTTTAATATCACACATTGGAACAATTTTTTCTTTATAGTAGAAGACTGTTTTGTCCTTTTCCTTTCTTCTTTTCTTCTCCAGCCACAAAATCTGCTGGCTGAAGAATGTCTGATGGAAAAAAGTCTTCAGAAACTACAACTAGAAACAGGTTGTTACTCCAGCTGCATACTTCAGTTTAAATGAGCAAGGGTGTGGATATCCATCACATTATGTGGTTGGGGCAATGAATACAGCCATAATTTTAGGTTTCTCTCCAAGAATTCCAGGACAAAGGAGGGGACCATCCTCAGTATCCTTTGGGAAAAAAAAAAAAGGTCTGGTCCCACTAGAAAAATTTTTCTCACAAAGCATTTTTAATAAATATCATAAATACATGGAAATAATATGAAAGAACCCATGACCCCTTTATCTCAAGGGACTAGGCAACTGCTTCTATTTTACTCAATGCTTCTAATAGCAGGCAGGTTATTCCTTTAGGGTTCACTCATGATGGAAAGGAGAACTATCAAGTGCTCAATTTTTGTGCATCTATTATGATTACACAAATATGTCCCTAGAAAAAGAACTGGAAAACAGGGCAGCAAAGAGAAAGTCAACCTCTCCTAGCAGTGTGAGGAGGAAGCAGGGAAAAAAGTGCAAATACTGACAAGTATTGTACTGATCTATTTTTTATCCTGAATGGCAATTTCCGGCACAGGTCTGCATGTGAAAGATTCCGGGACCTCCACGAACCTGTTTTGCAGATTTCACCTGAACCATTTTACCAGTAACATGATGATCCTCCAGGTGGAATTCAATTCAGGACTACAGCGTCTTCACTGAGATGATCACATGTTGTGTGCATAAGTTACTGTGACAGTCAGTGGAGGTTTGGTCAGCCTAGGGAGGGATTCAGCTAGCCAGCCATCTGGTTTGGAGCTGGCAGAAGCACTCTTGTATTGGGTGGATCTGCATTCACCAAAGTGGGAGTTCAGGCCCTTAATGTGCCTGTAAACACCTAGATGTAGAGTTGCATGTGTTACTCTTGAACTGAATCTTACTCTCCTAGGCTGTGCTATCCTGCTCATGCAGACAGTAAGCTTTATTTTTTTTTCCTTTCCTTCATTCCTGTTTGTTACCATAAGGATTTGCTTTCTTGGGCAGTAGTAAGTACTTAGCCACAGCAATGTGGATTCAGAGTGTGCCAGCTGTGATGTATTGATCCCATGTGGACGGAGAATTTTATTTCACTGTAAAGATGGAACAAACTGTGGTTCATTAAGACACAGGAATGCATCATTTTTAAATAAGATAGATCAGAAGCATGCACTGGGACTTAGTTCACCTGATTTAAGCACATGACTAGTCCTAGCTCTTAAGATCTCAAACTGGCTTTTCTAAAAGTCTTAAGTGCTCAGGGAAAGAAGTGACTCTAGTCCTCCAGAGAAAGACCCTGCTGTATTTATGTGCTTCACTTTAGTGTACAGGGCTTAACTAAGTGGCTACAGTCCACAGTATTCACTTGAGGAGTTTGGACAGCACAGTCAGAAAATCATACCTACACTGCACCTATTGTGCGTAAGCTATAGTACAGAGCTGCATTAAAACTAGATTAGACTAATTATTCCCAGACCATTTCTTCCTACCTGTTGACACTGTTCTCAACGCAACAAGAGCACAAGCCTGATTACTGCCCTTGGATGCAATTATAATACAAAGCCCAACGCTTTGACAATTGATCGTAGGAGGCTAATGGAGCAGGGACTGTTTGAGATGTTGTTCCATGTCAGAAGGCACAGAAACGAAACTGCATTCTTCTCTCAGTACTAAAAGCAAATCACTTAAAGTCCCTGAATGTCTGTAAGCCATTTTTAGGTATTCTTTAGTTATTAGTATTTGTTAGCACTGCTCAAAAGTCTGAGAAAGACACTCCTTAAGCTGCCTATCAGATATGCCAAATGGTCAGCACAAAACTACATAAGTGTTTTGTCAAAATGCTGAGAAATGTAGAAAGGTCTTATCTTTTTGTTCCAGACTGGCAGCTGAGTTTTATTCTTACTGAGAAGGAGTATAAGCACCACCTGTTTTAGAGCAGAAATCTGAGTGTTGTAAGTCTAACGATGACTCTGGGCTAAAGCTGATCCATGAACCAATAGGAGCTTCAAGAACAACATTGTTTTCTTTATTTGAATTAAATCCTTTCATCAGTTTTCATTGGGTATGTTTTGTACTGTTTCTCGTACACTTTTGGCATAACAAATCTGCTATTTTAAGATTATAAATCACTCCTAAGAAGAGTAACTGAAAGTTGAGCTCCTTTTTCTGCACATCTGAAAGTCCAGCACTTACATATATGAGTAAGTTCCTTCCCCTACAGAGCAGAGTATTAGACCCCTTAACACTCGGCAGCTCAAAGAGAAATAAAAGGCACCTTTGTAGGTGACTTCCATTCACACATCATGTCTAGCCTAACTAACCTCTGTTGTTGGCTTCAAAGGCCCTGGGCTCCACATAGTGCAATGAATGTATAACCATGGCTGGCTATGTCAAGTTATGCATGTAGATTTTCAGATTCTTCCTCATTTCAAAAAGGAGTCTATACACTAGTATAACGTTTATAGCAGTATGACAGCAGGGGGCTGCTGATCAAAGATATTAGGTCCAAAAAGTAGGATGCTCATATATAAAACTGTCCTGCAACAACATCTGAGTCCAGCATCACATAGCTAAGGTTTGTCTGAGAAACTCATTCTCCATACATCTGGTTCATTTCAATGCCTTGACACATCAGAACATATTGGGAACAGTCTCTTGAAATAAGATGCTTGCTAGCAAAGGATAATTTAAACAGTGCAAACAATTTTAAGATAAAAACTTTTTAAACTCGGATTTGTGCTGATTCTTTTGTACATATATTTTATTTCCTAAGAAGAAAATGTTAGAGCAAATACTATCCATTCTGTCCTGGTTTCAGCTGGGGTGGAGTTAAATTTCTTCGTAGAAGCTAGTATGGGGCTGTGTTTTGGATTTTTGCTGGAAACAGCGGTAATAATGTGGAGATGTTTTAGTTGTTGCTAAGTAGCGCTTACACTGGTCAAGGACTTTTTCAGCTTCCCATGCTCTGCCGGATGCACAAGGAGCTGGGAGGGGGCACAGCCGGGACAGCTGACCCCAAATGACCCAAGGGATATCCCACACCATATGACGTCATGCTCAGTATATAAAACTGGGGAAGAAGAAGGAAGGAGGGACATTTGGAGTGATGGCGTTTGTCTTCCCAAGTAACCGTTACGCGTGATGGAGCCCTGCTTTCCTGGAGACGACTGAACCCCTGCCTGCCCATGGGAAGCAGTGGATTAATTCTTTGTTTTGCTTTGCTTCCACGCTCAGCTTTTGCTTTACCTATTAAACTGTCTTTATCTCAAACCATGAGTTACCTCACTTTTACTCTTCCGATTCTCTCCCCTGTCCCACCAGGAGGGAGTGAGCGAGCAGCTGCGTGGTGCTTCGTTGCTGACTGGGGCTAAACCACAATTCCTACAGGATTTTTTTGTTCTTTTTTGAACTTCAAATATAGCAGAAAATAGGCTTACGTTCTGGAAATTATTCTATAGAACAAACACACATATAGTTTTTGTTCCAAAGGGCTTGTGTCTTACCTATTTTTCCTCTATAAATGGTAAAGATGGGTGTCAGAAATCACAGGAGTACCAAGAAGCTCCAGAGTGTTACACATTAAAATAAAATCAGGGCAATACATTATTTCTAAAGAGGATTGCACATAACCCTCCTAATACACCAATTCTAAAGCTCTAAGTATATCCCATTATCTTTCAAGAAATATGTGTTCCCACAGACACACACATTTTCTAGTCTACACTGTTCTATTATGTCAAATTCATTCATGAGGTTGTTCTTTTCAGTTATGAACATTTATCAATTAGAATTTTGTTTTTGAGGGCGTTCTTCACTGGGTAGATTAAATAAGCTTTTTTTGTCCTAAGTTCTTCAGTAAACATCTCTACACCGATCGTGCAATCCTTCCTTAATACACTGAGAACTGATGAGTTCTCTACTTCTTCCAGTATGATCTACTAAAGATATGTATTAAATTCCCCTTCCAAAGCAACATTATATCCAATTCTGGCCTAAAATATTTCCTTGGGTGAATGGAAGGTTATAAAGATAACTTACTGTTATATTTCGACTGGTAAGTATATTCACTGCAATCTGAAGGAAGAATATGGTTGTATGATGCAGACAGAATATTAATTTGAAATATATTTGTTTCCCCTTAGATCAATATCCTCATAGCATACATACTTTAATCTATATGCAAAGTTGCTGATATAATTTGAAAAGCAATACAGGTACAATTTATTTTTAGATGAGTCTTGAATGTTAGGTATTTTATTATGGCTACCAAAATAATTGACCATCATTTTTTCTCAAGTTCCTCTATTTGTCTTGTTCCCACACATCTTAAGAAGAAACTGTGAAAATACTATGTTATATCCCATTTTAATTAAGCCTCAAGTGTGTTTTCATATCCTTGTTGTTTTCAGGCAGTGGACCTCAGTGCAGACAATCCAATTGAATTATAAGTTGGTTGTATCAAAACACTTCATAATAAGAGAAATGTAATGGAACTAATCAATTTGTCATACATGTGACTGTTTTGCTTGCTTTTTTCCTCTCCTTTGGGCAGGAAAAGCCCATCAGGTCATCATCTTATTTATTCATTACAGATACTAGAAATTGCATTTCACAAAGGCACATTTACTGCAATGTGTTAGTAATAATTGTAATTGATTTAAATGCTTGAATTGACTGAGAACATTCATAGATTTGCTCATGAATTGACTGCAAGATAATGTTAGTTAAAACTGGAACATTTTGTTATAGTGCACAAAAGGCCTCAGGAAAGTTTCTGTGATGAACAAATTTGTTTTTTCAACCTGCTGTTCAGGTTGAAAAATATTCAGCCTGAATATTTTTCAAGTGAAGGCAAAGATTCAGGTGCATCAAAAGGTGAATATATTGTGTTACCTTAGGAATTCACTCTATTTTAAGGAAAGGTAGCATAACAGAGTCCAGGATTTAAATAAGCAATAAGAAACAATATTTGTCAGCACATTTCTACAGCTTGAAGTTTCCTCTGAATGCCACAGGAATCACCACGCTCCAGTAATGAATTATTTTCAAGAAGTTTAATGTTCTTCTTTGAACACTGATAAACCCTTGAAAAGATCAACTGCTGTTTTCGACTTTGGTACTAGCACAGTCCCAGTTTTCTGCAGTGGGGACAGAGGAACACATCTCAGTCTACATGAACTACAAGCATAAATGGAGCATTCTATTTTTAAAGTGGTCCCTCACTTGGGTTTTTTCACAGGGTAGTCACAGGAAGTTAAATGTCAAACTGTCCATCCTGCAGTCTGGCAAAACAATACCCTTTTCCTACAGCAAAAGGATGGGGAGATCAAAAATAATAAGAGACTGAAGGTCAAAGCTGAACAGGCTACAACTTGGGTTCCTTCTCCTCCTAGAATAAGTCACATGTATGAGCCAGAAAACCAGGAGAAGACATCTGCACTCCTAAACTTTAGCTCTTTGCAAGAAGCAAAAAGCTGCTAAGTGAATTCTTCTGTACAAATCAGAAAAGGGAGAAGAAAAAATCCTGGTGTCATTAAAACTAAAATTATTTAACTTATTAAACTTAACTTATTGACTGTTTATAACGAGAAATGTCAAAATAAGCATAGGCGTGATCCTTCGTATGCAGATCAGAGCTTGTCCCTTTTCAACTTCAGCATTGCCAACACAGAAATCTGTTGTGAATTCCTTAGAGATAGATTAGGTAAGACTGGTTGCAAATTCAGACTTGGGGGAGGGGAATAGAAGAGCTGGGCCAGGTAGAATCTAGAAGCCAGAGGGCTGACAATGTGGAATCAGCCTGCTACAGTAAATCAAATTGTTTTTATTGTTACTCATTGAGGTCAGTTAGTGATTTCTATTTAAGTAACAGATCAGTTTCCACATAGACTTTTCTTTTTATTTTTGCTGAGCAGCTGTTATATTAAAGGGGTTGGGTGTTTTTTTTTTTTGATTTGTGAATATTGACAGGTCATGTTCTGCTCTCAGTTAAACCAATAATAAAATTCAATTCTACCTGTATAAATCTGTTATGCCAGTTGGTAACCTATATAGAAATAGGTTCAACTGATGGTAGAATTTTGATGACTAAATGTAATCTGTAGAAACAAAACACCTTTATGCACTTTTTAGAATCATAAACTTTCTAGTCAGATCTACACCTGCCAGCTTTATGCGCCTGGTGCCTATCTGTCTCAGGTGTTAAAAGGTACTGGATTCAGAAGGCATCAAGTTTTATTTTATATGATAATTCCTATGTTTTTAACAATCACTGATATCAATCTGTACTTCTTCAGGTAAGTATCTTCATAAAACCCAGTAAACAAAGGAAGAAAGGTTCTAATTAGCATAAATAGCACATGAATTAATTCTTCGTTCTTTTCACAGTAACCTATTTACTTTCTGATTGCAAAATTTTTTATTTATCCTTGAGATTCAGTCTTTCCCATCATTTATTGTCAGATATTTTCACATGAAAAACTTTTAAACACTGGTGATGATTTTTGATGTTTAAGATTGTCCAAGATATTTTAGCAAAGCCCTCTGGATTTTATTCTGACTCTGGGATTTGTTTAAGATGCCCTAGTGCCCACAATCCTAATTAAAAAATGTATTGAGTCTCAAACTATTACTCAGAGTGTTCTCAAGAGAAGACTCCTCTTCTAAGCATTTATGAAGGAATGATTAGAACAATAACAATATCCATAAAAGTTAGAAGTAGCTAAAAAGTCTCTGCAGAAGATTAGGAAAATTCTCAGAACTCAAATTCTCAAAACTTCAGTGCCAATGCATGGTAGCATGGGTTACTTTTATATTTGCAGAATCTTTCCAGCATGAGACAGTTCTAAGTTTGGAGTGTTTATCAGCCATGTTGGAGTAGGGGATAGAAATGTCCCTGTTGCACATCTTTCCCCTGAGAGACTGTCTGCTGGGGTACAGCAGTGATTTGCACTGGATAGTCCCTTCTCTAAAATACATACGCTAATCTTTAGAATACTTTTGTTCCCTTGCTGATACCTTCAGTTAATTCAATCAGTCCTTTACACAGTTCAGAGAAAGGATATCTGTAGGTGACTTTTTGCCTAGCTGGGAAATATGTATCAGTGAAATATATACTTTTCTCCATAACATAACATAGGCTCCGTGCATCCTTGGCATAGACTACCTCAGGAGAGGGTACTTCAAGGACCCAAAAGGGTACAAGTGGGCTTTTGGTGTAGCTGCCTTGGAGACGGAGGAAATTAAACAGCTGTCTACCTTGCCTGGCCTCTCGAAGGACCCTTCTGTTGTGGGGTTGCTGAAGGTCAAAGAACAACAGGTGCCAATCGCCACCACAACAGTGCACCAGGGGCAATACCGCACCAACCGAGACTCTCTGATCCCCATCCATGGGCTCATTCATCGACTGGAGAGCCAAGGAGTCATCAGTAAACCCCCACAACAGACACTGCAACTACTCCAACCCCAGTGATGAGCACTGTGGCCACTCAAAACCTCACGACAGATACTGCAGCTGCTCCAACCCCAGTGCCAAGCGTTGCAGCTAAACCAGAGGACCAACCTGTGCCAGTATCAGTCACCCCTATACGCAAGAAGAAATCATGAAAGAGAAGGTCAACTCATTTAGCAAGAGATTATGAGGAACCAGGGCCATCGCGAGAAGAGGAGGAGGAAGAGGAAGAATGTGTACAAGAAATGGAAACTACCCGATCCCTATCCTTGAGTGAGTTGCGGGATATACAGAAAGATTTCGGGTGTCATTCAGGTGAGCACGTTATCACCTGGCTGCTCCGATGCTGGGATAATGGGGCCAGTAGTCTAGAATTAGAGGGGAAGGAAGCAAGCCAAACAACTGGGATCCCTCTCTAGGGAAGGGGGCATTGATAAAGCAATTAGACATTTCTTACTTGAATCTACCAATATGGTTCTTAAAGAGCAAACTGAAAAAATATCTCTTACCAGTATTAGCTGAGGTGTAGTCAGTTCTGGTTTGGGATAGAGGAGAGAATTTGTCAGCATCTCTAATTCACTGCTTTCTCTTACCATGTGCCTATGATATGTCCTTAGCTGTACACACTGGTCTATATATTGCATGATATTGCTGTTTATTAATCTCTTAGCCTACTTAATGGCTGGATTATGGAGTTCTAATTCCCTTAGGAATTGTTCCATGTGCCCAATTCTGACTTGCAAGGTAAGCTTGCTTTAGCTGGCACAAAAACAATGCTTACGGTCTCGCTTCAAAGTTTGAGTTTTAGAGATTTTGCCAGCTCAGCTGCACTTAGCACAGAAGTGAAACCATAAAATCCTCCATGCAATAGTTTGGGAACTCCTGAGAGTTTTCTGACAGCTGCACATCAATCCTGTACTGACCTGTGGTTCAGAGATCCAGTGGTCTCCAAGCACGTACAGGAATAAACTAGTCATCACTAAGATTTGTGGTCTGAGGTAAATAAAACTTCCTCTCCTCATCAGCAGTATCCACCAGCAGAAGGAAGCTCAGGCAGTACTACAGATACACAGGAAACCTCTCTTATGGCAAAAAAAGGAAAGAGCTATTTTTTCCTACATCACTTTATTCTGCAATATGCTGCCGGATTTGGGAACAGAGTGAGAGAGCACAGGAACAGTGACAGAGATGGAGGCCTTTTGGCTGGGGGAGGCAAGGTTGTCCCCTGAGCAGAGGGGGCACAACTCCTAGACCGCAGCAATGAGATGCAAAACTCTTCTTGGAGGTGGGTTTCAACTACACAGGACCAAACTGGCCAAAGTAAGCTGTGTTTTCAAGTAGCAGTGCTTCTAGGGTAGACTGAGCTGGAGCCTTTTGTGGCTTCAGAATAAGAGGCCTGATCCATATCCCATGTTGGCTATGCTGTTAATCAGAAAACGACTGCAGGAGACCTCTTAAGATGTCCATTACTGAGTTGTAGGGAGAGTTAAGCTATTTTTACCACCTTTTGACTTCAGCCCTGAGAAACACGTCTTTGTGGCATCTCAAAAAAGACAGACTCCAGTCTCAACAAAAATCTTTTAAAACATCTTTGGAGTACCCTATGACCCTCCAAGCTGAGCACCTTACTATTCTTTCAATCCACTCAGTGAATTTTCCTAGCAAGCCTAATTTTGGTAGCACCTAACAGAGACTAAACTGTGGTGCCTCTTTTAGGAGCTCTGCTGATGTCATGACTTCCACAGAGGACAATCTGAAATGTAGATAGGCTGAATTTGCCAGTGCCTAATCTATTCCCTCTGAGGGGAAGTGATTATTTTCTTAAATTAGGCTACATCTACCTTAGCAACTAGCATAGTGCAATAAGTGTGGATCAAGAGAGGAGGCATTTGGTGTGGAGAAACCTTCATCTACACTGTATCTTCTGTGATGGCTTAATTTGTACTAGAGTTAGCCTGATTTGCTGGCCCAGGAATCCCCATAGTGCAGAGTTTGAAAGAACAACAGCCTTACTTATGCACCCAGGCTACTGTTCCATAAAGACATCCTGGATGAACAGATGCTGCTTCTCCTGGCTGTCCTTTTCTTAGGGAAGAAGACAAGGGCCATGAGATTCTGATAGTCGTCTCTGCTATGACTGCTTTTATCCTCATTCACATGAAGTTCTGGATGCAGCAGATGAGCTCAGAAAGAGAGGAAGGTGGAAATTGCATTGTCTGTGCAGTGGGTGTAAAATTTGTGAATGTCTGAGCCCACTATGAAGAGTTTATATTGTGATTCCACTGTCAGTGAATGCAACTTCAGGGGCCATTCCTAAATACAAATGAATGGCCATCACCCTATGAAGTCTTGCAGAGCTCAGCTTTAGTGTTTGCTGGATAACTATTTTTGAGGAGAGCAAACACACTGAGAACAAAGTGGTGAAGGAAGTCTCAGAAGCCATCCTCCAGAAGTGCTTCTTTTGGAAAGTGAAATCAGGAGATACCAATGAAATCCTCTGGGACACTGATCTTCAGGAGTTCCTGCACTGTGTGGGCACTGTGTATGTGAGCCATGCTCCAGTGTTCTTCCCCAGACCACAGCAATTTGGGCAAATTCATGGAACTTGTGGACCACTGAGGCAAATTCATGGACTCCCAGTGAGGCTCCAGAGGGAGAAGGAACAATGTCCAATTTGTCTGTGGCTCCAGCCAGCAGCAGGGGGCATGGCCAAGCTCTCCCTCTTCTTGCTGCATGCCACAGGGTTTGTGTGCTCGGTTGGCAGAGAGCTGACTGGTGCTCCCTGAGTGTGGATGTCCCTAGCACCCTCCAAATGCATGCCCAGCCCTCAGAAACGTCTGCAGGTGGTTAGGGCACCCATGGGGGTGCCGGTGCGTGGAAGTTTTCCACATTGCAAAGGTGTTTGACAACACTGACAACCCAGAAATGACAGGGGGAAGCAAATGCTTATCAGCACCTTTCACAGTGTGTGCCACTGTCTAATAAAACATAATAGGTTGCTGACCCCTGCCTATTTCAGGTGTTTGCTCCGGTGCTGTTCAATCCACCATCATTTTAGGGCAAGCGTGGTTACGATAGCTACACTGTCCCTGGTCTTCTATGCCCTTTTGGACTTTATCTATATGGTGGCATGGGCCTGTAACGGCTGTTCCAGCAGCTCCCAAGAAATCTCATGCACCTAGGCCTGAGGCATAACCACTTCAGTCCACCTTGGATATCTTAGCAGTTACCTCCTAATTAGATTTGGTGTCACCCTGAATACAATTTAATGTATTTCATAAATATGTAGATATTTTTATTTTTGTTCAAGATATGTTTCACTTAATTTAACATGAAGCAGGAAGTGAAACTTGTATGGCTTCAAAAACTGTGTTTAGAAGAGTGTCTTTTGTACACATGTGTCTCTTTATGACACAAAAAAAAGCAGTTTCCGTTATACACCTGTGATTTAAAAACAATAAAATCCAATTATTTTTAGCTTTCATGTGTTGCATAAAATAAGATTAGTGAAGGGACGGTTTTGTAGCGGAAATCCCCTGAAGAAGATGAGACTCTGACCCACCTAGGTCTTCACTCTGGAGTCAGTGTTTGTGTCTCCTAGGTGACTAAATGTGGATGAGGTTCTCTCTATTGATCCTTACTGACAACAGTTTTGGCTAGCTGTGCGGATGAAGTGAGATATGGCTATGGGGAGCAACAAAGATCAAGTTACTTTTTTGTGCAAACTTGAAAACATAGCTTGTGTTTCGGCTGTATCATCCAAACAGTTTTGAACCCTGTGAAGTACAATAATCAAGTAAATGCCTATTTTACACAGGACAGAAACATCACTTTTAAAATTATTGCACTGTTTTTGTGGATACCCATAGTGCATTGATCATATACTGGTTTACCTGAAGGGTGAAATTATATGACTTGATTTCACTCAGGTCTTTTTGGAGCTCCTTAAGACCTCTAAGAAGTTGTCTATGATAGCTCTTTATAGATAATAAATTTTTATTAAAATGTAACAAAGCTGAGACTGAAAAGTATTTGCTAGAAACTGGCTCCAGCCCAGCAAACCAAATTAGCGTTGTCATCTTTCCCTTACTCTGAAGATGCTTGTATAAAGGAGGAATAAAAAAGGCTTCCACTGTCATTTTGATTTCAAAGACAGTATGGTTGGTATAGTCTTGCTTTTATGGCAGGTCTTTAATGTGGCCTTTATTGTCCTTTATGGCATTGACTGGTGCCTTGCTTCTTTAAAACAAACTTTCTTTGTTGCTTTTCAATATATGCAAAATTTTCACTGAAGTGCCATCACTCAGGATGCATTGGTGAATGTAGGTCTGCACATGTTTGCCTTCCCTTGATAACGAAATAAGGGGGAGAGGCTCCCTCTCAAACCCTGCCAACAACAATTTCGGCCATCTGTGTAGTACTGCCTCCTGCCCCACAACTAGCCAAGACTTTGGCTTCACTGGTTTCTTTCAAAGAATAAAAGCCTTAAAAGAAAGGTTTTTGTTAATATTTTCATTTGGAAAGCCATTTTAATCAGCTACTGAAAAGCAGACTGCCTTTCCTCTGTGACATAAGTACCACATCATCAGCCCTTACTGCTTGGAGGAGAGTGTGACTTTTATCTTCGGGGTTTTTCTTACAATAGTTTGATACAAAGAAGTAGTAAAAAAATAAAAATCCCATAAGATCAGATCAGCTGAATTTACTGAAAAAAAAAATGAGAACTTGTCCTGAGAAATTCAACACCTGTATAATTCTTCCAGTGCTATTTTCTTCTTATTATTTTGGTACAAAAATCAAGAGACTGTTTGCGTGTGAATGTGTATGTATACATAACACTTTCGTTCTCAGGATGTACAGCCATAAGTTGATGATCAACATCTAAATACAATATTTTGAGTGTTCATTTTTTTTTAATGTGGCTGAAAAATCCCATAGGGTCTCAAGTGTAATTTACTAGGAAATTTTCCTTGACATGACTTCAAAAAACATTTTCTTGATGTCAAAAGTAGTTTTCCAACTCCTTGTCTCTAACACAAATCAAGGAATTATTTTCATGAAATTTTCCACTACAAAGATGGAACCCAGAATAGAGATTTATGTTTGAGCTTATTTACTTCAGTATTTTATTTCAACGCTGTTTAATACATCAGTTGTAAATTGATATTTTGTGAGGTTGTTCAGTGTAACTCTCTTAAGTGCTGGAATGAAACAGGTAAAAACTGGGAGAGAAACTTATATAGTGACATTAGATAACTAACAATTTCTCATAGCATAAGGACAAAGAAGTAGCCAATAAAATAATCCGCTAGCATGTATGAGCTAAAGAAAACAGAAATACTTTTCCACCTCTAGCACAAGAAGGTCATGGAGGCTGCTGCCACAAGTTGTCTGTGGTGGATTGGCACTGGCTGGATGCCAAACGCCCACCAAAGCCACTCTATCACTCCCCTCCTCAGCTGGGCAGGGGGAGAAAAATACTATGAAAGACTTATGAGTTGAGATAAGGACAGGGAGAGATCACTCACTAATTATCATCACAGATAAAACAGATAATAAAAACAGACTTGACTTTGGGAAATTAGTTGAATTTGTTACCAATCAAATCAGAGTAGGATAAGGACAAATAGATCTTATAAACACCTTCCCCCCACCCCTCCCTTCTTCCCAGGTTCAACTTCACAGCTGATTTTCTCTATCTCCTTACCCCTGTGGTGCAGGGGCATGGTGAAAGGGGGCTGTGTTCAGTTCATCACTTATTGTCTCTGCCACTCCTTCCTCCTCACACTCTTCCCCTGCTCTGGCATGGGGTCCCTTCCACAGAAGAAAGTCCTCCATGAACTTCCCCAACATGAGTCCTTCCCACAGGCTGCACTTCTTCATGAACTGCTCCAGCTGGGTCCCTCCCACGGGGCGCAGTCCTTCAGGAGCAGACTGCTCCAGCGTGGGTCCTCTGTGGGGTCACAAGTCCTGCGAGAAAAACCTGCTCCAGCGCAGGCTTCCCACGGGGTCACAGCCGCCTTTGGGCATCCACCTGCTCCAGCATGGGGTTCTCCCTGGGCTGCTGGTGGATATCTGCTCCACCATGGATGTCCATGGGCTGCAGGGGGACAGCCCACCTCACCATGATCTTCAGCACAGGCTGCAGGGGAGTCTCTGCTCTGGCCCCTGGAGAACTTTCTCCCCCTCCTTCGTCACTGACCTTGGTGTCTGCAGGGTTGTTTCACTCGCATATCCTCACTTCTCTCTCTGGCTGCAATTGCACAGGGGTTGTTTTTTCCCTCCTTCTTAAATATTTTATTCTAGAGGTGTTGCCATTGTCACTGATCAGTTTTGGCTTTGGCCAGCAGTGGGTCTGCCTTGGAGCCCACTAGCATTGGGTCTATCAGACATAGGGGAAGCTTCTAGCAGCCTCTCAGAGAAGCTACCCCTGCTACCAAAACCTTACCATGCTAATCCAATACAAGGTGGTAGAAAACTGAACTACAAATGGACTCAAAAGGGGATTAAGCAAGCTGATGAAGGAGAAATCTGTCTATAGCTGTCAAATATGGCTGATGTGTTGAGGTACTTTACAGACCAAGAAGCCCCTAAGGCAGTGACTGATGGATGCCAGGAGGATGGACCAGGAAAAGATCAGTCAATAGCTTCTCTACCCTTCTTTTACAGTTAATCCAAAAATTCAGCGTGGTGACCCTGCAGGGACCATGCACACCTGAGCTACCAGGACCATTGCTCTCACCCAGAATGATAGTCTGTATTCTCAGCTGTGCTAAAAACAGTAGGGCTGATTTGAATTAGTAAAAAAAACTGTTATGATAAGATTTCCTGTTTTGTAGATCTCTTTTCTTAAACTTGGGGTCTTGCATCTTTCAATCAGCACCTCATAGCAGATTGAGGCATCAGTAACATGCAACATATGACAGTGTTTTAAAAGGATATGAAAAAGCATTTGCCGAGGAAACTATTAATAAAATAAACAGGTTGGCATTAAAATTGTCAACCTAATATTCAGCTTTATTCAAACCGTTGGTGGCATTTTATTTCCTGTTGGGCCTAATTAGTTTTATACAACACACAAAGTATTTTCACTCTAACAAATTGCTTTAGAGAGTTAATCAGACATGTGATCATAGGGATAGGCATGTATAAGGCACGTTTTGGAAAAAAAATACATAATTCTTGGGATCTTTGAATAGCTGAAAATATTTGGGAGAAATAGGCAAATTAGAAACAAGTCCTTAAGCTTTGGAGATGGTAATGAAAAACACTGTGCTGTTGTCCCTGCATTTTAATGTGTGTTTATACCCACAGAAGAGACATCCAGATTCTGACAGACTTGTCATTGCTGATCAAAATGCTTAGCAATGTTAAAGGTTGTTTACCTTTTTATATACTTGCTATGCTACAAATATAAGACTATCATGTATGGGTGCTTACAATTGCAACGCTAGTATCATAATCCTTGAAAGAGCGTTGTGCTTGCCAGTAAACTAGATAAAAGCCTTCAGGCAACTGATGAGCCGAGCTGAAAATCTACCTTATATTTTCCTCATTTGGTTTTTCCTCTACAGTTATGTTACTATTATTATTATTATCATTATTATAATCACCACCAACTTATTCTTCATCATCCCCATTCATAATAATCATACCTCTTATTGTATAATCTGAAATGAATGTAAAATAGAGTTGATAATTTGCCTGTTCAGCAATTTGGGAGTGAAAGGATAAAGAAATTTGCTTTGTGTTTCCTGCTGCCTTTGCAGATACTCTGCAAATCACTCCGCTGTCTTCTCTACATAATTTTAATCTCTTTATCCTGTGTATTGCTGATACCATCATAAGGCTGGAAAAATGACATATTGCAGAAGGCAAAGAAGCTTCCCTGTATTCAGTTCTAATGGCAGTCTCCCTGGGCTCTACCTGCTGCCTATAATTTTTTCTCCATTTTTCTGATTCTGACTTTGTGTATAGGGTTTGTGTGAGCAGGTTTTGGTAGCAGGGTGCTACCAAATGTGTCAGTCTGCCACACTCTGTGATACAAAGTCTTTTTGAGGCTATTTCTGTCACATGAACTCTGACAAGATCCACTTTAGGTGGAGAAGAAGAGAAAATAGTTCAATGGAATGTTTCAAATGTGTGACGGTGGAAGCCTTTGTGATTATCTTTGAACAGTTAATATTTGGGACTTGCATTTCTTGAGTGATATGTTGCTTTTCTATGCTCTTGTCTTATTAAAACCAGCTCAGACATGGATGAACATGGTCTCAGATGGACTGCTGTGAGTGCTTCTCTAACATGAGAAGTCAGTGAGAGACAGCTGGATGCAGTTCTGGCCCACAGATTAAATAAATGGCCATCGTAAGCACTGCAAAGTCAGAGCGCCCAGTATGTAAGAATCCATTACAAGATCCGATAATATTAAACTACTTTGTCTATACAGTAGTATACAATATACAGTAGTATAGACAAATTAAAGACAGGTAAAATAACATCCATAGCTAATCAGATTTGTAAATCATTAGCCTGACAGCTATGAAAAGATGTGAGAATATAGTCCTACAGAGTAAAAAGTAACACCTGCAGACTCGTTTGCATCATTTTTTCTCATCTTTGTTTTATCTTGGGCCCCAGGTTAGTGGTCACTTCAGTTTATCCAGCAATATGAATGCTGAGTTGCACCAGAGTCAGTGAGAATTATTTGTCTTTTCTGTGCATAACAACACTTGTTTCTTCAGTATGAAGCTGAGATTACAAAATAATCAATCACTTATGCCTGTGGATCAGATTGTTTTCCTAGCTTCTAAATACCAGTTTTACCTGGGTAATTGTAGAGTTCTCCATGACTAGCACAAACCATCAAAGAAAAGAAAACGATCCTAGCTGTTTCTTAAGTGTAAATTCCAGTTAGACTGCACTGTGTATCTGTGTATATTCATTAGGTTGTACAAACTGGAGAAACTGCAATATTTAGAAATTTGGTCTGTAACAGGATTCCCTTATGGACTTTCTGCTAGATTCGTTTCCCTGGAGAAAGAAATAAAAATTTTTGTTACAATCCCCACTATTTCTATGGCTTTCCAAAATGCTTATGGTTGTTGGAAGAGCATCATTTAATTAACATCACCTGGTTGAAGCATGATCTTTCAGCAAGGAAAATATGAGGGATATTCACCAGGTGCAGATAATCAAAACATGAAGGCTGTTCACCAGGTATGGATATTGCTGTGCCCCATGTGCAGTAGCGCATCTGTAGCCACCCAGGAGCAGTATGTCTCAGCAGGGTTAATGCTCTGGAGAGGCTTAGCATACTGCTAAAAATAGTTTAGTTAAAATATTACTGCAAGTAAATAACCAGGTGTAAATAACAAGGAGAAAGCTTGGGCAATTCAGGTTTCATAACAATCTGCATAAAGTTTTTACTTCTGTTCAATAGCTTTTTCTTTCTATTTTTTTCTTTTCTGGCCTAAATGCAGGCAGTCTCCCTGAGACTTGTCCTTATTTTTGCCAATTCTTCTCTGTATCTACCAAAAATAATATGCTGTGGCCATTACAGGGGTATCTAAAGAAGATTTTTCTCGCACAAAGGTGCTTCAATGAAAATCACAGGAAGACCCAGACCGTAAACTAAAGTGTGCCTGAAAGAAGTCAACATTTGTTAATTTGTTGTGCAAAGTTACTTCAAAACTTGAATTGGATCAGTTTGGGGTAGCGTGCCAACTTACTTTGTTCAGAAACGCTGTGTGGAGATGGAGTTAATCTTAGATGGAAAGTTGCAACTGCAACATCTCTTAGCAGTTCTTAATGAATACTGGCTCTCTTCTTTCCCTCTTGCTTTCCTCCAGTATAAGTGGAAAATTGTCTTGCGATTCTCCCATCAGAACTACAAAATACCATTCCTCCTGGCTGCAAAAACATTCCTAAAGGAATATAAAGCATTCCTTCAAACATTGGCTGTGTAATGAAAATGAGGACAAAGAGGTAGGAGTATAGCCATCTCTAGATGGTGCTTTATAGCTTTGAATGGTGGTAAGAAACAATAGAGCAAGTTATTAGCACCACTCAGAATATTTCAAATCATCAGAATGTGTCAGCAAATAAAGGCGTACGTTTTCATTTGAAAATGTTCCCTTTATTCTGAGCTCCTCTGTATGTAATCATAAATTTTCATTGGTGGTGTAACTTGGAGTAGACAGCACTTGTGCATTAATGTTGTGTATGGAATGGTTCAAAAACTTAAGTATCAAACACACAAGTTAAATTCTCAGTTTTCAGTGCCAAGACAATGAACATCTCTAGACTTCTTAATCCACTCTGAGCATGAAATGGAAAAGACAGCAGCTGCTTTTGATGATATCCATTGCAACTCTGACAGATGGTGATGAACAATGTGAAATCAGTGTTTCCCAAAAACATTTTATAATTGAGGAACTTTACTGCCTGATCTGCCACTAACACTCCAGTAAAAACATGTAGATTTATGCTGTAATAGTACAGTTGGCCTTTGTGAGATGTAATTCATTGGATTACTTCTTTCAGTGATGAGTTCAAGTGGCTGACATCTCCAGCATAGACTGGAGATGACTGATACTGATATTGTTCTTAAAAATATGTGCAGGATATATAAACAGAGAACAAATTTATTTTTAAAAAATAGCTGTGACAGCAGAATTTTGCTGCCTTGGAATTTATGAAATTTTACTTGCTTAATTGTTTCTTTCTCCTTGGCTGTCTCATTTGCCCTATCTGGTGCCACCCTGTCTTTTTCACTTACTCTCAGTAAAAATTCATGCTTCAGGGATGTTTCTAACACTGCCTGCAGTACAGATCAGGATAATTTTTCCAACATTTCTAAAATGTGATCTGAGGTGACAAAACCAATCACCTGCACAGGGCATGGAATCGCACCCTACTAAGCATTTTGTCTGTTCTCAATACATTAAAAATAGGTTGCCTTTTGATGTTTTTATGTCAGTAATTTCATGATATTGGGTAGTAATTATATCACCCAAAATATAAATAAAAAATAAAGAACAATAAAGAGTCATTACTTAATCTGCTTTTCAAAGAACACCAGATGGGAGTGGAACTAAGCACTTGGAACATGTCCTGCAGGACGATCTTTTCTGTTCTTGGCATGGATGTTACAATAAAGAGCAGGGTACTTTGAACAGACAATAACACATTTTCTTTTTTCACATTCTTGTCCATTAAAGCTTGGAATTTGGTTAGACATGGTCCTAAAACTGCTGGAACACAAAAGCTGGGGGAATTAGGTGGAGCAAGTGGGGAGTAACTACATAGAAGAGATTATATTCATATTATTGTATGTAGTTATTTCTGTTGTGTTAACTATATAAACAGACGTTGAAAACCAGGAAGTGTTTCAAAAAATTTTTCAAGGCCTCAGAAACTGGCACTGCAGCAAGACCCTAAAGCAGTGAAATGTATTTAACTTACCAAAGAGACAGTTAAGAAGGGAATCAGTAGTTATCTGCAAAGAGATGTTTTTGATGGTAAAGAGTTCTTTCATCTAGCAGATATTGTTACAATAAAATTCTCTGGTTATGAATGGATGCTGGATAAATTCAGCTTGAAATTAAAATGCAGGTTTGTAAATTAAAGTTCAGGTTTGTAGGCAGGTGGCTGCTGCAACGACTCCATGAGAAGTATGATGAACTCACTTGGTCTCAGTAAGTCTCAACTTGGGATGTGTCTCTGAAGTATAAATGATTTACCCAATCAAAGCTGAAGAAGGAATTATTTGAATGAAATTCTGTGGCCTGTATTGTGTAGGACGTTGGACTGGAGAACATTATCTGTCCCTCCTGGGGACATGAACCTAGAACTAGAATATTTAAGGGGCTGGTTTTAACATAAATCACAGGTTTTTAACAGAGCTGTGGCAGGATAAAGTGTACTTTAAGTGAGAGTAAATGTAATTTATGCACACTTAAAAGGCACTTTGCACTGCCTGACTAGTGTGAAGGGGCCTTGTTATAGTGACAATAAATCCACAGTTGTTTGGGAATAAAAGGGACCCTCATGATCATCTGGTGTGACTTATGGCAGAACACAAGCTATAGAACTTCACACGGTATTTCCCACATCAAGCCCAATGACGTGTGCTTGATCTTTTGGAAAGGCATTCTGTTTTATGTCTTCACATCAGCTTCTTGATTCACTGTGCTTGAAATCCATCACACCTCTAAATTTCTTTTTCAAAGAGAAGCCTGTTAGGTGAAGAATGGAAAATTTTTCACTGCCTTTGACATTCACAGACTGACTTTAACTGGTGAATTTTGAGGAAAATGGGAGTAAAAGTAGGTGATCTGCTTTTAAGAGAGGGACTGAAAAAATGCACTATCTCCACTGCACTAGCTTTCCTCTGAATAATCAAAATGTGTTAGGCTAGGTTAGCTTGCTGAAATTTGTAACGATTCTTGGTCATACAGAGGAACATGCTTTTTTGGGCTCAATTAAAAAGCTTGCTTTTGTTCAACTGAGCTACAAAGATGTAAATCAGAGTCAGAGCTAACAGCCTAAGTGCTTTTGAATAACTGTTATATGACTCTGCGTTGCCTTACTCTGGGGCATGCTACAGTTGCCTTAAAACATTATCAGCTTTAGGATTATGATCTGTCCCAGTACAGTCTAGGGGATCAGTTCATCTACTCCTTAATGTAGTTGCCACCCTGTGGGAGCTGGATCAGGCTCTGAGGTAAAAAACTGATGCCATTAGATGGGCCCACCAAGGTTTCTCAGCCTAAGTTTGCCAGACTTGTGGGGCACAGGTCCAGACACATGAAGACATGTTCAGCAACAGGCTTCTCTGCTCAAACATGCCTTTCAAAGAAGAAAAGATTAATTAAATTTAATATTTAATTTATTGCAGTTCATTTACATCTGTTTTGTACTGCTAATGTGCCTTGTCTGTTTGCCCACTGGCTTCTATAGTTATATGCTTTTCTGTAGAAGGAACAGTCTTTACCTGGTGTCCAAAAATAAATAATAGCAAGAGACTTGTGAGTGGTGCTGCTGAAAACTATATTATACTGAAAAGTTATTTTCTGAATTAACAATACCTATGTCAGCAATAATATCTATTAGTTGTCTAACATCTGCTTTTCTGAAGCTGAAGGAAGTTGTGAAAAGCTCAGATTTGTTGAGGGAAACAATTTTAGTTATTAATTTCATTACCTTTGCCATCACCACTGAAGAAGGCCAGAAATTAATGGGGAAGTCATCTGTGGGAACAGCAAGTTTGCCTGTTGCTCTACTATGACCATGACCTAGATATCTGTGTTTATCGGGAACAAGAGAAAAAGAAGCTTCTTACCATTGTCAAGGTAATATCTGCAAGAGGGGGCTTTTGCCATGAAGGTCTATAAGACCTTCACTGAATATCTTATTAGTGACCATGGTAAATACAGGAAGATGAGGGGGAAGTCACAGAAGATCACGGTTGAATGAAGTCTCATTTGAACTGGACATTTGAATTTTTTAATGCATTAATAAATATCAAATGTAAGACTATTAGGATCCTTTGTTTTAATTTACTAACTAAACTACTTCACCTAATTCCTTTTTTGATCTATTTGTGTAGTCAAGATATTGTTGTTAATGCTGTATGTTTTGAATCTAGGTTTTCATACCAGCTGTTAAATGAGTAGATAGATATAAAGCTAAAAAAATGGTCATAAAGACTATGTTATATAGAACTTGAAAATGTCAAATAGGGATTATTTATGAACTTTTGAAGTGTTGCCAAACACTATTAGCTCGGTGACGTTTATGGATTTCATGCACATACAGGATACTTTGCTTGGCAAAATTCAATAGATCTGGCTGAAAGTTCCTGAATCCCTAATTAGTGGAGTACTTTACAGAGGCTTTTTGGCTGAAGGTCTCTATAGGAGAGAAAACTGTAATACACTTCTCAGCAAACCATCATGACCTTTCTTGGAACTGGTCTCAAACAAAAGCAGTGAAAGAAAAGCCCTGTCAGGGACTGGGACACCTCTCACAATGCTTCTTCCCAGATTCCTCAGCTACCTAAGTTTAGTTTCTGATGTGTGCTGAAAAAAAACTTGGAGCTCTTTGCAGTAGTTCTTCCTTTCCTGTCAGTCCGATGTCTGTTCTGTTAAAGCCAGTGATGGGACACTTGCTCTCACTTTTCCTTGAGCAGTGTGGCTTGCTGGATGTTACTTAGTATGGCATTTCATATATATGTGTGGCAGATAACCAGCCAACAAAAAGTGCAACCCTTAGCGAAACATAGAAATGTCTCTGGAAGGGAGATAACACAGAGAAAACATTGTTTAAGGACAAGAAAGACAATGGTTGAGTTGTAAGAATAAATGATTGAGTGTTTTTAGCAAGGAAAGCTTCTTCAAAGCTGCAAGAAAAATTGTATTTTAAAGTTATGGCTAAAATCAAGTGTCAATACCCAGCTGGCAGTGCTTAAAGTCAGTGCTACGCACTGGAGAAGTTCAGCAGTAGGTTGCTTCCTGCATATTCCCACGTGTAATAGAGTGAAGCAGTCAGGATGATTGTCATAGTGATTTATACCTTGTGCACTACATTCATATTTATTATTACAACAACTTCTTAAATATGCTAGTCCTTTCACATAGATACAGTCCAGAAAGCCAAATTCATGCTTCAAAGTTTTATAATTCATACAACAGAGAAAATGGGTGAAAAATATTTCATTAAATACTTCCCAAATGATTAATTATTCTGCGGGAGTACTCTCAGTGTATTCTTTCTCAATATCCTAGTATTAAAAATCCTTTTAGACCTTTATTGAAAACTTCCACCTACTATAATCTAACTAAGAACTCTTCGTACAACATATACTTGCTTGCTGCATTGAAAAAGAATCCCACTTCAAACAGCTGAAATTAAGATATAAAATGCTTAGATAAAATGTGGTAAAATGTAAAGAAAGCATAGAGAAAGAAGACTGTCTACTATTTATCCAGAAAATATGTACTCAGAAAAGTGAAATGTCAATGACTTGAAGTAATTTTTAGTGGACAAGAAATAGCCATACTAATCACTTCTATAACATTTAAATAGGAAAAATATATTTCTATTTGTCTCCTAAAACACTCTACCAGTCTGCTTGACTAAACATTTTAAAGTGTGACAGAGTAAGAATAACACCTAAATATGTTATTCTTTTAGTGATTTGGAAATAAGGGGATGAACAACAGATGCATGCCCAGTTACAGAGGTCAACAAATGTAAAATTGCATAAGTTTTTGGCCAATGTTTCAATTCAAAATACGACAACAGGTCATCAACCTAATCAAAACAAAGATATTTCACTTTAAAAAAAAATGCATTGAAAGATTTCTATTTTAATAAGTACAACCCCTTTGAAATTGGAAGATCATGAGCTCACGTTGATTAGGTTTAATGAACAATAAGAAAAACACATTTCAGATAGTTCTATCAGTTCCTTGGAGGACCTTAAAGTATTAAATAAATATTTCATTCAACAAAAGTAGGTGTAAAATGAGAAGTAGCTCAACTTATATGATTTTGTAGATCATCATCTGTATGTTCTCTTTCCTCCTTACATGAAAATTGACAGAGACTTGACACAGAAACCTTTTGCTAGATCCTGGTGGAACAGTGAGTACAGACTGCTGGTCAGTTGTCTTGGGGTTTGCAGCACAGGGAGCCACAATGACATGTGCTACAGCATTTACAGAAGTGCTAAAAAGTGCTACAGCCTTGCAGCTTCTAACCTCCTTTTGATTACAGACTCTTACACCTTCCTCAAGGAACTATGAACATGTGATGGACGTAAGACCACTGATAACAGACTTGATTTTCTTGGTTGTTTACTCCACAGAAGTAATTTGCAGATTCACATACATACACACTCTGCAGATATGGGATAAGTCTCTAGAATATATTACAAAAATATGACTGTATAAAAATGAAAGCCAAATCACTGCATGACTACCTAGACTGGATGAAGGAATATTGCAGCTAGAGTTTAATTTTTGGCACTTTCTTAACCATCAGCACAGCCTCCTCCAAGAGAAAGGACACATTTGTTTAGCAAAAGTTTTTTCATCTTACACCTGCCTGGGAAATGTCCTGCTGCAGCCCAGGTTTTCTGGCATCTTTGCTGAGGGAAGGGAAGGGAAGGGAAGGGAAGGGAAGGGAAGGGAAGGGAAGGGAAGGGAAGGGAAGGGAAGGGAAGGGAAGGGAAGGGAAGGGAAGGGAAGGGAAGGGAAGGGAAGGGAAGGGAAGGGAAGGGAAGGGAAGGGAAGGGAAGGGAAGGGAAGGGAAGGGAAGAACAGATCTTTGTCTGGGTGGATGACCTTTGCCTTTTGATTCATTGATCAAACCATCATGGTAGGAGGAGGAATACAAGTTAATAGTCTCCCAAGAAGCCAACTGCTGCTGCTTTATGTTGGCCATACCAATACATCTTTATAGGTAGAGATATACCTGGTTCAGGACCATTTTCCTTCTTCTTCCCTCCTGTTACATTGTACTTCTTCCTTCTTTCTTCACTGCAGCCATAGTCCCAAGTGAACATCTCCAGCCTCACAGAGTCCTGTGCTAGATTGCACTACTGGTGGCAGCAGAAAATGCAGTCATGTCACAGGCAGCGAACCCACAGCCTGTGCCTGCCGTGGCTATGGTGCCTGCTGGACCAAGGCTAAGACAGATCAGCATGGATGTTGACTTGCTAGCTAATGCAGAGTGTGGCCAGGATTTTCACGTGGGACAAATGGTAAGTCACCCACACCAAGGATTCTTTGCTGCATTGTAGAAGAGGCAGAGTTGCTCTAGGTTCACCTCCTCTCCCACCTCAAGGCCTTCTTCAGCTGCAGGTAGAAGACTCTATCTGGATCTGGCTCTGCAACAACTACAATAGATGTCAGTACGACTACAGTGAAGATGTATAAGAATAGGCTTTTTCTTCCTTTGTACCTCATACCTCTGTTCTGTTGCTCACTCTCAGTGAAATGTGGAAACACAGTTACCTGACAGATGAAGAGAAAATGCCACACTTCTACAATTGCTTTAAATAATCACTGTAATACTTGAGTAGTTGCCCACAAGAACCAGTTCTTTACAGTCATTCAGGTTTCTGGAGTTCTCTTTTTGACTGGGAAACAAGACATCATCTAAGAGGTGTTTTAGGCTCAAACAACAGCAGTATCAGATGGTGTGATATCTGCCCCAGACCCAGGGAGACACCGACGATTTATCTCTGCTCTGACTCTATTGATTTAATCTGAGCTAGACTTGAGTGGTCATAGACCCATTACTTAGTAAGCCTCTTCATGCTGATTTTGCTAATTTTATTTTGCAGTGTGTCCTCAGGAGCAGAAGTCTAAAAAAAAGCTGTGCCAGAATAAATCCTTCCAGTGGTCTTTGTAACTAGATTGCCTTCATTTGTTTTTGCTATTGGAAAGATGGATGGTTTGTTCTGTCATAAGAGAAAAAGGGATTTTGTGCGTAGCAATATCTATGAAGAATTGGAAGCTTAAATGAAGAGGCTAGTCTTTCTTATTTGATTAAGAAATAGATAACAATTTAATGACTAAAGGAGTTGGTATACTGTTGGAGAGAAAAACATTTGAGTTAGATATCTGACTTTTTTCCATGGATTGTTTTTAATAATTGCATATTGATTTTGTTCTCATATATTGTGTTTTCTTTGCTAAACCAGATTATTTTATCTCTGTGAAAACTATCATATAATATATACACTAGTATGACTGTTCTCAAAAGAAACCAAACCAAACAGAAAAAAAACCATACAACTATTAAACTGTTATAATAAACCTTTTTGGAAACACAGCACACTGAAAAGTGTTAGTATTTACAGTAATTTCTGGCAGGGCTTGCTTTTACATTTTCTCTAATTTATCTGCTATAATTTAATTTACTTGATTGTCAAGTATCTTGGAATTAAATAAGACAGAAGTTTGCATTCCACATAAAAGTGACATTCTCAGAAATCAGCTCTGGTTTGTGATCGAACTTTCCCTGTATAGGTGTCAGCACCTATATTCTACTTCCAGAGGGGCAGTTTAACGCCTCAGCTTTAACTCACCGAGAAATGTAGTTGTTGGCCACTATTTGAATGCATCAGACAAGATTATGATGTTTCTAAGTTATAAAATAATGTAAATCTCTGGCAAATAATAAAAAAAGAGACCCAAAACAAATAAAAAACCACCAAACCAAAACCCAAAACCCTTCTTGATGTTCTTTTAAACTCATAACATAGTGAATCTGATACAGTTCAAAAACTAGGGGACATAATAGCATAAAATTACCTTAAAAGCTTTCTGAATTTACATTTTCTTATGTAGGTCTGGCTTCTGAGAAGAAGGATGTTGGCTGGATGGTGGTGCCTTCCACTGTTTTGCAACTGGTTTTAAGTCTACTTGTCTGTATATTTGAATGTCCATTTAAAATATTCAGAGAAACTAAGTCATTTATTATACTTCTCCTGATCTCTCCCTCTCAAATATTCACTGTGAAAGCATTTAGTGAAGTCCTAAAATGGCTAAACGTAAATAACTAAGTATAAGTACAAAAAGGGTTATCTAGTATAGCACATTTAAGGAATCAATAAAGACCATTAGCTGTTTTAATTAAAAATAGACAATAGATGGCTTTCAAGTAAAAAATTCAACAATTTCACTTATCTCCCCAGACTGGTCCTGCCAGAAGAAATAGTTCTTTCAAAACATGAACAATTGAAAACTCATTGATTGCCATTACTACCAAAGAAATGAACCCATGAAACACTAATCAATGCCTGTGTGTCTTCAGGAGATAATCACAATTGCTAAATTGGGTTATTTGCTTGCTTTCAGTATGGAACCGTATTTGTTTCTTGTTAGAGTTGTATTGATCTTCCATCACACAACAATTTTTCAATTACTTAGCATGCTGAAAGGGCAACACTGTCACAATGGATACAGGCAATTAAGCAGTCAACATTGTGAGAGGCATAAAATTTACACTATGTCACTTATAGATAATGTTATTGATGACATGCATGTACCTGGAAGCAGAATTATTGAGTGTTATTTAGGAATTCCCAAACTAGCAAAGTTACACACTCATTTTGTCACTGTTAGCATCTTATTAGTTCACTGCTACTTTGAAGAGGTTGTTTATTTTGCTCTTTAGGAGTTAAATATGTGTTTATCCACTGTTGATCTAGAAACCTGTGAAATATGCTGGCTTCTTTCACGTATGAACAGTTTGCATCTTGACTGAAACTTGCCAAAGAAATGGAAGTGCTAAAATCTTGTTATCCCTTCATTAAGATGTTCAAAGGGTTGGCAGGGTCCATTAATGTCATTTCCATACTTCTCAGAGACTTTTGTAATGTAAATAGGAAGTTCCATAAGCATGTACTCACGTCACCTACCTTTTTCAAAAACTAATCCAGAGTTACAATTCCAGTTTAGGCAATTTTGTATCTCCAACAGTAAAACCACCTCTACCTTCCTTCTCTGAAGTGGACCATGCCTCTTGCACTCTCTGAATATATCATTAATTAGGAAAAGGTTCTTCACCCAGAGGGTGGTGGAGCACTGGAACAGGTTCCCCAGGGAGGCAGTCATGGCACCAAGCCTGACAATATTCAAGAAGCACTTGGACAAGGCCCTCAGAAACATGGTGTGAATTTTGGGGATGTCCTGTGCAGGGACAGGAGTTGGACTCAGTGATCCTTGTGGGTCCCTTCCAACTCAGGACATTCTATGATTCTATATTTCTATGAAAACCACAACAAAGAACGCACACTCAGTAAAGTGCAATTCATTCAGTGCAGTATCTATGAACAATACCCCTCATGTACCTCCTAGAATCATGAAGAAGAACACGCTGAGAAGTCTTAGGAAGTGATGGAACCAGTCTAGGTCTCCAAGTTAGACATGTCAGCCTGGCTTATATCCCTTCCCCTTCCAAGTAGAGTCCCAGACCGGCAGTCTGCACTCCTGTTCTCTACAATTTAGCATCTAGGGTGATAATCCTTTTCTGTCTCCCTTTGTTCCCAGTCCCCAAGCTCCAAATGTTCCCTCCTTGATTGTAGTGGTGCTATTAACTCAAAGTGAGTGAGGATGGGTGGAAATGCGATCCCAAAGGCTGTGATGACTTTGTGCCCAGAAGTAGCTACAAGCTGAGCTAAGCTGGTGGCAAGGTGCTGCAGCCACACTGGTCCTACAACTACATGTCACTTTTTCACTCCAGGCCCCCTGTCTGGAGTGGGACTGCTCTGAGAATTGAATCATGGAAAGGAAGGCAACACCCTCATGGCACCCCGCGGGGCCTAGGGAGGGCACTCAATCATTTCAAGTCAGCAGTAAGGGGTAGATGGAGCTGTTAAAACTGGTAAGCAAGGACTGTCCCTTTTCCAGGGGGAAGGGAAGAGTGTAAGCAACAATAATTTTTCACCCAGGTCTGGAGGCTATGATGGAAGTGTTTGTCTGTTATCCCACTTTTCCCAAATCTTCAGAGATGTAAGTAGGGCTACAGCAGGCAATTCTGCCCCATTCAGAGCCAGGAGCATCAGACCACATAGCATTATTTTCAAATAACTGAAGACTGCTTTCTTTCTCTAAAACAGCAGTAGTTACCTTTAATATAGTACATTTGTAGTGAGGCTTGGGTAGTTACAGGCTGTGGCTCTTGTCTACCTGCAGGCTGTGGCTCTTCTCCACCTCCAGAAGTTCCAACCCACTTTTCCCAGAAGTGCACACTCACCACTGCATCTAGGTCATGGGGCAAGTCCTTTTTTTTCCCTACTGAATCCATGCCAGCGTGGTGAAAGCAATATTGACCTGGTGGTGATGTGCAAAGAGAGGCTGTCTGAAGGATGTGGCAGCTGTAGCCTAGAAGTTAGGACACTTGGGTGAAAGCAGGAAGTTTAGGGCGCTGGTCCTTATTCCTAGGTTTATTGCTAGGGTGTTTAGGTATCTCCAGATCCATGGCTCATGTCTCATCCAGGCTCATGTCTAAATTTTATTCAGGATCACTTCAGACTTCTATATTCTGCCTAAGTCCCAGTTTATAAACCTTTCTTTCACGTATGTGTTGCTTTTAATCCTGGGTGCAGGCAAACTGTCTCCCAAAGGCAGATTTCAGCTGTGCATTTGCTGGTCTCTGGGAGACAGCCTATGTGTACCACTGCAAGAGAAGGCAAAAGGTAAGAAGCAAGACTATGGAAGAAGATCTTTTTGTTTCCACCCAAAGAGTTAGAGCAGTAAAGATGCTATTTATACTTTCCTGTGAGAAACTCTGTCAAGACTTCAAGATGGACTGACCTTTCTGTAACCCTTTTCTGATAGATCAGTGTAGCTTCGTTTCAATAGTTCTATTAATCAGAACATGGATCCATTATCTAGATAATAACCTGTTTGACTATGAGCTGAAAGGAGTATGGGAAGTACTCATCTGAGCTGCTGAGCTGCTTCATATCTCAGAGGTTTTCAGCAGTTTTTCACATGGTGGTTTTTGTGTTTGTTTAGTGCCAGAAGCCCATCTAAAGTAGCTCTTACCACTCATCTACAGACACTGACTTACAATGGGACAAGCCTTACCATGTTCCAAAATCCACCACTTCAAGTGCAGATGTCCTGTCTGCAGCACAAGGTGGGGAGAAAGCATAGGGTGCAATATAAAGGGTAGGCCAACATGGAACTGAATTCTCCAGTTTTGTGCATTAAGTCTAAGAAATAATCATGCCCTGATCTTCTAACATCTCATCTATCTGATTTTTAGCTGGAATTGTCCCCACAAAAACCTTCATCCCTGCTCATGCCTTTGCAGGCCTGCAGATGACCGAACATGACTGAGTGGTGCAGCATGTTGATAAGATATTGATTGCTTTGGCAATGTCTGCCTTGTTCACAATTCCACTTATTGAACAACCCTTAGTTAACAAACCAGCATGCTAAGACAATGCTAGCATTATTTCAGCATCATTTGTCATGGCTCATGTTCTTTTAGAGGCAAAAAATCTGTTCACCCTGCAATTCTTATTGCATATGACGCTTAGCAGGACATTCTTTACAGCTCCTCATTTTAAAAGTCAAGTGCCTATTGACCTTGTTGAACAGAGCTACATTATTGTAAGAATTATTCTAAATATTTACTACTTCTGTAGGTCTCTTAATATATACTACAGCTTTCCAAGGTCTGACCTGACAAAGGACAGAAAGGTATTTTCATCACCCATTTTACAAAAATGGAAACTGAAACATGGAGAAGTGACTAATTCGTCATGGGGCTAGTCATTGGCAAAGCAAGGAATAGTACCCAGGGTTCTAAAACCCAGGCTGCAGTGTCTACAAAAAGACTGGCAGGAAAACAAGTTAAAAGAAACATAGCAAAGTAATGGAAGGTTGTTTTTTGTCTTCTCTGGTGACATAAAGGAGGAATTTTTTGGGGAGTGTACAAAGCAAGAAATCTCAGTGCTCATCCGCTCACTTAGTCTTGGGACCACTTCCTTTAAGAACCTTTGGTGCAATTTCCAGGGAAACAAGGATTAAAATAATTGAAGCTTAGGTCTTCACAGACCATCTCACTGAAGAATTTGAATGGCTGATGAACAATTTACCAGTTCATTTGTTTAGTCTCTTTCTTCCATCTAACAGTCAGCAAAACTACTCTTCAAAAATTCCATTAAATCTTATAATTATTATTTATTAGCTTCCCTGGTTCCTTTACTCCCAGCCTCTTCTGTCTCTTGAGTAACTGATCTTCAAAATGCCTCTTTTTGGATTATGCATTGCTCCAATCCATCATCAGAGAGTTGAATTAGTACAATACATCACAAAGGAGTTGCTGTTCTATTACTCACTAATGTAACTACCTGACAACAGCATCTAGGGAACTTTCCAGTTTTATATCTAATGTCTGGCTTCAGTGTTCTAGTGTTTAAGGTCATCTTTTTAATGATTTAATCAATAAAGAGTCATAGTGAAAGCAATGGATCTTTGGTGGAAGAAGCCATTGACTCCAATGAGAATTTTGCATTAATAAAATGAATAGGAAATTATTTATATAATATGTCTTAGTAAATATGATCACAATGAAGGGCCTGAAAACATAAGGAAAACATTTTGGCCTTGCTTGTGCAAATTCATGCTTTTTGTTGGTGTCAAATCACTAAAATACAGAGATTTCCAGGAACCCTGTCTCCCTATGCACTTGTGTAGAATCGAGCACAGTCATGTTAAAACCATCCCATTAAATAGGACAAATATATACTGTTAAGAATAGGTTCCTGGCATGATTTTGGTATGGACCAACTGGCACTCTCACCAGCCATTCCCAGACCAACCACAGGGTTTGTCATTGTCAAGGAACCATTCTCAAGAAGCAGTTTGGGTATGCACACCCCAATTTGGAGGTTAAGAGCGTTAAATAGTGTGGTTATGGGCTGACCATGCCAGCTGGCCTCAGATCCAGAGGGCAGACCCAGCTGCTCTCATAGTCCCAGACAGAATTGTCTACATGTAAAATTTTATCTGAACATTTTCCAAGTAACCTGAGGAAAATAAAAGCTAAATTCTCAAAGCTTCTTGAAAGAGCAGTATTTCAAGACTTGAGAAACAGTGTCAAGAAACTAGCTTAAAAATAGTGTTCGACATTTTACAGAACTAGCATCCCAGTCCAGTATGTTTGTAAAAGCTGACATGTAAACACATATATCAAACCTCTTAAAATTAAAAATTAAGAGTTATCTGTAATTGCTTATGCGTTTTGCATATTTCTGTGTATATTTCAATACCCTCTTGCATTTTTATTGCACAGACCGGAGGGAAGAGTAGGCAACTATCAAAACCAGCACAGTGCAGGCTCCCAGCAAGAGCTCTTTGGAGACACCTATTTTTCAAATGAGCGTGCTTTTTAATGTGGAATGTGTGGGTTGGATTTTTGTTTTAGAATTATTAGGTAAGTATCATTATTTCTTTATTATGGCCTTATTCAGTAAACTCCAGGCACAAAGCATATCCACACTCTGTTGACTTGAACAAAAGAATGTTTCAAATATGGCTTACCTTGAAATATATAACTGACTTACTACAGGTCACCAATTAAATGTTTGCTTTCCTAGACATAGTTTTCTATCTTTGTATCCAACTACGTATCAAATACTGGGTGTTCTGAGGAGGCTTTGTTTGGCAATTCAAGGCTTTTTTTTCACCTTGGCCCAGGATGTAAAATCCTACTTTGGATGCCCTGAAAAGTAAAGTAACTTGTCGTTATTCTTCTTCAGTGTCTTTTGTTCTTCACAAATAATAGAATAGTCTGCTTCTACCCGGCATTGAATTTTTACAGTCCAGGTACCAGGCTCCTGAAAAGCAACGAGTAGACAAGATTTCAGACAAAGCAAGACAGTAATCCGAGAGGGTGACTCATATTGGTAATGACAGGGGAGAGGAGGCAGCATGGTTCTTCTGAGACAAAGCAGAGCACACAAGTGAGTTACAAGCCCTTTAACCTGTTAGTCAACACAGAATTCATAGCCATAAAGATCCTATGCTTTGTAGTGATAATGTGTCTATCTGCTTCGTACCATCACATTGAATTTGTATAAAATAGGATTTGAAGGACTTATTTATTTATTTTTAAATGAATGCATAATCCTTTTAGATTTATGTTTTGGAATAAGGGTGCAATTAAAAGATTGCTAAACTCCATTAAAGCAGAGAGAAAATAATATACTGAAACCATCCTGATACTGTACTGTAGGCATCCTTGGCACTTTGAAAGTTTTTAGGAATACTGAAAATTCTGGCTGAGTTGCCTACATTCCCCAAGGACTACTTGTAAAACAAGACATCTGTAACTTAATGAGATTATCCCAGACCACTTTAAAAAAAATAAATGTAACAAGGAAATTAGGGCTTGAGGATTTCCAAGAACAATAAGTCTGTCCATGCAAGGGTTGTGTCCAACTTTTATCAGCTCCCTGTGCTCTGAGGTGGTCTTTTATACAAGAATATTGCCTGTTAACATTTTACTGTTATATATTGTTCTGTAGTTTCCTGTTGTAAATATAAAGACACAAAGCTCTAAGGAGGCCCACATTTAAATTGTATTACAAGTTTAATTTAAACTCACTATTTATTATTCTCCTCATCAACCAGCTGCAGAAAACAGTAAAGACAAGAATTAACAAATTAAACCCAAATGTAAATGGTATCAATAGGATGTGTACATTCCAGTGAAACTGTGAATTAATCCTGTTTATGGGGAAAATGCCTAAATAACTTGTGGCAAGTTTTTAAGTCTTCCTGTCCCTTGTGGTATAGTTTCCATAACGCATGGAGTTCATTAAAGAGTTTGCATAAATATAGATCATGCATGGAAAGTAATTAATCTTGTTACCTGTTTGGTAGCCTGTGTGTTCTGTCTTATTAAATATGCCATATAAATATTAATAGTCCAGGAAATATGCGTATGGGAAAGGTAAAAGTTCTGGTTTTGCTTTTTATATTTTACTGTAGTATTTCACTGATTTTTTTCTCCTTTTTTTTTCATAAGTAAGTAACTATGTGCTTAGTCTCAGGGCACAATTAAGTTAGCAAAAAGAGGCATTAATAATAACTCATTACATAGTAAGGTTAGCTGTAATCCATTGAATTCTGTAAGAGATTTCATGGATTTCAGTGAAAACAAGGTTAAGCACATTTTGTTTCAAGATAATTTTTGTAAAGTATCCATTAAATAATAAATGATATCATGAATAACTGGACACTAAGATACTTTCATTTATCATTAGATAAATATTTTAAATTATCTTGAGTGCAAGCAATACTCAAGAAACAAAGCACTGCAGCTTGTCTGCAAAAAACTTTGTTGTTAAATAATTAACACAGATGAATCTGATTGAATGGTAGTTGGTACCAGTAATTTTAGAACAACGTAAATGATAGGTAATTATGTTTCAGAATTGTCAGAAATTTTGCACAAGTAAAATATATGCTATATATTTACACAATGTATGTTTCAAAGAGAGCAAACTAACAGATAATTTCAGATAAAGCATAACCCCTACATCTTTTTCGGCTTCTCTGAGAAAATCCTGTATTTATCCAAGAATCATAAATTCGCTAATATTTTGTACGGGATGGATGAGGGACTTCATAACACCGTCAAGTAAGTAAGATAATGGATTAACAAAAACCTATAAAAAAAGAACCTTAAGTAGGGTAACTACCCTTACTTAAGGGAAAAATACAAACAAAATGGCTGCTTAAAAAAATTATTAAATGTTGCAGAGATTATTCCCCATAAGCTCCCCATGACAAGGGAGGTGGCTCCATCCCCCGATTTCCCCCATGTCTCTGCTGGCCCTCTGGCTCCCCAGAGATCTGGCACAGCCTCCTCCTGGGCAGCACCCACCCAGCAAGTACCCTGAGGAGGAGGAGGGGGGCAGGTTGGCTTGCTCTGGGTCTGGGATGAGGTGGGAAGCAGAGGGGTATTTCCATGCTGGTCTCCACACATCTGTGCTCTTTCTTTTGGTTTTGGTTGGGTTTTTTGGTGTTTTGTTTTTTTTTTTTTCCAGCTGATTTAAACTAATTTTAAACCAGTGAATCAAGAGTCTTGAATGCCCCCTTCGGTCAAGTATTTTTCAGATGCTCAAACTGTGCTGTTAAATTGCAAGGTGAAGTTGACCACCCTTTCTATAGGGTGATCAACACCAGCATGAACAAGACACAGGAGGCAGATGGGCCAAATACATTACAAATCACTCTGCTAGTCCCTGGAGGGCTACAGTCGCACCAGAGAGAAAGCCATGACCCTCCTACTAGATCTGACCAGCACTGTACAATATAAATGAGATGGGTCCTGAGGTGGGAATTCACTCACTGGGACTTAATCTGGACAAGACTGAGAGAGTGGTAGCAGAAGAAACCGAGGAAGAGGTGGCAAAACATGGGCTTAATCAACATGGTTTCTAACATTCTGCTCTCCAGAACAAACCCAACTCCTTCAGCACAGGACAAGACTGGAAGAACTTTTCATTTTATTATTTGTCTCATCTTCTAAGATAGAAATTCATCAGTCATAAGTGTGGAATGATCACTGGAGGCGACTTAGAAATTAAACTTATGTTTTTAGAAAAGGTACAGCACAGAAGAAGCTTTCAGGGTAGAGTGCAGCTGACGTGAGAAATCCATTCCACAGAAGTTCCCTAGGCTCATAACCCTAGATGTCAGAAATGCCAGGAGAACTTGGTGTACTGACTCTAAGAGGATTTGTCCAGAGGGTAGAGCAGTGTGGAGACACCATGGCCAGGCTCTATGACAAATGGAGCTTGAGGTACCATGGAGCTGGCACACTGCATATTTGCCACCCTGAGCCAACACTGACAAAATGCTGTCCTTTTGGTGAACTTTGCTCATTACAATATCATTATAATACCCAAACACACCTCCACCCCAAAAAGCTACCCACCTCTAAGGTGCAACTACCCCTAACTGGGCATGTGCTTTGAATTTTTGTAGTCTACACCTTTAAAAGCAAAGCGAGTAAATTTTACACCAATCATAACAGAGGTATGTATGACTAGAGTCACTCAAGCTCCACCTGAAAGGTAAAAAATAGTATAAAACAGTTTAAGAGAAATAGGGTGTTAGGGAAGATACCATCGCATACCATTCTGACTTCTGGGACCAGTCAACGGGCTGAACCTCTCTTCCCCCCCTCCATTGGGACACCTTTGGGTAAGATTTGAGCACTTGGTTATACCAAGTGTTTCCCTGGGAAAACTTAGAAACCTCTATATAGCTTCACTTTAAGTCTCCAGTGCATTAGAGTCACTTCATGTTTGCTTAACGCACTTGTAGCTTAGTGTGTTACTCATTTTGTTAGTATTTGTGTGTGTCTTGTAACCAGCAATCTTACCACCGGTAATCCAAAGAACCTGTGTATCTGTTGCGTCAATAAATTGTACTATTCATTAATCTAGCCATTGTCATTCTCATTGAATGCGACCAGCCTGGGCATCTGCCAGATTAGTTACTAACAACAAATACTCTGATTGGTGGTTACTTCTACAACCCTTAGAAAATAAACCATTGACCAAGACTGAAACTAAGACTGGACTTAGCTGTGCCTAGACTCTTCTCAGAGAAGGAGTTTAGAAAGCAAGGGGATCCTTCCTGAACCTTGTTACTCAATGCTAGGGTCTCGCCCTAGCCACTCCTCATACTCCTACTATTAATGAAACAATAAGATATAAATAAATCAGTTTTATATGCTGCATTCTGAACTGTTTTTTTTGTTGTCGTTGTTGATAGTCCCAAGAAATTTTATGGCAGTGGCACTTGGAAGTAAGCTCCTTGGGTAATGTTTGTTTGGTTTTTTCCCCTGACACTCAACCTACAGTGAGCTGGCTGTGTGTGCTGGTTTTGGCTGAGAAGGGGTTAATTCTCCTCACTGTGGGGGTCGGCTACCTTTCCAGCTTCCCGCGCTCTGCCGCGTGGCGTGGCAGGGGGGGCTGGGAGGGGCAGGGCCGTGGTGGGGGCGGCTGACCCCGACTGGCCAATGGCAGGTTCATTCCATACCATGTGACACCATGGCCAGTATATTGAGGGGGGGCAGTGGCAGCGCGGGGGCGGCGCGGCGTCGGGTCGGCGGGCGTTGAGTGGCTGCGGCGTGTGCGGTTTGTTTCGGCGGTTCATTCCCCCTCTCCCCTCCCTTCCCCCCTCCCCCGGGGCTTTGCGCCTCTCGTTGTTCTCCTTTACATTGCATTTCTACTGTTGTTTCTTTTAATTTTAATTATTAAACTGTTCTTATCCCAACCCACGAGCGTTACCCTTCTGATTCTCTCCCCCATCTACCGGTGGGGGAGTGAGCGAGCGGCTGTGTGGGGCTGAGCTGCCGCTAAACCATGACACTGTTACTTATTTTTATTAAAAAATGGGTGAGAAGTAGTTTCATTTCATTCTTTATTGGTTATTCAGTATATCAGTAATGCTAAAATATAGTTAGAAACCTTGTGTTTTCCAAATACTTGTGTATTGCAGTATCAAATACCTGTAAAAGCATACAGTATTGAAAATTTCCATTACAGAGATTTTTATTATAGCTTTACACTGATCTGTGGATGAATCTGCATTTCATTCTCCCTTCAGGCACATGAAAGACACATCTTTGGGTTGTATCTTCAAAAAGTACAACAAATAACTGTGTGTGTTTATAATCTTGCTTGTATTTAACTGTATAACATTTCCAATGCAAGTACTGTGAAAATGTGTTCTCCTCATGACAGATCATTTGAGAATTCACCATCTCAAAGCCCTGTGGACAATATTATTACTTATTATATTCAAATATTCTTAACAGTAATTCAGTTTATGACTATTTAGGTACATCATTGCCAAGGATTAGTTCCCATTGGTGTCCTTCAATTGCTTTAAGAAACAGACATAAAAATTGCATGGATGAGAGAAGTGTTCTATGTGGAAAAAACATCAAAAACAAGAAAGAATTTCATATCTCTCTGATGTCACTCAGCTTCAGGTAGAGAGCATTACAACTTGCAGGAGTACTGGTTAAAACCAATAGTTATTTGATTTATTTGACACGCCTTTAAAATAGCTTGTAAAGCTTGCCATTCCTGAAAATAGGAAGATCCTGAGTCCATGAACAAGTATGGTTTGCAAGTCTTCCTCCTTTTCACTTACAGGCATAAATGTAATCTTTAAACGTAAGAACCAAAAGATGGATCTGTGCATACTAACCTCAAGAGCACGACAATCCAAGAGCCTTTTCTTTTTCTGCTATCTTTGGTAGATCAGTGAAGGAGAATTGATTAACCTAAGTGTGATATTGATGTTGTTTTCCTTTCAATAGTTTCTAACAAATTATGTAAATTCTAACCTAAGACAAAAGCGACGCTTACTAGCATCATCTCGTTGGAGAACATCACTAGTATCTCTGCCTTGTTACTCTTTCCCTGAGTGACAGCAGTCTCAAATAAACCACACATTTTCTCTAATCCTCCTCAAGAGACATTGTTGGAAATGAAGTCATATTCAGTCTTGGATCAAAATTATTTTTTTTCTTTGTTTCAGTAACATTGGTTATTTCACTAATAGGCCATATGGCCTAGAACAGATTAACAGGCAAAAAACATGAAGTGCTCATGAAAGATCACTTTTCCTCTGGGGAAGACTTTCCAAAATGTGTGAAGTGTAAAAAGGAACATACATAAACGTAATTCCTCTTCAAAAAGTATTTGATGGCAGCTTTCAGTTTCAGCTATCGTGAGCCAATTGGATAGAAAAAAAATAAACATCTTCCTGACACCATGGCATATTTCTCTATGATGAAGGCTTGGCCTATTGAGAGTAGTGTAGAGGACTTTGAGTGTCTTTGCACTCAAAGCAGAGTTGTAAGACTTTTCTAGACAGCTCCGCGGGGCGGAGACAGGGATTTTGGCGGAGGGGAGAGGCGGGGATTTTGCTGCTTTGGGCATGCTGGTTGTAAATGTTGATTTTCAGCTAGATAGTTTTCTGCTGGGTAACTTTAGAGTAATTTCACTGCTTGTTTGATTTTTATGGTGATAATCCAGACAAACACAACAGTCAACAAAGGGGTAATTTGGACCAGTGTGCATTATTAACCTGCTATCCACCATTAGATTGTACTGTATTTCCCTGGTTATTCTCTAACCATCCTTGGCTAAATACCTTGTCCTTCACTTTTACTTCTTTCTTTAATTTCTAACAGCTAGTTTGCAATTTCTTTTCTGTCTGGTCTGGGACTGATGAGTATATGTAGAGAAATCTGATTTTTATAGGTCCTGATTCAACACAAGGAACTGTTTGTCCTCAGGTTTCAGCATTCTGCCCTGTAAAAGTTTGTCTGGTATATACAATAATCTCAGACTAAAAGTTTTTAAGACAAGACAGATTGTGTAACTTTTTTTTTCCAATAAAGTATTTTTGTAGATTCACAGCACCACAGATCCATACAAGCTAGAAGGAACCTCAGGAAATCTCTACTCCCACCCCCTGCTCAAAAACCAGGGTCAGCCATGAATTCAGACCAGGTTGCTCAGGGCTTTATCTGATCATATCTTGAAAATACCCAAAGATGCTAAACAGGATACAACCCAGGATAACCCCGTGTAACGCTACTTGCCACAGCCATCCAGGTAAAGTATAACCCATTAACCACTATTCTTTAAGCTCAGCCATCTAGTAATATTTTGGTTTTCACCCATCTAATTGCCTACCCATCCAGACCATAACCTCCTAACTTGAATACAAGAATACTGTGTACAGTTCTGGTCCCCTCTATACAAAAAGGATGTGGACAGGCTGGAAGGGGTCCAGAGAAGGGCCACCAAGATGATCAAAGGACTGGCAAGCCTGCCGTATGAGGATAGGCTGGGAGAACTGGGTTTGTTCAGCCTTGAGAAAAGGAGGCTTAGAGGGGATCTCATCACCATGTACCAGTACTTAACGGGTAGCTACAAAGAAGATGGAGTCATATGGAGAGGACAAGGGGGAATGGACACAAGTTGCTCTTGGGGAGATTCCGACTGGACACCAGAGGGAAATTTTTCACACTGAGGACAGTCAACCATTGGAATAACCTCCCCAGGGAAGTGGTTGACTCGGCCACGTTGGACACCTTTAAGAGTTGTCTGGAGAGGGTGCTGGGCCATCTTGTCTAGACTGTGCTCTTCCCAGAAAGGTTGGGCTAGATGATCCCTGAGGTCCCTTCCAACCTGTGATTCTATGATTCTGTGATTCTGTGATCATGGAGATAGTGTCAGAAGCCTTCTTAAAGTGGAGGTAAATGACATTCACCCTTCTTTCATCCTCAGATCCAGACATTTTATCACAGAAGGCAGTGACATGGGTCAGCATGATTATCCTTGGTAAAATCAAAATCATCTCCTCTTTGAAGCCTGTTCCTAAGCACAAAAGCATGTGAGACCTTGTTGATGAAGACTGAGGCAAAGACATTAAATATGACAAAGGCCTTATCTGCATTTGCTGTCACTAAATCAACTGTCCCATTCAACAGCAGGTCCACACTTCCTGTTTTTTTATTCTTTTCTTACTGAGGTAATGGTAGAAGCTCTTGTTGCCCTTGCCAGTTTTCCAGATACCATCCCTGCATGCCTGGGCAATATTTTTCCTTTGTAGCCTGTCCTCACTTTCACCTCCTTCATACTTTTTCTATTTTTTTTTTCTTTTCTTCTTCCCTTTTGCTTTCCCTTTTCACCTTGGAGCACTGTCACAAGTCCTTTCTTTAGCCAGGCTGGTCTCCTGATATGTCCACTCAGTTTCCGAGTGTCAGGATGGACCATTCTTGTGCTTTGGCAAAGGATGCATTTGAAACTGCCAGGTTTCCTGAGGTCCTTTGAGCTTCAGAGCTACACCCCAAGGGATCCCATGCACCGGTTACCTGAATAAAAGAAAAGAGGCACTGTGGTCATAAATGCCAAGGCACTGCCTGAAACACTAACCATGCTGCCAGCTTGCAAGGTATATCCACTCTCACCTGAGCCTTTCCCCTTGACCTGAAAGATTAAGGAGGATATCAGCAGAGTCCCTGTGTCTCACTTTTCCCCCCAGAGCTATCTGTAAGCACTCTTGATTTGCTCTGTGTGCTCCTTGATAGTGTCATTGTGCTCTTGTTGATGAGCAACATGAGATCAAGGGCAGGACAAGCCTTGGTGGTCTTTGCAACATCGCAGATCCTGTCCTCCAGAAAGCATCAAACGTCCACTGGCAACACGCCTGCTCAGCTGATGGTGTCTCCCTGCATCCACCCTCACCAATCACTTCCTCTTGATGCTGGCTTTTGTTTCAGACCCAGCTGGTTCCTGGAGTTTCTCTTAACGGAGCTTGGTCTTCTCCACTGTCAAATAGGGATCTTTATTAATACTATAAATTCAAATATGAGGGCAGAGAAAAAACATTGGTCCTGCTGCCAGAATTCACAATCTCCAGCTTTCCCCATCTTGGGAGTATCCAGCCACTACTCATTCAAGCCTCCAGCTGTCCCTCCTTCCTTGCATCATGTGGCTCAGGATGTCTGCAAGGTTTCCGTGAACACCCTGCCTCTTATTCATGAGGGAGCTATTTGAGGCTTATCACTTGGAAATTTCTGAAATATCAAGTTGTTCTGAACCATACTGTGCTGCCTCAAGAAAATTGCTTTACATATATTAAGTATATCAGAGTAAGCAAAAGCATTTTACTTCGAAATCTGTTTATATCCAAAGGCCATCTGCTGCTGGTTGGGTTTTTTCATGAAATAAATGTTGATATGCTAGAAAGGTCATACTTATTGGACTATTAATATTTAGCATGACACCCAGTTTTGAAGAGGAATCTCATGCAGAAACGATTTGTTTTGCTACAGAGACTGGGTATAAAGTTTAAATGCTCTGTCATAAAATAAAGGACAATTTCTCTACCTTAGGAACACTGGAATCAGTACATTCATTCATTTAAGGACAGCTGCATGCTAGTGTTACAGCACTGGAAGTTATTAATGTAAGGAACCTATAGAAAGCACAGGAAGAAAGAAGCAAGCATTTAAGTTATGTGGTGGTAATGTTCAGCACTCCTATAGACAATATCTATGATCTTTATATTGTACTTTTGGATATCCAAGTAGTAGGTAAAAATTCCGATGATTCATCTCCTATGATGTCTTAGATCACATCAAAATGCTCCTTTGCAATGGAGGTTATATTATTCTTTCTAGTAGCAGACGATATCAGTGAGAATGTCCTAATGTGGAACATGAACTTTAACACTGCAATGTAAACATACCTGTAAAATACTCATGACAATATCCCTCCTCCATATATTTCTCTCTGACACTATGTGTTGCCATCTGTTAGAGAATGTTCTGTCACTCATTGCTGGATCTGAGATAAATAATGACTAAAACACTGCTTTTAAAAAAAAAATCAAACAAACAAAACCAAACCACAACAAAACAAACACTACCTTGGTTTTGTTTTTACCATTACTAGTATTGTTTGTGGTCAACGCTAGGCTCAGATAAACAACAGCATTTTTGCAGTTGCTGCCTTTGGCTACAATATCACATTCAAATGCTGGCAACAAAACACCCAAGCAGGCTGCCTATGCTCTCCCTGCACCTGCCGAGGTGCACACAACAGAAAGCACAGCCTTGTTAGAAGGTGCTGCAGAACCCCAGTTAACGAAGGGGGAAATGTTGAACACATCGTTGTGTCTTAAATCTTGCTCTGCTTCAGGACCTTAATGTGTTACTTGGTGCTTGCAGAGACAGCTGCTTCTGCTAAGACTTCACAGGTCTGCTCTCCTGCTCAGTTAGTGGAAACACTAACTATAAGCTTGTCCCATTCTCGCTTCATATTTCTAGTAGGAAATCTGATTTCTTCTGGGCAGAACTTGCTGATGGAAAGGAGGGAGAGAGCATGAGGGAGAGGCAGGGGTCTGGTGCAGAGTGCCCAGGAACAGGTGAGGGCATTCCTCTAAAGGGAGGCAAGCATGACTGCAAATCCCTGCGGTACAGCATAAGCTCTCCCATTGAGCTATCACATGGAAGAGTGACAAAGGCAGCAGGAACACTGTTTCACAGGACAGCACGACTGCCATAGTGACTGCTGCAAGTCTCACTCTGAGAGATGGATACGAGGAAGCCTGCCAGTATACGTCTTTCAGGGAAAAAGCACCCACTCTCTTGGATCCACATCTGGTTAAAGCATAATGTTGATTTCAAGTTGTTCAAAATTTATAATAATTTGTGCATGTGCAGGTGTGAAATTAAGGTCCTCAGACATTAAGGTGTTAAATACTGAGAAGGTTACAGAGCCTAAGAAACTCCACAATTAGGAACAGCAGGAGAGGGTTTTTCAAAACCACATTTTTATTAGGCTTCTAAATCATTGGCTTCAATCTCTCCATGAAAACCCTAGCGGAACAGTTACAAATGGACCTGGAAACATCTGGCAGCTAACAGTGCCACAGCCTAGATCCTTTGAGAGACTATTTTCAGATGCTAAAGAGCTCCATTTTTTCAAATATTTTTTTAACAGGGTGAAGTCTCTGCAGTGAGAGAGGATTAAGATGAGGAAAATCTCTGTGGTTTAGAGTAACTAAAGACAGCTTCATAACACAAATGTACCAAATTCATCAAGTTCATCTTATGTTGAATCCTTTTATGTACATAATACCCAATATAAGTATATAGTCATCACGCTCCTGCCTCTCTGCAAGCATTGAGTCATTGTGACTTAAGTGTTCAGGGGTGCAGCCTACATTGTATTCTTACTCATATATATTTTTTAAATAAACTATTCAGACTAAGGTATTAATATGATAGCTACAAACTGGGAACTTCCAGCTTAATTCTGTTTAAGTGGTACCTAATGATTCCTGAAGTTAGACAACACATGATTTTCACTCTCTCTTTATCTTAATCATTAAATGGATACTTTCAGAAACAGTGAATGACGTTTCAGAACAGTGCATGCTACTTCTAGTAATCCTTTGAAAAATAACAGAGTAGAAGTGCCCCTATCTGTAGCCAAGTTTTTAGGAGCAATCTACCTGTATACCTTCCAAGCCTCAACAACATGTTGTAAGGAGGAAAAGATCAAAGTACTCTGTTGAACTGTTAACATTTGCACCACCAAAAGATTGCTTTGTTTTCTGTATTTTAGCACTTTCCCTCTTAATTCTGGCAAAGCAAGGCCCCAAGGAAAAAGGAAGAAAACAAATCAAGCAGATTTCTAGCCACACAACCATGGTATTCAGAAATCACACCACCGAAAAACAGTAACAGAACAACCTTACCACTGGTAATCTTGTTACATTTGCAACCAGTATGTCAATTTTGAGACTGAAATTTGAGTTTCTCAATACGATGTAGTAATCTGAAGACCATAGGCAATGTTGCTTCCCTGACTCTTTCCTGTTGCTCATAGACTCAAAAAATGAATACTGATTTTCAGCCTTTGATACCATTGTGCTCTGCTTTAATATCTATTATTTTGCTCAGTTTGAGAAGGATTCTCATTTAGCAAAGACACATTTTCAAGGCAAATAGAATACTTACTTCAAAAGAAAATTAATGGCCATTTTAAAATGTAGTTGGTGAAAGACCTGCTTGTCTCGATTTCTTCATGAAACCAAAATGTTTAAATATATAGTTTGCACCATAAGGCTGATGAACAGTCTTTTGCAGAGCTCTGATGTCAAACAGTAGCTATAGAGATTTAGTGCGGTCTTGCTCTTCTTGTTGAATGATGTAATCACCTTCAAGTGAGGCAGGTTTTAAACTGAAGGACTCAGGGGGTGGGGTCCAAAGTGGCAATGTTAATGCCATCACATCCAACAGGGGAATAAGACAGGCCAACCAGAGCAGTGACAAAGGTGCCTTAGCTGCCTCATGAGATGACAAGCAGACCAACCACCTCAAGGGTGTGCATAGCTATAGTGGATCCTCATGCACCCCTCCAGGGGAACGTGCATGCTCAGGTACCTCTCTGAAATGCCTGCACACCAATGCACGCAGCATGGGAGATAAACAGGAGGAACTAGAGAGCTGTGTGAAGTCTCAGGGCCACGACCTGATTGCAGTTACAGAGACATGGTGGGATAGCTCGCACGACTGGAACGCTGTCTTGGTGGCTACATACTTTCAGGAAAGACAAACCACCAAGTGGTGGGGCGGTTGCACTTTATGTGAAGGATCAACTAGAATGTATCGAGCTCTGCCTAGGGGTGGAGGAAGAACAAGTCGAGAACTTATGGGTAAAAAACAAGGGGCAGGCGAATATGGGTGACACTGTTGTGGGTGTTTGCTACAGGCCACCTAATCAGGAAGAGGAGTCAACAAGGTCTTCTATGGACAGCTGGAAGTAGCCTCATAATCACAGGCCCTGGTTCTCATGGGGGACTTCAACCACCCTGATATTTGCTGGAAAAGCAACACAGCAAGGAGCACACAATCCAGGAGGTTCCTGCAGAGCATCGAGGATAACTTTTTGACACAGGAGGTGGAGAAGCCAACAAGGTGAGATGTGTTGCTGGACCTTATACTTACAAACAAGGAAGGTATAGTTGAGGATGTGAGGGTTGGGGGTAGCCTTGGCTGCAGTGACCGTGAGATGGTGGAGTTCAGGATCCTGCATGGTAGAAGCAGGGCAACAAGTAGGATTACAACCCTGGACTTCAGGAGAGCTAACTTTGGCCTCTTCAAAGACCTGCTAGGAGGAACCCCATGGGCTAGGGCTCTGGAAGGCAGGGGGATCCAATAGAGCTGGTCAGTATTCAAGCACCACTTCCTCCAAGCTTAAGATCAGTGCATCCATAGAGGAAGAAGTCAAGCAAAGGAGCCATGAGACCCACATGGATGAGCAGGGAGCTTCTAGAGAAACTGAAATGGAAGAGGGAGTTTTACAGTACATGGAAAATGGGACTCGTGCTTGGGAAGCATATAGGAATATTGTCAGGGTATGCAGAGACACGATGAGGAAGGCCAAGGCCCACTTGGAACTAAATCTGGAAAGGGATGTCAAGGATAACAAAGGCTTTTTCAAAGACATCACTAGTAAAAGAAAGACTGGGGAAACTGGGCCTGCTGCTGAATGAGGTGGGTGCCCTGGTGATGCAGGGTGCAGAGAAGGCAGAGTTACTGAATGTCTTCTTTGCTTCAGTCTTCACTGCTCAGGGTGGCCCTCAGGCATCCCAGCCCCTAGAGGAGGGAGAGAAAATCTGGAGAAAGGAGGACTTCCCCTTGGTTGAAGAGGACTGGGTTAGAGATCATTTAGGCAAACTGGATCCTCACAAATCCATGGGGCCCAATGAGTTGTATCCATGAGTGCTAGGGCGTTTGGTGGATGCTGTCACTAAGCCACTCTCCATCATCTTTGAAAGGTCACAGAAGACAGGAGAGGAGCCTGAGGACTGGAGAGTAGCCAACATCCCTCGTCTTCAAAAAGGGCAAGAAGTAGGACCCAGGAAACTACAGGCCAGTCAGCCTCACCTACATCCCAGAAAGGTGATGGAACAGTTCATTCTGGAGGTCATCTGCAGTCATTTAGAGGAAAAGAAGCTTAGTGGAAGGGGTCAATATGGATTCATCAAGGGGAGATCATGCTTGACCAACCTGATAGCCTTCTATGACGGTGTGACTGGCTGGCCACCTGAAACTTGTAGTTACAATTAACTTATGTGGGCAATTTCTGTTTAATTTCATGGCTCCACAAGTTACCTGGGGCTACAGCTATCAAAAAATTGAGGTATTGCAACTATCAGCCCTGCAGCAAAATGTTAGGTGTTCTGTTGCTTGGGTCCACCCACAGTCCTGAGCCACACACTTTACTGGAGGTCAGTCACCTATCATTAAAGCAATGTGAACTACAGGGCATGCAGGCTGCTGGAGCCTTGAGTCATGGTATGCATGTCTTATTACTCAGTATATCACACAGCTTTTTTGTTGGAAAGGAAAAAGGCTTTTTAAATGAAGTCTGTCTTTAAAAGAAAAACCACAGTGGTCTGCTTAATGTAAATGGACTTCATTTAATTCTGCAGCTATCTGCTATTTTAAACATTTTTTTCTACACAGAAAACATGCTAATGTGCTTTCACTGTTTAGTAATTCTTTCCCAATTTTTATACTCTATGATATTTCATATGCTGTTTCTTTAGTGCATTGCAATTTTCAAAAATATACATTCAGTTCTCATACTGTTTGCTTATTTGATACTAGCAAAAGATCACCAGTTGATAATGTGTCTGTTTCTTTCTCTTATGCAGTCTTCAAGTGTTTCTTTGTAAATATCCTGCTTGCAGGACAAACTGAGTAGTTTAGGAATATGTGCAATGACCACAGTGTAGAAAGTAAGTACTTGCTAACAGCTACCACACGTGACGCATCATACACAAATATGGATCCAATTTTCATAATAGAAAGAAGTGTAATGTTTTAATTACCACTACCACAGCTTTTACTGACAATTGAATGATAGTTATAATAAACAGAGGATCACCATGGAAAAATAATCTTTTCTGAGATAAAGGGAAAGATATATGTATTTCTATGTTAAGGATGTTGCATCTTCGAATTTTTAAAACTGGGCTTTAAGAGAAAGTGGCCATGTAGTAAGTTATACTCCTGATGCCACATGTTAAAGGAAAGAGCTGCATCTTTCTCTGTCCTGGGGACTCTATTTTTGTCACTACTTCTTTTTTGTTGCTTTCCTTAGTCCTAAAAAAGCAGGTACTTGTAGGACTGAGAAATGCAATGGTTTTATCTGAAAGAACAAGTTTTTGTCATTGTTCTCAGCCCAGTATCTGAAGCAAAGACATGTGTAGCAAACAAGAAAACACTGCAAAACTATGAAGAACTGATCATCTTCCAGGGAAACTGAGACTGGATGTACTTTAAACAGAAGGATAAAATATTCTGAGAATTAAGTTCTTACGAACCATTTAGGATATTAAAAAGCAATGCTTGCAGATTTCACACACAAAATGTTAAACACCTCACTTTCACTTCAAAACAATAAACCTGATTTTAACTTGGAAATTAAATTTAAGAAGCTTGGAGGAAATAACCAAGTGTCTCATCTTAAGCTTTTAATATTCATTGTTTGTGTTCTCTGGGTTCTCAAATAGAGAGGGGAAAAAACTAGAGTTGCAAACAGAAAAATAAATTACAAAAGAGTGGCAATACCTTTAGCTGTCATTTGCACCATCTGTGAATCTCAGTACTGCACATCCCACTGAATAACTGTACCCCTGAGTAATTTGCGACTTTTTCAAGAAAAAAACATTCTGCCTTTGCAAGAAAAGCAGAATTCAGGTGGTACTTTTATCTTCCCATAACCATACCTATTTGTCAGAGGTCCCTCCTTCCAGGTTAGAGCCCTGGATCCATGTAGGATGTAGAACTGCTTTTGGCTGTTTGAACAGGATCTGTCTGAGATTCTGACCAGATTCCAGGCCATGGCACTGCAAAATAGCCAACTGAACAGCTCTTCTGTGGGGCTGCAATCATTTTACAATACTGTTGTGGGAAATTTGTACTGTTATTACTAAGTCTTCTTAATTCCTCCTCAGAAGACTGTCCATCTCTTTTTTTTTGTCTATGCAATAAAGCAATTCTCTACTTAGTTTTGTTTGGGTATTTGTTGTTGGGTTTTGTTGTTGTTGTTCTTGTTTTTTCTTGGAGGAAGTCTACTTTCACCAAAGTGTGACATAAACCACAAATCCAGACACCCTGAACACCATGTCAAGTCCACTGTTTTGGAAACCCATTCTTCCTACTTGGGTCCCCGACACCCTACAAGACCCTTATTACATCCACTCATCTGGCTTTAAATTTCAGTTTATTCTGAAGTTCACAGATCATTTCTTGCATCTTGCCTTGCCTTCTACTGTATAGCTTAGTATTTGCCTACAGTATCTGAAAGCAACATTATTGGAGATGTAGGCAGTGATGATGGAGATTCTAGTCTCACTTTCAAGATCTTTATGACATGCGCTCATCTCAAGGAATTCAACCAACTCTCTGCTTGTGTCATTCTAACCCCTCCAGCTTGCAGCTGCTTCCTCCCTGAGCTATCCATTCTTTCTTGAGGGTCTTCTACTACTCTTATCCCCTTGGTAAGAATACAGTAAAGAATAATTCCCATGTCAGCCAGATGACCAGAAACAAATATCTTCAAAGGAGAGCAATCAGAAACAAAATGCTGATTTGATTGACCACCTGACAGGATTTGAGCAATTTGAGGTTTCTCTCATACACAGTGATCCATGAGAAATGGAACAAGTTCGTCCACCTCACAGTCCACCTGTGATGAAGTAGGCTGCCGTGACTGTATTCACATGTCACTGTCAAGAGTTAGACAGCACTAACAGTCAATCAGGAATCTCCCCTGACCGTCTAAATTGCCAGGCTCTATTTTTTTAATTTCTTCATTAGAGTATGGATTGCCTTCTGCAGTGAGAATTTCATTTTTCCTCTTGTAGGGAAGTAAAACTACCCCCCAAATCCTTATGAAAATGAAAAGCAATTTAAACAGTTATTAGTACTACCTACCCAGTAGCTGGAAGAAATACCGACCTCAGGGCTGGAAAATTAGTCTGTCGTGTTTAAATGCTGGAAGGAGCTATCTGCTTTGTGCTTGCAGAAGTAGGCCAAACAAGATCATGTTCCAAACACAATCCTAGGCTTGTCTTCTTTTTTTTTTTCTCTCAGTTACATCTTGCACATTTTCAGTGTTTCATGGAGATGGAAAAATCTCAACTCATTGCTAAAGTGACAAAAAACCATACTTGAGAACTTTGTCTTCCTTCTTTAAAAGAAACCCTTTTAATTTAAATACTAATTTCTTCACAGCATCTTTGTTTTGAGGGATTTCTTATACTGATTGTACAGAGCTGAAAACTGAAATTTCAGAAAAGGCCTTCTATATGAACTAAACAGTATTGCTTTTTTTCTTCCTTCCAGTATTACATGAAATAACTTTTCTCTTCAATTCCTTAATGACACTAAAGTGAGGCTTCAGGGTCACCCAAACCCTGGCAATGAAGATGTTGTAACAGCTCTGATTTTGTTTGATGAACCAGCCTTCCTGTATCAAATGCCCAAAAAGCTTTATTTTTCTATTTACTATGAATATCTTCTGCTTTTCATTCAAATACGATGACCATATCAGAGGTCAATGGAAACAAATGGGAGAGCTAAGGAATAAAATTCCTATTATATTCATGCACAAGGTCTTGCTGCAGTCCATGTACTGTGAAAAAAGGTTAAAAATGACTGATAACATTTTAATAGGTTTTCCTAGATTTCAGTGGCTGTCATTTGTTGTCAGTCAGTAATTCACATGGTTACAGAAGGCAACACCATTGTTTTTTAGTCTAGCAGTACTTGGACAAAAGGATTGTAAAATGCTTCATAACCTTTTACACACGCTGGGACAATCCTGCCCCAGCTTACATCCCAAGTAATATCACTGATTTTGCAAAGGCTGGATAAGACCCAGAGGAATGACATTGGAAGCAGCATATGAATAATCTGTATGAGAAGAGAAATGCCTCATTCACTTGAGGAATAGCAGGTGCAAGGAAGAAGGGAAGAACACAGTTTGAGAGCAAATGAAAATCTTATACTCAGAATGATGCCATGCACTCTACTGGGAAAATACTGACCCTCTTGAAAGGAATAAGGATTTTCTTATTGACAGAAACAATGAATTTATCATGGCCTCCTGTTTTTCTCCACAAATAACAGTTTTTGCTTGAAAGGCAACTCTGTGGAAGTCATTTCTGTAACACCCAGCATATCAGTAACTTACAGCAAAATGTCTTTAACACAACCAGGGTGGTTTGTATGAAATCTACCAAACAGTAAAATAACAGACAGATTTAATGAGGTGAATTCACAGTCAGCAGTTTCCCAGGAACCATGCATGACTTGATACTTATTATGATTTCCAGAGAAAACAAGTCAGTCATGTAATTGTGCTTTCAGTTAATAATGCTATGTGCAAAATAGCTTCCTCAGAGTTGTGTTTTCAAGCATCATGCTTATGATAGCGACACATTTGCAGCAGATGGCTCCCAAAAGGCCTTTGTTGTAGAAAATTACAGCTTGGTGATCACAATTTATTTTATGAAAAACATACAGAAAGCTTGGTGCCATTTAATATGTTTCCATGTAAATTAACCTAATGAAACTTGTGATCTGAAAGACAGAAGGTAAGGCAGCTTTAGTGGTCAGACCCCATAGTGACGTACCATGATAAGCAGTGTTATGTCTGAGGATCCCGATGTCCTGGATGCATCATTAACAAGCTGCAGGTGTTGAAGGATTTGTTGTTGTTGTGCTGACCTTCAAGTGAAGGAAAATTATTTAATCATCATCATCATCTGAAGACTTACAGCCAAGAAGGCCAACAGGATGCTGGGTTGTATCAAAAAGGGCATCACCAGCAGAGATAAAGAAGTCATTATCCCGCTCTACTCAGCACTTGTCAGGCCACACCTGGAGTAATACTGTGTGCAGTTCTGGTCCCCTCTATACAAAAAGGATGTGGACAGGCTGGAAGGGGTCCAGAGAAGGGCCACCAAGATGATCAAAGGACTGGCAAGCCTGCCGTATGAGGATAGGCTGGGAGAACTGGGTTTGTTCAGCCTTGAGAAAAGGAGGCTTAGAGGGGATCTCATCACCATGTACCAGTACTTAACGGGTAGCTACAAAGAAGATGGAGTCATATGGAGAGGACAAGGGGGAATGGACACAAGTTGCTCTTGGGGAGATTCCGACTGGACACCAGAGGGAAATTTTTCACACTGAGGACAGTCAACCATTGGAATAACCTCCCCAGGGAAGTGGTTGACTCGGCCACATTGGACACCTTTAAGAGTTGTCTGGAGAGGGTGCTGGGCCATCTTGTCTAGACTGTGCTCTTCCCAGAAAGGTTGGGCTAGATGATGCCTGAGGTCCCTTCCAACCTGTGATTCTTATGCAGCCAATCTGAGTGCCCTTGCCAAAACCTTTGAAAACATGTTGATGTGAACACATGAACATAGGAATCCTTATAAAAGTCACTGAGTACACAAATTTAGAATGATCTTTGGTTTTCTCATGAGCCTTACTGCAAGTTTATAGGCAAGCAGGATGATTATTGTTTTGCTGTCTCTCTCACCTTTTGGGAAATGAAGTAGTCAAAGTTCAACTTATCTACCATACAGGGCCAGGAATCAATGGTGTTCCTGTATGGATTTACTATGTTAACAGAATACATAATTTGAAATTACTGAGTTTAGACGTGTACCATTCACTCCAAAAGTACTGTCACCTGAAAATAAGAACTATTGTAATGAAAACCAGTAATTTTGAAAGAATCTGCAAGGACTGGGACTGCACATTATCATTACAACCTATTCTTTATTTATCTTCATCAACCTATTGATGACAACAGCTTGGTGAAAGCTCTATGGTACCTGAGCTGAGAGAAGATGAACAATGAATCAGAAGCATGGCAAGGCTTCATAACAGATTGATTGTGCTTAGAGGGTATAATTAATCTATTGTTTCTATTTCTCATAACTTCATTATAGGTAGCAATCTGTAAAACACATAACTCAATTCCTACTAAGGATCTGATAGTTTCAGACTTAAAAGATGTATTTTTACAATTTAAAGACATTTAAGTGTCCGTCAGGCTGTATTATGATTTAAGACATTTAGACCCTGGCTACCTGATTACCCTAGTTACAAAATAATATGCGTAATGTTCATAGGTAATCTAGCAAGTTCGTTATTTCAGGCCTCATGATATAGTAGGCAAGCTAGAGTAGTATGACTGGAGATCAAGAAAAATGACCGTGACCAAAGTATTGAAGTCTTTCCTGATTGTGCTTATGGCCTAATGCAACACTTGTCACTATGCCCATATCAAGATGAAATGCTGCACTATATCACTGGATATAACCCATTCTACCTAGTCTGTATCTCTTCTTCCCAATAAATGTGTGAGTGTTTCAAGACTCTCTAAAATGTATTATAAAGCTTTTGCTGGTGTTAGCAGGAGAAGTCTTTATTAACATGTTCTGGATTTAATCAAGAGAAACCAGATTTGACTGGTGTAAGCTACAGGATACAGAAACATCAAGAAGAAAAGTGACAGTGTTTTTCAATATAAAAGCACATCTAAATGGCATTGATATGTCTCTTGTTCAGAGACAGGTCTGAGAAAACCAGATGCTAGAGGCATGCTTCTCATTTTTCAAACCCCATTCTTTTTAAAGTTGTCTGCTTCCTTTCTAGTTGATGCTGCAAGCTGCAGTACTGGGATCTAAATACTTCAGGTGGCTTTAAGGCACTAAAGGATATGAGACTTCTAAAAGTAATGTCCCTTTTGACTTCTGTCACTTTCCTGCAGTGTTCCTCCTCACTCCAAAAGGGTGTTGTTCACAGACCTGTTACATTAAAGCTACTTAACGACCTGTCCAAGCCAAGCCATGATACATAGCTTCCAGCAGTGTACCCTCCCAAGAATTAAAGGAAAATAATAACTAATACTTAAAAAAAACAGTAAAGGCATTTAGCACTTAATGGTATAGTAGTTGTATTCATCCTGATTTAATCAATAAGAAAAGCTCTAAGATATATGGCCATAGTTCAATGATAACAGATCCTCCTAGAAGCTATGCTAAGGTACATGGAGGACAGGGAGGAGATCTGAGGCAGCCAGCACGGCTTCAACAAGGGCAAGTCCAGCCTGACCAACCTAGTGGCTTTCTATGATGGGGTGACTACCTCAGCGGACAAGGGAAGAGCTATGGATGTCATCTATCTGGACATCTGTAAGGCCTTTGACATGGTCCCCCACAGCATCCTTCTCTCTAAACTGGGAAGATATGGATTTGATGGGTGGAATGTTCAGTGGATAAGGAACTGGCTGGATGGTCGCACCCAGAGCCCTCAGCACAAGAAGGACATGGACCTGTTGGAGCAGGTCCAGAGGAGGGCCACAAAAGTGATCAGAGGGCTGGAGCAGCTCCCCTGTGGGGAAAGTCTGTGAGAGTTGGGGTTGTTCAGCCTGGAGAAGAGAAGGCTGTGGGGAGACCTTATTGTGGCCTTCCAGTACTTAAAGGGGGACTATAGGAAAAATGGGGGCAACCTCTTTAGCAAGGCCTGTTGTGACAGGACAAAGGGTAATGGTTTTAAACTAAAGAAGGGTAGATTTAGACTGGATATAAGGAAGAAATTATTTACAATGAGGGTGGTGAAACACTGGAACAGGTCCCCCAGAGAAGTGGTAAATGCCCCATCCCTAGAAGCATTCGAGGTCAGGTTGGACAGGGTTCTGAGCAACCTGATTGAGTTGAAGATGTCCCTCCTCACTGCAGAGTGGGGTTGCACTAGATGACCCATAAAGGTCCCTTCCAACTTAAACCATTCTATGATTCTATGATTCTATGATGTTTATTTTGAACCTGGACATACCTAGATATCTCCCTACCCCTTTCTAATCATGATCTTCCATACAAAAGAAATCACTGAATCACAGAATCATTGAGATTGGAAGGGACACCTTAAGACCAACTAGTTCACTCCCTCAGGTTAAACAGGCTCTATGGATGGATAATCCACAACCTCTCTGGGCAACCCTATCCAGTGTTCAGCCACTCTCACAGTACAAACAGGTTTTAGTGCGTTCAGACAGAACCTCCTTTGTTGCAGTTTGTGCCCATTGCCTCTCATCCCATCTCTATGCACCACTGAAAAGAGCCTGGCTCCATATTTACTCCCCACATCAGGAATTTATATGCATTGATAAGATCCCCCTGCGCTTTCTCTTCCCCACTGTCAATCAGCCTCTCCTTATACGTCAGATGTTCCAAGTCCTTCATTATATTTGTAACCCTTCAGTACACTGACTCTAGTGTATCCATGTCTCTCTTGTACTGGGGAGCCCAGAATTGGACCTGGCACTCCAGGTGCCTCTCACCAGGTCTGAGTAGAGGGGAAGGATCACTGCCTTTGACCTGCTAGAAATTATCCCCCTCCTGCTGCCCAAGATATTGTTGGCTCCCATTGTTATGAGGGTACATTGCTGGCTCATGGTTAACTGCTTGTCCACCAGGATCACCAGATTGTTCCCAGCAAAGCTGCTTCAGCTGCAGTATTACATAGTATTAGAGCATTAAATACTCTTAAAGAACCTGTAAATGGTGTAATTTCTTCTGAGTGGTTTTTTTTTTCCTGAAACAGGAGACAGGTGGTTTAATTGTCTCCTGTTAAGACAGATAAAGAAGATTTTAACATCAGTTAAAGAATAAAGAATATTTAATTATTTAAAATGGGATCATTTGTGATATTATACCACAGGCTATATAGAGACTTCTGCTTTTACTTAACCTACTAACATACCTTTTTATTTAGTCAAAGTCAGAATTGCTCACTAGGGATCAAAGACATCTGAACTTGAAAATGATCCTTTCAGTCACTCCATCTTGGCTCTAGATGAGAAATGAATCTGAAGATTGTTCACTGAGAACATCTTTCTCATTCCCCAGAGCTCCATTTATAGCAACTGAGAGCATTAGTGCCTAGTGAGAAACTGCCTAGATGGTATTTAGCCAGAAATCAAACCAGTGTTTCCAAACCATTTTATTCAGTACAAGGTGGGTTTTTTTGAAGTAGTGTTTTTGCAGGAAACAAATGGAGGGAAGGTTAGCAGAGTATTACCTCCTCTATTAGCACTGGTCTCTTGTTCTCATGTTCCAGCATGGAAAACCAGTCCAAAGTAATGTCAGTTTTGCTCTGGCTCTTCTGCCCCATGTACAAGATGCAAGGAGCCAGCTGTGCAAGAGCAGAGCAGTGTATATTCTGGCTTATTTGAAGTTTCCTGCCCCATAAGATATCTGAGTACAAGTGGGAAGGGAATATCCCTAACACAAATGTGTAAAAGCACATAGCCCCGATTCAGATAGCAGTTGCGTCTATCCCAGAGCCTGTAAATCCAGTAACAATCAAGAATATGAAAGCACAGTCTAGTTTCTCAGTCCTGGACAAGAAGTGCAACTTAAGTTCTTCAACAACTAGCCAACCCTAATTGTTAGAGCTTTCGTCCAGCTTTCTGTGGTTACCATGCCTTGCCTGGGTTTACCAAGCTCCTTCTCCCTTGGCTGTGGGGAGGAGGGGCCAGCAGGGCAGGTAATTCCAAGCCTTCTGCTCTCAGTGGTCAAGAAGGATCCTAGATACTTAAATTGCAGTACATCTCATATAGGTATGTACTGGTTTCTTCTATGTGCCTTTGGTTTTCCATCTCAGCCTTGAGAATTAACCTTAGAAATCTGGGATCAGTAGGAATAAGAAAGGCATTTTGCAAACACAGAATCACAGAATGGTAGGGGTTGGAAGGGACCTCTGGAGAGCATCTTGTCCAATCTCCCTGCTTGAGCAGGCACACCTAGAGCAGGGGGCACAGGAACGCGTCCAGGCAGGTTTTGAATGTCTCCAGGGAAGGAGACTCCACAGCCTCCCTGGGCAGCCTGTGCCACTGCTCTGTCGCCCTCACAGGAAAGAAGTTTTTTCTCATATTGAGGTAGAACTTCCTGTGTTCCAACTTGTGCCCATTGCCCCTTGTCCTGTCGTTGGGCAGCACTGAAAAGAGCCTAGTCCCATCATCCTGTCACCCACCCTTTAGATATTTATAAGCTTTGACAACATCCCCCCTCAGTCTTCTCTCCTCCAGGCTGAACAAAGCCAAGCCTCTCAGCCTTTCCTCATAAGGGAGATGCCCCAGTCCCCTGATCATCTTGGTAGCTCTCTGCTGGATTTGCTCACGCAGTTCCATGTCTTTCTTAAACTGTGGGACCCAAAACTGGACACAGTACTCCAAATGTGGTCTCACCAGGGCAGAGTAGAGGGGGAGGATAAGCTCCCTTGACCTGCTGGCCATGCTTCTTTTAATGCAGCCCAGAATATTGTTGGCCTTCTTGGCCACCAGGGCACATTGCTGGCTCAGGGTCAACTTGTCCACCAGCACTCCCAGGTCCTTCTCAGCAGAGCTGCTTTCCAGTAGTTCAGCCCCCAGCCTGTACTGGTGCATGGGGTTGTTCTTCCCCAGGTGCAGGACCTTGAACTTGATTTTGTTGAATTTCATCAGGTTCCCCTCAGCCCTGCACTCCAGCCTGCCCAGGTCTCGATGGATGACAGCACAGCCTTCTGGTGTACCAGCCACTCCTCCCAGCTTGGTATCATCAGCAAACTTGCTGCGGTTACACTCTGTCCCATCATCCAGGTCATTGATGAATATGTTGAACAGGACTGGACCCAGCACAGACCCCTGGGGAACACCACTAGTGACAGGCCTCCATCCAGACTCTGCTCCATTGATCACAACCCTCTGAGTTCTGTTGTTGAGCCAGTTCTCCATCCACTTCACTGTCCACTCATCCGACCCACACTTCCTTAGCTTGCCTGTGAGGATGCTATGGGAGACAGTGTCGAATGCCCTACTGAACAAGTTAGGACTTCACTGACCACAAATGGTGGAATAGGTTGAAACATGCAAAGTACGTCAGTGTATGAGAGACAGATTCTGGGACAAAGCTTACCTAGAAGCTAAGAAGAAATTCTCCCTCCAGGCCAAAAAAGTTATATTTCCATGCAGTCAGTATTGGCTCAAGAGCTTTACGGGTAAGCAGCAGAAATGCTTCCATGATGACCATGCTTTGCCCAGTAAGCAGTTCCACTTCTCCTATTCAAAAAGCACTAAATTCATTCATTGCTACTTCACAGTGCTGGCTTTTTGTGGAATTCCTAGGCCCATTCTCTGATGTACACATTATCTCTCTGCTGTCCTGAGATCCATTGGGTTCTATTTTTATGCCCTTCTCGATCTCAGGCTATTGCTTGACAGAGGACTGCTTCAGGCAGGTTTCCCTGTGGCAGCATCAGGGTATGATAGTCAGTCATGTTGTGACTCTGCTGTTCAGTGCTAGACTGACAAGTACTGAAACACCTGCCTTCAGCACCAGATCTGCAGAGATGAGCTGGAGATAGGAGGAGCTGGCCTATCAGCTCCAGAAGTTTTGATGCAGAATTTTGGCAGTATTATAAGCTATATTTTGACTTTTCCTATGAATTAATGCTCCTCTCTCTTCTTAGTGACCCACTTCTTTCCTGGGCCATGTCGTATATGGGGGTTGGCAGAAGCAAGGAGAGTGACTACACACCCATGGCTTCCTTGCAAGAGGAAGTTTTAACCACTGTGAGTAAAGAATAAGGTATTGTGCAGACATTGGCAAACAGGTTCAAGGTCGTTGGGAATACTAAAATGTAATGATCATGGTGTGATTGCATCTTACAGAATAGACATTTCCTAGCTGGCCAGGTCATGCTAAAATGAACATAACAGCCTAACAGCCTAAAAGCCTAAACGTTCTTCCTACCAGCCATTTGCACATATGGGAATCAGTTGTCTGGGTTGGGGAGCTGCTGGGTGGTGAAAGGCTGACAGCCAATTTGGGGAGCCAATTGGTTTCCAATTATGAAATGTAATTTGGTCAGCCAGTTTTGTGGAGGTGAATCCAGGCAATAATTCTTCTACAGCTGACATAACTGTGTGGGTAGAAAGAGATCTTTACAAAGACTTTTCCAGCACAAGGGAAGAGAAGACGGTTCTGTATTCAGGGGTTGACCCAAGGGCTCAGCCTTGCTTGCTGATACCTCTGTGGCACTCTGCGTTAAACAGGCTGCTAGGTACGTGGCTCACAACCACTGGCAGACAAGGGCAAGACGTCCAGCTACCCTGCAAGTCTGGAAGAGAAGTCTATTCAGCTGTCTTACAGCATTAGGTCTGAAAAGCACGTCTAGCCACTATTCATAGCACCTCAGAGAGCTGAGCAGACTGCTTCCTACACATTTTACTTGTGCAATTTATTAAAGCTCCTGATTTAACGAGCTCTGTTTAGGTTTTAAACCCTTAATAATCCAGGGCTCTTCCATAGCCATCCCTTTAAATTTCCACCACAAAAGGTTTATTCACTGACAGCTTTAAGCCAACTGATAGGTGAGCAGCGCTCTCCAGGTGGCTGTCTGTCTTGTAACCTGACACATAAATGAGCCCCTCTCTATGTATGTGTATATATATATATATCTCAAATTGCTCTTGACAGAACATGTTATTCTGAAGTTTTTCGGTAAATACCGTAAGCGCCAGCTGCTCTAGTCACACACACATTCACTACATTCTTGTCTTAAGAATTAGCTTGTTAAATGACTGTTGTAAATAATCACTTCAGAGCTTTGGGGACATTTTATTTGCTCTGTCACATATACCAGCATGGCAATATCCATGCATAAGACAGATGTTTACTCATGATAGTTTACATAGGCAGAGCTCCTGAAAACTGCAGTTTAGTGAAACAAAAGACACTCATGAGAGAATAATAAGCTTTGATATTTCCTCTCCCCTCACCTCCTTAAGCCCTTCAGGAAGATGGTTTCCAGTTATGAAATGCTCATTGAAGCCCTGGTTTTGAAGCAATTAAGGCCACTCCCAATACAAGTGAAAGGGATTGCTAAAAGTCATAGAACACGGCTACTCACAAAGACAGTCAAATCTTGTGTGAAAGCAACTGAGGAAAGAAACATACATTCTTAAGACAGCAAGGGCACTCTGGTGTGATAGGAAAGAACTTTATGTGGTCTCCAGAAGTTGAAGTATCTCAAAATCTTTGTTTTGAAAAGAGTTTGAAAATGGAACAATGATGCTCTTATTCCACATCCCTGGAAAACCTCTTGATCTTTAAGTAAATACATGAGGAGTACATGGACACCCCTTCCAGGAAAAGAAAAATTATATGAAACATGCTACATACATGCTGTTATGTTTCTTTCTCCCCCATTCAAAATAAAAGAAAAAGAAAACAGAAATTTTCTCACATGTTAACCTTCAAATATTCAAAGGCATTCAGAATTTTAGTACAGCATCCTTGAGAAATGTCATTTACTTAAACACCCAGTAAGGATTATTGGCTAGTTTTCCCCAAACTCCTGTTTCCAGTGCAAGACATTTATAAACCTGATTACCTGAATCTATTATCCTTTTTCAACTTGAAGAGCACAGATGAGAAAATAATAGGGTTTCTTCTTGAGAAAGTCTCTTTCATCACCACTTAAGACTGCAGGATTTGATTCAGAGAATAAAAAGTGTCATTCATTGACAACCACTGCATAAAATCTTGTCTTTCCCTGCTATATAACAAAATCCCTTGAACTTTCAAATGTGTTAAAAGTGTATTTTGTGTGTAGTCTTGGACTGACAGTGTTTTGGACTGACTCACTGGTGCTGCGTACTATACATCTTATGGCCACTTTGAATTCATGACACATTTCTGACCCTGAGTCTTTCCATTCAGAAAATTGGAATATGGAAAGCAATATTTCCATGTAAAATGCTTTGGCAGTTAGAAATGGAAATAGATGACCTAAAAACTAGCAACAGATAATGGTAATATTAGCAGCACACAATTTAATAAAAATTACTCTATAACTAATGAACATCTACTGTAGTATTTCTCAGTAGTAAACTTTTGCCTATCAGCTGTAGAAATAGAAATATTAATTGCATTTAGAAAAGGAAGACATTCAGATTAATTCAGATGAATTCCATCTTAATGAAATAACACTTTTTCAATGAATTAAAATTATATGCCAATTTTCAGTGACTACACCAAACTATGTAGTAAATAGGTAGTTAGATTCATTCAATAAAACCCTAACACTGTTGAAGTCACGGTGAATTTTGACACTGACAAAAAAATCTTCTCTCCTATTTAGAAAGATCCTTCCTGTTGCTTGTACAAGATTATAAGCATTCCTGAATGAGTAACATTGGGTTATTTTGACACTGAAATGACGTATAAAAACAGAAAAAATTTAAACTTTAAAACTGAGAAAAAACAGTAGCATACAATCTTACTAAACATTTCATCAATATGAAAAATGTGAAAACTTTGTGTTAGTGTTTATTTAAACCCACTTAAAAGATTAATCTAATTATTTAAATCAACTTAAGATCCCCTGTTCTACAGTATTCAGCTCTCCAGAGTGGCAAAACTTCTCAAAATGTGTTAAAAAGTCATGGAAATGTTCACCAGACCAAGCATGAAATCCTAGTTACTGTACAGGGAAAACTAAAAAATCCAGTCTTCCATTGCCCAATGCTTCCAATTTTTGTATTTCTTAAAGCTTTAGTACCTCTTTACAGATGTGTTTGGGGGAGGAAAAAGGAGAATTAGAATTCATTTTTAGACAGTAACACAATATATGCAAACCCCAATAAAATAATACCTGTTAATATTTAAATTACTGCTTCTTCAAAAGGACTGCATTTGTGACTATGTTACCACAGAGTGAGATACTGAGTTAATAAGCTTGATTTGGTTTCAACTGCTTAAAACTATTTATCATCAAAGATTTTTGGTTTTTACTAAGGAATAGCAATGACAGAGGGAGCTATTAGAATGTGAGACTGCCATTTCTCTATCTTGCATTTATGGTGGCTTTTGAATTAAGAGGGCTAGTAGTTTGAAAAGCCTTTGATCACAGCATAATAGAGTTAAAAAACTGGGAGGAACACAGCTCTGAACTTTCTGCAGAATGATGCCAAGCCCAAAGGGCAAAAGCTGTCACCATAAATACCTGACATCCTCTGTTCTACTTCTACTCTTTCATCTCTCTCTGCCGTAATTGGGCCCAGTTCTGCTAGGAAATGTTTTCATTTGCTGTTCAAACTTTTCCATTGTCAAGAGAATTAATATCATCACCTAATGCTTTTGTTTTTGTTTAACAATGAGGGTAACATTCTACAGTTTTATAATAAATGAATATGTAAAAATACATTAAATGTAGCTTTAGAAGCTTGAAGTAAGCTGTCGTGTTTGCCTGAAAAATACTCTCTTGACAGGGCTGACTTTTTTCTCTCATTAGGTTTTTCCCGAATGATGCTGGATCTTACATTTCATCAACAGCTTTTCCCATTTTGTGTCAGCTCTAGTTTTAATTCACTTATCATCACAATTGTTATAGTCAATATTATTCATACATATATATACCTATCTTCCATTACAAATATTTCTAAACATAATTAAGCTGGATTCATGAACTTCACTCTCTGATAGTTTAGTCACAGCTGACTTTTCGCTTTACACTCACTAATATAAGCATTAACTCAGGTAATCCCAGAGCCTGACCATCAAAAAATCCATTAATTGGACAGAATCCAGCATCAGCTTCCTTCATTTTATAAATGTCTCCTAGGTTATTCAGAATCTCTGTCTCTTCTTCATAGCACTAGTCCTTCATTTAGAATGGAATGGAATCTAATCGAATAGAACAGAATAGTTAGCTGGAAGGGACCTACAACAATCATCTAGTCCAACTGCCTGGACATGTTATGGTTATATCCTTTTTGTCTCCAGTTTTGATAATTTTAACTGAAGGTGTAGATCTCAGAATCAGTGTCTCATGTACTCTAAAATATGCTAATGTATGTTTTAATAATTTATTATTATATAGTTATTTAAAAACCTTAATAAAGTTAAATACTAAATCATGTACCCATGTACATGTTTACATTATAGTAATCAGGGATAGAACTTTTCTTCAAAAACTCTGTTCGGGCTGGTCATGTCAACCCTGTGCTATTCGAGCAGCAATACGACAGTATCATTTGTCCCATGCAGATTTTGCTGTAGTTTCCAGTGTTGATATGGCTCCTCAGTCCCTCTCTTCTGCTTGTCCGTCTACTGGCAAATCATTCTACCTCTGTTACCTTTTGCACTCTCCAATACGTTACTTTTTCTGTCCTTGGGCCTTGTCACTTACTCCTTTCATCATGTTAACCTTTTTATGGAACTGATAACCATTCCTGTGTTACTTCTCCTCTTCCTTCTTCAGTGAAAACTCTTTATTCTTCAACTCCATTTTCCTGCTGTAAGCCAGTCTCTTCATTCTCCTGCTGTCACAGTCATGTCTCTCTATGGTCCTCTTCATCCAATGAGGGGTCTGTCTTTCCAGTCCGCTTACTGGGCAGATGATTGCCTTTGCTGTCACTCCCTTCAGCTCATTTTCTCTGGTATATCTCCAGATTCTTCCATTGCCTTTACTGTCAAACTTAGCTACACCTCTTCTCCTCATAAGTTCTTCTTGTTCATGAGTTCAGCCAGTAATGCTGCATACATGTGAAATGGGACCTTTTTTACCTTTGCATCCGATCATTTCATTTGTCTCCTCCAATATCCAGCACCTTGTTAACCACCGCAGTATTTCTTTTTAAGCAAAAAGAAGGAGAAGGTGAAACTTCACCTAAATTCCCTACTTTGGGTTTTCCCCAGCTGTGCCCTCTGGTCCCTAACCTCTTCTGTTATTTACAGTGTTTATTAAGCTTTGTGCCTAGATCAGTTCTGCCCCTCAGGCCCTGGAATGATCATTCCTGACCGGAGCAATAGTCCACTTAATTTGGTACCCTGTATCTGACAGAGTACTGTGCTGCTTGGCTTTCTACAAAGCATCTTTATTCAGCTTTTAGGAGGCTGCACAAAAAGAAATTCACTTTCCCAAAGCTTAGGGGGAAAAGTAGGCTCCCTATGACCCAAAGCCTGGTACTTTTACAGGATTGCAATGTAATACATTTTTCCACCTTAAAAAAGCCAGATTAGTGGCTTTTGAAGTTGTGGTTTTAGAGACATAGTGTCTAAAAACAATTCTGGAAGTTTTGCTGTTCCTCAGGTAGTGGTTTTGTTCACAGTGCATAAAGCAGCTTCATTGCTGGAAGAACATAGAAGAAGGTATGGGGCCTGTAGCTCAAAAGTCAGATAAGGAATCTCTATAAATGTGCCATTAGAGTACCCCCTGTTTGGCACTCCATTAGTTATTTGATTTTTTCCTAGCTAACTGGAGAAGGTACATGGCTGGCTGTTTCCAGTAAAGCCATCCACACCACAGGATCTCAGACAGAAATGCAGCCCCTTAACTAGTCCATGAACTTTGAAAAATAGAAAATCACTTTATTCCTTTAACCAGCACCTAACCTTTAAGTGCATTAGGCTTGACACCCCTCTAAGCAGCACCTGTGTGTGCAATAGCTCTTCTTATTGCTCCCTAGGCTGTTCTGAAGGTAAATGTCTACATGGATACCCATGCCATGCAGCTGCAGTAATTTTTGGCTGCTTTCAGCTTACCCTTAAGACATGTCTGTTCTCAATTCTCTGGAAGATCCTTCTTGAGACAGAGACAATATTTACTTCTTTTCCAAGGATAATGCTGGTCTAAAGCACTTCCATCTTTCTTTCCACATGGTCTGTGCACTGCCATGGCTTTGTAGCTCTCCATGGCAGACTGGACCAGGAGGGCTTATGATCAGAGTCTGCCCCTAGGTTGTTTTGCAGTGGAGAACTCGCTCTTAAGTGCTCAGCATTTTCCCTGTAACCCTTGCTGCCACCAGGAAAGATTTTGATTATTTACACAAAAATTACCTGATTCATGTAACTGTCTGGAGACTGTTGGGGATCTTTCCTTTCTAGATGTTCACCTCATAAGCAAGTACTTCCAGTGATCTGGAGGCCTGTGTTTTAATGTCCTTTAGGAGATTCATGATGTGTTAGAAACACAGAACCTGGGCTATTTGCCTGTTAACTGTACATGCTATGAATTCCGTGGTTTTGGGAACCAAAGCAGACAAAACCAAATCAGGGTATTCAGGCACCTTCTCCAGTGACACGTATGGCTGAGGCACATTCACAGCTCACTTGCAGAGTCACTGAAGGTGTAGTATCATCCCCACTCAAAGCAGACAGATGTATTTCCCTAGAAAACACCTCTTTGCAATAGTGTTTCTGCAGGAGATAGTTCTGAAAGCAGGACAGATAAAGGGGTTAACTTTACAAAAAAAAAAAAAAAAATTGCTCCCTCAGTAAATGAGATACTCAGATTGTTTGTAAATATACAGATAGCTTTTAGATTGCAGAGTGCCTCACAGCAACTCCATTTCATCTTTGGAAAAGTATCTTACACATTTCGTAGCACTATCAATAATGAACAATACTTCGTAAAATCAAACAAGCTGGGAAACAATTTGGTGTTGATAGCATAAAATAGTGCAATATCCAAACTAAATTCACAGACTGTGAATCCCCTGATCTGTCTGCAGAATCTAAAAGCTGAATGGACTTCAAAGACCCTAAACATTTTAGCTAATCATTTAACAGACTTCTTACAATTTTAATGAAAAACATAATTTACCACAATTACAGTTTAATTACTTCACCCTCAGCATACTCTCTTATATGATAGCTATCAGATCTAATTATTTCCTTTCCATTTGAGTTTAATAAAAAAGGAATTGGGCCAATGTAATTGCTAGAGTAAATCTAGCTATAGTGGAGTAACAGCTGAGCTTTTATGATGCATCTACTGGGGCACCACTAGCTTAAATTGGGGAAATTTGTACTTTGGAAGAAATCCAGAAATTTTTGTGGAAATAAGACCCACTCAAATACCTCTACATTTTTGCCAAAAAGCTTCAATGCAGCAGATCTAAACCTCCATTTAAACCAACGAACAGTTGTGTACTGCGATTGGAAAGCAGCACAGCACACCATTCAGGACCTGAAAATGAAGCTGACTTAGCTGTTACAAGCCTCTAACAAAAAATATAGCACAGCTAGTGGAAAACAATCTGTTATCCTCAAATGTCTCAATCATACAGTGCCTTGATAGCATTGTTGGCCAGGAATTTTCTATCACACCTGTTTTTACCATTGGTGCTGCTCAAACTTTCTGATATTTTCACTACAATTAAAAAAAATGAAAATATAAATTTAAAATATTTGACTATGAACTGCATTTGCTTTTGATACTGTGTTTCCTCAAGGAACTTTGACATTCTGGCCCCTGGCTTAGAAAACACAGCACAGTCTATCTATCTCTGATCTATCAGTACTGCATGTCCTGCGAGCCGTGCGGCTGTAGATGCACCAGCAGATATACCATCTCCAATGACCACCTGAATTACACCTTTCTGGAAACAAGGCAGCAGCAAAGATACAAATTAGTGATGCAATTACTAGAAAATAAGCTTTTACCAGGAAATCCTAGGAGGATGGGAAGAACAGTATTAAGTTCAAAATGACGGCATGAACTGCTCTGTTTGGTGAATGTCTTAAGTGTATTGTTTTGATATAAAATATTAAACAAAGTTTCACCATTTCCTAATCTTCTTTTTCTTCCCTGCAGAAATGCTAGCACTTCCTACCAGAGAGAAAATCTAGCTTTCATGCTGCAGTAATCATCATTAGGTTTGGCCAAAAAGATTTTATTTGCAACACAAAAGTCTCAAAGTTGATGATATCCCTAACAAAAAGCAAAAGGACTTTGGGTTTGGTTTTTCATCCTTGTCTTCAGAAGGTTAATTTCACATCCTTAAACTCATTTGGTGCCTCTGCAGATGAAGACATATTAGTTTTCCTTGCTCCAAAGCACAATCCCATTTTTCCTTTGCCTTTTTAGCTTGACCCATACAGCTTCATGCCTTCCTTGCAAAGTTTCCCCACTGCTTAGTGAAGTTTGTAAAGATTTGCAAGATCAGGCTCATTGTTATTTCAGAAGGAATGCCTTTTTCTGTCCATTACGCAGTAAAATCTCTTTGCATTCTTCAATGGTCTTTACAACATTATTTAATCAGTCCATTATCCAGAACATAAAGTAACTTCAGTCATCTTTCTCAAACATTCTAAGCATGGCTTTACACCAGCAGGATGAAAAAGCTGTGAGAATCTTTAATCTCTGTATTACAACCTATTTGTCACCCTTTTATTCCTTCTTTTCTTTTGAGTTAAAACCATTGCTTTGTGTACTCTTAATCAAGCAGCAAACAAGTATGACATACCTGGCATCAGTTTCACTTGAAAAATTTTCTCTTCATATTGGCTTTTCTACACAGAAATGAAATGGGTCACCTGGTCTTTAATAAAACTGCCTGCAGCTCATCAATCTGTTAAGTTTAAGATTAATCAACACTTATTTACTTCAAACAAGAGTGGAGGCTGAAGGCTGGATTTTTTAAAAACACTCAGAAACAGTCCTGTCCTTGTTCTCACTGAAAACTATTGGCTTCTGCTGATGATTTCAATGAGCTCAAAACACCATTTTAGAAATCTGTGCTTTACAAGCAAAGGTAATGGTTAAAGAGCATCTTCATATGATGACCTGGGTCATTTCAATATCCAGAACTCTGAAGCTTATAGTAATTTCCTTTCCATATACAAGCGTTGATATCCTCTCAAAAAGGTTTTCCGATTATTTCCCAAATTTCTCCGTGAACTGCAGAATCCAGTGAAATATAACAGTATGAATGCTTCCATTATCCATTTAAACAATATTTTGAGTGGTCTGCAGTTTTGATACCTCAACAATTTCTGTTTCACTGCTTGCTCCTGAGAAAAGCAAAATCTTTGCAGAAAAGAAGTCAAAGCATTTTGATAACTCTCTTGTCATCAGGTATGGCTCAAAACTTGCAATCTGTCTTTAAGGTTAATATTATGTGAGAACCAGAAGATATGGGAAATGGGCACATTTTACGTATTTAACACATTTGACATATTTAGTTTTGTCTCTTAAAGTCATGTCCTTCCTTTTACCTCTAGGTAGGCGTACACATAATGGCCAACCTCCAGAAACTGAAAACATTCAGGCCTGTGAAGGAGTCCTGAGAGTACCTTAAAGATCAGGATGTTTTTCTAACACATTTTTTCCAATCTTTGTACCTGTCCTTTGATGTAAGAACCATTTGGATAGACATAGCCAAGATTTTGTCCCACAAACTAAAATATTAGTTGTTTAAAAAAAAAATCTGAGATCTTTATCTTGGTGCAAAAGTCCAGAATCTGAAATTTTAGAGCAACAAATACCATAAAAAAATTGTATGAAAATAATAAGTGGAAATACGGTATCACACAATTTCCAGAACCTCTCGAATTGCCTGTGTAGTCAGCTTTCCATCATTCTTCTTTCCTCTGGGTGAGAAAATATTAGAAGTTGCAGACTATGAGTTTTCATAAGATAACAACATTCCATTCTAATTATTTTTTCCCCTCTGGAGAAGAAATTGTTTCCAAATGCAGAACCCAGCTCTTACTTCATTCACAGCCATAAGTGTCATAGATGTGATTCTCTCCTAGGGGGGAGATGCAATGGGACTTCATCACTGCCATCCCCAAGGATTTTTCCCGGGAACAACAGCATTTGGGTCAAGCTGAGGTTCTCCTGCAAGGCTGCCAGAGGACACTGTTCCAGAATTGCACTGAATTCCTTAGGGCAACCTGGGGAAAAAGGCAATCTGGTTCTTTGCCGCTGGCTCCCTCATTAACCTGCATCCATCTTAACGTTTACACCTGCCCTTGTTTTGCTGCTGATAGAGCCTTGGCAATGCTGGCACTTCCAGGGCTTTCCTGACAACATTCATTAGCAAGTAATTTGCTGGGTGCTCTGAAGGACCACGTTGTGTTCCCTGGTTTAAAGATCTCAACACCTGTTGTGACTAATTAAATTCTACTAATCTTTGTTGTAGTTACTTTCATTAAAGGATGCTTGCAGCCTTTTAAAGGAACAATTAAAACACATCCTTTTCTACTTGCAAATTAACAAACCAGCCATCTTTTTATCCAGCTATGCACAGTCTCAGATGCTGGAGTTACACAAGCTTTTCTTTTGCTGCTTTTGTGTCCAGAAGGTTTTGGTTTTTACTTTGCTTTTACTGTCACTGTTCATTATTTAAGATTGAATTTCAGAATTACAGCATTCCAGCTTCTCATTCTGAGCACTGAATGTTTGTGTCCTTTATGTGCAGTGCAAACTGTATTCTAAGCAATGTTTGACAACATCTTTATTCAAGAAAAACCACACCTTGGGGGAAAAGAAATAAGAAATTTTAGCAGTGCCTTTGGCTGATGGCCATTTATGATACAAATTAGGCTAAACTTTGAATATTGTGTTGGATTTTTTGCAGTCATTCCACAGGCCACTCCCTAGTACTGCGTGGATTCACTGTGGTTCATTGAATATAGATTGAGGGATTTTTATGTGACACAGCTGAACCACCAGCCAGGCAAACCTACTCTTGCAAATACAAATGCATTGCTAGGCATGAGAAAAGAAATCCCTTTCTGATTTTTTAAGCCATTAAAGGAGATCTGTGTCCCCGCTTATTTAAGAATATATTTAATTTCTTCTATAAAGCTACTAATGCCTGATACAGTTGAAGCTCTTCCACTGTCTCCAGAGAAAAGGATTTCAACCTCAGTGGGCACTTGATGCATCAGAATTTCTGATGTAATTTTCTTTTTTTCCCTATTTTTTCCTTTTTTTATTATTGCAAAGCTTAAGAAGCTGGTTTGAGAGTAACCATTACTATAAGACAATTTTTTAAAATCTGCCTTCCTAACTCTTTATGTAATGGTTCCCATTCTCCATGGTTATAATTTTTTGCCTGTGTGAATGGCAGAAAAAGTTATAACATTCAGAATCGGCGAAAATTCTGTGCTGTTCTGCAGTTCTATGGTGGTCTAGTCAGACTAGTCCCCAAAATAGTTTTTACAAAGTCTGCACTTCTCAACCAAACCTGGGAATAAACACTCAGGATTATATAGTGAAGGTATAAAAACTGATACGGAAAGCTGTACTTTGGCATGGACGATTAAGTATGCTGGAGAGGTCTGGAGGTGAAAGCATCTTTTTTGCCTCATTTAAGGTTTTATACTTCATTGGTATTTTCTTTAAGCATCAGGGACAGCTGTGGCCAGCTGCATGGCACAATTAGACCACCCTTTCATTGCCTGATGCCAGCTCCAGTAGAAGGCTCCAAGGTGCAAATAGTTTGAGAGGGAAATTTAAAAGGCTCCTTGTGCTCCAGTCTCTCCCATGTCCTTACATGTTGGGGCATGCCTACAATTGTGTGCAATGAGTGTTTCTCCTCATCCCTCATACATATTGGCTGGCTAGAATGAGCAGGTTGAGCCTCGCTCAGCAAAGAGCAGGGCACAGTTCTTGCCCTGATGTGGAAATCCTGGCCACTGCTCCCCAGGGCTCTGGTGAGTAATAGTTTAAAAAAGTTATGGCTTCCTGCGGTGCCATGTATTTTAGTGGTCCCACATTTCCCAGATTCTGCTATTTCTTCTCCCCCAAAGTCACTTTCAGGCTTGGAACAGGAATTAAATGCAATCCTTCTCTTAGGAGGGTGACAGTGCTTGACAGATTAATTCAAATTCTGCTGCTTCTACCAAAAAAACTGCCTCCAATGGCCTCAAAAGAACAAAGAGGCAAGGAAGCTCTGCTCTTGGAAACTCCATCACCTTCCCACAGCCTACTGCAAACAAACATCACTGCAGATTATGCTGCCAGAATGAGAATTGTACCATTCTATCATAGCTGAAGAAATTCAGCTTGGTGCTAGGAAAAAATGTAAGAACCTCAGGAGAGATGGAGAAGAAAAAGAGTCAGAAGGGAAAAAAAGTTAAGGAAGAGAAATTCAGCTGCAACAGAATAAAAATTTAGAATAAGTAAAAATAAAATCCTGCCTTTGACAAAGGAGTCTGAGCTGAGAAAATCATTGCTCTGACATGCCATCTTCACTGTTGCCTGCTGTCAAAACTTCAAAATTCAGAAAATTATTTCCCTTCGTAAGGAGAGACAGAAATTACATTTTAGATTTGTTTCCGTCTATAACTCAAAATAATAGGCCTGTCAGGCAAGGAGCTGCTTTAAGTTCTCTTTTGCTTCCTTTCTTTTTCTTCGCTCTGTTCTGTTACCTATGAGATTTGACTGCAAATGCTTTTGTGAAGGGATGTAGGGGCACATATGTTGGACCATCCATTTTGAGTCCTAGGGAAACAATCATAAATTCAGTACTCAAAGAGGTAAGTGAAATACCGATTTCTGTTACAAAGAGCACAAAAATTCAGGGGCAGATGCTTCTGAAAAGATCTGGCGATACCATGAAGTAAAGATCTCTCAGACTCCATGCAAAAAAAAAGTTGAACAATAGTCCTGAGTGGCTTGTGAAAGATTCAGGATAGTAATGTAATCCTTTACAAATTTGTCCCCGAAAAAAGTGTCTCCTATTGGCTGCCTTTTTTTTTTTTCTTTCTGTTTCTGATGACATTTAGAGGACTTTTTCTCCCCTTAGCAAATAATGCTGAGACGTTGGGTCTATCTTACATGTTCTCAATTTTTCAGTCCTTTTGCCTCCTTCTTTTACATTATGTTGATAGTGTGAGCCTTCTGCATGTGAGGTTTCCCACCTACCACAGAGAAAACAAGCCAATCTCAGACTTTGAGTGGCCTCTCCTGGTTAAAGAAGCTGAGCTTTCCCTCTCTGGTTGGGACAGCAGTTTGGTGCAGACAAGTGGGGTGGTAGGAAACATCAGCCTTTACTACTCCTGGGCCAGGGACAAGGCAGGTCCTTGTGCTTCTTAAGCTGTATTTTTCCACCGTGGTAGAAATCAAATGGGCATGTGTATGCTATACCTGCATTTCTCCAGATGTTAAAAGAGCCCACCTACATTTATTTTCCCTCTGAATACCAGAGAAGTAGGTTGTGCTCCAGGAATTTGTTTTCCTTTTTTTACCTCTAGACTGTCACTCTATGTTTGCATTTCTACCTCCACACTCAGGATTTCACACTTATGTGTGACAAAGCTTTTCTCTGAAAATTACTAAATCACCTGATCTCCATGGCAACTTGCCTTATCAGGCCACTAATTAACTGACGTCTGGGTTTATAGAGAACTGGCATGAATTATATTTCTTTCCTAGAAAAAACAGTATCTCCCAAGCCATCCTTTTGCCAGAAAAGGATGCAAACTCTTCAACTTAACCTACCATGCAGCATCTCAAATATGTTCATCTGGAGACAAACAAAGTACTTCTAAGCCTCAGTACTGGCAAAATTTTCTTGCCTGGAAATCAAGGAAAAAATCTCATACTATATTTTGTAATGCAGCTCACTGAGTTCTCAGCAGGGGATCAATCCAGACCTAGTTACCAGTTACCTACATCCTGTAGGAGTATTTTCCAAATTAAATACCATGACCCTTCTATGAGGTAGCCTCCAACAGAGGAAACAATGAGCCTCAGACCATCATTAAACAGTGTGTGGCTAAACACTGCTTTTTCTTCCTCAGCTTGTAATGTGAGGCAGCTGTCTGGTAGAGAAAGCAGGAGAAAGTGGATGAAAAGATGCCAGAACTGTTTGCTTTCACTCCACCTGCTCCTAAAGGATAGCTTTAATAGGCAAATAAAACAAAGAGTTTGAACACAAGCCTGGTTTTGTCTTTTTGTTTAAAAAGAATGCAATTAGTGAAATGCCAAAACTCTTCATAAAAACATTTTTTGTTGTTTAAAAAAAAAGACAGACTACAAAGAAACAGAAACCTGAAAACATTCCTAATATTTATCGTTGCCTGAGCTGTTGATGCCTTTTCTTCTGTAGCTCTTTTTCACAAGCTCTCAGGTTTGTCTTTTCTTGACTGGAAAGTAAGTCTCAGACCACATTTGAGTCAGATCTGGAAATGCTGTGGGAGTTCCCATAGTGTGAAAACACCTGTTTGGATCCTGAAAACAGTCCAAAAAGCATCTGTCTGTGGGCATCAGACAATGTAAAAGTCCATGATTCCAGAGCGCTCCAACATGAGTTAAGTGTCTTTTTAAATCTGTCAGCTGAACTTAGCTATTCAGCAAACTCTGCTGGAATTTTCTTGGGAAAATATCTAACATTCTCTGCACCTTTACTGGTCACAAATAAGTGCAAAAGAATCATTTTTAATTAAAGTTGTGTTAACTTCTTCTGATCTAAGATACCACAGTCCATGAACAATCATTTCATCATCCCACACTGTAGTTATAAAAATGTTTTCTTTTTACAGCAATTCCTGCAAGAACTTTAAGATGTCCCCTTTACATTTTTTTGAGAGTTGTGATTTATAGGACCTTATTTTCAAAAAATATTTATTTTAAATATACCCTGACATTTTTTGCCCTTCCATTTCCAGTCAGTATCTGCATCCTTTCCACCCTCACACAAAGTATGGTATTAATATTTCATTCAGCTTTTCTACCAGGGGTCAGGTTTGCAGTATCTTCAATATACTTCATTTTCACTCAGAATAAGATATACTGCTCAGTAATTTCATGAGCATCCTGCCTGTTATCTTCTTTCTTCTGAGAGGACTGTATATTTTTCCTTCTGACTTTGAGGAAGATATCAAGTGCCTAAGGGTGGTTGCATGGTTTTACCTGGCATCTCTTCAACACAAAAGGCAGAAAAAGCATACACACAAACAAACATATGTATACGTTATTTTCAATAATAATATTTACTTCTTTTAGTTATCTTATACCATCACTGCCTTCTCTGTTGCCAAAAAAAAAAAAAAAGAATAGAATATACTATCTGTGTTGACTTCACTAGAAAGCAGCATTTTATAACAGAATCACAGTGATAGTAGGAAAGCTGCAATTTAACCCACGTAATCCCATGAACTCCTCTCTCACCCATAGAATTTTACAGGAAAAAAGCTAAGATGGCACATTAAGGAGCCCAAGAAACTATGATTCTGATCTTGGAGAATCCAAAAATTAACAGGGATGAGTAAGCACCGTAACAGCAGGATTGCCATAGTCCTTTGTGAAAGAAGAATGTGAAACATCTGTGCACAGGGTGGATGAGAATACAAAGAAGAAGAGCCAATGAGACCATGGCTCTTCTGGAAAAAAATAAGTGTAGGGGAATAGACAGGGATCGGCGACCGGAAGATCACGGGATGTGACGGAAAGATAGACTCCTCCCCATAGGAGTGGCAGGAACAGGAAGCGCAAGAGCTATATAAGCGTGTGACGCAGTTAAATAAACGGACATTTTGTATCCATCATATTGATGTCTGTGCATCACTGTCCCCAGGGTGGGTAGAGCCCTGTGTCCTGGAGATATGCGGCCCAAGATAAGTTCTCCCGTAGAAGCGTACAGCTACAAATAAGACACTCTGAAAGTCTTCAGAATAGTGGCAACAGAACTAAACTTGTCCTAGATATCCCAAACATAGAAGGAGGATGGAAAGATGACTTTTACAGAAGGAGGGAAAGAGGAAACAATGTTGCCAGTTGAGTTCACAAAATGTGGAGGTTCCTATAGGACGAACCAGATTGTTCAGTGGTAGTAACTGACCAGAACAGCTATAACTTTTGCAGGTTTTATCCGCTGAAACCTGAGTGGAATACTATCCTTTGGAAACTGGACACTGGCACACCAGTTCACGTCTGTTAATTGTGGTAACAAGCCCAAGGATGAAACAAATTGAACACAGACAGGCCACCCTCACATCATACAATAGGCAGAGCATTCCTAGATTGGGTACATTTAAGCAAGCTTTAAAAGTAAAAGTTAATCTTGGAAACATGAAATTTATAACTACTTCAGGAGATAGGATGTCTAGTCAAGGACTGAACATACATCAGATACAAGGTCTCCTTAAGGGATGGCTTACTGGGAAAAAATGGGAGCTCATGAAGAGCAATTGCCTGATTACTTCAGGGGCATTGAAAAGCTGTCAAGTGAATATGAAATAACGTTGACAGAACCCAATATTTTATCATACTTATGACTAGAATTATCTCTACAGTGGTCAGACAAAAAATTAGATCAGGAATTAGAAAAACAGGATAAACATAAGAAAATCAATAAAATTGAAGACCCTATGGGATGGTTTAATTCTCTGACAATTATGGAAAAGAAGGATAGAATCCTTTCTCTGTACATCAGTCCTGAGGAGCTAACAATGTGTAAGAAAGGAACATTTTCCTATATGCTCAATGAAGAGCTTTTTATTAAGGGGCCAGGTGCTGGACCTGATTCTGATATGTTCCCCCAGAAAAAAAAAAAAAGATTTTATTGGGTTACCCTCCATATGATGTTCAAGTCCTAAAATATTTTGAAAAAATATATTACTTTTATTGGACAATATTAAGGTTATTAGAGTTCATACAGCTGATGAGAATATGGTGTAAAAATAGATCAACATAGAGACTCCAAAATAACTGTGAATGACTTGCAGTGATGAATTGAAATTCAGTAAACTCTAAGTAATCTTATGGTTAGTGAAATAAACTACCTATGCAGGAAAAAAAAGACTGTACAGATTCATTTGTCATTCTGAAAAATATTATATGTCAGTATTGGACTATTCTACTAACTATGCAGAATCAGCATTGCTAAAGAACACACCTTTTGAGCATGTGATTTCATAGCAGAAAATTTTATTTGTTAAGGATAGAACACCAGCTGGGTATAAGAACTGATAATGAATTGAATTATGCTATGTGTTTAAAAGTTTTAAAAATTAGTAGAATTTTAAGAACTTTTCTTCACACCCAGAAACTGGTAAGGATTTTGGCAAATTGTATCAAAAACTGTTGAAGGTATGCTTTAAGACTTATGAGTCAAAATCAGTTTCAAATTTAAATTCATACTCCTAAACATAGGCATCATTTCTGAATCCAGGACCACCACCTCCTGAAATGGACATTCAGAATTCAAATGTCCAATTGTGAAATCTCAGCTGTTAGAATCAAGATATGGTAAACACCATTAAATGTCATAAGGAAGTGAAACACAAAATACTCTTCTATGAAGGGTCAAGTAATTTAAGGCCTATGCAGCCACAAGACAGTGTGCATATATATAACTTGTTACGAGATTATTATGAAGCCAAGGGAGATATAAAGAAGGGATCTTTTCCTATTTGTCCTATGAACAGTTATTTGTTCAAAAGAGGGGATCAAACCAGCTGAAGCTGGACTGAAAAGGATGAACCAAGGGGAGGAGAGCTCCATTGGGAAGCTCTGTGCACAGCAATACAGCATGCAGTCTGGGTCATCCTTGGTGACCTGCACAATGAACAGAAATACGTGTTCTTTTGTACCAGAGGAGTGCAAACTCAATTACTCACTGGAAGTAAAATAAGTAAAGCCCCTTGCTTTCCTGGAAACTCTAGCTTTTTCTCTGAGAAAAGACAATTATTCTTTTGGCACATTTTAATAAAAGACCTATTGTTCTACAAAGTTGATTACATGCAAATTGAAACTAGGGTGACATAAGGAGCAAGCTAAGAAATCCCCTTAAATGTCAGTTAGTCCAGGAGCAAGCTCACAAGTCTCCTTGAATGAATGTAGCAATGAAGCTGTTAGATCTGAGCTTATCACTTTTTGGACAATTGTAAGGTCTATAGTTACAGCTCCTATAATAAACAACAGCTTTTATACTAACACTATGGCTCAACATGTGCTTTTACACATGGATACGTTAAATGCCACTATTTTATGAATTCACATACCAAAAATATGGACTTGTCTGCCTAGGAGAGACTTCCTACAGGAAGCACAGTAACACTGTGACCTATGTCACATTCACAAGGTAAGCATGATCCATTTCTCACTACCAATTAACTTTCTGGTACAAAACTTGCTTTATCCTGGAACCTGGGACAGAAACTATATAAATGTTAATGGCTGGATTGTTTCTGTCAACTTTTTATTATAACTTATAACCTTTGCAGTAACATTTAGTAGTACATTTTGAGTGCTAAATCCAAATAACTGATCTACAAACTCTGCTTAAATTAATACAGAATTTTAAATTATCTTTACCCACCACCTTGCCTGATTAGTCAGAAAACCAATGTTGCTAGTGCTGTACTTAAGCAGCTTAAAAAGACTAAAGTTTAAGGTCAGAAATCCAGCTATGTGTTAAATAATGGAGCAAAAGCATGCCTTCTGGAATCAAAATGCTAGACCTTTATTGTGGTGTGGATCTCATGTGGCTCAGTTCCCGAGGCGCTGGAAAGGATCCATCCCCTTACAAGCGAATCCAACCTTCAGTATTGGACTTCTTTCTTCAAAGGAGTCACTACTGGCCACCCATCCACTGCAAGTGCCTTTAGTCACTGTGTGGGACTTCAGAAAGACTTCATATCCTGCCCTGCTCTCCTTTGAGTGTTAGGGGCCAATACGGACCTACACATGCCATATGTTTGTTAAGTGTAAGTGGAAGCAAGCATCTGGTTCATTAAGTTATTTACTTAAAAACTATTCAGTACAACACAAACAAAAAAATAACAAGGAAAGTGATAAATGGAAAGTAAAAGGAAAGTGACTCTAATGAAGCCCAGAGCTCTTTGGCCACTGACTGATGGCCATAAGGGAACTGCTCAGGCACAGCCTTGAGGAGAGTCACCTGAACCATGTAACTAATAAGGAGGGAAAACATGACCATCAGGAGCATTGAGAGATATTTCAAGGGACTTTCGTGAAACTTCTGATGGGCTTTTAGAAGCACCTTGTGGGATTATGTAAAACTTATTATGGGATGTTTAGGAAAATGGCTAAAGGAAGGGAAAAGGAAAGATCATGGTGTATCAGGGGGCAACAAGCACAAGAAAAAGAAGAGAGGGGAGAAGGGTCTGGCCATGCATAAGCAGCCATATACCCATGGCTGGGTATAGCCATTATAGTGGGGGCCAGGGTATATAAGGGATATTTTAGGCAAATTTAAGGGATACATGAATGTGGGTTTGCTTGCAAATCAGAGGGGGTGGGGATGCATCATATTTCACTAGTGAATTTCACAGACTCAGAGAATGGTAGGGGTTGGAAGGGACCTCTGGAGATCATCTCATCCAGCCCCACTGCTTGAGAAGGAACACCAAGAGCAGGGTAGACAGGACCTCATCCAGGCAGCTTTTGAAGGAGACTCCGCAACCTCTCTGGGCAGCCTGTTCCAGTGCTCTGTCACCCTCTCAGTAAGACTCCTTAAATGGTAAGAAAAGGATGGGAACATGAGCAACTAGGGAGAGTTTGTCAGCACAAGAAACCTCATTTCTATTGAGATGTAGCATTATAAAAGGGATAATGTGATATGATAGACTGCACAGCAGGGGGGTGACCTTGTTGACCCCACGTAGAAGCTGACAGCAAAACCCCCCACGCTCCTCCTGGTCTACACAAAGACAAGACACCAATTTCCATTGCTGCATATTTGGCATCTTCCAGAAGCAAATTCTCAGCATGCAAATTACTGAATAAACATCTCATAAGAGAAAATATTGTTTCCTTCATTGTTTCAATGAAAATATTTATTCTGAAGGAATGTTTCTTTAATCTAAAACAAATTAAAACTGTTAAATCTTCCTGCACAAGTTGTCACAAGAACAGTACAAATCCTTTATCAACAGTTTCCATTAGCACAGAAAGTCAGCACAGCAAGAACCGTAACTCTCTATCCATCTAGTATTGAAACAAAGATATATATACATATATATATTAAAAAAATCAGCTGACTTTAGTACTCCCCACTGTCTTAATTTTCAGACTGGTGCTTTGAACACTAGCAAGCAGGATGATACAGCCTTCACATAAAAGAGAAATATCACCCCTTTTGTGTGCATTTTTCTGTTCTTTACCTTACTGTGTCTGTAGACAATATGAAATGTAAGAGTGAAACTGGGCTTCTGCAGTTATGGTCATAACATCATCAGTAGGTTTAGGTTGCTAAATTTGAAAGACAAATGATCACCAATGTGTTTGAAAGTCATTTTCTACTATGGGGGATGTCAGGAGGACAACCTTAGCCTGAGCAACATATGGTTATAAAGAACTTTTCATCATAGATTGTAATGAATTTGTCAACATCAGGTAGTCTTCAGCTCAGAACCACAGAATTACTGAGATTGAAAGGGACCTCTGGAGATTGCCCAGTCCAACAACCTTCCTCAGAGCAAAGCTAACTAGAGCCAGTTGTTCAGGGCTATGTCCAGGCCAATTTTAAGTTTCTGCAAGCACAGAGACTCCACAATCTCTCTGGGCAACCTCTTCCATTGTTCAACCACCTTGACAGTAAAAACTTATGTTTAAATTGAATTTGTGTATTTTCAGTTTGCACCCACTGCCTCCCAGGCTGTCACTGGATACCACTGAGAAGAACCTAGCTCCATTATCTCAGGTATTTATACATACTGGTAAAATCCCCGAGTCTTCTCTTCTCCAGGCTGAACAGCCCCAGACTTCTCAGATGTCAGATGCTCCAAGCCCTTCATCATTCAGCCCTTCACTGGACTCTCTCCAGTATTTCCACATGTCTTTTGTAATGGGGAACCCTGAACTGGACTCAGCACTCCAGATGTGTCTCACTAACGCTGAACAAAGGGGAAGGATCACCTCCCTCAACCTGCTGGCACTGCACCCCTCATGCAGCCCAGGACACAGCTGGACACCTTTGCCATGAGGGCCCATTACTGAGTAGTGTTCACCATAGTGTCCACCGGGACCTCCAGATCCTTTTCTGCAAAGCTGCTTTCCAGCCAGCTGGGCCCCAGTATGTACTTGTGCATGGGGTACTTCCTCCTCAGATGAAGAACTTCCTTCTGTAGAATTTCATGAGGATCCTGTTGCCCTATTTCTCCAGCCTATCAAGGTCCCTCTGGATAGCAGCACAGCCCACATGATGTATCAGCCACTCTTCCCAGTTTTGTATTTTCTGAAAACTTGTAAGTGATTAGACTAATAAAAGTGGGGCAGAAGATCCTTCCAGTATTCATTACTTGGATACTTACTCAAAAGTACTGAAGCTTTTGAAATTACTTCAATATATTCTGATAAATTCTGGTTGTCTCTGGTATAGACATAAACAGAAGCCCTTTTACCGTGGACATAAGATTTACATATCATGAAAGCTGATCCTGGACTTTGCCTGTTTTAACACCCTTGTTGAATGCAGCAATGAGAATAAGTTTGTCCAGAGATGGACTTTTCAGTGCAGGAACTGAAGCAGAAGAGAAAAAATTTTAAAAGCTGTTGGTATCTTTACGTGAGGACTTGGTGTCCACACTCCTGTTACTGTCAGTGGTAACCTGATTTTAATTGCCCAAATGTAACTGCTCAATACTATTTGAGATGCCTTGAGCATGTCCATGTGCATAGATCTGGTAGATGAAGGAACAACCTTCATGTAGATTAGAAGACCTACACCCCTTCAGAGCAGCAGATGGAGGGCAGGTAGGATACCATAGAGCAACTCAAATCTTACTGGGTACAGACATTTGGGTGATTGAACCCCACCCATAACCTCCACTACCCATGGAGCACACCACAAACACTAATGATTAGATGGCATTTTCTCTTCTAAACAGAAATTTTATTTCTTCCTTTTGTACTAGAGTCAACAGACAGGATAGAAAAAGGACAGTCAAGTACATTGTTTTCCTTAGGCTTCCCAAGCTGGCCATCAAACCGTACAATATATACTACTTCTCCACTCCCTCTTTTAAATGTTTCAGAATGTCTTTATTACGCTTTTACAGGGGAAAAGTTTGGTATTCATAATTAACAAGACAAACAAGTTATAACTTTCAGATTAAATAAAAAGTGGAAGCCATGGCTGTAGCGACTCTTTTTGCAGGAATATTGCGGCTTTGATTTTGTCAGATCTGCCTGAAATTCTGCTTCTTCTCTTCTTGTTTAGAAGCCAGCCTGGGTCTAGGGATTATATCTGAGCCTGGTTTAACACCAGTCCTAAAGGTGATAAAATCTAGTTTGCTAGGAAGAGAAAAACTCAGCTGAATAATAGAAATTCATACATTCTTTTCAAAAGACTGAACTAATTTGTTTCCATATGTTCCTTTGTGTTTACATAAATTGTGTGCCCAGCAAGCCCATGAAGACTAAGAAAAATAAACTCAATAAGAGCATGAATAAAATGCATTATGTAAGCAGTAGGTATTGATGTAAAACAGGTTGGTGCTCACTCAAGTGTTTCTGTTACTAAGAGTCAGCACAGAGAATATATTTCTTTCCTTTCTCGGCAGCTCAACAATAGACTTGAAATTAAACTTCTCTGGAGTGTTAGAGATAGGTGTCACTGATAGATTTTGGAAAGCAGAAGATACTGAGCCACAGCGTCATTTTAGAAAATACTTGGATGGGCTGAAAGACAAAAGTGATAGTTGCTGAAAAATGGTTTTTAAATGGTTCTAAGGTTCTCAGTACTGAAGGCTATACAACTGACCTGATGGGGGTTTTGGAAGAGTTCATCTTTGGTATCAAACACTTCAGCAAAGCAACTTCTTTGCAATTTCTAGTTCCCAAATTCCTCTTTTTCCAGCATGTTTAGAAATATCATGGTCTGCCATGCTCTGGGGACCATCTTATGCCTCAGATCCTATGCGGGGGAAATGCCATGGTAGGAGGAATATGAAGAGCTGCCACCTAGGTTCACCTTTGGCAGCAAGGATGTTGTGACACAGTGCAGCACATCAGCACCTCTCTCCTTCCCTGGAATCTTTCCTTCTGGAAAAGATGGTGGTCCAGAAAAGCCCAGCACCAGGAACCGCAGATAAGGAAAATGCTGCAGCACAATGGAAGCAGGGAAGCATGAGGCAAAGAGCAAGCATCAGAGGAGAGCACACAGAGAGGTGAACAGAGAAATTTGATGCTGTTTGCTTCTATTTTTCCTCCTTACTGTTTTCCAGGCCTTTCTTTTTAACTCTTGCTTCTCCAATTGTTGTCAATACTTTCCCACGTGCCCTCTACTGCACAAAAATTCTCTTGGCCAGATTTTCCATATTTTAAACTTGAGTTCCTTTATTCTATTTTTATTTTCCTTTCTTTTCTTCCCCAGTATATTTTTTCTGGAACTGTTAAACAAGTATCAGCCCTACCCAGGCTTTGCTACAATTTTACTGCTTGATTTTACCAGTGAATCATCTTTTTCAAGTAATTCCATTTGTACCAGAATAAGATGTCACAGTAAGGTAAAAATACTTGCCTAGAAATAGTGCTGATATTTGTAAAGTGAATGAACTTTTCTTGCCCACTTTGTGTTCCAGGATGTGTGCTGCAATATTATTATACATTTTTACCAGTAACATTAGCAAACACTTCTAAAAAGTGTAGTTACCAGACATCAAGCTGACATGGTTGGCTGACACTACATAAAAAGAAGGAGTAATATTTTTAAATTTCATTCAAGACAAAAAAAAACCTTTTCTTGCCATTTTCGTATCACACCAGACTTTCTATGTATGTATCACTATAGTCCAGTTCTGCTCAAGAGAAACAGAGAAAAAGCACTGCCCTGCTGTGGGATACGGCTAAATTATAAAGACTAAAATAAGCCCATCTGTGTTGGTAACAATCATGCGGTTTTAACATGGTTAAGCTCCTAAACTCCTGGTGATCTCCTTTCCTTCAAGCTAGAGCCACTGAGGTACTTTTGGATCCACATGGGGACTTCTCTTCCTAAACAGGAAGAAACATGATCAAAATGCTCTCTGAGGTGGGAAGAAGTGTTCTCCAATAGGACACTTAATTTCCTTGGGGACCTTCTTCCCCTTACCAATCACAGAGATGTTTGGAGAGCAACAATTCCGGAACAAGAAAAAAGCAGCACCTTCTGCAGCCACTATTGTCTGCTCAGAAAGACAACAGAGTTAGGAAGGAGAGGCTGTTTCCTCTGGTGTCTGGTTGTCTGTTCATTAACACTGTAAGACTCAGAAACTTTCTTCTGCTTTACCTAGTCAGCTGAGACATGAGTATGCATGCCAAGAGACACCTTGCATTCTGCAGATTGTATAATGCAATCAGATGGCAGTTGAAATATAATCAAATGCATTGTTTTATATGGCAAAATTATACAGAAATTTTCAAAACTGACTGAATTCTTCCCATACTGTAGGGAGTATATACCAGGCTAGGCTGTTCCTGCTTATAAGCACTTACTGCCCATCTCTCCCTGGAGGAAAGGAAAACACTGGCCATAAAGGAAAATACTGGCATTCTGGCTGAAGACTATTAGCTGGCTCATGAAATAAAATAAAAGTAAAATAAAATAAAAATAAAGGCTTAAAAAACAGCTGGACACACAGATTTTGTGATTTACTATTTAAAAGCTCTTTGATGCAAGTACTATAACATGTTGGTCCACAGCCAGACATACCTTCAAAAAACAATGTGTGGGGTCTGTCTACCCATCAGCAGAGCTCTTACTCTGGGACAAGCTAGTGTCACAGCCAAAGCTACATCACAGATGTCCTCCTTCACTAGCTCTTAACTGTGAAAATCTCCTGACTAGTTCTTACCTTCTCTCAAGCACTGCTGAAAAGTTGAATTTAAAAAGCACAGACGACCTTTACAAAGGTATTAATCTACATGGTTGTTGACTTATGAAACTTTCTCAGTTGGATCCAACCAAACCATCAATTCTTTCAAAGGTTTGGTTTTACTTCCAGCCATCTTATTTTCCAAGAAGTGCGATACATGACACCCGTGCCTCTCCTTTGCATGTGTATATTTAGTATTATTATCATACAATGTCCTGAGTTGGAAGGGATCCTTGTGGGTCCAACTCCTGTCCCTGCACAGGGCAAGCCCAAATTCACACCATGTCTCTGAGGGCCTTGTCCAGGTGCTTCTTAAATATTGTCAGGCTTGGTGCCATGACTGCCTCCCTGGGGAGCCTGTGCCAGTGCTCCACCACCCTCTGGGGAAAGAACCTTTTCCCAGTATCCAGGCTAAACCTCCCCTTGCCCATCTTCCTGCTATTCCCTCGGGTCCTGAGGATTAATACTCCTTAACAGCAGCCCTGGAGATTTTTCCAGTGCTTTTCTTTTTATACTACGTGAATCAGTGAACTAGACACTTGATCATGTGCAGCCATATTGGTCCCAATAGTGATCAACCACCTCACTACTCTGAGAATGTAATGAGTCACATACATTGTTCACCCATTACCAACTCAGATTTAAGTGGTTGGTTAAAAGAAAATAGGACTCGTACTTACAGGTAGGTACACCAGCTGAACAATCCCAGTAGGTCTTAAATTCTCAGTCCATTGCACCAAAGGTCCAGTCACTCATTCCAACACAGTGTGTGATAGTTTTCCAAGCAAGCAACAGCTAATATTAGAGGAAAAAGTCCAACACCTCAAAAAAATAAAAAGGGGTGGGGTAGATAAAAATATATCTGACCTGAGCTTGCTACGTGCAAAAATTGCTATGTTATTGCAAACATTTTTTATTTAGTCAGAGAAAAGCCAGTATTTTCATCAGATTGCTGATCATTAGTTTAATGCCTTTGTGCTTAACGCAGGAATTTATTTTCTGAAATGCTTTGCTGGCAAAATAAATGCCAGTAGGAAATGATAGGATAGTTTAGAGAAATGTCTTTCCATAGGGCATATTGCTGATTGCTGTTATTTTACCCTGATATGGCAGGGCACCAAATCTTAAGAGAGGGGAGTTTTAATTAAGTAGGAGAGAGAACTTATTCTTTGCTAGAGACAAACCTGACAGAAAGGTTTGTCACTTCAACTGAGGCCATGTTTCCAGTGCAGAGAGATCCTTTTAAGCCAACTCAGTTTCCTTAGTAATTGAAATATGCTCAGGTCCAATGCTGAGAGCAAGTGTCATGAAAAAGATTTTCCTGGGAAGAACCAAGCAGTCCTACTTCTGATCAGTAATTCAGACAGAGTTTATCACACAAATGCAAACATAATCATTGTAATGCTGAATGGAGTGATGTGAAGTTCTGCACTGACACTTCTGATTCAGTAGTAGTGGAGAGCACACAGACCTCAGTCAAGGCTCTGGTACGCACTGTACAGGCTCACAGGTATATCCAGTCCTTCCTACAGCATGCTTACTTTTTTTTTTTTTTGCCCTCTGCAGATAGCTTTTCTGAGCATACCAATTTCAATGTATTACTACATTTTATTTTTAAATTATAATCACACTCTACAGCTTTGGTATGGCCATTTTAATACACCATAGAAAGTGGAAGTTTTCTTGAATGCCTTTCACTTGGTTACTGAAGAACAGCCGGTTGCCCTTCCCTCTGTTCCTGCAATGACAGGGAAGCTATAGTAATAGAATGATCAGCATCTTTCCACATTATGTATGTGCACACAGGTGCAGCAGCAGCCCTCGAGCAGCGCTTACTGCCTAACAAGCAGTTACTCACTTTTAAAACAGTGTTATGACATTAGAGAGACACACCAAAAGGCTGAATGCTCCGTGGCCAGTGCAACTTTGTATGTGATTACTTTGCAAACATCCACACACAAGTAATATATAACAAGGAGGGTAATAGGAACAGTTTCATCTGTTGCAATGAAGGCTAGAATAGTTATAGCACTGATGCATCAACTCCTGCATTTTAACTGCGATATAATTGTGATGTAAACTAACAATGATCTTGTAAGTGATATCACAGATGTTATCATTAGGAAAATAGGAAAAGGACTCATAATTGTAAATCTATTGTGACATGATAAAAGATTATTTTTTTGTGCAAGAAAGAAATGTAAATCTAGAAGGCTGTCCTGATTAATTATTCCATTTGTGGGCTCTCCATGTTCTGCAAAGAACTTACTGTAAACTGCCAGTCTTCAGATTTTTTGCATGTTTTGTTTTAGCTGTTTGAAACATGTAAAAGCAACGGTAGCATAAGCTTTAAACAACAATTTACAATAAAGTCAGCTTCCTCTAACTGTGCATTGAGTTCCTGAAACTGGTTCCAGCATGACGGACATTTCTCTCAATTCCTGCTAAATTTTATTCGTGTTATACTGGGGAAGAAGAAAAGTAGAATGTAATTTGTTTTGCAGCATAAACTTTATGGATGCTGGAATTTAACAGTTTGAGGACAGAACCGAGTGGAACTTCAGAAATACAATCTGATATCCTCTGTCTGCTGAGCTCTCTGCCAGTGACAGAGACAACATCCGTTTTTCGTAACAAATCAGTTCTGAAAAAAAAAAATAAAAAGAGTATAGTTCTTTTGTGATATGTTCATAGAAATCCTCACTGAGTTTTCATTGTAATATGTGTATTCACAATAAACACATCATATGTTTATTGGAAGCAACCATCATTACCATACTACAAAAGTTAAAGCAGGGCCTCATATAATAAATAAAGCATAATGGGTAATAAACAACATTCCCCAGTATTCACATTAGCACACAAAACCCTTTGCCTTACCTGTCAGGCACTCCTTTGGAAAACCTCAAATCATAGATTCTGATTTAACATAGTCCAGAAGTTAGATACAGCGGTGCTGAGACCTGACTTCTCATTCATCAAATATCAAGAGCTTGTGGCCGCAGAGGCTCGAGTGGAAGTTTGCAATCTATGGAGATTTCACCTGCTGTGATCCTAATTGCTGGGGTGTTGGGTAATTAATAACAAGTGCTGACAGCTGAGCTGAATTGATTTGGATCCGTGTTATGGGTTTTGTAGAAAGCACTGGTTGGGATCTGGGAACAAATGAAGGATTTTTTAGGTCACGCTAAATGAAGTTGTCTGTTAAAGTTAACAGCAAATAAATAAGGTGTTATTTAAAAACCAAATTTTGGCAGGTTTGGAAAAATTATTCATTATCTGGAATGTATTAGAGGGAACCATAAGCAACCTGAGCATATGGACAATGCAGAGAATTCAGATTTTCCCAGAGATCTGGGAGGGCTACACAAGCCCCAATGGAAGCAAATTTTTATGTACTGGAGAAATCCAAGAGTGCTGAAATTCAAACTATTTATGATACAGAATCACAGAAGAAAGAAAATATGGCTAAAAAAGGTATAGAATATTCTACCAATTATTATGAAGAGAGAAAAATATGCTTTTGGTATAATAATAATAATTTCCATGTGTTATTTTTCTGAAAAATACGTCTCTGCTATGCAAATTCCAGGGGATCATGTAAAATAAGAAATTTGAGCTGGAACTCAGACTGCACAGAACATTTCTTGACATCTCTGCAGTATAAAAGCTTTTCTTCAGTAAATGGCTCCACATTAAGAAGGCATATGTATCATGACTAAGTAATGTTTCAGTAATGGAAGTAGAGTAAGCAGTAAGTAGATTTAATGGAATGAAATTAATCAATGGAAAATTTGGTCTGGTTTCAAGAGAAAATTCCTCCTGAGAGATTAACTTATAACTGTCGCTCGATAGTACTAATTTCATTTTTTGTCTCTCCAAATTAGTTGTAATAGACATGTTTCTTGAGGAACAAACCAAATTGGCTAAATCACTAGCAAATCTATCCCACTAAACTATGGAGGACTGTTGGAAAATTATCTGGACACTCTAGATTTTTTCAGCATACTGTATATGATTGAACAAAAGATGCCTGAAATTTCACTGAAGTTATCAGTAAACTTGGTTGCTTTACTGTGATATATTTAATTGTAAGCGTTAAACAAGTGCTGCTGATGAACACTGAGCTTTAAAAGCAAAAAATCAACAACACTGGTATTTGTGTTGACACATGAATTATTTTTTTCTTCCAAAAGAAGTTGAAAAGCCTTCAGTAAAATTGGGTAAATGAACAAAAAATGTTTAAAATAAGAAAAGGCTTAAGCATACGCAGATCAAAATAGAAGAATACCTGTGAAAAAGTATTAGTCCAAACTATTCAGCTTTCATGGCATAATTATGAATTTTAATGGGATATCTAATTTATATGCTGCTGTATGCACTCCTGATGTCAAAACAGAAAAAATAAGCTTACAAATACTTATACAACTGCCTTCCAGTAGGGAAAATGCAATTACACATGTTTCTGCAACCTCTGGCTATAAGGAATAGCAGCAGTGATTTGATTTTAAATTCCCCCAACCTTGCCTAAGAAGCATAACTATCTCCCTTTTTACAGTGATGTATGCCCACATGTTGGCTAAAATTCAGCCCAAAGAAAACCTCAGAATGTTATTGTGAGAAAGAAGTGGAGGTTCTGACCACTGAAAACAGGAAATATAATATCTTAAAGCAAAATCTCATAAGAAAAGAGGAATTATAATTAATTGGAAGTCTAATGTCCATGGGTAAAATGTAATGTGCTTCTTACCTTCAACTGAAGTGTCCATGCTGCATTCTACCTGCTCTGATAAATCACAAACTCAGCTTATACCTTTCCAATAGCTGGACAAAGTGTTAAAACTGGAAGGGCCTGGAAGAATTCTGAAAGTATTATGTTCTTTTAGTTTTTGCAGTAGTAAATTTTTAATTAATTTAGTTACCCACAGAAGAATCAAAGATTCAGCTTGAGTTTTTTTTGGTTGGTTGGTTTTTTGTGGACAAAGAAATATTCTTGGTCTGCCATAAAGAACATGTATTAGTATTTCAGGCATATTGCAAGACTGCCCTTTCTCTTGGGCATTAAAGCAGGCAGAATTTTTCTCAAGGGAAGAGGCTGGGGCTGAGGGTAGAGTCTTGTAGTAAAATGTCTAGGCTGATTGTTTACCAAGACATGGTCTTGGTATGCAAATATATATTGACATATACATGCTTATTTATATGAACTAAGGGTAAGAATTTTCAGTATACCTACAGGACAAATTAACTGGCACTTAAATGAAAGAATACTGCTTCTCCATACGTCAGCTGAGACACCACAGGGGGTCCTGTGGCTGATAAAAGAGACGAGAGAACAGTAGCTCAGGTCTAAATTACTGTGAAGCCGTGCCACATATTTTAGCTGTAACACAAAACTCTGGGATATTTGAGAGAGACGTGTCTTTCTACAAACAGCTCATTAGGGCAGGGCTTTTTTTCCTCCCTGTTCCAGGATGTCAAGCAGAGGAATTAATTAGCAGAAAGCCTTTAAGTTAGATGACTATTTCTCCCGGAAAAACTGTGGGAAAAGTTAACTCCCTATTGTCAGTGTATCACAGCATCTTTGTTGTGTTTGTTTCAGATGAAGGCTTTAACTCTTATGCAGTGTGAGGGTTTATGCTAATTAATTTGAAGAAAAGGTCAAGTCCATGCTAATAACCAAATTGAACTGGTGCCTCTGCATAAAGGTCGCTGGAGAGGAATGTGATTATACACAGCTTTAATGTAGGGACTATCAGCTTCATTGTGGCTTTGCCTCTCTTCAGCAGTGTTTCTGCAAAGACGTGCATTTTGCAGAGCTGCAAGAATCTGAGAAGAGTTTTGCAAATTGAAAAACAGAATAACTAAAGAACATCTCTGCTGGGAAATCATATCGGAAGATTGTTTTCTATAGTCACGTCATTGCCACAATATTTATTCGACTAGGTTCATAAAAATCCCTGTCTTGAAAACATGCAATACGCTGTGTCCTCTGCAGGTATTCTCCTGGGCCAGCACTTTCGTGAATCTGCAGCATTCTAAACTGTCTAAATTTTATCTAGATAAATACAAGCTTTCTTGTCATGGAAAACTGGAGGGAAAGGGAGGGTCACTACTAGTGTTGTATGAAAAAGCAATTTCCTTTGCCAGTAATCTTTTGAACTCCCGTTCTATTATTTGTGATGCTTGTGTTTAAATAAGGTCTTTATCTTTCTCAGTACAGCTCTTACATAGATGGAATTATTTATTTTCCTATAAAAATGCCTATTTTCACCAACAGTATCTATAATTCAGCCTGATTTTCTTTGCTGGGTTAGTTTTGCTAAAACCCAGGAAACCAGATGCTCCTTTGAGTGTAGAAATGCAGAAGAAAATATTTGGAAAAAAATAGCTGGTCCCTTTTCAGAGTAGTAAAATGTTTGTCAACTTTCAACTATGAGAGAGAAAGGCCTGTCAGGAAAGGATCCCACACAATAAGCCTATAGGCTTCTGGCTTGGGCTGAACACGAATAACCATACCTAGAGTCAAGGCCATGCAGATAAATGGGAACTTTCAAGGACAGGAGGAGTTCCAGACTTCAGCGAGGCAAGCAGGACTAGGATAACCAGGCACTGCTAATTTGTTGGTGCCATTCAGTGCAGTTGCCCCTCCTTCTGTGCATGACTTTAGAGACGCTGCCCCATGGATGGTTTCTCTCCCATCCATGCCTCGCACCTTACTCCTGCCCAACAGCTCACTGGGGGCATTGACAGCCAGTGATCTGAGGTCTGTGCCAGGCACTGTTCTGAAACAACTGCTACTGACTAGGCACATGTCTACTTTGCCTTCAATGATGCCCTAAAAACACCTTTCTTTTCTGTAGGTTATGAGGAAAAGACTGTCAGGAAATCTCCCCTAGCCTTCATCTCCATGCCCTAGAAAAATAGAGGATAGGAAGACAAAGGGCTTTATTGCTTATTCTCTTTTATAGGAGTATGAAAATCCTGGGGAGGAGAATGAACTGTGTACAGGGAGAAAAAAGCAGGGAGAACTTGACGGTTTGATGCTAATCTTAATGTGGCCATGAGGATGGAGAGGAGAGAACAGGTTTAGGAGACGTGGTGGTGTTGGGTTGACAGTTGGACCTGATGATCCTAGTGGTCTTTTCCAACCTTAATGATTCTGTGATTCTAATACAGGAAAAGGCAGGAGGGGAGAAAACAAAAGAGGCTAGGACGAAGGAAAAAAGGACCCTATATATGTCATAGATTAAAAAAGGGAATTGATATAAGGGAAAAAGAAGTAGACTAAAAAAATAGAAATAAATAAATATCACTAAAAAAAAACACATTAGAAAAATGGAATGAAGGATCTATTTCAAACACACTATAGAAAGAAAACAAAGGTGAGCAGGGCAGGACAACAGAGTGCATACCATAACAATAAAAATGTTGAAGTGCTCTGCATCTGCTGTGAGACTTGGGCGATGGGTTAAGCACTCCATGCACTTTCAGGTATTTCACAGCTGGTGTTTGACTCATTCACTGTGCAAATTTTACTTTGAAGATACCGCTGAATTGAACACTTATAGACAAAAGCCAACCCTTCCCTACAGATAGCAAGTTACATAGAGAACATGCCCAAACCTATCTGAGGTCTGTCTGCTTTCTCCAAAGTGGGAAGTGATTGTGCCCCTGTACTTGTCACTGGTGAGGCTGCACCTCGAATACTGCGTTGAGTTTTGGGCCCCTCAGACAAGAGGGACATTGAGGTGCTGGAGCATGTCCAGAGAAGGGCAACGAAGCTGGTGAAGGGTCTGGAGAGCAGGTCTTCTGAGGAGCGGCTGAGGCAGCTGGGGTTGTTGGGTCTGGAGGAGGCTGAGGGGAGACTTTATCGCTCCCTATAACTAGTTGAAATGAGGTTGTAGTGAGGTGGGTGTTGGTCTCTTCTCCCAATTCACTAGCAATAGGACAAGAGGAAATGGCCTCAAGCTGCATCAGGGGAGGTTTCGATCAAATAGTAGGAAAAATTTCTTTACTGGAAGAGCAGTCAGGCATTGGAACAGGCTGCCCAGGGAGGTGGTAGAGTTGCTGTCCCTGGAGGTATTTAAAAAACACATGTAGACGTGGCACTTCAGGGCATGGTTTAGGAGACACAGTAGTGTTGGGATGATGGTCAGACTTGATGATCCTAGAGGCCTTTTCCAACCTTGATGATTCTATGATTCTATGGAAGTGAGAGAATGTTGTGCTTTAGTGATGCTGAGCTAAATTCAGTTTGGGGATAACTGGTAGTCTCCCAGGTGTCCACACTCAGTTATGTAGTAACTGCTGGCAAGCCTCTGGCTTCAGAAAATACACTTGAACAAAACAAGCAAATTCTAAGGACCTCTGAGTTTTTAAATGATGTTTCCCAAACTTATTACCTGATTGTTATTCAAATTAAGAGCATACTGACCTCTGAATACATTAAATTAAAATGCTAGAGCAGTGCAAAGCAGTATTAATAAAAGTCAAAAAACAAGTCCTTAAAATGTAAAATCAAAGTTCATAAGGATACAGGTCAGCTGCACAATATTTAGTTCCCTACAAATAGTGGCAGTAATCTTGTTAATATGATGGATAGCTGATCAGTAACATTTTTGATTCTGTAACTAAGCTCCAATTCCTGGTTTGATAATTGTGCATTAGATATTCCCAAAACAAGTGCATATTCTTTCACAGCATAATAGAAACAATAACCTCTCTTGTTGTGTGCTCTCACCAAATGACAAAAGCAGCATGATCTAGAATATTTGGCAGAGTTTACAAAATAAAACTGATGTGCTTGATTGAGCTTAATTTTAACTTCTGGCACACAAAATACGCCTGAGTTTAATCCTATAAAATTTAGTCATAAGTATCTACTTTGCATTGCAGTTGAAAAAATTAATAGTATAATTTACCAATAAATTATTGCTTATTTCCCATTAAGTTTTGATACTGTGAATGTTAACCTACGGCTGCAGTTTGTTTATTCCTCCTCTTTGTTTACATCTGCAAGTACCCATTGATGGAAGTCAACTGGAATGTCAGAAACAAGGGTGCAGGATAGTCTTCCCCACTAATAAGAGCAGAAATTTTTGAGAAAACTTAAAACAAGAGCTGAAAGTAAGTAGAAGAAATAGTTACCCTGCAACTAAATCCTAAATTCAGAGGAAAATACTCTTGTTATTTCTCTTTTATAGAGTTCTTTGTTTTGAAGCCAATAAATTCTGAACAAGTAAAGGTTTATGGCTCAGTGGAAAACCCGATAATCTTCAGCTGCAGTGAATCTAGATAATAAGCATGAAGGTGAGGGCCGGGATACCAGTACTCCGCAACCTTCTTCTTGAGTGACAGAAAGACTGATTCATTGGCTTAAAGCTGTCAAGAAGAAAGTGATGGATCTAGGCTTATGTCCAATACCTCCTTAACACCCAAAGTGGAGTAGAAAAGTTGCATTTGTTGCCATTTGAGGAATTTCCTACCTTTGTGGGAGGCCGCTGACCTGTGAGGAAGCCCTACTCCATGCAACGGCAGATGAAGAAAGAGGTAGAAGTCAGGGAAAGATTAGTCCCTGACTTTGAAAAGGCAGTGGTATGTGAAGAAAAGGTCAGGCACTTCTTCCTTCAATGTTTCCCATATGGAAAGGAAAGAGAGTAAGTAATTACTGTAAACGTGCTGTTAAAAACAAGCACAAGCCACTAGCAGATTTAAGCGCTTAAGTCCTGCCTAATCGTGCATGAGCTCCTTAATCCCAAAATAGATGGGGTCAGAGTGTTTATTAGGCTTCTCTCCAAAGTCCATTTGCACACTAGATTCTTCTCTTCTCCCTAAAAGGTCTGTTTCCTGGGCTAGTCCAGTAGCACATCATTCCTGACACCAGCACTAGATCCAAGAGGGATGCGCACATATGTAGGACTGAGTCGCCAAATTTGCACGCCTTTCATCCTGTGACACTGGAATTTCCTGAGCACCAGAAAGTCCTGCTGTCAGGCATGTGCCGAAGCATTCCATTTTGGCCACAGCTGAGATTGCCCACGTCCAGAGCATCACCAACACTTGCTTTTGTTGCCTTGATTTAGCAGGCAGTTTCAGGGGATGACTGCAGACCTGGGACCCCAGAAAAATCCAGGTCCTTCAAATATGTTGTTTTCTACTTCTCAGGTGAGTGCCTTAACCAGTAGTTACATTATCTTTTCTAAGTTACCTTGCTCATGCCTGGAAGGAAAGGCTGCAAGCACCAATAATTAGGAGAGGGATCTGGGCTGCAGGAAATGCCATCTGATGCCTTATTCTGAGGGATCAAGTTTAAGATACACACACACACACACAGGGTTTGCACTTCTATCAACTAGTATGTCCATTACACCTGCTGCAACATCTAAAAACACAGCAAGGCAGTGCCTAACTTGTGACAGTACATGTTCCTTTTTCTCTACTGGCTACATGCCCTTTATACCCTTCAAAATATAAAGCTGTTCCTCTGGGCCATTAATGATATGGGAAAATGGGAAACCATGAAGATGATGCATTAAGCCCAAAACTGCTGAGTGAATAAGAAGAGCAAAGATTTGATGGACATATTAGAGGAAAGCTAAAATCTAACTAGTTCCTCTTCTGTGGCAGCAACACATTCTTTATAACACCACAATCACATGGTGTTATAAACAACACGGATCACATCTTAGGAGTTATGTTCAACTGTTGAGCTATTCTGATCTCTGGAGGGGAGCCCAATGGTTGTTCCTGAACAGCAGCTCGTGGCCAGAAACAGAATCTCGTACAACTAACTGTTAATTATCCTCCAGCGTTTGGTGCTCAACACAAGAATGAATATCAAAAGAAATCACTGTCAACCAATCTTACTTTGAGCCATCCATGAAGATATAAGACACAGGTCTTGGAGTCCAAATACATGTTACTCCACAAAAAATCCCATTCTGTCATGCTTACTGTAGTAAACTGCCATGACTTTCTTTTAATGTAAGTGGAAATTTCCTGCTATTTAATGATTACTTTTAAATTCTGAAAAAATGTCTATTAAGTTCATTTTGGGGAGGGGGACTGATTTTTGATTCTTCCGTTCCTAGCCAGTGCAAGCTTTGGGGTAAGAAAAGCAACATTATCTGGGGATTTTTGGTTTTTCTTCAAACTTACAAAATCACCATCAGGTTTTCATTCTGTCTTTTAGTTTCCAGGCAAGGATAAATGCTATAAGAATTAGAAAGCCTGTATGGGGAAGGGATTTGGAGTCTCAGCAGCTCTGCTCACCAGGACAGAGCACTCACCTGTCAGGAGCTGGGCTCTCACAAATGCATTTGTGTAACAGACAGAAAAGAGGCTCCTGGCAAGAACCTGTGCTGTTATTCACCTCCTGCCACTGGGCCTCACGCTTTGGGACTAGAGCAGTAATGCAAAAGGATGGAGTTCAGAGTGATGAGGGAAAAAAATATGTTGATTTCTTCTGTGATTCAAAAGAGTGACTGAACCACTAGCACAATTTCACACCGACTTTGTCCACACTAGGCTTTCACCCTATGTTTTCTTTTAAATAATACCAGGTACATCATAGTCCCCCTGAAGTTTCACTGGACTTATAACAAAATTCATATCTGTGCATCATCTTGAAAGAGGGAAAAAATGACTGAATTAACACAGATGTGTAAACACTCCGTTATCAGCTTGAATGTGAGATAATTCTTCTCAGTCATATACCTGTTTTTTACACATTGGAACAGAGTTGGAGATTATGAAAGACCACTTTTGTCAGCCTGAACTTCAGAGGGATGATTGCCCACTCATCCTACCGTGGCTCAGTCACAGACATCATTTTAAGAGCCTGAAGACACAGCAGTTCATGAAAGCCAGGCTGTGTTTTTTCACTGCAGTGACCACACCAGAATTACCCACGTGGCCCTGGTCATTTATAAGAAGAAAGATGTTAGGGTTAGTCCCCTGTATCACCCCAAAGATGTTAATAAAGAGGCAGTTATGGCCTATACGGATTCAGGTGATTTTAATGTTGCATCAGTGCTCAAAATTGAGTTGTAATATAACATTCACCACAAGAAACAGTTCCATGTGGAGGCATACATCCTGAGTCACAAACAAATCACTCAGAATACTTTTACCCACTGTTGATGTAAACAGTTATTAATTAGCAAGCCCCAGAACAGAGGCGGACATCTGGTTTAGCAAAGAGATATTTGCATCCCAAGAAAGGAAATTGTCTATTCTGCTTCAGAGGAAACTCTAGATTATCACCAAGTGAGGAAGAAATAAAATTTGCTCCTGAAAGAAAGATGAAATCTGTCCAGAACCAGCAAAGGACTTCAAGGGCAACATTAGCTAACAAACTCAACTACTATGGAGTCCTCACAAATGAGTGCAATTTGAAACATGAGGAATGTGCAGAAGAAGAACCTCTGACAGCCATTTCACCAGAGGGAGCCTACAACAGGTCATCTGGATAAAGAAGATAGACATACCTCTCTGACTTAGTCTGATTAAGTAGATTCAGGCAGGCTTTTCTTCCACTGTATTTTTTTAAAACATTCATGACTGTTCTGTATTTTGAGTGGCATAAACTGGAAAAATAATATTGAACTTGGCTTGAGCAAGGAGTGATTCTGAGGGAGCTGGATAATGGCAAGACACCTTGTCACTAGGAATGTTGCTGGTGGTGCAGACCTATACAGCTGGTTCCAGGATTCCCTACTAAGTGTCCTAGGTTCCCATCAACTGTCCTTTATGATACCCAAAGGGTAGCAGAGGAATATCCATGAAAGCTGGCTAAGCCAAATGGAGAGCTGATATTGTTGGAGAGGGAGAACTTTTTTCCATTCCCTGGCATGGCTCAAGATATGAAGGAGGCAGCATAGTTGAACCCCAGGGCCAATAATCTGTATGAAAACACTAGACAAGACCAAAGCAGAGACACAAGCACTGGTGTGCAATGATCCAGAGTGTTGACACTGTTTCTGGCAGAGTCTGGGCCCCGGCCAGGCCTCCAGACAAAGACTGGGCAATGTTCAGGGGAAGCCTGAGGCCAGAAGGCTAGAAAATGGTGCCTGGCATGCTTAGGGGTATCAGTGTAGCCTGATCCAGCAGGTTTAAATTCCTGCTGCAAGTCAGCTGAATGAGCCTTTCATTCTAAAGGTGAGTTGTTGCTCTCTCTGAGAATTTGGAAATAGCTACTCTGAGTAGAAACAAAAAAGCAACATCCTGAAATGCAAGGCTGTTTTCTATTCTTCTGCCAGCTTTCACTAATGGATTCCTGAGAACAAACTCTGACCATGTAAACACAGTAAAATATTTTAAAACTTCTTACAGCATCACAGTTTTAACCAGCAGCTTGGATGCATTTTGGGTTTTCTCTCAGGATTATAGAACCTTTTTTAAAAACATCACTGTCTAAGCTTGAATTGCTTTCAGAAATCCCAAACCTGAATTATTCCGGACAACCAGCAATCATCTGCCTGGACTCTTCTCAAACCACAGTCCACACGGGCCCCATTATCTCTGCACACTGGAGAGAGCAAAGCTTCCCTTGAACTTTAACAGCATACAGTTTTGCTTCAGACAAACCAGAGCTGTTTGCCCTTTTTTATGTATTTTTTTAAGTCTGTTTGCTGTGATGCCACTGTACAGCTGCCAAATTGGTGGTGTCAGGTGACCTGCTGAATTAGTATGGATTGGGATCTACATGACTTTTCTTTGGATCCAACAAAATCTCACAGTTAGGGTTAGTTCTCTCTATTTAAGAAAAATATGTTATTTTGGGTTGATTACTGTAATTTAATTCTATGGGTAATGGAGGATGAGGTTATTACAGATTATCACAGCTCTCTCATAGCCACTACAGCACAAATAATTTTTTTCCCTTTTTGTTGAAATAGCATTTTGCTGACTCCAAAGACAGGCTCATTTTAAATTTGCTGGTTTCTGTAACAACTGCAATTTGTATTTCATGCACATGGACAGTGTTCATAATTGTTTTAAAGCAGTGGTGCAGAAGCATTCTCTATTACTTGCTGTCAAGAAAATCTATATTACAGCTTTCCTGTAACATTCTGATTCTCATGTGTCATCTCTAAGAGGTTCAAATGGACATTGGCAGGAGCCCACAGAGAGCTAATGTAAAAGTATGCTGAAGCTTCTGCAACTTTCAGAAATCTTCTTGCTCTCCCTATTATAATAGGGCTTCTCTTTTTAAAAGATCTGATGCCAGCTTTTAGTTCAGCAGCTAAGAATTGAACTGCTGATTTCTTCAAGAGAGGGGAGCATTAATTTTGGCTTCATAAGGAGCAGCTCTTTGGCTAGTTTAAAAAATGCTGTGCAAGTAGCAGAGGATCTTCGTCTAGAGACTCAAAAATCTATCAGGCACTTTCTTCTGTGATTACCAGGGAACTTCTCTGGCTGCTCCTAGTGTTGCCTGAATAAGGACAATGCTGAAGAGAAAACAGAGCTGAAAATTATAGGAAGCCAGGAAGGGGGTCAACTGAAACAGAAATGCCATTACGCCAGCTCATTTTTCTTAATGTGTAATAGCGACTGGCTTTACCACAAGCTAATAATGGGTCTTATTTATTTTGGTTTATTTTATTCATTTATACAGTGAAAGAGATCTAAAAAGGTGCTGCACTCAAACAGCATATGTCCACAGATGTGGAATGGCTCAGCATCTCCTGCTTGTCTGACAAGAAGGGATACCATTGCCTAATGTAAATCATTCGTTTACTGCTGACAAAGTATTAAGACAGGCACTGGCTGGCTAGGTAGGACACTGAAAAAGCAATATTATGTGATTAAAAAAAAAAGCTGAGTTCACAAAATTTCACAAGAAGCAGCTTTGTAAGTCAATTTTTAGAATAGAAGATTACAGAGCACCATTTGTGGATTTATACACGTGAGCTATCTGAAGCCATAGTTTTGTAAAACAATAGTTCTGGTAGCCACACTGGCTTAGGAAATTTCTCTTTCTGTCCCTGGTCATTAAGTCTTGTTTCTTCACCAAAATATTTCTTGGGGTTTATGAGGTTGGTTTGTTTTGGTTTTTTTTTTCAATGATCCATTTTAGCTCAATCCTAAAAGCAGCAGTGTTTAGTGGGGATATCATGCTGCTGTGGAGAGGCAAGTGTGAGCAGACGGGCTGGGGTGAAGAGACAGGAAGAAGTCCTTAAACTGACATTGCTGCCAAAGCTGTCTTAACAGGAAAATACAGCTGAATTGGGGAAATTAAGATGAGATTTCACCTCAGATAAATTCCATTTTTTTCTTTTGACAAGCCTGAAGACAGGACTTGTCAATAACTGTATTTCAGCTCCAGGGAACTGTTTAAAATGCCCTGGCAGGTAGTTAGACCGTCTTCTACCTGCAAGACACCTAGAAGAAAATTGTAGTAATTTGTTTTTAAATATAGTAACATGTTTGTGATGCCTTTTCCTTTAAGGTATGCTAAGTGTTAGGAGTGATTTCAGGAAATCCAGCAGGAGAGAGGCATGTAAGTTTTCAGGGAACAGTGATCCAGAGCAAAGCAGAGGTGCTGCCTCATGTGCCCAGGACCCCTGCATGGACCACTCTTATATCAAACCATAGGAGTCCTTCTGCAAGGCCGCTCCCCCTGTGGAGGTGGGATGAGAGTTCCCCAGGTGGTACATGCCAGGAGAAGCTCCTTCACACTCACCATGCTATAAGGAATGCCAAAGCTGTCCTCAAAGTCCTAAGAGATGGTTTTCATACAAGTGTAGATTACTGGTATGTGGATGTCACTGCATTGATCTGTGTGTCCCGTCCTGCTACTCCAAATGCATCTAATAAGGATTTCTCTCCTTACCCACAGACAGAGGATGTGCATCCTGCTTCTGCAGGGCATGCATTATTTATTTGTTGTCAGTTCTAACATTAATTCTGTGGTAAATTATCAATTAACTTCAAATATTTAATAACTTAGTCTTTCACAGTTGGCCCATTCAGCAATGAAAAGGATGGCAGAAAGACAGGGTTTGTAGGCCAGCAAACAATTTCTCTGCATAACAGATGTTTGTATGAAAACAGGCACATGGTGACTGGCTTATCTTATGCTCAAAGCAACAGTCTCTTCCAAAGATATGGGCACTTAACATACAGGCACACTTTGCTTTGTTAGGACCCCCACTACAGTGTGAACCAAGCCATAAATGACTTACCCCCGACCTTCAGAGAAATAAAAGGAAGGAACAAACTCAGAAACAGTGACAGCCCCAGCTGAAAGTAGTGATGCTGCTTGCAGAGGAAATGGCTTTACTTAATATTTACTGTAAGGAAAACTGAGCAGTCCCCAGTTGAAGCCAATGAAAAAGCAGTGTGCAATGGAGAGAAAAAGTAAGCTTATGGCATTTTTTTCTCTCTAAATGTGTGAAATGTAAAGGAGGTATAAGACAAAGCAAAGGATTAAATCAATGTAAAAAGTCTAAACAGATTCAACATGACCTTACAAGCTTATGTCCATCTGCGAGTAACATCCATCTAATCCTGGAAGTGCCTAAAACCTTCAGTATACTCTTTTCTTATATATATTCTCCAGAGTTCTGCTTTTGGATTTTCCACTCTGAGTATTTACTCCACACCTGTAGCAGATAGGGCTACAAACAGAAGATGGCTTTCCATCTCAGTCATGGAGGGTGTTGGGTCAAGCCCTCACAACACACATGGGACCATTTCTTTTGAAAACTTGGGTGTTTCAGGAGTTGCTTAGACTCACCCAGGAAGTGAGAGGTCTGAGTTAAATGCTCTCTGCAGCTTGAGGGCATTATAGTCTCATATCCAGCTCCACTCTAACCACCTGCCCTGTGGAGATGAGACACCTCTGCTCCTTGCTCTGTTTTTATCCAGTGACTGATTGAGGCTCAAGTCTGAAAACAGGCTATACAGGTAGTTCATTATCAGGGACGATCAGTCATTACCCTAACTCCAGCTTAATTTTAAAAGGCAACTGTGAAGCTTGTGTAGCTCTGTCAAAGAGAGGTACTTCAGGCACTTTTCCTGATCATGGGAAGACTCTGAACTCCTGATCACAAGTGCATGGAGGTACCTGCCCAGGTTCAGGCTTTTGCATGTGTACCTCCTGTCCTGCAGGCAATTTCATTGCCAGAGTGATTCCACAGCTGAGAGCTGAGTCAGAGAGGACCAGTCACCCCATGTTTCAATGTGAAGAGCTAAGAACAGGTTTCAAGTTAACTGTCAGAAGACATGCAAGTGTTTCACAAATGCCTTAGGGAGCGACTCTCAAGGTTGTTGCAATCCTACTATGAGCAGAGAGGGGAGTGAATATGCACTGGAAATATAAACCCAGATACCATAATGCAATCCCAGAGTAAGGTTGTTGTCTGCAAAAAATTTGGGGATGCAAGCTGGATTTATAATTTTAAATGGGATTTATCATTTTAATCTAGTAGCATAGTAACTTGTCTTTCAGTCTTCTATATAAAACCTAGGCTGCAGGGTCCTGTCAGTCCAGAAAGTGGGCAGGACCAGTGTGGGATTGCATTGTTCTGTATTCATCCCTCTTTATACTTGTTTTGATTTTATTAATTTCCCTCATACCCCCTTCATTCAGTGCCTTTTTTTTTAACAAGCTCAAGAATCCTAAACCTATCTAATCTATTTTCATATGGGAATGATTTCACATATCTGTCCTTCATATACTTGTCCTTCTCTGCAGATTTTTTAGTTTTAAAACTTCCTTTAAAAGAAAGATGACAGATACATGCAATATTCAAGCAGTGGCAGGAGTTACGGATTTGTACTTTGGCTGCTACTGTAATGAAATGTCTTTGTTTTGTTCTCCAATCAGATTCTATAATTTCATTTATCTTTTGACTGCTCTTGAGTATCAAGTTCATCAGTACAGGTTTCACAGTACTGTCCATAGCGATGACTTTCTGAGTGGTAATAATTTCCTTTGAGCTCACCACTGTGGGTTGGTATAGCAGGGATTATTTTTGCTCTTGCCACTACTTTGTGTACGTCAACACTGAATCACATCAGATCTCAGCTCACCCCAGCAGCCTCTGCCAAGAGAAGTTTCTGCAGCACTTTTTGGTAACTCTGGTTTTGACTATTCTAGTTCTGTAAGATCAGAAAACTTCCCTGTCCTCTCCCTTTCCAGACCACTAATGAATGTGCTGAACAGCAAAGTCACCCTACCTCTGTTGTAAAATGTCTTATTATTCCTATCTTTTCATCAATGTTAATCCATGCATGGAACTTTCTTCTTATACTATGACAGCTTATTTTCTATAAGTCTTTTGCAACAAGCCTATTCAAATTCTTTTGGAAATTCCAAGTGCAATGTATCAGACAGTTCACTGCTTTCCACATGTTCACTGACTCTTTTAAAGAGTAATTCAGACATGTGAGGCATGACTATCTGCTGCAAGAAAATGCTTTTTTTCACCATTGAATCATTTTCATCTATGAACACTAAAGGAGAGAAAATCCTGTGGTTTCCTAAAGTACACAGCCATTCACAGCACTTAAAGTTGTAGAAAGAGGTTAACTTCCGAGGAGTTATTTTTAGAATCTAATTGGAGGGTGCTCAGATTGAGAAGCCCGATATCCTGTTTGGTTTTCTAGTAATAATTCAAGTTTCAAGCATCTTCCTCTCATTAGCCTTTCAAATGACAGGTGACTGCCAGACTCCCCAGGTTGCTCAAACCAACAAGCATTTTACCTACTTTAAATATATCATGCAGACATAGACTGCACTGCCGTGGTTCCGATGCTCTCCAGTGTCTGACCATAAGTTTAACCGAGAGCTTTATCCAAATAATCACACAGAGTTGCTGCTGTTGTCTTGCAGCTTCCACTGAAAGATACATCAAAGCAACCCTCCAGATTTGTTTTTGCCTGAGCAGGAGACCCACCAGAATCACAGGAGTATTATCACAAATAAAAGAAACAAGGTTACAGCTCAGCAGAGAGGGTCTGTGTAAGAGGGGAAATCAAACAAATGCCTCAGTTTCTTCTGGACCTTTACAAAAATATCCACATTTTCCTCTTAAATTGATGCCATCTTATTAGACAGATTTTATCATTTTGTGTGCCTCAATAAATTATCATGGTTTTATATCATTGTATCTTTGATATTGTGGTGGAAAAGAGGAACTTTTACCTCTGAAAACCAGAAGGACTGCAAATCTTATTTTTACCTTTTCCCCTCTTTGTCAGTGATAAAGGGACAGGTGGTATTTGTATACTAGAAATCCATTTAAAAATTAATTGTTTGGTAAGCCTGTTAGAGAAATACAAAGAAATCTGAAAGAGCTACAGATGTGGAGGCAGATTATTAGACTGACTCATGGAAGCACTCTGCTTTGAGAGTCATGTAAAGGCCTCTCTGCTTCAATTTTCTGTGCTCACAACAGTGACTTTATATTGACTAAACGCTTTTGCTTAGTGTAAAATCTTTTTTACAAATTCATAGTGCCCTAAATGAGAGAAAGTGGGGTTTCCAAAGAGCCCTCAGTGTTGGCCAAACCCTACCCTGTGGAGGTTGACCAGATGCCTTAAGGAGGCCAAAGGGGAGTACTGCTGAGCTGACTAGAATAGGGATATCAGTAGCACACTTCTGGGAAGCCACCAGGGTGTAGCACACAAGGTGCTACACATTTCTTCAGGAATTCTAGTCCAGCAGTTTCATTTATTTTCCCTATTATATTCTGAATCATTTCATACAATGCATAGTACTTGTACATGATGTATAATAGATGGACAGAATTCAAATAATGACAGTCCCCAGTGTCTCACTTAAAGACAAGTGGTGTTCCAGGAACTGCTCTAGATCTGGCTGGTTTGCAGCCTTGTTAGATGTCGGCCCACAGCCAGACTGTGTGCCAGAATCATAAGACTCTCCAGCTACAGAGGAGGAGGAAAAAAAAAGCTCCTGCAAATTACCGTTCTCAGGTCTCCATTCTTGTGAAATGGAAGAGGCAGCAGCTGCCATTTCCATATCAGATGCTTTCAGCCAGGAGCAGGGGGCACATCTCAGCAGTACCACAGTTCGAGGTCACAGGGGGAAAAGAGTCTGCACATAAATACTCCAGAGCTCAGTCTTCCTTCTGGCTCCTGAGTGTTTCCTGTCTCCCAGCCACAAACTCGTAAAGATTAAAGCAGTCACATTATGCTGGTATAGTGGTATGTCAGAAGCAGAGGAAGAGTTAGAGGGCAGGAAGGCCCTTATTCTTCCTAGCAGAGCAAAAAAGCATGAGGTGTGACACAGGTTTCGATGGACTACATGACTGTAAAGTGATAGATATGTAAATTATTCTGTCACTGTGCAACATTAAACAGTTAGAGGAGCAGTGGGTTGCAGGTTCAGAGATTTCAGCATGCCTTGTCTAACGGTGACAACAGCCATTAAAAGTCTTTACAGCCTTTCTCTTTTTTTAAATACAAAGGGAAAATATAGCAGAGTTAAACTATTTAAAATGTAAGGTATAAAATAGTGTATTAACTGCATTTTTAACATCTTTTCATTTTCTATATAAGGACAGAAACCCTTTGAGTGACAATGTCTTGTAGGCTGAAATGATCTTTAGCTACCTTCTGTCCAGGAAAACTTTATTCATCTGAAGGTGCTGTGGAAATTGCTACTTTCAAAATCCAGTTTGCTTCCCATAAGATGAAACAAACAGGCGAAAAGTGAGAAAGAAGAAGGAAGAGAGAGAACAGGGAAAGGGGAGGAGCAAGGAAGAGGGAGAGAAGGAAATAAATAACAGCACAGCAAAATCTGCAGCTCTGCCATGATGCGGAGTAGCTCATTGCTGCAGGGAAAGCCAGTCGCAGCACCATCTTATCGACAGCCTCAGAACCTGACATATTTGTACCCAAGTCAGGTTAGCCCAGATTTTTAGCAGTGTCTCTGGTCCCAGGCTCATGCCTGTGTTGAAAAATATGCAGCTTTGACTAGGTAAACCAAACTCGTTACACAGAAGGAAAAAAAAAGGACAGACAGGGAAAGAAGACATCATATAGAGAAGCAAAAGGACACAGAAGGGAGAAAACAATAACAGGAGTCCCACTCTCATGTCTAGGACTTCATTGAAGCCAAGATGGATGGTGACGGCCTCAGCTTGCTCTTTCCCTGGCTTGAGTTTGCCAAGACATCTCTGATCAGATAAAGCCATACAATGTCAGAGCATTTGACTTTATCCCAGGTTCGTGGGAGATGTGAGGATCTGTGGTAGTAAAATTTGCGTCTTTCAGCCAGGACATACTCTTAAGTATTCTCTTTTCCTTTTCCCTTTTCCTCTTCCCCCTTCCCTTCATTCAGCTTTACAGATGAAGTGTTGCCCAATTTGTTGTACCAAACAGACAGTGAGATTTACCATCCGGGCTGTTCTTGCTGGACCTGACTACATGAGCTGTAAGACTCTAACAGGCTGTGCAGAGTTCTTGTGCTCTGGAGGTGCAACCAGTATTACCTGATGCAACAAAACAGTAATTCAATAGAACAGTCAAATACAGAGTTCTGTAATGTCAGATGAACCACATTTGTTAAGTTGGTGCATGAAGTGAAATTACCACTGTTAGCACCTATTCAGTTCATGCTGGGTGACTGACCTCAGTTAAAATATTCAGAGCTCTCTACCCACATTGTTATAGTCCATCTGGCAACTCCTGAACATCAATAATATTAAATCTTTCTTCAAACTTGGTACAATCAAGAAACTATTAAAGGGGTTTTCAAGATATTGACACAAGTAAAAGATCTGTGTCTACCAGGGATCTCAATATAGTGAGAATTTGCTGTGATTTTATATATCTACTAAAACTGCCTTCCAGGGAGCCAAAGCTTTGGCTGTGTACATGGATGACTTCTGCTGCCACAGGAGATTTTTCATCATGTTTCACAAAGCTAAGGTGCTGCTCATCTACCCCTAAAGCCTTACCTGAAATATTTTTCATTTCTGCAACCAAACATTACAACCAAATGCAAAAACTGCCAAGTTTAATCCTTACATGTCACAAACACAGGAGCTAATCAAGAAGTTCATACTCTAGAGATGGAGAGCAACACCCATGTTACCTACAAAGGATTCTTTAATTGCACAGATCACCAAGTTCTTTGTACCATCCAGTTCTTACACACACAATCCTAAGTATCAAGATATGTCTTCTAGACAGTGCACAGAGGAAAGAAATTACCAGTCTGAGCTGCCTCAATTGGTCTAACCTATGAAAGTCCATCCATAAAAATCCATTAGGATCCATAATTCAGAGTCCAACTGTAATAGCTCAGTACAAATAAAAAACCACCATTTACCTGCATGACATAATTTTAAAGAAGAAGGAAGAAAGCAGGAAAAGGAAAGAAGAAAGCAGTCTTATTTACCCTCTTAGTCCCTTTTGTCAACAATGAGTTTTGTTAATCCCATGGTTGAAGATAAACAAGGAGTAAAATACCAGTTATTCTGGCTGGGTCCACAAGATATTCGGCTCCCAGGGGACCAGAACAGATAGAGGCTGGCTGCTGGGTGCTGAAAAGTGGAAACGCTGTCAGAGCAAATGCTGCATCAGTCCTAGCTATATTTATGTCTGTTGTGAGGTTGAATTCCTACACTGCCTGAACACTTACCCTTGCGAGTAGGCTTCAGTATGGCAGCTATGGACTGGAGAAACTAAGATGAAGACCTGTAGCATTTTACTGTGTGCTATAAATCAGGCTCTTCATCTCTTTCCTCAGGAATGCATGTCTGTAAAATAGGCTGCTTTGCATGACTGCAGTCACTACCATGAAACATTGTCAAAGAAGGGAGCATAAATGTACCACAGCATTTTTACTTGCAGCCAGCTAATGTGAGTTGGTAAGGTGAACAGCAAGCAGTAAATGAAGCTTTAATGAGTGATACATCTCCTGCTTCTGAGAGGAAATTTTTGCCTGAGAGAAGTAAAACCAATACCCCCGCAGAAGGAAGAAAACCACGGATCTCAGCTCTCTTGAGTGAAATCTCCGCTGTCTCAGCAAATGAGCAGTGTAAGACATCAGACTATACTGGCATGTGGGCAGTTTAAGAGTGGAAAAGAAGTACAAAACTCATCCTGCTCCAAACTCTTCTTAAAAAAAACAGGTAACAGCCAGGGGGAGAAACTGAAGTCAACCTGACTCTAAGAGAGCTCAAATGATCCAAGACTTTGGAAAATAATCCTTGTCTTATTTGATCAGCTTGACAATACAATGTCTGAAATAAATTGCCTAGCTAAGAGAAGAAACAGAGTCGAGCTGAAAGAGGGGAACTGAATTAATAGAGAAGTAAATCTCTGAGCTAGATTTGCGACGGATTAGTTGCTTTGTTTAAAACAGGAAAGTGTTCGGAGAGTAAAATGTGACAGCTTACAAAACAGGGTAGCTTAGAAAACAGAGTAACTTAGAAAATGGGGTGTTTCCCATCCCTAAGCTTAAAGAAAATAGTAAAAAGAAGATAATGTTTGTCCTCCATTTATATAAAGAATTTTAAAATCTGTAAAATAACCATACTATATAGAAAATCTTTGGAGCAAGAAACAGTGGGAACAAGAGTTTCAACAAAGTCAGCCACAACCAAATTGCCATATTAAATATGGAACTTTGCAGAATTATTGAAGAAATGGCCTTATTCTGTGACAACTGTTAGGCCTAAATGTCCCAGCTAGTCCATGTGCATTGGGGATGTGAAACTGGCAGCACCGTGGATGCTTCCCAACCTTTCCCTGGCTGGGAAGTTTTTATGGTGCTTATCTTCATCAGTTGTGAAGACTGGATTAACCATTGCAGAGTAGTTGCAGAGCAGCTTGAGGAGGAAGACCTTGTTTTCTGAACATCGTGTTTTCGTGTCCTTCACAAAAGATCATCAAGAGATCATCGTTTCAATCGGTTTCAGGGTACTTCTAAATCTGACTTGGTTTTCCTTGAGGAAAAAAAAATCCATTTCTGTATAAAACATAATTTAAGCATTGTAAATTTCATTTTAAGCAAGATGCCAGTGGATAAATTGTAATCTCTTTTGAGTATGTGTCATAACAAGCGTCAAGAATTTTAAAGCCTGAACTGAAAAATATAGAGTCTATAATGTCACAGTTGTAAGAAAATGGTCAAATATCTTTTGTTTGACAGTGTCTGGCCAATCAAAACCGGTTATCTTTATATCTAGTGGTTTTCCACCTAAAGTGCATTAGTGGCCCCTCCAGCATTTGAGGGAAGTTGCTAGCTTTAGTGGCCAACTGTAGGGGCTTATTAATGAATGGGTTGTATCTCCTGAACCTGTTATGTCAAATCTGTAGCTTCAAGACTTCATCAGGCTTGAAGTTGATTTAAATTTAACCCATCAAATTTCTGTTAGCCTGCAAGATCATCCCTGTTGCTTTCTGGCACTATCTTAGCATTAAAAAACTTGCTCCCATGGTTCACTGGGCCAGAAAAACAGGTTGTTCTCACTTGACTTTCTAATCAGTTTCTAAATTTCTTTTTGGTGTTTTATAGTCCTGTTTCTCAGAGGCCATTCTGATTTTTCATGTGCTCCCGGCTAGGTCCTTTAGCCCAAATACTATTACACTGTTTTAGACCATTACAAATGGCTTTATACATTTCTACAACACAGGACTTCACTTGTCCTATTCTGTAAATGGGGCAAGAGTTGCATTTTCAGGTCCTCATGCTTCACTTTGCCCAGAGCAGTCTCTGTCTACTGCTGACATTCAAGTCTCAGGAGATGCATTATGCAGAAAGTGTCTCGCTTACACCAGCAAGCCTGCACATCTGTCTGGGACAGCTGGATGCCAAGTACGGATCAGAGCAGTACCTCCAACTGCATTCAGGACACCCTGAAATCCTGAACAAATGGCCATGGCCAAAGTGCCCAGGTCCATCCAGGAATCCAACATGTAATGGCTTTCCATGCAGTGTGCTCACAGCATGGTTGACATGTTCTCTGTGCCACCAAAGCAGAACTGCAGAAGCCCTGTGGACCTGCTCCAAAGTCATGGCACAGAGTTGCATGGCTGGAAATATTTCAGTGTTTTTACATAAGTTTCTGCTTTTCACAGTTGGGAAAGCAGGAAAGGAAGAGGGAGAAAGCAAAGAGAGGAAGGAAAAAAAATCATATTTTCAATACTTTTTTACTTACTACTTCAGTGGAGAGTAAAAGAAGGAAAAATAAATCTAAAGTACATTCAAGGACATCTCCATCGATTTATGACATGCAGCATACTTTACAGTGCATGTTCTAGTTCATGTTCAAACTGATTGCCAGATTTGGATCCTTTCCTGAAGTTCAGTCTGACAGAGCATTTCCCTTGCAGCTTCTAAGACCATCTGAACATATTAGCTCCTGCCATTTAGGAGTCTCGAGGCTCTGTTCTCTATTCCTCTGTCTCTAGTACACACTATAGTCTGATGAAGACTGAAATGTTTTGCTTTAACTAAAGCCAGTGAAGCTGGCATAGAGTATCTGGGTGATATTTAATTGCCTGTGAAATACAGAAGGTCAGTTTAGATGATCTAACAGTCCCTTCTGGCTTTAAACTATACAATATCTGTTAAACAAGCCATTAAAATGTTTCTGTGTCCAGTAATAATGAAGATAACTAAAGCTTTTATAAATGCCCCCTAATTTAAAGGCTACCCTTTATAGTTTGTGTACAAGCTCTAATTAGATATTTTACAAATGTTCCTAAATGTGGTAAGTGGTTTGTATAACCTAGAGCTTAACAGTTACTTGTTAATAAGGCATAGTGCACTTCTGGCATCAGAGCTGCGCTGAAAGCACAGTAATGTTTCTGTGTTTTGGTGTTCAAAGCCTTTCCTAACAAAAAATAGTTAGAAGTGTAAATCACAAGAGAAGGACTCTTTCCCAGTCCATTTTTACACATAGCAATATGAGTTGGGTCTGGCAGCGAGCAAATCATAGTCCTGTCCACCTAGTACAACAGTGTGACTGCTGAGTGTGAAGGCAACATGTTGTCTCAAGGTTGAGCTACAGAGAAGCAAAGTCAGGGACATTCAAGTGAGGGGATCCATTTTGGTTTTTTGCATTAAAGCCCATCCTAACCATGCTAAACACCTGGCACATAGGAAAATGGATCCTGTGCATGCAGAGCATACTTGGTTGTCAGGCAGCCTGGTTAAGTGGGTGCTCCCTGTGGCTTTGTGCTAAGCAGGACAGCTCTCCAGCCCTGAGTGTAGCAGGGCTCAGACCCATACAGCTTGCCCTCCAAAACTGCGAGGCCACACCTCTCAGAGCAGTGTAATGATCTCCAGCACACACAAACTCAGATATTCTGCCCAGACATTATCCGGGTGAGCAGCACCTGCCCCATGCTAAATCTGTACAAAGAAATACATTAAGAAACTAACAGTAGGGATGATTGTACAGATCCATGTCCCTTGCTTTATTTAGTTTTAAAAATACATATTTTTAAAACTTAGATGTAATTTACATTCATTTATTGATAGCTTGGAGGAACAGGAGGAAGGAGGAAGAATGGCTCAAAACCAAAGTACTGCTCAGCAGACACTAGGAAGCCGAGACAATGCCATGGAACAACACACGTTGGGTTTTGTATCACAAATCTATGATTTTTGCCTTTACAACCTTACATTTAAAGCTGGGGAACACAGATTCATGGGGAGGGAATTTTATTTCATGAACATGAGGGCGACACCCAGCACCCCCCTGCGGGCTCTGAAGAGGTCTGATCTCCTGGGGTTCCTAGCACACTACAGTAAAGCAGACGTGTCTTTTAACTACAGTGTGTTAAACCTGCTTCTACAGAATACTTTGCTTCAGCTGCAAAATTAGCATTCCTTAAGAAGGCTTTTTGATCAGTGTGAGGCTCTGGCCACAGGTTCTTGTAGGGAAGAAAGACAAATACTTGAATGCAGGCCAATCTACAGGTTCAATTGCATGCTGAGGAGTATGCAACTACAGATCAGGGCTCTTCTCTGAGAATCCTGTGCCTGCTCTGGGTAGTGCTGATGAACCCATAACTGGTATCCTAGACTGAGGCACTTGTCTTTTTCAATGTCTGCCTTGTGTGTGTCCTGTGGCACAGTAACACTGTTCTTTCATTTGTGACACTGTTTGGTCAGGCACCAATAGCTGTTTAATGAGATATTTTCCTCACTGAGGTAACCCTAAAAGTAAAATAAGCAGTACTAAGGTATAGACCCAGGCATTTTGTCTCCCAATTGCCTGCACTTCTAGACCATCAAAACAGTCCCTAATGCCTACTGCCCTGCAATAACCAGAGTCAAAGGATCTATTCTTAATGTCTTACTGGAATTTTTTTTCTGTTCACAAAATAGATGCAGAAACATGTGATATACAATAATTTAGGTTAGAATTTATTGCACCTAACTCTAAACATCAAAAGTAAATTTTTACCTCCTTTTAGTTGTCTCAGCAATCTTTATGACCAGCTTAGCTGGCTGTCCTAGACTGGCAGTTTCCTTTTCAAATAGCTGAAGTTAGGTGATATTAATTATCCTCTCCCTCCCCTGAATTATTTATATGAGCTATTTCTAGCCTTTGCAAGATACCATGTGATTATTTGCCATATAGGACTCTCTATATGTGATGGGTCATCCTGAATCTCAAGGTACTATGTTTCCCATCCTTTTAAGGAACAGGAAACTGGAAAAGTGTTCAGTGCAATTTTCACCTGCCAATCTTTCTTCAGGTTTACCTTTGAAATTAAATTTAATTTCACTATGCAAATGGTCTTTCTTTCTTATTTCAGCATAGCTGGCTTTCTTCATAACCATGGAATGAATGTGGCTGAACCCAGGTTTATCAGGCACTCAGCATATGTTTTCTCTTGTCACACTAACACTAAGTGGAGGCACCCTTGTGCACCAACCTGTTTGCAAAAGTTATAGCCAGACCTTGCCTCATGCCTTCCTGTTGAAATAGTTGTGTGAACGAAGCTCTGTTTATGTCTTCAGCATAATGCGGAGTCCTCTAAAACCGTATGGGAAAATATGTCATGTGCAAATTAAGCACACTGGGCTGCAGGTTTGACAGATTTTTCTGCACACCAAGTCTTCTGGGATTGCAGATTTCATTACTCAGGTCTTCAGAGCATGCCAGAGAGGTTGATAACTTCAGTGCCAGTTCATGAGTGCTGAGCCCAGTGTTGCGGCTGATATAAATACAAAAATATGTCACCTTGTTCATAGTAGCTTTTCTCTCTACTATCAACTTCAGTATTTCCATAATTTCTTTGTGCTGCTTGAGTTATTTGTCTTCTTATTCCAGGGCCTTAGAAAGGCTTGCAAATAACCACAGGGCAAGTTCCTTTATAAATTTTAATTCAAATATTTGTTTGTGTGAAAATCTGCAGTACGAACTAATAGAAGCAAACTGTCATTATGCATATAGATATTCTGAAATATATTTCCAAAGTACATTTTTGTATCTCTAGTAATAATAGCACTGGCTCATTAAATGCAGAGAATGCTTTATTCATATGCTCCTTAGTATTCATAACAAGGTTTACAATCTATCACCATTAGAAGGTATCTTTTCAAATGATTCAGAAAAGCATTTTTAATATTAATTTTCATGATTAATTATTTCCATGAAGAACGGTCCTTGAAAAAGACAAACTCCTTGCCATTTAAAATGACTGTGCTGCAGTTGATTCACTGACTTTCCATGGGTTAACTAAATTAATTGTTCTCCCTACAGCAATATTTCATATTTATTTTATCCAGAACTTTAATCCAGTTTTCATCATATAGAAAACTGTGGCTACTGTCTTCTGGGAAAATAAGCTATTTCTATCACTATAACTGCATACGTTTAAAAAGAAGAAATTTTTATATTCTCCTCTAAAATGTGCAAATAAGAAAATCTCATGTTAGTTAATGTCTGTATTTCAGTTTTAAACTTTTTTGTTAAAAGGGGAGGCTTAAACTGAATAAAATCAAAGGAAACTTTAAAACAGCCAGGAATATCTAGCTGTACACTGAATTATAATATTTTAAAAGGCTATATTCATTTCTGAGGAATTGAGAATGTATTGTTTTTCAAATAGGCGATGGTAATATGGGGCTAGATAACATAAAAATAAACACCCTTTTTCTTTTTTCACTTTTTGAAAATTTATCTTAGCAGCTTAAATGCACTCCTTTTTTACCCTGAAGTGGTTTATTGTAGAAATCCCTCAGACAATAACAAAAATTGGCAACTGCTGAGTGTGAGCTAAAGCACATGCCATGAAATGTGTGTTCCTGCAACTGCAACGTTTGGCACGAGTGCTGTGATGCTGTATTAGTGGTAGCGCTGGGAACCATAAGGGTACTTTGAAATTTAATAAACATAGAAATAGGTTTTAAAGTCATGAGGAAACAGTTGCAAATATATTCTCATAGCAAGCATGGAACCTGTTTTAAATTCCAGATGTGGTTTCACATTACTGTCTCTTGAGAAAACAACCTTTCAAAATCATCCTTGAAAACGTAGTTATGGTTGTCATATCCCAAGGTAAATAACAAGTTTACTGGCTGTATCATCTTGCAGACCAAATTTTATTTGTTTGTGCAGCAAGAAGTCCCAGTCCTTACATTATTTAGAGAATTCTTTCAAATGAAGATAACTCCTATAACAAACGTATGGTTGTAAGGATGCGGACAGAGCATGAGGAATGGCTTCCAAACAAGGTGACAGTGAATGAATGAATTAGCAAGGAGAGAAATAATGATAACATGAAAGTCAGGAAAATACCAAGCAATTAGAAGAACGGTGATATAATGCAGAAGTTCTGCTTTTTTCTTTTTAATCTCTTGTAGGTGAAAGTATTGTATTTTTCTATCTGCAGCACCAAATCTCAAGTTAGAAATACATATATATGTAAGTATTGGAAACTGGATATTGCTTTTTTAAGAAATGCCTTAAATACTAAAGGGAGAAATGTATATTGCCTGGACAAGTAAATCGTTCACAACTACCTTATCATGCACTGAAACCAAACAGCATAGGAAAATAACATGGAAGGGTGTTTCTTACTTTGGAATTGGAAGGGAACAGATTTCCTCCTGTAGGAAAAACATGGCATCCTCTTATCCCACAGGATTACCCTAATTGCTCTCAGAGAGTGAGGTGCCAGAGACATTCTGCCCATGGCACTCATTTTTTTATCAGGACAACGTGAGAAACTCAGGCTTCTCACTTGCAGATTCTCCATTTGCTCGAATCCTTCCCCTGGACATGCAAATTCTTTTCAAATGAAAGTACTTCCCAATGTTTCAGTCCTGACAAAAAAAAAAAATTCCTTAAAAAAATTTCCAAAAATAAATATCTTTTAAAAATTGTAGCTAGCTCCACCCTGTGCCTCAGCCACTGATCTTCTTTGGTTGCTGGTGGGAAGTAATGGGTAAACACAAAGTCCCCTGAAAGACATCAGAAAGGCAACAGTTCTTACCCACTAGGCACTTGTCTATGGCCTGAAGGTTAAGATTTAACATTTCTTTACCCTCAGGCTCAGGGAAGGTAGTTTGTGATCCAGAGGCCAAATAGGGCTTAGAAGTTCTTGTAACCAGATACTTGCAAAACATCAGATCATAAGTGGCATTGAAATGACTTGTCCTGTATCTCCTACACAGATGGCTGAGAGTTTACAACAAGCTTTCCTTCTACCATAGGAAACTTCTCCTTGGACCTCAGCCACTGCCTTTGAGCAGCTACCTCATAAGCCATAAAATCTAACTGAGTGAAAAGGTGGCCACACATTTCAAAAAAAGCTTCTCATGTGAAAAATGGACCTTTGAGCAAATAACTGATGAGTGATAATGATGCTGTAACTCAACATTAACCATGCTGCAAAGCTCCGTATGAATTCTGCTCCCAAAGGGCAGCAGACTTAGAAACCCTCTTTTAGCAAATCAGATTTTCAGAGCAGGCAGATGTAATTTTTTAAGTCACACTATCTACCCTCCACTGACATTCTACTCAAACCAGTATGTGGCCTTTTACCTAAAGTCACCACTTCACATGTATTTTAGATTTTCGTGATGGCGTTATTTGCTTTGACAAGCATGCTGATGGTTTTGCCATTAGGTAAATTAGGACACTGACCTCAAAAACATGTGAAAATAAGCTCAGAAAAGAATACATTAACCCTCCTTTAACCCACAAGCAGTTCAAGTGTACATTACAGAATAGTTCTTCTCTGAAGCCTTTATAAAAGAGTAGCTGCCACAGGGCACTGTACTTTGTACATTCAAAGAGAGGTGTAATGCACTGGGAGGGGAGACCATCAGAGTTCACTGGAGAGCAAAGAGCCGCTCAGTTAGATAACATAGCTGCTGCTGAGGTGAATTATTGCAAAACATCCCACTGAAAATATTGTCTTAGTGTTGAAGGTAGTTCAACAGCTATTTTCAAGGAATCAATTACCTCAAGCCAATATGTTACACTAAAGATTGTCCTGCAAGTCCCAGAGTGCACAATCGGCCAGGAAAAGGCAATTTGCCTGCTCTCTGATGGGGGCTGTTTGTGTCTAATTTCATTCCAAGTAAAGACACGGATATCGTGAGTGGGTTTCATATGGGAATACTCTACAGTAAAATTGCAATGCTGGCTGAAAATGAAAAGAGAAGCAGTTTCCCCCAAAACCTCCAAGGAATACAGTGCAGGTGGTAAGAAGCGAAAAACACCACAGGTTCTTCCCTTAGAAGTTTGCAAGTGAAAAGCAGATTCCTAAGAAAATCTAAAAAAGGGACAAGAGAAAGAGAAGCAGAAGAAGGAGGGAAATGATAATAAACCAAACAGATGCTCAGCATAAGTGAAGGCTGTGCGTGGTGCTGTGCAGCCTGTGAAGATTACCTGACTCTGCTCTCATGCTAACGACTGGTGTTCTGAAGGATATGTCAATAACCAATGCTGTCAGCTGCCTTGCCCTAAGAAGCTGAATGAAGTCCACCTTGCTTGATAAATCTCTTATCAGTGAATTGCACCAAACTTCAGTGTTGCCTTTTTATTTGTCATGTATTATCATCATTAAATACCAGTTCAGCACTGTTACGGTCACCTGCTTGGTCATTCACCTGAACCTGTCATTCCTATGATAAAGCATCTGCCAAGCAGAGAAGAAATGGTTCACTTTGGTCCTACTCTAATTTTAAGCACACCAACAAAACCTTGATAAACAAGCTCATTAGGAACCTGCCTGCCCACCAGGGAAAGTTTCCACCTGAACTTAATAAGAACATGCAGTACAGTTCAGATTTTTATGTTTCATATCTTAATTCAAAGTACAAAGTGATGGGTGGTTTTTTCTTTCCCTTTTAAAGGGTGCACTCCAATTTATTACCATAAAACAGAGGTGGTTGTACAAATTTGAACAGTTTTAGAAGCTCAGCACATCATTGTGTTGTTAAAAGCGTTCTGGCCAACATGAAGAAAGGTGGGTGGGGTTGTGCTTTTAGGAAAAAACTAATAAGGCTCAAATTGCACAGATGCTGAATATGGGCTTTATAAAATTAAAATACATTTCATTTGAGCGAGTGTGATTTAGACTTCCAAATAATAGCATTCTTCAGGGTAATTACATTACTATAATGTAGTTTGCTCTTTTAAAAATAACAGGCAAAGATCACTCATAAGGAAACCCTTTTATTGAGATACGTCAAACACTAACAGAGGAAGTAAAAAAGGAAAGCCTCACTTTCACAGCACGTGTTTTGCAATCATTTTCAGATACTGTATTTCATCCATCTTAACTTCCTTGCAGAATCTACCACTAGCAAAGTTTTCATATTTAAAACCTGCTAGGTATAAAGTATGCACAAGAGTTCAAAGATCCCCATGTCATGCTATCAGTCTTGCAAACAGTGCTCACACTCAGAAAATTCCCCAATATCTTGGAATTTTCCTAAGGAAAATAAAACTGACGAACGTGCTTCTGACTTTTAAGTGCAGAAATGTAAATGATTTCTTGGAATCTCAGATTCTCATTCTCTACAGTGTCCTAAATGTTCAGATTTCAAAGCAATATAAATACTTAAATTGATATTTTTCAAAACAGCTGAGCAGTGGGGGTTTTTCAGTTCTCTCTGTATACCATGATAATTAAACATTTTAAATAATCTCTGCATCTCTGAAGATTAAGGTCAGTGATTACTGGGTCATAAAGTCTGACCTTCTGTATCTCAAAAGACATTACATTTCACCCAGCTATCCACAAACCAAACCCCATAATATTTAGACATTTAAACCCTATACTCCAATTTCTTTGAGCCTTTGGAGATGTACAGATACCCACACAACTCAGTGCCTCTCTTTTGGGGCGTTTGCTCTGACTGTCAGCTCTTGTTACAGCTGTTACTTATTTCTAATTCAATACTGTCTGAGTTCCACTTCCAGCCACTGGCTGCCACTACACCTTTCGCCAGCCAGCTAAAGGGGCCATTGACGTCCATCTGTTCTTCTTCAGTGATGTTGCTCCTTAATCGCTTTTTCAATAACAGAAAAAAGAATGAGAAAAAGCTCTTCTTCAAGGTATGGATTACACTTGTGGCTCTTTTCTAGATGACGTCCAGTCCTACAATGCTAATATCCTCAGTACATCTCACCAGTGCACTCATCTATTCGCAGAAAAATCCCAGTGGATTGTTGGGGAACTAAAGTCTGCTGAAGAACCTATTTGTCTCTCTTGACCATTAAGGGAGCTCTGAGTAGTAAGATGAGATGTCTAATGTCAAAAGTAGATGTCTGTGAAGTGATTCCCACCCCTCTGACTGTTAAAATGTGCAGAAAGGCCCCCGACTTCTGCAGCACCCTGTCAAAGAACAGCAGATATGTTGCATCTGGTTCAGATAATTTGAGAAAGTTTACTAATACGTTGCTTCATTTTGTATTGTGGGCATTTTTAATTTAATAAAATACATCAAAAAATAAGTTCATATAGATTTTCCCATGCCACTTATTATTCTGTGAAAATCCATATATTTTATGTTTACTAATTCCAGTTTCAGGTGGCTTCAGAAATATTGTATCGGAAGATAGTTTTATCTGGCAATAGCTAAAGGATGATTAGATGTTTGCACCAGTAAATCAACAAATATATTGCATGGTAACACAGTTGCAAATATGGACAGCTAGAGGACTGAATTTGGGAGTTGACTTCCCATGCCAATATTAAGTTGGGCAGCTTAAGTTTTAGAGCAATTGTATCAGGCTATTTTGCAAACATAACAAGGCATCTCTACTTTGGCAGTCTCTTGAGTCCATGTTAGTTCTGTAATGCACTGTGAAAGGAGTGTGATGTGATTTTTTTAGAAAATGAAAATATAGATTTGACAGCACAGTTTTGCTTGAGGATGTGAATTTGACAGCAAATCCCCTGGCTGTGGGAGGCCTTGCTTGTAATAAGTCACCTCCTGACAACCCCTAAATCACAGGTTGAAATGAATATGAATAAATTACATTCAATGTTTCTGTCCTAAAGCTGGGTGCATTTTGCCTTTTTTTCTATAAGTTTCCCTTTTGCCTTTTGGTTCCTTTTTCTTCTGTCATCTTCCACTTTTCTTAAGTCTTTTCCTCTGTTTCATTGCACAAAAACCTGCAGTTCTAGGAAATTAAAGGCAGTTTAACAGCTTTTTTTTTTTCCCCACCATTTAAGTGCTGCTTTGTCTCCAGAAAGATTTAAGACATGACTAAGAACTTTGCGTAATTAAGCTCTAACTTATTTTGGTTCTGGTCACTCCCAGCTCTCTTGTCTGCCTTCTCTTTATCACACTCTTTCTAACGCTTCTGATTATAATTATGTCTTCTACCCATTTCTTGCCCTCAATAAGTCTTTACTTTTATTATTATTATTTACTTATTCCTCTTTCCAGCTGTGTCTTTTAGTTTACTCTCCCTTTCCAGGCTTTTTTTTCCTCTTTTTTCCTCTGAGGTTGTATTTTCTGCCTCAGCTGCACTGGCAAAACTTGAACTCTGGTCTCAGGTGTTTGGCTCTGAAATCCGCTGTGGGATGGGACGCCTCCTGGCTGGAAGCTAGTTTAGGAAGTCTCAAAACATCATTCACTTGAACTCACTCAGAAGCACCAGTGTGAATGATGAAGTCATGGTCAAGGGATTCCTGCTCAGGCTTTGGGAGGCTGAAGGCACACAGCATCACCACTGCCCCAGCATCACCTTCCTTCTTATCCCCCTCCCTGGTCTCAAGACTGCTACAGGCAATTTTCTATAGTGCAGGCAGAGAATTATTTACTGGTCCATTTCCTAACTCCCATAAAATATTGCATTATTCCTCAATCTTACCAATTTAGCACTTTGAACAGGAAAAATTTATTGTTGATGAGTAAAAAAAGTATGATGCCGATGACTGTTGTATTTTCTCACTATCTTTTTTGTTAAGAGAGAACAGCAACCTAAATCAGGAGGTTGGTAAGCTGAACCAGTAAGAAAGACTGCAATTACAGCTGGTTCTCAGTATTCTTAAGCCCATATCTCTTTGCTCTTAGCAAAGTTTTAAGCAGTTCTGTTCAGGATTTTTCCAGATACTTTTTCCATTGGAGGGCACATAATTTAAATGAATCTGTGGTTAAAAAAAAAGGATTCTGTGACTTTAAAGCATGCTAATTCAATACAGGATAGCTGAAAAGTCTTTCTTGATTCAAAATAATTTCATTCTGACATTAAATCAACAGAAATTTTAAAAAAATATTGAAACAGTATTCCTTTTGAAATTATTTGGAAAAAATCTAGATTATTTTCATTAAAGTGTTCAGAATTTACTTTTATTGTGGTTTGTGGCAGGAGAATTTTACAAAATCTCAAAAATGCCCACGGTGCCAGATTCAACTTCTGCTCTTTTGATGAGTTTGTTATATATGGCATTACAGAGAAAATTTTGTTTTTGTAACTATACAGCTGCATTTGTACCCATTTGATTCTACACCATGGCAATGCATACTAATTTACTTTTCCCGCTTGTCATCCTCATAATCATTGGTCTTACATTTATCCTGGTTTATTGCACAAAAGTAATTTAATACTTTAATAATGGAATAAATTATACACTACAACTCCAGTTTTAAATGCCTATTTCATTAACATTTTATAATTTTATTTTCCATATAAGATCTACCATATAACTCCCTGTTGCTCTAATAAATCATTTTACAACTTTATTCAGTATTTGGTGATTATATTAAATTTATTCTGGAGCTCATATGCTACATCATATTAAATATACCTCAGCCAGGTGTTGCACATTTCATTTGCTGAACCATTAAAAGCTCACAAATGAACACACATGAAAAATTTAGCTTCTGATACAGATTTATTAATATTTTGTTTTTACAACTAAAACAACCTGCCACAAATTGAAAAGGGCATTGATGGATAACTAGTACCAGCATTCCTATTCTTCATACACAATATGTACTGCTGACTACTTAAAACATAGAAGGGTTCTCACAGTGACAGTATATCTGATTTATTTAACCACATACTGTGTTTCAAGATGTTTCTTAATTGCACTCATGTTCTATATGGGGATTATTGGTATATTTTCCTTTTCCAGTTGCTTCTTTTTTTAGATCCCAGCCAACATTTTTGAAGACAGTACGACTTTATCCTGAAACACCCAGCCTTTCCTTCTTGATCAGCGCTGCTTACCTGTCTTGGTTTTGCTGCCTCCAGGAGCAACAATGCACTTGAGGCCAGAAGAGGACATAGGCACCCACAGGCAATGGATGCATCTGGATTCCAACATAACCACCCACAAGACCTCTGGAGACCGCTTTGGTACCCACACAGCTGAACACCCTGACTGGGCCAAGGTGATGGAGCTGCCTGGGAAATGTCACATTAGCACAGCTGGGATCGCTGACTCTCTCACCAGTGGAGCAAGAGGGACCGTGGCTTATGGAGATCAGAAAGTCTGCTCAGTTGGAAGCATGCAATATTGGGGTCAGGTACCCTTCCCAAAAACGTTTCTGCTCCCTACTGGGCTATAGGCAGGCTCTGGTTTGCTTCTGGCCTCCCTCTCACAAACCCCATGAATCTTGCATATGGCCTGTCTTCAGCAGAAGGAGCAGAGTCACCTCATCCTGGAAGGTCATTCCTAACAAAGGGTGGTGTGGAAGGCGTGACCCCTCAAGATGTGCATCTGGAGAAAGGGGTATGTCTACTTCTGGAGGTACTGTGTCACCAAATGTCCCCTTACTCCTACCAGCACCACAGCTCAGGTGCCCACGTGGCACCTCTTTGCAGGCACTGACACGTCTTCCCAGGTATCTGGGGAAACCTAGGGGACAAAGTGTAGTATCCACATCATAGAATCACAGAATGGTTGGGGTTGGAAGGGACCTTTAAAGATCATCTATTCCAACTCCCCTTGCCGTGAGCAGGGACATCTTCCACTAGATCAGATTGCTTAAAGCCCCATCCAAGATGATCTTGAACACTTCCAGTGATGGGGCATCCACAACTTCTGTGGGCAACCTCACCACCTTCACCATAAAAATTTCTTCCTTGTATCCAATCTAAATGTACCTTTTTTCAGTTTAAAACCATTGTCCCTTGTCCTGTCACTACAGGCCTTGGTAAAAAGTCTCTCTTTCTCATAAGCCTGCTTTATATAGTGAAAGGCCACAAGCTATTTTAAGTGCATCTGAGATTACCGGAACAGCAACAGAATTGTTCTCTCATATTTAGGTACCAAGACAAGATTTGTCTGCCTAATGTAGGTGTTTACTGCATAGACATCTCCACTTAGATATCGTTATCCATTCATAGCCAATGAAGAAAAATAGGGCCTCATAGAGAACAATCCATTTGAGAGGCTAAAATATTTGTATAAAATAGGTAAGCTGAAACATGGCCTCTGTGTGCCCTTTTCTTCCCACTGCTGTAAAGGCTAAGTAGCTCTAAGTGAACATACAGTTTCCAAACTCTATCCTAGAAGCTGATCAAACGTGTCACCGGCGAATGCATTATTCATAGAAAATCCAGCTCTACAACATGAAATTCCAAGTAAGAATTTGCAACTAGTCATCCAACCCACAGTCTGAAGTAACCTTGATGTGTTTTCATACACATCAGAGTAAACATGGAATATACAGAAAGCGTCTTACTGAAACAGAGGGATTTACTTCTTTGAAAAGACTGTGGGATAAGCTCCTGAATGAATGAACAGGTAGTTGAAAGAAAGGACAAAGACTACATTCTGGACATAAAGCTACAACTGCCTAAATGGCATTTCTAAATTGCAAAGTTTCATATGTTCTTGAAAGTTGAGAAGAAATAAGAGCTGGGAAATAGCCACTGCTTTGTGTCTGAAGGGTGTTTTAGCTCATCAAAAGTAATCTTTGAGAGAAATGTAAAGACACTCCTTATACTCATCAAGCAAAAAACTTCCATGACATTTCCCAAATCTACTGGACCAACTGTCCAGTCTGCTGCAGCAGCAAGTGCCCAGGAGGAGCAGAGATGGCTGCTGTGTCCTGTCTCCCAGACTGTCAGATTTTCCACTCTCACCACTGCAATCTCTTTTTCTTTTTTTTTAACGTTCATTTGTCAGAGATGGAACAGATAATTTTCTATTGGCTTTGCATAATTTTTGCACTCCATCATATTTAAAAGCATGGTGAAGATTTTAATAGGTGAAGGAAAATCTGGGGCCCTTTCTAAAGAATAAAAAGCTTCAAGGACTGGGCTAGTAAGGTATTCCTGGAAAGAGTATGGAGAAGAAAGAGAAGCAGGGGATGCTCTGGATCTCCGTCCCTTCTGCATAGACCGGTCTGTTACCCTTTAGGCCACTGCAGTGAAAACACATCTCTTGTCAAGTAGGTGAGGAAAATCCGTGGATGAAGTTCCTGAAATATGGGATTGTCATCAGGGTCCTGTGCCTCTGTCCCTATGTTCAAGTGAATGTTGAATGCCATCATTTTCGGTCATAAGACCATAGAGAAAAAGGACAATATCATCTACAATTCTGGAGAAGCACCATTTTATGGGTGCATTTATACACAAATAAATGCTAATTTAAAAAATACTGTTAGTCTTAACCAGTAAACTCCACAACTTCTTGCACAATCCACAATTAGCAATTATAGTTCCTCGCAGCCTATTATCATACTACTATTATTTTTCATTTCCTACTTAACAAACTGGACTTGACATCCTTCCTCTTGCCATTTATAATCACAACATCCTTGTACCTTTTTTGTTTCAATATTAACTATTTTTTTTTAATCTGTTTTACCTCCCGCTCAAATTTTTGATTACCCACTACCTTACCTCATGAAAACTTTACCCCATTGCCTCTTTTCTCTAACTTAAAACTCAAATGTGCACATTCATTTTATCCTGATACTGCTAGAGCGATATGGCAGTGTTTGCACACTACTAGAAGTCATGTTTTTGGTTTTCTTTTCTGCCCTTTAAATGCAGTCCTGATTTCTGTTGCTTCTGCTTCTTCAAAAGTAAAAATTATCACCTTAAAGAAAAAATGCTTATCTGCCAATGCGGATGCCAGTAGACCAATGCCACCAATTCTGAGTACAGTTATGAATATATATTGCTGCTCTCCTCTGTTAGTGAAAGCTGGAGTACTGGACTCTGTGGAATGACTGTTACCTGAGCAGTGCTCTACTCTGTACACCCAGTAATATTCTTGTGATTTCCATATCTACATTTTTTCCTTAGAATGAAAACATATCACTTTGTTATAGCTCTGAAGTTGACAAAGAACCATTTGTACACTACTAGAAATTATTATCAACATTTCTTAGGGTAAAAATATATTTTATGCTAAAGAAGCTGGTGATCTATTAGATGGGAGACACTGCCTGAAAAGCAGGTGTCAGTATGTATTCCTCAGCCTTCACCGGGATCTAATTTCATATATGCTTGAAAAGACCAAAAGTAATAACTAGAAATAGAAGTAGAGATATGAAGTAGAGGAGAAAAATATTCCATCCATGTATACAAGTTTGCGTAAGTATTCAGTGCTGATTTGCATTTAACATATATTCCATATTCTTACAATGAGAGATAGTATGGTTGATTTTGGAGTAAGAAACTACTTCTCTAGATGCAACTTATATTGTAATTAACAGAAGCCTAAAATGTCTGTATCGCATAAAACAATCAGCAATGCTGGCTCACCAACACCAACAGAAAATTTGTCCTTCATTATTCAAGTTCACCATTTCTGGTTATACCATTTCCTTTCTGTTTTTCCAAGTACCTATTGAAGTTTGAAGGTCAGATAATGCTTTTACTAATGTAGTTACCACAGTATACTTTCTTCTGACCTTTAGGTAACTGATGAGTATTTTAAATAGCCACACAGTTTTTAAGCCATTCCCATGGCATTTATTCAAGAAAGAAATACTCCTGATGTTCAGCATTTCTGTATTTCAGACTGCCAGTGCTTCAGCTATCATCATTGCTCCAGTTCGCTGACCAGACAAACGGAGCTGGATGAGGTCTGGGGCATCAGCTGCTCTTGACTGGTTCAGCTTATGACTTCTTGTGATCATAGGTTTTAACCTTATTTCAGCAATGTCCTCAATTTCCCAGTGCCTGTTCTTTAACTTCAGGCTTGCTGATCTGCCTCGGTGACAAATGCCTCCATAAGAACAGATTCATTTTATTTTCTCAGTCTCACTCCACATGTTTATAAAGGTCTTAGAGATTTAGGAACTAATAGAGCTAGGCAAATACAGCAGGAAATGTCAGTGAATTATTGGTTCAATATTTTTTAATGAACTCTCTTCATCTGTGTCCAGCAATAGTCCAGTGCATGGGCTTCATTGCTGGCAGAGCTGAAGAATCAGCAATTTTTAAATGAGTGTTGGAGTCTAACATCAAGATTCACTTGCTATAAAATAATTACACCAGAAATCAGACTTTAAGAGCTCTAAGAATTTAATAGGGAATTGGAGCACTTCTGTTAGTGTGAAGTTAAGGAAGCATTGCAGCTGTATTTTAGTCAGGTGCAAGACGCTACACTCAATATAACAGCCTAAAATTCAGTAATATATGCCGAGCTAATGGCCTGTTCTGGCCTTAAAAATGCACAAATTATCGCTCTGTCACTGCCTGTGGCAGAGTTTATTTCTTTTCCTGCCAGTCCCTTGTGAAGAGCAGGCTCAGCCGGATCAGAAGACCCAGTGTTGATTGGTGTCGTGCTCTTGTGCGCCCGACAGCACAGTGGCCAGCATGGTGGTACTCTACTTCTCTCTGAAGCTGCTTGCAAAAGCTGCTTTGTGGACTGACTGTGGATTGGGACTTGTGAAAATGAATGATAACGGTGAATGAGTCCCTCCCGCCCCTTTCAGAGAGGGCAGAAGCATGCTGGCTCTGCGTGGCAGTTGGCTATACAAACACACCTACTTCTCATTTCCATTTCTGCTTAAGCCACAGCAAGCAGTACTACAGAATGCACCTTTTTTTTCATAGCAGACATTTAAGTTGTTTTAAAATCTGCAGGCTACTCAAAAGCCATGTGGTAGCTCGAGAGGTCTGTCACTTTACTGCAAACAAGATTTATTTATCTCCAAATCAGAAGCAGCAGCACTTCAGTAAGCACTGTAGTCATCTGATCTGCAAGGGCATCTTGTTTAAAGATTTCATAAGTAGTTCATTATCTATGAATGGGCTATGGGCTATTTTCCAATTAATCTATCCATTTTATTCAGGCCTGCATACTAACAATAACAGATCAAAAGAAGATGTATTCCTCTTGCTTCAAGTGCTTCTGTATTGCATTGGTAATTTCCTCTGCTCTGGAGTGGTTTCTTTCTTTCCTCTTTTCTCACTTCTGGCCTGCCCTGAAACATCAGTCCAATTAGGGTGTCTGAGGACTTGAGTTCCCCCAAAATCTATTCGCAGTGCAACACCGAAAGGGTTTTTCTTCTCCAAATCAGAAAAATTTTCTGTGGCTATAGATAGATTAGAGGAAATCTGAGGAGTAGAGGAGGATGGGGAGAATCTCAGATTCTAAGACCAATAAAATAAAGCAGCTATTTATTAACAACATTGATCAATATCAGAAGGGAAAAGAAATCAGCATTTGTTGCTTTTGCCAAGAGTTTTTCATGAGTACCCAGTAGCTCTTTTCTTCCTGACAAGGTAGTGTATCAGACATAAATCCAAAACTCAAGAAAATATTCGCTTCATATGCCAAAACCTGTCACTGTACAAACATAATATAAACAACAGTATAATGAATTAGTTAAAGACAAATGTGTCCAGGCAACAAAACAAAATACTTATCTGCTTAAAAATTTACCAAATTTAAACAGAAGGAATTCTGCACTAGTTTGTTAATGTCCAGCATAAAAATGTCACCATAATTTATTCTATTTATGACTAGACATCTGGTGTTTCATCATGTTTTAAACACATTTCCTCTAGTCAGTCTCAATCATTTGCAGGAATAAGTCACAGTGCTTTGACATAAATACTTTCCTGGGGCCACACCTGTAAAAAAAAGTTCTTGAATTATTCCGATGGTAAGTAGTGGCAAACAAAGAAAGTGAAATAAATGATAATGGAATACTGTTTTTACCAAATTGAGAAAACTACCCCAGGACACTCATTATTGTTTTATTTTTTGCCTTGTTAGCTGTCAGAAATCTGCCCTGTGCTGGAAACACAGGAGGCTTTTAGCTATTCTTACAAAGCATGGGAAAATGGCTTTCGTACCAAAAAATTGGATATTCAAACTTTGGATGATTTTGCTGTGTCTGGGTGAAAGGCTGAAACATTAAAATATGCAATTAAATATAACATCCTGCAGTTGCTACGTGCAGTCTGAATGGACTAGGGGAGCTTTTCCCTTAAACTTTTCTCCTCATCATTATTCATATAGGCAAAGAGGTTTTGTTCAGAAAGATCTTTGGAGGAATATCATTATAAGACCACAGGCATTCATGTGAACATGAATATTTCCTGGGTTTGACCATTTATCGCTTATTACTCATTTCAGCTAGATGCATGAAATAAGAGCTGTCTCCCATAGCACCCTGTGTAGGTGCCAAAGTCTGAGGTGTCAATACAGACAGATGAACAGAGTCACTGCCAAATCTCTGCATTCCCAGAACTGCCACAATGAGCTGTATCAGCAGAGCTTTCATATATATATGAAAAGGATTATAAAAACTACATTTGGTTTTTCTTAAAAAAAAAAAGCAACTAGTTGTTTGTTGATTTGAAAATTAGAATGGTGTTGGAACTGAGAGTAAGATATCTAAATCTATACATTTACATATAGGGGTCCAAATATGCACATCTGAGCTCCTACTAAAGCCTGTGGACACCAACTCAGTGTCATCAACCATGTGTTGAGATTGTAAAGTTATTTAACTCACTAGCTGCTATGGTAAGATTCAGTAGCTTAAATATAGGTATCTAGTGTAATTTTAGATGCTGTCAATTATCTTTCCTGTCTTCAGTTGCTGCTGCAGAAGGGTGGAGGACTGCTGGGCCTGTCATATCTGCCTGCCCTGGGCAGATCTCTTGGGCATCTCAAGCACCATAAGCAGCCTGTGTTCAGGCAACTGAGTCCCACCCCAAGTAACTGCTCTGGGGTGAGATGAACTGCCCTCCAAGCATAAGTGACTACATTGACTGTGACATGAGTTTAAACTCCTGACAAACCTCTACTTGTAGAAACCTGATTTTGGATATCTTCTTTTTTAATCAAATCGCACCCACAAGCTTCCCTTTGTCCTGAAACAAAACATTTTATTCCAAGAAAGTCTAGGAAAATGGAAAGTCTGTATTCCCACCAACACCAGAAAAAGAAAAGGCTGTCTATTTTACACTGGTTTTGGACTTACAGCATTACAAATTTGTTTTCTTCTGTTGTTTTTGAGGACTGGAATACGCACTTCCCATTTGCAGATGTGATGTATTGGGAAGTACTCTCCCTCTTTTCAGCCAACAGTTCCAGTAGTTGTAAATCAAGCCTGGAAATCCATCATCATCCAGGGAGTGTCCAAAACGGTAGACAGAAGTGTCATTTTAATGTGATTTAATGCTGTTTGTGACTGTATAAGTAGTTTTTGCCCAGAAGAGTTATTTTAATAGGAAAGACTTAAGCTGAGGTTTCACAAGATGAAGCATCCAGGCATTTTAAGTTATTCATGCCCTACAGCTCACTCCTACCTTGTGCTGTGTGTCATTGCTCTTCTGCAGGGCCAGAATAGCTGCTTGTGTGGCTGCACTGTAAAATGACTCAGGGAGCTACCCAGCTCAAAAATAAGAGAGATCAATTTTTTTTCTGTAAGAAAAGAGAGGGTTATTTTAAAGCCAGATCAATCTCCTGATCCAGTACCAGGAAGCAGAGCTGGAAAGAGGGTGCACAGGGATGAGGATGGGGAGACGTTCTCAGGGGAGGATGAGAAGTAGAAGAATAGGGTAAGAATATTTCGAAAGAGTGTTGCAATGCATGGCTTTATCATGCGAAACCACAGTCTCAAGTAACCTCATTTCTAAAGAGGCTGTAGCCTGGTGGTTGGTACACATACCTGACAGCTAAGACACTTTCACTGAACTCCACTCTGCAATTTCAATCAGGAAAGGTTCTGCCCTCCCAGATAAACCCTCTAATGGAGTGAAATTAAATGGGGAACATATTACGTTTGCAGAGATTTCTGGCTCTGAGGCATCTCAAGAATTGCTGGAGTTACTGAGCTCCTCTGCTAAGGCAATCAATAGTCTTGCTTCTCTGCAGGAGATAAAAAGCCAAAATGCATGCAACTTAGGTACATAGAGAGATTTTAAAATCCTGGGAGAAGGCCAGGCTGGGCAAGCCCATACCTCGCCACGTGCAGGCTTGGCCATGTGCCTTGCCAGAGGACAATTCAGCTCTGGTACAAATGTGGAGGTGCTAGGTGATGGAGGGGCACCCTGTCCTACACAAGGTCTCTCCTGTCTCTTTCCAGGACATGCTGCACCCAGGTTGTATCGCTGGTCTCTACATGCACAATGACAGCTGCTGGGACCAGGCTGCCAGTCACTGAGTTAGCCAGCCACGTGACCAAGCCCTGCTTTCTCAATCCAGAGAACACCTCCAGGCAGTATTAAAGGAATTAAAAATATATATATTACACATTTCCTTCCCGCCCACCCAGTAACCCTATGCCTGCTTGCCCAGATTTCACATCATAAGAAGTGACTTATGGCCAGGAACTAAATGGTTTGCAGCCATGAGGGTCCCAGCTTCTGGGCTCACTTGGCCTTGGTGGGACCCACGGGGTCACTGGTGGGTGATGTGGTCACACCTCAAGCTACAGCCCTTTGTTCACACATGCTCTCCTCTGCTAAGCTGATGCTGTTGCATGAGATAAATTTGACAGTTCCAGAAAAGCAGATTTGCCTCCAAAATCGTCATCTGTTCCTAATTTCCTCATCAATTAGAGAGCAGCTCACAGGCTTAGAAGGGAACAATAGACTCTCTCTGAGGTGATAACGTTACAACATGCTGCACTCATTCAACCATTTGCTTTGCTATCATGGTGTGCATTTTATCTTGCCATGAGCTGGAAGCCTTAATTATGATCTTGTGTCTTCCATTGTTTGAGGCAAATGACAAAATGACTTACAAAGACAATTAGGTTTGGATGTGTTCTAACTAATTTCTTTCCAAGTGCAGTATCCTATTAGACACACCAGGTATTTTTCGGGGGGAGGGGAAAGGGGTGATCTGGATGGAAGAGCTACCTTTGAAATACTATTCCAGGGACTGAAAAGCTGGGTAATTAATTGTCATTGCTCAATCTTTGGTTATCACCATCTACCGTGACCGCTCTTCCTGCACTTAATACATGCTGTTAAACCTAGAGCTATAAGAATCATAGAAAGTAGATGAAAAGGGTAAGTCCAAGGCACTGTTTTAGGAAAAATACATTTGCTCTTGTCAGGAAGTTCTTGTATTTGGGGAGCAAGAAGGGGGCCTGGCCATTCATTTGCTTTGAGCTTGCCTTATTGGTTTTAAGATCTCATCATCTGTCTGTGCAGAAGGGCATTTATATACTTATATGTAGCACCTTTGGACTGAAGAGATCATTAACTAACCCATTACATTGAAATGGAATAATGCCTTTAAAAACAGAAAAAAGCTTCTGATTTTTCTTCCACAGTCATTCCTACAAATGCATGGTTACCTTTCTTAACTCACAGTATAATGCTACATTTCTTGATCCCTTGGTAGGCTTTGTGGACAATTAGATTTTTTTCATAGACCATGATACTAACCTCAGCTACATGACCAATGATGACAATTAAGCATAACAGTTAAGACCATATGCAACATAAAGCATAATTGTCCATCAACACTTTCTAAAACAGCTTCTGTGGTTTAACAAAGTAAAAGTTCATCACAAAATAATATTTGTGGATAGCAACGGGGCCAGATGTTTTGTCTTGTCTTTTCAATATATATTTATATCTAGCACAAAGAACATTTTAGATGTGATCAGAAGCTAGTAAAAGAGGCTCTGGAGCATTGTTTTGCAAATAAATAATTTAGCATAAATAAATTACATAAACAGACAATAAAAAAGAACTTTGTGTATGGGGATAGTTAGATACTAATACGTCACTTAGTGCTGAGACTTCTAAGCATGACAGATACACAAAACAACTATGAGGGCGTCTGTCAGTGCACGTTGTGATGTGCTAAGTCTGAATTATCTGCTACCCTGAAATAAATGGAGTGCTTTTGTCTCAGAGAAAACCAAAGGGAAACACAGTAACAGCCTTCAAAACACTTCAAAAGTTCCTACTAAATGGAAGAGAATAAATTATTCTCCAGGTCAACCGGTGACAATATTAAGCATAACAGGTTTACACTGGAAATTCAGGCAATGGGGCAAGAATTATTTCTTAACAGCACAAGTGGCCCAGGACTGGAATAGGTTACAATGGTGTCCTGATTTAGCCCCAGTCAGCAACCAAGCGCCACCCAGCTGCTTGCTCACTCCCCACCGGTGGGATGGGGGAGAGAATCAGAAGAGTAAAAGTGAGGTAACTCATGGTTTGCGATAAAGACAGTTTATTAGGTAAAGCAAAAGCTGTGCGCAGAAGCAAAGCAAAACAAGGAATTCATTCACTACTTCCCATGGGCAGGCAGGGGTTCAGCCATCTCCAGGAAAGCAGGGCTCCATCACGTGTAACGGTTACTTGGGAAGACAAACGCCATCACTCCAAATGTCCCTCCTTCCTTCTTCTTCCCCAGCTTTATATACTGAGCATGATGTCATATGGTGTGGGATATCCCTTGGGTCATTTGGGGTCAGCTGTCCCGGCTGTGCCCCCTCCCAGCTCCTTGTGCACCCGGCAGACACGGGGAGCTGAAAAAGTCCTTGACCAGTGTAAGCGCTACTTAGCAACAACTAAAACATCTCTGCATTATCACCACTGTTTCCAGCAAAAATCCAAAACATAGTCTCATACTAGCTACTATGAAGAAATTTAACTCTACCCTAGCTGAAACCAGGACAAATGGGAAGACGATGAGCCTTTTTGACTGATGGGTTTTGGAATGTGTTTGGGCAGATTTCTGTCAGAACTAGTTCAGACACAATATTTCCTGCTGGGAAATGCCAGAGGACAACTGGGGAGGCATCCCAGGTGGTCAGGGCTCAGCTTAGCCCTGCTCCAGGGTGAAAACAGATGCAGTAAATTAGTGCCAGCCTCCTCATCCTCCCAGTGGTCCAGTGAGGAGCAGAAGGAGAAGTGCAAGTGAAGGCATGCCCTGTCTGTAAACCACTCTGAAGGCCTCTGCTGTCCCTCAAGCAGGCTTGACAAATGTTGAACACAGATGTTGTTCAGATAGATTTAGCTGCTGGAATCTGAAATAACTCTGTCCCCCCAAAAAAAAATTAATATATACTTAATGAATTATGAAAAGAAGTAAAAATCAATTTTCCTTGCCAGCTACTGACACACCAAATGATTGCTTTCCTTTTTAAAGTTATTTATAATTAGTCTTCCTTATTTATGTTATCTATTAATCTAAAAATGGCACCTCCGGTTATCCTAGTGTTATTAAATCACAATAACAAGAGCTGAAACACTGACAGCCTACTTCTTTTCAAAAGCCATCTCCAAGATGGAGTATAATTTTCATAAAGTTAGAAAAAAATTACATATCAGATTATAACTTATTTTAGTTACCATGCGTCAGCTAACATGGTACTGCATGTAGCAAAAGGCCAAAGTATTTCTGGTATGTGTCTTCAGAAATAGTGTTTTCAAAAATAATCTATAGCCAGTTAATTTTATATATTGCAAAGCAATAGTTTAAGTGCTCTTCTGAATCTCACTAAAGACCAACCTGGATCTTAGACTGTCTTTGCAAAATTTATCTATATCCTTATGGCCCATAACATCTGTTTCCCACACTGAAACAATTTAGGAATAACGTATTTTATTCTCTTTATTTATATCACTAAACCTTGGAGTTGTGTAAATGTTTTCTGATTTTGAGTGGTATGTTTGCAAATTAAAAATTGACAGAAAAAATTGGAGTGTTTCAAATGTAATATGACATTAACATAGCAACATAACATCATAACACAGCGTCTGGAAATTTGTGATCTATATAAACTTACTTTATGAAGCTTAATGTGCTAGTGAAAATGTTTAATGAACCAATTCCCATTTCTAGTTGAGTAACCACTTTAATGCACTTTAATTTTAGGAAACTAACCATTCGCTTTATACTACTTTGATTGCATATTTTTATAAATTCCTTTTATAGATGCAGGTGAACAGCTCAGAATGAGACCTCTTGGGAATTTTAAAATAACTTTATGAAAGACCTTTCCTTGTAATAAATGTTTAAGTTTCTAGGCTGGATCTCTTGCTTTGCCAAATGTTCCAGCAATTTAGAAAGACATTTCAAGCATGCAAAGGAAGAAGAATGTTTTCGTAAATATAGGTTTTGGGTGATTCTATAGAACAAAAGGGAGTTTGGATTACCTTCCTATCTGGAACTACTTGAAGACATCTCACCTACCTAGTTATGCTTTGCAGCACTTTAAGCTGAAACTAAAAATATTTTACAACATGTTGTGGTGGGTTGACCTTGACTGGCCACCAGGTGCCTACCAGACCTCTCTGTCACTCCTCCTTCTCAGCATGATGGAGGGAGAAAATAAGATGAAAAACTCATAGGTCAACATAAAGGTAGATTAATAAAAGAAAAGCTAAGGCAGTGTGCAGAAATGAAGGAAAACAAAGATTTATTCCCATACTCATTACTACGTATGAGCAAGATATGCCCAGACACTTCCTGGGAAGAAGGGCCTCAGTAAGCATAGCGCTCGCATCAGAAGACAAACGCCTTAATAACTAATGTTCCCCTCTTCCTTTCTTATAGCTTTTATTGCTGAGCACGACATCATATGGTACAGGATATCCCTTTGGTCAGTTTGGGTCAGCTGTCCTGGCCGTGTCCCCTCCCAACCTCCTGCCCACCCCCAGCCCACTGGCCTTTGTGGAGAGTGGGGACAAGGTTGGAAAGACAGCCTTGATTCTGCGGGATCACTGCTCAACAGTGGCCAAAACACTGGTGTGTTATCGAGACCCTTCCAGCTACAAATACGAAGCACAGCGCTATAAGTGTAACCAGAGCGATAGAATTAACCAACCATGGGTGTTGCTATACTCCTTGTACAGCCCTATCCAACTGGACATTAAGTCTGGGGACATGGAGTATACCAATCAGTGTATCTGTTGATCTGTATTTTAGTCTCTAGGTAATCATTAATGTGAATGAAACAATAGACAATGTGCTTCTGTCAGAAAAGGATGGCAAAATGTAGTTTCGCATAGTGGACTGAGAAAACTGGCCAGGACTGACGAGACTGAGAGCCAAAAGGATAAAAGGTCATTCCGTCAGGGGGAGATCACGACCACCGACTCACGGACCACCAATCCAAGTAATACCACCTACACAAAAGAGAACAATAGAAGAAGGCAACTGAGTTTGCGCAGTAATCTACATGTGGAATGAGCAAGTTTGTACCAATCAGTAGAAAGGACAATAATGAATATGTATGAATAGGTAAATTTTTTATCTATAAATTGTATGGGAAAGGTGCGTAAGGTATGCACGTTAGGAGGAGCGATCCCCCATGCATGCGGCGCCGTGAATAAAGAATGCCTGCTCTTTAATACTAAATCGGTGTTAAAGAGTTGTTTCTGATTTTACCGCGTTTTTTGGTAACATGAGGGCTGCTATGGGGAAAGTTAACTCCATCCCAGCCAGACCCAATACACATATTCAAACTATGCCCAGGAATTCCTTCTTCAAAAATGGCTAGAACTTCATCTATGGCTAAAGCATATGACTACTGAAAAATTATTTTCTTAGTCCTTCAAATATAGCAAATGGCTACTCCAAATTAGGAACTCAAAAATCCGTCAATTTCCTTGACTTCCTTAATTCTTTCATTATTGTTGTTGCTGGTTTTTAATCCAGAATTTATATAAATGGCTTATGTATACTTTAGCCTTTTCCTCTGAACTTTATAGACAGAGCAGACTGCAGCCTTGGTACATCCAGAAGTGTTTGTACATGGCCATTGCTATCTATACCCTGTTGCTCCAGTGCAACACTTGGAAATTCCCCAAAATAAACAGCTAATCCTAGGTAGAAATAACGTTGTCCTTTCTCTGGGAATTGTCTTGGCTCAAGTTTTACAAAGACTATCAAATGAAATAAAAAATGCTCTCAAGCACACACTGCACCATCATCTTTAAACTACATCCTATGAACGCGAAGCAAAATGCTACATAGCTGTATCTGAACACAGGCCTGGGGAAAATCTTCTTTTCCACACTGGTCAATGCTATTCAGGAATAAAACCTGTCCCAGCAACAGCAAACTTTTCCCACAGAAAAAAAAAAAAAAAAGCCTTGGAGGTCTTTGCTTATTTACTGAAATATGAAATATCAGCTGGTATACATTTACCTCTTTTGTTCTCAAAAAGGTCATTCCAGGGCTGGCAGATATGACCAGACCTTTCCAGTTTAAGGGATTTTAATCCCTCAGAGAATAGAATTTTTATAGTTCACCTTCCTTTCTTCAGTGATTTTTAGCTAATCTGAGAGCTATATCTTTCTTTGCTCTCACTTCCATGTTTCTTTTCAGAGACATGAGTTGTGCATTAGCTGTGACCTATCTAGTTTTCCTGTTCAACAAAAGCTACAAAGCATATCTTCTGGAGCCTACTTGCTCTTCATTGACTTGAATGAGGTGCTGGCATCTGAACTGCCTAAATACAGTGAATAGGTGGTCATTTTGTATGCATCTACTTGCAATCCAAACCCATTAACTCCACAAAACTAGTTCCTTGCCAGTTTGTCATCCCTGAAAAGGATGTGCATGCCATCAAGGCTCCTGGGTCTCAGCTTGCCCTCTCCTCAGTCTAGGAAAGCCTGAGCAACTGTGAGCATTCAACGTCTCAAGAAACTACAGAAATACAAGTTATGAAAAGCTACTTAGGCATCTCTGACACTCTGCTGCTGACACACAGTGTTGAAGAGGAAGACAAAAAGCATTGTGGTTTTATGTGAATTTGCACTGAGTAAGGAGTCTAAAAAAATGCAAAGGACCTTAATTCCTGAGATTCTTCTGAAAAACTTTCATCCTTTGTGTAAAACTAGCTGGTAGAAAACATCAGGTGATATTATAAATAGTGCTGTCCAATAGATCATAATTTCTGCAAGATCAGGCATATCAGCATGGTATTACGACTTATATGAAAACAGGATGAGTGCAGTTTTTCCCTTCCAGTTTATGGAAAAGGTAATTGGTCTTCTCCTTTAAAAAAAAAAACAAACCCTTTAGATGCTATAACAGACAGAAACAGGTTCCTAGTTACAAGCCTTGTCATTTTTCTTTCCAATGATATATGTCAGGGCGCAACATGGGCCAGCTGCTAGTAGCTAGCTCAGTTTAAAAGCATCTCCCCTGGGAAGGGGGTCATCCCTGGCTGGGGTGTCCCTGCAGTGCCACCTGGGAGCCTGTGTCCAAGGTCACCAAAGAAAGGGGCTGCCCTCAGCTGACACCCGAACCTCTGGGAGAGGGGATGCACTCGGGACCCTGATGCTTCACTTCACATGCACGGTCCAGCAGTGCTGAGGAGAGACTGCTCACAGACAGGCGGAACGAGGTCTTTCCTATGCGCAAAACACATAAGCCAAAGCTGAACTTCGGCCTGCCACCCCTTTCCTAGCTGTTCACTGTTGTATTTCACAGCTACTCATCTGTTAAGTTAAATGCTGTATTCCATCTATGCTTTGTCTTGACAACTGTCATCCCAGTAAGCAGTATCTATATTTCAGGAGTGGAGAGGTGTTTCATTATTTCAATTGCTGTCTTAGGTCCTGCTCCTAAGAGGAACCTCGCATAAGCCCAGGCTCCTAATTTTCTGGGAGGACAGGCATTGCAATGGAAATACCTGAACAGAGGTTTTATCATACAGGTCACAAACGCAGCCATCATTCGCCCTGGGGCCGTGAGGACAAGACAAGCTGAAGTGTGCCAAGTACGTTAAGGATGGTAGGCAGCATTTCAGAATTGCCTGTGGAAGGGTGTTCATGGGCGAGCAGTAGGGAGCGGAGCCATAGCAGGACTCTGAACTGCAGTGGCTCCGCCACACCGGCTTCTCATGTGCGAGTTTTACTTCATGCTCAGGATGCTGTGAAGTGGTCTAGCTCAACCCACTTCCAAAATAGCTTTTAAAAAGCTAGGATTCAGGAGGTTACACTTTTCTGCCTTGAGATGGTAAAGCATAAGAAAATTTTGTCAACATGTGACTGAGGACAATATTGTGCCCAGAGAACAGTGAGTGTTCAGCAAAGCATTGAGTTTTGACACAATCAAAGCAACTTCAGTCACAGAGCAACTGCTCTGTCAGTCTGATTCAATTGCAAACGTCCTGGCAAATAGCAGGATGCTACATACAGAGAGCTATGAGACATTCAGTTCTTTGTAAATGGTCCATTTACTGCAATAAAGAAATGAGGGTCAACAGGGGACTGATGGTATTTATTTATTTGTTTGTTTCCTTTTTAATAAAGTCAATTCATCCAAGACCATTAGGTTACATATCCAACCAACTCTAAAATCATATAATCTTCTTAGAATGTCCTCTGTTTTTTCTGTTGCTTTAAACAAGTTTTTATATCTTGTTTTACAGGTAACTGTAAAACCCTCACAAGGGAATTTCTTCTAAGTTCAGATATTACCCATTGTAATGAAGTTCCAGTCCTTTCTCAGGTGCTACGATAGTACAAATAACTATAATAATAACAAGCCAAATTTCTTGCTTCTGTAATTCCATTGATTTAAAAGTGTTCAGTTGCAGATAATCTGGGTTAATAATTCCATTCAAGTGTTAGCAGATAAAACCACTAGACAAAAAACTGCCACAACAGCAGCAAATTCACTATCAGAATATACAGGACTAAAACTATTCTTACTTATATCAGCGCAGACAGAGTGATCCACTTTGAAGCATCATTAGGCTAGCTGTTGTTCGGAAACCATCCGTGGGTTTTTGATATCATGGTAATTTTTGAGATAACCCAAACAGAAGATGCTCAGTGGAACTCCTTCATGAAAAGTAAACAGAAGACATACCTGAGAAAGGTCACTGACCTTTACCTCAGTCATGTTTTTGTGGGGTGTAGGCTTTTTTTCACTTGGGCTTTAGAAACTGGTGTAGTAAACAGCAGGGATGAAGGGGTAATACATGTTTCAGATCTGAACAAATTCAGTCTTTGGATACAGTCTACCCAGTTCTATTAAAAGGAGTGTAATTTATCCAAAAGGATATTGCATGACCAGCCTCACCACATGGCATTTCACTTAAGTTGAATTTGACATATGATTTTGTCAGTGTTGCCTTTGGCTTCTGCTTCCTTTCCTGTATGCTGAGAAATTCAACGTGGGTTGTCCTTACAACCCATTGCAAAACAGTCCAGGCTCAGGATCATTTAGTGCATGTGCTTTACTTTGCTGGTGGTGACTCAATGTAAAGATACAGGCTGCTCCTGGAGAAGCCGTCAAAAACGCTTTTGCTAACACAGATGCCTATAAGAAGAAAGTTTGGTACCTTGTTTCTTCTGATCCAAAATCATTGCATCTGGGCATTTTTTCTGGAAAATTTGCAGGCATTTTGTAGACAGCTATGCACGGCTACAACTATTCACATTTTGTACTGGTATTAGAGGTATTTTAACAAACATTCTGTATGGGAAAGTTCAGTCATGAAAAGGTCTTTTTGCAGGGTTAATTCCACCTTGCCACAAACCCACTGACTAAAGTGTGTTTATGCCAAAGATTATTATGTACATTTTTTTACTTTAAATTAAATACAGATGATAATTACAATGAATCACTGTAAAATGGCTGTATAATTTGAAAATGTAATTAAGTGAAAAGTATATTAGCTTTCAAAAAATATTTAGATGGCACTAAGTGTGCTGCCGTGGCATAGATTATTGCATTCCTGTGACCACGACTGATACTGTGGACCATGTTTTAATGATGTTCTAATGATTCATCATTGAGGACATTCTGACGACTCAATATTCTGGCAGATGAAGTGGATTTACAGAAAGATGTCATTTGGGGGAAAACTCTTTGAAAATTTTGAGGAAAAAAAAAACGCAAAAAGCTTCAGAAAGATAGATGACTGTCATCATTTTTATATGTGTTTTGCTATGTAATTGCCTTTTCCCTGGCATCACAAGTTTAAATCTGTGAAAACAGGATTCTGTCTCGCATGGGGAATCAAAGCTTAGGGAGTGAAATGTCCTGTACCCAAACATACAGAGTGCATTATCCTCTGTGACTCCTGATGGGGGATTTCAGGAAGGCATGCCAGTGTCCCATTTCATGTGGCTTAGTCCCCGCCTCGCTGCTAGTGGGCATCTGGGTTGGCCAGCTGCTGCTCCATCCCCCACCTGCCATTTGTGTGGCTTTCACTGGCCAAGAATGCGCAATCACAAACCAGCTGGGAATCTGAGATACCAGTTTTGGGAGCAGCCTGCACCCTGAGAAGGTGACCAGGGAAAAAGATATCATTTCTCATCACCCTCAGCTTCAGGCAGATGTGTGCAGGAATTAAATGTACTGCTTAGACTCATTACCTGAAGTTCCTTTCAGACTAAATGAAGAAAAAAACCAAAGAAAAGGTGGACATCTGTAGTAGTAGAGAAAATTGTCATCTAAATTTCTGTGCTAAAATAATGAGGAGAAGCATGGTCCAACAGAGGAGCTACCCAGTAGGTATTTATGCAGCTTCATAGAGCAATGGACTGTAAGGAATGGACCACATTAAATACAATTAAGACTGCTACTCCTTGCTCTACTCAGTAATACAATTCAATAATGCAAACTGGTGCCTTATATATACACTGGGAAACGCATGCCCCAAATCTCACTACGTTATCTTTCCATAAATATGTCCGTGCTTTGCCCATTTCTCCTCACTGTTATAAAAGTGCTGATAGCATCCCCCCTCCTGGTATTCGGCTGCCAGGGCTCAGGGCCAGCTCCCTACCAGCACAGTCAGGGGCAGCCCCATCCCTCAGGAGGCGTGGGGGGATCCCAGGCAGGCTGCCGTGTGGCTGTGGCTGTAGCCCCCTCCACGGGCCCACTGCTTGTGATCCGTGCCCATGGATGGGACCTCCTGGCCCCACCATGGCAGGACCAGCCTGGGACCCGCAGGACTGGGCTGACCCCATTACTGCCTCCATCCAGCCCCACCGCCACCCTCAGCCCTTGCAGGGCAGGAAACCCCCTAATGGCTGTATTACAATAGCCTGTGAAATTTGCTTTGTTATGTTATTTCTCTATTACTACACTACAGATTAAAAAAAAATGCTGAGAATGTTAGTATCAAACTGCAATAACTTCCCTTGAAATGGATAGTAAATCTTCCTATCTTTTAACTCAATATAGTAGGCATAACATTAAATAAAATTGATACTGCTACTGCTTGCTCTACTCATACATTTAATAATGCAATCCTGTGCCTTATTTGAGGTTATGTATAAATTTAATATACACACTATTACAACAAGGTCACTTTGGAATAATCTCTTTGATTGATTGCAGGGAGGCAGCACGTGGAGGGAAAAAGTAATCTTGTATGGAAAACACAATATCAGCCTACACAGAAATGGCAAAACAGCCTGTTTTCAAGTCAGAGTATATAAATGGCAACTATTACAGTTTTGCTTAAACAGCATGGCCAAGAATGGTTGCAGATTTGCGCATTGTTTTTCATAATAAAATAATTTCTTCTGGATTCTCTTCAGTACTGGCCTTCTTGCCATGGTTGTCACTCTAGTGTTGGAGTATTTAACACACACAAAAATACCTTTTCATTTTTGTCTTTAGATGAATTCTCTATACCTGCTCCTCCGCCTTGTGCTATCAAAATAATAAGCTCTCAGCCAGGATGAAAATGTCTTATAAAAACAAGAAAGAACAAATGTAATATTCTTTAGAACTTTTCTTCTCAGTACAATATTATAACCACACACTGTGAAGCAACTGATGGCACAGGAAGTGAAATTTCCATTACAGTATGGGTGGACAAGAGATCCAAGCAGGAAGCACAGGATCCTTTGCTCTGGGCACCGTGCTGTGACAGTACTTAGTTGGTGTTAGTCATCAGCATTCGAGCACCCATGTTAGTGGCCAGAGTAGGCTGATATTTAAATATTAGTATAGTAGTATTACATCCTTTGCATTTTTTAAATCTGAAATGGCTGTGAAACTTCAGCAGATTCCAAGGCACCACTGTGCTCCTCTTTTCTGACTGGCAAGCAAAGGCCACTGGATGCTGGTTCAAACCCAGTAGCTATGGAGCATCTCCTCGGGAAACTACCTTGTTTCAAAAACATTTCAAGGGAAGAGGAACCTATTGCAACTTCTCAAAAATTGCTCCAGCGGATATTTGATCTCACTATTGAAAAAAAAATTGCTCATTGCCCTGACTTTTAATTTTGTCAACTGTCAGCTTGTGGGTGTTGTTGTTCCACTGTCCTGCTGGTTTAAAGAGCCCTCTGTTACAATAGCTATTCCTCACATAGGTGTTCATGGACAAATAATTCTTCAACCATTCCTTTGGTACGCTCAACAGACTCACCTCCTCAAATCATTGATTCTTAGGCTTTTTTCCTCTTATTTTTTTCAGTGTTTTAATAAGTCTTCTCTGAACACAACAAGTTTTCAACATCTTTCTTGAATCATTAACACAAAAACTGTCTTCCATTGTGTTCACATTATTAACAAATAGGTGATAGAGTCACTTTCCTGTTATTCAACGTTCCCTTTAACAGATGCCCAAGGATCCCATTAGCACTTTGACCACAGTGTTGTCCAGGAAACCCAGGTCCAGGTGAGGATCAGTGATGAGCCTCCTATCTCCTTCAGGGACACAGCTTCCCAGGGCAGACTAGCCCATGCTCTCATTACAGCTTCCCATCGTTGTTCCCAGACACACAATGTCTCACTGGAATGGACTGACTTGTCTGTATTGCTTTCATGCACTAAGGTCTGCACGTGCCCCAGGTGACCTGATGGCTAAAACTAATGACGACCCCCTGGAGCACTTCAAAGCACCTGGCTGGAGTGCACACCCTGGCCATCTACTCAACTCCATGTCAAGGTGGGACTCAAGTAAACTCTGATATGCTTTCTGCCTTTTCACTCCTCCATTCACCCTCGTTTAAGGTGGGATGGGACCCCAAAACAGAACTGCAGGGCAGGCAGCAGTTCCTGAGCACCCTGACAAGGTCTCTGAGCTGGGCAGGGAGAGGACTGTGGCTGAGGACTGGGGAAACTTAACAAGGACTTTCTCCCTTTGCTGTTTATCACTCATTTGTTGTACAGTATGTTCATACATGGTGTCTTCTCTTAGCACTGGAAGGATAAATAAAAGTGCTTAAAAAATCAGAAAGTCCTGTCTCATCACTGATTGAAAAAAAAGCAGCCCTATTTTCCACAGAAGACGAGTACAATCGGACCTCAGAGTATCATAATTAGGAGACGAAACCGAAGAGACGTACATGGTGTTCGCTTTCCCTACCATTTGAGTACAAGCTATTCTGAGTAGGTAAACTTTCTGCCGAGGTCTTGCACAAAATCACTTGAACTGCATCAGCCCAGGATTGCAGGTGGCACATCATCTTGGGCTACTTTCAAACTTGCACCTAGGTCTACTTTTTATAATTGCAAGTTCCTAAGATGGATACCTCTGTGAGCAAGTCTCACAGTTTTCCTCAGTCATTGGTTTGTGCCACAATACCTTTGACAAATAAGCAAAACCTTTCCTTTTTTCTTTGTTGTAAGCATAAAAGAGAAAATATCGTATCTGTTTGTCCTCCATCCACCCTAAGTGTCTCTTTTTTTCACTATCAATGATACATTAGATTCAAAATGCTAGATTGTTCAGGGCTCAGCCCTCCATCAACTTTTGCCACACTATTGATCTTCCTGTACAAGTAATAATGTGTAGAGGCTCCGTGGATGAACGATGCAACCAGAATTTTTTCTTAAAAAAAAAAAAGAAAATGATTATCTTTTTCTTCTTGGTATCAACATTTGAAAATCGGTCATTTGGTTTCCCATATCGCTGCTTTGCTAACAGCAGTTCTCCATCCATAACAATGTTTTCCCAAAGAGCTGAATCAGGATTCAGCTCTTCTAGTGTGAACATTTTTTTCACTCCTTTAAAAAGCTTTTAGACTCTTCAGAAAAGTCAAAAAGCACTCAATATAACTGCCCTCTTCCTTTTAAAAAGCATTTGTGGTGGGCTAATATATTGCCTCAAACATGCTAATTACATCTCGTAATGGCTGGGTATAGCATTACAGGACAGGTGCAGTAAACTCAACAGCAGAACTCTGCTTGTTGTGTTCCATCATGTTAATGAAAGCAATAAATCAATGACATTCTCCAAAGCTTGACTTGCCCCAGAAAAGAGAAGCACTAACAAAATTTAGCACATCCAGCTTAGAATTTCTCACAGATGGATAGCTCTCTTTTCACCCTGTAAAGCTTTAAATTCTTTCAGCATAAGGGCAATCCTCCAAGATGCTGAGCACACAATGGATCTGAATGTACCCTTTTCTTTTTGGGAACTGTATTAACTTTGAAACAGGTACACTATTAAGATTAATCGTATGAAGGCAGAGGGCTCAGATGAATGACATGAGGAGCATAGGGTATGGAAGAAGATTTTACAGAGATGATAGAAAACAAGGAAACTTCCACTCAGAAAGCCAGGTAAGTCTGTTTTCCCTGTTACAGTACAAATACAGGAAAAATTCAGTCTCCAGATCCAAAAAAAGTAATATGAAAGGACTTTAAAAACATGGCCAGCTCATAGTCTGGCAAATGAATGCAAAGTAACACTAAGTTTGAAAGATCAATGATTTAAATTATTTCTCTTCCATTGGAACTGTACTTCATTTGCCTAAAGGGTAAACTTTCAATGTTGTGCAGTTAAAATTATTGATAACACATATCCCTGTTCTCTCTGGGTGTATACATCTTAGTCTGCATGTACTGAACAGATACCTCTCCTCTGAAGTTTTGGTATTCTTCCTCAACTGCTGTTAGTGTATGCAGACATTCATTTTTAAAAGCAAAAGGTAATCAGAAATAGCTACTATTAATACCCAAAAGTCACTAAGAACTAAACTTGCCGCTCTGAGAAGGGCCAACATATGACCTACCTGGATTTTTAGTGTCAAATCTGGTCAGTATGCTAGATGTTAATGCCTTCAAGGCAGTGACACATAGATACTAAAGGGCTGCAGGCTTTAGCCTACCATAGGCTGGCATGAAAAGCAATGAGAGTAACCAAGGATCTACATTTCATTTGTGCAAGGATCTAAGCATCTCTTACAGTTAGGGCAGAAGGACCGAAGATGTTGTTCCAGTCAGGGATATTTTCATTTCAATGGGTCCTCTGCATCCACCTGCAAGAAGCTTGTTTTTGCAGAATTTATGGAAGTGAAATGGATTCCTTGCTAAGGGCTAAAGAGAGGTAATGTACCACAGAAAAGCCTTCAATTTGCTCTGTTAAACTTTTCCACTAGTAAATAATAGTATCCCTAACTACTTGTTAGGGAAAGTGTTCTGACATTGTGGCAGCTGGCTCCTACATATCCTTAACTCTGAAGCAGAAGAGTTTTGAAGTAGGTCAGCTCACAGCGTCAAAGGTCAATGTCTGAAGCAAGACCATTCACTTCCTGCAAGGTCTTGGATGAATGTACACAACTTATAGGTATGGCAGACACGGGCAGTTGCAATACCCAGATTTAAGTTCCTGTTATAGCAGCACTGCAGTACTTTATACTGGTTTTGACCCCTCTTTATTGTTTTTGTTATTTAGGTGCTAAGAATGTGCAGGAGCTAAAGCAAGAAGCAAAGACAGAGTTTGCCTAGAGAACATGGTGTGACAGCATTGTAATTTTCCTTCATAGTTCACACAGAGAAGCTCCTATGACATGATTTTCCCCTAGATTTTTATTTTAATAATATTTTGTGTGTGACATCCTTTGACATTGGGGAAATCTGTCTAAGCATTTATTGAGGGACTATTCTGTCTGCCCTGCCTTGTACAAAGTTATTCCATAAACATCTCAGTTTGATGAATGTGTACTGAGTAGCCCAAAAACAAAGGGGTTGAGTGGCTCTTACCAAACCAGTAAATTTCAGCAATGTGTAAAACAGATTCTTTGGTCTAGAAGATTTAAATAGAATTGCATGCATTTTCCATACAAAATTGTATTTATGCTAACCAGTGTGTTTGTTCAGCACCTGAATATCCAGGTTTAAAAGAATATAGAGTGAAGAAACCTCCCCTTGCTTACTGTGACAGCAATAACAATTACCAGATACTGCAATCCTGTCTCTGCTATTTTGAAATGAGAGATTTCTACAATTTTTATTTTCCATTCAATTTTTTCAACTGATTCCTAAAATGCAGAAGCAAAACCTGTCATCTCTGATGTTATTATGCAGCTTGGAGAAGTAAATAAGGTGTTTTATTAAACCTTACCCAATACAAATGCATCATCACTGAGGAATCCTATGAATACATATGTTAAAACTTCTATAGATTGTGTGACATTTTCAAAACATGCTGGCAAGATTTTGGAAAAGATGAAATCTTATTAAGATGGCCTAGACATATTACTGTGACCTGATCCTGCTCTCTTGAAGACAAATAAGTGAAGCATATACAACAGAGGAAAAGAAACCACAGCAAAACCAGAAAGCATAACTCTAGTATCTGAACTTAACTTATAGTCTCATTGTTAGAGAACTTTAGGCACAACACTTGCCTCTGCCAGCCACCTCAAAAATTGCCAATCTGACTCCAGTGCTAATTTTTGTAATATACTGCTTATAGCTGCCATTTTGGAGGTGTTCAGAAGATTCAATCTCAGCTAGCTAAACCAAAGACTCCTTAAACAGAGTGCAAAAGGAAAGACAGAAATGAGAAGAAACAGAGTAGGAAAGGCTGGTAAAAAAAGCAGTGGATGAGGACAGCTACAGAACTTGTACCTTTCAAAAGGCATCGGGCAGCCAGGCAGAGCTGATGGTGATCCTAGTATCACCTTCTCCCTCTTTAGGACTGTCTGGCCATGTTACCTCTCAGAGTCAGGCTGATAATGGCACAGTGGGCTTTGGAGTCCTGGGCACAACAGTCAAATTCATTTGCCTTAGCTTCATCTCTTACCAGTATCCAAATCAAGTTGTGATCATTCAGAATAGTCATCTGCTCATTATTTTGTCCACTAATTGACCCTAATTTTAAGTGGAACAATTCTGGGCAAAGAATGTCATCAGTTTCTGTGCTCCTACGTCTCCTACTTACAAGCGCGGTCTCAGCATTGCCACACTTGTGACATATCCAAAAGTCTCTTATTTATTAGAGTAATTCAATTTTTCTCTTTGGCAATTTTTTATAAACATTTTTCTGTAAGGGGATGAACTGGATTTCTGTCACTTGAAACAGCTTCTCTGAGGTGTGTGCTAAATGCCTCTCCTCCGCTGTGTTTGATATCCAAGAGAACTGATCTGGCTGAGACACAAGTCCAGGATATTTGTGGGTGTGAAGCTGGAGGGTAGACACTTTCTTCTGAGGGACAGAGCCTATGCCACACTTCAACCTTAGCTTTTCCTTCAGAGTAACTTCAGTAGGGCAGCATGACAACTGAAATTCACTCTCCAAGGTCCCATGCTCCCTGGGACGGGATGCTTCCCACCACCCTGGCTGGGAACAGGACCACTATTTAGCAGGACAATGCAGGGGCATTTTCACACTAACCCTGTCTCTTTCTCCCACACCTGCAAACTTATTTCCAGACTGATTTGTACGTTGCAACACATATTGGTAAAGTCAGTTTGGTGAAAATAACTTGTAAAGTACAGTTACCAAGAGTCTTACTGTATCCTCTGCCAGTGCATTACCATTTCAAAACTTCTATTGTGTCATTCACATTCCAAGTAATAATACACAAATTCATAATAGCTGCCTTCAAAATATGTGTGGTAATTATAACACATTTGTAATAATGAACTTCACTGCACAAAAAGCCTTCTTACCTGGGAGGAAGCAGCTGAGACATTCAAAACCAGAAATGCAAACATTTTTCAGAGATGACAACTGCAGGGCATCCAGACAAATAAAGACAACCCTAGAGTCCAAGCATAAAATAAGCTTAAAAAAGGGGAAAGATGCACTCTACGTCAAGCTAATCTGCTTTCCAGTCACTGGAGTGGTTCAGACTGCTAAACATCTATCCCAGGCATGGTAGGGGTTAGCGTTGTACAATAGCCAGTAGACAGGTGGTCCAGCCAAGCTACTGTGCTCCTAGGCTATTCTGCAGGGTTTGAGAGTTTATCTTCAGACTAGTTTCTCTAGGAACAGCAGCAGCACAGTAACTTTCCCTTGGTCTTTCTGCTTCACTTTCAGATTATTTGAAGCAGATTTTGCTCCAGCCAACCCACATCCAATCCCAGCAGGTAGCACCGTTCCCTCAGTACTGAATTACTTTCTTCCCTTTAGACTGCTTACCAATTTCTTTTCATACTCCTTCTGGTGTTTGTTTAAATATATATGTATATCTATATCTCCTGGCTTTTAAGATGATAAGAAGAGAGATTCTGTACTTGATCATGTTGTCAGTGCTGTCTCTGAAAACCTTGTGAATTTTGCAGATTATCATACCAAGGTAAGCACGGAGAATTGCGACAGATTTGCTGCTGAGTTGCTTTTGTTATTCATTCTGGGCATCTGATCTCAAGCTGGATGTTGTAAGAAATTGCAAAGGGCTACGACAGTATTGATAGTGTATATAGGGCATTTTGGCTGGAATACTGAGCGCTGTGCATTGTTGTATGAGTATTTGGCCTTCAAGAAGCCTGAGTGATTTAGAGATCATAAGGAAGGAGACAAACATTGCAACAGCCAGAAAGCTCTTGAGGGTGTTTAGAAATGATGGAAAATCACACAGGACATCAGTGATACAGAGGAAAGGCAAAGGGGGGTGGGATGAAGGGAGAGAGGAAAGAAGGAGAAGGGAGAGATGAAGGGAAGACGAAATGTTGTCATCATTTTCAGTGCTTGGTCTTGCTTCTCTTGAAATAACTGAGAATTTTGTGATTGCCCTAATAAGTAAGAGGAGAAAAATATTTTGTACACTCACCTGCAGGTAATAATATCCCTCTTCTTAAAAATAAAATAAAATAAAATAAAATAAAATAAAATAAAATAAAATAAAATAAAATAAAATAAAATAAAATAAAATGAAATTAAATATAAAATAAAATAAAAATATAAAATAAAATAAAATAAAATTAAAATTAAAATATAAAATAAAATAAAATAAAAATATAAAATAAAGTAAAATAAAAATATAAAATAAAATAAAATAAAAAATAAAATAAAATAAAATAAAATAAAATAAAATAAAATAAAATAAAATAAAATAAAATAAAATAAAATAAAATAAAATAAAATAAAATAAAATAAAATAAAATAAAATACAACCCAGATATCTCCCAGTTGCCAGTACTCAGGGGTTTTTTCCTATGCAAATAAGGCTTCTTCAAGCACTGTCTGTCTTTTGTCTTCTGTCGGTAGCAGAAAGCAGTGTGTAGGCTGCAGAGCCATTAATTCACACTGAGACTGATAAACACGGAGCTCTCTTTCCGCTGAAGATGTTCCATGTCCAGCACCAGGTTTCACATGTCTTTAGAGCATATCATCACAGTCTTAATTGGGGTCCATGCTCCTTATGCCACATACGCTTGCCTGGTGGCCTGGAGGGCCTGGTGCCAGGAACAAGGAAACAGCAAAGTGCCTGGGGCACTGACAGGTGGGCCACTAACCGGAGCACCGCAGTCAAATAGGACTTACAAGGTGGCACACTTCACAGCATGCCACAGCCTCTTGTGTTGCTCATCTTCTTCCACATGGCCTAATGGTTCCTATGCCTCCTCTCAGGAGGATGGTTTGCACAGCTTCATCTTGGCATCAAGACATACTTGTCACTTTGCTACCTAATCTAAATAAATGAATGTGCTCCTCTTCATTCCATTCAGCTTTTTCTTCTTATTAGAGTTATTATACGGTAGGCAAAGGCAAAGACTTGAGCTACTGTGCTCCAGGAGTTCAGCTGCAGCAGTCTCAGCTAGAAAACTTGGAGTGTCTTCAGAGTCATCCAAGGAATTAACACTCCAACTTGTCTCACTTCAGACACACTCTAGGTACCAAATATTTTCAGCTGTGTGTAAGGTCACTGCCCTTTATTTATTTTAGTCTCCAAATACCGCAGTACACTCTTTTTTGCTGTATGTCACACTACTGCTCCCTGCTGCCCAAGTATATTTCAGATCCATAGATCCATTTTACGCCACCTATGCATGAGACACGTCATATACTGACTGAGGATAACAGGCTTCCCAGAAGAGGGGCTGCTTCATCTCAGTGGGATGTTTGTCTCACCATGATTAATTACTGTGAAATGCCCACAGAGATTTAAAATCATGATTAATTACTACAAAATGCACAGAGATCTTAAAGACTAAATTCTACCACTAGCTAAGTTTACCCGAGAGTTCCTGTACATCCTGCATCTGGGGACATTTCTGCAACACTCAGTCAGCTGATAAAACTCTGACAGAATGTATGGTTAATTGTCAGGAAAAGGCTAAATAAAAATAGCTAGTAGTAAGTTCTGTGTCAATATTCTAGACATTCAGTGACTGAGATGTTACGTCTATTCCTTTAACTGCTTTTTTGTTTTACCTAGAAGATACTAGTTTATTTTCAAGGGAAAATACCCTTTAAAAGAAGCAAATTTTTGCATTGTTGGTGGTGCTTTCTTTTTTTTTTTTATTTGACATGCTTAAAGACAGTTCCCAAAAGGTTAACGTTCCTTCAGAATAAAAATCCTAGATCCCATCCGTAGAAAGCATTTCTTTCCTAGCTTATTCAGCACAGAAGCTGAGAAGATTAATAAGCCCCAGTGTTTTACACCAAGCTTATTAGAGATCAAATGTTTAATAGGTTTGAAAACATCTTCTGAAATCCCACTTTAAAAGAACAAGTAACAGCAACGTACTCCCTTTTGTGGGAACTTTCTCAAAGACCTTTATCATTCACATAAAACCCAGAGTCCAGACCAAACTGGATCACGTGGCAAGGCGGGAGGGGTTTGTGAGTCCACCTGACTTCTGCCATATTCAGGGCTTGTTGGATTCATGATAGCCCCACCTTTCTGGCAGATGACTGCTCATAAGCACAGTCATGCTTCACTAGGTAGAAGCAATCTGGTTTTATGCTGGGAGGGATAAGATGGGGCAGAGAACATGGCAGTGAGCATGTCTGTTACCTGCACAAACAAGTAACCGCAGAACACAGCAGACTGTGTTGGCTCCTCCAATTAGTAAAAACACAGGCTTTTTGAATGAGAAAAAATGTATTATGCTAATCATTTTAATCCTTCAGTTATCCATGCAGAGCTTCACTGCATTATTCAATATTTTTCAGTCTAATGCACTGAATTAAGCCCTTTTAAAAAGTTTTGTTCCTATAACACTTGCAATTCTTACTGAATTTTATCTTTGGGCTTTCTGGGAAAGTATTCTTTTCACCATTTCTTTCTGCTGACTGCAATCTGCTTAACAGAACTTTGCAATTTTGCTGTCCAGCATGCTGCAGTTAGAAACACAGGGGAAAAAAGGGGTGCTCCAAACAGGGGGATTCCTTGTCAAGATAATTCACCCAGATTCACCAACATATATAAAACTAAGAACTGTAGAAACCTTTACGTACACACACTACATATAAGGTCTAGGTGCAGAGTGACAGTACCCTTTGGTAGCAGATATTTTATGCATGGAGATTTCATTCTACGCAGAGGTTTAGTAGACACAGCAACTTTTTTCTATTAGCAGAACTCTCAGAGAAAGATCAAACTATCAGACCTGCTAAAACCCGAACTCCCTCTTTCCTTGCCTCCTCAGAGCTTTCCACTTCTTCCAGTTTTATAAGCCTGGGTGAAGACAAGCTGCTGTAAGAACACTGTGAGAAGTTAAATCTGTATTCCTTTGGGACTATTATTACTATTACTACTACTATTATTATTATTATTACTACTACTACTACTAAAGTAAAAAAGAGGGGTGGAGTCAAGTGCAAAAAAAGAACCATCAAATTTTGATCCAGGAACATCCCACCCTCTGCTGGTTAGTCATTTTCACCCATACGAGGTTCTTCTTTCAGGAACAGCTATTGAAAAGGCTTCAACCTAAGCCTAAGGATGAGAGAACTCATAAGAGGGGAAACTGTAAATAATGTTGGATGAGAATAATTTTGTCTAAGAAGTGAGTTAAGATCAGGTATACTCTTTCAAAAAGCTATTGCAAGCTGACAACACAGAACTGAGCTGAGAGTAGAGTTAGAATTAATGAGCATACTGAAACTTTCTAAGTCAAATAAAAATCATTGTAATCTATAAATGCAAAGATGGAATCCAGTGACACATGAACTGGGTAGCAGTTATATGTCCTTCTGACAAAGAGCTCCAGACTGTGCCAGCCTGGAAAACTCAGGTTGTCTATCAGTGTATCAGCATACCTAGAAAGCTGGCCTTGCTCCTCTACTTTCAGTACCAGCCAGTTAAGTTGAAAATGCCCCTTTAAAATGCTTGGATTATGGGGGGGGGGGGGGCCGGGAGGGGGGGGAACAACAACAAAAAAAACCCCAAACCCAAAAACACCACAGATTGGCATAATTAAGTGTGGCTATGAGGAACAGCTTTTTAATAGGAGAGCACAGATGTTCCATGCATAATTACTACAGTTTAAGTTGAAAAGTGCCATTGTTTGACCATCGTTTAAAATCATAATACCCTAAAGGAGCGATTTCAGGACATGAACACTTGAAGAGCACATACCTAAGGTAGAGCTAAATTATTATCTCTGTTCTGCTCTGACTGAGTGAAAAGAAAATGGTCTTCATGTGCATGGAAAGCAAAAGATAGAAAATTATATTGTAGCGGGCATAGGAGGAGAGATCAGGCATGAAATTCAAAGAACATGGACAGCAGCAGCCTCCCATCAGCAACTGCAAATTGATTTTTTTCCCCCAAAGCTGGGACTACTGCAGTGGGTGGGAAGGCAGTGCCACTGCCCCGGAGCCCAGAGGCCAGCAGCGCGCTGGCAATGGGACAGAAGGAAGAGGGAACGGAACACAAACTACCAGAGATTGTTCTACTTGGCAGAGGTGCCCGAGTCAGCCATGCCCTACTGCTGCACAGATCCCCTCCAGCAAGTTCGTTCCCCTCTGCCACAATACCACAGGTATCTTGAGTAACGTTTAGGCTGCTGCCATAACAAAGGAGAGCCTGCTTTGCTGACAGCAAGGTCATCAGCAGCCACTCATGGTGAGCACTCCCACTCCCCTTATTCACCCTTCACTTCAGAGCAACCATGGTACATGCTCTGAGTTAAGCATTAGACCTCCCAGGTGTGGTGGTAATAGAAGTAATACCTTATATTTTACCAAACGGTCTGTAAATAAAGGGTACCAAATGGATGCCCACAGCTCTACTCCCAGTACCTACCTTAGCTTGGACATTTCAGATCAGGTGTAGATGGCAGCCCTTCCCTCCCCCTTGAAGAAATAATAACACCCTCTGCATAGTGTATTTATAATGAGGGACAACTGCGAATCAGACTCAGTGCTGCTTAAAGTAGGAGACTTTGAATGCCTCTATAAAATGATGCTTCTGGGGATTTTACCTTCCGAGACAGCACTGACCACAAGACAGCACTGACCGCTAATTCTGATTATACAGGTCAGTTTTACAGTAGCTAATTATGTCCGGAATTGCAGACAGCTCCATGTGCTCCTCAAATCTGTTCCACCAGCACTTCCACCCATTAACTATGCAACAGAAGCAGGGGGATTCCACTTAATGAGCAATAAATCTGACTTTTCCATACACTTCACACTATAGAAAAAAGCAGGGACAGAAAAAGCTGGAGAACCATGCTAAAACGATAAGACAACTACAATGAAAAGAAATCCAAGCATATTCTGATAGCTTAAAATCCATCAGATTTATCCCATGGCAAATCATGGGGAAAGAATATCCAATCAGAGCCACTTTCTTTTTAAGAGATTAGGGAAGAGGGCCACAATGGGTAGAATTAATAAGAGTCTTCACTGGTCGGGAAAAATATAGAAAGGAACAAAAAAGCCCATTTAGTTCATATGCTTCAGGAGAACACAGGTTCCCTTTTTTCCTTTTCTTTGGCTTTTTGCTACCTTACACAACTGTCAGTTTGGGCTTGAGACAGTCAAGGTGCTCTTCAAAAGAGTCAGTCCCACAGAATGTGTGGGAAGTGGTCAAAAATCCTTTGCTAAAGAAGAAAATCCCTGGCTCCCACTCCTCAAGTGCATACTTTTACCACTAGACATCATGGAAAAGGTATGTTGTCGGAGACAGAGGTATCTGCACACTCCAGGAAAATGAATCCTCAAAGTCTAGCATAAAATACAATCACAGATTTCTGTTGGTTTGTGAAGTTATCTCATAAAGTTGTGTGGAATTGTTTTATAACATGCATTAAATGAAGCAGAAAATGAAGCATGGTTTCCTTTGGCTGTTCTCAACAAAATGTTTTCATCTGCCTACAACAGAATTTTGCTTTTAACATTTTTTCTGTGACTATAACAAAAATCTGTTTTCATCTCTGCTACAGTTCCTGCAGATACATTGCTTGGAAGGCCATTCTCCTTGCTGAGCAGTAGTTAGGGGCTGGGAGAAAAGCGACTTCATGAGATTCATTAGCTGAGACTGACTGGGCAGAGCACCAGTTAATATAGTTTTGGCTTTGGAGTGTGCATACTTCTTTACATGTGTCCAGCTAAATTGTTCTTAGAAGTACAAGTACATCTGACAATAGATAATAGCCTTCTGTTCTGTCCAAAACTATTTACACCTAAATGATCTGAGAAGCACAAGCCGCAGGTACAGTGCTGATAACTTCTGCCGTTACAGTCAATGTGCCACAGTCCTTAGTACTTCAAACATTTCAGTTTGGGTAGCTGTGGTAGGGTTGCCTAATCTACGTGGCCATGCAGAATTTTGCGTTTCTAGTAACAATCCTTGGTCAGGCAGAGATCTCGGTAAGGTTTGTTACTCTTTGTGTACGTTTCTAAAACCCTGTAGCTGTAATAAATGCCGGTAGTTTATAGTCAGCTGCCAGAAGTAATATTGACCCCCAATCTGCATACACTGGTCTGCTCCTGTACATTAAGTACCCAGCACTGCCCACCTTCTCTAACACTTTGCTTTGCACATAACTTACATCATCTGAGCTCTGTAAATTGATATTTATACATACAGCTCACAGATTAGATATGCACACAAAATCAGGAGCAGAAGGGAATAAGGTAGGGAATAATAAAGATCAGAATTAGAGACAGAGGCAAATGAGAGGGAAGAAGGACAATGCAGTAGAAAGCAGCCCTGGGGGACTAAGGGAGAAGAGAGGATGCTTCAATCAATTCCCTTTGTATTACCCACACTCATTTATAACTTGAACGGATGAATAAAAGGGTATTTTTTTTTCTCCCAGCTATTCTGGTAGCTATAAGTGTGAAAATATGGTAAATATCCTCTCTAAAATGAATTCCCTGCTTCTCATCTCCCCCTTTGTGCATAAACTAAGTTAAAATTAATTTTAAAATACTTCTTGACTGAGTTCTTTAGCCTCTTCAGGTATAGGAGTAGAAAGTTAATCACTGTTTTACTTCCAAACTGGTTTTGTCACTTGGTTTACCCATCAACTCTCAGAAAGCCTAGTCACCAAAGATCTAAAACTGTGAGACACCATCCTTGACGCTTAATGCCCTCAGCTGCCTTTGTCTTTTGGAGGGGCTTTTAGGATGAGGTCGTTAAAAGCAATCACCAAGAAGTCATGCCTGATTACTCTTTCAGTTAGGGCTTGATCCCACAGGCAGTTATGTGCTGTAAGTGCAGAAACCAAAGGCTGGTGCTGAATACTCAGTATTTGCTTAGTGCCTGGTCAGTGAAGCCTGGTAACAGAGACAGTGAAGACAGAGAGAGGTGGAAAAAGAAAAAAAGTAATTGGTGATGTAGTCAAATTTGTGCAGCCTCTTGCCGAGTTCTACGGAGGAGGGGGAAGTGGGCATGCCCAGCATGAGCTGCTCTGCATGAGAGGCAGTCACGACACTGAAAGTGAGTGATGAATTTCAGGTGCTGCCTGTGTGGCAGAACTAGCAGGTCACTCAAACGTGACTGTATTGGAGATGAAGCCAGAATAATGTGAGTAAGTGAGGGGCCAGTATTTGCCAATATTCAGCAGTCAGCTGGCCAGGTCCATGCACAACGCGGTGTTTTTTCTGTTCCAGGAGATCGTAGCCTGTGCTGGCCAGAGCAGCAAAGTCCAGCCAGCAGCCCTGCAGCAGCTCGGTGCTGCTCTCCCACCTTCCCAGGCTGTGTCTTAGCTCCTCACAGATTGGCCTGGGAGGGTGAAATAAACATAAGCATCATCTGAGAAAATAATTTTTCTCCTCTGCTGATATTTTCATAACCATTTTGCCTTCATTTTCTGTGTCTGTCTAGCCAGCAGGCTTATGTAGGAGCATTTGCTGAAACAAGCAAATGCTCAGACAAGCTATAGACTAAGAACTTGTAGAAATTATTCAATGTAGAAGAAATAAATTAAAAGAAATCTGATAATTAACAAACAGAAAACGGAATCCACTGCCTCATTAGTCATCAGCTCTCCCTAGCGGTTCTGACCTCAGAATGGCGGGTGTCTGTTTCACACACACCAAGTCTCCCACTAACTCCAGAGACCTTGCCACAGTTACTGTTATGGCCCTGAGGGGCTCTTCAACAGCCATCAGATTCCAATAGTCGCCATGGCCAGGCAGTGCTGACCAGCTGCCCCGCAGGGAACGGTGGTGACAGCGGGCCCCACAGGGCTTCGCTGGTAGGTCCCATCCCCAGAAACCCCATGAGGCCATCAGGGCCAGGCTGGGATGGTAATGGACTTAGCCCAAGCTACATGGCCACTACATAAGTCCACAGTCATGGGGAATAAGTTCTTAATTTGTAGAATTCTCACAAAATCATTGAGAAACACATCTAAAATTCATTTGTGCTACTTAGCTCAGCTGAAGACTTGGCCATCATGATCTTCTTGCTATTCCTGGGTGAGTTAGACTTTGGGGGTTACTAACCACCATCCTTGGAGCTGCCCGAGAAGAGCTGTCTGGTCAGAATCATCTCAACATTTCTAGCCCACATCCGTAGTATGTGTCAAAGATCCTATTTAATTTTCCAGCTTAATAAACTGTTTTCCAAAAATTGAATGAAGCAGAGTATCTCTGTCTACCTTATCTCAAAGCCAGCCATCAGTTAACCTCTTTCAGTGTCCCTAATAGCACTGATTATATCTATACCACTTTACACCACTGAAAAGGGAGTTCTGTTTCCCTTCGAACTCCACTACCTCCTTTAGGAGTCAATGACTAATACAATGATCAGTCTCTTTCTCAGCTGCATAATTACACTTTTTTTTCACTCTTCATGACTCCTCTGCTTTGGGAGACAATTTTTGTCTCTCAGAGCTGCCCTTGGTGGAACTCGCCATATGCCTTCTGACGCCCGCTCTGTCAGCTGCCTCCCTGCCCTTCTCTGCCTCCGAGAGTTTCTCCTGGGGATTTAATTTGCAGAACATGAGAGGGGAAAGCTGCCACTATGGTGCCAGTAAGAGAGCCTTGATCTCTACAGCACTTTGGTATGTGAGGATAAGCTCCAGAAAGGGTACTTGCATACCTGATGCGGGTCTTCAAACACCAGGTATGGAAAGCCAAAAATATGTGGTTTTCAACTGGGATTTAATTGTTTGTTTCTCAGATGATTGCTCTAATCCATCCAAATGACTACTCATACCATCAAGCACAGAGACCAGTAGACATGTCCTGGTGGTCATTTCCATCTCCTGTTGACTCCTAACACTCTCACCCTACATGTCACACCACAAGGAAGCAACCATTTCCCTCTGATGGGGCCAACATACCTGCTCCAGCTGCCCTGACAATCACATTGCAGTATGTGTCAGGCTTCCTCATACACTCTCTCTTTAGCCCACTGGAAATTGATTGGAAACTGAAATGGCATCACCTAGCAAGATGGAGAATAGCAGTCCAAGAATACTTACTACTCTGGTGGCTATAACTGTCATCTAGAAGGTCTTAGACCTGGCTTTCAGGGCAGATGTGTAGATTTTCACAGAATCACAGAATCACAGGTTGGAAGGGACCTCAGGGATCATCTAGTCCAACCTTTCTAGGAAGAGCGCAGTCTAGACAAGACGGCCCAGCACCCTGTCCAGACGACTCTTAAAGGTGTCCAACGTGGCTGAGTCAACCACTTCCCTGGGGGGATTATTCCAATGGTTGAATTTTCTCTGGAAAGGAAACAGGAGAATAAAACACCAATTTTCAGAAAGGTGTCTTTCAGGTGACCAGCTTTGGCAGGAGTTTCAGGTTGCAAACCACGGTGAGATGCAGATATTCCCCAAACACTTTGCTCAGTGCTTCTTACTGACTAACTGAGGAGATTCTTAACTTGGCATGCTCACTTTTGTGAATCCCATTTTTAGGCACCTAGCTTTATCATGTGTTATGGCAAGGTGCCCTGGTGCCTTATGCAGGGAAGGCATCCTGGTAGGTGTCAGCACATCCAAAAATGAGAAATTGCCCTGGCCTGTCCCAGTTGCTCCCAGTCCCTGGGGAGGCCCCAACCCTGCTGCACCCTGGAACACAGCCTCAAAGTGCCAGTGTCCAAGAGCTGCCACTGAGCTGTGGTTTGCCTTTGTCAGACTGAGCAGCATATATACACTGGAGTTGTATTAGCCCTCAACTCTCTGTATGCTGATAAAAAATCATGATGAATTATCCGGTCCGTTTTGGCTCTGTGCAGAGCTATCAGGAGTCTCAGTATGCAAATGGATCTTGTTTATCGTATGATAGATACTGTGTAATGCAGCACCTAAATTACACTGAGTTTGCAATACCATCTGCTTTCATCTTTCATTACATTAGGGGATCGCTTTGTTATATTTGACCTGAAAATTGGCACAGGAATAAAGCAGGGCCACGGCTGCAGTTCACAGTGGTAAAAAGCTCTGCTCGCTCACCTGATACAAGTGAGTCTTAGACATAAATCTCTTCTCATCTTCAGGTCCGGAAAATAGCAAGTACCAAGAAGGCTGCTGCCAATATCTAGCATTATACACCAGGTTTACCGGGAAGCAGTGTCAGAGGAGGCTGCCATAGAGGGCGACTTCCATCCAAATTTTCTCATGTGACAGAAAAAGGTTGATGTATGGTGGCTTGAGGAAGAAGGAGATGCCAGTGAAGGCTCAGAGGAATGGCCCACAGGTATTAATTTACAGTTGGCTTGACAGGGTCTTAAGACAGAGAAAATATTTCTATTAACTTTTAGCAAGCTCCACGTCTTCCCATGACTTCAAAGAAATGATGACCTAATGTATATTTTTTATTGGTGATGCAAAGAGGATAAAGGAAGTTGACCATTTCTCCTTGTTGTCCACATTTTACTCAATCAGCCAAAAGACTTTCTTCAGCTGCTTTTGCAGACCAGCTCTCTGGCTGTCTGATTAAACCACAGTATGATGATTCATCATTGTCTGTCCATTTCCACTTTACTGACTGTCTAATTAAAATGATTTTTATGCCCAAAGATAATTGCTTTCTTCTATTATTACTCTGAAATGTTAACATAATCTAGCTCACCAGTCTCTGTGTCTACCACTAGAGACAATAAATAAATTAAACACAGAAAAAATGATGTTTAAATAACATTAGGATTGAGTCATAAAACTACAACAGCACGGAAATTCCAGTTAAGGCCACACAGTGTTGCCAAAGACATTTGCTGTACATATGGCTGGTTGTTTCTCAGAGTCCCAGAAAAGGCAATGCTGTGCACCCTGGGTGCTTCATTAGCAACACATTACTGGCCTTATAGAGTCAAGTGAAGCAGAAAATCATTTTACAGCGGTCATTAATTTTTTTAAGTCAGTACTTACTGACAGTTCTTATCCTGTGGCATCTGAAATATGTGGAACAGAAGATGTTGGCAAATGTTGGCTTTTCGGTGGAAACCTCTTGACTTAACTGCCTCATTAGTTTATACTTTTTTAAAAAAATCCTTCCTTTTGTGGTCTATCTTTGTCTGGTGACCATTTGATAAAGGTAGTAGCACCAAATTACTGCCCTCAGAAGACAGAAATAGCAATCAAAAATAGAATAGCCACAAATGAGCTATTTCTGTAAAGAGCAATAAAGTCAATATCAATATTGGGTGTTTTCATTTTAAATGCCCCAAATAATTTTTTTAATTCCTTATCGGTTTTTAACTACCATCACCACTGCCCCATATTCAATCTATCACTATTTCCTAGCTTTCAGCACTTTTCTTTCATCTGTATTGCTTACTCTGCTCTTTCATCAGCCCCAAACACACACACGTGTAAAGGTTCATACACACATGGGCATAAGCAATGCCAGTTTGATTGTAACACACATTTGGGATTGGCCATATGGTTCTCATCCTGCCTCAGAAAGCTACAGCGTGCAGATCATCAGGCCCTGGTGAACAGCAAACTTCGAATTTAACCATATACTTTCTGTCTTTTCCTAACCTGAAACTGAAACTTTACCCTGTGCTTTTAGTGATGATTGTATTAGCTGCCTGATCTCAGCTGGCCTTTTTAGTGAAGCCTGGAGAAAAAAGGCAACAAACACATTGGCCTTTCCAGAGCCATCTGTTGATAGCTTTCCATCCCTGCCAGACTGAACTGCAGAACCTTGAAATAACCAATATTATTATCACCTAAATCCCTCACCTCCTTCTAGCCCTGATCCATGTTTTTCGTGCTTCTTGTAAATTTCCATAACATCAAAAAAACTTCAGACTTTGCTTTACTTCTCATCCAAGCTGGTCCCACAAGCAGAAATTTTATTTCATGGGGAGAATGTTGGACTTAAAATCTCTTGAGATATCAGACTAGAAAGTGAAAAGTTTTAGATCTAGAAGAGTTACTTAAGGTTATTAATAGAGATTTTTATACTTTACTTTCAACACCCTACAGTTATATTCATACCAGCTATAAGGAACTTCATTTTAAAACATAAGGTCAGTGAAAAGTAAGGGCAGATTTACAGGTGATATGAACGGTAACTTGCTGACGCAGCCTGATGAAGACCTTGGGACACAAATGGGGAATGGCTGTGGTGGTGTCTTCCCAACCACTTCTACTGCAGATGAACCTAGACCTGAAACGACCCTCACAAAGTGCTGCTCATCTCATTCCCTCCAGTTTTCTATCACATGTGCAGCACGCTTAACTTCAAAAATAATTTGTTGAATTTTTGAAACCTGAGAGGCTTGGGTGTCCCACCCTTGTCTCTTGACTCTTTGTCCCTGATACGGCCACGGAAAGTTGTGGGCTCAGCTGACTCAAAATTTTTTGGGACATTTGCCAAAATAATTTTCAGGTGGTTCTTAACCAGCATCAAGCTATCGGTGAAGCTGCAGGAAGCAGCAACCGTAATCTGCCTTTTACAGCACAACAGACTTCTTTTCTAACTAGGGCAATACTCGGCTTGCATGAGGAGAGAGGAAGAGCTCTCTAGGGGAAGCTGTACCATATGCGTGTTTCATCTCAGCATTATCAGCCTCTAAAATTTAAATGCTCAGGGTAAAGGCTTCTGACTTAAAAAAAGGAAATGCCCCCTTAAGTCCTTCCTGACCTTTTCCTTCTCACATGGATGCACATGTGTACTTGCCGGGAACTCGAGCTCATTTCCTGCTGCTAAACCATCCGTGTGGGCATGCCACTTAGCCCAGCTGCTCCTTGAATTAAGCCTGTGCTGCTTCATGAATTCATTACCTATAGTAATCTTTAATTAGTACAGACTACAGCTTGGTATTACTAATGTCCCATTCTATATGGACTAGTTTAAGCCCTCTCTTAGAGCTAAGGAACTGATGTGTTCATTGTTAAAAATCTTCACTGACAAAAAACAGCAAAACAAGCAATACAAGCAAAACCCTGAGACAAAACAATTGTTGTGCAAATTCAGATTTAAGTTTTAAATTCCCAGCCCAAGACCTCCAATAGCAGTAACTGAAGACAAAAAAAGACAGATCCCACAGAAATTCCTCCCTGTTTTCATCAGTAAATGGATAGGAAGCCAATGCCTTTTTCTTACCAAAAAAAAAAAAAAAAGTTGCAAGAGCTCTACTTTCATAGCAATTTTCTGTCCATCCTCAGGAAAAGGCTTGATTTTCATAATAGGCCAGCTGTTAGCTGGGAAAGAGTTATTATGTAATTTTATCTATATAATATTTATCATGGAACAGATGCTTATGGTGTCTTTCTGTCTATTAAATCTGTATCACTGCACTAGACAGACGGAGTTATTCAGATGGTAATTGAGACACAAAGAAAGCAAGTGGAAAGTCTACCAGATTAGGACCTTTGGACTACAAACCAAACCACAGTTCCATCCTCTCCTCCTTGATTTGCTTGAAGACCTGCTTAAGACAACCTTGGAAACTGCCTTGAAAAATCATGTCAGACATAAAACCTAATGTATAAATGCGAATTTAGTTGCTTTTCTTCTAAAACCTGCATTTTCTTTGTTTACAGTTTAAGCCCCTGTTGTATAGGGCAAAATGTTCTTATTGGTCACTGACTGTAAAAGGATCTCTTGACGGGACATATATGCACACACACCTGGGATAGGTGGGATTATATTTCTTCTTAAATAGCAATTCTCAGATCTAAGACAAAACACTCTGCCATGATGCCAGAGCAGCCCATGTGAAGTTTGCACAAACAAATGCTGGTCTGTCTGCAGAAAAAAAAATTCAGCTGTGTCGTTCCTCAGTCAGTCTGTGGAATTCCTTTCACCTTTAGTCTGTAAAATACTGTTACTTTGAGGATATAGCAGCTACTTTGTGTATTATTTGAAAAACGTCTGTAAGATTTCATTATCAAAAGCAGGATCATATGTATACACAAAAGTAAACTTATAAAAGTGTTTCATTTAATACTCCAGTGTGTCCTTTGAGTCCTACAGGAGCTGATGAGAGCAAAAGAAAAGCAATCAATTTAACTTGAAACCTTGCCTTTTTTTAAACTATTTCTTTAATTCCCTCCTCTAAAATTTTCAATTTTCTCCTAAATTGGATATATTTAGACAAAATGCTCTAAGCAGGGCTTTTTAAGTTTCCTAAGCATTCTGATGCTGTCTTTAATCAACGTGGAGACATTGCTCTACATGGGGTCAGAACCACCTTCTGCAGAGCATAGCCTCACTGTGTGAATAGTTTGGATTGCACTGGATTGGGTTGGATTATAGGCTGCATAAGCAGATGAAAGTGCTTTATATTTTCTGAATAATTGCTTTTCATTGTTTTTATTTGTTTTTCATTTTTATTCAGCATCACACAGATAACACGTAAGTTATCTTCTCTAACAGTAGCAATTAATAGCACCATCCAAACACTAAATTAATTAGCTGTTAAAGACTGAATTAATTTGTTTTGGTCATGTTCTGAAACATTTTCTTTTAGTTTGCCAAAAACATTTGCTTTATTCCCTTGTGAAGCGAGAGAGAAGCGTTCCACACCTCTCCTTCACGCAGGATTAGGTAGAAGTTGTGATTTCACTTGCAGCAGGATATAGGAGTCCAAAACAAGCCTGCACACAGCTGCTCAGAAATGGAGCTGCATGACCTGGGCCCTGTTAAAGAGTGGTGTGTGTATCTGCAAACAGAAACAGCAACAGAAAAGCTTTGAAAAAAACAACACCCAAGTGAAAAGAAAAGGAAATGTGCCCCAGCACAAAAGAAGCCTTTTGATACAGTGTTCCTTCTAAGGAAGCTTGAAATTGGGAACAAATACATTATTTCGCTTTTATTTCTTCCCTGTTCAGGTGAGACACTGTGAATACTCTTTCTCAAGAAAGAGGACTAAGCCTTTCCTCCTTCCAGGGGGAGCTGCCCACAAGCCCTAGGCACTGGCTACCTGCAGGAGTCACAGGGAGTACCAGCATAACAGAACTTAAAAACCACAAGCGTTCCTAGCAGTGCAATCCAAAGCAACACATTTCACCACCAGTCAAGCAAACAAGGGTATAGATTGGCAATCGTGTGTCCTCCTGCTGGAAGTGGTTCTATGGAACTCATGGGAAGCAGAGAAAGCTCCATTCAGTTCACTGATCAGTCATAAGTCATTAGCGTATCCCCAGCAGCAGCATCACTCCTAGGCCGCCCAGATCTAGGTGTAGATCGCAGCAGATCAACAGAAATAAATCTGTGGTTGAACTGTTTGGAATAACAAATTAAGACAAAGAAATTAGGATATGCTCAAAATTATATTCCATGAACATAAAAGAAGGACATGTGTCGCATATGTTATTTTCTGCAGATAAGTCTTTCTCTTCCAGCTATGAAATTAATCATGTGTCACCAGAACAGTTTCACCAGAATGGTTTTGCATATCAATAAAGTGCTGCATTGCTTAGGAATTCAGGTATTTCATAAGAAGGAGCACATCTGTAGCATCTCCACATCAGAATAGGCTCTTACAGTTTCATAAGGCAAGGTTAAATTTATAATTACAAGTTGCAATCATTGTGCTGAAAAGAATGTCGAGCTGAAAACCTACCTGCCCTGTAATACTGCAGGAAGGATTTCTTAGGCTGGAGCTGAAGTTATTGATCTGTCATTTAAACGCCAGGAAGAGCTTTCAGGACTGGAGAGAGAACAATAATGCAGGTTGGTGTTTCACTGAAATGGGGCTGCTCAAGAGAGTTAATTCAAAATGTTCATCCTTTTGCAACTGTAGATGGATCTCAGCTTAAACAATTATTTTCTGAGACAGTGCAGCCTCAAAAAAAAACAAACCAGAAGGTAAAAAGTACCTGTTTCCTCCCTCAAGCTGTTTTTAGGGAATACTCAAGATTTTATTTTTACTGTTTGGGGCTTGCTTTACTGCATTAATGCAGATGTGCAACTGTAAGGCCATAAGCGAAAAATACCAGCCAGCACATTCTAGCCAGATGTAACAAAACATCCTCACACAAAGGTAGATCACAGAGCAAAACTAGACCAAGGATTTCATCACCTTGTTGGGCCTCAATTGCCAAAAATATCAAGCTGTCCCAGCTCCCTTCCCGGAAGCTACAGAAGGAGCAGGTTTTAGCCCTAAATAAGTTGTCTTCCCCACTGCACTTTGCGGGCTTCAGTACCAGAAGGTTTTCTGAGCATAGTGAGCTCAGACCAGGTACATCTTGGTTTCTTTCCCCTTCACTTTTTTATTGAAGAGCTGGTTTTCCTCCCAAAAGAGAGTCATATTGTGAAGTGGAAAAAATGTCAGGTTTAATAACACATTGACCCTGTAGGCCTATTAATGTTGTCTGAACAGCCTTAATTTTTGTGGCCCTACTACTCTAAAGAAATAGCTCCCAAAACTACAGGACACATATGTTATAGCCTGAGAAACAAGAGGATGGTGGGAACCTTCACTGTGTTTCTTGCCCAGGATGTAAAGGATGGATATTAAAGTTTTGGGAGAGACCGTGAGACAGGGCTAACCTTAGGGTGATATGAACACGGCAACTGGGAGCAACTGGGAGAGAGCAGCAAAGCTCATGGCCCAGAAAAGAGCACAGACAACAGGTGTCACACCAGGGCAGCCCACAGGAGGAGGAGCAGAAACACCACTGTATCAGGTCACATTAAATCAAGCCTTTCTATGCAGCAATACTTAAAATTGTAGGCATTGACCTGGCTGACAGCTAAAAGTTTCTGCAGATGGGGGAAGACCACCAGCTGGCCTGTCCCATGGAGGAAAGAGTGTAAATGGCTGTTAAGATAACACCGTAGTACTTGCTGTCACCCTGTTTATCATTCAATCAGATTAAAGTTTCCCATCCAGTAATGAAAATGTTGGTTGTTAAGATATTTGGCCTGTATTTGCAAGTGAATACAGTTAGTTCACTCATCACCAGAGTGTCAGTGCAATCTTCCCACACTTCTGGTGAGCACTGAGATTATATTTTGTGGTGAACCTGTCCTGGTTTCAGCTGGGATAGAGTTAAATTTCTTCATAGTAGCTAGGATGGGACTATGTTTTGGACTTTTGCTGAAAACAGTGGTGATAATGTGGAGATGTTTTAGTTGTTGCTAAGTAGTGCTTACACTGGTCAAGGACTTTTTCAGCTCCCCGTGTCTGCTGGGTGCACAAGGAGCTGGGAGGGGGCACAGCCGGGACAGCTGACCCCAAATGACCCAAGGGATGTCCCACACCATATGACATGATGCTCAGTATATAAAGCTGGGGAAGAAGAAGGAAGGGGGGACATTGGGGGTGATGGCGTTTGTCTTCCCAAGTAACCATTACACGTGATGGAGCCCTGCTTTCCTGGAGGTGGCTGAGCACCTCCCTGCCCATGGGAAGCAGTGAATGAATTCCTTGTTTTGCTTTGCTTCTGCGCACAGCTTTTGCTTTACCTATTAAACTGTCTTTATCTCAATCCATGAGTTGCCTCATTTTTGCTCTTCCGATTCTCTCCCCCATCCCACCAGGGGGTGTGAGCGAGCGGCTGCGTGGTGCCTGGTTGCTGCCTGGGGCAAAACCGTGACAGAACCCCTTCAGCTTAAATTAATCCGTTGTTGCTCCCAAGCAAGCCCTGAGGAAAAGCTTGCACATGCATGCTGTCTCCTCTGTCAGGGTGTCAGGCAGGGCACTAGTAACTCCCAGCCAGAATGCAGGGTTTCCGGGCCAGCAGGCTGATAAAAATGTACATCCCTTCTGTATTGGCAGACAGATGGCTGGCAGGTCAAAGAACATATGTATGTTCTCTGGAGAGACACTAATTACAAAAAGCTAGCTCTTCTTGACCAGCAGCCAACAGTGGTCAATGAGGGAAATTTGTCACACCGTAGAGAGAACATGGAAGAGCCAGGGGCTGGAGGTGGGGAATGGGGAGGACCACAGGGCAGGCTGGCATATTATAGGATGAATGAGAAATGACAGGGGAAACTACAGCAATTGTACCAGAAGATGTTACAAGAAGCATTGGATCAACTGTGAGGAGAACCCTCATTGACAGATCTAGATGTGTGATGGTGAAGGCTGCTTAAGACATGGCAGCATTGAAAGTGTAGGCTACATTGATGGAACAAGAAGTAAGGAGGCGGAAAAACACTGAGGGGCAAAGAGTACCCTGAGAGGGAACACAGGAACTGAGGGTATTTCCACAGGCAGATGGAGGGTAAGAGGAAAGTGCACTGCAGTACATTCCTTTGTATCCATTTTCATTTGAAACCCAAACCCCTTTTTGATTAAGTTGCAACTTAATCAGTAAAACATAAACAGTGGTCTCAATTAAAAGTAAGCCATGTTACTGGTCCTTGTGACATTCTTCACACTATAGATAAGGTTTCCAAACTAGTAAGTTCTTTCAAAAGAGAAGCTGTTTGTTTATGCCTGCAGCATTGGCTGCTTTTGCAAAGCAAGGAAAGAAATGCCTAATTAATTATGTTTGTTACCTATCCCCTGGAAAAGGAAATGGATAGAGGAGAAATTGTGCTTACCTTGAATGATCACCTTCTGCGTTTGCTCAGCAAGAAAGACTTGTTTGCGCTTAACCAGATCAATCTTCAGTTTGTAAAATGAGTGGCATGTATATTGCAGTAGCTGTTATTATGTTGCCCTGTAGCTGTGCAGGCTAAGCAAGGATCTTGTGTTAGACTACAGGTTCACTCAATTCTCCATTGTGCAGGGGGTGGGGGAAGAAGGTCTAGCCTAAAACCAACCTGCAAAGCACATCTCTCACAAGTAAGAAGGAGTTCACCAAAAGTTGCAATCCAAAGTTTACCATGTAAGGGACATACCACTGGCAATCCAGAAAAGAAGCCCTTAAAATGAAAAAAGCTTTGTTTCTGGTGCTGTTTAATACCAAATTAATATACAAATGCCACTATAAAATTAATGACAGGGGACTGAACTGAAATCCTAGTCAAATCTGACCAGAATTTGAAATTTGGTGTCAGAAATTATCCTTGCTACAGCTTCCAAAAGGCAGCAGCTAAGCAAGATAGTGACATATCTAAATGAAAAAAATAAGGCTTTTATAGTGATAGGCTGGCTAATTATCACAGCCCTTTTCTCACTTTCTCTCTGATTGTTTTTTTTTTTGTTTCAAAGGAAGCTGGTGAACTTTCTGTAATGCATTTTTTTTAATCAGTCCTAAAGTAAAAATAATATTCACATTATATTAGGCAACACAACATTTCCCCTTAATAATTTGAAGCAAAATTTTGTTGCCATTGTATTTACAAAAAAAACCCCACAATATAAATAGGTTCATTTAACAATCAGAGACAAGCTGAAATCCCTTGTGAAACAGATACATCTAAATTTGTGCTTTCCTCTGCAGTGTCCCTCCACGATAAACTATTCAGTAAACCTCAAATTGAAGAAACAAAAAAGAAGGTGTAGTTTAGCTCTGGGGTAACAGAAAGGTACTCAACAGTTGCAAGTCTACAGAATTTAGTTAAAACCTTGCAAAAAGAGGAATGTAACACTGCATCTAAATAAAAATATTTGGATGTTTATTAACAGCCCATATAGACTTCTCTGATACACATTCAGATTATAAAGCCTCAGAGAATAGGGGTTGCTGTGAAATAACTAGTCCTTCATGCTTCCAATTCAGAGTGTCATGGTAATAAGCAGTGATCTGGTTATATTTCTTCAGTGCCCTCTACTGGAAAAAAAATCAGCATCCTGCATCATGTCTTTCCCATGGGCAGCTTACTAATTCTCTACTGACATTGTATAAGGTGTGCAATTGTTTTTACTTAACAATTAAAAGAAAACTTTAAGAGTTTTGCTTTCCTATTGGTAAAATCATAATCAAGAAATAGCCTTGGCATCATATAACTTAGTCCAAATGGAAAAGTCAAAACATTCTTTTTCTTTTTCTTTTTCTTTTTCTTTTCCTTTTTCTTTTCCTTTTTGTTTTTTTCCTTTTTCTTTTTTTCCTTTTTCTTTTTTTTTTCTTTCCCATTGTAGTGCAAATAATGCAGAGTGTTTCACTTCTACAGAGAAGATTAACAGGTTGAGTCTGCAATGATTCTTCTTTTAATTATTAAAACCAAAGCAAAAAATTTACTGGTGCCAAAGAGTTAAGACTGGAGATAGTAGTAATGAAGAGAAGGGCAAGTAGTTAATAACAGACTGTTAAACACTGTCTCCTGAGAAGATAATTGAACAAACTGCTTTTCAGTTTAAAAAAACATGGGAGGGTAGGCATCTGAAGGTAACTTCAACCTCTTCCCTAGTCTCAAAGTACAAACAGAGTAGAGGCGATTTACTATGAGTTGTCGATCTTCTGTATAAAATTGTTTTTTAAAGACTAAACAATACTGCAAATGACACGGTACTTCTTTCTACTTAGCATGTTTAAGTCTTAGATGATTTAGTCATATTTGCATCCCCTAAGTACAGTGGTTTTGGAGCCAGCAAAAGGATGCAGTGAAGGGAAGCCCTGCCTCCAGCATTTGATCTCACCCTCCTGGCAGTCTGGTGTGGCAGAGCTTGGTTTTTTTCATTCAAATTTCTTAGACTTCTTAGTCATGACTGCAGATTTTAGGTGTCATTGTTCGTTCCCTGGCCAGCTTCCTGTCTACAGTACCATTATTGCTAGGTATAAAGCAAAGTGGTGCCATGGTGACAGTCAAATTGTAAATTATTAAAGAAAATAAGTGGATTGGACAAAAAAATAACTATAAATGCTATTTGGCACTAGTGGAACTAATATAATTACCTTTGTAATAATTTTGGAGACATTGAAGCTCACTTCTGCTTTGCTTGTTTGGGAAAATAATCTATTATTACTAATGAAACAGTCCAGAAACATTTTAAGAAACATTTTGTATTGAATAACAGCCTTTAACGACCATGTAGAGGAGGAAAATAATTACAGAACAATCCTGGCTGTCAAAAGCCCAGAAGTACTAATGGCCTGAGAAGGTGTGACATGCTAGTTGAGTCAGTATCAGTAGACCTGCAACATTTTCAAGGTCTCAGTGGATAAAGCTGGAAAAAACCATCCAAGACAAAGATGTAAAATACTGCTGCTGAACATCTATATTTCTTTCCCTGAAATCTTCCAGTTTTCTGACTTCCCCAAACGTTCCTGAAACAAGCCCCGCAAAAAAAGAAAAGGTACAAAAACTGAAACTCCATATAGAATTCAGTGAAACCCTTTCTGTTTTCCTGTTTCCTTTCTGTTATGGATTTAGCCATAGTCCCAGTAACCTGCATTTCTCCCTGGGTCCACTTGCGGCACTCCCAGCACGGAGTGTGCACAGATCATCTCCATCCTGCTCTCTTTCCATTTACCTGCCCTCAGTACCTGCATGCTGCTAGTTTTATTCCCCCAGCTCCTGCTCAAGGCCAGGGGACACCCCAGAACCTGTGGGCTCTGCAGCTGCTCTGAAGGGGGCACAAGCAGTGCTAAAGCGCAAGTGGGATAGCCTCTACCAACTCCTCTCTGTCCATCATTGAGCATTTGCCAGCTCCTAATAACTCAGCTACCAGCTAAAGAAAGTACTGGGCAGAACATCAGCTCCACCTTTTCTGGGGGAGAGCTAGTGTAAATGGCTAATTTTGGGAGAGGAGCTGGGGACACAAACTCCAAGCAGCGGAGCATCACCTTGCAGTCACTAGTGACAATCACAGGAACACGGGGTTAAAACAAAGCCTGTCCTATTCCTCACAGGTGTGACAACCTGGCTTTTCTAGAGCTTGCTCCATCAGAAAATCAACGAAAAAAAGGGGAAAAACTTTTAATCTTCTGTTTTGAATTTCTAAAAACAAGCTGCTGACGGTGGAATGGCGAGTACTTCATAGCAGGACTGGTGTTTCAGAGTGGCAAAGGATAAGCTTGTGTAAGTGTGACCCTGGAGGCTGTAAGCCTGGGGAAAGGGCTGCCATGTTCACAGGGTGCTGGCACAGTAGGACTTGCTGGGGATGGGCTGCTCTCTGGTGAGGCAGCGGGTGAAATATGGTGGTCATCTGCCAACAAGGCCTCACTGAAATGAGGTGAAAAAATTGAGACACACATTGGTGATCCACGCACGCAGCATCCCTGCAAGGAAATACCATTTTCTCCCCAGAAAGTACAACAAAAGAGGCACTGGAAATGCAAGACCAAAGTCTGTTGAGTGGGAAACAGCTCTGCAAGGCAAAAACCTTACCCCTGCTCACCAAGAGCAACTAAGCTCTTGTCCCTGGGCCTTTCCCACCTTTCCTTTGTGCTTTGAGCATCCATCATTTGCAGGAACTGATATGCCCTGCAAGTAACAGCTCCCTTCCTGAGATGAGGCTGGGAAGACTGTTTATAAAGATTTCCCACAAGAAGAGCCACATCCAGAGGGAGAGGTATGCTTACAGCTGTGTATGAACTGTACAGTGATGAGGAAAGGATGTTGAAAATACAGACTGAAACAGTTATTGTTTCAGTTTTCCCAGCTTAGACCGAACTCTTTAATATTTCAATGTGATTTTTTAGTGTTTGAATAAATACTGCTTTAATAAAAGGAGTAATATGTCTGTAACCATAGATTTTTTTGTGTTTGTTTATACAGCTCCTCTTATGCAATATTTATAAACCGTTCCCATTCCTTTTCTGATAATTTCACTAGCACATTGAAAGACTGCCTGGCAAGTCATAAAATGCAATTGCTGTTTCTGCAGTATATTGTGCACTTCCAAAAGAAACTTCTAGCATCAAATAAATGCTACTCATTGTTTCGTAGCAAATTACAACACGCTGGGAGCACACTGGGAAATCATATGTCAGCCTCCAAAGTATCACTCTTCCATTTAAAGGTCACATTTTGTCTTAATGGGATAACTGGAACGTCTGCTGTGATTACATATCCCTAAAACCTCTCTTCTTTGCTCCTGCAAATGTTGCCTTCTGACAGTCCCTTTCCAGTAATACGTCAAATAAACGCACATAGACACAAATGCACATGGTGGTGCTGGGCAAGTAGATGAGACAGCTTCATTGATTTGCAGAAATCAACTGCTTTTTTCTGTCATTTCATTTTAGGGGGAAAATGGTGCTATAATATAAGGAAGAGGATCTCATCTGTGATAGTTTGGGGCACAATATTGTATTATTGTATTGTACTGTATTGTATTGTATCATGGCCACAGTATAGGTATAAAATCTATATGGACATAGTCTAAACTCAGATCATCTCCCCAGATCTTTATACACATTTCAGCATTTTAAAAATATGGCAAAATCTAATTAGATGAAAATACAGCTGGGCCTTTGCAGAGTATGCAGTGAAAACTGTCATAATTTGTTTTTCTTCTGTTTTAAGACATGGAGTTTCTCCCATCCTGCCCATTTCTGTCCAATCAATATAGTCTATATACTTTTAAATATGATTTAATATTTGGCTATTTGGTTACTGTTTGGGGTTTTTTTTATTAATAATTGTGGTAGCATGCCATTTAGTCTGGCTTTTCAACTGAATTTACAGTGATATAATAAAAGTATTTGTTATTTGTATATAACATTAAAACAAGGAATTCCTAAGGTCTCACTCCTGTACCAGTAAATCACCAGCAGTTTTATTACTAACTTAATGGCAATAGAACATAGCACCAGGTAATCTGTGCATATTGCATAAGAATTTCTGTCCTACTGTCTCTGTACATGGGATCTCTAAAGGCATTGTGAAGTGGGCCATAGCACAGGTCTGCAGCAGAGCTTGGATCCAGCCTCAGGAGATTTTAATTCATGGTAGCACTGTCAATACAATCTGTAATCACAAGAGGAAGGATATATGCTGCTGCACTGGAATCTCGCTAGCTGCTACGGTGTTGTACTTTTACATGTCAAAGTCACCACTAGTTTCAGAGGTAAGTTTGGCATATGGTTACTTCAAGACTGAGGTTTAAATATGGAATATAGATAACAAAAAATTTGTTTTGATTTCAGCAATTAAGTCAGTTGTTGGGCTTTTTCAAAGGAATATTTCTTCAGTTTTCAAGAATTCTCATGGTAAATTGTGGCTTCTCTTCAGTATTTCACCTATGGCCTTGGGCAAAGGTGGGGATGTTGGCTCTGTTGTTCTCTCTGACAACTCTAAACAGGAACACTTTTCAATGGGAAATTACATATTGACAGCAGAAGTCAGGCCAAGGAATGGGAGGTATTCAAGACAGACAGCTCGACAGGTGGATCACAGAGCAACCTTTGTTTAAAACTGGGAGATATCTTCATTATATTCTGGAAACAAAAGAGGTTTGCCTCTGTGTGTGTTTGTGCATGTGCACCTCACAGGAGGTACGTGCCAATGTATGTTATCAAAGCTCTTGCTGAAGAAAGAATAACCAGTGCAGTCTGGTAGATGATCAATCCCAAAAACTCCACCAGGCCATCTTTAGACAACTAAGATGTAACTCTTACACAGAGAATCACCTAAGTGCTGAACTGCTCTTCCCCAAACCAATACTTTCTGAACCTGGAGTTAATCCTTATTTTCATATTTAATGCAATTTAATTGCTGCTTACATTTTCCGAAGTCAGCAGAACACTTGGGAAGCTTCTCCTCTCCACAGCAACCCCAGGGTCCCAATGCCTTCCTGGCTGTGCACATCCCTGTGCCCAACATCAGCAGTAAATAAATAGCCAGCTTGCATCACACCTGAGGCACGTTATAGGTGTCCTTTATCTTTTCTGCAGTTTTCCATTATTGGTGAAGACTAAGAATAAACATGGAGTCTTACAAATTTCGTGCACTTTTAGGGCAGAGGAGGAGCTCCAGTTACCTTTGATATATCTTTCTCAAGTGCCTTACCAAACGCAGGGAGTCCAGTTCTGGAGCCGCTATTACTTACAGAAAACGAAGATAACATTTCTGAAGGTGAGCAGCTAACTTTTTAGAGCCCCACTTCTCTTCTTGACTTTTTCAAACATAGCTCTAGATTAATTACCAGCAACACTAGCCCAGTCCTGCGCTGAGTGGGATGAAGAGAAAAAGCTTATCCATTAGCGCATTGCAGAAACACTTCCAAACTTTTCAGTTTGTTACTGATGCTGTGAGCTGGAAAAATCAATCTCTGAGCTAACATACAGATGAGTACAGCAAGCAATTTATTTTTCTGTAGTGCTTTTGTAATGAGAGACAGAAGATTCATAGGAACAAAATAGTTTTAAACTAGAGAAGACATTAAACAGATCGAGCAAATGATGATCATTCACCAGGTTGTACCTGGGTGACAGGAATAAGTACCCTACACCTGGCCTGGCCATAGCATGCCAACCACAACTACCTAAGGAGGGCTTAATATTTCTTAGCTTGCACCTATTACATTCAAATGTTTCTGGGTGAAGACCAGGATCAAACTGAACATCTCTGGCTTTTGTCTTTAAGCTCCTCACATGGAAAAATTGCTCTTTTTCTTGTTGTAACAGCAGCCTAAGAATCCACAGTCAGAAAATTACTTAATCATGAAAGACAGTGCAGAACAGCCCATAAGGTTTGCTTGATTTCAGCAGCTAAGCGTATTGATTTGCATTCACTCTTTGAACTGGCTGCAATATGAATGGTAATGGGGGAAGACAGAGAAACTCTGTCTCATCACCTCGAAGGACCTCCAGCTCCTCGACTTCTCTGAGCTGGTGACATGACTAACCCAGGAAAGGCAAGGCAGGAGGTGGGGAAGAAGACTGTTCAGAGGCAGCATCAGTCACACAGATGGGACTGTAACTCAGCCTGGGGAGATAAATGAAGAAGCATGAATGATAAATGCTTCTTTTTTAGGATTCTCTTAAAGATCCATTTCTTTGCGAGTGATTCATTGTTTTCCTCCTTGATTCTCAGGTTATCTTAATAAGCATTTGAAAAACTTTTATTCAGTAATAAAGGGAAATAAGGCTTGAAGTCTCATTTCATAAATCATATCTGACATTCAAAATATGCTGAAGTATCAGGGCTTGTTTTTGCAGCAGCTTTTGAAAGAAAGGGTGTCCTGTGGATCATGCAAACTCTGTTTCCATGCTCTTGGAGCTCATCTTAGCAAAACTTCTGAGGGTCTGAGGAGGGAGTGTAATGGTTCTCACAGACCTTATGGCCACTGTCCACACCTTGTCCCCTTCCTTGTCTTCTGCTGCTTAGTGCACATCCCTGCCTTGAAACAGGCAGAGAAGGTAGATTCACTCTTTGGCATTACTTATTTGGTCACAAGTCTCAGTATCACAGACCACAGAGGGATTAAGCATATCTGATCTACCCTCTATGCAAATTAAATTCTAAAGAATTTAAATTTAATTACAAAAATAATTTAAATTCTGTAAAATTTAACTCCCTTTTCATTAAACCTAGATCAGAGCTACAACATGGCTCCACACAGGCAAATGAAGAGGGAGCTACTCTGATCTATGCAAGTTCCAGCCCAGCCCAGTATATCCGCTCCTTTTACAGTACACACTTTCAAAAAAAATCGATACAGCCTGACAAAATAGCATAAGTAGGTACAGCTTCTACAAAGCTCACTCTTGTTGCCCAGCTGAGCTTCAGAAGCTCTAAGAGAAAAGTAAAGTATGTTGGTAGCTGTTGTTTTCCCAGTCAGCCCAGTCACCCCACAACACCAGCAGTAACTTCAGAGACTCACTTGCTTTGACGAAAGTTCCCGAGGCAGAAAAGAAATTTTTAAGGACTAAAAAGACAGTTCTTATTAGTAATCTACGTGAATATTACTTGTTTGCTGTGTGAAATACCTACACAGAAGCTACTATTTATGCCAAAGGTTATGAGAACATTTCCAGCTGTGAAGGATCTCACACAGCCTCCACTTGCCCAAAACATTTCATACCTCAGAAAACGAAAGTGTAATACATTTTCATTGGAAATAATGCAGGTAAGGCCTAGCAGGTGTTTCGGCTCTTCCACCCACATCCCATGTCCTTCCTTAGCCACTTTGGTATCTTGAGGCATTCCTGCTCCAACTTATCCTCATGGCACTACATAGTCACCATAATCCAAGATCAAGCCTATGAACACAAAAATGTTCAGTGGTAAGACAGGTAAGTATGGATGTTTGATAAGGGCATATTTTCTGATTAATTCAGTTACCCAGATGGAGTTGCCACAGCCATAACCAAGGTCAGGGTTTCTTGTAGGTATTTTCTGCCAGTGGCTTCTGGTGTTTGTTCGTTTGTTGGGTTTTTTTAATTAGTTAGCAGGTATTTAGAAAGGGAAGAAGTTGCTAATGAAATGAGAATTTATAAATGTTGTCTCTCTTGAAATGAAAACCCAGTTATATGGAGAAGACAGTGTTTTCCTTTTTTCCCCTCAAGAGTCAGAGTTTGAATGATAATGTGGCAATTTTTGTCCTGTCAACACCAAAATAAATGATTAGCAATATCATCTCAGTTATATGAAAAGGTCCAAACACAGTGAGCTATGCAGTCCCAAGAAATCTTAGGGATTACATTTCCACTGTGATAACCTAGCAGTGATGCTAAGCTCAGGGACCAACAGAGAGAGTAAAGCCTTGAGGTTTTAAGCACCAAACGGGCAGCTACTGAGGGTGGCAATACTAATGACAATGCAATGGCAGCAGGTCCATGATCAGTCCAGCAACCACACTTGCTCCTCTCAGTTACAATGGCAGGGTTAAAAAAAATGGCAATTCAGCTTCTGCGCAGCAAAACACTGCTTATTCATAGCATCTGCAGGCAAGGACCCATCTTCTGCACAGGGACTGGGGCACACACAGACCTGTGCACCTCCCATTTCCCCCTCTCTACTGTAGGCCAGTCCAGCCATTTTGCATAGTTTTAGGTATTATAACTCTCAGTTTTGGACCAGGTAAAATTAATCTGAACTGGAATTTGTTACCTATGTTCTTTCAAAGTGGAGCTATTCATTAAGCAATAAAAACTGCATTTTAAATCCATTTCCTTGAGAGTACAGCCATACCAATCCTATGAAAATATATATAGCAATTATAAAGCTAATTCAACAACGTCTTCATGTTCTGTCATTCCACAGATGCTTCTACCTCAATGGGTAAAATTCAGGAAATGTTTTGGTGTTGGTAATCAGAGGTGCAAAAATAACCCACAGAAAATATGATGTTTCAGATGTCTTAAACTATTTGGAGCATACAACTGTACATATTTCTTCTGAGATTCTAACTGGCTGTGTTTTCCTCAGAAAAACATGTGGATGCCTCCATCCTTTTTTAAAACTTTCTGAAAACATCCAGACCCAGAAAAACCTTTGTAAATATATGTTTTGAGATAAAGGTCCAGCTAAACACCAAGGTGGAACAAACTCTGCAAATTCTGTAGAAACTGTCCCATCACTAGAAAAATCTTTCAAAATCAGACTGATTTATCACACCAAAAACCTGAGCAGCCTTAAAAATATGCATTGATGCTTGGTTGTGCAGTGACATTTTTTTTAAATGTTAGCTGATTTCAGACTACTATGAACATAGAATATTAAACACCAAAATTCCCTGTGATGCTGCTTACTCTTTAAAAAGTAGAGGGTTGAAATTTATTTATTTTAGAAGAAGAAGAATTGCATGGGCTTTTGTTTTTTAATAAATATCTGAAATGATTACCTACCACAAGAACTATAAATAATTTTCTTTATGGATTTGTGGTAGAAATTTAAAACGCATCCTGTACTGCAGGAGCCAGAAAAACGACTATGAAGCCATAGATAGGAGTAACTCTTCACCAGCAAAGACAACATCCACAATGACTTTGAGAATCCATAGGACCTGATCTTCTTTCCATTAGGTCATACTTGCATCACATTAATGCTATTGATGAAACTCAAGGAAAATACAGTCTTTAATAGCTTGTTAATACAGTGTGGTGGTGAGTTGTATTCTCTTTCTCCTGTTCCTAATAGATCTGCTCTCAGACATCTGAAATGCAGACCACATCCTGAGAGAAATGCCAGGCTTCTCTCACCACAGACTCAGGATGAACAAGACTGAGCTCTTAATTTTGAGGTATTTTTATTTAAGATCAAAAAACATAACAAGGAATATAGTTAGATGATCTTGTTATTTCTCAAAGTTGGCCCATAGCTGCTCAGGACAAAATTAATTGGGACAGAACAAAAGAGCGGCAGAGCAGGGCCAGGTTGGAGGAGGGGGCTCAGCGCACTTTGGGGGTAAGACAGGTAGAGGACAGAGATCTCACTCCTCTCATCAGATGAAAACCTCATCTTGGGTACAGACTCCTTTTTCCTAGCAGAAGCCTTTGCGTCCTTAGCCCTCAAGTCTCCTTCATGAGCAAGATTGTTTCTACAAGGTTCCAGCCCCAGCAAAGTCAGTGGCAGGATGCTTCCTTTCCTTCACCTTCACCATTTTACTACCACTTACGGTCTGTTACCACAGATGGATGCCTCTCTGACTATGCTTAAATTGGTCCCACTATTTTTATTTACTGTGTATATTGGGAGTGTCAAACAACAGAGTGGTAATGGATGGCCAAGGAATAAAAGAGAAAATAACAATACTGTAGTGTTAGCATGAATAAGAAGGAAAAATAGTTCAGCATATTTTTATCTGTGTCTGTGAAAAGAAAATCCAGCCCCAAAGGTATGCACCTGTGTGTGAGTATAAGCCAAGTTCAGCAACTAGTAGTTTTCTAATTAGGAATTAATTTCTCTGAAGTAATCACAGTGAATGAAAATGGAGCACTTATTTGCCGGCTGCCAGGTAGTACAGTGACTACAGAGGGAGCGGCAGACTTGAACCAGCCTGGTTTCAGCAATGCGGAGCTCTGCAGGAGTCAGTTCACACTCCCAAGAAGGAGGTGACCATGGTGACACATGCCCTGCCACCATCTGCCTGCTTCACATATTTAGGTCCCTCAGGGCAAGCTATGCAGGCTAACTCCACACCAGTCTGCAGACAGCTGCAGCAGCATACATGGGGACCACTCATAGTAAAAGAGGTAGTTGCCTCCCTATCAACACCAGTAGTCTAACAGCAAAAGCACTTAAGCTGTGGGAAATTCAGCTTCCACCCTCTGATCCACCTAGTTCATAGCAAATACTGGGGTACCGCTCTGCCACTTCCCAGAGCAGTTCTGTGCAGGTTTCGGCTGGGATAGAGTTAATTTTCTTCGTGGTAGCTAATATGAGACTATGTTTTGGACTTTTGCTGAAAACAGTGGTGATAATGTGGAGATGTTTTAGTTGTTGCTAAGTAGCGCTTACACTGGTCAAGGACTCTTTCAGCTCCCCGTGTCTGCCGGGTGCACAAGGAGCTGGGAGGGGGCACAGCCGGGACAGCTGACCCCAAATGACCCAAGGGATATCCCACACCATATGACATCATGCTCAGTATATAAAGCTGGGGAAGAAGAAGGAAGGAGGGACGTTTGGAGTGATGGCGTTTGTCTTCCCAAGTAACCATTACACGTGATGGAGCCCTGCTTTCCTGGAGATGGCTGAACCCCTGCCTGCCCATGGGAAGCAGTGAATGAATTCTTTGTTTTGCTTTGCTTGTGTGCACGGCTTATGCTTTGCCTGTTAAACTGTCTTTATTTCAACCCACGAGTTTTCTCACTTTTATTCTTCTGATTCTCACCCCCATCCCACCGGTGGGAAGTGAGCAAGCAGCTGGGTGGTGCTTAGTTGCTGACTGGGGCTTAACCACAACTGGGTCTTACCCACTTCTCTTCCCCCCCCGTACTATTGTCTATAAAGTGATGTATAATATGTGTATAAGCACTAATTTGAGTAGGCATGAGGACCCCTGTGTAGTCTCAGCTTAGATCTCACAATCAAGTTAAGAGTTTTGGCCTCACCTCTGCCTAGCCATAATAAAACTGGCATTTTGTTTGTTCACCCTAGCAGGAGATACAGAAGGAAACTTGCACTGGACAAGAGCAGGTCAATAATGACATAAGCTGTTCCTCATCTCTGTGATACATGTTTTTACCTACCCCTTTTTCTCTTTATTCCATCCAAGCAGAAAGGCGTACGATGCAGGGTTGGTTTTCCCATTCTGCTTTCCATCCGGCTTCTGGATTTACCTCTCAGCAGGGGTGAATACACATCCTTTTTCAAATCTAGAGTCAACTGGACAAAACCAGCCAGGCAACATCCACCAGAGAGCTTGCAACACAGAGTGACAAGTGATGTGAACAGGTCTCTGTGCTGTGCTAAAGTAACAGCTGGCAGACCTTGCCCCCTTTTCGGTGAAATAAGAGTCATAAACATGAAATAGCTATTGCTTGAAAAGCTGTAGAAAAAGCTAAGTTCATCTGTGGGCTGTGTCCAAAATCCCAGGACACAAAATGGCAATGTCAGTGCATAAAATCTGCAGAGTAAAAGTGAGGTCTGTCTGTCTCTAGCTGAAACAAGCTCTGTCTGAAGCCAGCCAAGCCCAAGCGCTTGCTAGCCCTTTCAAATAGGTCAGACCTCTTGGGTGCTGCTTCTGGGATCAGTCTTATGGGCATCTGAACTCCAAACACCAGCTGGGTTGTCACTGCTAGCCTGGCTATTTTCTGTTAACACAGTAGTGCCAAGTAAGTTGGTTGTACGGTTTGGAGCTGAGTGAGTTCTCAGTCACACAAATACTCTCTCTGTTGCTGTGATTTACCTCAGTTTTCAGACCAAAACCCATTCACATAGGTCATATTCAGCCTCCTCCCATTCTATTATGCCATGAGACTTACTAGTGAGCTCTGTTTGCTGAACAAAGCTGACTGACATTTCTGAAAACCTTTCTTAATGGACCAGCCTCATCATCATAACCTCAGCAGCTGGATGCACAAAGCTAAGAGGGATTTGGGAGCAGTGATCAGCCACTCATTTTCTTCTGCAGAAATCCTTGCAGCTTTCTCATTCCCAGAAGGTCAACAACCCTTCTGCTACTGCATTAAGCAACACACTGGTTGGTGTTTGCTCACCCTCACTCCAGGCAGAAGGCAAAACTGTATGCCTAATACAATAATTAGCTGTGCATGTAGGGCACATAATGGACATTACATGAGGACATGGAAAAAGCTAGCAAAGGAGCTGCCCCATCCACAGACACTAATGTGCTGAAAGAACTGTGTTCCCAACCATGTTTCATCTTTTATATTGACACAGTTTTTCTGATCAGCTCAAGTCCAAACTTCTGAGGGGCATTTTAAAAATAAGGCCCAAGATTTTGTCTAAGATTCAGCGTATGGAAGAAGTCACAGTGAAGATATTGGACCTCCCCACAACGTTTGTGCTAAGCCAGTATGTTTGTTAGAAGACTACAGAAAGAGGCCTTGGGTCTGCAGTCTGCAGGAATAGGAACATTATTCTATTGTCGAGTTGTGGTTCAAATCTGGCTTCGCAAATGGGACAGATGCAAGTCCAATTCAGATTAGGATGACGCACTGAGGGTATATTTCAGGCACTATCCAGCCTTACTGTAACTCCTTCCAGTTCCACCCTAGCAGATAAATAATACATGTTTTTCTTGGTCTGATAACTCTATGGTATAGCCATTTATGTTCCTCCAAGGCCTGAATCTATAGACATGGATGCACATCAGCACCAGGCACTTGAGACTATTGTCACCACATTGACAGTTACCCCGAAGCCCTGATTACTGAAATATCTAGGAGTTTCACCATTGTATTTAATGGGGAGGTTTTAGATCCTGTCACACAGAAAATTCTTACCAGAACCAATATAAGGAGGTCATTTACAAACCTCAGCAGACAAAAATCAAGTGAGGCCAATAAATGATCGTTAGGAGAAGTACGAAATACAGATCTGTTATTAAGAGAAAATAGTTGTAAATTAATTTTTACTAGATATATTTTTAATTAATCATTCATTATATGAAAGCCCAAGAATCAAATAGCATGCTTGCTAAACTGCTTCACCATTGATTTTTAAACAGCCTCAGTTCATGGCCTTCTTCCTTTCTTGAATCATCTATTGAAATAATTGATGTGCCAACTATGTGGACTTACCAGTCCAGACACAGAATTTTGCCTCTCTTAGCATTTAAATGATTTATCTTTCTGTTTCTGAGGTGCTTGATTTTACTTTATGTTTTGCTTTGGACAGATGCTACTGAATTTACCTAGAGGGGCTCTATTCAAAGAAGTGAAAGATAGCACTGCACAGAGGTATCTCTTTACTACCATGGTTCTGAAAAATATAAAAAACTTAAGCACATGATTGAGTCAACACCAGTGGGAAATGAACTACAGAGCCCTGCTGACTTATGTTTGATTGCACTTAATACTTCAGGGGTGACTCTGCCAGAGACAACAGTCTGCATGTTGCTGTGTCAGCTTCTGTTCCTACAGAACTGAGCCAGCCTCAGATCAGGGCTGTAGAGCAGAAAAACCTCTTTTCCCAAGGTCTGTCCCCAAGGCCTTCAGTCTTCTGTTGTCCATCAGCCTCAGAGCCAACCGATGGCACTTGGGGAGCACTTAGCTATTCTGGTGCCAAATGCTCACTTCTTCCTAGCTGAGGAGCAACGTAATTAGACAAGCAGAGTGCCAGAGGTGGAGAGAAGGAAAAGAGAATTGATGTCAAGGATTAAGAGTGACTCTGCTCTTCTTCTGCAAAAAGAGCTCCCAGAAAGCCCCAGGCAATTTGGAAGTTTTAAACACTCTGCAGAGGAAAAGGGAAGCCGAGCTGAAGTTACAGGTGATTCTTTTCTTATCAGGGAGTTTTGCTGTGCATATGTCACAGGTGCGGAAAAACTTTCACATTTATTTACTGTCCAGTGCAAGGCTGCAGGACCCCATTCAGCAACTACAGTGTGAGCTTCAAGGGAAGGAAGAATAATCCAGAAAATTTTCTGCTAATTCTCTCTGATTCTCAAATCTCTTATTCTTCCATTTTTTGAACACTGTTTGTGATATCCAACCTAACGGTTCAAACTGAAGCCTGGGAGAAAGAGTTTGTACATCCCATACAGAGATAGTTCTGTCACCAGCTACCAGCTGACTCTGTAAGTGAAAGCACTTTGTTTCTAGTTTTGTCAGCTTCTGATTTTATCTAACGTTCGGAGTCAGAAGAATTAACACCAAAGAAGGTTTGCTTGCACTTATCCAGTAAGTCAGCAACTCACCTTCTGGTCTGGAATATTCACCATATTTTACTAAAGCTATGAAAAAGCACCTATTTTGTTAGGAATACACAGGTCACAATTGAGGTTCACAGATAATATTATTTATTTCAGGACAGAGGATAGCAAGGCAGGCAGCTGCCATCTGATGCTGTACCTCTGAAAGATTTATGTACCAAATAAAACTTCTGCACGTTTACTACAGCTATGTACATACAAAAGAATTTAGCTATGTTTCCAAAGAGTATCCTGTGCTCCATGTTTTAGATAATAAACATTCCTTTCCATCTATTAGCAGCCCTTTATTCCAAGAAGAAAAAATTCTAAGGCTGTTTTGAATGATTCACTGTGAATAAATCTGACACATTTAGCCACCATCCTCTTTACAAACAAACCTGTCATGTATGAAAGTGTCAGTTATTCCCGAGAATAAGAGGAGAAATTTCATAAAGAAACGTCCATTTCAGGTAATCCATAAATAGGTAGCTGAACTCTGTTTGGCATGTTAATGGCTACATTTCACATGATACTGTTTCTTCTTCCCAGACAGATCTTTTTAGAGATTCAAACATAACGAAGTGGACAAATAGCAACCATCTAAAACCAGCCAGCATTGTTGTTCCTCTGCAGCTACGGCTTTTTTGACATGAATATAAGTATTCAGACATAGAAAAGATATTGTTTTGCAAACACCCTTTCACTGAAATGCTTAGTAAAGAAATACTTTGTATGAGCAACCATTCAAAATTCTAAGAGATGTTTACAACATTTTTCCTATACTTCTAGTATTGAGCATTTTAAATTGCTATCATATTAGCCTGTGTATTTGAATCTCTGCTCCTGTGTAATAAGGTAGGGAAGGGTGTCAGATATCTTTTCAGTCTGGTCTATTACAGGTTAGTAAACTGCTAGTGCTGAGAAGTGACAAGGGTGCAGCTATGTGCAGTGTCCGAGGAAAGTGCTGCACTCCCCACAAATCCCCACACTCTCTCCCTGATGAACCATGAAGGAAGCTAATACCTATAGGAACACATACTTAAGATACACAAAACACATTTGGAGCTTTCTTTGCTAAGCCTTCTCAGTGCGTCCAGGTTTCGAAACACTACGGAGAACACACCTTGACTTCAAGAATTTAAGGCACAATTTAGCTCTTCCAGTGCATTTTTTTCTAGGCTCAAACACGGTCTTCTAAAAATTTTGGATGTTTAATTTAGGGTGCTATGAAAAACGTGCTGAACTGAATACTATCAGCCATGTAAGGGTTTGAGTAATGTTGAATGGCCTTTATTATGTCCTGTTGTCCTTTACATTCAAGCACCATCTTCTTTTATAGCCCTCTTATTACTCTATAAAGCGGGGGAAGACAACATGTTTTCAGAACTTTTTCAGAACACATGAGAGTCAGGTGCCTCTAACACACTTGTACTTTTTTTAAAACTACTGATTTTAGAAAAGGATGAGCAATTCTCCATTTTCTTTCTAGGGTGATTGACGTGTTCATTTTCACTCACATGCATATGAACTTTGATGAGCATTATGATATAAGAATACTTGCCCACATTACAGCGGCACTTTCACGTGGGAATAAAAGCAGTACCTTGCCTAAAATACCAATAATTACAATGTAGCTAAAAGGTAAGCAGCATTAGTACCTGATACAGCATTGCTGCTGCATGTTATTGAACAGCCACTTAACCACTGTTCTGTTTGACAACTGTAGACTGTAATTATATGTTACTTTAAAATGTTTCTTTTGCAAAGTGCCACTACAATTTTTTTTATTCTAAAAAGACTAAAACACCTTAAAAAAATGCCCTGCTGAGCTGAATGCTTCATTGCAATCAAAAGTAAACCTGTCACTAATCGAATGAATATACAGGGATTGAACTTGGAGAGGAGATTTGATGTCCAGTTTTCACCATTGTCCAAGTGGGTGTGGTGGGACAAAGAAAATGGGAAACGAAGAGGGAGGCAGCACACTCTGCAGGGCTAAGCTCAGGGCTGAAGGCAGAAGAGACAGGTTGTAATTCAAACCCTCCCACTGGCTCCCCACATGCCTTTGGAGAAAGTGTAACCTCACTGCTCCAGTTTCACCAGTTCTGGAACGGAAATAAAAGTTTCTTCAGAAGGGTGTTTGGAAGGAGGAAGAGCTGGCTAATCCTGTGCTTGCGCAAACACCCGCTTTTCCCAGCTGCAGCCCCAAATGGTAATTTGTGAATCTTTTGAGGCAGGACTGCCTACAGACTCCAGCCACAGCTTTGAGCACTGGCCTGTTTGCATGACCTTTTGCCCAGGGCCAGGTTTGCTCTGCCTCCCTTCCCCATAACAGTGATACAGGCCAGCTGTGCCCAAAGGCCCTGGGGTCTCCTTCCTCTTAGCCTGAGCACAGCACCCTAAAGACAGAGCTTATTGGCATTCAGCATTTGCCAATGGTGAACATGAACAAAGATAAAGGAGAATTTTTGGATGCAATGTAAACCCTCTGGTAAAGGTCAGAAAAACAAGGTCTAAATATGGCTATTGTGAAGTTCTTTGACCTCTCACTCCAGACGACTTGCTGCAGGGTTATTTGCAGTTTTTTTCTTCACCATCTGGTACCATCCGCTGTGTCCGCTGGTTTCCAGAGTCTCAGCCTCCCGCTGATGCTGAGCCCAGCCAGTGCTTGTGACAAAATGTTGGACTAAATTCCTCCTGGTCTGATCCAGAAAGAGACTTCTTGTGACCCCTCCCACAAGTAAAATTACGGCAATATCTAAAGTCTTAAGCCAAAGCACTGAATTACCACCTTGCTTACAGACACATGTAGCCTGGAGCCCATGAATTAGACTACCCATGAACAAAGACTACCAAAGTCTCATGTTTATTTGATTGGAAAGCCCTCGCCAAGATTTCAAGACAATAAACTTCAGGTCTTAGAAATCAGGTTGTTATGTGACAGCACCCCCTTTTATTGTATGTGCTAATTGAATATAACATCGCACTACAACTCTATACAGAAAGACAATGACAAATTTTATTTTGCTACAGAATACTCAGAAACATATCTGCAAGATCACTACTAGATTATCCTCTTGACAGCAGTGATAAATGATTGTCATTTTCATCCTTTAAAGAACTTTTAAATTAATAAACTATTGCTCCAGTAAATAAGTGCACATTTTGTTAGCCCTCTGTCAAAGCAAAAAAAATGGCCACACTGTGATTGCCTTTACCAGAGACACAGCCAAGCAGGAAACACATCTGCACTGGTTGCCACTTCACCTTCCTTGACAGGACACTTCTAGCCTAGGAAATTTAATTAGTTATGTTTTCTGGACACCCTGGCACTGAGGCCAACTGGTACAGAATGCCTCATTACCATGATATAAAATTCTCTTTCCCTTATAAACAAAGTGGCACCATCCAAACTGCTTATTGGGAATGGGGTAGGCTAATTCCCAAGTGATGCCTGGGGATGGTTCAGGATAATGACACTTGCCTCAGGCAGAACTCATTCAAAGGACCATTCTGACACTTTAAGAACATAGACAATCACAAAACCATAGAAATACTGTTTGAAGACCACTTAGTCCAACATCCTCCTTGAAACCAGACCATCACCATCACTAGTTCAGGTCTGCCACGTCTTCGTCCAGCCACGTCTTGAAAAGATCCAGGGTTGGAGATCTGACAGCCCCTGTGAACCACTTCACTATGCTTCTGGTGAAGGAAGTTTTCTTACAGTCCAACCTGAACCTCCGAATCACAGTCTATGGCTATTACCCCTTGTCGCACTGTCTGGAAATACTGAGAAGATTTTATTGGCAACTGAACACAATTTCATTTACCAATCTATTTATTGTAAGACCTGAGCTCTGTGTCTGGGCTCCAGAAGATGGATGGGGAAGAGATGGAGCCATGGCAGAAATAAACTGCACAAATTGGAGAGGCAGATGCCTTGAAAAGGAGCCCAAAATACCTCACCTTCAAAAACCTCCCTCTGAAAAAACCACCTAGAGTGATTGCAGCCACAAGAGATTTGAACAGAGATGCCTCTCAGCCTATGCTATGGTCTTCTCACAGCACACCTCCCAGCCCATTAACATATTCCTCACCATTCTCCCTTCTTTGGTGCAGGAGGTCTTATGTCAAGTGAGAAAAGTTTGGGAAAAGGTTTGTCAGCATCAGAGCCAGCAACTACTACAACTCCAGAACAAATTACAAGCCACTGTTTAGAATGGCAAATCTGTGCATTTGATGTTGTCCAGCAGGTTTGATTGACAGATTACGGAGCATTGACAGATTAGGGAGTATGACTGAGACTGCCACGCAAATCACTGGAGGTGGCAGTTAGGCACAAAGTCAGGAAGACACTGACCCCTGTCAAGAACAACATCAATAGCCACAGGGAGACAGAAGTCAAGATGCACAGGTTTGCCAGGTTCAAGGCGTAGATGATGGTCACAGTTACTCCGTCAGTCACAGGCTTTGTCATTAACCCTCTTAGCTCAGGGCTTTTCTCATGCACATGAACAATTGCATCAAATTGACGGGATGAAGAGAAGAGAGGTAGGACAGTGCACCCAGTGAGCAGCTGCTGGTACACACTGCTGCACAGTGTGCCAGCTTTGCTGGGAGGAAGGAATAAATCACTGTGCTGTCTGGCACAGCAGCTGCTGTGGTAGAATGGCTCCTTCCCCACTGCGCCGAGAGGTGAGTACTAAGAGCTGAGACACATGGTCAGTTCCAGATCTTCACATTCAGCGTTTTGACTTGAAGCCATTACAGACTCTGTGTCTTCAGGCCTAGGAGTCTCACATCCACCTGCATCCCTCCTCCTCCTGCTGCACAGGGAGTCCTCAAGGCCTGCTGGCACCAGGTGTGCCACCACCTCTCCTCTCTGCAGCTACATCAAGTAAACCCAATACACCTCAACCTGCACTAGTCCCTTCTGCACCTATCCACCGGCCATCACCTCAAAGATTTTGACATCTTAAAACAGAGGAGGGGGAGAAAGGGGCAGGGGGGAAACTTGTAGAAAACAAGGGGTCAGCAAATCAATTTTTTTCAAGATCACTGGTGAAATGTACTGTTGCCGGTCTTCTCTGTGGGGTGTTTACACTACAAAGTATCAGTCACTTCTGTCAGGCCTTAGGTAAACATGTTGAATTTCCCTGTAAATATATACACTCACTATATGAATGCACTTTACCTTTAGGCAAGTCCCTCTGAATTTAGCTTAACCTGGATATTTCAAAGAATATATAAAAGAAAAACTAAAGTCTAAGTTCACATCAGCCTAAACTGTGGAAAAAACACAAAACAAAACAAAAAAACCAAGCCACCCGTATTTGCAGTTTGCCATTGGTGCTTTTGCTGCAAGTTAATTCTACACGTCAGTCAGATGGGCATCAGAAATAATGCCATGTGGTTTGCAGAATTAAACACAATAGTACATTTCATTTTGACAATAGCTTATAAGCACTCTTCAAATATTTCAGACCCAGTAGAGATTCATAAATAATCCTTGACAAATACAGTGGAAAGGTTCATAGGGGCTTTTTTCACAGCCCTTTGGGAATATGAGGAAGAAGCAGACATCAGCTGTTAACCTGAAATCATTTACCCCCATTCTGCCTGGCCACATCAATGAAGTGCTTGATTTTAACCTACTACTAGAATGAATGATACGAGCCTCAAATCTTGAAATAATCATATTCACCCAAAGAAAGCTGAGCTCAGATGACAAAATACTCACAGCCATGCCTTAATCCAATATAACTAAAAAAAAAATAAAGAAGCTATTAGTTTGGTTTCCTACCCTATTTCTGAGAAATCTGTCCATCAAATTTCAGTTGCTGCTCAGTGTTGTCTTCACTATGAGACGAACAGCACAACATGGGAGCTGTCATTTGTCTTTCATTTCTAGACTGTATTACAGATGTTATGTGATTACAGGAGATCAAGTGTGTGAAATCCTGTTTCATTTCCCTGGAGGCCGCAGATCATCCTTATATAAGTTGTCACGGTTTCTAAGTGCATCTCCTGCTGCTGGCTTTCATCCTGTGCTGTGAATGGACCTTCCTTGTCCCCAGGATGAGGGTGTCCACCAGTCTCCCATGCAAGGTCTCTGTGCTGGCATGTGTCCCCAGAGCCTGAAGGTGGCAGGGGGAAAAATTCATGTTTTGTTCTCTGGGTTTGGATTTAGACATCTTGCACAGTGCTTTCAGCGCTGCACGAATTCAGTGAGATTCTGGCAGGTTGTCAGCAAGTCTTTATTAGGCCTATTCAAAAAAACACCTGTGAGCATAACAAATCTAAGCCAAACAAAAGCCAAACAGAAAAACTGTTTCTGCCTTCATAAACTCTTGTGGGGAGGACCAGTTTCAGGTGTTCATAAAGTCCTCCCACCAGGAAGACAGAGAAAACCAAGCTTTGGAAACTGCTCCAGCTCATCACCTGGAATCTAGATATGTCCAGTGCCCGTGGCTGCCTGCCCGGCTCCTGGCCCCACTCCCCAGCTCACTTTCTTCTTCCAGTTGTGTTGTGCAAGCCAACAAGCAACGTAAATTGGGGTGAATGCAGATAACAGACTGAGTCTTCCCACAACATGCTAACACATGACTGCCACCTGGTAAAATTAACCAGTCCACAGCAACCAGCAGTGATGTGGCCCTACTTTTGGGGCAGTTGTACCTGCACTGAGCCCAAACAGCCTTCGCAGCAGGTCACTGGGACACTTTGGGTCACTCCAGCTGGGTGTAAGTCACAGCCACCTAATGACATCTGCCCAGCTTAAACTAACTGAGGACAATTACAGCCATGCAAAAACAGAACCAAGGAAAGAAATAACAGCCTTTCCATAAAACAGTAAATTTGAACTTGATCAAAGAGCCATGAGTATGAAACCCATCCACTTCATTTTTCATTTCACAAATTTCACTTCCATTTCCACTGGACTTATCTGAAATCAGGTCTGAAAAGACAGTAGGAGCAGCCTCCCAGACACACATTTATAAAGGATGACTTCCTCATTTTTATATACATATATAAATATGTATATTTAATAACTAGTGTAGCACTACCAAAGCAGTCTCAAATGGAAAGCTTAACTAATTTCTTAAGATTTTTTCAAATCCTTTCTGAGGAATATGAAGGAAACTAGGAGGATGAGGAAACAAAGAATATGGGCCCTTCATATTCCTTCTCTACCAACATCAGTTACAGCATAATCCTGCCCATTCCCTATAGTGTCTGTTCACAGACTCGTAGCCATATTCCTTTTTGCCTAGCCCCTTTTTGAAGCTGCTGATACCTCTTGCTTCCATTAACTCTCATGGCAACGGGTTCAAGGTCACTATCCACTACATAAAGACATAATTTCTCTTAGGAGCTTTAAACTAGTTTCTCACCAGTTTCAGTGACTTCCCCAACTTCTTGTGTTGAAGGAGAGTAACGTTGCTGCATTCACCTTAACCACTGTCTCCATGATTTTGTAAACCTCAGCCATATGCCCCAAAGCCTCCCCAAACTGAAGTCTCAGCTAGTCTGCAGGTCCTTCATCCCTTAATCATTTTGGTTACCTTCTCTGTACATTTTAAAAGTCCACTCTGTCCTTTTTGAGCTGCAAACATGAAAACTGCCTACACTATTCAAGCTGTGAGTACTCTAAGATTCTGTATAGCTGCAAAATGATGTTTTTCATTTTGTAGTCAATACCTGATGATATCCAGTGCTTTAGTGTAAGATGGGAAGGATCCTTATCCTGTCTTCAGACCTAAAACAGAAAGCTTGAAGACAGCTCTGTCAGTCTTAATTACTCATTCTACACTATTATTTAGTGTGTTTCATGATCTGGAAGCATGTAGGGCACAGCGTCTTTTAGTGGTATTGGTTTGTTGCCACTTTACAGGAATCTATCCTGTCTACGAGTTTCTGATGAGTTTCTGAGCCTCCACGGTCTTGAATCAAACAGCAAGCTGAAGTTTGGAAATAAAGCCTGTCTTCTCATCCACTTTGCCATGCTTGTGGCTGTTTAGGCTAATATGCTTGACTTTGCAAATTAAATGAGCTAAGAGACGTGGCTCAGCAGACAGGTGGTAGCTCAGCATGCCTCAATAGCCCAGTCCCTCTGGCTCCAAACCTGGCCAATTTTGGAGATCTTGTCAATGACAGAGAAAAGAATTACCCCCTTTCTGCGCTTTACACACAGCCCATTGCTCACAGAAGCAATCACCTTTTGTATTTTTGGCTCTAAAAAGTTCCGATTTGTTTGAGCTAAACCTGAGACCTACTGAATAAGTATTTCTAGCTGATGCCTTCATAATTGTTGCACAGGAACTAAAATTCAAGAAGAAACATAAATTTTGTATACACAAATTCAAGGGGGTGCAAAACTTGGAAAATTAGGATTTTAAGACCCTGGTTTTCTTGGCAGCAGAAATATGGTTTTTTATGGGTCTTAAAGGACACATGTCATTGAAAGTCACAGTAGTAATAGGAAGCCTAGGACCAACAAAGGATCAGCCTTGAAGGAAAATAAAATTATTCTCAAGCAAAGGAAACACTCTAAGCTAGCATTTGATGTACAAAATCTTTGAAGGTTTTTTTTTTTCAGATTTCACCATAATTAGAGAACCAGGCATTAGAATCCACAGTACACATTTCTATTCCTACCTAATTTTTCGATAAGTTAGTTAAGCAATGATGGCTTTTCACTTGAGACTGCTTCTGTACTGCTACACTAATTATTAAATATATGTAGGCATTGGGCATTCCCTCCCATCAATATTGATGTTGAATTTGGGTTAAAAAAAATTGCCAGTTTGTGCCTCGTGTTTCATAAGCAAATGCACCAACACTTCCTCCAGGATTCTTGTTTTGCACTCTGTGGCTGAAGGCCAGGTATAAATAAATTAATCGGGTTATTAACTTGGCCCATGCTAAGATTTTCAGTTCTGCACACGGCAAGCAGAACATCTGAAACTTGCCCTTCTGACCTGCAGAACAGCTAGAGGATTGGCACAGAAACTCAGAGGCACGGGTACACTTTCCAAGAGCTTTGAAAGTCAGCCAGCACAGCAGTGCAGAGCACATGCCTGAATCCCATCAAGCCGAAATATTTTATCAGAAGCCCATCAGCAGAGGCCTTCGCTCCCTCCTCTGACCTTTATCCCTTAGATGGGAATTGTCTCTAATCACTGATCCCTCCAATCTGTAAGCAGAAATACAACTGATCGTGACTGTTGCCATATAAATAATGAAAGTATGACCTGGTGTGTCAGATGCTTTTCATGAAGGTGAAGTTAAGGGGGGATATTTGGGGCAGTTATGCACTGTCAAATGTTATGGTTTAACCCAGCAGGCAGCTAAACACCATACAGTTGCTCGCTCCCCGCCTCCCCACCCCAGTGAGATGGGGAGAGAATCAGAAGGGCAAAAGAGGGAAAACTCATGGGTGGAGATAACAATAGGGTGGTGGTTGTTGTTGTTGTAATTGTAATGAAAAGGAAAATGAGTGAGAGAGAGAAACAAACCCAGGGAAGAACAAGTGATGCAACCACTCACCACCCACCACTGATGCCCAGCCAGTCCCTGAGCAGCGATTGCTGCCCCCCAGCCAATTGCCCACAGTTTATATACTGAGCATGACATCATACAGTATGGAATATCCCCTTGGCAAGTCTGGGTCAGCTCTCCTGGCTGTGCTCCCTCCCAGCTTCTTGTGCACCTGACGGAGCACAGGAAGCTGAAGAGCCCTTGGCTAGTGTAAGCACTATTTTGCAACAACTAAAACATCAGTGTGTTATCAACATTATTCTGGTACTAAATCCAAAACACAGCACTATACCAGCTACTAGGAAGAAAATTAACTCTATCCCAGCTGAAATCAGGACATCAAAGCATAATGAACACGTTTGAAAAGCAGAGCTGAAAATAAGCCACTCAAAACAAGCCTGCCAAAAGAGTTTAGTGTGAATTAATCACTTTCGACGTTCCAGCAGCAAGACCAGTACATGGATTCAATCAGTCTGTTGCTGTGGGCTTGGTAGTAGCGCCCTACCAAAAACTGGAAAAGGACGGAGTGTGGAGCTGGGAGTGACCCCTCTGTCATCAGTAGAGAAAATGCAACAAGTGGGCTGAATAATACACCAAAATGGTGGTGATAAAGCACCACCCATTCATCAGGTGGAGAAGACGTAATACGGAGAGTAACTGGGGGACATGTGGAGAGTGGTTCTTCTCAGCGCTTTGTCGCTGGCCAACACACAAGGGGGCTTACCCACAGGGTCTTCTGCACCCCTCTCCTCCTTCCTTGCTGCAGGGTGAGTGCTGGGAAGCAGTCATGGCACAGCAGGGGCTCAAAGCATAGCTCGCCACTCCTTTGCCAGTGGAAAGGGAAGTTACAGTTTGGTCCACAATGTGGAAGTATTTGCAAAGGGGCAGGAACTAAAGCCAGAGTCTAGAAGCATCTTATGGAGTCCAGAAGGTATTGAAGTGTGAGGGAAGACAAAAGCGCTGTGAAGGATAACGGAACATTATTACAGAACATTTCTGCTTATTTTTGCTTTTCTTTCTGTGGGCAAGTTCTGAAGGACTTCACATTCTATGCTAGTCAAAATCAGAGGACCTTGAAAGTCTGATTTACTACAGAGCCAAAACACAAGTTCAGAGTTTTAAAAGATAACTTTCAATTAGTTTGAAACTGAAGAGGTTAGACCCCAGCTTTAAATATGTTGTCATATAGAAGCAGATATAGAAGTGATTTACTGTGTATTGCTTTTATGGTATAGTGCAATAGTTGTTGCATAGCACTTTGATATATTAAGTGAACAGTTCCTGTCTTATAATTTAATTTTGTAAAAAGAAATATGTGTGTATAGAAATAAATACATGTATGCATATACTTTTAAACACATAGATTCTAGTGCTGAAGCACAGAAGTAATGAAGTTGTTCCCCACCTGCTTAAGACAGCTGTCAGCTTTGGCTGGCCTGAAAAAGTCAAGAATGCTGAAAAAATTGGAGGCAAATTGATGATAAACTGAAATCTGCATTGGGGGAAGCAAATATGCCTGCTGAAAAAAATAGTTTCTGAATTCTTGTGAATGAGTTGCTAAACACAACCTTAGTCAATTAACAAGCCATTCTTCAGTTGCACAACAGAAAGCTTAGCACGGACACAGCTTGCCTTGGCCCTCATATTACAGCACAGTCTGTTTCCCAGTGCACGCGCAAACACACACACGTTCTACCTGCTGCCTTCACTAAACGAATACAAATAGACAAAGACACTGAAAAGGTTGGGGGAACCTGATCGGAAATTAATAGCTTAGGTCAGGTTACCTTCAAGCTTTCCTTCAACATGCAATACAGGAAATTTATGTATCCCCTCATGGAAGAAAATTGCCTCTGATGGGTGAAATACACCGTGTGTTCTGATTTAGCATCCATTACCATGTTCTGCAGGCTTGGCTGACTACTTCCTAGCTGGCCTTTTATTAAGGTGCTGTGAAGAACATCCCAGTCCTGGGTTCCTCCTACAAGTCCCTTTGCACCAGAAGTGTGTGGTGGGCTGTTTACCCCATTAGCATGCCTTGCAAACTCCCTGGCACCTTCTCTGACACCACGAAATGGGCAGACCTCCAATCAGGATGTCATCTGGGATGGGAACATCTGCAGTAGTTCATGTCCTCCTTCTAACTGATGAGCAAACTTCACACCACTCACCCAGGCCAGTCCTTTGGGGGGCAACTCAGACCCTTGCTCTGGATCGCAATATCCCTTGTCCCATGATGTGACTGTGACTCCATCCTGGTATGTTTCCAAGGGATCAGCTTCCCAAGCCAACTGCAAAGGCAGGGGAGAGCAACTCTTCTCTTGAGAGTCTTCTCACAGTTTTCAGGGCTTTGGCCAGAGGTAGGAATCTCTGCTGTTCACAAGCTGGTAGAGCAGAGGAGAGATCAAAATAAAGCAGATTTGCCCTTGACCAACTGTCAGACTTTTCAACATCTCCAAGCTATGCAGCAGTTGAACAGAAGCTTTCAGAAAACTCTAATGATGATGAACACTTCTGAGCATTTCAGCTCTCTCTCCTTAGATCACTTTCTTATCTCAGAGAGGTACAGGCTAGGTTTCACAATAAACAAACTGATGTCTAGTAGGAACATTTCTTTTAAAATTAAGAACTCATGGGAGAAGAAGGACATGTCATAAATAATTTGCTAGTAACAAAGGAGGAAAAAGAATAAAAATTAAAAACTCTGTTCAAGATTCTTCTTATCCTTCTTCAGACCTCTACAAATATAAGCAACAAGCAACTTGAGTCAAAATTAATTCCAGACCTATGGATAGCCAGCACCTGGGCAGTCCTTGGAAAGTGCCACTTAGAGGAAAACATAACTTTGAGGAAGATTTAGGCTTCTCAAAGGAAGACTTCTTCTCTCATCTAGCCTACCATTAATTGGAATTCTCTAACAAGGCCATGCCCAACAGTCCATAACCTTCCATCTTCAATATAGTTTAAACACTCATTTGTATTTCAGTTCTGGAGTGCCACAGAAACTTCTCTTTTAACCCAAACTTGCAAACACTGATACAGTATAATAGTACGCAAATGTTGTTCAGAACATGCTGGTAATACTTTTAAAACAAAATATGGAGTGCGTACAGTTTTGACATCCATAATATGTGGCTGTGCAAGGAGCAATATATAAGTTCCAAACTTCTGTCTACTGGATTTTGAAGAGATATGGAGAGGGAAAAAGTGGAGGAAGGAGATGAAAGCAAACAGATAAGTATTTTAGCTTTTAAAAGGTCTCAAATACGTAGACACATCATGGAGGAGTTCTGCATTGCAGAATGGAAAACAAATGTAAGTTCTGTAGATTCTTTTAATGTAATTTAAAAGTAAATATAATTTTAGAGACTAGAGGACTCCTCTGTCCTTTGGATACCTAATTACAAAAACGTTTGATTAATCCATTGTCTTGCACTTTTCTACTCAGCTGCATAATGATTCCTATGCTTAGCAGTACAAAAAGAGTATTTGTACTGCTTGTAACAGCACAAGCAGCAGGCTCAGAACCATACAGGACTGATCTGGACTTCCACAGCTCTGTCATTATTTAAGAAAAAGATGCAGGAGAGATTCTGCACACTGAGCTTACTGCTTTGACATCATTTCTTATTCAGCAACTCTTGGAAGGTACATGAAATTAGATCCAGTAACTCACTCCTCTCTGATTCCTGAGTTTTTCAAACCAGTCTTTTCAACAGGTTTTTCTCAGCAGCAAATCTGGATTTAGGCTTAGAAAATTAATTCAGTACCTGAATTATGAATTACAAGGCCAAGGATCACTGCATTAGCATTACCTATGGAGAAAGCATGTTGGCATAAAGGGGGGGAGGGAAATAGGCACAGTTCCTAACCTAACAGCTTCCCACTGAGGTGGGAAGGAAACTACTCTTTGGCTTAGTAATTTTGATCCATTTATTTCAATGTTGTTCATCATCTCTTTTGCCACCCAGGAAAAACTGGAATTCCAAAGAAATCAAACTTCATTAATTAAGCCAGAATATTTTTTCAGTACTATTACTGGAGTGTACACAATAGGAATTGCAAATCATGTTACATGTCAGCAGAGCTTGCCAAACTATTTTCAAAAATAATCATTTCATGGTGTCTGATTAAGTAACAGAGTTTGAACACCCCTTTCCAAACACATGCTGTGCCTTTTTAGATAATTTTTTTTAACCAGCTAACTGTTTCTCTCTCACAAGCTCCTCCGCTCTTCTAAGAAACTCCTCTACATAAAATTATCCAACCTTTCTTCACTGGTCACTTGTGCTTATCGGGCACATATTAACTCTACCAATATATCTGCATGACACAATGCAGTGCCGCACAGAGAAACGCAAACCAGTTCCAAAGAAACCAGAGAGGTACCTGGACCTGCCTTAGCTTGTTTACTCAAAACTAAGGCATCCAACCTTGCAAGTGTCCTCATCATTCTGCACTAAGGCTGCCACTCTGGCTTTTGTTCTCGAAGTAGATGATTCATTAAATCGTGATGGATACATACCCTCTCCCCCTAGATTTCAAAGTATGTTTTTTCTTGTATGGAGACAAAATAGGTGGGAGCTACCAGAATCTGAAAAAAAATACTAGGCCAGTATTCATTTAGAGAAAGAGGTGAGTATGAGATAACAAATCCCATGTAAACATCTTCCAGTCAAATGTGGCATCTGGTGGCTCTATGCCCTAGGCTTCTTCCTTTTCCATGTTTAGAGGATCGATGAGGGAGCCAGGCAGTGACATGAGACTTGGAACTATGCTGCAAGAAGGAAATGTGACAGTGAAGCATAAATTAACACTAGAGTGAATAACATTAAATTATATTGAGAAACACTAACTTTAGCAGGCTGAAAGTTTAAGGCTGACACTTAGTCTAAGCTAGGAAGCCCCCTCTTCCATGGGGTCAGTTGGGTTCCTTAGAGCCTAATACTCATCCCAAAGTTAAGTTTATAAAGCAAATGGAATGAATAACTGCCTGTCTCTACATCAGCTAGAGAAAGAGCCTGGAAACTACTGAAGCTGGCAGCAGATGTCTTGGGGGCTGGAGTTACACAAGATGGGCATATAGAGGGAGGCAGGCTCCATAGATCAACTATTCCCTTATTCGTCCCTGGTAAGGGCTGCCACATCTTTCAGATCCCTCTCACATGGGTTTTCCTCTAAGACCCAAGGCAGAAGAAAGTCTGCCTACTGGTTCCCTTCCACATTGGGAAGCATCACACCCATACAAAGCCACTTCTTATTCAAAAGCCTTTCACTGAAGCCTCCTTCAGTCTTCTCTCAAAATGTGGACTGAACAAAGATTAATTTTTCTATTTCCATTTCCTTCCACCTGATTTCTATTCCCCTCTGGTAAAATTTTACTACAAGGCCATTAATCAAATCTAAATTTAAATAAAGATCCTATTGCTTTTTTTTTTTTTATTGTTGGTACTATTGCTCTCATAATGCTGAATAATGTTAATTATGTGTTTGTGTGTGACCAAAGGATAAATTAAAAAACATCTCATGAGTGGAACGTCTTGTTTCACATTGAGCCTAGGACAGATTTTGCTGGATTAGGTATGGTATAGTTTATTTCATTGCAAAAGAATTCAATTTTTCTTTTTTTAATTTGCTAGAAAGGCTATTGATAAACAATTATTTTATGCAGAATACCAAACAACTATAGCCATATACATGTCTATATAACCCAGTTAACACATTCATGAGGCAGGTAGAACACTTATGCATATCAATCCTTTTGCAAGTAATTTATACATTTTGAACAGGGGTGTTGCATTTTTCAAAGCAAGGTTTAATTCTAAGGACTGCCATCCCTTTGTATCAGTGCAGTCAGCATTTTGCCAGTCTGGTCCTTTCACCTCTTTGCTTTGATCCACTTCTACATGCCTTTAATCTTTCTGTTTGATCCTATTAGCACTGAGATCAATCACAAAATTCCTGCAGGGAGCAGAAGGGGATGCTATCTTTGTGATGTCTAAATCCAATATTTGCCACCATTCTTCTCTACACACCAGCTGCAAACAGGTGTCTGCTCTTCTAACTTGTCACTTTCAGATCTTTCCCTGTCTAGGTCTTTTCACCATTTAAAACAAAGAATATAAGAACATAGACATGAAAAACTTTTCATACAATGTTGCCTTTTACTAATATGCTAGAATTTTTGCACAGTTTCTTTTCTAGTCCCAATTCATACATACACAGTTGCACTATTGGTTTAGTTACACAAGCCCCACAGGACAGAAGGTCAGTTTCTCATGGTTTTCACAAGAGCTGAGCAAGCAAAGTTCATGTTCACTGGATGTGTGTGGGTTTTCAGAGTGCATAAAATACTCCCACTTATAAAAATGCACCAGTATGGCTATAAAAAGATACCTGACTTCAGCCCTCTCAGATAAGGAAAAACAACTTGAAGATTTGCAGATTGCAAACAGGTCTATCTTGAAACTTTCTTTTTGCCAAACAGCTTCTTTTTCACAATGCTGTGACAATTCCTCTTGAAAAATGGCCTTCTCATAGTCTTCACACTGGGCAGATAAAATTACTTTTTTTTCCCTTTAATACCAGCTCATTAGTAAAAGGAAAGTAGTTAACAATTATGTTTATTCTTATAAAATTTTTACTGTCGAAGAAGTCATGGTACACATACGATCGCTCATGTCACTAAAAATATTTGGAAAATCACTTTAATAATGAATACTTGCCACTGGATATTGTTTTTAATCCAGTTAAGATTGATGGTGGATGAAAGAGCAGCAAGATAAATACCATTTTAATCAAAACAACTGTTACAACTGACCTCTGGTATTTCACTACTGCCATCCCCTTCGCTGATATGGAAAATGAAAACTATTTCTCTGCTATTCTCACACCTAAATTTCAAGCGCATCACTTCTATAAAACAAAACAAAAATCATTTCATTTGCTGTTTTTCGAATCAACATCAACTCTTGTAAAACAGATGCCATGGGAAACACAAAATTTTAAGCTGCCTTTTCTGTTGGACTGGTAAATTAGCTCAGCACACAATTCACTGAAGTTTTAACTTCCCATGCTACTACAGAGTTTAAGATACATCTGAACATGGCAGTCCAGTTGTGTGTGTACAAACAGCTCCATCTTCCAGGTACACAATCTTGTTTTTCCAGAGTTAAACCCAAGATTTCTACAGATTTCATTAGGTTTATTTAGACCAGGACTGTTGCCTCCAAACAAATGCTAGAGAACCAGCCATGAAGCTGGTCTATGGATATGAATTTGATATAATTTGGATCACTGGAGGACTTTCCAGAAGATTGGAAAATCAATAACTGTACACCATTATCCCAAAGGGTAACCAGAAATACAGGAATAATGTGATGCTCAGCAAAAAGATGGGATTATTTAGGAAGGTATTAAACAATTTAAAACCAGAAGCAGAAGTAACGCACATCAAGGTGGCTTTATGGAAAACAGCTCATTATCAAAACCAGTTTTACTTCACTAATGAGTTACACAATTAGTAGATAAAAGTAGTTATATAGACATAATATATTTACATTTTATTTTTGTCTGTGATTTAATACTATCTTCAGAGGGGAAAAAACCCGAGATTCAGAGGGTCACGCACAGCTCATTCACAAAGTCCAAGAGCAGAAAATAAAGAAAGAGCAAAGTGAAAAAATATTTTAACACATCTTTTAGTCTATCCCCTGCCCAAATGCTTCACTGTCCCAAAGTCTTTCCTGAAAGGGGTTTGTCGAACTTGTTCTTAAAACCTTTCATGATGGAGATTCCTTCAGATCTTTCATGTAATTTCTATCCAAGTTTTCTCAGTCTTTTCTACAAGAGCAGATATCCCCACTCTTTGCCTCAGGAATCTTTTCAGTCTGTACATATGTTTTTTTCTTGAATCTGGAGCTTCAGCAATGTGAAACGAAACCACAGGGTTACACCAGATATAGTGAGCTTCCCTAGGAGGAATAGACGAATGAAGGGGTTAAAATGAAGACCATAATCCACAGGGAGCGTGTGGCTCTACGTAGCACTGCCCAATAAACATCAGCTTTACCAATTACAAAAGTTTAAAGACAATGAGGCAGACAAAGAACTTTTTTTTTTTAAAGTTGTTTTAGAATTTGGGCTTTAAAAAAAGTAAATGCTGGCTTATATTTGCTTACATTCTAATTTGTCTTTGGAGTAAATCTGAGTCATGACTTTGAGTTTTTCACTGCAACCACTAAAACTAATAACTGTTTGTGGGGTTTTTTTTCTTTCTAAAATAAGGGAATCATCTCCTGTAATACCTTGTTTCCAGGAGCGAAGGCTTTGACTGAAAAACAAACCACTGCATAATGTGAAAACTTGTTCCTCATAAGAGAGCTGGCAATTTTCAAATGCAGTGCAGCTTCCCAGAAATAAGTCGGAAGCTGGAACTACACAGACATTTTATCAGATTAAATGAAAGAAAACAAAAAAACTCACACTCCTTAGCAGCACAGAGGAGAACAGGCATCACTTGGCAGCTGAGGGACTGAAATGGCTTCCTGCATTTCAGGGCTGTCCGGCATCCGGAGCTGCACAGTTTTTCACCAGCAGTACTGGACCTGAGGATTTTCTAATATATCCTGGCCCTCAGAGATTTGGGAACAAAGATGTGGACAGAGAAAGTGAGTATCTCAGAAACAAGTGTGTATATTAAGCCCTCATCTCTATGCCTAGGGATCTCAGAAATTATTAAAAATGAATGGAGAAACCTCAGGAGCTCCTGCTGAGACAAACAAAATTTCAAAGTTTATAAAAAGAAGACATTTAGTTGGCTTTGTACATCACTAGCTGCATGTTCATATCCCTTCAAAAAAAAAAAAAAGTCAAAACCTAACCTAATGGTCTTTTTAGCATGCATAGTTTCTGACAAGTTTTACTGCTGCCTTTCTTCTAAAACCTAAATGGAAAACAGGTTTTAATCAAAACTACTTAATGTGGAGTACTACACAAGGGTGGGGGCACTGTACAGTTGTCACCTCCCAGCAGCTCTATAACACAGAGTTTCATACAACGTCACCACCTGGGATGACTAGGAAGAGGGCAGTCACTGAGCTATTACCTTGTGTCTGTGCATGGTAGAGTTTAATTCAGTTTGACTGCTGCATCAAAATGCAGCTCGTGCAAGATACTAATGACAGAATTCTGCAACAACAATTTATTAGCTTGGATAGAATCTAGTAGGACACAGGCATTTTATATATAGAATATATTGAGATATATATGAAGATATATTGAGATATATGTGAGGATATATTGAAATAAAGGAGAAATACCATAAAATGCAACAGCGCTGTTTTTTATGACCAATCTGTGGGGGCTTCCACCTATTTAAAATTTTAATACTTTTTTAGAGCTCTCAGAATTGCTAGTGACTAAAACATTGGAAAATGGCTCCTAGGACATAAAAGGGGCAAGGTGACAAAACAGGAAGACAACAATTGAGAGCTGTCACTCCTCCACACATAGTAGCACTTATTCCCATCATGGAATGCAGTTTGCAGACACAAGGCTACTACTCATCCTCCTTATCCACTACAGTTTACATCAGGACTTGTTCCTGCTCTATAATCAAATCATATTTAAAGAGAAACATACTGGATATACATACAAAGCACTGCATGGCAATGGTTCTTGCTAGATAGTTACAGGCTCCAAGAGATCCCCAGTACCAACAGGAGATGGTGCTGGCTCTAGGAAGCCTACACAAAGGGTGTTTACAAAATGGTTTTGGTATTAAAAACTTTCATGCTCCCCTAGATCTGAGCCGTTTTCAGGTGGAAAGGCTTGGGTATTTCACAGGAGTGAGCTTTCCACACCCCAGGCAGCTTTTTATCCCTGGAGCAGGAGGAGATCTGATCCCTGAGCATGCACAGCTTGCTCCATCTGAAGATCCCAAAACCCTCCCAGCAGACAGAGGAGATCTGGGCCATCCTCGCACACATCTACCTGGCAGCCACATGGCTCACTCCCATGCAGCAGACACTCAAACTAGGGCAGATGGCACAGCAAGGATGGCTTCAGCATCATTCAGGTGCTGAACAAATACAGCATAAGAAGAAAATCCAACATCAGCTAAACCAGGAGGCTGGAGACTGCATAGGGCAACTCGTTCATGAACAATGAGACAGCACAGTGGCAATTGCTGGGGAAAAGGTGGAGCAGACAAGAATGGGCAGTCACCTCCTCAGCCTCCCCTACATCATTGTTTGCTGTTTACAAGTCAGGTCCCATCGTGGGTCTTATAAAACTATCCATCTCAATGAAATCCAAGTAAAAGGAATTGTCTCTTTCTTTAAGCTTTTGAAAGCTTCTGTTATATAAAAGAACTAGATGATCCCTGAGGTCCCTTCCAACCTGGGATTCTGTTTATACTGAAAAGAAAGTCATATATGAAATTGTCTAAGTGGAGATACAATTTTTTCTCGCATGATACATGAGCTGAACACTAATGACGCCTCAAGAGTCTTAATTCCAGTCAAACCAAAATCATAATTAATTACTTCAGGAGGCTGCTAAATGCCCACAGCACTGGACAGTCTGCAGGAACTACTGCAGTGCTTCTGTGTCATAAGATATAAGTACAAAATCTTAAACATGTAAATGATTAACCAGGTGTCGTCAGCTCTCCTTGGACTGCGAGGCTTCTCCCACATTTTCCTATGGAGCCCCACTCTCCCAGCATGCAAATACACACACACATACTGTTAGCATAATGCGGTTGCCACAGAATTTACTTTAAAAAGAAATATGCAACACAGCCCATTAGAAAATAAGAAACTGTGGTGGAAAAAAATCAACCCCAGTTCAAGCCACTAATGATAGTAAGTTCTTGATGCAACACATTTGCTGAAACCATCCACAATTACCAAGACAGAAATAGGAGTATGGAAAGCAACTGGCTTTAAATAGCAGGCTGTTTATGCATTTAAAACTGTTCCTTATTTTTCTTTCTATGGGACAGACCTCTTCAGCTGGTTTATATACAATTAACCCCTTATTTCCTATGGGGTCCTGGGTGTTTCTTTAAGAACAGTATTGATCACTTTCACACTGCGGCAGAGTCCCGGTTAAATAAAGGGCCTTTAAGATAAAGAAGTGTTGATGTGAAATATGACTAGTATCTCCCCTTCAAGGAAAAGCTTGTTTAACTGAAAACTGCTAGTGAAAGCAACGAGATGCACACAGACAATGCCAGATTGCCCAGGCACTAACTCATGTTTGCTACAGTTCAAGCCTCAGGTAAAAGTCCTTAGGATTTAGGAGTGTTGTCGAGTTTTTTGGAAATGCCATGTTAGCATTTCCTACGAGCTTGTCTCCCCACATTTCACTTTCTACAGAGAAAGCAGGAGAAACTGTGTGAGAGCAGATCTACACTGACCCTTTGCGGTGCTCCCTGCTGCCCAGGTCTGCCACGTTTCAGCCACTCACGAGAGCGCTGCCTTGGGACCTTTTGCACTGAACACTGCACAAACCAGACTGACACAACGCGTTTTTCTTTCCATCACACGGCTTCAGTCATGCATCAGTTGAAACCAGCACACCAAACAAAGACCAACTATTAGGCAAAAGAAAGAAAAGACAATGTAAGGCTTAAATTAGAAACTGTGAACAATTACAAAGAAATCAGACTGACTACACAGGATGAATAATCTTAGAAGTATCATGCCTGTGTTCACTTCTTTGAGTTACGTCTTGCTGTAATAACCAGAAAACCAAAATATGAAATAGATACTGGCAAATTAACAAGTAATTTAGTATTAAATTAATAACAATTACTTAATACAATAACTGCTTGTTTTCAGACACTACTCTTTATAAGCATTATTTTTAAAAATTTTCAGAATATATATTTTCAACCGCAAATAGCTCTCTTTCATCATTTAACAGAAAGGCAAAGTGCCTTGGAGCACACAAGCAGGAAGCCAGCACTACAGAATTTTCTCTCAGAAGACATTTAAATTTTATGTAATAAGCAAGGCCTATGACAAAAATACGTGTAATGTAATGTAATTGTATCATTTCTCAAAGTTTTACATAATGACTTTCTGTTTCTAAATAGTACTTCATTATTGGGAGTAGGAGAATGTAATTGTTCTCTGGGTGCTGCTGATAGCTCCTAAGGGCACAATCAATCCTGCCGAGACATATAATTCATGCACTGTTTGCTTCTGATACAGCTACATTTGCGAAAGCAATGCAGTGATTAGATTCCTCCAGAATAAATGTGTCTATAAATCCCTGTGTTGCAAATATTGCTAACAGCTATATCCAGTAAAGGGCTTGTGCCACTGGTATGAGGCTGAGGCAGGACTAACCAACCTCCAATCAAATCATCATTTAAATTAAAAAAAAAAAAAATCCCCTCCCAACTATTGCTTAACCCTGGACGTATTTACAATCGTGAGCCACCTTGCTATCTAACTCTAGTCCATTCAGTGCCTGAGGCACTGCTCCAGCTCCTCTCAGCAGGAACTGTCCGAGCTTCTCAAACCCTTTTCCACATGAGAGAAACCGGAGTCACGACATTAAGCTTTCTTCTGCCACGTTTTTTGGAAAGATTGACTCTGATAGGCATTTAACACAGCATGAGTAGTATTAGATGCCTTTACAAAAAGCAACCGAGGACACTCATAAAAAACAGGCTATTTTTGCAGTCAGCAGGTGCTCATGAAGGGGCATCGCTTTCTGCAGCACCTCAAGCCAGAGGAGAAGAGTGTGCTCAGCTACTTCAGGCTAAACGTGATCCTAAGAAATAATCCAGGTACACACAGAAATTACACAAACTGAACAAAAGGTAAGATTCATCTCCCTAAATTAAGACATCTGCATTGGAGCTAGCTGAAGAAAGATGAGTCTTTTTAGGGGATAATTCATCTCATTTAAGGAATATACCTAAAACTCATGATGTGCATCACTCCTTGGGATTGTTTTCCCACACTGACTATAAAGAGAGCCCTAAAAATCTACATCAGATATAAATGTATGCACTGTAGACTGCTAAAGTTAGCTGAAATCAGTCTCGCACTAAGCGTTTATTAATAATTTAACTAACCAGAAACATGGACAAAAGTGAGTCAGTGCATTGTTTTAATATTATTTATGTTACTATTGGACTATGCAGAGTGCAGAAAGATGAAGCAGAGACTGAAAAGACATAAATCTTTTCTAACCCTGGAGAAAAGTCATATTTATGTATGTCCTTGTACACAATAATAACATATTGATTTCCATCAATTCCACATAGGCCATTAATATATGGAAACTAAATTCTAAAGGCAGTAATTTAAAAAAAAAAAAAGAAAAAGAGAGTGGGAGCCTTAATAATCCTATAGGACTCCTATAGCAGTCCAAAGAGATTTTCACACGCAACTTTGCAACCATGACAATTTTAATTGGGTTTCAAGGACACTGTCAGGGAATCTTCCCAGAACACGAGTACAATGAGCTTGCTTCAGTACGTTACTAAGTCAGTCTTGAAGAAGACTGATATTATTTACCTTACAGAAAGGCTGAGTCTCAGAGCTTTCTTCCCATTTGCACAGTGTGTAGTGCTTGTAATTTAAGGAAAGACCACCTATATGAAGGCACATTCCCAGTGTTCATGCAACATCTAATAGCACAGAACTTCAATGCAGACCTGACTGAGACTTCACGGGCAATATTACATTAAAAAAATTTTAATCATACCTTCTCTTGGCCTGACATTATAGATATAGGTCATCTATGTGAAGACCAGCTGAAGCCAATGTAATTTTGCCTGGTGCCGTGATCACATTTCCACATTAGCTTTACCACATTTGCAGGATTGAAACCTGAGTTTCCTGTAGGATGACATAGGAATTTGTATACTCTAAAAGCAAATGAGGACAACACACCTACTTCATAAAAACAATATCATTGTCCCATGCATCACCTCTTTTTGACACTAGTCTCTAATATGATATATGTCCTCACCCTCCCCCCATGAATCTCACCAGTATATCTTTTGGTTTCTTTGGGACATAGTCTGCCTTCCAGAAGAGCATCACTGATTGTCTTCTGAGTGTTCAATTAGCTGATACCTCAGACAGGCACACATTGTAATTTTCCTGCAAATGACCCACTTAAGGAGAGCCAAAGATGATAACTATCTCAATGTCATAAAGAAAAAATACAAGAGAAACAACAAAAATCAAGGGAAACGGTCGGTAAATCCCCAACTGGGTTTTGCAGTCCTCATTAGAGGAAACAAAGATAAGAAGTAATCCTTAATTGAAAGAAAGCAGGACTCAGAGACCAGTACTCACAGGTCATCTGTTTCACCTCTGCTTTCTCCCTGAGCACAAGCCAGCTGCAGCATAACAAATGTTGGCTGTGTTGGCTAGGGTCATCTTTCATGGTCTAATTGTTGCCTATGGTCTTTTTTAATTACTCATATTTTAATTTTCCTCTTTCATTAGCTATTTTCCCATATTAATCACAGCTTGATACTTATATTTTTTTACTTTCATCTGCTGTCTCCTCTTTAATTTCATTTTGTTAGTGTTTTCTTTTTCCTGCTTCAGCTAAGCACCACCTCATTTAGGTGGGAGCTCTTACGCATGCCCTCATTCCAAGTGGTCTCTCCTGCATGGGCAGAATTTGGTTTCACAGCAGAGGCAGAGCAGATTTGCCAAGGGTGGATGAAGCAGAGACATCAGTAACGAGGATCAGCCTGCAGGCTTCAGGTGAGAGCTTGACACTCCCCAAAAAGCAGGAGCAGATATCTGTCTGAGCAGGAGGTGGGGATAAACTAAGAGAGCAGGCATCTCACCTGTCCACCATCAAAGATCTTCTGTTTCTGTTTGCTCTCCCTCTGCCTTTCCAGCCCCCTGAGCATGCACCTCCAGCTGAATCTCTTCAGCAGGGTCCACAAGGACAGTACTCACTCCCTCATCACAGCCATCCAGTGCCACACTGAGCTCTGCTCTGTTTCCCATGCTCACAGCTGCATAGGGCACCACCCTGGGACCCAAACCAGCCCATCCCTGGGGGAGGTAGGGTGTAGGAGGAAGTATATAGTCAGTCCTCTTGCCACCTTGGGACTAACTAGGCATAAGGCATCTGGGAAGCCAGCACTGCCAGCTCAGCTGGCCATTGTGAAGGAGGGTGGGATGCTCCTGTGCAACCTTCAATGCTATTATGGCCCTGAGGAACATCAAGACTTCTCCCCCTTCTCTTTTTGATATCTCACAGTCACTTTAGCTCTAAATTAAACTCCTCCACACCCAGCCATAAACGTCTCCTAGCTCCAAACATTGTCAGTGGTACATTCTCAAAAAATTACACAGGGAGGAGGAGGAGGGCTTAATATATTTGATTACCCATTTGACAGATTGGGCCCGCTCAAAGCTCTGAGCAGTCTGCAGTAGTTATGTTGACAGTAACCACCCAGGAGCATAAATATAAACAAACACACTCACATGGCACTCAGTAATCAAATGGAGGTAATAATTTACCTCACCCAGCAGACAATAAAAATAAGAAACCTCAGGGGAAGACTTGTGATCCTTCAAGACACATTCAGTGGCGTGCGTACCCTCAACCTTCTAGCAAATGCAAGAACAGAAAGGCTAATTGCGCTGTGCTTGTCCAGATTAATGTGTGGCAACCCAAAGTAGCACTCTGAAGATTTAGCCTCTCAGCTGTCAAGCACTAATTTTCAGTCCCCTAAATGAAAGGGAAAATAATGCTAGTCTCTGCAATCCTTCCACTATCAGCAATACAGCAGCTCCAGTATCATGCCAGATCCAGCCGGGGTCTTTAATATAAATAGGAACCACAGAGAGACATAAAACTTTGCAGGTTACTGTTTCCCCACAGAAACTCAATCAGTCAAGCATTTTGCTAATTATTTTCAATTATTAAAGACAGACATCCTTAATACCAATGGCTGCAAATTGCTCCCAAATATGGCAAGCTGTGTTGAGTGTGTTTGGGAGTGGCAGAAAATGGGGGCAGGGGGAGGGTATCTGAGCGTGCAAGCATAGAGATGTAGCTGGAGAAAGCTTTCTTGTTGATTATTATTATTTGTTATTTATATATATGTATTGGGTTTGTGTGGCAAGGTTTTGATAGCAGGGGTGACTACAGGGGTGGCTTCCCCTATGTTAGTAGCTTCCGCTGTGTCTGACAGAGCCAATGCCAGCTGGCTCCAAGACAGACCCACTGCTGGCCAAGGCCAAGTCCATCAGTGACAGTGGTAGCACCTCTGGGATAACATATTTAAGATGAGGAAAAAACTGTGCAACAACCTGCAAGCAGAAAGAGGAGTGAGAATATGTGAGAGAAACAACCCTGCAGACACCAAGGTCAGTGACAAAGGAGGGGGAGGAGGTGCTCCAGGCACAGGAGCAGAGATTCCCCTGCAGCCCATGGGGAAGACCATGGTGAGGCAGGCTGTCCCCCTGCAGCCCATGGAGGTCCACAGTGGAGCAGATATCCACCGGCAGCCCAGGGAGGACCCCACGCCAGAGCAGGTGGATGCCCAAAGGAGGCTGTGACCCCGTGGGAAGCCTGTGCTGGAACAGGCCCCTGGCAGGCCCTGTGGACCCATAGAGAGAGGAGCCCAGGCTGGAGCAGGTTTGCTGGCAGGACTTGTGACCCTGTGGGGACCCACGCTGGAGCAATCTGCTCCTGAAGGACTGCACCCCGTGGGAGGGACCCAGCTGGAGCAGTTGGTGAAGAACTGCAGCCTGTGGGAAGGACCCATATTGGAGAAGTTCATGGATGACTGTCTCCCATGGGTGTGACCACACGCTGGAGCAGAAGAAGAGTGTGAGGAAGGGTCAACCCCCTTGCAAACCCAACAACAGAGAGACTAATTGCGCTGTGCTTGTCCAGGTTAATGTGTGGCAACCCAAAGTAGCACTCTGAAGATTTAGACTCTGAGCTGTCAAGCACTAATTGTCAGTGCTTGAGGAGGAAGGAGCAGCAGAGACAACGTGTGATGAACTGACCACCTATTCCCTGACCACCTGTGCTGCTGGTGGGGAAGAGGTAGAGAAAATCAGGAGTGAAGTTAAGCCCAGGAAGAAGGGAAGGGAGGGGAAGAAGGTGTTTTAAGATTTAGTTTTCATTTCTCCTTATCCTACTCTAATTTGATTGGTAATAAATTAAAACAATTTCCCCACATTGAGTCTGTTTTGCCCACAACAGTAGTTGGTGAATGATCTCTCCCTGTCCTTATCTCGACTCACAGGCCTTTCATTATATTTTTTCTCCCTTGTCCATCTCAGTACGGGGAGTGATAGAGTGGTTTTGGTGGGCCACCTGGCATCCAGCCATGGTCAGTCCACCTCAGTGTATTACCCCAGGACCTAGAAACCCAACATTTACTAAGTTCCTGCTGTGTGAAGTAGTAACCGATTGGAAACGCTATCCTAGCCACGCATGACCTTAGTGGGACATTGGACTGTTAAAGGCAGATAAGAACCCATCAGATGGCATTGACTGGCATGACAGACAACAGCACCCACACACCAACAGCCGCATCATTGCCATGTTCTGGCAGAAATTACAGGCTCAGAGAGCTATTTTAAGGGAAGATCCAAGGGGGGACAATAGAGCTGTTTTGCACATGTTTACGGAAGCTGCTCTGCAGTGCATTGGGCAGCATGAGTTTTATTGGTGTACCCCTGAAAACTGGTGAGCCGGTAATCTTGATTTTCTAGGGGGACTTGGGCCAGGAACCAACAACTTTAGTATAAATTAAGGATGCCAGGCTGGCTAATATGACTGATTAACTCTGTTGTCTGATGTTAGCCACTGTGGGTACCTTGTATTACTGCTTTAACATGCCACTTCACCTTAGAGGTTTTAAGAAGGTAGTTATTTTAGAATAGATGTAGTATCATTCTCCTTTGCTCATATTATTTCTATTCAGAGCTTGCTCAAATTTTTCTGTGCAGCACTGGAGAGCTTTAGGTACCTGCTGCAAATTGGGGACAGTAATTGCCTTTTTTCTGTCTCACCTGTTTGACGGCAAGCTCTGGGAGGCAGGTGTTGCCTTTAAATATCCATTTGTGCAACATCTCTACAACAGATCTGGACAAGGGCCCCTAGAAACTCCTTCAGTACAAGTAGTAAAACCAATAATAATAAGGTGATTCTACCTCTCAAAATATCTTCACAGAGTAGACACGGGCCATAATATTATAAGTCATCTCAGGAAGAGCCTGATGGATGTTTACCAACCAGAACCTGATCTCCCTCACTATTGGCAGCCAGAGGCACCTAATGGCATGTTAGAGGCAGCATACCAAGAGAAATCAATGTGACACAAAAGGAAAAACACCAACCCAGTGGTGTGTGGAGAAAGCACAGGGGAAGCAGCTGCTTTGTCATCTGTAAGGCTCTGTAAAATACCACAATCTGAAGAGAATAAAAGAATTTTTAAAATAGCACTCCGTTTTCCCTTCTTTAAGGATTTGTCACCCCCATCATTTTCTCTTCTACAGTTCTCCTCATCATCAAAGCCTTTTAACTTTAATATTAAAGTGACATCACTTTTTTCCTCTTTCCTTTTATTTGGGGGGGGGGGAGTAGGGGAGGATTTGAGTGTTTTCCTTTATTGTTGGATTTATTTTCTTCAATCTAAAACTGGTTTTGAAATTCTAAGCAGGTTTACAGTCTCTGGTAGAAATTCAATAGTCTTCTGTTCATTTAATAATTTTAAAAGATCTGTAATTTAAATCTCTCTCATACTGTGCAAGGGCATTAACATACTCTGCACAGCTGTTTCATTGAAAGACTTTCTGCAGGTAAAGCAGGACTAGGCACAAGAGGAATCTCACCTTCCAAGATGTTGGGTCTGGTTGTCTCCCAGACACCTTCCCTCAGCACAGACTGGCATCTTCAGTTTGGTAGTACAATATAGTCTTTCTCCATCCAGTTGTCACTTTGAATCTAGGTGAGTTTAGCAGCTGATAGTAACCATTGCCTCTTAAACAGCTACTGGAAAAACATTGAAGGCCTGGTTGTGGTTGGTATGAGCCATTTTGTAGCCCTTCTACCAGGACCTGAGTGGAAACAGTAATAGGTGGGTTCACATTTAAGGGTAAATCACCGCTAGAGCACAATTCAAATCCTCACCTGGAAACCAGGGAAAATTATCCTGATGCAATGAGGAGTGCAAATAACTCAGTGGGAAAACTGTCCCCACTGGCAAATAGGAAACAAATGGCTTAACAAGGAATATTTTTATTAAAGACAGAAAAATAAAATGCATCTAACAGGCAGATAAACAGGGTAACAGTAAGTCATTCTCAAAGCATAACTGTAATTTATAGTCTTTTCTTCCAGGGAGAGACCAGCTATGCCAGCTGGATGCCTTTCCCTTTCTCTGCCAGTGTTCACCAATGGCGTAAGATTTTACAGCCTTTCAACGCCCCGTCTCAGCTGAGCAGGCTTGTTGTGGGTGGCCCTTGGCTTTACCTCAGCTGCTCCATCATCCACCACCTCCCATCAGTCCTTTCTCCTCCATGGCCATGTATGTGTGTTACCTACACAGCATCAGGACGTCTCTCTTCCCTCCTTTCTGGGTGGTGCAAAGGGCTCAGCTGGAAGATGCCAGTTCTGCCTGATGCCTTTTGACCAGACCATGAAAGAAAGCAGACGTCACCCACCTCTGAGAGCAAAGGCAGGCAGTAAACGGCCCTCAGAGCAGCAGGATGTGCTGATGGCTTTCCTATACCTCAAGAAAAGTGACTTCTGGGAGGGAGGCGAAGAGGAAGCAGGCGGGGTGAAGGGAGGAACAGCACGTGGGAGTCGGGTCCCCTGGCAGGAGTGAGAACACACAATCACATCCAGATGCCCAAGCACAGTCACGATGCTGAAACTTGAAAGGAAACAAGAAAACTCAATTAGTGTCATACTTTTTCTTTTTTGCAGGTCTGGGAGCTCCCAGGGATGAAAATGTAGCCTACACAAAGCCTAGACAATATTGTGTTTTATCAAGGGGGGAATAAAAAAGAATTTAAGGATTCCTTGTTTCCAATGGGAAAATAATCCCTGTCTTGTACTACAAGTACATCTTGACAAAGAATGCTGCTACTGATAAAAGCTCACACAAAATTTTGAAGGAATGATCCCCAAGACCCTTAAATATTAACTTTATAGGACTCAGTTAATGTCTTTGCTGCAGAGAAATGTAAGGCTGATGGAGACTGGACTGGCAAGTTCTGAACCAGCTCTTGTAACAGTAAAGAGTTCTCTACAGCAAATAGCATCATTATCAATAAAAATTACATTTCATTTACTGCAGTTTTTGTAAGAATGCCTATTCTGTTCACAGAAATCTGCTGTTGATTGGGAAAGCCAGCAGGTTTCAAAGCAGTGACAGAAATCACCTGCTCTTTTCTGTATCTAGCATTTACTTTCCCCCCTTCATTTAGCCACCTTGATAGCAAAACTGATTTACCTAAATTACTGCAGCCTGCTCAGGCAGACATAGTTATATCAATATAAAGGTGTTAATACATTTCTAGGAGGTATTAGCTAATACATCACAACATAATGGTTATACAGATTTAAATACATTTATACTTCTCCCACAATCACTAATAGAGGCAAGCCTTCTGAATAAACAATAGCTATAGTATGCATGCATAATAGTTGCTAAACTTTTATATCAGCTTGATTTGATTGCGACAGTTGAGATGAAAAATGTCCTCCAGGCTACTAAAAGCCAGAAAAGTTTTTAAGGTAAAAAAATGGTATTTTGCTGGTGGATTTTTATTTATTTTAACTCCAGAGCCAGACACATTTCAGACAGTGCACGCTGACAAAATGACACATTCGGTGGTTCCGCTTTGACTGCGACCATTACAATATTGCTTGATCCTGTCCCTCCTCTTCTAGAGATAATTTCTCTTTTCTTTTTCCAAGCAGAACAAAAAAAGAGTGTCATTGCCTTTGGGTTGGATCACAGTGATGTGAAATAACTAATAAATAGATGAATATATTACACCAGAGCTGGCAATTATCAGTTAATAATGAAACTGTTGAGGGTTATCTAAGAGGGAAACATGTCTGGCCATGCAGAGTCCCAAGTAATCCATAACCTTTTAATACCTTGTCACCAAATACTTTACCTTGTTAAAGCATTCTTCAAAAAATCGGTATTGAAATTTTTACAACATCTTGATAAATTATGCAGTTAAGTTGGTCGTATTTTCTTAAAACTGACAGCAGAAGCTCTGAGCACGCAGTAACCATTCTGATCAAGATGAAAGGAGGAGCGGAGAGCACAACTCACCCATTTCAGAGGGTGCTCTTCCTAATTGCAAAGACATCTAAGACTTCTTTGTAGAGCAGGTGAGAAATTTTTCCAATTAATGGTTCCCGCCTACCCAGTGGCATATCTTGACTCACTAAAAATTTTTGTAGAAAAGACTTAGCCCTGACAGATTTCTTCATATTAAAATAAAAAAAAAAAAAAAGGAAATGCAAGTTTTCAAATCGTTGTATGGTTTTAGTTGAGGAAAAAATTACAATTGGTGTATTCAAAGTATTTTATTTTGAAATTTAAGCAAAAACACCACATACATCCACCTGAGCTGTGTGCTCTAAAGATTTTTAATCACACTTTCAAGATTTTAATTTTGCATTGTAACCAAAAGGAACATTTTTGAAACTTAAAAATTCTCACACTTGCCTCTCTCTTTCCCCCCCTTTAACAATTAAGTTTTAAATAGTTTGGTTCAGTGGATATAGGGGTCTCAGGTGGAGACAACAGTCAATAGGATGTTTCGACATGGTCTCATCTTTCTTCAAAATGAGTTTACAGCAAAATAAATAAAATTTCAAAAGACAATGAACCTATTCCATCTCATTTTTCTTATCAGCTTTAACCATGTTATTTACCTTTTCTTTCACTAACATACTGCCTGTTTCCTATCTCTATTTTGACCTCTTCAGGTTTGCTAAAAAAGCTTGGCTACAAAAACACTACGTGAAAGAAGTCAAATATCTGAGTGAAAGATAAACTCAGCTCAGTAGTAAGTTGCTGTGCAGGAGGAGTCACCACGCTCCTCTTGCTGAATCAGTTCCATGGGCAATGTATTGCAAACTTACCATTAATATCTCGAGACATTCAAATCTGTAGCATTTTAAAGCCACAAAACTTTATGAAAATTATAGATATTAAATGTTATTGGTCCTACTAAATCTGAGATCATGCAGGATGAAACTTTGTCCAGTAAGCACCAGAGAGTTGTGTCCCCATAACTCTGATATAGTACAGCTTTACTGCCATCTTTTTCCAAAGCACAAGTTAGGGACCTTATTAAAGGAAGCACGTAAATTCACAGCTTACTTCACTTACTTATAAAGGAATAAAATAAGTCTTACTCTTTAACATGTTCTGCCATTTGGAAGGACACTGACAGCCACCAGATTTTAATCTGGGTTTTACAGAAAGAAGATATCTACTTGATCTCTTTTGATACAGCTCTCAGTAGAAATAGACATTATGTCAACAAAATCACTTTTATCTTCGAATGAAATCTTGAAAAAGATGTGATGTTAAAGGTTTATTTCTTAGCTGGGAGAGGAAAAAAATGAAAAAGAATGGGAGTATTATTCCACAGTGATTCTGAGTCTATCTAATCATTACCTTCCTCTCTGGGTTATGACTTTCAGTTCTACCACCAATAAATTTCAGGTTTATTGTGGTTACAGTTGGGAACCTCAGCCCTGTTATGGCTGGTTACCTCAGTCTCCCAATCTATTTGGTACAACCCAATCTGTTAGTAGCTATTTTCCCACTTAGGACCACAGCTATTATTTCCCCTCTGATACATGAACAGAAATAAGAATAGACAGCAAAGAAACTTCAGGTGACAGACTTTACATATTAGAGGTCATAGTCAGAAGTCTTCTAAAATAATAAGCAGCATCAACAAAACCTAAATTAATCATAACTGACAGTGCAACACAATAAATAAATAAATAAAAGGTTCAGGCACAACAATGATATACTGGGAGGAAAGAAGAACAGTTCAGCGTTTCTCTCAGGAGAGAGAAATTAAACGCCCAGCTCTATGAGCAGCAGAGATAATGAAACTTGGTTTCCTGCAGATCTGTGTCTCAGGACTGTGGTCTCTGGACTCTCTGATGTCTAAGCAACATGAGTCCACAGCAGCTTCTCCCCTGATGGGGCATGAACCTTCTGCCTCCTCTACCTGACACAACTATTTCACAAATACTATTTTTCTTATATCTTTAAGTTTTTCTGACAAGTTTGGATGAAATCAGATCACATGTCTAAAAGTTTGAGGCCAGTGTTGGCAGGACTGTGGACAACTGATCAACAGCTAAACAGACAAATGCAGCACGTTTTCATAATTCTCATTTGACCAGAAAAAAACAGGCTAAAATAAAAACATGTCCTTGAACCAAACGTTGGACACACCTGATATTTGCAGGGTTAAATTGAGGGGTGGGGGAGAAGAGAGACAAACAATGAAGTGGGACTACACATGAAATTATTAATAAGGGACTCAGAGATAGATAGATAGATAGATAGATAGATAGATAGATAGATAGATAGATAGATAGATAGATAGATAGATAGATAGATAGAGATATGGAAAAAGGGAAGTGAATTCTGAGAAGACAAACGTTGCAGTGGGAGAGGGAGAGGGCGATGGGGAAGATGAGCTGGCTGATGAGATAAGGAGTTCAGGACCCTGTGGGGCCATCATTGTCACAGCCTCTGTCACCTCGCCTTTCTTCTGATTTGACTACAAAGAGGCTGCAAATCTGTTAACATCCAGAAAACGCAGCTCACAGATGTCACTACATGGAACCCAATGTGGGTCAGAAAATTGTCCAAGGACAGAACTAAGCTCAAAATCAATGAGATTTGGGAGGGGTTGTAGGGAAATGACTTACATGTCATAAAAAGAGGTGAGAGGAGGAAGTAATCCACTTTCCTAAAAATTACAGAGCAGAATTAGCACGCTCGTGGAGGTAGAGAGTCGGAGAGGTGCCTAGCTGCCATGTCATGACATGCCATAGGAGGATATTGAGAGGGGACAGCCAGAAAACAGCAAAGGAACCTCTTGCTCCACATCTGAGAGTTGGAAAAGAGGAAAAGCCCTACATCTAATGGAAAAAACCCATTGCCATGAGAAAACCATTACCTTGGAAATGACATCGGGAGTCTGTTTTCGAACAGTCTGAAAGCAAAACTCTGCCACATCCACCCCAGAAATGGTCTGAATCACATTTGCTGAGAGCAAAGAAAGGAGTTGCAGCACAATAGATGTTGCTTATCCCTGAGCTCTTCTGTGACTTATCTGTCGGTACAATTTTTGTCTGAAAGATTCTCAGAAAAATTTTGAAGCTCACTAAGCAAAAAAAAAAAATCTCATGGAGCTGGGTGTTTGAATAACACCCATATAAATCAGAGTACCACCCTAGTTAGAAATGGGCCAAACTGTGCCAAATTCCACATTAAGTTTTCAGCAGGCTGAATTTCAAGGCACAAATCCAGACTGGCCTCATCGATACTTTGCAGCAGGTGAGTAAATTCTCTTCCGCAGTGAGTCTTGGTAAGCCACGTGTTAACGTCGGAGCCCTGTTTCCACTCCAACAGAAATGTTGAATTTAGCCTCTCCTCCCACGGAGGAGGAGTGTAAGAAAAGGCCCCCACTTTCACTGTGTGATTGCTGTGGTGACAAAGTGGTGTCCATAAATCCTTTCTTCAGCAGCCTGAGCAGACATAGGTGAAGGTAAAAAAGGATAGACATGAGCCCACACGGATCTCCTGCCTTTGCCCACAGAAAGGAATGAATGCGGTACTTACATCTTTGTCCTCAGTGATCGGTAGGCAGGTGCCTTGAACCGGACTCAGTAGAAGCAATGTAGATATTTACCTTTGAGATTCTAATCCCTAAAGCTGTACAGATGATACCCTGTAAATGAGATAAAAACACAAACCCTGTTTAAAACAAACAAACAAACCCCTACCTGTTCCATCCATCTCTAACTAAAATTTACTACCTTGACCTTAAAGTCAAGGCTTTAACAAGGATTTGAAGATTGAACTAAATTAACTTTTCTTCCTGAGATCTAATCCAGTAAGAACAGTGTCATTTGGTTCTGTGCAGCATACATGTACTCTGAAAGGGTTTTTTACAGGGCTGAGAAATCAGGTGTAGCAACACAGTGTTTCCCCTCTTAAAGTAATTCAAAAGCTTTACCCTGGATCTAGGCTTGGTGAGCTGCTGCAGGACTTGCACCTCCTCCATCATCTCTTTGCCAGAACCAGCAGCACCGACCTCCTCAGGTCCCTCCCCCGACAGCAGCCTGCCCCACATAATCCTGAAAAACATTCCCAGGGCATGCTAAAGCAGGGAGATGATATTGCACAGCCATGTCTCATTTACACACAACAGCTCTCCAGAAAACATGAGGCAACTTGTGGAAGAGTGAGCCCTTGTGTGGTTGAGTGTATGGTAAATCTCTCAAGCTTTGATTTCATCCTGGTCCCAGTGCTGTGAATTTCATCAGAAAAGATGCCTATTAATGATTCAGCTCTGGGAACTCCAACTGATTTAAAGGAGAAAATGTACCCTTTGAAAAACATCTGATGGAAATCTCTTTCAAATCTCTCCTCAAGACCTGTTTCTGCTGTGATATACATCAGCCAAATAATGATCCTTATGTGTTAACAGCAGTCAGGGACAACCCGGATTCCCTATTAAAGGTGTCTTCTAATGATTCAGAAATACCATGCTGGGCCCACAGATAATTTATATCATCTTGTGATATTATCTTCACCTTCCCTCCTTTCTTACTTTCTTCCTCTTTAAACTTATTTGCTGTATTTCTTACAAGACCCTGTCCTCCCCTGGTATTGGGGCAGCACGAGATGCTAGTCAGATGGCACTAATCCTGCAGCTGAAGTTCTGCACTGATTCTATGTGGGTGTCTATGTATACATATTTATATGCATGTATAGATGCTCACATACACACAGCTGTGTATACACATATTCGTATATGTACACACACACCTCCACGCACACCCTCTGCATTCTCAGAAAAATTACCTGGAACTTCCTACAGCAGAGCTTCCAAACATGAACTGATTCACACTTTATTTACATTTAAGAATCTTAAAAGTCAAAAGTAAACAAGCCAAAATTCTCTTAAGTAAAATTTTAGTATCTGATGGAAAGAATATTTGGTTTTTAAGGGATATGAATTAGTTCCCTTAAATATATATAATTACATTACTTGATAAATGAAATACACTTACCAGGATCAAATAAGAGATCACATCTGTCAGAAGAACTCTTTTTAAGGAAAATGTTCAAACACAAAACTTTTAATACTTTTTTCCCTTGGAAGCCATACAAGATAAAACCAAATGTGTCATCATTCTAAGTGAATTTTAAGAGTTATAGAATAACTGCTAGTTTTACTACCTCTATATACATTGTAGAATTGCTTACAATATGAAAGATGTTTGCCAATAAAGTGGTAAATAAAGCATGACAAGCTAAGCTGAAAATGGTTTTAGGCTATTAGTGCTAGGGACAGGGGCTGTTTATTGGTATGGATGACAGCCAGACCTTGAAATCAGTTAGAGCTTTGCCACCGTGACTTCATCCAGGCCACTGTGTTGAGACACAGACCAGGGTCTCAGTTTGATTATCTGGCTCGAGTACTTCAACCAGTAATACTGGTGCATGGAAAAATTAAACATGAGCAGTAATGAAATATCAGCTCATTATCGCATTTGGGACAGAAATCTCTCACTATCCTGGCAAGTTTGCAAGAGTGGGTATGGATGGATTGTGACCCCATTTATACAGGTGACTCCACTAAAGTCACTGGTGTATCTGAGAGCAGCTTTACTGGTTATGCAGCAAGCTCCCAGTTCCCTCAGAAGTGCAGTATGCAGTTTCATGGACTGCTCCCTAGAGAAAGCCTATTGCAGTTGAGATTACAGACTTCATTCGGATGCCCAACTTCATATGCTTCTTTAAAAGGCTGTCAGTGACTTTTCCCCAGTGCTGAGTAACATCAGCTGAGATGCGTGCTTTGGCCATGAACATAAAGCACAGAGCAGCACAGCCCCAGTCCCATTAAGACTTCAGGTACGTGCTTGATAGACTCCTGGTCCCAGCCTTGAACGCAGAACTGCTTTCCCTCCCCACCTGAAAGCTCTTTAAAGGTTTCACATCCAGCTGAATGCTACATAGGTGGCAGATTATTTCATAAAAGCAGCAGAGTGGTGCTGGAAAGAGTTCAGTCTGGGGGTTACAACAGAGATTTGGAAAGTCTTTGGAACAGCCTGCTCACAACCCTGCACACGTTAGAGCAGCCTTACAGCTCACCACTTCCAAAGCCATCCTAGCACCCAGAGACTTTGCCACCATTAGGGCTTCCAACAACATACCAGCAACCAGGAGGGAGGTAAAAGATGATGCAGTGGTTTGAAACTACACGGAAGTTTCCTCAACAAGGCTGAATTCCTGAATGCCTGAAAAAATCCAAAAGTGAGTTTCACGGTGTCCGCACAGCATGAAGCTGTGTCCTAGAGCAGGGACCTCTGTTCTGTGCTGCCCTTCAGATTCCCAAATGGTGTTTCCTCTTATCAGCTAACAAGGGGCATTCTCAAAATTCACCATTATCACAGTCCGTATGAGAGAATATCAAGGTCAGAGACAGCCAATTTGTAAAGCTGAGTTATGCTAAACAGAACACTATACTATAAATTAGAACATTATGCTAAAATCTTTGCTGCTGGAAAGCCTCCAGACATCTCACTATGTCTCAGAACCGATCTGAAGGTGAGGATTACTCATCACCTTCTGTAGATCAAGCTAACAAATCAGGTGTATGCAGTAAAATGGTTTTTTTATTAGAAGCCCTCAGTTGTCATGTAGATTGAGCAGCTGCTCAGAGGATAGTAGTTGCTGCTGTGGCTGGGACACTGTCATTCTCAGCTCCTGTTTCAAGCCATTTGTGGTAAAGTACATGGCAGAAATCATTGCAATATACCCAAAGATAAATAAAAACTGGAACAGCCGCACCAAGTTGATGATTTAAAATATATAAAAGCTATAGAAATCAGGTGTTAGTGAGTTAAAGTAGTCTGTAGAGAAGCTTGCAAAAGCTGCAAGGAGAAAGGTCAAAGCTCACCCCTTTTTATCTGCCTTTATTCTAGTCATCTACTTGCTTCTTGGACCATACAGTGTGTTTGCAGCCGAATCTCCTGACTATGCTATGGATTTTCTCTAAAGAGTCTCTCATCTCCCTGGGCAAAATCTGAGCTGGCACCTTGGACTTCCTGAGCCATAAGCCATCCAAACACCCGTTTCTGTCTCTAGTGACACAGAAAAAAGATGTTATCCAGTAAACTACTTACCGCTGTTGCTGAACTGCAGACCAACTCCAAGTTTTCACACACACGCTGAATATTTTGCATAATAGAAGAGTTCAAATACTCTGTTACAATACAGTAGAAAAGCTCCTGACCAGAATTTAAACAAGCTTATTAAACCAGACTTGACATGCCTCGAGAACAACATAAACCAAATGATATTCCAAAATATGTCCTGAAAAATCACTATGGCAAACAGAAATTACTTCAAAACTACATTATCTGTGCACTTAGGTTGTAACTCAGACTGAATTATGTCCCATTGAATATAATGGCATAGACTCACCACCTTCATCCTTTATTTGCTATCTCCTAGCGTTTGGGTACTTATTTTTTTTTATAATCTACAGAATGGGGCAGATGTTAGTGACCTTGTAATTAGCAGGCTTTCCATAGATCCTTATGCCCATAATTCAACTTCAGCACCTTTTTAAGCATTGCTTTTACTGTCAAAAATCCTAAATAAACTGCCCCTGTTCTAAGAACAAATTCATGTGAGGGTGTGCCAGCTTCCACCTCTTTACACCATCAGAAGGAGGAAGAACCATCTCCTGGTCACTCAAAGGGAAAGCAAACCCCATAGATTCTCCTTCGTTAGAGGCGGATTGGAGCGGTGTTAGGCATTCACGAGTCACACAGACTCCCACAAAATCCTCTACTACCTTGCACTAAAGTCTAAGTCCCCAGAGTGCATCTGCCTGCCAAAGAAGCAAGCCATAGGAAAAGGATTTATTTTATCCCCATTTAAATACTCATGTACAATTAAATAAATATGTGCCATGCTCTGCTGCAGTCAAGTACATGGGAAGAGAAGCACAGTGCTCCCTGGGCACATATTGTCACAGAGGTGGTGAATGGCAAGGCAGGTCTGGGTTCACCAAAGTCCCTTAAACTTCCCAGAGAGGTTGTGGAGGCCCCATCCCTAGAAACATTCAAGGTCAGGTTGGACGGGGCTCTGAGCAACCTGATCTACTTAAAGATGTCCTTGCTTACTGCAGAGGAGTTGGACTAGATGAAGCTAAAAGTCCCTCCCAACCCAAACCGTTATGTGATTCTATGACTCTAAGATTCTATGAAACTGGGACAGGAATGAACCCAAAGTGTCCTAAGCAATTCCCTGGGGTTCACCAGTCACCACTCTGGCTATCCTTTGTGTAGCTGATTTTATAAGGTACTCGTTTGAGGGGGGGAAAAATCTATCAACTTGCAAAAAGTTATTAAAGAAATCTAAAGGAAACTAAAGTATCCATGTGTCTCTCAACTCTTGTAGCCTCCCTGAGAAAAAAAGAAGTGTAATAAATACCTACCATTTGGTGCAATGCAGTGTATTCCAAGGGTGAGAACTTTTGTTCTTCAGAATTATTTTTATAATGTCACCTCTGTCAGGAATGATTTAAGAGCTTCCAGATAAAGGAATGAATTTCATCAGAGACAGAGAGATCACCTCAAGTCTCCCTTTAGCTTCCTGATGAATAAAACACCCTCCCCAGCCCCTCCAGCATCTTGTTGCTACACACGGAAGTGGGACTTTAAAGCAAAGAATATTATTTGTGTCTCAGTCTAAAAGATGTCTTTAAAAAATTAAGAGAGTAAACATAAGTCATTGAGTGGAGGTGAGCTTGTTGACTAAGCTTTAGACAGCTTTAAAAGTGAAACTATCTTAAACCAAGCATATCCAATCAAATCCTCTGAACAGCTCTTACTACATAGCACCAGTGTGCCTGCTGCAAGAGAGAAAAAATAGTACATCACATTTTCAGACAGTGAAGGCTGTCATAGCATTTCAGGTGTCTTGCATGTAGGAATTGCGACTTGCCGTTGTCAATGGCTAATTGTCATTCCTACCTGCATGTAGGAATCTGCTCTTTAAAACTAACTTATGCTTCCAGTGCTAGACACAGCAAAGTATCATCTAAAAACTTAAATAAAGCAAATTGCAAAGGGATTTCAGTACAAATCTCCCTCTCTGAATCGGGGACATTCCTGCTGAGTCTTGCCCACCAGGCACTTCCTTCTCCAGTATCTATTAATTCTTCTTAGTAAACTCAAGTAAATAGACAAAGAAGAACTGGAGCCTGGAAATCATTTGCAATTTACTCCTTCAGCCAACAATAACAGCTGCTAAAAGAGTATTTGAACTGGAGCTTCCCTCATTGTAATCCTCCTGCATAGCTCCAGTAAGGAAAAGGAATATTGCACTCTCCCAGCCATGAGTTACCCAAAAAAGCACTGTGCCAGATGGACAGGGGCTGGGTTCACAGAATTCCCTTGGACAGGAACAAGGATGAACCTGAAGTGTCCTACACAAGTCCCTGGGGTTAATCAGGCATCACTCTAGCTATTCTCCACATAGCTTTTTTTTGAATATTGAGATATTCTTTTCTATTCTACCAGGATCTTTTTACCCAGAGATGCTGAATCTGGAAGCACCTTTTGTACAAGTATCCATAATGTCCATAGTCTCCATAATCATCCTACTTCCTATATAGAGAGCAGAGGAGCAGCATTGTTGGGTTAACCTCTGATAAGGAAGGCCTCAGCTCACATAGCACCTACAAGTCCTAACAACTTACGTTAAAGAAAGAGGAACTCAGACTGGCATGTGTTCAGGGAGTACCAGTTAGAGGACTGGAGAAATGAAGATTCATCTTATAAGGGGATATTATTACAAAATTACTTATCCAGCTTAAAAAAAGCAAAGACACCACATCCTGAGACAGAGCATGATTGTGCTACAAATACTTCAGGGAGAAAACACAAGAGAAAAAATTTCCAAGCTCACAGACAGTGCTGGCATGTGAAGAAAATGGTTACTAAGAAATGAGATTTCCAGCCAGCTGGAGACTGAAGCTCTGGAACAGATTTCCAGAAAAAAAAACCACCAGGAACAAAACAAAAATCCCCAATCAATTTCCAGTATAGGGCTGGATGTGTCTACAAAAGGGGATTATTTGGCATGGTTTCTCACAAGGAAATCTACCTCAGTACTGTATCTGCTGCTCCCAAGCCAGGAATAACCTATAAACATTTCTAGGGAATCAGAGCACCCAAAGGCTATTCAAGTAAACCATTGGTCACGTCAGCCTCCTGTGAGGTATAATAAAGCATTATATGCAAACAGTGCAACGTACTTAGGAAAAAATGTATCTGAAATATTTAAGCATGAGGAATCAGACAAAATGAAAGCTTTAAATGTTCATTTAGGGAAAAGAGCTATCTACAGTGCACAGTGTATTGAAGGGCAAGGAATGCAATTAGTGCTTGCTGCTGTATTTCAGGAGTCCTTGGTCATTTCTTCTTAGTGTGTAATTTACATATTAATACTGGAAATGCCATTTGTTTGTCCGTTGCATTACCACTCTGCGATAAGCATGTGTCATTAATGCATATGAATAAGGAGCTTCCACCTGTCTGCTAGGAAACACAGCCAGAAGTTATTTACGAGGAGTTGTATTCAGTCTGCTTCATACTGTAATGAATTACCTGCCATTAGTGGACACCTTTCTTTCCTCCACACCAAGCTGGCAGAGAAAAATCCTGCCAGCAGAGCTCATGCTGCTTACTGCATGCTGGGTAATAACACAACAAGACGTTTTGTTATGAGACCAACACACAGATGTGCTGGAATTATACCCATGTGCCTCCTCAAGGCAACACTTCGTACTTAAGCTCCTTAAAAAGAATGGAAGTTAAAACCCAGCTTTTAAGATGAATCAAGGTTAGGGCGGCAAAAAGAAAGTCCAGGACAATGGCAGAAGCAGAAATGCTGGTGAAACCTGAAAGCAGGTCTGGCTGACAGCTCAACCGAGCAACAATCTCCTACTAGCAGAAGACCTGAGTCACAGCAGCCACCTGAGCCCTCTGACACAGGCCAGTCTTTGGTCACTCAGTCAATAGTGAAGAACACGGTTAACTCCATGTAACCGACAGAATGGATATCTGCATAAATATTTTAAGACACTTTGATCCATCTAAAGGTCCATTTGTTCCTGTAGCCAGTCTCTGGCAGTGACCACCAGCAGATGCTACTGCCAGGAAACACGGCACACAGAGAGCTCTGCTGACCACAGCTGGTACTCCCAGCAAGCAAGCGTTGGAGGCTGCTCTGCGCCAAAGTTTGTTCTTGATGGCCTTTATTCTCCAAATCCATCCAGTTCGCTCAACACATTTCTACTTTTACATCTGACATATCATATGGCAATGAGTTCCTGATCTGTACTACAGGCTGTGTGGAAAAGTACTTCCTCTGCTTGTTTTAAGCCAGATGCCTAATAGCACAATTACACTGCCCATACTGCACAGGCTGTGAGGGACAGGGAATGATCATCCCCAGTTGAACTGCACCATATACATTGCAGTAGTCTCTTTCCCAGGCTAAAAGCCATAACTCATTTAATCTGTCCATGTGCAGAAACCATTTCATATTTCTTGTTACCTTTATTGTCCTTCTCTATACCTTTTCTAGCTCTACTATATCTTTTTGAGATTAAGGGATCAGAAACGAGCTCCCTATTCAACACCCTGTATATTTAACGGTGACAAAGCGATATTTTATCCTCCATTCCTTTCCTTATAATGTCTAACATTCCATTTCCCTTTCAATTTTCGTTGATCATTGTAACAATTTTCTACTAAAATTATGTATAATAACTTCAAATTGTTTTCACTAATAGGAAAATTATCATTTTGTACTTATACTTGGGATTGGTTTTCCCAGGTGCATTGCTTAAAGTATATGGGCTCCAGCCTTCATCTTCCATTTTTATTTTAGAGTCAATTAATATCAAGAAATCCTTCTAATGTTGGTCTGAGTTTTGGCTCTTCTGAAATATTTTGTCTGATCAAGCAGCAGTTTTCACCACATCACTCACCCCATTCCTCAGATCATTTATGAATACACTGTGAAATACAGATAATTTACTCCTACCATGTGGCTTCTCTCATTTAACCAATTATTAATCTGTGACATCTTAATTTCATCAAAAGCCTTTGGTAAAAAGCATTGTTGAAAGTTTTTTTGAAATTTGTTACTAATTGCATCACCCTTACTCAAATACTCTTCAAAGAACTAGAATAGATTTGTGAGAAATAACTTCAGTCTATGAAATCTGTTTTGACTCTTCTCCCTTATGTTGCTGCATTTCACCTCTCTACTATTTTCTGCCATTTGTTACAGCTTCTGCTGATTTGTCCAGCACAAAAGTCCAACATACTGTTGTGTGGTTCCTCAAATTCTCTCTGTAGCCCTTTGATAAAAAATGGTGTTATATTTGCTACTTCCCAACCATCCAACAGAAAGAAAGAAAAAAAAAAAACCAAACAACATTTTAAACAATAGGATGGAAGCTACAATTAGTTTTTCAGCAAATTCAGCCCTGAGTTCAATGGGTACATATGGGGCTCATGCTACCTGATGTCATCAGTTTGAGTCTTCTCTTTCTACTGACTTTTCTAAACCCTCTTTTGGTGGCATTTCTTATTGAGAGAGTTCCTCAGACTCACCTCCTATAGAGGCCGGTTTTTCAGTAGAACACCTTCCCCAATGAATGTCAATGAAATGAATTCATTTTAAGCTTAGTTCCCTACTTTCACTGGGCTCCCTGTAATTCCCTTCTACTGAGTTTGAGATGTTGTCAGCATCTCCATTTAAAATCAGCTACTCTGGTTCATACCCCTTCATATTTAGACTTTTATTGCTGGTAGAGAAGTACTCAAATGCACATGAGTTTTTCCAGTACCTATGAACTTGATCAAGCTGCCTGTTTCTGTGTCTCATGCTTAAATAGATTTTACGTTTTTTAAGAATGAGCAGTGAAAACAAGGACCTTGTTTGCCCATACATGATCAGTTACACAGCTTCATATTTTATAGCATCCTATATCTAAGTATAGGAAATACTCCATCCCAGATGATCTAGCAACCTCAACGATGAAAGATTACAGCACAAAGAATAAATTCAAGACAGCTAGTACTCTTCCTCTTCTGTAAATTAGTTGCTCACCCCCCCCAAATGAAATTATATTTAAATTAGAAGGCTAGACTATATTATGTAGGCACAGTCTTAAGTGCAGTAGGAAGATTCATGTTTCTGCTCAGGGTTTATCATGGGTCTCTGAACACAGAGTAAATGCTCAATGTCATATTTATACTGCCACATGCTGTGATTTTTCCTGCCTCAGAGACTCCAGGGAATATGCCCTCTGCCCATCTGCAGTTGTGAAAGTATTTAAGCTGCCATTTGCAAAGCAAACCAGTAGAAGGGAATGAAAGCATTAAACCATCCTTCTAAAACCGCATAAAATACCCTGGCTGAAATGAACACCACCGTTTCAGTGCTCACTTACAAAAATGAAACACAGTGTCTTCTCTCTCTCCAATGATACTTTTTCTTTCACAAGATATCAACATCAGATATTTGATAATGAAGCTAACAAATTATTCCTCTTCATAAGTCAACGTCCCCAAATATTTTTCAGCAGCATTTGCTTCTTGTTACTCCTAAGTAAATATTTTCTATCAGCATTATGTCTAGACCAATTAACTCTAACAGAAATCTTATCCCCGCCTTCTAAAAAACTATGATGGCGAGCTTTTCAGACATAATTATGAGTATCTATCGAGAAACTTCTGGCTCTAAACAGGCCTACATTGATTTTTTATTGGATATATTGTCATATAATGCAAAGCATTTTTAATTGGGGGTCCCCCTCAATAAGTCCACATGGGGTTGTGTTGATTCTGAGCTGCCTGGCTGCTCCTTGCCTCAGGCACACAGCCACCAAGCTGCTTAACCACCTGGGCCACCACCCAGGTATCAACAAATCAAAACTACTGTTCTGCTCAAACCTGCACACACCCAAATATTTGATGATAGTAGTGAAAGAAAGTGTATAAACAGACATACATACATCACTCTTACAACTCAACAACTAACATGCTGCTTGCAGGTTTAGCCTGAGCCGAAGCCCTGAAGCAGATTTTCTTCATTATTACAGAGAAAAAGGTGTCTCGAAAGCAAGCACAGTCTGTTCACCACGGGTAACTAGTGTGGGCCTGCACATTTCTCAGGCAGCTCATAGGAAAACCACAAAACAGCAGCACTACACCAATGTTAATATCAGCAAATGTATACAGAAAGAATACATGCACTTGGCATCATGGAGACACAGGTTCAAGTGCCCACTTTGCCTGCTGTGAGTCAGAGACTTATCACAGGCTGTATGCCTACTAAGAGGGTACCTCTGTTGCCCAGCTGCTGGTATTTGGGAAGGGGTATCTCATTTTCTTTACGAAGAACATTGGCATAACTGTATGACTGAGATACACCTCCATGAGAAAGGCCACAGGTGGGGGAGGAGAAGGGCACCCATTCTCAGGATCTCATCCCTCAACAGCAACGGCAGACAATGACTGAGCTTACAAAGGTCTGAGAGGCCACAGAGCTATCATGTTGACCAGCACTGGGGAAGGAGCTGTACTGATATGTCACACCTAAGTAAATGCTCCTGCAGATGTGAGCACCTTTTTGTGACTTACCTCAGTACAAAAGTCCCTAGCTGCCAAAATCTATGTTCCTTTCTCACTACTAACCTCTGTGGGAGTACTTACACAATTAAAGACTAATTGCATGAGAAGGGATTGCTTGATGAGGTACTTAGACTTGCATGTTGCTGGTCAAGTCATCAACTGATGTAAATTAGCACAGCTTCAAAGAAATTAGTTAAGTGATACTGAAGGTCTGGCTCCTACCATTTGTGTGTTTTAGAGGGAAGGCAATAGAAACAAGGATATTTTGTATGAGAAAATTGTGTCTCTGCTAACATATTATAATTCTTGTCTGCAGACTAATAGGTAAAGTAGGGTGGTAAGGTATAATTTATTTGGATTTTCATAAAGTTCCTTTTAAGGCTATTAAGGAAACTAATTAGACATGGGTTAAATGTCAAACCTCTATCCTGGGATTTTAAACTGATTAAAATATACAAAGGTAGAGGATTTAGGTATGCAAATGGTGAGAATTTAAAAGTAGCTGTAGAAGGGCAGTATTATTTAGTATATTTAAGTTATTAGTAAATAGTCAGGAGATTATTTGCTGGGAGTCTATTTGGATGACACAAAAATGTTGAGGTGTATCAAGTCTGAGGAAGGTTTGAGGAATTAAAAAGGATCTAAGTACATAAGTAGATAGTCACCATTTCTAAGGCAAAGGGACACTGGAACATCCTGCTCTTAATAAAAGCAAGCACTATCAACAGCTGTTCTGTCCTTAATATACCCAAAGAGCACCCTGAGCAATTTAAAATGAGCCTCAGCTGAAAAGTGGGAGAAGCCCATCTCCTTTCACAGAAAACATGTTTGTGTGATCGTTGCTAAAGCACAAGTCAACACCAGAACACATCACCTAAGAAAAAAGACTGAGTGAGTTGGGGTTGTTTAGCCTGGGGAAGATAAGGCTCCGGGGAGACCTTATTACAGCCCTTCAATACTTAGAGAGGACTTAAAAGAAAGGCAAAGAAATATTTTTTTACCAGGGCCTGTAGCAATAGGACAAGGGGCAGTTGTTTTAGACTGAAAGAGGGCAGATTAGACTGGGCATAAGGAAGAAATTCTCCACTCTGAGGGTGGTGAGGCACTGGAACAGGTTGCCCAGAGAAGTAGTGTATTCCCCAGCCCTGGAAGTGTTCAAGGCCAGGGTGGATGGGGCTTTGTGCAACCTGGTCTAGTAGGAGGTGTCCCTTACCATGGCAGGGAGGACTCTTCCAACCCAAACTGTTCTGTGATGCTATGAACACTGTCATCTTGGCTTGGTTTGCTTTTTAATACACAACTGCTACCCAGGTATTTATTCTGACAGGCTGTGCCTCTGCAGCAGTACCCTGCCAGCAAGTAGCACATGGACAAGTTCTCAGGGAAGCATCTGAGCTGTGGAATCAGGAATGGGTCCTGTGACACACTGATTGCAGAGCATCGTGATGCCTCCTCACAAGCTGATTTCCACACAGGGGAAACCCAGGTGCACGGGTCAGAAGGAAGTCATAGTACCCTCTAGCCAGGGCCTCAGAATGAAGATACAGGAGGCCCTAAAGGATGTCCAAAAGTAACAGTGCAAGAGGCAGTACTGGACATTTCATGGATAAGCAGTTGTGGAAGAAGCTGCAGAACTTAAGTTATATGTGAGTTTAAGTACAAACCTCAAGTGCCTCCTTTATTTATAATTGTGCTGTAGGTGGGGATCAGGCTGTGCCTGTATGCTCACCCAGTTCTGCCCGGCTGTATGCATTTAAGTCATTAACTCCCTATGTGGTCCATGAATTCCCCAGCTAGTCATCCCCATAGATGAGATACTGGACTGGCATTAGACAAGGGACCAACTTGAAACTTGGTGAACTCCCAGCACCCTCACAACTAAGTGTTCAACTGACTGCTGCAGGACCCCTCCAGATGGGGCTTTTGGATGCTTCTGGAAGCAGAACTGCAAGTCCCAGGCAGTTCCCTGTCCAATTTGTGTACTTAAAAATGTTGCTTAATCTCCTGGATGGGGTGACCCCACAACTACCAGGCAGTTCCTGCTGCAGAGGGGATTGCACTGTCCACATGGTAAGTAATTAGTAAAATCCGCTTCTGCAGATGCAGAAATGGTCACAAAGGACAGTCTTCTGTACATTGTTAAGATAACAGTGATGGATCATGCATGTGCTGGAGTGATCATGTAGGACCATGGGCCAGCTGGGTTAGAAGAACTGAGTAAAACTGCAGTCCAGAGAGTCTCATCCCATCCACCTGAAGGCACTGCTGCAAAGACCATTGCAATGGAGATGCCTATCACAACTGGGCAGCAACCCCTGTTTGAGCAACATCATTCTCCATTACATTACCCTAATGCAAGATCCCAATAAAGTAGGGATTTTTTTAACAAACTCTTGTGAGTGTCTGTGCCACACAACAATATTTCTTGTCATGATGACACCTGTTTTGCAGCTATTCATACACCAAATATAACCTTGCTTGAATACAATTCAGAGGTGACAACTCAACCAAATGGATTGGCCACTGAAAGTTTCAGATTATTATATTTATGCTGGGCCACACTGTAACAGTATTTTCAACTCCCCTCATTTTCCCTTCTTCCATAAACTGGCATCTCCCTCTCTTATGAGAGATAGAATACTCCAGGAAAAGTTGGTTTAGTTTGGCTCCAAAAACACAAATATAATAAAATTGACTGCCGCATCCCAAATACAACATTAGAGCTAATGCAAGCTCACCACCAGGACACCCACAACTCTTATCTGTGACTATCGTTAAGTCTTGCGAGTGTTCTCCAGAAGAAGACTCTCAGCATTGCTTCCAAGCTCTTCATGTAGCCTGAGCTAGAGGAGAGAAGTAAAGCTCTAAGCCAAGGTTTGTTTCAAATCAGTCCTTGTGTAGAAGCTGCCACTTGTGTAGGAGCTGCCAGAAGGGGAAATGGGTCACATCACATGACAGTGCTGAAGTGCAGCAGAGAGAGCATTTCTTCTTGCACACTTATCAGCACGCGAGGTCACTTGAGATTTTTTTTCCTTCCTCCCTCCCTTCCTTCCTCCCTTCCTCCCTTCCTCCCTTCCTTCCTTCCTTCCTTCCTTCCTTCCTTCCTTCCTTCCTTCCTTCCTTCCTTCCTTCCTCCCTCCCTTTCTTCTCTTCCTTCCCTTCCTTCCCTTCCTTCCTTTCCTTCCTTCCTTTCCTTCCTTCCTTTCCTTCCTTCCTTTCCTTCCTTCCTTTCCTTCCTTCCCTTCTTCCTTTCCTTCCTTCCCTTCCTTCCTTTCCTTCCTTCCCTTCCTTCCTTCCTTTCCTTCCCTCTGCTATAACATCTCCTCGGGCTGGATCACAACCATTGTGCATCTGTTCAGAGAAACCCTTTGCAGCTGCAAGCGTTGATGTGGGAGAAGCAGCTGAGTGTAAAGGCAAACAATAGCTCTTTCTGCAAATTTTCTCATTGCTATTTCACACTTCTACAGGCACAGCAGCTTCCGAAAGTGAAGGAGTTTTGCATACCAGCATTTATACAAAAAAAAACTTTGTTCCCCACTGACCTTGAGTCTTGTATATCTCTAGGAGACATATGGTATATAATAGCAGCAGTGCTGGGGGAAGTTCAGTTCAGCCAGTCACAGCTTACACACAGGTAAATGCATTTTATTAACTGCAAGCTTTCATTCTTTCTCGTGGGTTCACAGGAGCCCCAAACAACATTTTTTCTAAGGAGAAAACTGAACTGAACAATCTTTCAAGAAAAGAACCCCATAAAGCTCACAATTAATTCAACTCTATGACATGCAGAACACAGGTCTGAAAGCCAGTTTAAAATCTTCAGCATAAGATCAAAAACTACTACAAATGTATATAAGTATTTTTAAACAGGAACGTTCTCTTCAGGAGTCAAACTACTTCTCAAGTTGACAACTTTTTGTGTTCACACCCAGTAGCTTCCCTTTGAAGCAACTTTTATCATTGAGATCTGACAGAATCACTCCACATTACAAGCCAAGAAAGCACTATTAATTATGCTTATTATTTTGAAAGTTACAAAAATGCAGTCACAGATAAAGATCTCAAGATGTGCACAGCCTAAAAAAAATGTCTAGGCCCTGCCTGCCAGAGATTAGAGCTGATATATAAGAAAGCAAGTGGACAAAAATTCACAGGAAAGCAATGCAATAAGAAGGAAAAAAAAACCTCCATTAATTAGCATCTCATTTCATAGGGTTATATATCAAGAAATAGCAGGTCAACCCAGCATCTGTAGAAGTTCCCCCCTAAGCCGAAGCATTGTTACATTTGTGCTGGGGCATTTGAAATAGGATGCATGTGCTGTCAGCACCTGCCAAATGCAGTCTCATCATCTGAAAAGAGAAGGAAGTAAAATTCCTAACTTAATCCATGTTGCCTATGAAACAAAAAGCGGCAGTAAGTAGATCAGTCAGATAACTGAACCATGAGAGTATAAGCATGCAGTCAGACAGTGAGGGATATCAGCAGAAGAAAATTCCTGGCTTTTTAACATTACTGTGATATTGCATGCAGTAGGTATATTAACTTAGCTAAACTTAAAATTGCAAACACATAGCAAACCTAAAGCTCAAGTTCTCCTTAAAATCAGAGAAGTGGTGTTTAGACTTCTCATTAGGCTGCTACACAGAAATTAATTTCATACCAAATTTATATCATATCCAGATATCCATTTCTCTTGCGTGTTTGTACCCACTGCAGAGCACACTGTGAATGACAGAGCTTTCCAAGCACATGGGTGCTTTGAAGCTAGCTCACAAAATACATTCCTAATTTTGTGCGGAATCTGTGGTCAAAACATGGCATTATTTCTTAGGCATCAGTTAACAGCTCTCTGGAGCAAAATACATGCTTGGGGTTGCTTGTGATATGTTCTATCATTTTATACCACTAAGCCCCAATCTCTGGGTATGTCAAAGGCAAGAAGCCATCAAGAGACCCATAGCAGCTATTTAAATGTTAAATAAGAAAATTTTCATACTCATCAGTTAAAAACATAAAGATAAAACTGTAGAGTCTTTTTTTTTTTAATAGAAAAAATTGCAAACAATTGTTGTAAACTTTTGTCTCTAGCACCTCTTTCTTTAGTTCAGTGTTAGGCTTGCAAAATTCTTTTTTTAAAGAGTGCTTCTCTTTTCACTTCTATGAAAAGAACCTATCTGGGGCTATTTCCACGACTCCTGTGGTGGTTGGAACTTACCTTATGGGATTTGCTGCCCTGACATGACATTGGAAATATCAGTCCTGCAAAAGAGAGTATACCTTTATTCAGGTCCAATGGCATGATAGATTCGCTCCTTGGAAGGAAGGATCTGTTCAGTGACACTATTGCAGTCTGATTATGTGATACTGCGTGGTACCAGGAATAAACAGAAATCAAAGACAGCACCATGAATAGAAGAACAGCAAAAATCTATTCTTCTGAAAGGAGAGACACTCTGAAAAAAGGGGGAGAAAGGATATAGAAGAGACCTAAACAGCATATATCTCCAAGTAATGTGTGCCAGAAAAATGGAAGGTTTAATTCTGGCAAGCTTTAGCTGTGAAGTTGCAGACGTTTCACAGGTTTTCGGTTAATTTGGGCAGATAAAACTTCAGTGTGAAGGAACTCTGCCTTCCATGCAAACTTGACACTCCTGGCTGGCTGGCCCCAGGCTGGACACCCCAGGGGTGGGCAAGCTGTTTTGCTCCTTCCCAGGACCCCTGTCCTACAGAAATATCTTAATGATTAAGTCAGTCCCATTCAATTTTAGGCAACCTTTAAAAGAGATGTAAATAGCAGCCTTTTTCCTTCTGCCCCTCTTCCTTCTGTTCCCCTTCATGTGTGCCAGAGCATCTATGTCTTGCCGTCTGGGACACTCACCTAGGTGGTGGGAGGTGGTTTGAATCCTTTCAGAGGTAGAAGGGAATGGAATTGCATCCCACAATATAATCCCAAGATTATATGTAAAGAACTACTACCTTCTCTGGTTACGTCTTACAGGAGATGACCGCTGCTCCACTTCTGAAGAAAATTTCTGGGGCAAACAACTTACTCCAGCCTGTCTGGAGGGAAGCACCTTCCTGGAGTCAGATGACTATAAGTCCAGGCAAGGATGAGGACGTGAGACGGAAACTTATTCCCAGTTGCTCCTCATAGTGATTCAAGACAACTTTCCCCTCCAAGTGCTGACTGTGAATCCCTTGTGAGGTATCTACCCCTTGTGGGGCAGAGGACAGGCACTGTAAGGCCCTCTGCTGTGGATTCCTGTATGGCAGTGGGAACCTTAAAGCTAGACTGTACCCAGAGACACTCAGCTCTCCAGCACCCAAATCTGTCGGTGGGCCTGGGCTCATGTCACTGCATTGTGCCTCCTGGAGAACCGCTCAGGTTGGCATTGACACATAATGAGTAGAGCATGCAGAAACCTACATTACTGCTGCTGGTGCCACATGGGGATTGAAAGGATTTCTGTCACCACTGGGGCCAAGCAGTTTAATATTCTTTGTGAGCGCTGTGTTTTCTTTCTTAAAAAATATTAGGATACTGACATTTAATGCTCCCTGATTTGCATATAACTAAATTATATTGTGTGCTAATTTTTGCTTTGTTCTATTACATACTATTTCTATTGTTGCCATAGTCTTTTGAGATTTGCCATCTGTGCCGTGAGCATTAAGGAACTCACTGGGATGCCACTTATCTTAATCTTTTTTTGACATTTTTCATATACAAAGTTCCCTGCGTAGTGACAGGTTCAGTATTGTTAAAAAACAGCAGGAGAAAAACCCAATTAAACTTGCAATTTTCCACGGAGCAAGGCACATACACAATACGCCTGCCAGATGACTCGCTCTGTCCTTGCCTTGATACAGGACATATCTACAAGAAGATTTTCCCCTATGGGCACAGTATGTCCCATTTCCTAAAATTCTGCTACCTTTCTGCAGAAAAGAAATATAAATAAAACATGTCCATAATGGCTTTCTTAACCTCAAATATATATACTGAATTTACATGAAGGGCTAACATTTCAGAAGACTCTCCAGATCTCTGATAGCCATCTCTGCTTTCAGTTGCAGCTTCCTTGTAGACACACGAGTTACTGCTTACTGTGTTGTTCAGGCTATTTTTTGTGTGTAACTCCTCCATACACATGTAATCATTTAATTTTCACACATTCAGGAGGAAGACTGGGCAGACATTTATATTCACAGATCTGGGCACCTCCTTTGAGATCCCATCTGCCCTTCAAAATCAATCATATTAAGGAACTCCCGGTGTGATTCATAGTGATTCACCAAACTCTGATTTATAGCAGACCTAGAGTGCAATTTGTCTCCTGCCACTTCAGCTGTCCGCAAGCTCAACACTTAGGGTAAGCAAATCTTCTCCATTCCCTCCATACCCAAAGGAGTATTTTTTGATATAGGTATCCTTCTGCTCTGTGATTCGTCAGCATCTCCTGTTTCAGCATGGGCTGAGTCACTTTCCAGCTGTCTCTCTCTCTGTCCACTAATTAAGAGCCTAGATCATTTTCTTACTAAACAGCTAACTTCAAAGCAATTAACATTAGGACAGATGAATCTTATCACAAATTAAATCATTGTTCTTCAGTTCAGGTACTGTTTTAATGTCAGGAATGACACGATGACATATATCCCAGGGAACCTGGGTAAAGTAACACTCCTCTGAGAGCCAAGAGTCCATGAATCCTAGGTGTTAATCTCTATTCCAACACTATTTATGCACTTGTTAGAGAGAATGCATGAACAGTGATAGGAGCGACACCTTTCTCCCAAACTGTGGCTCTTACCACTACTCAACAGCGTCAGGTCCCTTCTTCTCTGTGTCCCTGGAAGCTTCCACTCCTGGCTACCCAGTGGTCCAGCTGCAATGGGATGACTGCAGAGAGCATTTGCTTAGAGCGGTTACTGGCCCAGGAGAAAGGCACTTTCCATTTTGCCTGGCTGTCAGCTGAATTATTACAAAAAGGAAAAGCATCTCTATTACTCCCTGGTAAGAACATTAGTTTCCTATCCAAAGGCTCATCACCTGCATCCAAGAAATAGTTTTAGGCTGCAAAGCCCACTCTCACCTAAGCATCAAGAGGTCGGGAAGGCAGCAAGACAGTTCTGTTTCCACAGGCTGTTTCAATGTGTCCCCACGGGCTGTCTATTGCTAACACCAATACTAGATACCTAGGGGTCCCTATTAAATTCAGAAGGAAATTAAGTACTTAGTAAGAGCTTACAAATTCTATTTCTAGACCAGGTGCTTAACATTGGGCCCAGTGTAAAACATGGTACAGAATTTGGGTGCCTGGCCTGTTCCTGAATTGCTGAATATCACTTCCCTAGGCATCTGGAGACACTGTGTGGAGATCACAGATAGGTACTGATGATCCCTTTTACACACTGTACATGCAAAATCCACGAAAGAAGCCATAGCAACCATATTTTCAATAGACTGACTTTTGTAGTTAGATAGACCATTTCTTCAGATGCATTATAGTGTAAGCAACCTACTGATCTTTGGATTTTAAAACAGGAATTTCCTTCAGCCATGCTAAAGAAAAAGCATAAGCATTCAAACTGAGATGGATTTGCTCACTGCCCTGCAATAAGCTCATACCATGTAAGTGAATTTCTTTGCTTTTTAACTTAGCATCACTATTAGGAAAGGAATTCGGAGGGTCTGTTGACTGGAGGTCTATTGCCAGAGGGAGGGAAGATAATTTTAATCACTCTTCCAGACAGCCTACAGGCAAAGATTCATGAGAGACACCTACAAAACAGTAGTTATTACCCTCCCAACAACCAGGTGTTAGACAGCTCACTGCAGTACAATCTACAGGAGGTCAAGGCATAAAATAACCTTTAACATAGGTAATGCTTTTGAGAATCCTGCTGCATCAGATAGGTACAAAATTTTTCTCCATCCTGCCTGGTGGGTATGTCTACAGCACAATTCAGCACAGTGGTAACCAAATTATCAACTAGCCTGTTTGCTGGAAACAATGAGATCGTTTTATCATTACCACAGCCTAGATATTCTGCTCCTCAGCAAGAACAGCTCCCGCATCCCAGCTATCCTGCTTGGGAAACTGTTGCCCTTCACCCAGCCTATCTGGCACAACATTTTTTTGTGCCCTGCGCACAGACCTTATGACCCACAGTCATAATGGAAGGGGAAATGACACCATCCTAGAACAAGCTGTCATCCCACCACAAACTCTCTTACCTGAGAGAAGAGAACAAGAGGTTCTAAAAAAGCTGCACACACAGGGGCAAAGGGGCAAATCTCCCTGGAGGTACCTCCTAGACACGCACGGGCAGAACGAGCCAGGATCACTTCTTGTAAATGACACGGTCACTTACCAGGATCTTCTTATTTGAACTTTCTCTTGCTCCTGGAAACTTGATATAACATCACTTTTATTAATGCAGGGCCCAGCTCAAAAGTGATCAATAAAACAGCCCAAACACATAAATCTTTATTCAAACATCTGAATTTGACAAGCTACAAACGAACAGCGTAAAGCAGCTAAAATCGGGCACTCACGTTGGCATTGAGAAATCCCCACAGAACAGCATTCCTCAACCTACAGCCTATGAAAGATAAAATATACATCACCAGAGAAAAAGGGACACTTTTTGTATTATGCATTCAGAAGATGAGAATCGCATTTCAAAGGCCTGAATGTGCTCCTAGCGCAAGGGAACAGAGCTCTTCTCACCTTCAGAAAGTAAAGCATCCATTTATGCTGAAACTTTTCATCTGTGAAGCCACTGCTGGAGTTACATTTGACTAAGGACACAAAACCACATGAACCCCCATTTCAATATTTGGGTGACTATGTTTGCTCATGCAAACTGTATCCAGTGAACTCACTCCCAGCTTTTGTAAATATCAAGGAAAATGGTGTGTTTTGGAGTTTATAACTGTAATATTCAGACACCTTGTTCTGCAACTTTTACTCCGTTATTAAGCCTTATGAACCAGGGTTGTTTGTATCAGTCTGAGATCCAAAACTGAGCCAGCAGAGCCCGTCTTATACCAGAACATTGTACCTGCATTAAAATAATGGTTCAGCATAAAGGAGGGCCTAAAATTCTGAACAGATAAAAATTATATATATAATACATTTTTTTAACTTATATATTCATGTTTACTAAGTTCATCTACTGAGACTAATGAACAGCACACTTTCTTTAACATGTTTGCTGAGTTACCCGAGTTTACAAAACCATCTGGGATCAGTTCTACCGTGTGTATTCACATTATTAATAAAGTATTCAACTGCATTCTCCTTTGCATGGGGGATATGTGCCAGGTCTATGTTTGAATCACATGTTTGTATTTGTGGTCCAAATCCATGAAGACACAGACACAAAGAGAGGTAACCACAATCGTTCTGCTGCAATGTCTTTAAATACTGTAATTGGGCACAACATGAACTACAGGCTGTAGCTATACCAAAGGTAAAGTGTGTCAAATCAACCCGGGAATGGATACAACTGTTTTACATAAAAGTATTCCCAGCTTCCTGTTTAAACCTAAGGAGGAAAATGTGGATGTAATTTGCAGAGTTAAATTTCTGAAATATGTTCTTCTCTCCTCTGTATTTCTGCCTCAGAAACCACACAGACTATGGGGAAGAGCCTGCCCGCCAAGGAGAATCATTAGCACTTTCTCAAGTGTTAGCTTCAAAACCAGCTTAAGGGAGAAGGGAGAAGATTATTTCTTTGTGAAAACACATGAAACAGGATTTTCATTTTTCCCTGGCATTCTTGCTTTTGGCTGATTCATTGCTGTACGCAGATATGTTTATAAGCAATGAAGAACAATGTTAAGTTTATTCAGAATGGAGTTTATTAGTCCAGCTAATCCTAAAGCTTTGGGGGAATTAGTGCAGGGATTCAGAAAGGATAATGAAAGACTGTTTTGATGAGTACCAGTCAAAATATTTCTGAAGACCAGAAATCTAAGCGTTTTTCTTAAGGCGACAAAACAGATAAAGAAAGATTTACCTTCATAAATTTTAACACTAAAGCATTCCTGCAAGTGCTTAAAATTCTGGCTAACCCAACAGAGAATTGCACTGAAAAGAATCTAACTTCTTTTTATATTTGGCAAATGTTTTTACTAATAAGCATTTTAATTAATTAATAATAATATTTTAAAATATTTTAAAACACACAGTGGACTGTTCTACTATTTTATATATTTTGCTTTCACATTTTGCTGACAGCTCATACGAACTTCAGTAAGAAGTAAGTCTGTATAATCATACCAAATGGCTTGCTGTATTTTTTTGAAATACCCAAAAATGCAGAATCAAACATTAAACATGTAACTAAAATAAAACTAATACTTCTATTTGTCACAGAGCTGACCTTTTCTTAATAAACAGTATAGCTAGGATTCAACTCCACTTGCTACAACAAAAGCGACTTTCATGTACATATCTGATTCTAGAGAAGAATCTGGCTCCATATATATTTAAACAACTGTCAGCTTCAACCTACATTACGTCCCACCATAATGTTCACAGTATTTCATGAGCAGATCTATTTTATCTGCAGTTATTTCTTCTCTTTTCTTGCCTTGATGTAACAAACACTTTGTTCTTTCTCAGTAAATTTAAAAAAAAAAAAAAAAGTGGAAAAAAGTAGAGAAACCAAAGCCCGTCTCTCCAGTGATGATGATTTCCCAAACAGACTATGTGTATCTTATCAGAGATGCCTCCATTTGGACTACTAATTTCCTGAGTATTTGTGCATGCAATGAACCAAAATGTAGCACTTGAATGAACAGATATGGTCCACTAAAAATAATAGTATTTCTATTATAATCAAATAACTTTATTTCAAAACTGAGTATAAAATCATAAATTAATTCAATATCCAATTCTAAATTTTCAAAAACATCTATTGATTAACTACCTTAGTAGCCCAAATATGTTTTCTAATTAAATTTAGAAGCTTAAACGTCATTGACTATTAATGAGATTGAGGGTCCAGTAGGAAGGTTTTGGTCCTTAAAAACACACTATTATGGAAAACCCCACTATGTAGCCACACATAGTTTTAGAAGCCAAATACCTTTAAGGATCCAGCTACTAGTAAAAAAAATCTCCTTTGAAAATGTGAGAAAAATTAACTCAGACCAACTCAGTAACCAAGCTCTCTGAGCAAAATAGGTGCCAGTTTTTCTCCTCTAAGGCAGTAGATAGATGGTACCTTTTGTTTTGAAATTATTTCCCTCTGCGTGAAGGACACAACTATTCTCTGTTTTTTATAATAATATAAGGAAAGAAGTGAAGTTATTTCTGCATGTATTCTCCTGAATAAATGATGGGCCAGATTTCTAAAGGGATGCACTAAATCCAAGTCAACTTTGTCAGTCTTTGATTTCAGCAAGAATGCATTACCTGGACCCAGTCTTAAGAGCAGCAGCTGGGACACAGGAAAACCATAATTGAATTAACGCTAACTTATTGTTAGAAGGAGTGGAAGGAATAATAGGAGATATTTAAACTATTCAGGAGAAAAACAGAGCTGTAGTTGAACTTTGAGCTGTATTCTCACTACAAGTAATCCTAGTAGATTATTTGACTGGAATTATTACTCTTGCATCAGAAAATCCTGATTTTTCAGAGAAAGGAGAACTTACTTCAGGTAACATGATTAGATACCTGTTTCCTAGCTTAGATTTTCCAGAGGAAAGCATAATCTAGACATACCGGAATATCAGAAGGGTGCCTTTTCAAGCCAGCAGACCTACCTGCAATACTGTCTTAATGGCCAGGAAGAGGAAAGGGGAGAGACCAGCAGCAACAGCTACTTCTACAGATTCCCTTGACAGGGATTTTTTAACTTTATCACCTAAAATTCAGCTGCTTAAATGTCAGCTAGTCCCCTGGGCTCCTTTATAGTCGAAGGAGAGAAAGAGACACCTCAAGAAGGCAATTCATCTCATCTTAAAGTAGATACCTAAGACAGGTTCAATGAATCACTATCTCATTTCTTTCTTATCCTATGGCTATGAAAAGAATGTGACAAGTAACTTTTAGATGCCTGAGTCTGGTAAGATGAATCCTGCCCCAGTGTAATTTTTCACTCCACTCTGAAACTTTACTTTTGGATTTTCTTCACCTTTTGTGGTCTTTGGGTCTTGGTTCCCTTTCTTGCCACTGCTGCCAAGCTTCATGATGCCTGACCTGACCTCACTCGCTGACCCAAGCCAAAGCCCACTGGAAGATCCTCTTTGCTGTGAACAATCTTTGGATCAGACCTTAAGGGACAAAGGTGCTCATCGAGATTATTACAGAACAGCAAGTTGGTTTACTCCAGTCTTCGCAGGAAAAGTTCTCCTTTGAATATTTAAGACAGGGCCAATGTATTGATTAGCCCGCTTTGGCCCAGAAGGTTAGCAGTTTTTTGACCTCATATCTTGTGCTGTCATACATAACTTGATAAACTGTGTCAAAATTGCTCCATATGGTTGTCATTCACTTCTGGCCAGTTAGAAAGGTCAATGAGAGGTGTAAGACTCTCTCACACTTCTGTATTCCAAGAGTCTTTCTGCATGAAAAATTGAGTTTCAGCCTGAATTCTAGAATTCACTCGCTTCTCAAGTTAATCAGAATTTTATTAGATTTGGGCAACATGTAAAAATACTGTTGTTTAAATGAAGCAAAAATCACATTATTAACTAAGCAATTTTTTTCTCCTGATAAGAGGATCAGTCGAGCACATGAACAGTCAACTATTGCTACTATCATACAGCAGTATCGTAAGAAAGCAGATATAGCAGAGGTTGCATTCAGTGACAACGTATGAAAATTTTCTCAAATTTTCCACCCTAAGATTAATAGGAGATTTCTTACTGAGATCAAAAATAGTTTGTGCTGTGCATCAGAGTACCTTGTATTATTCAGGATTGTGGGGAAGGGGAGCCAGAAGATAAAACATTCTGGAAAACATGTTATCAACAAACAGAAGCTGCCAGTCATGCTACTGCTCTGCACATTAGAAAAATGGCAAAAAAAAAAAAATCAACCCTGAATTGAGAGCATCAATTCTCTCTACATATTTGAGAAAAAACGGAGCTGTTATACAGATATTTTACTTATTTCCCTATATTAACAGAATTCTCATTGAAAGGCAGCTTTTCTCAGAACAGGAACTTGAAATCTGGAAACTTGTTTGTAAGTTATGGTCAAAAGTGATCCATACCTGAAGGGAAAGGGTAAAGTTGTGTAAATCCTCAAAAACTGTGGAAGCCTACCTGAGAGCTTCCAACTTTGCAGACTCAAAAGGCTGAGAATAGGAATTAAAAGCACTATTGCACTTGAATTTGCAAAAGCTTATGATATAAATAATAAGTTTGTGTACAGAACCCATCCACAGTTTGAAAGCATTTCTAAGCAGACCAAAAGAAAACATTTCACACTTTTAGTTCAGATATATCTACACATGCATGCTCCTATCCATCCATGTATCTGGAGTTAAACACACCAATGTGAACTTCATTAAATCAAACTTTGATCTTCTTTACATAATTCAATCAAAACCCAGGGATCTTTATCACTTTCTCGTCATAATTAACAGGATACAGCCACAGCAAAATGTACCATTATTGGAATGTCACTATTATGCTGTGCCATGTGTTTATTATTATAATGTAAAATAACATTAAAATTTCTTGGTCTAATGTGGATATTAACACCAAATAAAAAATATTAGCCGAAGGAATGGAAAGCAGTAAGATATTTCTAATGGTACTCTGTCTTTCTCACAACCATGGAGTAAATGGATTATTTAGATCTCCAGTTGGACTCCATTTTTTCCTACAAGTACTCTTGTAATGAACATTGAAATTTTAAACCTAGTCAAATAATTGTGAAGTACTTCTTATGATGTATTTGTTACCTTTGCTCTCCTACATATATATATATAACTCTCATACTACTCAGGTGCATTTTTAGTATGAAGTATGAAGTTACTGCAATATTGTGTCGCTCTATGCCATGAGGTTGAGTTTAAAAAGTCTTGCACAGCTTTTGTCAATAGAATAGCCTATGTCTTTTACAGCAGATACTGTCATCCTAGGACAGTCCATTTAGCTTAAATATCTCTCTCCAGCAGTGTCCCATAGCCACTGTTTAGAGAAAAAACAAAAATACAGGGCATGAATAGAGTGATTTCTCCATGCTACACCTCCCAGGCAACCACCAGAGTTCCTGAGACTTCCTCTGCAGGAGGTCATATCCAGACCCTGTCCACCATTAATTTATGATAAAAGGAGTTATTAACCCATTTATGAATCCATTTATCCTAGTGTAAATGCAGATAACAGGTGTGATGGATTCCATATGTTTTGTTCAACGTTTGCTCCTTAATTCACATTAATACAGCACACCTCTAAAGAATAACTGGGTGAGGCAAACTTGTTTGGAGAGGGAGACTGCTCCAGCATTGGTATGCCACTGAGCGAGAGGAGTCTGCAGGGTGGAAGAACATGAAAGAAGAAAGAAGAAACCACAAGGAAGAAAGGAGAAAGGAGCAAGGAGATGAAGGAGAACAAGACCAAGACCAAGAAGGAACAATGACAAGAAGAGAATGAATGCTCAGTAAGGGGAGCCTGTGGTACAGCAGAAAGACTGAGGACAAGTCTATGTCAGGGTGTCAGTTAAGGCCAGGAGCACACTTTTAAGAAAATGTTCCAATTGTCGCCACTTGGTGTGCTTTGGTTCGCAACATCAGAGACCTGAGCATAGTAACTGGATTCCTTTTGGATGAAAATACATTCGAAGATGCGCTCCAGGACTGTAACCCCAGCCTTAGAGGGGTATTCAATGTACAGGACCACACCAGACTCAGTTTGAAGTAAATGTGCATGGTGTGGGCACCGGGTCCTCAGCACCAACTGCTCTGTTCCACTGCCACTACCTGCCTATGAAGATGTAGCCTGAACAACTCCCAAGTGGAGCAGAGGCTGTCACAGCCAGCCCTCAGAGGTGAAAGGGTGACCAAAAGGGACTGTACAGACTGTGCTACAACCCACAATGCCTCTGAGTTCATGGAAACTATGCTTGGAAGCCAGGACCTGCCTTCAACACTGCATCAGGCAGCAGAAGAATTTTTTCTTAAGGTATTTTTTCTTTTCCGTTTCACCTAGTCAATTTATTTTATTAAAAAAAAGTCAATTAATCTAGTTTTATTCTCAAAAAAACTGTCCTTTTTTAGTTTAAAAGCCCTTTTGTCCTTTGGGGAAGCTCACTATACAGAAAAATCCTCAGCAGATCCACTCCAGATCCCTGGCCAGCTCCAGATCCCATTACAAAATATTATAAAGGGTCTTTTAAAAAATGGATCATACAGTCCAATACTGATAATATTTCTGACTGCAGTCTTAAGCACCTAGGAGCTGAAGCCCTCTTTTTGATCAACGAAATGAGAGTATAATCCATACTTGTCTGTGGATTGTTGCTAGTCTTCCCTCAGGACACGGGGATGACGCTTACTACAATATGCATGATTGGCATTACTGATACGGTCTACAATGCAGAAAGGTGTCTATGCCACATGTGATCAAGCACTGTACTTATAAAGCATACGATAAAATGCCCACTTGGCCTTCCCAGAACCATCATTCTTTAAAAAAAAATGACTTTTGCTTTTTATTCCCTGAAATGTTAAAATCTTGATTGGAAGGAATCACGTACATATGAACTACAGTGAAACAAGATCTTATACTTCCAAGATTAAAATATTCATATCTAATTGTAATCTATCTCTCAGCTTATTGACCAAGGCCTTCAGGGAAAGGGACAAATCCACATCACCTTTTGAAATGCCGATTTTGTGGTTTGACTTCTGGCTTAGGTATCAGATCAAAATCACACACGACCTTATAACTCTCTAGCAATTACATTAATGCAGATGCTGAAAAGAATAAGTTTTTCTGAGTGAAAGTCATCTTGAACATAGGCCAACATAAAAATTTCTTCCACATCTACCTTTCCCTGCTGAAACAGAGCCTAGGCAATACACTGCTAGTCACTTTAGAAAACACTTATCGCTCATTGTTGCTTTATGTTAATTCTACTTTGATCACATAAAGCCCTTTTTGATAAGTGATATGTGCATTTATAAGGCACTTTCAGATCTAAGGATGAAAAGCACTAGCTGAAAATGCTATCATCATTTCCACTGCAAAGGATTCAGAAAACATGAATCTTTTTGTTTGAGAGGAACATAAAGTATACACCAGGGCTATAGAATGTAGCTTTAAATATTAATATAAAGTCATTACTGAAAATTTCAACACAGATCTAATGAAATCATTGACACTGAGAAAATTACACACCTATAGTTTGCAAGTAACCCATACATTCTCTTTTTTAGCAATGCTTAAATTGGAGAAATCATGCTGGAAGCAGCCTCCAGAAATATAGCCCTCTCTTTTACTCCAGCTTCTTTTCATATAGTTATCACGAACAGTAATTATATTCATATTCAAAACTCATTTCTCTGGCCAAGAAAAGTCAGTCATGTCTCCAGGTCCATACCCTGGACTGAAAGCTCTGAGAAGACCCTAGAGCCTAGGTGCCACGAGAGCACCTAATAAAACTCCCCCCAGGGATCACCAGCTCTACCTTACTTGGGCCAAGCACTGCCCCTGGCCTCTGGCTAGATCTGCCAACACAGGTCTAGGCCCTCAATAATCTGTCCTGTACATTGGAGGTTAGCAGGGATGATCTCAATAGCCTCCTGTTCAAATTGCTGCTTCACTAGGACGGCTGTAAAGCTGCGTGTGCATTACTGACGTGGTTGTTTCAACTTACTTTGTTCCTATCAGCACATGATGCCATATTTAATTTGACTCTAAATTTGGAGTCATTTTCATACAGCACAGATAAAAAAGTATGAGCAGTGAATTTCAAGCACTTTCACACAGATGGCAATGCAGTGTGAAATACTATTCCATTTTCCCACACTCAGATAAGAAAGTATAAATGCCACATAAACTGGAGATTTTCCTCTGAAGAAAAGAAAAATGCAAAAACGTTAGAGACCAGTGCCTAGATGGAGCTCAGCAACCCCCATTTTGTCACTTGTTATACAATCATGTTTATTGCAAGCCAGTGGGTTGATTCACTGGAACGTGTCACTCCAAACTACTATGTTTTGCAATCTCTTACTGCCATCTTATGCCATTTTTTGTCACTGCACAACCCATGACATACTAAAAATTGTCAAATAAATGCTTTCTCACATATAGAATTTCCTTTCGAGTTTGTCACCCTATCAGCTCATTATCATCTGGCCCTCATTTCTGCATCCCCAATTCTGCAATAAAATATTGAACATTGAATTCTCTTTGAAGTTGATGAGAACCAAGAACCCCCAGCACCTTCGAGGATCATTTTAGAAAGGTTAATAACAAGCTCTCCCCTTCAAAACTATTTCTTCAGTTGCTCATTTCTTTTCAAACATGTGGCTTGATTCTCATTTGCACTGATCACTCCACATTTCCCATTCCAGTATTGCACAGGACTACAAAGTAAATCAAGATAGGCCTGTAGTTCTCCTTCTGTAAAAAAGATGCTTATAAATGGTGAAAACAGAGTCATGGTATATATTGTTAATGCAAAAAAAAAATTGCAAAAATTGCTGATTTAAACAGCATTAAATGACAGAACACCAAAATGAGTGAGGCACAAGAGAAAATAGTGGTCTACAATGAGCTTTAGTTTTACATACGGGGGGAGGGGGGAGTGCCTCTCAAAAACTGTTATAAATCACATTTTGGACTTCTATGGGTGTCTTCTTTGTTGAATTCCACATCAAATTTCCAGTTTATGGGTGAAGGAACACTGCTGGGTGCCTTACCAGCAAAGCATGAAAATTCAACCTAAAGTCTATGAGTTAAAGTGGGTTTTCACCTTTTCTGGTCCCATCAACTCTAGCAAATTTTCCATTAGCCAAGATATTTCCCCAGAACTATCTGCAAAAACCACTCCATTTTAGTTCTGCTGTAGGTATTGATGATTACAGTTTAGTAAAGAAAGTATCTGTGCTGATATATCAGAGCAAATAGATTCATTTCTCTCCAGTTCTCTTCACCCACTCAGTTGTGGTTTTGTTTTCTTGTTGCTGCCCTGATGAAAATTAAAATAGAGCTCAGCTTCTCAATACAGCCAAAGTAAACAAACCTTCCAATTCACAGCAAATTCTGCAATCACATTTTATGCCACATAAACCCTGTTTTCATAAAATGCATTGACTCCAACCATTCCCAGCTATTGTAATACCAAGCACAATGTTGCAAGACAACTAACATTTGTATTGATTTTTAGGCATGTGCTACAATAACTCCTTTTAAACACACTTCAGTGATCACTCTCAATGACAATACAATCAAATGAGAGCTGCAAAGTATTTCATTGGTTGGCTTTTCCTAACGCTGGAGGAATTCCTGTATCTCACTTAATACATTCACAGGAGATGCAGTAGGACCCTACCATCTAAAATCAAAATTATCTTCTTCTGTGCTCAGCTTCCTAAGACACTAATATTACCCAAAAAAGGACAAATTGATGTCATGTTCTCCGCTCTTAGACATCATTTGGCCCTTCTAACAACTCTCTGCTCTGTGGCATACTCCAGTATGGGGAAATTTAAACAGTTATAACTTGCCACTTTCTGCTTACTTGCAAGGAGAAAGAGTGCGAATCTAACCTTGAAAACTCCCAAAACATGCCAGACTGGTATAAACAGAACCATATGGTTAATCTTGCAATTATCTATTTTCCTTAGTATTTGTATAACTCCCTGTGGCCTGGATTTTCAAACATAAGAGATCTACTTCACCATTTCAGGTGCAAAACGCAGAAACTACTGTGAAAAAGTCACACTCAAGGTCATTAGAAATACTGGTGCTGTCATTTTTTCCAAATCTAAACCTAATTAATTAAAGATCTTATTACTACAAGAAGAGGAAGAGGAAATATATAGAGAAAAGTGGCATGGATTAACAAGGCCAACCTATTTCTCAGGGATAACACTGGTTTCCTGAAAACTGTAGGGAAGTACAGTTAGCAGATATGAATTTCAGCTAATGTTAAACTAGTAAAAAATACTTAATTTTTTAAACAAACTGTCATATCATAGAATCACAGAATGATTTAGGTTGGAAGGGACCTTTAAAGGTCCAACCTGACCTTGAATATTTCCAGGGTTGGGGCACCTACTACCTCTCTGGGCAACCTGTGCCAGTGTTTCACCACCCTCATAGTAAAAAAATCTCTTCCTTTCTTCTAGTCTGAATCTACCCTCTTTCCGTTTGAAGCCATTATGCCTTGTCCTATCACTACATACCCTTGTAAAAAGTGCATCTCCAGCTTTCTTGAAGGCCCCCTCCAGGTACTGGAAGGCTGCAATAAGGTCTCCCTGGAGCCTTCTCTTCTCCAGGCTGAACAACCCCAACTCTCTCAGCTGGATATGATATACAGGATATATTTTTATGTGCTGAGGAGACAGAGGTTATTCAGAGGGTAATTCAACTTCAAGTTAGGTCCATAGACATTATACTACAGAGACCTACAGTAAAATAACTTGCCAGCTTAACTTCAATAATATGCAAACACATACTCTAAACTGAAGATGATGCATTTGTAAGGCTGAAGAGTATTCTACACACCCCTAGGTATGTGCAAAGTGCCTATGGAAATTTTAGGTTAAAAAAAAAAAGTTTCATAGTACAAGGAAAAATAAAGAAGTCTCTCTACTGCACTTTTTAAAGTATAATTTATTGTTTAAAAAAAAAAAGAAAAAAACACCAACATCTTTTCCAATGTATCTTGCAACGCTTTTGAACTGATCCTGATTATTTGTTATTTTATGTAAGTGTTTAAAAATGATAGTCCCTCAGGGTTACTAACAACAATGCCAGTCTGCCAGACTTCACAACTGCTTAAAAGTTTCTTTACAAATCAGTTGCCTCTGCTTCTGAATTAATTTTACATTTAATGGCAACATTGCAGATCTCCAGATTCAAAGTCCAAGCATGTTCACAAACATTCTCTTGAGATACAGCTTTCAGATAATAGACCTCTGTACCTTGCTAGAACTATCACCCTCATACCATCTGCTTTGACAGCTCTTCTCCTGTCACCCCTTTTTCTGGCATTTGCTATCCATTGTCCTACTGTCTCTGCAGGTCGTACCTGTTGCATTTTTCTCTCTGGCACTTAGCCATTTTTGATTAGGGAGCCTCCAGAACTCTTCTAAAGCATTTTTATAGGCAATTTTTCCCGTGAACATTTTCTCTTGGCTGGTCTTTGAACAGTGATTTGGCTTTTCTCCTGCTGTATCACTTGCATTTCCACTAACCCAGTTGCTGTTGCAATTGCAGTGGCTGTTCTAAAACTACCTAACTCAGACACTTCTGCAAAATTATTGCGATATCATTTGTTTAAATCTCAGTTACCAAGTGATCTACTTTGTGTGTTTAGTTACTCATTCCCAAGGCACATTACACTACTTCTTCTACTTCAAATCCTAGGAAAATCTGCTCCACTAGCCAAAAATAAGATCAGGAGGCATAGTTCCCAACTCTTCCACCCACTGGCAGTTGCACAGTTTGACGACCCGTCAATAGGCTGCCTGATCAAGGTCCCCCAGTGACAGGTAACTGCTGTAACAAGCATTTGCACTTGGGAGCGAGCACACTGCTGTGCCAAGAGTCTGCCCTGGACTCAGGAATGTAAAGACGCCTTAGACACCCTCTGACAACACGAACATCACCTCTTCACTTGTGTTGTGCAGGGTAATACTTGGGGCAGGTGCTCAGGACAGGAGCCATGGTCCCTTGCACAGAGCCCATGGGTTTCAGGGAGAAAAGTTTTGGTGGCACGCACCTAACTTCCCCTTGCATTTAGAAACCATGCTGGATTGGCTTTTCTGCCAGAGAAATTGCCTCTAAAAACTTATACAAAAAAAAACATTCAGGAAGATTAATATTAGGTAGTGAACACTGGTATTGTTACTCTACAGGGTTTCACTCCAAACCGCACCATTGGGTATAGTCTGAGTGTTATTCTAAGTCTTTAATACTAGGCTTAACTTTTCATAGGGAACAGAGTTAGGGTTTCTAGGGAAACCTTTTCTGAGGAAGGACATGAAGAAGAGAGTGGTAACACAGTAAATTTACTCCTCCAAGGAATTCCAGAAATGTGGGGGAAATCTGTAAAAGGTGGAGAAGAAGGTAAAAAACATGTCAGTCAGACTGATTAGAGTGAGCTGGGAAAAGGAGGGAAGCAAAACCCACAGGATATAGCCAAAACCTAGGGTCTTCAAAGGCAAGAATTTGAACTCTCATCATGGAAAAGCTGAGGGGTAACAAACGAAAGCTTGCCAAAAATAGAGAGAAAACATCAATTTCTGTTGCCTTTTTTGGTAACTTCTTATGCAGGGAAAAAAAAAGTCTTGGAACAAAAGTCAGACATTTCTAACACTGTTTCACTTACCCTTTTAAGGTTGTCACTGTGTCACTGTCTGCTTCTTTCTGACTTTCGTTCCCCTGAGTACATGAAAGCACACAAAGCCTCTTGCTGTCAGCTGCCCTGGTCTGAGCATCCCACCTCTGCTTTCTCTTCTCATCCAAATTCTTGCATGTCATATTTCAGCTAATTTCTGAATTGTCACACCTTCCCATAGCTATTCTTACATTTCTTGCTTCCAGCATTTGCACTTAATCTTTGGAGGAGTCTATTTAAAACAAGTATCTGTTACATGCACCTTAACCATTGTTCTGTATATTCATCATTTCAGATCAATAGGCATAATTAACAATAATCTTGAAGTCATTAAGAAGATCCATAACAAAACCAAAGTCTTACCTGGCTGCAAATATTCTAAAGATGCAATGCCACATACTGAAATCTTTTTTTCCCTTAAAAAAGATGACCATCCAATGACCAGGCTAGATTTAAAGTGATTGGTTCTTTACCTTTTCCTCCACGGATCATGTAATAGCATGATCTCATCTGAATTGATAGCTTGGGAATGAAAGACTAAGGAAAGGAAATCTTCAGTCTGTGTATAGTCAAACTATGGATTTCCTTGATGCAGGAGATTTAAATTATAGGGTCAAGAAGAAAAATGACTGCTTGGGTTATTTTATGAAAGCTAACATTGTTTGCATTACATACCCAATTAATCTTGTGCTTCAAGACATTAAACTGTAACTTGCCCTGCTGAAAAAGAAGCTGGTTTTTTCCCATGTCATGGTGTTGTGACACTGGGATAGGTTCAGTATAGTTAAATAAAACAGGTAAGGGAAAGAGTATTTTTTAATTTTAAGAGAAGTATTTTCTGATTCAAGCTTAGATAGAGAATTTTTAAGTATTGGTTTTTAAAAGTCATCTATTTTCCACTGTGTAATTTCCATTACATTAACAGAAATGCATGTGATCAGACAAATTCCAGGAATAGACAGATAAAAGCTGCTCTGGGTAAAAACAGCCGTGGGCCCACACACATAAGAGTTTAAGGCTTGTTGACAAATCAGACCATACCCATGAGCAAAGAATAGGGCCTAAGAACCAAGCCCCATGCAGAAAGAAATCCACTTGGGATAAAAACTCCTTTCCTTTGCATTTCGAAGTTGGGATAAAGGCCTCTGCAATCAGTTGTGAGCGAGGGAAGTCCAAGAGATGGTGCATGGGGAACCCTGTCTGAAATTCAGGAATTGTGCTTGTGGAAAGAGGGAGACTATGGTCTCTTAAAGCAGTGTTTCTTCGTTGTTGCTGATTATAATTAAGTGCTGAATCAGTGCATCCCTTGAATCTCCTAACAAAAAGGATATAAGCAAAGAAGAGACAGTGAGGTCAGCTAAGGCACCAGGAAGTGAAAACAATCTCTACTATCAGGAGGTCTTTTTAGAAGTGGGTAACCTAACATCTGCTAAGGGACTGCTTGGAAAAGAAGAAACGTTGATTTTTAGCCTCTTCTAATCTGCATTTTCTGTTAAACTACGTGGCATATAATTTCACTTTTTTTCTAGCAATTAGAATAATTAATCAATAAATATCTGACCAAGAACAGCAAGATGCTTTCCATATTCTGAAATTTTTCCATCAAGACAACACAGTCTTCTAAAAGTTTGGTCAGCTCACTTCTAAACTTCTGAAAGGTGTACAGCCTCTTACAGAAGCCAGGACACAGGGACTTCATTTGGTCTTAAAATCCAGCATTCCATAATTCTCCCCAGTTGTATGGCTGCCTCCACAAAGCTCCTTTAAAGTGTTCCTGCTGAACATGTAATTGCTATAACTGCCAGGTTCCTGGTGGTGAAATTACAGAGGTATATTGCCTTGCTAAAAAAGGACTTTGTGGGCAGTTAAGATTAAGATGTTTAGCAGTGCTTATATATGAGAAGTATATACGTATGTTCATTCACAGTTGTTGTGAACCTCTAAGAAAATATAAAATTATAGACTGGAGAAAATTATGTATTATTTCCGTCATAACTCACGAAAGCTCAGAAGTCATCTTAAGCAACAACAAACCAAGACTTAGTATTAAAATTGTTAAGCTTGTACATTTTAATTTAGTTGCTTGTAGTATCTTGAATTACACATTAATTATCAGATTCTGCGGGATTACTACCTTTAAGTTATGAATTTATTTATAATTTTTTTTTAAATATTGCTTCTTTTGACACATACCTTTTTGGCAAAGATTTATTGCTTACAGAGAATAATTCCAGGCCATTTCCTCACAAACACAATACTGAAGACCACTTCAAGGAGTCATTTAGCCTATCGGTAATGTTCATACCTTTGAACAGAGACCGGGACCTTTTTCACTTTTAGGTGCTGCTGAGCACAGAACATGAAACAGTTCAGTGACATCTACCACAGAGACCAGATTTGAATTTTATTTCTACTAGCCTTAACCTAACTTTCTCTCTGACAGCATTATTAATATCAGTGTGTTGCATGATTTAGGGCTTCATTCAGTTGTGACCAAAGACAACCAAAGTCTCTTAACTGATTTCAGCAGCAACTGTATTAAGTTCTTTACAGTTTTACAGAAATGGTCAATAATGATGTTCCAATATTTTTTTGTACTGTGGGCTTTTGACCAGTAGACTAAATCTATCAGCTCATTTCATCAACAGCTAGCTACAGTCAGAGAACATTGCTCACACTGTATGTTAAAGTTATCTTAGATAAACAGAGAAAAGAATTCTCTACTTTTATTAACAGGACCAATTTAAAACTAGAAGAAGTCAGATCACATCGGAGCCCAGCCTGAGTCAGTGGTTCTGTATGGAGTTACCTCTAAAATCACTTTATCTCGTCAAATCACTATCTAGGAGGAATCCTGGGAGGAAAAGAAATGACAGATGCCTTTTCTGAATCCGTGAGATGCTGAGCTGTTTAAAGGAAAGTAAAAATGTGACAAATCCATTCATATTTTCCAGCAATACTGCCACTTCCCGTACTTGGACTGCAAATTCTACTCATAGGAGTGTGTCTTCCAGCAAGCAACAGCTAGAGCAGAGACTCGCTGACCAACCTCCTGAGCTACAGAAATTGTTAACAGTGCTTGGAAATTCTGTAGGCAAGGTCAGAGTGAGGAGACTGGAGGCACTTCTCTTTCTCTGTAGACCTCTGTATGTTGTTAAAGAGAAAACCCTTGTTTTGCTTTCAAATTCTCACCAGCCTCACCTCCTGTGAACCCTACTATGTTCCCCTCAAGCCTCAGCAAGTCTCAGTTATTCTCATTAGTCCCTGAGGGGGAAAAAAGCCTCCTGAGGACATACATTTCCTTAAAATAGGAGATTTCACATAAATCATCTAAGTTCTACATTGGCTCCAGCTTATCCAGTAAATTTTGACCTTGGAAGTAAAACACCAGCAGGGATGGGGCTACTAATTTTGTTCTCTCTTTCTACCATGCAAGTTTCTTCTTTAAAGATAAAAAATGCTCAGGTAAAAGTTTGGAACTCTTTGGTGATCGTTATTAACTTAAGAATTCAGTATTTTAGAAGTCTGACAAATTAATTTTAAATTTTGAAGACTAATTTTCTATTTTCTCAGATCTAACCTTCTCAGTTTTGAGTCTCATCTGGTTTTGAAAAAGTAACAAAACAGGCTTACAGTGGATATTCATTTACCCTACACAGTGATTGTCAACGCCATGTAAGAAGTGAGCGACTGACTGACTTTGCATACAAACTTTGTAAGGAATAACCAAGTAATGCATAGATATGACATAGGGCCTCCATTTGTTAAATGTTTTACAGCACAGTAAATCAGCATCTGAGACACGTGACAGAAAGACATCAGTCAACACGGCTACTGCAAATTGTCCTTTCACAAAAAAGCATTTGGCAGCAGCTTTAACAGAGATTTTCTCATCAGACATATTCCAAACCTCAAAAATCTTACCTCGCTAAACAAATCCAGCTAAGTCATAAGCAATGTAGCACTTCACTGCTACCATACAGAAATAGATCCAAACATAAAACCATCTGTTTCCTAAGGAAAAAAAACAAATCCCACACACAATTTAGCACCTTCTCCATCTCTTCATAGTCTGTAGTTAAGTTTTCAGTTTTTTAATTCAGCTTTAAGTTAGCAGAATGATATTCGCAATTAAATTAGCTCTTCCAACTCTGAAATGAGGGTTTAATCCATCATTTTCAAAAATGCCTCCTACTCAGACTGTAAGTCAGAAAAAGCTGGCTATCCATAGATTTGGCTTTATATTCAAATTCTGAGTGACAGACTCTCAATACACTTAAACCAGAGCTTTGCAAAGTACCCTTAATGAGTGCAAAGTAAAAATGTGGCTATAGTTATTAAATTATCCTTAGTGTATGATGTTCTTATAGTGTATGCTAACTACTCAATAACACTTGACCTTGTTTCACAGAAAAGTATTTTTCCATAAAATAAATTGCATCTAAATTAATTTTATAACTGGCCTTAGAAAAGGTCTTCTAGGATTCACCCAACTAAGCTCCTAATTTTGATACCTTTTTGTATTATTTCTACAAGACACACTGTGTTCCCAGAAAGTTAAAGATCACACAGCATTGAATTATGAAGCGCATAACATGTATGAGATTTCATTGCACATCTACATATATGCATGTAACTTTTCCAACAGATTTTGCCTGATACAGGCTGCCTTTCACAAAAAGGCAAATCACTTCTAATCAATGGTTAAATCAGAATAGTCTTGAACACACATAAACAACCTGGAGAATACACAATTTGGCTTCATTACATTATCCAACACTTCTTTAAAAATTTTATTGATGATTTCTTGATAAGCAGCATTCAATACTTAAAGTGTGTCTACTGATACTGCTACATAAGTAAATCCTCTACAAACATCTTGGCTAAACAAAAACAAAAGAAAGTACTGCTGTGACAGACTACTCTCAAAAGCATTTTTAACTCCTTGTTTATAAAAGAATTTATTTTGGATGAATATACAGTTTCCCCTGTACTAATTTTCCCTTAATATTTTATTTTGTAAAGTCAGCAGCACCCAGAATTTATTCATGTAAGCTCTTGAACTGATTTATATTAAGTGACTAGGCACCAATATTTCTGGATTCTGTTACAGACTCCTTCCTTGTCTTGTCATATAACTTTGATCAAAGTCAGTTACATACAAAATTTTAGGTGTCTCTACTTCTGGTTATTCATGCTAAGAAACATCGAGTGTCATCTCCAGAAGTAATGAATACCTAGCAGATTCTATCCATTTCATTTGAAGCTTTAAGTGTTCAGCAAATCTGGAGAGAAAACCAGATTCAAAGGCAGAAGACTCAAGAAGTCATGAGGCGTGCAAAAGTCATTGATACCTCTTAAGGCAGATGTGATATTAATGATGAGAAAGGGAGTTTGTACAGAATCTCCCTAATGATGGGACATGAAGCACACACTGCACCAAGCAGATTAATGAGAGGAAAAAAAGACAGGGTTTCAGTTCCCTTAATATTTCTCTTTCCTGCCACCTCCAAGGAATCTGCATCTGACTTGTAAAATCAGGTCTTGATGTCTTTGCATGTCATGTTTTTATCTAGAAGGAAAATATAGCAATATTTATCTATATCATGTCACACAGACTCCGCAAGGTGAATTCTGAAGGCTGCAAGACCTTGTATAAACAGAGTATTGTCAGCTTCCAGCCTCTGCCAGATTCCAGATTTCAGGTAATCACAAATGTAAACAGTAATGGCATATCCAGAGTCCTTCCCAAAAAATCCTCATACAAATGAGACTAGACATACAGAGCTAGACATTTCATAGTCACTCAGACAGGCAGGGGAACTGATCTGAGAGGCATCTCATGAAGTTCAGCATGGGAAAACACCAAATCCTGTGTCTGGGGAGGAACAATCCCATGCTCCAGTGCATGCTGCAGCCTGACTGGCTGGAAAACAGAAAAGGACTTGGGGGTCCTGATGGACAACATACACCCATGTGGCAAAGGGGTCCAACAGCATCCTCGGCTGGATTAGGAGGAGCGTTGTCAGCAGGTCAAGGGAGGTGATCCTTCCCCTTTGCTCAGCACTGGTGAGACACGCCTGGAGTGCTGGGTCCTAATTTGGACTCCCCAGTACAAGGGAGATGTGGACATACTGAATAGAGTCCAACAAAAGGCCATGAAAATGAGCATCTCTCCTATGAAGAAGGGCTGAAAGAGCTGGGACTGTATAGCCTGGAAAAGAGAATGCTCGGGGGGGATCTTATCAACGTGTATAAATGCCTGATGGGAAGGAAGGAAGACAAGGGAGCCAGGCTCTCCTCAATGGTGCCCAGTGATGGGACAGGACATGATGGACACAGATTAAGGCACATGAAACTTTCTGTGAACATAACTCACTTTATTTTTACTGTGAGTATGGTCAAACACTGGTGTGGGTTGCCCAGAGAGGTTCTGGAGTCTCCATCCTTTGAAATATTCAGAACCCAACTGAACATAGTGCTGGGCAACCTGCTCTGGCTGACCCTGCTTGGACCAAGGGCTGGACCCCCCCTCAAGAGGTGTCTTCCCACCTCAAGCATTCTGTGATTCTCTGAGCAGCCAAACTGCACGCCTCTGCCTTTCCTAAGGAGAGGGCAGCATTAGCAGGACTCAGCCAGCAGACATCGGCAAAGCCAACGTGTGGGCTGCAAGGCCCCTGCATGGAGAAACAGCAGCATTGATGCTAGGACAATTTTTAATCATCCCTGCCTAGGCCCTGCCACCAGCGGAGGATATGCTGTGCCACAACAAAATGATGAGTGGCTGAAGTCACTTGGTTTGTTCAGCCTGGAGGAGACTGAAGGAAAACCTCATTGCGGTCTGCAGCTTCCTCACAAGGGGAGGAGGAGGGGCAGATGCTGATCTCTTCTCTGTGGTGACCAATGAGAAGACCCAAGGGAATGGCAGGAAGATGTGCCAGGGGAGGTTTAGGTTGGGTATTGGGAAAAGGTTCTTCCCCCAGTGGGTGCTGGAGCACTGGAACAGGCTCCCCAGGGAGGCAGTCATGGCACCAAGTCTGACAATATTCAAGAAGCACTTGGACAAGGCCCTCAGACACATGGTGTGAATTTTGGGTCTGTCCTGTGCAGGGACAGGAGTTGGACTTAATGATCCTTGCGGGTCCCTTCCAACTCAGGACATTCTACGATCCTATGATTCTATAAAAACCCAGCCTTCCCTCATCCACTGACAGCAACTACAGCCCTGTCTCCAGTGCTCCTCTTCACACCTCAGTATACTGGAAAAATACAGTAATAGGTAAAAATTACAAAAACAGGACAGGTTTTCCACAGAGGATGTATACCTACACCTCCCCTGCCACAGCCTTCCTAACTGCTGCAGCCCAGCCGCCTGCCTCAACCACCGGAGGGCTCCTGCTTCGGCAACTGTCACGGCGGAGCCCCTGAAGGGGGAAGCAAAGGAACTTCCGCCTCGGTACCGATCATGGCGGGAGCCCGGCGCCCACGTGACAATTGCGCTGCGGCCGGGTGATGGCGGCCGGGAGCGGAAGGGGGAGTGTCACGTGGGCGCTGGTTGCTATGGCGCCGTGAGGGTCCCACCGCCATGGCGCCGCCCCCCGCCCGCGTCTTCGCCGAGCTCGTCCCGGTCCCGCCGACCCCAGCCCCGACCCCGGCCCCGGCGGGACGCGGCAGTCCCCCGGCGCCGCCCGGGCGGGAGGTGCACGTCAGCGGCAGCGCGGAGCTAAGCGCCGGCCCGGACCGGGCGCGGGTGTCGCTGCGGCTGGGAAGCCGTAAGGGGGCGGCCGGCGCGGCGCGGAGCAGCGTGTCCCGCCGGCTGGAGTACATCGCCCAGAGCGCCCGCCAGCGCGGCGTCCCGGTGAGAGCCGCCGCCCGGTCCCCGCCGCCCTCCCGCAGCGCCGGCAGCGGAGCGGAGCGGGGGGTCCCCCGCCGCCGGTTCCCCCGGGGAGTGGGGCGGGCGGGGCAGGTCCCCTCAGTGGCGGGGTCCAACCGAGGCAGCCTGTGTGGGGGAGGGGGCAGCTTTGCCGGCCTCAGCAGGGAATGTGGAGCGGCGCTGCTCTCCGGCGGGTTGCTTGTTTTGCATGTGAAAACCGTCCTCCTGCGACTGTTTCACCTGTTCACGTAGTGCAGCATCATCCCGTGCGTACGGATGAAACTGATAACGGTACACAGCAACGTAACATGACCTGTACGTCTGCGTAAGTGCCGCTGTAACGGTGTGAGTGCCGTAGCTTAGCGACAGGCGCCTCTCCGTCTTGTTCCACTTGAGGAGAGAGGTACGAAAAAGCGTGAGACGTGATCAAGGCAGCTGAAGTGACAGAAGCCCCTCGTGGACTCAAAATGTTCCTTTACCATAATAAGGTGTTTTGGCCTCAGGAAGTCATTTTATGACAATGACAAAAGCGTGGTCTTGCCTTTAAAGCTTTGTCCACGCTGTAAATGCTCTGTAAGAGTGATTTTTGTCCTAGCGATTGTGCTGCTGATGGTTTTGGATTTTATAAAACAGTTTTGGGGAGCGTTCCGCACCTAGGACTCTTAAAAACAGAGCAAAGCTGGTCTTTGATGGAATAAATGGTTGCTGGGGGAAAGGGAGGTGATAGAGTTTGCTGTCAACACCACATTATTCGATGTAGTAAAAAAGAAAGAATCACAGAAGTGTTTCGTGGTGCTGCATGATGTTACAGTGCTGCTCAATATTAGTAAATGCAAAGTAAGAGAGCAAGTTACTCGGCCTAAACAGTGATGTGCTTACAGTGAAATTGCATGCCCACGTCTCAGATGCTGCATGCATTTGAAGATAAGTGCTGGCTCCAACCTTCCCCCACCCCAATAAAACACAATTTACTGTTTTCTTTTAAAACTGATAGTGATGCTGTCTCTGTTTCTCTAGTAGCTAAATAAAGCATTTGTTCAGAAACAAAAGAAGGCAATAAAAAAAGGCTTCTTAACCCCTGATTTAGAAAAAGCTCAAATTGCAGCTGTGGGACTAGATGACAAGGAGGCACGGAGGCTGCGGTGGGCTAGATACATGATCCTGCTTCTTATGTTTTTCCCAAGCGCATGGCTGGGTGCATGTCTGTTGTGGGGAGCATGATTCTGCTGCCATCAGAATGACTTGTTCAGTCAGCAACGGTGCATTTTTCTATGGAATTACAGGTTGAATGCCTTCAGTTCCTATTAAGGGAGTTTATTAACTCACTTAAAGTCTGGTGGATTTTAAGAGGAATGGAAGAAGACAAGGCAACTCACCATGCATTCATTTTTATCAGTAGATAAAATTATAAGCTTTGTACCCACCAGCATGGTGAGCTATCAGATCATGGGGTATTTTCATCCTGGCTGCAATTAAATAGCTCTTCAGAGCGTGGATAGATTAGAAAAGATAGTTGCAGATATTTACCCTACAGTGAATCCGAATAATTAACTTCCAGTTTTGACATGAGCCTGACTGAATTAGGAGAGCACGGAGCATTCGACACGGCGGATGGCATGCAAAAGGAGTAGGCAGGATGTTAAATAAGTCCATGTGATTTAGAGGGCCTGTGTGCACTACCCCAGGCTAGAAAAAATAATTGCAAAATGAAGTATGATCTGGACAAACCAGTGGTTCTATTTGGGTATATGCAGTCAGATTCAGAAACGTAGTGGGAGCAGGTAAGCAGTGGTGGCGTAACCTAGGTGGAGAGCAGACTGTTTTTACAATGCGAGAGCATTCAGTGTCATCTTATAATAATTTCACAGCAATCTTTTGCTGTTGCAGAGATGCCATGCATTGGAGAACGGAAATGCTAGCTCTTCCTACTTACTTGAGGGACTGTGAAATGCTGCTTAAGTTGTGGGTTTCTCAGTGTTAGCAAAGTATTAGCTCTAGGGACCTCTGAGAAAAACAACGTGAAGGGTTTCTTTTTCAGAGTAGTTCCCTGTGGTATAATTTTTAGTGCTTTGCTCCATCTAATTCTAAGTCACTCCACTGCTGGAGCTTTTATTTGCCTTGTGGCTTTTCTGCTAACAACTCTCACTGCTGGCAATTTGTTCTTAACTGCATTTGCTAACATCACTTGTAGCTAATAGCATTCTAGACCACTGTAAAATTAATATCTCTTCACAGTCTCCATGGGGTTCTAGTTGTTGCAAGCTTATCTGAGGCCTCTTTAGAAATCAGCTGGCTATTAAATATATATTTTTTTAAATTAATCCATAGAACAATTTCCTTAACCCTTCTTGTTGCTATCATAGGAAGTCTGAAATCAGACGTGAGATTCATCTGAGGGTGCTTAAAGAGTTGGCTGATGTCATAGCGAGGCCTCTCTCAATGTTTTTTCAATGCTCTTGGGAATCTGGAGAGGTCCCAGTTGACTGGAAGCTGGCAAACATTGTCCCAGTCTTCAAGAAGGGCAACAGGGATGACCCAGGTAACTACAGGCCTGTCAGTCTCACTTCTGTGCCTGGTAAAACTATGGAGAAGATTATTCTGGGAGTTACTGAAAAACAGCTGAAAGGCAGTTCAGTCATTGGTCCCAGCCAGCACGGGTTCATGATGGGAAAGTCCTGCCTAACAAACTTAATTTCTTTCTATCACAAGGTCACCCACCTGGCTGAACAAGGGAAGCCAGCCGATGTGATCTTTTTGGATTTCAGTAAAGCTTTTGATACTGTCTCTTACAGTCTCCTCCTGGACAAAATGTCCAGCACACAGCTGGATAAACACGTAATGCAGTGGGTGAGCAACTGGCTGATGGGTCAGGCTCAAAGGGTCATAGTAATCGGGGTCGCATCGGGCTGGCAGCCAGGCACTAGTGGGGTTCGGCGGGGATCCATCTTGGGGCCAGGACTCTTTAATCTCTTTGTTAATGGCTTGGATGCAGGACTGGAAGGAATAGTAATTAAGTTTGCTGATGACACAAAAATGGGAGGAGCTGTTGCCACTCTGGAGGGCAGAGAGGACCTGCAGAGGGATCTGGACAGATGGAGAGCTGGGCAATCACCAACCGTATGAAGTTTAACAAGGGCAAGTGCCGGAATTTACGCCTGGGGCACGGCAACTCCGGTTATACATGCAGACTGGGGAACGAGAGGCTGGAGAGCAGCCCCACAGAGAGGGATTTGGGGGTTCTGGTCGACAGCAAGTTGACCATGAGACAACAGTGTGCCCTGGCAGCCAAGAGGGCCAACCATGCCCTGGGGTGCATCAAGCCCTGCATTGCAGACGGTTGAGAGAAGGCATTGTCTCGCTCTACTTTGCACTGGTGTGGCCTCACCTCGAGTACTGTGTGCAGTTGTGGGTGCCACAGCATGTTAAGGATATAAAGTTACCTGAGAGTGTCCAGAGGAGGGCCACGAAGTTGGTGAAGGGTTTAGAGGGGAATTCATATGAGGAGCAGCTAAAGTCACTTGGTTTGTTCAGCCTGGAGAAGAGGAGACTGAGGGGAAACCTCATTGCAGTCTGCAGCTTTCTCACAAGGGGAGGAGGAGGGGCAGGTGCTGATCTCCTCTCTGGTGACCGATGAGAGGACCCAAGGGAATGGCAGGAAGATGTGCCAGGGGCGATTTATGTTGGATATTGGGAAAAGGTTCTTCCCCCAGCAGGTGCTGGAGCACTGGAACAGGCTCCCCAGGGAGGCAGTCACGGCTCCAAGCCTGACAATATTCAAGAAGCACTTGGACAAGGCCCTCAGACACATGGTGTGAATTTTGGGTCTGTCCTGTGCAGGGACAGGAGTTGGACTTAATGATCCTTGTGGGTCCCTTCCAACTCAGGGCATTCTATGATTCTGTGATAAGTGCATAACCTTTGCAGCAGCAGGAGCTTGCATTAGCAGCTCGTCAGGATGCCTGGGGGCAGCACCTCGTTTCCATATATATTTACACAGGATTTTAATCAGAAATAGATGCACACAGTAGCATTTATTTATAGAGTGCTCTGAGTACATACAGCACTTCAGAGCACAGAATCTGCTTTGAAGGCTGCAGGGGAAGTAAAATCAATGGGGAAACCAATCTCTCTTACTCAGCCCAGCTGCTCAAAAGTAACGCTTTTTTCTCTTTCTCTAGAAGCAAACTGATTTTATATTTACCACCTATGATTTATCTGGGGAGTAGTATGGAGATGACACTTGTTTTCTTTCATCATTGTATCTAACAATTGGCATTGGCCATTTTGTTTAAAAATAACAGTAATAATATTTGTTGTACCGGTCAGAGTGTTATTTATTAAACAAAACAAACCAGCTCACAAACTATATCCAGTGCACTCTGGCTTACAGTTTGTCTGCACTGGGATATATCCTTGGATATATGTGCAATAATCTCCATATTTCAAAACCGTTATTTAGGAATCACAGGTGTAGATACACATCCATACAGTCAGTTGAAAAGAAAGATTTTGATGTTTTGCTCACTCAGTTACAAAATCTTCCAATTTCACTAAGAAAGGTAGAAACCTGCATACGGCATCACCTTTTTTAGACTACCATGTATTTTAGTAAATACCCCAAAATATCCTTGTATTCACTGAGTACAAATCTGCTTTTTACCTGTCTTCAAATAACTGTTACATATATTTCTGTAATTTCTTGAATGGACATTAAGCAGCAGAAGCTTCGCTGTAGGTTTTTAGGTTGTCATTCTGTCCGTCCAATGCCAAACAGAACAGAGAGAGCGAGGGGATGAGAGGCTGGCGCACAGGTACCTGATGCCTAACTGGGGTACCCACTGGCAGTAGGTGCTTATCATCCTTACCTGTCCAGGGACACCATGATGGATGGACTGATAGGAGATACAAGCGTACATCAAGACTCTCATTGACTATTTCTTTAGTACTAAGAACAAAAATTATATGTTTAGGTGGAAGAAGCTAACTCTTTAGTCATTTAAATATCTTTATCTTTCATAATGTAAAGTTACATTGGATATATCAGTGCAAATGTACAAGTGTAAATTTTAAGAGATATTTGCAGGTGTCTCCAGATTTTTTTATTTATTACTACACATACCACAATGGTGCATTAGAATATGTTTCCAAACTATAAACATTTTCCCTTACTGAGACTGGTCTTGTGTTTCATAAAACAGTCTCACAGTTTTGTTAACTCAGTCACCAGGAGCAGAACACGTAACTTTATCTGCAGGTAGGCTTCTCTCATCCGGTATTGTTACATACCTGTCTCCTTGAAGTGTGTTTTCACTGATTATCTGTTTAGTTTTTTCCCCTGTTCTTTTCTGGGGAAAGGAGCAGTCATTCCTGTAAACAGCCATGGTGTCGTGAGGGTGGACACATTGGCCCTATGAAGAAGAAATTGTTCAGAAGTAGCAGATAGGTAGGAGGAAGGGCTATGTAAGATTTTTTTATTTGTTTGTTTTCTGTTGAAAAGAAGGAAAATATAAGGCAAAGCACTTGATATTGTAAGCTCAATGGGATATTGACTGTGTTTCATATCTGTGTTTACAGTACCTGCAACAATGATGGTTTATGTCGCTGCTGGCTCAAAAAATAGGCTAGATAAGCAGAATGCAAGTGTGATTTGGTTAAGAATTGTTCAATGGCTTCTGGGGTAATTGAGTTATCACATAACACTAATGTTATATTCATTTAACTTTTCTACTGTGATTCTTGGCCAACAGATTTAGACAACGGGGAAAGTTATTCCAGAATTCCAGACTACCAGACACACGGGAAGTGTAGGTTTCCCTAAGTTAAAGTGAAAACTTTTTTTTCCTGTTGCTATTGCAATCAAATGGATACTTCCTCGGCCAAAATATGAACAGTAGACATAAGCAGTAGGAAAAAAAAGCCTTTTGCTTTTGATGTAGTCAAAGTCCTGATTCCAGTTTAAAATTCTGTCGTCACTTACCTTTTCCATGTCTTTGTCTGAACACGCTCCCGATCAGGAACAAAGTATCGCAGGAGGCCTCCTTGTTATGACTTCAGCAATTATTTAATCTATTTATCTTCAATAATACATACAGCTACTGTCAAGTCTGACGGGATAAAAATTAGCGAATTAGTGAGGGAAATTTTATAATAGATGGTACAAAACGATCTTTCACTCCAATTGCGTTGATCTTGCAATAGTGCCTGGAGCCACAGGATGGCACTGTCCTTAAATACACAGGAACCTTGCAGAGGGCAAAAACCAAATTAGAAGACTTTAATTCATTCAGCAGGAAGGAGGGCTCTTTCTAAAAAAGGATTAAGGAGCAGGGACAAGGGAAAACAAATGCACTTTTTCTGTGTTTACTCTGAAGTTTTGTTACAGTATAGTTATTTCTGTAAAATCCGAGTTGTAGATGAAAGCTTTTCTGTGTGGTTATTTCTATAAGAGATATAAGAGCTCCAAGAAAAAACCTTTCTTGTCGATTGTAACTGGATTCTATCATAAATAGTAAGATTTATCCATATTGAGTTGTTGGTGCTGGACTGACTTGAGCACTCTTTCCCAAACCACAGCCAGCCACGCTGCCAAAGTACATCAAATCTATGACAGCAAAAGGGGAAATATATTTTTTTAGGGACTAACCAGCCCTGCTCCGTGCCCTTACTAGAAGAGATAATCCAAAAATAGGACTGTTGCGCTTGAATTTGAGCACTGCCAATCAATCATAAAATTGAAATTTCAAAGTTTGTTTCTTGTAGGCTGCTGTGCAACGGTAATTATGGATCCAATTTCCATACGATATTTTTAAATGATTAATGTCATTTATATAAATTTATGCATGCATGCTACATGATAAACTTGAAGATTCGAGCCTCTGTAGGAAATATTCTAACACAGAGCATCTTTTGAAATGCGTCAACACTGAAAGCAAATATTGTTTTCCTGTGTAAATAAATTTAGTAAGTAAAACTTTTTCAGTAATTGGAAGGCTTAGTATCTGCTTCCCTATGGTTCCTGGGTATTAAATTAAAAGTTATATTTACATTTAAATTGTAAACTGTGCTTTTTGTTGTGTTATAGTAATTTTACAATAAATTGTTCATACAGACTGTTTACCGAAGAGGGAAGTGGGTGAAAGAAATGTGATTGTTAGGCTGCTGCCAAGCCAGTCAAATATTCAGAAATAACTGGCATTATTCTGTATCTTAGTTCAGTATCTTACAGGATTTGCTAGTGCTCTGTGCAGCCATTATGTTGAATAATGTAGCTGCTGTTAATGCAAGAGTGTCACTTCTGCATTAACCTCTTTTAAGGGTTACCATTCTGCCCGAATAACCAGTGGTGTCATTGTTCACATCACCTTGCTACAAGCCACTACTGTTAAAATGTCTTAAGTGCTCTTCAGGGCCCTATTTTATCACGTACTCCTTTTCTGAAAACAATTGACGCTTCTAGTTTTTTGAACCAGGTGAATTTACAGTTACGCACTGATACACACAGCTTCTAGCTAGCAGTCACTTGTAAGATCTAATTGTTCTCTTCAAGTGAAAAGCAGCAAAATTACATTATAAACCTACTGTATAATTTAAATAATGTCGAGAAGTCTTTAACATCCAGCTAGTTTTTAAATGAAGAGATTTGCATGGGTAATTCCAAATTTCTGTTGCTAAGTTGTAAGTAATAAGCCAAAACAGTTCAACTTTTACAGGACACAATGTACATACATTTCCAACAGATGCTTAATTTCTGGGGTTTTTTTAAGATTATGTTCTTGTACTTCGTTTTAGGAAGAAAATATGACTGTAACAGAGGATTTTAGTAGAGTAGAAAATACTTACCAAATGGAAGCAGAGGTACGTATTCAACCTAACTAAAAATAATGCTAAAAAAAAAAAGAAGTGTAGCAAGGACCAATGAAAACTTGCAGACTGTCTTTCCTCATACCGAGGAGTATATGTTCTCTACAGTAAAGGCAGCACAGTCCAAAGCAACACTTGAAGGACTGCAGTTTAAAGCAGAGTTCAGCTGCAGTCTTCCGTTGTGCACAGAACTTTGTTTTCTGCTATTGTAACATAGAAGGAATTATTTTCTTCTCAGATGAAGAATTTCTTTTAAATATTAATGTTTAAAATATTTAAAAGAATATAAATATTCTTTTAAATATTAAATATTTTAAATATTAGATTTCTTTTTAAATATTAGAGAGTGCTACAGAAGGGAATATTTGGTTCTGGGGCTCTAAGGTTGTTCTGTGGCAGTGTCAGCAAACCCACGGTCCTGCACTCTCCTTCACCCATAGCCCTTCTCGCCCTCTACTTGCAAGGAGTTGTACTGAGGTGATCCGGTGATAGGTCAGTCCAGAAAGCTGCTCCCATTAATAACTCTTTTTTTTTTTTTTTTCCAGATTAGATTTTATTTTTTCCATTATTTTAGCTCCCTCAACTGGAGGCAATGCAAGGCAGAGGACAAGAGTGGATGGGGGAAAACAGTGGCATGGCAGCCCTAATCTAGATCTGTTTAAGCCACAGACAGTTGAACAGCACCTGGACTTTGGTCTATCCTACACGACTCTGCCATCAGCTTGCTGCAAGTAAAGCAATGCTAACTGTTTCCTAGGTAGTTGACTTGGAATTCTGTAGGTAAAAAGTGCTGTGCAAAAGCTAAACGTTACAGGAATTATCCCATTTACTTCAGAAGCAGCTCAGGAGAGTATATTTTTGCACATTCATGCTATAGTAAGAAATAAGTGCTGTGCTGGAAACATTCACTGAGGGAAATGATGTGTTTTTAGTCAGTGGATCTTTTTAGAGCATCAAACCTTAATCACTACCCAGCAAATTTACAGATTCTTAGGAAGTAAACCTGGAAGCTTGCAATAAAATGATAGCTGTTTTATAGAGCTGTTGTTTACAGTCTCCTAAAACAGGGTTCAGCCTCCTTAGTTTGCTTCCTTGCTTTAAGGCATATTTCATCTAAATAACAGCACTAAATATAGAAATAATCAAGAATTTGGAGAACAAAATTTGGATTTTAAAATGAGTCTTTAGATACTTAAATACTGTGCATCAGTGTCATATTCTGAATGACTAACTTCATAAAGCAGACACCTACTATCACGAGAGCTTAAATCACCATGTTTTTAGATAAGCTATACTTAAGTAATAATTCAATATAGTTTTATTTAGGCTACAGACAATCTTAGGCTTACAACTTCAGTCTTAAGTGCTAACTTAACCAATCGTCTCCCTGCTGCTATTAATTTTTATACAACAAGGGTTGTACGAGGAAAGCGAATTACATGGATTGAGTGTTCGTTTGTAGGCAGCTTGGACCAGCCATAATTGCTGTTCAGAAGTTGTATGGTTGCCTAGGTAGGACCTGGCTGTCAGAACTGGAAAAATCCAGCAATAGTACCACTGTTTTGGCTGCCCTGTATGCTTAGGTAGCAGTGTGCTCGCTCTTTATGCAGAGATTAGTTTCTCCTTGCTTCCCCCTTTATGTAAGCACTTGTTTCATTAGTGCAGCTTCATAAACCAATGAAGTTCCATTGACCAGCGTGTTTGTGTGCTTTAGCAATTTAAATGAATTTAAAATTAACTTACACTCGCTGCTTTACTGAAGAGTTTGCCATTATATTTGTGTTATACATAATGTCATGGAAGTTGGCATTATTTCATTCTATAAACTCTTTACCATTTGTCTACTCTGAGTTCTTAGAAGACTGAAGAAATTCCCAGACAAGTAGCTATTTTAAGGTACAACGAAGAATTCAAGATACACTTTCAACTGTAAGGAAATAAATTTTAATACATGCTATAACAAAGGAAAATATGCAAAAGAATGAAGTTGTGTATGAGATCACAAAGCTCTATAATATCTTAATCATAATAGTTCATTTATTGCATGATGATCTCATGTGATCATCATGGGATGAAGATTATGCTGGTTTTGTGCATTTCTTAATACACTTGCCTCCTTATAAACCATAACTTCTTGTCCTTTACAGCCTTACCCAAACTTTATAATGTCCATAGTGGTTTTGCATACCCTCATATTACTTTTTCACACTTCTTAACCTTAATCATAATTCGGTTGAAGAAGTTGAAACACTGCTTTGCATTTTAACGCCCAGGTAACCTCTGTGAACGTAAGTGGAATTTTTTGCATCTAGCTCTAAATGAAAACTGTGATTTTTAGGGGAAAAACCCCAACAAAATTCACAGCTATTGCTCAGTTGTTTTCTCCCCTGAGGGTACTTGATTACATGCCACTTTTTTAACAAGGAAGTTCCTGAGTGCCCATAACTGCCCCAGTCTGTCTGATCATTCTTTTGTTTCATCCCCTTGAGGGAACTAATCTTGTAAGCACTGAATGCAATCTGGAGAACACTATGACAGTCCTCATAGTGAGAGTTGCGACTTTCCACAAAATATGACTATGACAGTTTTTTGGCAAAACAGACAAGGGCATGTATGCTTTTTATATATGGCAAGAACTCCCACTAAAGAAATAAATCTAGGTTTAGTCTCGTCTTCAGACTTTGTTCAAACTGGTATTGCACCTTCCAGAAGGCCATCCCACCCCCAAGTTACAGATAAAGGGTGCGCAGCTGAGATTAAGATGGAGACTTGGTGCAGTTTTGCACAACAGGTGTGACCCTGTGTCCTTGTGGGAGCTAGAATTGCCCTGTCGCTCCATCTTGGTCAGTTTTTAAGACCCTAAGCCCAGTTTTGGCTCAGTTGTGTGAAAAGCTACTGAGCCAGTGCAAGGATTCAAGCCAGGATGAGGTGCATGTACTGCACTGAGAGGCTGCCAAGGGCAACAAGATGTGTGCATTAATTGCTTTGTGATAATTGTCAATATCCATTTTTCACATTACCCTGTATAAAAAGTAGCGGCCTCCTCTCGCACTGAGGGACTCAGCTTCCCTGAATCATCTCATTTTCCACACGGTAGATCTATGGTGTGCATGCAGGAAGCTACTGCAGTGCAGCTGACATGCCGTAACTTGGATTTCTGTACCATACACCTTCACTGGGACAGATTGCTGGATGGACTGCAGCAGTCACAGGGGTGACTGTATGTCACAGGGGTTGGCAGTGGAATTTTCTTTACCACAGCTTTTTCCTCCCCCTCCTGTTGAAGCTGTATTACTGTGCAAAAAGGAGGAGTCGGGGATAAGAGAGAAGGTGAGCCTGACTTGGTGGTGAGAGCACTGTACTGGGAAGTGAAGATAAGGGTGTAGTTCCTCTAAAGAAAAGAGTTTGAGACCTGAGATTTCTGATTCCTGAATGCTGTAGCAGTTTGGCATCATCGCTTTGCTCCTGGCGACTCTGCTCTGCTGCAGAAAAAGGCTGGCTCCTGCCTGGAAAGTCACTGCCTCGCTGGCACTTCCCTGCAAAGAAGGCTGTAGGGCTCTGGATCCAGGGCTGATAGTGATGCTTGCTTCATAGCACTTAGGGAAGCACCTGAATTCCTGATGCATCTGTATTTAATGCTTCTTATTGCCACAGCCACAGCCAGCTAGATGTTTAAGCTGTTTTTAACCCAAATCTGAAGTGCCCAGTTCTCTGTAGGCACTAGAGTGAGGAGTCTGCTCAGCCATCACAGGGTTTTGAGCCCACTGTGAGCTGGACTGGGCCAGGCTTAGTTTAATCTCATAGTTTAGGTTTCTTGAACCCAATGCTTGGAATTAAAATATAATTTTCCTTCCTGCACAATGTTTTTCACGTCATTTTGCTTGGGCTTCTGCATAATTAACATCTAGTAATCTAAAAAGAGAAGAACCAGGCTGCATCTAGTCATGTGTCCCAAAAAGCACGTTCATTCTTCAAATTGTCTATGTACCAAGAATGCCATATTCCTCACAAAAGAGCATTTTTTATTTTTAAACCATTCTGTGAACTTCTTCCTGTTGCAAACACAATGGTAGTCTCAAGGGCTGTATAAAAGTGGCCTAAGTAAACAACTGTTGGAGTTAGTTATATACAGGACTAATATGTTTAGTTAGTTTGCACATATCTGGCTTTACGCTGATTTAAATACAAGTGTTGAATCGTAGGAGAAAAATGGAAAAAATTACTGGTGTGATGTCTGTGTTCACTCCCAGGTCTGTATTATATTCAGTGATTTTGGAAAAATGCAGAATGTTTGCAATCTACTCACTGAAAAGTTAGGAACCTCTGTTACCATCAGTCCGCCTCATTTCTACCATACGCCAGAAGCTGTAGACACCCTTCGGTAAGTTCTCTCTCACGCCACAAATTTTGCAGCCTCAGGTAACAGTTACAATGAATACATAATTTATACTGTTTGTAATGGGAGCAAATAGTTTCCTTCATACCTATTAAAATTTATGTTCAAATATTTCAGTATTTGTTTTAAATATAAATTAATGCTGCTCTGCCTAGAAGATAGAGCTTGTTCTTTCTACAGTGTCCCTGTGCCAAAGCAGAATGTAATAAAAGACTATTTTCCCACTGATTTCCATCAGAAGTACAATCTACTGTGAATATTTGGCCAACAGAATTTAACTTCGGTTACATCAGCATGTGTAGATTTAATTTGTAGTTATTCACGAAGGTATGAGTGTGTTACCAGATGTTGGTAATTCTAAGTACCCTTGCCAGTTCCCGTTACTCTTAGCTGCTGATGTGATCTGAAAAGGACGATGTACGGTGCTTGCTCATCATCGAAACACGCTACTTTGAAGCTCAGTCTTGATATGTTAGGCATTAACTACTCAAAGTCCTGCTTCTCCCATTAGCATTGGGGGGCAGAGGGAAGTTTAGCCTTGGTTTGGGTTTTGCCTCTTTAAAGAAAAGAATTATGCCTGGTCCAAGAAGCAAGCTCGACTAGCTGCTGCTAATGGTTCTGGAGATGTCAGAAGTGTATCTCCGAGGTACCTACGCAGGAGTCTGGAAATCAGGCCAGTGGGATTAGGCGCTAGCATGCCTTACCGCTGGGCCACGCAAATGCCTGGAGCAAGGGTAGAACGCTGGCTCGGCACCACGCACGCCTACAGTGTACGGGTGTTAGAAATGCTTGATCGTAGCTGATGAGGATGCTGACGTTTTCTCCCCCCTTGACCTCTTAAACTATCACCCAGAACCTGGGGGAAGGTGATGTGCACTTACAAAAGCTGAGGCATGAAAAAATTGCTTGGCAGGAATACTTGTATGTCGGTTGGCCCTGCTTGTTATTGTGCTGCTTTTTCTACCTCTCAGCCGTCAAGTATGTGTTGCTGCTGTTGGAAACACACGGCGGAAGGCTCAAGAAGTCTGTCGACTGTTTGGCCAGTCATTGGGAAAACCTTTATTAATAAGAGAAGAAGAAACAAAAGAGTGGGGAGGCCACATAGACAGTCAGCTACCGAACTCCTCAGATTCACTGACTCTGCAGGAAAGAATCCAGAATGCTACTGCTTACGCTTCTTGTAGAGTGTTTGCTGTCTTTGAGATAAAGGGAAAAGAAAACAGAAGAAACAAGTTGCTCTAGAAACTTGCAAATCCTACACATTTTTTAATGAATTTTTGATGCTTTCTTGAGGTTTTTTTGTTGTTGTGTTTTTACTTTATCCTTATAGTAGCAAGTAGAGTTAAGAGAGGAGATTAAGAATGCAGGTTGTGTAGTGAGCCAAGGTAGAAGCCTTCTTAATATCTGTCCAGGTGCAAAAAAGATTAACGCTTCCTTTCCCTGTAGCATTTGAAAGCAGCACAATGCATGATTTTTTTAAAGAGAGTAGCCAAAGTATTGCACAATTTACTTACTACAGCTCTCCCCAAAAATATTCCAGTTCCTATTGGCCTTAATTTTAGGGGATAGAGCTAAATAAAGGTTACAATTAATTCTGAAAGTACAGTTCTTAACTGTTCAGTTTCTTCTGTTCTGCCCCCTGCAGAAGGGCAAGATATTTGATGTGCAAAACCTTTGGTACTCCTGTCTGAAACTTGGCTATATTTAAACCCTTCTGCCCAGATTTGAAAGGAAATTAATCCCTGTCCCAAGTCACAGTAAACTGAACATGCAGTGTGGTCACTTCTAATGAAATGGATTGTTCAACATAATAAAACAAGCTTAGGAATGTTTTATTTCATCATAGGAAAAAACATACATGAGTTTTATCCTGGTGTCTGTTTGTTCAAGTTTAAAAAGGAAATGTGTTGTCTGGATGTATATTACACGTACAAAAACTTCAGTCGTGAGGATAGAGTTTTTTCAGCCACGGCTGCATAATGTATTTTGATCCATCATATCCACTGAAATAGGCTTTCATATCAGGGTGATGTACCTGAGAAAATAATATTTCAAGTTGAATAAGCACCAGAATTAGCAATAAATACGAAGTTATACTGAAAAGAATCATTACAGTTACTACAGTTGTTTCTGAAAACTCCTGATTTGTTTTTAAATGCATAATGTACATAGAGATACTTTCAGTGGAATTTTCCATGTACCTTAACCTAATTTATGTCGTCAGGACAGTGGGTTTCTCAAACTGTCCAAGTACTCCACAGATGTTGAACATATCTCATGAGCTATTACATGCTAGATCTACATGGGCAGTGATGTTTTTAAATCAGCACGCCTTCTTATTGAAGTAGTTGCCCCTCATTTGCCTCTGGTAGAGCTATTTGTTATTGTCTTTCAGCTGGACCAGTTAGCTAATCCAGTTAGGCAGCAGGAACAGTAAAGCAACAGTCAGGGAAAGGGTGAAGCCACACCAAGTTGATGGCCTTAGGTACCACAGCGTCCAACTTGAAGATGCAAAGCCACAAAGGGCAATCCAAGTTGCAGGCCTTGTCATGACACAGAAAGCGTCCAGTGCACGGGTTAGAACTGTCAACTAGGAAAGGGTTAGGACAAGTCTAAGCATTTTCTCATCAGTCTCAACTCTTCAGGAAATTGCCTGTTAGGCTGTAGGAAAGGCTGAGTGAGGGCAAACCACAGGCCTTCATTTGAACTTGAGGTATAGGCATGACTCACCCTTTGTAATTAATCTCAAGTAGACAGCTTTCAAATATCAGGTTTTGTGAGCTTGTTACTACCAGTTGCCCTAACAATCTGTGGGGAGAATTAGCCTGTCATGCAGGTGAATAATGCAATCTGATATCCTAAAGGCTATTTTACAGAAGGTCTGTGTTTATGGTGAGGTATCTTATTCTCCCCATGGACTACACAGGTAAGCAAAGGCAGGCAGCTGACTGACATAATGAAAGGTGCATTTTTTAGACACGTAAGTTAGAGTGGTCGGAACCCAATTTTAATAGTTCCTGTTCCTAAGTTCAGGCATGTTAGCACATTTTGTATTACAATCAGTGGCTAAAACAGAAACAAGGACTAGAACTAAGGCTTCTCCCAAATAAAAGAGGTAATGGTGTCACTGTTTGGCCCTGTTGGTTGAGGGGGTCCATTATGTGCAGTGGCAGTTTCAGGAGAGAGCATGGAGACTCGTCAGGCCAGCCTGGCTTACACAGTTCCTTTGGGGATTTTTCCTGAAAGGCGAAATTCTCCTTTGAATCTGTTTCATTAGACCAAGCATCTCCTGTTAGACGAATGGTTCAGCTACTTGCTGTTATTTTAAATACAGATAACTGCCACTCTCCAGAATTTAAAAGAAGGCACCACAATAGCACTGGATCCCTTACAAAAAGCCATTTCTCTGTGGCACGCATGCCTGGTGGCTGTTTTCTGGACCAGAGTCTCTAAGTTTAAGAATCAGGTGTACCTTGCATAAGCTAGAAATCAGAGGCTACCATCACCAGGATACACAAAACAGAATTTTTGGCTCCCAGAAAGTTTTGCAGGTAAGAAGGGAGACATTATTCAGTCTGGGCAGCAGCTGAGCAGAAGCTGTTTGAAATGCAGATTTTTCAGAGCGGATTTGAGAAACCAATGTACTTTGCTAGATCCAGTAGAAAGAGATTAAATGACTCATCCAGCTTTGATAGGCCAGTGAAATCCTGAAACAAAAGTCCATGTCTGCCAACAGCCTGTACATAACAGAAGTCAAGTTGCTAGAACACTTACAAAACTAGGCAGTGGGGTACTCCAAAGTAGGCAATACCTGGGTTTGGTCATTTATCACCTTCCAAAAACACATACTTGAAAGTACAGCAGTAATTTGTTTATCTGCTGCTTTCTCTACTAGTTTTCACTAACTTTGCAAAAGGGATAGTATCTATTGAGCCAAAGGTCAGCCAACTTTTAGACGTACAGGATAATGAACAAGTTGCAACTGAACAAAAAATAAATACTACCTCTAATCCCATAATAATTGTTATCTCTTCCTCAGGAATGTAAGCTGTAGATTTGCCAAATCCATTTGCTTTGTTAATTAGAATTCGATAGTGAGGAGTATCTTTTAGATCCTGTAAAAACAGAAGGAAAATAAATAGCCTCCAGGGGAGATGATGACTAAAGATCACATGATAAAATCAGTTAACTTGCTCACTAGGCTTACAGACCATAAAATCATTCAATATATACATACAGCAAGTTCACTTTTATGATCTTACCAATGTCAGTTTGGAAAACTAAATATGAAGCAATCAAAACAGTAATACATTAAGTTCTTGGCATACCTGAAACAATTTTTAAGAGTCAAGATTTTAATTAACCTTTTCTCCCATAGATCTTGCAAGAAACATGACTTAGTTCATCCCTGCTTTTTGTATATAGGTCTCAAAACAAATTGTCACTCGCCCTTCTTCCTTCACAAGTGTCAACAGAGGACACCAGAGAGAAAGGCAAATTCAGAGCATAATACCACCTCTGACAATCTTGGTCCCAACCCTTGATAGAGCTAAGCCAACTTCCGTGTATATGTAAAAATCTTCCAGCCAAGAAAGAAGTGCGGCTTAGTGTTATTTTTACAGTGCCTGTGAACCCAAATCATGGCCAGGATCCCACCATGCTCGCTTCCACCCAGAAACATTCCTGCCCAAAGTAACCCCCACTCTAAACACAAAAAAAGTGATGGATGAATACAGACAGATAACTGGAGTTTATGAAGCAGTTAGTATCGATCAATGTGACAGGCAGTGGCCTCTGCTCAACAATGTAGTAAAGAACTGAAAGTCGGAGAAAGAAAAGGAAACTTGGACTGAAAGCCTGGCTAATGTTTAGAGGGGATTTGCAAGGACCAAGCTCAGTAGTTGCCTCGTAAAGGTCAGAAGGCGGTTTGCATAGCTGATGCACGTAACCTGAAAAGGCAAAGGCAAGTTAAAAAAAAAACCCAAAAGACACACACTTAAACCGCATGTCATCGGTACTGAAATTAAAGCAATAAAGATGAACACAAGGTCACTGGGAGAACAGAACAATGTAAGGTACATAAAAGAATCTGAATGCCTGATGGGAAATATATGGGTGTTCCATTGCTGACAACAACACTGAGAGGAGAAAAGGAGAGGAGAAAAGAAAGCCAGGATGCAGATGTTTTAGAAGCCAAAAATGAGTGGCAGGTGGATAAAATTACAGCGGGGAAGGAACAAAACGCACAAAACAGGACTGGATGTCTGCTCCCAGCTGAACACGAATTCTCTGCTACGGGGAGAGTTTCTCATCTTTTCTCATTTTCAGTCCTCTTTGACTTAATGATCAGTGCCTTCCTGCCACTTAAGCAGCATGGCAGCAGCCAACCCACAGAGTATGCAGTGCTGTATTACCAGCAGCTCCTTCAACAAAGATTTGGCATCTGATTTTCAAATACAACAAGGACTTAGGCTAGAGAATTTCAAAAGCTTCAAGAATTCTGACAAAAACATGTTGTTAAATAGATTTACATTCCAATTGTCCAAATCCCCCAAAACATTGCTTTCTAACTGCAGCTGATTAAACACAAAGGATTACTTGCCTTTCTTAGGTGGAATGAAGATGTTACCAATTATACCTACACTGGAAAATCAGACAAATGATTTAACAGCCTCTCAACTTTAGTAAGACACCACAAGAAATCCCTTCAAACATTATACGTTGACCCTGCTACTGTAAAAACAACACTGCGTATTAGAAGTGAGTAATTTTAACTCGAGACATGCCCAGTAGAACCCTGACTAGCAAAGCTTAACCAATCAGTGGTGCAAAAGCAAAGCTCTACTGAGGCAACAGCGCAGAAGCAGCAGAGGGGATCGCTCAGCTGCAGAGGTGATGCGGGACTCAAGTATCTCCCATGAGGTTAGCAGGAAGTCTGTCTGTAACAGTGTTTCTGAGTTGTTTTTTTTTTAACCTCAGTTATTCTGTGTATGTGTTAATAAAGCAAGAGTTGAATACGTTCACACCTGTTTGGCTGGAGGGTATTTGTGTTGTAGCCAGTCTTCTGGAGCGTTAGCTTTTACATCCCATCCAACAATGACTCCTGAGTAGCCAAATCTTTTGTGAACTATTACCTGTCCCACACTGAACTGAATGTATTCAGGCTTTGGACTGCGAACATGAGTTGATTCTGATTTAACAAAGAAAGAGACTTAGCAAGGGTAAGTGGTTGATCAAGTACATTAAACATTTAAACAGACATTCTCCTGACTTCTACCAGAAGAGACATGATAGTTAGATTAATAGGCAAATTAAACAAGGGAACAGGTGCTTTGTTTTCACCCTGCCCAGACTTTTACTATGATATTTGGCAAAGCAGCATCCACCGAGGGACACACGTTTCTATTTGTATGCCTTTGATATTACACAGGGGTCTTAACGGAGTTTTGGAAAGCATAAACACATGTATATGTTGACAGTTACTGAAGCCTTACATACAATATTTTACAGTGCTTACACATGCTAACTGATTTTGCCATTAATTTTTTTCCAGTTTAGGTCACAGGATTCTTCTATTCAGTCTGACTGCAGGGAATTTCTTTCCAGGAGCAGACTGATCAACTGTTTCTTTTTCCTTTTATGAAGTTGATCTAAATCACTTCATTTGAATCAAGTGAAAGCTATACCACTGTTTCATACATCAATACAAAACAGGCACACTCAGATCTAGTCAATAAAATAGATATGTGCATATAGTATATCACATTGATACTGCAACACAGCACAGGGTGAGAAGGCCTTGGATTTTTGCTGTTTTGCTTACTGAACATTATCAATAAAGTTTAGAGAGAAGGAAAGAAAAAGACTACAATTTACAAAGCAAATATAGAAATCCACTATAGAAGACCTTATAGAAGACAATATCATAGGCGAAATGCAAAAGGGTTGCAAAGACTCCAATACCTGCAAAATAAGAATGGGTTTCTGCTTCACTGTCGCCAATTTTAATTTTCTTTTCTCCATAGTACCAATTCCTAAAATGTAAAATTAATAACCCAACATTCAAACAAGTTCTTTAGAAACCAAGTTTTAGGATAATGGGCTTTCTGATTGTTCCTAGCTTAAGCATTTGTCTGAATAGAGGGATGCTGCAAAGGCTTTGATACAAAATTCTTCACAATTTGAAGACCAAACAGAATAAGATCTTTACATTAAAGCTGCTTTTAAGGAATAGATCACAGAATGGTTTAGGTTGGAAGGGACCTTTAAAGGACATCTAGTCTAACCCCCACTGTAATGAGCAGGGACATCTTCAACTAGATCAGGTTGCTCAGAGCCCCGTCCAACCTGACCTTGAATGTTTCCAGAGATGGGGCATCTACTACTTCTCTGGGCAACCTGTGCCAGTGTTTCACCACCCTCATTGTAAAAAATGTCTTCCTTATATCCAGTCTCAATCTACCCTCCTTTAGTTTAAAACCATTACCCCTTGTCCTGTCACAACAGGCCTTGCTAAAGAGGTTGTCCCCATCTTTCCTATAGTCCCCCTTTAAGTACTGGAATACACAAGCCAAAGGAATTTGTTCCAACAGGAGAAAAAAGTATTAATCTAATTTCTTTGGAGATGTAACTGTACAGTTGCATTATAATCTTTGTATCACAGGAAACCCATTTATTTTCTGTAGGTGAGCAAATACTATTCTGAACTCTAACAGAGCGATTCTTCAGTATCTTTTGTAAATGCTATTGTGAAATCTTTAAAGATTGGTTAACATTGGTATGGACAAGCTGTCTGGCAATGTATCCCAGCTTAAAGCTACAATAAGTATAACTTCTGCACTAGGCTGAGTTTCATGTGAATTTAAAGGATGGAAGCTAGGGGAGGGACATCTTTAAAAAGGTGAAATGGCCTACGTTTTACACTGCCACTGTGAAAAAGAGTGTAAAGAAATAATGAGCAAACGCAACATTTAGCGGGGGTGGGGGGAGCCTTCAAATATTCTTTCTGCTGGCAGTGGAACAGAAGCAGTGCATGAAAAGATGTATTTGGGTTAAGATTCTCCATCCACACCAGTCAGCAATCTGTTGGTACCAAAGAACTACAGCTTGTCCTAGCATCCCTCCTTTTTTATGGTGTTCACCGCCTTCCCTCTTTCACTCCTACTCCCTTCACCCTGCCTGGAAGAAAGTAAAAGCAGGTTCCACAACTCTGCAAACAATACTTTTTGTTTAAAAGTCTTGGTTTAGCTAAAAGCTGTGGGAACACTTAAAGTTGACAAATACCTTTTAACAGGAACAAGAAAGGGCAAATATCCTGACTTGTCAGACTGCATTGTTGAAAACAGCAGCTAATATAGTAGGTTTGGAAGGTCTCAAATTCAGTGTATTTTTAGGATAGCCAGTTAATTCTTTATCAGATGAGATATTCAGAAGACACAAGCAGCTCCAAAGGTTCACTCCACCTGCGAAGGCTTTATCTTTAGATATGGCTGGAGCTTTCCACAAAGTTGCAAAGCAATTTAGAGTGAACCTAGGAAAAGCAGAGTTTCTGCTTCCATCCATATACTGTTCCCCGAGGCTTTCCTGGGGGCAAAATTAAGTCTGAATCTTCCGCAGTTCAGATGACTTGATAGCCTTGACTGTTGTACATGGACCAATAATAAAAGATTTTTGAAGGTCCAGACAATGTAAAATCATTGGAGTAATTCTACTATAGAAGAATTAAATTTCACAAGCAAGCCTTTTAACTTCCCCAAACATGTCCAAGCAACAGTCTTCTTAAATTGAACTGGCATATATATAATATGGATATAACTTTACCTTTTCTAGACCAACTCATTGTCATGTGTCCAATAATCAAGTTTCCCCTTCTTCCCAAACCCATCTGCATTTTCTAATTCAATTTCAAGTTTTCTTGAACTGCCATATGCAGTGTAAGATGTCCATCCCATGTTGTAGGATCTGATCCTACAAACAGGTAGCTGCTTACAGTCATTAACATGGTTAGTCCTCCTGACTTCACAGTCAGATAAAGTAGAGGATAACATGTATAGAATCACTGCCATGATTTATATTTAGTTTTGCATGGAGTTCAGATTGCATGTTTATGTAGAATATAGGCAAAAGGTTTTCTTAAAACTGGTAGTAAGGCCCAAATCAGTGTCAACAGAAAATAAGAGATGTTTCCCCTTTGTAACTTATTTCACTCCTACAGCATGTTATCCCGTTAAGAAGAGGCCACGTTTGAAATTTAAGTGCAGTGCAGAGGGTATATTACATCCTACCTTGTTATTGATAGCCACAGCTTTAGACGATCTGCCCATGCATCCAGATTCAAGTAAGACTTTGTAAAGCTGCTCCAAGAGGCAATTATCCTTTAGTAGTAAAAATTATCAACACATCGTTTTAAAAACCTTCTCTAGTATTTGTATATACTTTTAAAAAATATTTTAACTTTAAGGCTTCACTTCTGTAGCAAATGGGGATAAAAGAATAGTCAGTGACCAGGAACAAGTTCTTCTCAACATTACTATCTAGATTGCAAATTAATATGCTTTCAATGGTCACTTGTACCAGTAAACCACATATAAATTTTGGAAAAATGTAACTTTTCATTACAAGGTCACTTGCTTTCTGTACTCAGACCATAGGAAATGCTAACTTGTGTCAGATTCTGCAGTTTCAACTCTTACTTGAGAATAGCGAGCGTGAGGTTTCAAAAATGGTGCATGTAATCAAAAGGCTATTAAAAATTATCGTAAGAGTTTTTGCATAAATCTAAATGGTTAGTAGTTTACTCATGCCGTGAAACCTGAAAATTATTTAAATCTGGGTCTTTGCACAAAAAGCCAGACTTCGTTTTTTTATCAGGCCGATTATTTGTTCTCATTACTTCATGTATTTGAGTTCTACAGATGAACAATACAACCAATGCACTACACGGGCTGCACTGTTAAAAAAAAGTCACAGAAGTCTCTCTTTGCATGGTTCATCTTCAAAATACCAACATTTGTCATTGGTTACCACTATCAAATATTCGGACCCGATGTAGTATTCTCCACTTTACATTTGGAGAGAGATGTATGCGACCCTGTGAATACATAACATCTTAATTCATATGCAAAATGGCACTACTTACTTAACTATCATTATGGCTCCCTTAAGTAATTTACTACGAATGAATAGTAAGTAATGAATAATAGAATGAAGAGTTGGTTAAGACTCTGTACTGAGTCATACTATGCAAGAAAATCTATTTTAACAGTGTCAAAAGTGTCAAAAGGTAACGGAAAGTTAGAAATAGTCTAATCAAACACTCCATTTTCCCCTTTTTAAAGGGACATAACCCATAGTGATATACATTGGAATTTCCAAAAGCAGAATGAGATTAAGGCACAGTTGTGCCCTTGCACAGATTATACACGGATTTTCATGTGATGAAAACAGTGGTGGCTATTCAAATTTTGAAGCACATCTTTAAACAACCTAATACAGTCACATTAAGCCACAAAACTGTCTGAGGTATGATTTGAATGTTTTTTTCGTGTAGGGATGGCCAGTGTGTTCCACCCACACTCCAACTTCCTAGGACAAAGTGTCATTGGGGATGAGAAAGAGAACTCTCTTATAAATAAATACAGTAGGGAAGGAGAGACTTACAACCTTTCTGTTATGAGGATGCGCTGAGCAGAGTCTGTTCCATACCACTGGGATATGAAATATTGTGCAGGAAGTGCAGACAGCAACACGCAAATCTGCAGAGCTGCAGCTGCATTGATGTGAGGCATTCCAACAGGAAGTTCTTCAAAGGCACTTCCCTGCTCCCTAACCTAAAAAGAAGGAAAAAAAAAAAAAAAACAACAAAAAGAGAGACAAAAAATTTGCAATAAATAGCTGCTCTCCATGAACAAAATTCATTGTGCTGCTTTATCACCTAATTATTAAATATCTAAGTATTAATCATGTGTGACATATCAGACTGATGGCCTCCAGAAAAATCTATTTGGATGCAGTGATTATTGCACATACAACAGAATGAAGAGATTTTTCTTTCAGATTGAAGGGAGGCACAGCATCGTACCAAGATATCAGAGTGTACCACAGTCCCATCATTAGACTAGCAAAGGATTTGATATCACCATTCATTCCACAGGCACCTGCCACACTTCACCAATGCATTAAGATATTCCTGACTCTTCAAATTAAGATGTTCACCTGCAGATGAGGAGCACATTTACTGTCTTTTTACACCTGTGAAGATTTACCAAATCCAAACTGGGACTTGCTGAAATTTGAGATTTGTACCTCTTACTCAAGCATTCTGAGAGTGCACAGGTTTACTGCAGCCTTCAAAGAGTCATCTGTATCCACTCCCCATTCTGTCGCGTTAGTCTCCAGTAGTGGCTGTTTCAGCTACTACTCTCTAGTAGAGTACTCAGCTTGCAAGCACAAGCAAATTGTTTCAGTTGTTTCTGAGTTGCTTCTACTTTCTCCTGTTGTTATTTACAACATTTACGCAGAAATTTGGGTTCCTGTAATATATCCAGCACACGTGTACGTGGGAAGTTAGATTTATTAAAACTGCCTAGCAAAGGCAGTTAGGATCACAAAATAGTGCTGATGGAGGCCCACAGATATAGTAAGGAATATGAAAACATCTGCGCATGTGATGAAGTTACCAGAAACTGCATTTTTCACTTCTGCATCACCTGCTTTAGAGCCAACAGCAACGAAAAAACATCTCCTAATTTTAGACATTATCGGTAGCTGTACATCTAGGCGTGTTAACTTGTGTGTGTTGGGGGGAAAGGACGAGTCACATATCCGTGCAACAAAACAACCGCCTGCCAGGCCGGAGCGGGGGACAGGACCCCGCAGGGGAAGGCTGCCACTTGGCCCGCAGCCTTCACCCAACGCGACCGCACACCTTGTGTCGCTGACGGTCCTTCTCCTATTTCTATAAACAGCTTTTTAAGCAGCTGGATCCACCAGACGGGAAGGATGCAGTAGCAGAGAGAGAGAGATAGTCTGGATCCAAGCTAGAGCCCCACCGAATCAAAATACTTCTGCGCATATTCTGAAGCCCCTGAACACCTGTCAGAAAGGAAGGGGCTCTGCCTGTACCCCAGCGGGGGCCAAGCCTCCTGGCCGGTATTTCTGCCACAAGCCCGGGCACCGGCGGCACGAAGCCGACACGGGCCAGTCCGGGAACAGCCCCGCAGCCCTCCTCCCCCGGACCACCGGCCCTCAGCCCTCCTCAGCCCCGGCGGCTCCCGCTTCCCTCCCGACCCCCGCACAGCCGCCGCCGTAGGCAGCCCCTCACCCGGCTGTGGCCACAGCGCAGCGCGTCCCGCTCTCCGGCAGCTCCGGGCGGCAGGTGCTAGGCTGGGCCGGGCTCGGCTGGGCCGGGCTTGTCTGGGCTGGGCTGAGCTCCCCCCGCCCCGAGGGGCGGGCCGCGAGCTGCCGGCGGCGGCAGGTAGCGGCCGTTGGGGGCCGGCGGACATCTTGTGCGGCTGAGGGGAGCGGCGGGACGGGACCGCTCTCGGCTTCGCGCCCTCCTCGGCATAAACGTTTAAACGCCGAAAATGAACCCAGAGCAGTGAACGCTGCGCCTGACGCTCGGGTCAGGTGCCCAGGCGGGGAGGTGAGGGGTATCCCCCTTCTTTTTGCAAGTTAGTTTTAAGCAAATGATACTTACAACTTCCTTAAGTAATTTTTTTTTCTGTGAAGGTGGACAATTGCCTTTAACCTGCTATGAAGAGAAGTCAGGAGGAAGTTCTCTAACTGTGAAGTTGATGCAAAAGGCATCACGTTTTAATATAAACTCTTAACCCAGCCTCACGGTGTGCCTGTCACCACCCTGTTGGTATTTCAGGGAGCGCTTGGTGGTCCCTGGGCCTGGTTTTGTCACAGATGGATGAAGGCGTAGCTGAAACAAAAGTCTCCTGCGTGGTTTCGATAGTGCATGTGTCAGCTGTCAAGAAGAGCCTCCTCCTCTGGGCCTGTGACTGCTGAGCTGCTGCACAGCGGTTGAAGCCAGTTAATGAGTCTCCTTTCTTTGTCAGGGGTTTCTTTGGTGTATATTCATCAGTGATCAAATTTGTGGGAGCAAACAAAGGAGGATAGACTCAAACTGCAAGTGACCCAGAGAGATCAGAGCAATGGGACCGTTACAGGCAACGGGAAATGCAGCAGTAGCAGATGTTGAGTCTTACTGAGGGAGAGGAAATGTTCTAGCCGTCTCTCCTCGCTTACTGAGCACATCTCTGTAAAGAGCAATACCATGAAAAAAAGGGAAAATGTTATCGAGCCGTACCTCGTTTAATAATGTAGCTTACTGTTCATGGTTTCTTCAGTAACATAGTGATAGTTACACTTTTCAAATGAAAAACTTCAGAAAACTTCAGAAAGTAAAAATTATCTCAGAAATAATTTGAAAAATGCAGGAACTACACCGTGTGATGATACAGACTGAAATACCTCCTGCTTTCTGTAGTAGATAAAATGAACAATATACAGTACAAACAGTGGCCCAATACATAATATTATTAGATACCTAAAAAGTCATTGTGTCTCTTCTTCATTAACAGGGCCTATTGCAATAGGACAAAGGGTAATGGTTTTAAACAAAAGGAGGGCAGGTTCAGATTAGATGTAAGGAAGACATTTTTTACACTGAGGGTGGTGAAACATTGGCACAGGTTGCCCTGAGAGGTGGTAGATGCCCCATCCCTGGAACCATTCAAAGTCAGGTTGGATGGGGCTCTGAGCAACCTGATCTAGTTGAAGATGTCCCTGCTCATTACAGTGGGGGTTAGACTAGGTGTCCTTTAAAGGTCCCTTCCAACCCAAACTATTCTGTGATTCTATAGATGGAGAAAATCACGTAGCATCTCCTACGCTCCATTGGACAGAGCAAAAGAGTGGTGTTAGCTTTTAAGTAGAGCACATCGTTGGCTGGAACTGTTTGACTTGTTCCTTGGGCTGAACTGAGCTGCCTTGGGCAGTGGTTTTGAGCCCAGGGCACACGTAAGTTAAATAAGAAAAGCAAGCAGAATATCAGGAGGCTTACATGCAGCATCCTGGGGCTTGCAGTCAAACAAGGATAATCCATTTTTCTAGTGTGTAAAGTGCTTTGAATTCCTGTGCCTTGGCTAGGTAGGAAGCTAAGGAAAAAAAGCATCAGGATTTGGCACTGCTGCTTTCACTTCTCCATTGCTTGTGTTGCCACTTGTTCTTCCTTTCTCCCGCCATCTCAGGGTCTCCCCAGAGACCCTCCTTGCCTAGGGGACTGCCTGCATTTGTCAGTTGTAAGGCTGTACCAAGAGGATGAGGCGTTGGCAAAAATTACAGTAGTAATTTCAAGACAGCATTAGTATAAAAATACAGTGTGTGGGAAGTAAGTCTTAGGGTTTTGTTTGTTGATGGATTTAAACCTGGGCAACGTGGCAGGTATACCCAGTTAAAAACCCATAAATACTGACCTGGACTAGAAGTACAAACTTAACCTAAGAAAAATACATTTTTAAAACATAACCAATCAAGTTGTTTCTCTATAGATGAAATATAGTTGAAATAGCTTAAGTTGGATAATTTCACCATTATTCTTCAATCCAAGTAAAATTTCATTTTCAGGGGAATGTTACAGGTTAAGTTTTCTGGAGGTCTTTAGGAGTAGCTTATCACAAAGGTGTCACAGACCACGGCCACATTTATACAATGGAAGGTGCCTGTTTATCTCCTACATTGACATTGCAGTAACAGAAGAATGAGCTTAGGAAGTAAATAGGAAAAGTTGAAAGAATTTATTTCTTCTAGGAGCCTCACTTTCCTTCCAGCCCAGTCAGCATCAAAAAGCAAAAGAACTCCAAATAATAGAAAGGAAGAAACAGGGCAGAAAAGCACGTCTGGTGTCTGGGAAGCCTTTCTCTGAATGGATGCTTGGTGCTCACACTGCTGCGAATAATGTTTCCAGCATTTAAATGGGTTAGCGAGATTTGAAGGTAACAACTCTCTTGAGGAAGAAGTGATAGAGAGGTCAAGGCAATACTTTTCCTATTACTTGAATAATTTCCTGCAAGACAGCATATGCCTACCTAGTGGTAGGAAGGTTATCTGTGCGGTGGGAAAGTCTCTCCATACATTCATGACATGAAAAAAATTAAAGCTCTCAGTGAGCTGGTGAGGAAGTTCCTCAAAAAGGAGCATTTACAATCCTTTTGCATGTCTCTGGCTCGTGTTAGAGTTCTCTGCAGTCATCTTCTGGGCAACATAGGTCTGTCTATCAGGGAAGGAGCAAGGCTTCACTATATTACACTATATATATGCTTCTAAACTTTTTTCCTTTAAGGAACATGCACATCACCTCACTAATGGGCTGAACTATGTTTTACTGGCTTCTGGTGAAAAAACAGCTGTGACTTGACAGAATCACTGGAACATCAGGTGGCTGGAAAGCCATCTAAATCCACACACTTTTTTGTGAATGCTACATACAGTGGTGAAGAGGTGCTGAACTAGGCTTTTTCTCTCTCAGCATCAAGTCTTTATCTGTTCTTGGCAACGGTATGATTTCAAGTTAAGATTGCTAAAGCCAACCTTTTTATTGTTGTGGACTAAATAGGTGCCTTTTCAAAAATTAGAAAATATTTTCTTCCTTCTTTTTTCTCCCCCCCCTAGCATAGGAACAAAAATCCTGTACTGCTGTAAACATCAGATGCTGTTTTGCAGGGTTCTTGTACACAGAAATGAGAAAGATTGAGGAAAACAAAATGAGAGTAATTTGCTCTTACAGAAGTCAGTCAAGTAAAAAAAAATAAAAACAAGCCAAACCCAGACTTGTGACTCAGCAAAAGCAATTCCAGCCTTACCATTTTAGAAGCACCAGAAGCTGAGCCAGTGTTGCATTTACCATCCCTCCAGCCTCGCCTCTCTGCTGACTGCAGTTCACAGCTGTAACTGCTGGCCAAGTTTTACAGATTTAAGCACAATACTGATGGAGCAGCAAAACAATTTTCATTAGTACAGAGCTAGAGCTTTTCTAACAGAAGATCAAGTTCCAAAAGCAGGAAGAGATATTTAAAGCACATATTCCACACAGACTTAGCCCCAGTAGAAGAACAGTTGCCTGAAAAGGCTCCAGCTGCAGCACATCGAGAAACCAAGCTGGAGTGGTGGACACAGCTGTGGTTGCAACAGGAGATGAGCCATTAGGCTTGGCTGCCGTCTCACCTCAAGTGCTTCCTTTCAGCATTACTTCATATAATTGGCACCCATAGCAAGATACAAGCCAGGTGATAACAGAGCAGAGGCTTAAGGGTGCTCTTTGTGTTAGTAGAATGGAAGTTACATGTGCCAGAATGTCTGGGTGATGTGATTCCTAGTGGGCCTGGCAAAAAACCCCAGACTTCAGCTGCACCCCAAGATGGGGACAGTTCACTAGATTGTCATTGCAGCAACACGAGGCGCAGGCCTGGCGTGCTCGCTCATCATCTTTTCTTCAGCCAGCCCCATCCCTACATCTGTCACTTTCCCTTTTTTGTCCCAGTAGCAGATAGAGGCTGTCTGAAGTGCCTGTCTACGGAGGTGACTTGTGGCCGTTCTGAGATGCAGTCGCTGCTGTAATTTGGTCACCACATGGTCGTCTATCACCTTAAGATAAAAATATTACTGCCTCCTGTGTCTTCCTCACTTCTACAGTTTGCATCTCAAAAACCCTTAGCTCATATTTAAAACCCTGATATAACTTTAAGCCATAACAACACACCTGGATTTCTATGGTGCCAGAGTGGATATGAGGAATTGTGACCACTTAGAAAAATGAGCCTCGGCACCAGAGAGCTTTCACACTGGAGCTGGATGTCTGTTAGCCTAAGGTATGCAAAGTAAGGAACCATTCTAGATGCCTTGTGGTCCACAGCAATTTTCTGTTTGCCCCACACAGCCTGCCCCAAGGAGAGCAGATTCTCTGGGCCATTGCGGCTGTGTTGGCATCTCGCCAGCCCAGGCAGGGACCTAACCACTCCCTTGGGCAAAACCTCAGGAGCCATGTCAATACCTGATTCCACCTCAGGGAGGCAGAAGGTCTCAAAGCGTGACTCAAGCAACTTTCTCCCAAACATTAAGACACTTCCCAGCAATACAAAGTAATTCAAATCGCAAGATGCTTCTGTTACAAAGCAGGTTACTCCCCACGTGCTTGAGCAGAGGTTTGTGGTACAAGAGCCAGACAGAAACCAAACCTGTGTGCTCTGTCGTATCTTGGAGGTAGGCAGAGAACAGGCCAAGCTCCTCCACATTCACTGGAGAAGCATGAAGCCTTGGTACTGGTCTGACTAAAAAGTTCTCCATAGCCTCATTGCACTGGGATTCTGCATGGATCACAGTGGTTTCCCATCTCACCAGGCAGCGGTTACTGCAGCAGTCCTCCTCCCCACCTTTCCTACCACTGCTGGGCCACCATGAAGCCAGGCGTGCAAGAGCCCCAGGCAGAGCAAGCACAGACAAAGAGGTGGCCCAACTGCAACCCTGTGATTAGTGCAGCCTTTCGGGAGGGGAGAGACCTCTCCCCGAACCACTCCTGTTCCATCCCAGAGAAGCCAACGCAAAATGCTTACAGGAAGTTGTGATTACCAGGATCTACCTGTCACTAACTGGTAACTCAAACACCTCCGAGGGCTGCAGTGGTTAAATATTAAATGTCTCATTTTCCCTGGGAATGTTCTTTCTTACAAATCCAAGCTGGAGAAGCCTGCACAGTACAGTCTGTATTAGACCTTCCCAAAGATAAATTCTGTTTTTTCAAGCCCAGGGTTTTCATGCTATCACTATGATCGCAAAGAACTTCAAAATTCTGTGCAGCTGAATTTCATACAAGTCTAACCAGATACATTTGCATATGACAGCACTTACCAGTGCGAGACATTTTGTAGTTACTTAAATGGACTCTTCTTTCCCCAAAATGGAGATACAACACACACCCCCTGCCAGGAGAGAAAGGTATCAGTGGTCAGAGCTGCTTACAGCTTGAGCAGACTCAAACTGAGCTCTCAGTCTTCCACAGAAGACCACAAAAGCGGGGCTGTAAAGGCCCTGGAAGCGAGGGCAGCTTCAGTCTCTGCCAAAGCAGGCCGTGCCAGGGGAGTAAGAAACAATTATAAAAATGGTGGCGCCCCATCTCCTACTGACATTTTGGCTCCCAAACAGAGTCCTGAACTTGGATGGGACCAGCTGCAACACCACTGTACTGTGATCTCTTTAAGGAAGTAAAATTCCTTAAAGGACTTCTAGTTCCTAAAGGTTTTGATTTATTAGAATACCAGAGGGGGGAAAATAATCAGGAGGAGTTTTTCTGACACGTACAGGGAACCTCAGACCAAATGCTCAGAAAGGGATGTTTTTTGGATGTTTTGAACAGCTGGGCTGAGAATGACACATCAAGAGCTACCACCCATTTGGGGGAAGATCCCAAGTTCAGGAAACTATTTCTTGCTTGGGTAAGAGTTGCATAAATTTTCTTGTGTGTGTAAAATTCTCATGGTTTCCACCATTCTTTTTCTCCATGCAGAAGCAAGAACTTCCAGATGTACAAAAGACCCAAATTTCTCTTACTTGATAAGAAAGGCATGTTTTCAGAGCTGTGAAACAACAGCAACTACCAAGCTCTAGAAAACCAGGAAAACTGGTTTCTGTCCTGTAAAATTCTAGGCAGCCTCTTTCATGAAGACAGAGTTCTCCATAAACCTGACAGAATCAAATCGCACGCACAGGGGTAAACTGGAATTCTCAGCAGGTCTGTGAAACCTGGATAAGGGAACTGTTACTTGGCTAACTGCATTTCTGCCACGAGCCTGCGCTGACGTAAGAATCCCCTGAGGCGAGAGGAGGCTTAACAGGAGTCAAGGGCACCAAGAGAAGCGCAAAAATAAGGCCCAAAGCTCACAATAAGTTTTATAAGAATATAACTTTTGTAAAAAGGCTAGAGACAATGCTACACAGACTGAAGCGTTTTCTTGGAACATTTCCAAAGCCAGAGGAAAATTACAACCTCATAAATTAGCATGTAAGAAAAAATTGTCATAAGACAATTTCAGATGACCTACCTTTAAGACAAAGCTTATATGAATTTTCCAATCATTTTCCTAAATAATTTACCCTCTCATTTCCCTTATAAAGTTATCAGAAGAGTTTAGTATTAACATGCGTTTTACAACCTCACAGGTTTTATAACCATTAAACAGAATAAGAGTTTCAAGTACTAGATTTTTAATCCTTCCCAATGTACTCGTGCATTCGGTTTAATGGATGTCAAAAGGCAGCAGTAGTACAGGGTGCGCATGCACCCAGCTCTTCGCGTTGAGATACTAGTTGGGTGAAAATATGCAGTGTATTGAAAGATGCTGGCAGGATTTCTAATTAAGGAGTTTGACTGTTTTAAGGTATTTTATTCTGTATATGTCCTTAATGTAAAACCTCGGTGAAGGGGAAGATTTTGACAGCTGTGTTCCCTTTCTTAGCAGTTCATGGAAGCTGACACCACCCTCCCTAATAATAAAGAGAATTCAAATTTTGAATAAGGGTGCTTGAATATGAGAAAAATAACCCCACTAGATTTCTCTACTGTAGAATCTAAATAAGTAATTCTTTCTAGTGTTCTAGTCATGTTCTAACTAGTTTTGCATTTTAAGTTAGTCTATTATTTTGAATATCCTTGTTCAAAGTCAGAGACCTGAGACAAAGCACAAATTAACAGATAAAGCTGTCTGGCTCTTGAATACTAACATTTAATTTGAACTCAGTATCTTCAGGAGTACGCCTCTGCAGAAATTTGATGCTGAATGAATTGATTAACTGCCTCTGCTCTTGTTTCCTCTTTCTCATTTTTTCACTAATGTGCCTACAAGATGAAAGCAAGAGGCAGGCAGGACCAAGCTTAGGTAAAATCTCCCCGTTTCTGAGACAAGAAAAGGAGGCATGAAGGAAATTTGTATGGCTGTTCACAGATTAGAAGCAGCATTCCAGAATTCTCTACCCTGTCCTCCCCTCAGCACACACACAAAGTACAAGAAAGGATTAAAAAATCCTCACTGCTCTTGTAAAAGAGTCAGTTAAGCCTGTTATGCAGGTATCTAACATGGAGGATTTCTCTGAGCTAGAAAAACAACCTGACAGTTTGGGTTTTGAGTTTCCTGTCCACATTAGCAAAGCCCACAAAAATTACATCTTTGCATGCTAAATTTATGTACAATAACTCAATTACATGCTATTTAAATTCCAGTCACCTTCTACATTGCTTGCTGGTTTTAGTTTTCTGGCACTTGCTGTATTTTCACGTGCTTCAAATAGAAACACTGATTAATGTTTAAAGCTCTTTGCTCATTTGTCTTCGGGAAAAATGACATCACGCTCTTTTGTGAAGTTCATATTGATTGCCAGAGCAGGAAAGGACACGAGTTTAGGTACAAGAACTTTCAATTCGAAAACAAAATGGTCAGCTTCAACTATCATACATAATTTCCTTCATTTAATGAGCATTATGATCTAACAGGAGTAAATGGTGTTAAGAAGGTAATGAAGCGTTAGTACTGGCACAGTCGGCAGCTAGCTGTCAGATACCAACAAATCACAGCATCTGTTAATCCTAAGCAAAGTCTTGATTCCTGCTCAAAGTAAAACAATCACAGAAGGTTTCAAAAAGGCACCTGTCACACGAGTGAGGAGAGAACGGGGATATGGTCGTATTTTAAGGCTTCTGCAAAGTTACACAGGGAGAGATGTTTTAAAAAGCAAAGACTTTAGACTTATGAAAACCTCCCTTAGAAGAAATAAACAAATCATTAACTGCTTCAGACTATTCACAGTAACAGAACTAAAACCAGCCCTAAACCTAAAACCCTGGACCTGCTCTGACCATTCCCTGATCCCGCTGCTCAACAGCACCCATACCTGCATCTGTGAGGCAAGTGAGGGCTGCTTCCATCGCTCACTTCCTTCTGATTTCAGGTAAGGTACACAAGCAGGAAAAGATCATCTGGTAAATAACGCACAGAACTAAACAGAATCCACGTGGTGCAGGATTTGAAACAGGAAACATTTCTTCGATCTTGCAGCTAGTGAACAGAAACACATAGATATAAACACAAAGCAACCCCACAGCACTGTGAAAACACATCCTGTATTGACTTTTCTGTGCATCCCTGTGCGTTTTCAGGGCAACTAGTCTGGAAACCAGTTACTCTACACGCGGGGGGCTTCTCTGCTTGTTTTTAGCTTCTTCTAGGCTGTTGGGAAGCAGGTATTTCCACACAGGCTGGACATAGCTAAGGCATCTGAGCAGGGATGGCTATTGGAGGCTGAAGGGTACCCTGCTGCACGTGTAAAAGCGAGCTAAGACGACTGGCAACACAGCATCTTCAGCACCAGGTGCTAGTGCCCTTATACTGCCTGCAGAAGTGCTGTTTTTAGCGAAAACCCCTAAAAAATATAAATTTATCTCTATCAGTGCTTTGGTTGTAATTTTGCCTGCGCCCATGTGATACACTATACCATGCTACCAAACTGCACTATACTGTATTCCACGAGGAATCCAAATGCATGGATTTTAGGCTGTTTTGAAGAACACGTAAGCAATCGTCCCGTAACACATCACTAGATGGAAACACACACTCTTGGACAGCTTAGAAAAACATGTTTTCTATTTATTTAAAAATAAGTTTGTAGTTACTACATTGCAGTGACAGTAATTCTTACACATACATTCTAGTTTGTATAAAAGGATTCAAAGTATTATGCATCAAAACTAACATAGAAAGTGTCCACGTAACAGTAAAGAAATTTCCAATCCATATGTACAAAAAGAAAGGGCACTGTTATCCTGGTGAGATACTTCAGGTTATAACATGATAATCCAGGTTTCTGGAAGGAAAAAAACCTTGATAAAGCTAAAGAATTATAGTTTTCAAAACCGTTACTCATTACATACAACAGATTTGTGTTTTACATAATTCTGTACAAAATAAGCGTTATTTTTACTCTGAAAATGTGTCAGTTTCAAAATTAACCTTCCTAGGTCATTTCCTCGAAGTTGAGCTCTGTTCTATACATATTTAAACATTATGACAGAATTTAATTCACGCAAGATCATTATCCAGTTGTCCGCCACACCTCTGCAGTTTTAGTATGGTCCAAAAATGTAACTCCTGTACGGTCTCAATGTTTTCGCAAACCAATATACACAGCTGTAAGCACAAAATAGGGCAGGTACATCATACAGGCAGGTGCACATGATAGGTACGCCTATTTCTTTCTACTCCTAATTTGTACGACCTCGTTCTTTGTTCTTTCAGGGTAGAAATTCATAGTACAATACTACCTTCCCTCCCTAAAATGTATTGTTTGCATTATTTGAAGTGAATTTCCTGATGTATTTATCTGCATTAAAAAGGATCCAAATGACTACTTGTCTCACTACCTACCCCCTAAAAGCTAAATTTATTCACCTTTATTTTATTGCAGCATATAAGGTTTCTCTCTAGAGTGCCTTGAGGCTGTGGTACGTTTGGGAAAAGGCGAGGGGCGGGGGGGGGGGAGGGGAGCTAATCACCTTTTTCTGCGATTTAAGATGGCTTTTAATCTAGCTCTCCTGGCGTGTTTCCTCTCTAACACACTGTAAAATGACACGGCGAATTCCCACTGTAAAATCAGCACAAACGCAAGAGCACCTAGAGGTTAGCTCTAGTGTAAAAGCTACCTTTTCATTTCCCCCCCACAGCAGAACGTGTACAAGCTGTGTTCCCGGTTCAGAAACGGGAAGCTACGTGAGCTGTCAATACCAGATTTGTTGTTGGAAACACGTTGTCAAGCCTTGGCCAATTTTACAAAATTTAATACACTTTCCTCCACGTATGAACAAGCATGTATATACAATAATTTACAGCAGAAAACTAACAGCCCTTTTATCAGTTCAGTATCAAGGTCCCTTGGAAACCAGTTTCTTACAAGAACTTCAGGGATAAAATATATTATATAGTAATTTTACACAGTTAATTTCTCTTCATTAGGTAGTAAACAGAAAATGAGCTTTTGCTGTTTCTGGGTGAGGTTTTAAAGCCCTCTACCTCTGTATCACAGCACTGCTGCAGGGTTGTATTCAAATTCTTGTTAAACACTCAACTGTTCAAAAAAAGGCAAAAAGAAAAAAATAATCTGAAAAACTACCGTGGACAAAACGCACTACTTTAGAATAAGGTAAGGACTCAAAACACAACGTAACTATTGTGGTATGGCTCTATCTTGACTGACCAGCATTATGTTAAAATTACCTCAGCAAGATTCGCACGCTTCAAATTAAATGCGAATGTTGATGAAAGTGAGCTTAAAAACCTCTAACCTCTGATCCACTATGTAAGTATGGGGCGAAAGGGTCCCACCCAGCTAACCCTATTGCTTTTATAGAACCAGTCAACCATTTAACATGTGCCTCGATGCAAATTACATGCTAAAGCATTTACTTGCAGTCCTTGATCCAACAAACACGAGCAAAAGATTTAACAACGTGGTGTAAAAATTGTAACAAGCCTGAAGGTACTGGATGGACAGCCTATTTTTTGTGTCGTATGTAGTCTTTTTGGTAAGACAAAAGCCTCTGGCACAGAATCAGAATTGGTACTTGAAAAATACTTGTACAGCAATACAGTGAGTAAGTTGTCTCTACACTACCATTTATTTTTTTTTATAGATATTCATATATCCTACGTGCTGCATCAGGGTCCTTTATCAATTTATAGTTTTACAAATATTAAGCCATAGTAATATTTAACTCAACCAACTCAATCTTACAAGTCTATCAACAAACTGATCACATGTACAAACCGGACACTGTACAAATAAACATATGCAAATATATATCACAGCAGTCTAATCACTGGAGGAAGACATTTGTCTGTAGAGTTGCATCACTGGCCACTGCCGAGTGACAAAGAGCTCTAGTTCAATATTGACAATAATGAACACTACAGTGGCAAAATTTAAGTTCAGTTCCCAGAGCACACACTGACAACAGAAACAAAATGGCTAAGGCGTTAAGTCTGTGGGCACAGGTACAATGATTTCTGTCACACGTTTAGAGCACACTGGCATCACAGAAACAGAAGTTATCTCCTCATCAGTAGTTAGAGAACACACTGTTATGAAGATACCACTCAGCGGTAAATACCAGTTTTAACGTTTCCCAGCATAGAGGAGAAATACCAGAACAGTATCCTCATATCCACGTCAAATATAAATGAATTTAATGAAGAAAACTGCATTAATTGCTGCCGGGTCTGTCAGATCGTCTGCGGGCATATGACCACGAACCTATGTTATTTACAATGCAAATGTCAAACAAGCACACAAGATTTTGATACTCCATTTTCTGAACCAGTTGTAGGTACTCGAGGTGGCACTATAAAACATGCATATAACCATAATTCTTAAATTCTTTCAGAACACTGACCAACAGTTTATTGCTCACATTTAAAAACTTAAGACTTTGTAATCAAAAGCTCTTTTTCTGTGTTGATACAGTACGTCACAACAACCTCAAAGAATACATTTTTCCAACCAAAATGCACAGTCTGATGGTGACCAAAGTCTCATAAATAAAGTCTGCAACCTAGTGAAATTAAATTATAAAAATATAACTTTTAAATAAATCTGGTATTCATTTTTAATAAATTTTTAGTGTTGCTTCTATTAAAAAAATTTGACCCAAATTACCCACAATTTCTTTTAAAAGGAAGAACATGAATATGTCTAATATGAGTTAAAAAATGACTGGCTAAAGTCACCGGTATTACTGGGTGGGAAGCAGTACCCATGTCTGCAGGTAAGGCCTTCTATTCTTGTAAAATTAAGATGTACGATTCTCTACCTACCATTAAGGGAACGCGTATCATTTCGGTCTCCAAAACTTACATACAACGTATTTTCGATATATAAATATATACATAAACATGCCATATAAAACATTATTACAAATGGAGTAAATACAGAAGCTGAGTTTTAGATAGAACCTATTTCATATATTACAATGCAGATAACATCAGGAAATTACACGTTTTCAAATGATTGCCTTCATCAGTGAGATCTGGCAAAATTAACAAGCAGAATCAATTAGCTTTGAATTGCGACGCTGTACTGCAACTGTACGACCATAGCTTATCTTACCACGCGCTTAGTGACTGTTTTAACTGAATGATAAATGCTTGTTAGAAAAATAAATATATCAACAAATGAAATGCAAACTAATCCCTGCTCCCCTAATTCATATCCGTAACAATTCAAAGAGGATCTGGAAAATATTTTAGTCATTTTTTTGGTAGCAGAATGCATAATTAATTACAGAAAACTAGGTATGGTGGGTACCAACTTGCTACCCACAGTAGCAAGAGACAATATTTCTATTCCACTTGGTGCCAGATACCAGCGTTCCTTGTTCAACCATTTAATATTTTTTTAATTTTGTAACAGAAAATAAAGAGTGAAGAATTAGGCCTCAAATAAGTACACAGAATCTGTGCAAATGTAAGGTCTTAATTCTGTATGCCCTCCCTTCCACATATAGCAGATGATGTTTCTTTAAAAGAAGAAAAAAAATATTATAAAGTCAGGGTGTACAGAATTGAGGTTTCACTTCAGGTTTATTTTTTCAACTAAAAGTTAGGGTCACACACAAAAAAAAATCTTTCACACCACCCAAACTTCGAAAATAAAGTATAACCAGAAAATTTTGGTTACATTTTTGTACCATACCAGATCTCAGAAAATATGACTACTTCTGTATTTTTTTCCCTTAAAACTGGACAATACTTTTTTTAAGTGATAGAAAATGGTATTAAAGTTTGTTTGTAAAGGTATAAAATAACTAAATGTACCATAAACAAATAAATAACTGCTTTTCTTTTCCAGAGCAGTACATATAACAATACATTCCCCTAAGTCATATAGTTATCATTTACAATAGACAACTTAATTTTACTAAGGATGCAAGAAATAATAGAATACAAGGCACAATCATTAAATGGAATTTTTCTTTAGGGTGTATATTGACTTATGTCAGCGTGATATACCATAAAAAGTGCAGAAAAACACAATGTGCAATGAGACCACTGTATAAAACATGATTGCATAAAAAGTGATTTGGCCTTTTAACCTCAATAATTGAAAATAACCAATCTTCCCCTTAAAATTAAACTATAAAGTATGACATTTTAAAATTTATTTTCAATTCTAGTGCTATCTAAAAAATCCTGAAAAAAATTTATACCTGGGTAATATTTTGTATGTATGTGTTTATGTATCTATTAATATATACACATACACTCCTCTTTGTAGGTCATTTTAGCCTCTTGAGCATGTCTAAAGTTGTAGAAACAACAATCGATCTGGATCGGAAAGTAAACATCGTAATTCCATACCTGTCCTGTTATTTCCTTGAATCCTTTAACCAATGAAACATTTTGTCTAAACCATCTCTGTCAAAGGACCCCACCAGTGCATTATTTTCTACCAGAAGTACCAAAAAGGATACATTTCAGAACAATGTTAACAACTTACTATTTGAAACAATACACAGCTTTTATCACTGCAAATGGTATGCTGTACTGACACTCAGAAAGAAAAAAAAAGGCTTTCCACTGCACTGATTCTCAGTCTTTGGCACAATAAACAGAGATTTAGTGATTGATACAAGAATCAAGGTCTGAAAAATTAGACATTAGTCAAACTTTTTCCAATGTGGATATATATATATATATATTTGAGATTACATTTTTGCTATGTTTGGCAGAACTTGGATAAACCAACAGCCTGTGCTAGGCTTCCTTTGCAGTTGAACGCTCTGTCACTACTGAAATTAAGCATTTTCAGATTAGCAAAGTTTGGTATTTTTGTATTAAATAGAAACGTAAGTGAATTTACTGCCACTGTTTGTCAAAATCTGCCTTCCTAGGCAACTGGACTTTACAATCAAAGCGTACCTTGCTTGGTCAAAAATAGACTTCTGTTTTCGGTCTGTGGCATTAAAAGTTCTATCATCGTTTTTTAACTGTGTAGAGATACTACGCGCTACTAGAGCGGAGTAGTTCTCAACTCCGTACGTCAGTCAGAAATTGCTTCCATTATTCTCAACTGTGAACAAAATGACTGTTGAAATGCATAACCTATTTGGAGGGCAATAAATAGCAAAAGTTTAAAATATATATTTCTTTCAAAGAATGTTCTTTCAGTTTATTTTTTGCTAGATTTTTCTCCCCAAATCAGAACATATTCTTCTAACCCATAATAGCAGCAGGGAAGCAGAAGTCTGTTCTGCTCTTCCTTAACTGTACCTGCTTCATAGCATTCTGAAGTAAAAACCTTGGTAAAAATTACCAACCAATTAAATTAGCTTTTGCTTTTTCAGTCAACTTCCGGACTCTGCCTCTGCTAGATGTTCCAAAAGTTAAGGAGGTGTCTTCGAACAACAGCTGCCTTTGCTCTTCCTCAGAGTCATCTTCATTGTAAAAGGCTGTCCTCCTACCCTGGTTTCTAGTTCTCATGTGAGGTTCAGAATCTTTAAGCTCTTCAGACCCCTCCTCCATAGGCTCATCTATCTTTTTCCTCCTGCTTCTTGTTTGCATTTTAACATTCGCAGGAACTAAGAGGTCTGAGCCTGGCTGATGGGGCTTTATCTTCCTTTTTGGCTTTCTACCCCCACGGCCTTTTTTTTGTAACAAGTCTTCCTTCATATTATTTTCAGAAAGAGAATTGCATGCAGTAGAAGCGGAGGCTTCTTCTGGTACATCCCTTGTGGTCTGGATTGTACTCTGCTCTGCAACCTTTTGCTGTTCAACAATTTGTAGCTTTTTTGGTTTCCTGCCTCTCTTCTTGTGCACCACTTCACAGCTACTGTTATTGGTCTCCACCTTCGGTTTCCGTCCAGGACCCCTTTTAACTGGAGGTTTTGAAGGCTGTCCTCCGTGTCCATTTACCTGAATGCTTCCTCCTGATGCCAAGGCGTTAGTCTTGCAATCTGCTGTAAAGAAATGAGAGTACTTATCACGTAACAGATTTGCATTTACATTCATTTTCACACTGCCTTAATAAAACTCTCACTGAAATATCTGAATGGATTCACAGCGATTGCCAATCTGTCAAAATCTAAGAAACCCAAAGTAGAGCACAGAGAGCTTCACGCCAATATGCAACGAGGACTAACTTTTACTTGGATTTAGCTCAAGGAGGCCTGAAGAAAATAAAAAAAATAATAATAATTAAAAAAAAACCATAAAACAAAACCAAAACACACACAAAGAAGAGAGGGAGCAGCTCAAGTGTTTTTCGTGGCTGATGCAACACCAGTGGAGAAAAACTGCTGTTTGGTATCTGCAAAAGCAAAAAGTTGCTCAAGAAGCATTGCTGCATGGATCGGGAATGCTTCACGGCAGGTCATCTCTGGAGAAATGAAAAAGTTTCTTTCAGCCTGAGGTAGCATCCTTTCTAGCCAGTTCATTAGACCAGGGTTATTTCAACAAGCGAGGAAAAGGGTAGAAACGTGGGAGACTAACAACAACAAAGTATACAATTTGTACAGGTTTCTCACATGAAGAGACACACAGCAGAAGGTATTTGCTTGGAGACTTTCATGGGCTCTGAGTTTTTCTTAGGTGAGTGGTACTCAACCTCCTCAGTGGGACACGTCACAGGACCTCTTACGGAGGTGTTCTGACACCACAGCCCTTGCCAGGAACCTGACCAGGAACAGCCTCACAGCCAGCCTCACGGTTCATCCCGTCCTCTGACGGGGCATCCATGCACAGCTCCCGCTGTGTTCAGATGTGCCCCCATCAGGCACCAAAAGCACAGGCCTCCACTGCTACATGACGGATGGGCAGAAGAGGAAGGATCACATCAACAATGTTCAGAGACCTCTGACACGACCAAACATCTGGCCATGTAACGGGTACATACTTAGCCGTGCAACATGGTAACAGCAGAGGTGTTTGTGAGAAAGCTTGCAAGGAATGGCCAGATAATTTAACTGATCAGACCACAAGCTGCTTTTTCAGAAGCATGGATGAGTAAGAAAGAACAGATAATCCTCAGGGAGAGGAGGACTACAGTGAGTAACTGGATTAATTAGGTGGGGTCCAATTTGCAGACTACTGTTTCTCCACCTTCAGAGAAAAGATGCTTAGTGGACCTAGCTGCTTCACAGCAACTTCATAATGGTTCAAAGCTCCTCCATGAACAGGAAAGATTTTAGGATGATGAGATCTTATTTCACTTGCCACAGAAGCTTTGAGCTTTAAGGTATCCAGACATCAGAAGACCAAGCCAGGTCAGTCAGAAGATTACGTGAAAACTAGGTCCAGTCAACCCATGCAAATATACTAAACTGAAGCAGTAAACACTGCATAGTTCTGTTTTGCTGTGGCAAAAAATAAAAGAACGAAGCTGCAGCTGGGATGCTCTGATCTTTGTGCTTGTGGAGAGCATCATCATACTCAGCGTCACTGACCCAAATATAACCCACCTAGGTTTCATTAGGTAAAACCCACAGGGTTTAAAGTGTGGCCCTGCAGAAGTCTGCTTTGGGATCTGAGAACTCAAAACATGACACTTGTAATAACTTAAATGAAGGTAGATATATGCTAACATACCAAAATTGGCTAGACAGCAGTTATCATGCCATGGAAATGGTGTTAAGAGTAGTCAAAACCGTGCATATTTATCAAGAAGGAAACTAACTGTGACTGAGTTGTTCCATTAGACTTCCCTATTCTGCTAAATCGTAAGGCATACTCATTTACCCACCTCCAAATCATCACAACTCAAAGGCAACGCTACAGCCACAACATCAAAAGCTGGGGGGAAGTTCCAAAGAAACTCTGTACCTTGTTGATTAACAGTGGAAGATTTCACTTTGCGCTTGATTTGCTTCTCTTTCTCGGGATTTTCTCTTGTGGAGTTATTCCTAGTGTTATGACTGTAATCAGACTGACTAGGGATTGATAAAATATTCTGGTTCTTGGAATGTTTGGTTGAATTCTCCAGTACTAGAAGGACAAAATGAGGAAAAAAAAAAAGTTATTCAAGGTAAGTAGTTAAGTAGTTTATACCACACTCGATCTTACCTGGCTAAAAAGGAAATAATATTCTGCTACAAACAAACAATTTGAATCAGTGCTCTAGAAGTAACAGAACTTCCTGGATAAAACAACATAGCCGAACTTGTTTAGTTTTCCTCTGAAGAGCCTCAAAGGCCTAGCAGCTTAAAACAGAACCAGACTTCACTGAGACAAGAAATACATTAAATTTCAAAAAAAGAGCAAGTTTTATGTTTAAAAACATTCACATCTTAAAACAATCAAAAAACCCCGACTTGCCTGACTTTCCTGACCCTGCAGTAGTATTAGGCTTTGTAATTAAAGGCTTTATTGTTAAAGGCTTTGCTCCTGAAGAAGTGGATGGTTGCTCTGTAACAGCCACATCTGTTATCCCCCTATTGCTTCTAGTCCGAACAAGGGAAGAGGTTTCAGCTGCTTTTCCATTCATCTGAGGTGGAGCATGTCTCAGCGCTGTTGACCGTGCAGGTGCCGAAGATGAAGTGGTGGCAGAAGCTTCTGCCTTCAGCTGAGGTTTTATTAATCTCCTCTTCCTTTCGGGGCTGCAAAAGGAGAAACAATTTGTACCCTGGATGACCATTTTTTTTATTTTACAGGAATAAATAAAATTAAATGCTAGTGTCTGAGATCATGGGAGTAAAACAAATCATCTCTGTATGATGTTAAAAATATGACATTCACTACGGAAATTCATGTAGCTGTGAGCCTCTGAAAAGTCAGTCTTTACAATAAATGCTATAGTTATATGACAAAGCATGATGCCATCACTATCCTAACAATGCTGTTTTACTGTATATGTTTAGCAGTTATATGAATTTTAAGCACTTACACTAGGATAGCTCTAAGTGAAGTTTAAAACTCTGCCACACCATAGGGACTTGCATGTCAAAGCTATCCTTCTGCAATATCGGGAATAGTAAAGGAAATATTAAGGAAAAAAAAAAAACCACACCAAGGTCTACTGTTTAGGTATGTCAAACTCGTGCAGCATTTCATGAATACTGTGAAGGGATTAATGTACCTGGATGCAACACTACTGGAAACTGAGCTGCTTCTGCTTCTTTTTTTCCTTCGTTTCTTTATTGTATTTCTTTTATGAAAGCGTAGGGCAGATTTATAATCTGATAAAATAGAACTTATGTGTTCTTCAAAGAAAGCAGAAAGGCGCAAACTCATGCTGTAGATCTAAAAAAGAAAATCCAGTAAACAAGCAGGTTTTATACTTTTCTGAAGCATCATTTTACTTATTTATCATTGAACAATAGCTAGAAAAGTAAACTGATTGATATGGAAATGTTTTAAGCACATTTACAGTCTGTCTCAAAAAGTTTACGCTAGTCCATGTGTAGGCTTGCTTTAACTATCTTCATGCTTCTGAAAAGTGTATTACAACTGAAGATCACACACAAAAGGAAAAAATCAGAAAGCGCCACCTTTTCAACTGTTCCTTTTCAGCTGTCTTTCCAGAACACATCCCTTTCTAGCTTCACCAGAAACCACAAAGAGAGATCCTTAATGGAATTTTAGTGTCGTATACTCAGGGTCAAGAAATCTAATTTTCTTCTCTATTAAGTTGCACCCTTATATCCTATATTTGAACATCAGTCTATTCCTCTTATGGATGAGCTGATACTACCAGTGCGTTGGTTGCAACAGGTACAATAAAGGTATTAGGAATTATGTAGATACACATTTTTCTTCCCCTCCCCCCGCCTTGGATGATTTACAGAGACCCAATCAAACTCAGTTTAGGCCACAACTAATTATCCGAGCACAGTTGCTACTACTTCTGGAAACAAAAAAACCCACAGAAGCGAAATGTCTAGAAACTTTAATGGGGACATGGCACCTTCACAGTATGCAAAACACAAAGACAGTATTAAACAGTTGCCTACCTAATGACACACCAGAGAAACTGAGTGCCAGACTAAGCGGCAGGTGTGACAGATTCTGCATGCATTACTGGAGAGGACATCCAAAGACATTTAGTAAGAAAATATGAAAAAAAAACCCCAAAACCTATATAAAATGCTGATGGGTTTAGGTTTAGTCTTCAAGTAAGTATCAGTGATGTAAGATGCTAAAAATATCACTGAATGACAAGTCAGAGTAAAAACATCATCATTCAACAATTGTGTTGCATGCACTTAAAGTACACAGAATTGGAAGGTTCTCATGTCAAGAATTTGGATATTCCAGAACCTAAGTAAAATAAAAAAGAGCTAGCAGTGTACTATTATATCAGCCTGTTTGGAACAAACATGAGAAAATACAAAAGCGTCACAAGAATCTGTGAACCCACATGGAGCTAAGATACTGTCAAGCATTCTCCTATCTTGTGTTGAGGAGATCAAGAAAGAAAAACCACAAAAGAATCCAGACCTGCCCCAAAATCCCTGCCCTTTGATGCAACCAAAAGACAAGTGACTGACTCTTAGGCAGTGAGTGGGATTGTCTATTACTGACAGGAGAGAGGTCACTCATTGATCAGTCTTCCTTGCTGGTCACCTACCAAGGAATTTGTCCCTGCATTTTAAGACAATAAAGTCCTGATGATTAGTTATTTAGAACCACCAATCCTAAAAGCTATTAATAATTCTGGTGTAACAGCTAATGCATATTAGAAGAAGAAAAGCTACACAGAAGCCCTGAACATGCGGACGTATACATTTGTAACTTCCACTGCTAGCAGATACTGCACCTACAAGTCAATCTGAGAGAAAATACTAACTGCACAACTGGCAGGGCATTTCAGATTCAGCTCAGTAATAACGGCTTTGTAGGCTCATGCTTTATGTAAACAGTTCTGTTTCCCGGAAATACTATGTGCTTCATTGCAATCTCACTGCATACTGGTGAGCAGCACAGAATTTCATTATCCTCTCCTCTCTATACCTGGATATTTCAGTTTGGGGCAACCTCCAAAGAGGAGTCTGGGGCTCTGTGTGTGTTTTGAAAATCTAGTTTCTTCCCCAAAGTATCAACTGAATTCCACTATTGTGCCCACAATCATGTTTCTACAGATCTTTCCTTCAGCATGGCTCTCCCTTTAGATCCATTTTCCAATACTTACTTTTGAAACACATGAAGAAGGTCAGACCTTTAGGCATTTAAACCGCATACATTCCTTTCCTTTAAAATGCAAAGCTATACTACTTTCTCAGAAATATTCATGTTTGAAGATCAGAAACAATTAAACTTGTTTTTAAAGTAAACAATTATACTGCCTCTCTGCTCTTCCATCCTGCATTTTCCAGATGTAAATATTCTTTCAAACAACCAAAGAAAGAAAATAAAGTCTTACCCTTGATCTTTTACTTGGTGTATAGGCCTTGGAATTGCTGAAAATAAGTCTCACATCTTTACATAACTCCATCGGTGACTCATAGTTGCCAGCTTCCAGTGTTTCTCTAACAGTAGCAAAATCCATAGGAGTGTCAATAATATCTCTATAATCCTGTTAAGAAATAGCACAGCAATGTATCATGATTTTTTCCCCCCAAGTCTTAATGTATCATTTCCATTATGATGCATTTGATAAATCTGTTTAAACCAAACGTCCTCTTTAAATAGGTATGGGAGACTGCTGAAGACATTTCGCTCCTCTCTACTCATACACAATGTAACTCCTCACAGACATACTTGACAGGATCGAGGTTAGATGTTAACTGATAGAAGAACGTAAACAGATTTACTGAAATACAAAGCTCAAAATTTTGTGTCCTAAGGGTTATATTACTGATACACTGTCATGAAGATAACTGTGATATGAAAGTGTGACTACAGTAAGCTTTCTGGGTGGCTTAACAGCTCAGACTTGGTATTAAGCCTAATGCTATTTTTACATATTAGCTATAAAATATGAAGTTTGAATATTTGAACCTGACCAGAGGTTTAGCACATCCCTGCTGAAACCTGAGCAGTTTCCCAAATGGAGACCTAACAATTGAGGAATAAAATAATGAAAGATCCACAGGCCTAAATAGGAAATCGGACCTGGTTCAAGCCAATGACAGAACTTTTTTCTTCTGGCTATGGAAAAAGCAGGGGAACAGCCATACGACAGAAAGCTTAAATACCAAAATTAGCCAAAAAGTTAGCTTAATCCATCAGAGCAAGTAGAACCTGTGTGAGTGCCTCTGAACATTAAACAGGTTTGCGACCCCAGGGAGCAGTGTTTCACACCCAAGCCTAGTAAGCTGCTCGGTATCAGCTCATTTGAGGATTTCAAGCATGGAAGGCCACTTGTAGTTTGGCCATGGCATAAAGTTCAGGTTACTTCAAAAATTATGGTGCCCAATGGCTGCAGAAATGTCAAGACAGACCTACTAGTGACTTCCACAAGAAAAGTATGTATTTTCTCTAATTGGGATGATGTCTCCCACAATAATCACCTCAGAGTGATATTTTAAAGAAAATCTTAAGATAGTCTAGACGGAAAGCATGCAAAACCTTTGTTACTTAAAGTAAAACCAGCCTAAAAAGCTAAGGGAGATCCAAGGCAACACGACTTTTGTGTTAAAATATTCTGTAGTTACAAATAGCTGCTATCTAGGCTATCTGAACTCCAGTGTAATCACCCAAGCAGAAAGCAAAATTTGGGAAAGTCGTTGTTACTACAGTTAATGGTCCACTACAGCTCTTCAGTGGGTACTTTTTCTGCATCAAGCCCAGATGACTGTGATATGAAAATTACTTTTCGTTTTTATACTTCTGAAATGAAAACAAGAAATGATCCATGACAACATTTGTCACATGGAACAATCAAACATATGCACTGCATATATGGCCATTTTTCACTCAGAAAAGGAAAGACGCATCTTAATTGCAAAGCTGTAATTTACTTAACAACAAAGGCATCCCTGCTTATAAAACATTTTGCAACTAAAGTATTTGAGCAGCAGCACAATTTCTTTTGAAATTACTTTAAAACCACAATAAACATTATTATCAGGTGACAACCAAGCACTGAAAAATTTCTGTCAATAGAGCTGCCTGAGGTTTCAATTAAAAGAACTGGAAAAATGGTCACAGTTGAAAAAACCCAAACCATTTAACTGGCTTATAAGCAGCCTTCCCATTCTAAAATACTCACTGGATATTCAAGGAGATCCACTGGTTGTCGAAATGGTTCAGAGTCTTCGCACTGAAAAATGAGGTTCAGCAGCTCCTGGCATTGCTTCTTCCATGACTGAATGTCATATGACTGAGCTCTATTACGTAGCCGCCGCTTTGGCTGATGATCCTGAAATGATGATATTGTCTGGTATATATTAAATAAACTAGCTGTTTTTACAAAATCTAATGGAAAAGGTACCCTGCAGGATATACATTCTAATGAATGAATTCATAACACGCCGCAGCACAGATAGAAATGCTTTTACATTGAACAGCTGAATAGAACAACATGTCACTCTAAGCTCAAAACTGTCCAAAAGCTGACATTACACAATAATAAAAACTTTTTCAGTTTTACATTCCTTTGTTTACAAATACATTTCTCATTATTCATAGCCATAAACAATTTTTAAAAATTACCTTTCTTTTTCTAGTGGAAGTTCCTGGCACATTTGTATCTTTCTCTTCTTCCTTTGAGCAAGATAATGAGTCGCATAAAAAGGTTAAAAAAATATAAGCATATATGAGTAGGTGAGTTCTTTTATACTGCACTTATAATTTGAGTCTACAGTTCTACCCCTGTCCCTCTGAGAAGCATTTCATGTGACTGTCAGCTCTGAGAACCTTTCAGAAGTTGAAGAAACATCTAAATTCTCCAGTAAACCGTTAAAGCTCTCTGCACTAAAGGAGAGGAGGCTGGATTTTACCCAGTTTCCCAGCTGACAAAAAGAAACATTTAGTTGACAGAAAAGTACACCCCACTCCCTCACAGTGACTGAAAAGAGTACTTTCGCGTCCAGTAGGACAGAGACAGTGGTCCCATTTCTCCAGTTTATCAACGCCAGTGTCCAAGACACAACCACTTACCTCATCAGAGTCAGATAACACTTTTTTCTTCATTGCATTGTATAATGGAATTATGTCATAGCAACTCTGGTCTCTGTGTAAAAAGAAACACACGCTAATATTTATTTTCTATCTTCACCTATGGAATCAACTGTATTTTGCCTAGGATAAGGAAAATGTTTATGAAGCCATTCCCAAATAAAATGATAAAGTGTTTAGTGCTATATGAATACTAAGAATACTGCAGTAATAAGAAAAGCTAATCTGCTCAAAAAGCTGTCAAATACTATCTGCGCTCTGTAAAATGTAGACCACTTAACAGTGTCAATGTTTTAAAATTAAAAATTATAATCCCTTATCATGAATTTATTAGCATCAGAAAAATCTAATACTATACCACATAAAGGGATTTGGGGCCCATCTAGCTTTTTAAGAAACACTACAGCGGACTTAAGTGTACAAAAGCACAATTTAGCACATTAGCACCCACAATGTAAGACATTTCAAGTATAATGTTTATTTGTGCACATAAATGCTGCTATTGTATAAACCTGCATAATTACATCAGCAAAACAAATGCCGATTTTCAGTTCTTGTATAACATTTCAAGCTCCTACACAAAAGAAAGCCCAAAGGTGTTCTACTACGTAGCAATACAAACCACCAGAAACAAAAAGAGTAAACACTCAACGACTCTACACTGGAATCATAATCCATGATGCAGGCTACTGCCATTATCACTAGAATAGCGCGGGGGGAAGGAAGGTGGTGGCAGAAATCAAGCAACAACCCCTCCGCTTTTCTGCTTCTGAAAAGACTTAGATAACTTTGAGACTAAGCTTTAGATTCTCAGAGGCATCTAGATATTTCACTCTTGTTAGAACCACAGATTTGCCTTCCGTAGTCTAGGCCTTCTATCCTACAGTTAGAACCCGATAAAAAGAAGTCTGGGCTTTATATGCATTGCTAGTTCACTTAAATGAGTATATTAATTAGACAAATGCTATAGACCATTATTAAATAAGAATATCCATGTCTTGCACTGATTTAGCTAAGCCAATTAAAACCACACATTTTGAAAGACCGAGCTGCTTAATTACTCAAAACAACCCACGTAGGACAGAGACATTAAAGGACAAAATTAGTAATAGAGAAGCCCTTTAGATACATATCTGTTCCTAAAGGTGCATTTCACTAAAACTTTGAATATAAGAAGCAGTTAAGTATTTTTCTCTCCCCAGCCAATATCAGAAATCACAAGCACTGAAGATATCAAAGATGTATGTATGGAGTCAGAGTCCTAGATTTCCAAATACATAATGCAATACTGATGTTTTTAGGAATACACAAAATAAAAAGGAACAAGATTCAATTTAACACTGAGAAACTAAATCACTAAAGATGTCAATTTTTATTGAACTAATGAAGTATACTGCCGTTTCCACAAGGTGGGATCAGCAACATTCACTGTGTACAAGAAAATGAAGGCAGTGGTCACAGTTATTTCCTTCTTTCAAAGTCTAGGTCTGCAGATGCGTCGACTGACTGAGGAATCTGACACACTGCTCACTGTGTTTTTCTATAGACAGTAATAAGAATATTTGGAAAACAACTAGTATTGCTGTTCACTACAAAGCCTCCAATTTTTATTTTGCATATCAAACACCGTTTTCAATGACATTATAAATTGTAAAGACTTTAGGATATGCCCACAATTATGTTAACATTGGCAGTATTCAAACTCAAAATTAGAACTCCTATCTATAAATATATCTATCACTCCATGAAGATACTCAGACCCATTTTTATCATTTAGCAGCAAGTCTCTTGAAATAAAATGCCATGCCAATCAATGTATTATAAAATTTCATCTTGTTTTGCAAACTTACGTATTCTTTGTCAAGATAAGCTTTATTCTTTTCTGCCCAACAGCAGACAGCAGCCTTATTCAAGCTGCAGAACTCTCTCACTTTTAAAATTCAGATCTGAAAAGGCTAAATACCTTGATAAGAGACAGGAGTAACAACAAACCTACTAAGCAACTCACTTTATGAAGTGTAGCAGAAGATCTGTGACAAATTTGGCAGATTTGACAATAGGACTTCCGGGTTCATTAAATGTGCGAGTATTATGTTCTATGTACCGGACTTCCCACATTAATGAAGAAAGGCGCCTGTATATGAAGGAGGGAAGAGGGGAGGGGGCAAAAACAAGTACAGACTTCATTCTAGCAACATATATTAAAGAGGACAAAAAAAGCCTTACATCCTTCTTCCAGTGTATTATCCCATTCATCATCCTTTCTTTTTTTTTTTTTTAACATTAGATCAGAAAACATGCACACTTTGATATGTTGCCCTATGAGACCAGCAGAAGGCAGCTCCCTCAGGCTTCCTCTCTCATGTTATGTCCTGCGGCAATTTATACAAATGGCTTTAAGAATATACAGCTGACACTCCTCAGGAAAATTCAGCTGTGATGCTTCAGCTTTTATTATTTATGATATTCAAAGTTGAGGATTAACAAAATAGTAATAAAAAGTTATTAGAAGTATACATTTTTTCTGACAGATAACGATTAGAATTTCTCACATAGTTCTGATTTAATAGCCTAACTATACAATAGCCACAGTATGAAAAATGATGCACAAAATCAAAAATAACTGAAAAAATTAAATCCAAATCTAAAAAATGCAATAAAGAGGAAATACATACTATTTCAAATAAAAACTCTGACAGCACAGAAGTTACAAATACATGCAATCTTCTATTTTCATACTAGGAAAACATGATGAAAAGAAATGCTGCACAAATGTTTTGTAGAGTGAAGTGTAGCATAAGCATTTAGATGCAATTTAATAATGTTTTTGGTTTCAGCATTTTGTTCTATAAAATGCCAGTGGTGACTGGGAAAAGTCACATTTTTTCTGTTTTGTTTTGCATTTTTTAAAAATATACCGGCATGCTAAGAGTAGTGGTTTAGAAGAGAAAAAAAAACATTGTAAGGTGAGCCTCATGAAAAGCTACCAAGATCACAAGTGATCTGAACAATCCCTCCTGCAGAAGGTAAGGAAAAAATTTCACTGGAAAGCACAACACAAGATTTCCTAACCATGCCTCAGCAATACTATGAACTAATAAAACCAGATTTACTGAAGAAGGTGTGCTGATTACCAAAAATAACTGCTTGCTCTTTTGACAAGAGAAACAAAATCTGGCAAGAAGTCCTCACCACCTCTGATTGCAAAGCAGAGCATTATAGAAGTGAATACTGCATTACCTTATATCACACAATAAACATGGAAATATGAATGTGCATTATCACATTATAATGTACAAAAAACTTCGCTTTCTGCAAATGAAAAACTGATTTCAATTTAGAATTCAATCTTCATTTAGTACACATAAAGTACTACAAATTAACTTTGAAATTTGGCCCAAAAAGTGCTATCCATGTTTATTCAAAACAAGTATTATAGGGGTGCTGATTTTCAAACTAGAAATATCCCAAGAACCTAAATAATTTAAAGGAGCAGAGTCCTACAAAGATAATGTTTACTGAAAAAAACCAACCCAAAACCAAACAACCCAAAAAACCACCCAGCAACTGCAATCATAGGAAAACGTCAAAACAAGCATCAAAAAGTTGAAACTTATTTTTTTGCTGTCCAACAATTTAGAATTTCACAGCCAACAATTTAAGAAGCTATCTTCTGTGTAGCTTCTGAAGTGACAATTCAAGATTTTTTTTTAAAGCACATTACAACAAAAGCACTTGACGTATTTCTAAGGTTTCTCTTATTTAAAAAAAGATTTTTTTTTTTAATTGTAAAGAGGAAACTTAATCTTTTTTACTGAAAGTCATTTTACTGACCTAGTCTCTGGTCCTGCAATTTGAACCTCACATGGAACAAGCCATTTGTGTAAGCAGGAATCTGCATGCCACATAATTCTAAAATACATTTTGGAAAAGAGATGTTCAATCCTTTTTAAAGTTTTGTAAAATGGAAACCTACATGAAGGACAGAAGATGGGAGAAAAGGACAGCGCACACCTGTACTCATCTCCTAGTTGGGTATTACAAGACAGAGCTATGAAAAATATGGTTGGCACTATTTCACAGCAGGAACTGAAACTTGGATCTAACCTGTAAAATCTGCTTTCCAGCCTTTGTTTAATGGTGCTGAGGTCTGTGGGATATGCCACAACAGTGCAATACATAGGGTAAGCCTGAAGATCCACAGGTGCCACAAATGCAGAAGCAATATCTAGAGAGAATGGAAAAAACAATCAAAAGTTATATACCATAGAAGTCCCTTAGTTTCAAGATTTGCCCCCTGCAACATACGCTTCTTCTTCATGTTTGAAATGCATAGCACTTTCCCCAAAAACAACAACTACTCTAGATATTCCAAACAATGTGTGATATTCTACATATAAAAGTGCTTGCTGAGGTGTATGCTGTAAGTACAATCACCACAGTGACCACCCATTCTGTTGTGCGTGAAGTGCTCCACTCCTCAGAGACATGGCAAGTGGATGCAAAATACACATTTGAAAAGCAGATATAAATGTATAGCTTCTACATATATTAAGACATGCAGTTCAGTATTGATATTTACAATACAGGCTCATTTCATTTGGTTTTATACTGCCACTCTCCCATCCTCAAACAAAGCAATGCATTAAAAGTTACAGTACTATTTCAGTCTCCTTAGGATATGGGTGAAATCCACAGTCAAAATAAAATAGAAACACATTCTCCTGTCCCTACCTAACAGCAAAGAAGCCTTCTAAAACCAACCCACTGTAATGCTAGAAGACTGCTGAGCAATTTAGTCTGTTCACCTACACAAACTTGGCTTTTTCCTTCTCTCTTAGAAGCATGAGTGCTTAAACACATCATTCTAACATTTTATACCTCAAGGGAAAATACCGTAATACAAAAACAGAGAAAGACCTTTAAAGCCTCCCTCAAAAGTCTTTAAAACCAGCAAATATGTTGTTGCTAAACAGACCGCTCTTCTTCTAAAAGCTGTTTACTTACTCTTACGAATGTTCTAGCAACTGCTACTTTGTACCGATATGCACCACATATGCCATAGTTAAATCCCGAACTAAGCAGTATGCTGTACAACATAATGCAACATGTAAAACCATTACTCTTAGATGACACAGTGAAAACAACTAGAATTTAATTTCCTCACAAGTTATTTTAATGTAATTCTGTAATTTGGATTACTACCGTACAGGATATTTCCTTCCTTTTGGAAGCAAAGGGAAGCTTCTTATGTAGTATGTCACCAGGGAAGCCATACCGTGGGACATTTAGGTATCAGTATTATTTTGAGAGTTCCGTAAGTGTCTTACCTTGCTTCAAGTACTTCAAAAAATCAGTTAAAAAAATTATCTGTGACAACAACATATTTAGGACCATTGTTACCCCAAAACCTATGACTGCTGACTTAACAGTTTGCTTATCACAAAACATACAAAAGACTTATGATTCAGCCTGTATTTCACTGACACATCTCCATCTCAGACACCCATCTTTAATCATATAAATATTGCAGTGATGTGTTAAACATTTTAACAATTTTTTAGAAACTAAGGCGATGTGGGGGAGAAAACAGGAATCAGAAAACGCTAATACAGGGGAAATCTACACATAGGTATCCATTCTCTAAGGAAGTATATAAGATTCCCCCTCTCCCCTGTCTGCTGTAACAGAGTTAATATCCTGTTCATCATAAAGTTTGCAATTTTAACCCCACCATGAGATTCTGGTAGCTCAATCAAGTACTTGTTTTTAGCATGTAAAACCCAAACCCCTAGCATATATCAAATTATCTACCAAAAAGGAACAGTTTCCTTGAAAACAGGAGAAAACTTAGGTTTTATATTTACTCACTATATGAAAACCTCAAAAATGTGCAATGAGAAAGTTTTGTTCCAATTAATCAGAAGGTAAAAGGTGTATTTTATCACATTAATTTTAGTAATTTCAGAAGTACACAAGGATAGTCTGAAAAATACAACACAAAAATGTTTCTCTTGTTATTCAGGATTTACCTAGAGTCATGAGCTGGTTTATCCCTGCAATAATTCTGTCGCACTCCTCGTCTCGGGTCCTGGAACCCCACTCTCCATCCAAAGGTTTGTAGAGCAGTGTTCTACGTTCATCATCTGTTAGAGGAACACTAGTTCCCAGTTCTTCTGGAAATACAGCTAGAATGTAACATGAAAACTAAATAAAATATAAATCTTTTTATCTTGTGGAATTCAAAGATAGGTAACACCATTTTACTAAAAAAACCAAATCCATAGTACTTGATTTGCTCGAAGACATTTTGGATGCATCCAGTATCCTTTCTGTATATTGTTGTATGTTAAATTTAAATCCTTACAATGCAGTTTGGTGTACAGTCAACCATTGGAATAATCTCCCCAGGGAAGTGGTTGACTCCGCCACATCAGACACTTTTAAGGTTTGGCTGGACAGGGTGCTGGGCCATCTTGCCTAGACTCTGCTCTAGACCCTGAGGTCCCTTCCAACCTGGGATTCTGTGAGATTTTCTGAAAAAGTCCTCCATGAAGCAATATTTATCCTCTTCTGGATAGCTAATTGTGGAATTTATTTTAGAGCTAGCTAAGACACTCCTGTACTACACTTAAAGTTTCTGGGTTTGTTGGTTTGGTTTTTTGTTTGTTTGTTGGTTTGCTTTTTTGTTTGGTTTGGTTTTTGTTGTGGGGTCTGTGTCCCCTCCCCCCATTTTAGACCTGAAATTCTTGGTAATAAATTACTTCGGTAACGAATGGTCGATGATGTTCAGATGGATTTTAAGATAATGACTCTGATGTTGATGCTAAAACATTCTCCAGGTAGTGGTTCCACCTTGTCACAGTTTTGTGAGGTCAAATGCTAAAACCAGAGCTCCTCAGCAAGCAAATTAAAAGTCCCATCACCCTAGCATTCTTAAGCACCTACGAACTTTGACAATTCATAATGTAACAGCAGATTTTTAGAGTATGATGCAAAGTGCTCCTCTTGAACAATTTTATTTTCTTTTTAAAGGAAGGTGTAACAGAAGTCAGTATTTGTGTATACAGCAACAAAATCAGGTTCAGGTTTGGTTATCCGCCTATTTTAACTCATTGTTTTAATCATGTTATCACTCTAATTTCTGTATTTTACTTATGATGAAGAGGTACCCATTAAAAGAAGGGCTGAACCAAAATGAAAAGTTGAAACAAAGATTTAAGACTTACAAGAATTAAGAAATTTTTATGGTTATTTATATGGTTACTTATTAGTGACAGTATTATCAAACGTTTCCTAGAACACAATGAAAAAATTCTGATTCTACGTAATTTTTAACTAGACTTTTATGAAATCTTAATAAAACCTCACAGTGAGGAAATAAGAAATACTACATTCTTATCTGTGAACAGTGCCCATGCTACGCTGTCCACTCTGCAGCACGTCTACCTGCCTGCCACACGTGCTGGGCCACACACAGAGCAAATCCTACTATCATCAAACTATCTCACAGGCACATGTTGCATCTTCAATGCACTGAATGTCCACAGGTGTGCTGACAGGTCTCAGGGCAGTTTCCTCAAAGCTGACATAGGGCACAGGTTTATCTTCACTCCTCCCTAACTGTACAAAAAGGTAACTGTAACTGTGCATCATCTGTTGTAAGTTTTTGTAACATTTCTGTCTATTTCCAGCATACACATAGTTTGTCTAAGTATGGCTGTATGTTTTTTCACAGTTCATTTATCTTGATCTGCTTTTAGTTGAATAATGGATTTAAGGATGTTCTTCAAATGCAATTGGTTCGTGGGCCTTCCCCCCACTCCCCAAGAGAAACAGGGTTATTTAGGTAAAACCATACAACATTTTTTTTATTCTTTATATACACTCTTAAAGCGAATTATTAATGTATCATACCATTACTTGGTATCAACTCCATGTCCCAAGGGCTCATCTTCTCAGTATCACCATTGTCCCAGCTTAAAAATAACCACATTTATATTAGCTACTAATATTGCTTCAACAATGTAATTATTTATATACCACAGAATATTACACTAAACTGATACAGTGAGATGCAGGACTGAGTTTAATGAAAGCAAGTTGCTCAGTCAGAACTTCAAATGAAGAAACTAATTAAAATAAAAGATTGAAGGTAAATTTGCTAACCAGACATTGTAGCACTGAAATAAGCTATCAGGATAATCAGGCTGAAGAGGTTCCTGGCTTTCGATTGTTCCAAACCACCAAGCATCATCTATAACTGACCTGAAACGATCACCTAGGTAAGAACACAAAATAGTTTCATCAATACAAAGTACCGTACTCCTCCCAAGAAAAGCAGTTTTTAGGTAACTTCGGCTTGATCTTGAATACAGAAATCCTTTTCAACACTTGTAGGATCAACAGGCAAACGTGAGTCACACTCAGTTTTTAAAAAAGTATTACTAAAGTCTTCCTGAAGGCTGCTTTTAAACCAAAATGAAAGTTAATAGGGCATTAAAAAACAATTGGTGTTCTGCAAATCTAGCTAGCTATTCTTTATATATCAATTTATTTTGTAATTTCATAAAAAAGGCAAGACATTTCAATGCTGTAACTTCAAGCCTCAAATCTACTTGCATTAAACACTACATGCTATCTTAAAGTAACTGAACACTGTGACACTTTTGTCCAGGGAATATTTTACATGCTTCTGAGCTCCGCCTCTGTAGTTTCCAAAGTCCTTTTTCAGCTATCCAGATGTAACTCAGAGGTTCATTCCCTTTACTATGCAGGCAATCCGACTGATAGAAGAATAAAATTTATTAAAGCTTCTTCAAAAGGTTAGCAAAGTAATTTACTATGACTGGAAATGGTTTCACTACTGCAAAGCTTTTGCCTAGCTGAGAAAAAAAGGTCAGTAGTGTTATTAGAAGAAATTACACGTGAGAATACGTGTATTACACACCATCATAAATTCTAACATTTTCTGTAACGCATGCCACAATTTAGAAACAATTTTTAATGAAGTATTCCGTTCACTCAGTACAAGAACAAATGTCATTTAAATATGAGATTCCAAGAACTGCACATTTTTGTTTTCATGGGATTTGAACATACACACACTTGCTCAACTGCTGCAATGTTTGTTCTATTTCAATACATCCACACTCTGCCTGAATGTTTGCTGCAGTTGTCTGAATTAATAGGAAGTAAATATAGTCTCAAAAATGTTCCGCCTTCTTTACTGCATTTTTTTTTAAACTGAATGGATTGCAAGTGATTCTAGGATGGTTACAAAGCTTCCATTAATAATCCTAACTGTGCTGAATGTAATAGAACCAAGTGTACCAGAAATATCTGAAATGCAAAAATCAAAAATGTAAATAAGGGCTGATGCTTTATTTTAAAGGAATAAATTATTCTGAAGAGCTCTTAAAGCACAGTCTCCCAATACGGCATTCCCTAGTGATCAGTTTTACAAAGAAATGTGTGTAGGTCCAACCGTTAGTGCCTTCATGGGGAAGAACATTAAGCAGATCAAACACACTTAAAGCAGCATATGGCAGCAGCTGCTTCCGATCTCTCAAGAGCCACAGCATTTCTATGGACAGAATGCTAAAGCAGAAAACATCATGATTGAAAAAGCCCGCAGAACAATCTCTTAAATTACTAGTTTTCCAATGTCCTCTGTGTTATCTCATCTACACGGACAGCAGACCAAAAATTCTTATTAGAAGGATTTAGTGTAATCTTCCAGAACTGTGTATCACCAGATAACCTTAGCTTGATGAAAACATAAAATGTATGTTGCACTTAAAGTGGCTGCTATGTAAAAGACAGGTACGCACACGTGTCTAAGACGTACAGCTAAAGCTGCAGGAATCCTACTGGAATAGCTTTTAGCCCAAGTATTAATCTTGTAAATAAGATACAGATATGCAATAAACAGAATCTGAGTAGAAATAAGAACCTGCCACTTCTCAAACTTTCTAAGTTTCTAAGTGTGTTCTTTCTGAAAGCATTCATACATTAGTATATATTTAATATTACAAAATATAAATATCATAAATAAGCAAATATTCTCGCTTTAAAAACAAACAAACAAAAAACCCCCCACCAAAAACCCCGCACAACACACCAAGAATTGTTATTGGTTAAAAGATCAATGTTTTAATGACTTAGAGACAGAAAATTTAATACCCAGTGACTCTCTAAATAGCAGCTATAAAAAAACCTGACCTGTAGGCTAAATGCCAGAAATCATAAAGGAATAAGTAAAAAATAACAAGAGTAGTCCTAAGACGACAAACCAGCAACTGCATGACATGAAAAAAATATCAGTTTGCTAATGAAAAGCTACAGTGAAAGTTCAGAAGACTTCAGCAGGTCAGACAAATCTTGGGGATTTCAGATTCACGTGGTTAACAAGTCAGGAACAGTTCCGTGTACAGTTCTAAGGCATCTCTCATTATCCTGGTAGAAAATATGATGTATTTTCAAGGAACATCTTTATATTGTGTTCCACACTGCAACAAAACAGTGCACAATTTGCTCCAAGTACATAAGCATACACTAGTAAAATACCCAAAGTGTCAGTGCAGAGAGCAGGGTAGTACTCTGGAAGAGTTTTAACAGTTTTAACAGCTGTGTCTTTGCTATCTTTGCTTTAGCGTTTCATACAGATGCCAAGGAGGAGGCTGTTTTACCACTATTTTTCCCACCCAAAAGACAACTGAAGAATGAATTCTAACACACGCTTGTCAGACTTACAAACCGATATTAGACACTACTGGCCTGAAACTCACATTATTTACATTGAAGGCTTGATAAAAGTTCTGGCACTTTCATAATACTTTTTTTGTGTAGCTCCAATTCTTTCTACACTGCAAGTTTCCTAGCAATACAGTTGCCAGCCCAGGACGATGATGCCATCTGTGCTCAGAGTCTTGCGAGCAGCAAGGGTAACATTTCAGAGTCCATTTTTCTATAACAATGGCTGACAGATGACTTCTGGCTAGACTGTTCACATACAAGGTACGGCAGTCATTCTTCTACTGCTGCCATGTTCTTGTGGGAAAACGTGTATGGCATGGCAGAGGAGGACATGACCAAAGAACCATAACCATCAGGAAATAGCAAAGCTTGGTGACATATTAGTAGACGTTAACCAATCTTGCCTCTTAAGGGATCTTTAAACTGAAACAATCTTTAAAGAAGAAATTCAGGTTTATATTTCCTATTGTATCACAAGCCTAGGGTCTTTACCAAATTCCCTACATAACCGAAGACTCGCTGTCTTTTTGGACAATATAACATGAAGTATGAGATGATATGGAACTTATTAACATGGCATCATGTAATTTATTCATTTACTGCTATGGCATACATCCTAAACAAGGATATCACGATGTACATCAAAGGACAGGAGATCAATTCATCTTTCCTGGCAGAAAGGACGGGTAAGAAAAAAATAGAAGAAGAGCTTTTAACATCCAGCTCTGCCACTTCTTCAGGTTACCCAGCTACAGTGGACTTACAAGAGGACAGCACTATGAAAACAGCTAATACAAACTAAGGAGGCAACATGTTTGCAGAAACGTATGTCATATCAGTTGTTTCTACAAAACCGATCAGATTCACCATCATGTTCTTGCATTAAAATCCTCCATTCCCCTATATAATACACAGAATCATATAAGCTGGAAAAGACCTTTAAGATCATCAAGTCCGACTGTTAACCTAGCGCTGCCAGTTCACTGCTAAACCATGTCAATAAGCACCACAACCAAATGTATTTTAAATACCTCTGGGGATGGTGACTCTACCACCTCTCTGGGCAGCCTATTCCAATGCCTGACCACTCTTTCGGTGAAGAAATTTTTCGTAATATCCAACCAAAACCTCTCCTGGCACATCCTGAAGGCCATTTCCTTTGATCCTGTCACTTGTTACTTGGGAAAAGAGACCGAAATCTACCTCACTACAACCTCCTTTCAGGTAGTTGTAGAGAGCGATAAGGTCTCCCCTCCGCCTCCTCTTCTCCAGGCTGAACAACCCCAGTTCCCTCAACCTCTCCTCAGAACACTTGCTCTCCAGACCCTTCACCGGCTTTGCTGCCCTTCTCTGGACACACTCCAGCAACTCAGTGTCCTTCTTGTAGTGAGGGGACCAAAACTGAACACAGTATTCAAGGTGCAGCCTCAGCAGTGCCGAGTACAGGGGCGTGATCACTTCCCTACTCCTGCTGGCCACGCTATTCCTGATACAAGCCAGGATGCTGTTGGCCTTCTTGGCCACCTGGGCACACTGCTGGCTCATGTTCAGCCGGCTGACAACCAGCACCCCCAGGTCCTTCTCGCCCAGGCAACTTTACAGCCACTCTTCCTTCCCCAAGCCTCTAGTGTTCCATGGGGTTGTTGTGACCCAAGTGCAGGACCCGGCCCATCGATCCAGCCTGTCCAGATCCACCTGCAGAGCCTTCCTACCCTCAAGCAGGTCAACACTCCCGCCCACCTTGGTGTCATCTCCAAACCTCCTGAGAGTGCACTCAATCCCCTCGTCCAGATCACTGATAAAAATATTAAACAGAACCGGCACCAAAACTGAGCCCTGGGGAACACTGCTCGTGACCGGCCGCCAACTGGATTTAACTCCACTCACCACAGCTCTTTGGGCCCAGCCATCTAGCCAGGTTTTTACCCAGCAAACAGTACTCCCATCCAAGCCATGAGCAGCCAGTTTCTCTAGGAGAATGCTGTGGGAAATGGTCTCAAAGGCTAGACTACCTACCCAGTCAACTTAACTAAAGTCTAGGTCGACAACATTCACAGCCTTTCCCTCATCCACTAAGTGGGTCACCTGGTCACAGAAGGAGATCACGTTAGTCAAGCAGGACCTGCCTTTCATAAACCCGTGCTGACTCGGTCTGATCACCTTGGTTCTCCTGTACCTGCCACGTGATGGCGCTCAGGATGATCTGCTCCATAACCTTGCCCAGCACCGAGGTCAGACTGACAGGCCTGTACACCCCTCGATCCTCCTTCCAGCCCTTCCTGTACGTGGGCATCACATTTGCTAACCTCCAGTCAACTGGCACCTCCCCAGTTCGCCAAGGCTGCTCACAAATGATGGAAAGCGGCTTGGTGAGCACTTCTTCCAGCTCTCTCAGTACCCTTGGGTGGATCCCATCTGGCCCCATAGACTTTCTGTGTGTCCAGGTGGTGTAGCTGGTCACTAACCATTTCCCCTTGCATTATGGGGGCTTCATTCTGCTCCCTGTCCCTGTCTTCCAGCTCAGGGGCCTGGGTACCTGGAGAACAACTGATCTGACTATTATAGAGTGAGGGAAAGAAGGCATTAAGTGCCTCAGCCTTTTCTTCATCCTTTGTCACTCTTTCCTCCCACACCTAATAAGGCTGGAGATTCTCCTTAGCCCTCCTTTTGCTGCCAGTGTATTTATAGAAGTTTTGGGGTTTTTTTTACTGTCTTTTACAGCAGTAGCCAGATTAAGTTCTAGTTGCGTTAGGGCCTTTCTATGGCCCTTCTAATCCTCTGTCTGAAAGTGGCAAGAAATGGTGCCATGTCAGCTGTGTATGCTAGCTACAACTCCTGAACTGAAGGCCTACAGGAAATAAGGTGGTACAGTAATTACTGCTACTTTACAGAAAATATGTTTAACATCCAGACCTGTTGTTTGTTTTGTTTTGTTTTTTTTTTAAAAAAGGCTATCAGTTTTTCCACTTTTGGGACCATGTCACTCCACAGAATACACAGAGAGGGGAAAGGACTTAACCATGTCTATAATCCTGTAAACATGGAATCATACACAAATTTCTCTCTTAGGGGAAGAACAGAGTTCATCCTGAACTCCGAACAATCAGTAATATTTGCTTCATCTTTTAAGTTTCAGGGACAATATAAAGCTATTCTTATGAAGAACAGATATATTTCCTGACCTCCTCAAAGAAAACCAACACCTCAGAGGATCATTTTGACATAATGCAGCTTTATCTCTCCCTAGTTAGATTTCATTGTTGGAAGGTGATCTTTGTTATCATATAGAAAAGATGACTAGGAAATAGATGTGACTGGAGGACATACCTGCCACGGACATTATTCAGTATCCATTGCTTTGAAATAACTAAGCACGGGCAAAGTAATACAAATCAAAACCATCCCCACATTACACAGCACTGAAATGATAATTATGTATACTTCAATGAAGCTGAACCATATGGGGTTTAGAACAGAATTCAAACAAGTATAGAGAGATGGGAAGGGCACTTTCTTTGTACAATCTAGATAACATAAATTCAAAAGTTGGAGAAGATGTTTCCACATTTCCATATTTCCAGCAGAAATTCCAGAAATTGAAAAAAAAAAATTATTGTAGCATTGCAGTTATAAGAGGGCCCTCACTCAAAAAAAGACACACAAGCAATATTTAGGCTACAATAAATTATAAGTTACCAATAAACACCATATTTCTAAAAAGTTTTCTTAATTCCTCTCTGCAAACACACAACTGATATTTTCTTTGCACTTTCTTCTACTGATCACCTTCAGTATTTTGTTTGCTTGCTGTAGCCTCAGTCAAGGACAAAGTAGGACTCCATATCCAAATACAGACAGAGCTTATTCTCGGATTTCAGCATAGTATTAGGACTTATTTACCATAACCTACTTCTTCAGAGGTTATCATGAAAATAGGTAGACACTTAGAAAAGCAAACAAACAAAAAAACCACCACACCAAAGAACCCACCCCCCCCCCCAACTCACCTATATTCCATCGTCTATGTTTTGCATCATCAAACTGCTGCCTCAGAACTAGGAAATCTATGACATCTGGCATATCATGGTACCTAATTACAACAGAACACACAACTATTAAGCGATAAAACAGCAAAACCACAAAGTATTTACATAAAAAATTAATGCTTTGAATTCAACACTTCAAAAGCAAATGCTCAAGTCATGACATTAATGGTATCTCTCAACTTCCAGCCTCACTCCCCCTTCACCCCCCTACAAGCAAGCCCCCAATTTGAATATAATATTGCTCTCCTTACTTCATTGTGAATGATCCTCCTGTTAGTTTACCAGTATCAGGATCAAGAAAAGCTAGTTTAAGACAGCAGAGAGTAGGCAATCCCACTTCATACTTAATCCCAACTATTTTCATCAGCTCTTGCTCCTGGAATAAACAAAATGTTATGTACCACCACTGAAGTTAAGATGACTGTAATGATTTTCTGAAACATGAAAATATGGGTATACTTAAAAGACCAGATTTCTGCCAGACCACGTCAGAATCAAGTATCTGAAATTTAGTCTTTCAACACAAGCTATTATTTCACAATGTAACTTGTCTGAAAAATGTTTTGCTATGAAGTGTAACCATCTCATCTGCTCAAGCAGATGCAAACAGAAGTACAGTTCAAGGTCTGATTTAATTTGACTATAAGTTAACCTTTTCCCCTTATTAAGAGGACAATATTAGAAACATCTGTATCAATATATTTTTTTTCAGTTAGTTTCCATACTTTTTTTTGATAATAAGATACCAGACAAAAATGAAAAAGTCATACCCGTAATTCCATTTTATGCCATGGTTGTTTCTTGGGATTAATACTATATATTTTGTTCTTCTTAGCCATTACAACGTATGCTTCATGACCTTGCCGGAAATAGTAAACCTAAAAGTGAAATGTGACAGTTATCTAACAAAGACTCTGAGAAGCTGAAATGCTAGCATATCACTGCCATACAATGTGTGTATGTTCTATTATCACTCAGTTTCTTCCACTCTGTTTTCTTGCAAAAGTCACAGTTTCTAAAAAAATTAAGTGGTGGACAATTAAAGCAGGTATCGTAGAAACATCTACAGAAAAAGTAGGGATAACACCATTTTCCCTACGAGCAGAATATCCTACATTACACATACAAGACCAAAAAGAAATCACTAACGAAAACATCTGTTTGTCATCACACTACAGAACAATTCAATGACAGTAACATGAATTCAAGTTATTCATCACTGTAGGACAGCCCTAAGATGACAATCAAGTACCACCAAATTCACTGTCTGGCTAATCATCTTTTTCGAACAAGAAATAAATTCTAGAAGAAAAATTCAGCTGTTGTTGTTCTGATAAGATTTTGGTGTTCGCTTCCATACGAAACATACACGTGAACAAACAGAAAATAGACATTTCAGGTGCTTATTTAGAATTTTCAAATCATTCCACTATAAATTTCCATGGCTCAGACATCCAGAGTCTATTAGTTTTACTTTGATCCTGTTATATATGATACCATGTGGATGAATGTTTTTGTTACAAACCACCACGGTAACAAAGTAGTAAGCTGAAAACCTTAAACATATATTCAAGGAATGTCTCTGAATTCCAAAACAGAGATTCCTCAAACTAACTAGAACAAATATCTGATAAACAGCTGTACTCCAGGTACAATGCATTCCAAATAAAAAAATCCTCTGCAAGAACCCCACGCCATAAACATGTGATTTCCAAGTAGGAAGAGGGAACAACAGGTTAAATGTAAAGGTCTAACACAACAGAAACAGCAGAGTGAAAAGCCCTCAGTAAGTTTGAGAATACATTTGTACATATAATCACACTAATATGTGTATTTCCACATACTTTCCAAAACTGGCGTATCATAAAACATTATAAACAGGTGTCTGACAAGTTTCTACATTAATAGTTATTGAACTTTCTTCATACCACATAGCAATTATTTTTTTTTTTTTTCACATGGAGGAGAACTCAGCACCACAATTTTTTTCAATTCTTGTTTAAAAACAAGCGGTGAGAGTCATCTTTACAGTGTCAGAATCCAACTGGCAAGAAAAGAACAGAGGCTACTGAGAGAGATCTAAAATAAAGCCTATTTAAATTACATTTTCAACATTATGACAATTGTTTCCCATACCTTCCAGTGAGTCAAAACAATAAAAAGTATCCACTTAGTGGCACAGGCTACAAACAATTCCTCCTACACTTACTGTTTGTTAAACCTCTACATAAATTCAACCCACTGTTTATGGAAGTGAAACATTTTTATTTTGTAAATGGCTCTAAGCATTGCATCTTCTGTCAGAAGAACAAACTAGAGAGGTATCTGTGGAAAAAAGAATTTATGCCTTTTCCCAGGAAATTATGTTTTTATTCTCGATAAATTCCTGCTTCTGTATGTTAGTTGTAGAACCAAGAAAACTGTTCTGTCATTAACACGGTAAAGAATAGTCCAATGAGTATGCATTGTATTTCAATAATCAGACAGGGAATTGAAGTCCCATGCCTCTGGAGTGTTTCCACTGTTCCTCAAGACATATGACAACGGTCTGTAAATGGCAGTATTCAGAAAGGGAAAAGGGACGGTATGTGCTATTCTTATGCACTGAGTATAACTAAATATAGCACTACTGTTTTTCCTTGTTTGTACAGCTGTAGGAGAATGAATTTGAAATATCTCTCCTCCCAAATCTTATAAAACATAACACACACACCCCCACACGTTCAAAGGCCACATGAGACCTCTTCTCATCGTATTTCTCTAATTAAACCGACATTTTATTTCTGTGGATCTCAAAAGTAACTTTCTAGATAATAGCTTCTTCTCACATCTTAAAACAAATCTGGGGAGGGCAAGTATCAGAGATGGAATTTTAGACAGAGCAGTCTGATTACAAACATGCTCTATTGGTGCAACTACTCCTACTTTCTAGGCACAGGACAGGAGATTTCCTGTTCACCAATATAAAACATTTTTCAGCAAAAGAATGCAGCCTACTTAGATATTCCTAGTACACACTGCACAAGCTGTTCAGCAGGTGCCAAACCAAACACACCAGTTTATCTTACTAAACCGATACGATGTTAAAAGTCTCCTGGGTGATGTGGTACAGATAAATCTTTGGCTGCTCTACTGTATCCAGATGGTATCAGGCACCAAATATATTTATTTGGACTTGATCTTTTGAACAGCACAATCTCCAAAACATGCCTGCTGGAGGGTATATATACATAAGAATTTTCTCCAGTTGAAACTCTTGACTTTAAGTGCTCCTTCCCTCACTCACTAGCAATGCCGATTCAATTTTTGAATAGCTGTGCTGTGAACTGCATCAGTGAAGTGATCCAGTAAAAATAAAACTGCTTTGGACATGCAACCTCTGCTCCTGATTCAGTTTCTAAGGTGGCACCTACGAACAGCTCTAACTCAAGACCAAAACCAATCAACTTTGCCACCACCTCAAGTATTTCTCCAACTGCATTCTGAAGGTGTGAACTACATGAGAACTCTGTTTAGTACCTCAGAAACACACCGCTCTCAGAAGAGCCAACAGACTATACATTACAGCACAAGCCAGGTATTTCCTCTTAGTTTAACCTGAGGGGTTTTCAGGAAACACGCACAGGCTCTGGTTTTCAGACTGCCTTCTATCAGATACTACTTATTCACACAATTCACTGTAATGTTCACATGCTACGTATTGCAAAGTAGAAAATTGTTGGTTGTCCTTTTGCTACTGTATTTTGAGATATCTGGGCCATGTTTACAATGTGTTTACAGTCTAGTTTGTATAAAATACATATATATAAAACTTCTCTTGTGGTCTTCTGCTGTAAAAGGCCAGCAGAAATTTTCTGACATCAGAAACACAAGTGAAAACAACACTATCAGAGATTTTCTTCAGAATAAACAAATTTTTAAAAAGAAACAACACAAAAACCCACCCTCAGCCCCAAGGTTTAATTCCTGGTTTTTACTTCAAGTACCAAAGCAAAGTTTTCCAAACAACTTAGATTCTTATTTTGTATCCATTCTTCAGCATACAATATGCTCTACAACTAAGGACTAGTTTGACTAGATAAAGCATCTCACACAGCCTGTATACATGTGTCATATAACACACCAAACACAGTACAAGCAGGAATGTTCCTGCAACAGCATGGAATAAAAAAAAAGTCAAAGCAACACTGTGCAAAATATTTTTTTAAGCATGGGAAAGACTAAAGGAAGTGAAAGCAAATTTTAGCCAGATCAAAGAATATTTTGAAGAAAACCCAAAATATTCTAATAATAATAGGTATCAAAATCTCTGGAACGAAATGCACAGAAGAAAATAAAAAAAGGCAAAACCAAGCTGAACAAAGCAAGAACACAGAGGAGAAGAAAACAACAGTACCTCATCCCCCATCTGTGGCACAAATGGGCACCGACGAGGAACAGTGTCTGTAATCCATGCTGAAGGCAGCCATTCTTCCAGTGTCAAACCATTTTCTGTCAGAACTCCTACAGCCAGCCTCTGAAGAAAATGCACACGAAAGATTAATGTGAATAAACTAACATTTGGGAAAGCCTTGTATTTTGGGAAGTGTTTTATTAAAATTAACTGCCATTTCTTAAGTATACTTAATGTAAAAAGGAAATTGCCAGTGTGAAGATAAATCTTACTTAACTGCTTACAGTAACACAAAGACCAAAACCAATAACAATGTGAAAAATTAAGTGGGGTTTTTAGGTTGGGGGTGGGTGGGTGGTTTTTTTTTGTTGTTGTTTTTGTTGTTGGTTGGGGTGGTGTTGGGGAGGCTTTTCTAATAAAGCCTGAATTTATTAACACTCCAGTAACTATGCCTCATGCCCAAGAAGATAAAACTGTAACATGCCATTCTCTTTAACCAAATTCACATAGTTGCCTTGGCCCACAGGACACTACAACTATATAGCTGCCTCCAATTAAGGAACCCCTCAAAATAAGGATGAAGAGATTAACAAATGTAAACAGAGGTAAAGCATGTGGAAATGACCCTGATTGGGCATGTCCACATTACCTTCCGGCATATTTACTACAATGTGCTGTGGAACTGCATTTTCAGGTTGTATGTCTACACCATTGATTTGTAAAGTAACGAAGTTCACTGCAGTTGCTGGTCCTAGGCGGACACTGCATGTCCATACCTAATAGGCCAGATAAAGCAGGTTTTTGTAAAACCATCCAAGCAAGGCTGCTTTGAAGTTATTAACACTATCTTGTGCATGCACAGGAAGCAACCTTGGCATGGTTGTACAGAAATCCACTCCATACAGCCACAGATGGAAACCCCTGCATCCCTGGACTGCAAACGGGATACACCAAGTGTAACTCCATTGCACAAATTCAAATGTGGTTTCACCAGGATGGGAACTGCTTTGCGTGCACTGCTGGAGCGGTGGTGCGTACCACAGGAAAAAGCATACACACAGTTTAAAAGCAAACATAGAAAATCAAAACAGAACCTCTCCATTGCAATAAATCACCGACATAAACGCACCTTATGGATTTTCAGTTTTGAACAGGTCTTGTGAAAAACTGATGCACTGTGTCAGAGCAAAGTCAGTCTAGCTCATTGGTGAATTATGGGAAGGTAATAAGGAATAGCCTTTAAACAGAAAATCTTCCCTTGTTATAGCTTCACACATTAATAATCAGTTTAAGACACTCTGGAAGCCAAGTCTGAACTGAAGCCACCACAGTTAATCATCAGGAAGAGACCAGTCCCAGTGAATGTGTCTAATGATTTTTGAAATTCTACTAAACCCTTCAGTAATTAGTTCCACAACCTGATTACATGCTTGGGTGGTTTGGGATTTTTGTTTGCTTTTGGGGGGTGGAGGTTGAAAGGGGAAAAAGTTTCTTTTTTGAGCTTCATGTCTGTGTCATATCTCACCGTAACAAAATAAGGAAATCATTCCACATTTATTAATTTCTAAACCATTCCTAGTTTTATAAAAGCTTTTTTTCTCATACCTCATCCAAACTCTCCCTTCCAAGATTCAGCCTTTGTGCCTGCCCCTTTGATCCTCCCAGGTACTCCTTTCTTGCCCTTCTTCACTGCTGTATAATTTTTTTAGATATATTTTTTTGGTGGAGGGGCATAGAAATGTAAGCACTTTTCAAGATCTCAACAGTCCATTAACAGAGAAGGAGGACATTCTTTCTCTACTCCTTTTTTAATTCCTAAGATTCTGTGCGTGGCTACAAAGATGGTCAAAACTTCTCTGGTCAGTGGAAAGCCCTAATTTTGATTTGGGTTCAGGAAGCCGGAAGAACTTTCTACGAGTAGGGACTGTGAGCTCTCTGCCCAGTAAGGAGGCAGAATGTCCACCACAAGAAACTTCAAAACAAACAGCTGTTAGGAATGACAGGTATAATTAATCCTACCTAGGGTCAGATGGAAGAGGGACGATTTTCTGATATTCCTTCCAGTCTAATATTTTCTTGTGATTCAAGAATGGAACATGTCATCTTAAAAAATCCAAGACCTCTAAGTCTGATATCTTTGGAATCAAAGACCTGCATCTTGGTAACTGGGACCAAAATGGGTGCAAGATTCCCGAAACAGTCAGTTCAGCTTTTATCTAAGTGGAAATATTAGACTGTCTTATATTTATAATAAAAAGCTAAACTAGAGCTTTCAACCATTAAGTAAAAAAAAAAAAAAACCACAACCCACCATTTGTTTTCCTGATCTTATACCTTCTGTTTTCAGACTGTGTAAATACTAAGGTAATATTAGTATTGACACTACAACCAACAACTGCGTACCGCGAACAAAAAGTAGCCTAATCAAAGAGTAAACACTACCACCAAACATCCGGCATGTCTTACCAAAGATTCACAGTAAAGCTGACATTATGACAACCTGCATATTAAAATAGCTGTTTTGTCAGCCTACCTTCTAATGAGGGCCAAAATGCTGAAATAATGATCTTAAGGAATGCTGAGGACTCAATCTTATAAACAAAATACAGTTATTTAGTTACTTAGATGATACAGTTGGTTTCCTTGGGTATTGCAAAAATATAAGCTATGAGTTTATGAAAACAATTAGTATCTACCAGATAGATCAGTTCTGGTCTCTGTAAAGAAAGAGCAAAGAACCCGAGTTTTCTGATCAAACAATTAAAAATAAAACAACTCCCCCCAAAAATTCAACACACTGAAAATAACAAGAAGTCACCAAAAATCTCCATGTACTGACCTAAACTTGAATGACATGGTTATATTAGAAAGCAAACAAAGCACAAAGAGACAACAAAACCCTGGTCAAGTGAAATTCCCCTTCATGGAAGCATACTGGCAAGCATAATACAAATACCGTACGTTGTGGAATTGATAGAAAAAAATGACATGATTGTGCAGGCCTAAAAGAAATTGCAATTAAGCAGGGAGACAGTCAGTACAGCTTAAAAAATACAGGCACATGTTATACAGGAATACATCCACAGAAGGGAAGTTTCTGGTCTGACAAAAGACGGTGTTAAGGTCATTAAAAGTGTTCCTTAAGTGAAATGCATCAGATTTAGAAAATATATAATTATAGCAATCTATCATTTGACTTACAAGAGTCAGCAATTATCATTTATTTCTAGTAAAAGTCATAATATGTTTTCAAATTAGATAATATTAAGTTGTCTATGTACCTGAATCATTCATCTAATTCCAAGACAGTAGGAGTGAGCATCCTGTAATTTACAAAGACCATCTAACCTTTTGTTTCCTCTCTTTGGGTTTTCTCTTCTTTGGTGATGTTGATGGTCCATCTTTCTCCTCAATACCTTTTTTCCTTTCCTTTTTGATTTGCTTCTTTTGTTTTTCAGGTCCTTCTTCATCCTCTGAACTACTCCCTGCTTTCTTTGATTTAATTTTAGGAATTTTCTTTGGTGGTTGCAGGTTGATTCCTGCATCTGCTGTCCAGTCAGAATAATCACTAGAGTAGTCACTACGTATGATATGCCAAAGAAAAAAAGAAATTATAAACTGAAAGTTAAAAAGCAATTCAGAGTGCCCTGGATTATAGGGTACTACGCAATAGGAGATTATAATTAACAGTTTAGGTAATTACAATATTTTTGCAGTTAAAACCAGTGTCTAAACCCCTATATTCTACCTACAATTTAATTAATTATAGCCTTGAGATCAGGCTTGTAAGAAGCTTAACTTCTACTATCACTAGAAATAAATCCACTGTTCATTTGGTCAATTCAAGATGACACATGTTAAAGTTGGGATATTGTTCTCAGGACTTCTGGTTTTGAATAGTTTTGAACAAAAGTTAACAAAAAAATCTGCTAAAGAAGAAACAAAGGCTGGGTTGAAGCTAAGCTACCTCAATCTTTGCTCCCTAATTTCAAACAAAGAGTCAGCAGAGGCAGTCACACAGCTCAGACTGACAGTAACGGGAAACTGCTACCACATTCCTGAAGTGTGCGTGTGCTTGTGAAGAGTAACCCTCCTTCAAAAGCCATTGGAAACAATTATGCTTCTGGCAAACAAGGATGAAACCTTCCCTAAATTTTAGTTAGTAATATAGCTGAAAATGAAATCCTGGAAGTTTTAAGTTCTTTTTCATCTTTTCTTCTAAATATGCACAAGTTTTAGTTATTACTAATTAACTGTTTACAGAAGATTATGTACAATTTATCAGCAAGACTTTTCTCTGTAAGTATACTGTCACTTACCTAGAACTGCCATCACTGTGCCATGCTCTTTCATCATCTTCTGATGTTCCACCACTGGCAACAACTACTTCTCCTTCCTAACAAGGTGGGGCGGGGGTGGTGGGCAGGGAGAAAGAAAGCGTTATCTTTGGAACTCAGAAAAGTTATAATACATGACAAGACGACTAAGACTCTTCTAGGCTTTATGCCTGTCATAAACTTACAGTATTATGTTAAACTTACAGCTTTATGTTGTTAAAAAGGCATTTCAGTTTGCAGATACTTACTTTACTTCAATGGACTAAATTAAATGAAAAGAAGTAAGAAAATATCTGTGCTTGGACAGATGCACAGTGTAGAGCAACATGTTTTTTTAACATTCAGCCAGTGGAGACCTGAGTGCTTCTCAATCTCCATTTAAAAAGCTAGCTTACTTTTTCAAAAATTATTTCCAGCCCTTTTTAATTTAGTATTTCCACATCTTTTCAATTAATACCAAACAAAAACCCAGTACAAACCTTCTATGCTCTTATTACTCATCTCTTCACTGTAGCTACAGAAGAACTGAATGGTTGAGGCTGGAAGGGACCTCTGGAGATCATATTGTCCAAGCTCCCTGTTCAAGCAGGGCCGCCTAGAACCAGTGTCCACACTGACAGGCCATATGGGCCATACTGATTGGGATCATAAATAAAGGGAAGATGTAACATGGCACACATATACTTTGCAAAATGCCCTTGCGAATAAGCATTTCTCCCTTTTGTCAATTACTTTTTAGTCAAAACTAAACACATACAACAGCACATGAAAACCTAATTGAACTTCAATTTTTAAAACAGGTGAAGGAAAATGCACAATGAAAAACATAGTCTGTGTTTTCACAACAAACAATGTTTTACTAACTGAAGCAGGAGCTTAATGAGTAGAAATGGAATATATAGGATTGCCTCATGAATAAGGATCTTACATCTGAGGAACTGTGTCCATTTTCTAACTCTTCAGCAGGCCTTGCAGTTTCTTCTACTGCGTATCTTGTACGGTAGTTGTGCTGGTTAGCTTGCTGTTTTCGTGAGTCGCTAGTGTCTAGTAAATGATCATGAGAATGGTTCTGTGAAGACACAAAAGTCAAAATACATCATTTTTGAGTAAATGTTCTTATTAATATATAGCATTTTCTTTAATAGTAGTATTCCAGGAAGCAACTTTTGCAGTAGCAAGACGCTGCAAGTTTCAACATCACAAAATTCAAAAAACGCCACAAGTTCAAAAATAAAGAGCTGCTGAAGAAAACACTCCACAGGCATAGTTGCATATAAACACCAAGCAGTTCAGTATATTCTGGAAAGAATTGCAATTTCTTCCCAGATATAACAGAAGATTCTTATTTTGAATTATTAAAACTCTTCATTCTCTACAAGGTATGTATCAGTTAACCACTGACAGGCCACTAAGAGTTGCAACAGCTCAAAATTACACTAAAAATGGCGATCAGAGGAAAGGAGACTCTTACAGAGAACTCCCGAGTGTGTTATTTTGCAACCGAGGTGTCAGATCTATTAGAAGACAGACTCATACAGTAATACATCCCCTAGCATGCAGAGACGACTGTTACCAAGTAGAGGCCTTTAAATGGTAAGATGATGCATGGAAGAATTCAAATGAATGAGTTAGTTGGAAAGAATCTGAGTGAGTTCTTATGAGGCTTAGAAGAATGAAATAAGGCTGTAATTTAGAAACACTTCACACTCCAGCATAAAAAGATTTTGTTCCTCCTGCAGAATATACATTATGCAAACACTTGCTCTCAACATGAAGTGTGTCATCTTGTATCAGTCCCCAACCCCCAGAAAAAAATCAAAAGCTACAATCTCATTTCAAGAGTTTTGTGCTAATTTTTTTGGTATACATATTTGAACTTCAGCCTAGCTCAGACCCAGTGAAATAGTTTCTGGACACATTCCTAAGATGCCACAACAGGAGGTACCCTTCCCCAGTGCTCTCCTTCTTCCATGAAGGAAACCTCAGATATCTAATCTAGTAGGTGCTGATATGGTTGAAAAACAAACCCAGAGATGAATCAACAGAGCTGCAGCAAACCATAGAAAGGTACTATTATCAAAGCCTTCTAGTAGGGCAGACTGCTTATACCTATTCCTCTTGGATTTTTTTTCTTTTGTAGGGAAGATAAGATCTTTCCTGTCATGTATGATGAAAGTTGGTTCACAAGGTTAAATTTTCTTGTTGAGGAAAAAAATGGAACACTTTTTGGTGAAAAGTACACTAAAACTTGGCGTAGCGGTAGCTAAGATCTGTTTTTCCTTAGCTGCAACAATTTTCCTTAAAATGGAGAACTCTGGTAGCCAGAGCTTTTGTCCTACCTTCCCTGTCAGAAGATACACGCCTTTTTCAGGTGTGACTGCAACAGTTCAGTAAGGTAGGCCAACACACTGATCTGTACAATTGTGCTACAGTATTCACCAAGGCACACAGGACCAACACAGAACTGGGGCATTCCTTCTTTTGGACTCTGGCAGCATGTACCAGATCTCCTCAAGCTGAACTGACCTGACCTAGAACAGCTCCAAGGCAGCCCTAAAACTAGTGGCTGAGCCCATCACAGCCCTTCTTGTCCCTCAGCCTTCTGTTGCTGCTCACTTCTTGTCAAGCTCTCAAGATTCACTGCTGAAGCAGAGGGGTCACAAAAGCCAGTGTTACAGCAACTTGCTTCTGCTACTGAATTGTGACTTTTTTTTTTTTTTAAATAAAGCCCATCTGGCTCTGAGCATCATGAAACACGGTATGAAAACACAGGGACAACCAAAATGGAATCACATAAGCCCAATCAAGTATCCTTTAGAATAACAAGGACATATTTTGCAGAAGCTACATTGCAGCCCGATTGTAATGCTCTAGAAACAAAAGTCCTAGAAATTTACATTCCCATTTCTATTCAAAGTGAGATTTCTCAATGGTTATTACAAATATAGCTTCTCCCTACTTACACTAGAACTACGGATCCTTGGAAAACTGAAGCACTTTGCATTACTCTCTGGTTTTGAAAGAGTTCCCTTTTGGCAGTTCAAATTTGGAGTTTAAAAAAAACCACACCCCAACCTGCTTCCTCCCCCCGAGTCATTACTTTATGTAAGCGAGTAACATCACTGTATAAATACTGGGCCGTGGTGATGCCAAAGGGTAACAAACTGCTTTGGGAAAGATGCAATGCCAAGACAAGAATGAAGAAAAAACCCAAAACCAAAAGCACAAGTAGTTATCTATCAGTAACAGAATGACAGAATGATTGAAGTTGGAAGGGACCTTTGGATGTGACTTAGTCCACCCCCCACTGCTGAAGAAGGGACAAGAAAAGAGACCATAAGGTATACATCTTCCACATCGTGCTGAAAAATTTTTGAATAGGAGTGATGTTAAAAACACAGCTTTGCTAAAATCTGATGAGAATCTGCAGATCAGACAGATCTATCTTTACTTGGAGTAGGGTTGGGGTCAAGTGTGAAGGTTTGCCTAGAAAGATAGAGTATTACAAGCTTTTACTGGCAAAACGGAATCTATCACCAAAATTTTCAACAAGGAGTGAGGAAATACAGGTCATGGTCTTCCCCCCCCCAGCCAATATATATCCTAAAGAAAGAGCTTGAAATTGCACGCTCAACTCCAATGAGAGGCTTGGAAATAAAACTAAGATAACTTGAGATTTGAGGTTTAATCATCACTTTCTCTCTTGATACACTTTGATCAACAGCCATATATGCTGACATGTGCCTTGTATCATATCCAAGGCTTCCAGTCAATACCAGAGCACATCTATAGATATAACAGAAATTACAGCTCCTGTCAGAAGAGTTTTTCTGTGAAATACAAATGATGGCATTTCCTGTGTTTGAGAGGGGCAGATACAAATATGTCACCTGGACACTGCCGAGGGTCTAGGCAACACCATTTGTGAAAGATAGGGTGGAAACGCAGTGGTGTCCTCACAACTCAGACCACTGAATTCTACTGTCCTTATAACCCTGACTCCACTGGGAAGCACAGCTTTGCTGCACTTTCATACAAGGCTGCAGTAATTTTGGAAAGCTCCGGCTGTACCAATTTCATAGTATTTCTTCACTGGCAGTATCTATTCTTTATCTGAAAATGGTTCCTCCTTCCTTAAGACAACAGCAATTAGCCTCTACTAAATAGTTAAACAGGGACAGGGTGCAAGCCTATGTCCAGCATCCAAACCCCAGCATTAAAATAGAGGCTCACAGACTCTTCAAGGCAAAGGAAGGCAACTGGCTCTTGTCAGCCTATACTTTTCACAACATTATGTTTGAAATGTTACGCTGAAAAAAAAAAAATCTAAAACATAACTGTTTTCATTCTTGAGTAGATACACTATTTAAATTCTTCAACCCAACATTCATCTCAACTTAAACTTGCCCTTATTGAATTTCAGTTCTTATTTTTCTGAAGAGCAACACTTTTGCATTACCACGGTCATCAATATATACCTTTGTCCAAGTTTAACATTCTTCAGTGACCATGAGTTCTCCCCAGATGGTAACTACCACAAATCCCCCAAGCTGTTGGTGCATAAAGCAGTTTTTATTTCACAGAATGGGTGAGGCTGGGACCTCTGGGGGTTGCCTTGTCCAAGCCCCCTGCTCAAGCAGGGCCACCTAGAGTCAGTTGCCCAGGACCATGTCCAGTCAACTTCTGAGTATCAACAAGGCTGGAACCTCCACAGCCTCTCTGAGCAGCCTGTGCCAGTGCTCAGTCACCCTCACAGTGAAGTGCTTCCTTATGTTCAGGCAAAACTTGCTTTGTTTCAGGAGTTTGTGCCCAGTGCCTCTTGTTCTGCCATTTTCTCTTTGGCTAAAGAGCATCCTTCCATATTCTCCTCAAGTCTGGACCAGCGCTTGTAATTACTTAGGGGTTTTTTTTTTGTTGTTATTTTTACTCTTACCACATTGCATATGTGCAAAAAATTAGTCAGAACTTTTTCAAAAGCAGTGAAGATAACACACGCTAAGCACTAAGTGCTAGTCTCTCATGTTTTGGATTGTTTTTCTCTTAACATCTTGCCGATTTACCTGAAAGCCGCGTTTAATCAACATGTAAGAGGAAAAATTACTACTTCTGAGGAACACAACTAAGCTACCTTCAGCAAAACAACACACACATTTCCCCTTACTGGCTTCTGTTAGTTTACAGTTACATTTGCACCTGTCACAACAGAGGCCTACGCTTACTTTTGTTTATCCATAACAACCTTAATTCTTTGGAATTTTTGCTTATTATTTCCACTTAATGGTAATTAGAACATTGCCTCCCCCCCACCAAATGAGGACGCACACCACATCAACCCTGCAGCATACAGAAATTCCACACTCTTTAATAGTTATTAAAATGCTCTGTAATCCCAGTAGTTTAATAAATGAATACTCTAATTACTTGGACTGAGAACATTTACCTAAGCATGTTATTAATCTTACTTCTCATCTTTGGCATGCTCCTGAAAAAAAAAATATTATCTGAAATACAGTTCCACTTTGAAAATGCACAAACTCCGATGCACATTCTATCCTCTGCCATTAAAGGTTTTTTGTTTGTTTAAGTGTTTTTGGTTAATAATAATCAGAGAAAACCCTATTCCTTACTAATGACTTGAAAGTCAAACTGAATTCTTCATTGTACATGCAGATCAGTGACACTAATTACTATTCAGGTGAAAATATCCACGCTTTTAGGTTCTCCCACACAACTCCATTAGTCCCTCAAGCAATCACGTACAAACACTTCTCAGGATGACCTGCATTAAAGAATTGTGTGTTTTCTAACTTTAAGTATCAGAATGCTTATGTGACTTCCATCCACGTTGCAGAAATAGCTAAAGATGAAGGACTGAGCCATAATTCTGCGCTACTTTTAACACACCCTATAATGACACTGGACTAAAAATTAGTAATAGGACTTTGGAATCTCCTCAGAAAGTAATTACAGCTGCTCTGTGTTTTTCCTTACTAACCCACACTTTAGTTTGTTGTCCAAAATGCTAACATTTGCTCCTTTTCATTTTACTTCTGTGTTTTTGACTCCTTTTAGTTAGAAGGGAACAGAAGAAAATATTATTTTATCATTATTATGTGAACAGAACTGAAATTTCAGAAGCTGATACGAAAGCTAGTATTTTCTACTGGTGTGAATACAACTGAATTTGCATATGAGGACAATGTTTTAATACCAGCCCTGTTTACTCTGTTCCCAAACCAGCTGACAGTATTGTAGAATGACACACTTTTCCAGGATTCTTGATGCTGTCATTCTTAGGTCCATAGATTACCAGATGATAATGTTCTCCCCTATATTTTGAGGTGCTCCCCATCTCCTTTAGATCATGAATTCTCTCATTAAACCCTTAGGAATTCACTATGCAACACAAGAGGACTGTACTCTTGCAACAGTACTGTACTATAAATCACAAGGTATTAGTATCAAAACCTACTGCATGCACTCAAGGAAAAGGAAGATTTACAGAGTATTTCCCAGTTCTGTCTTCAACCCTAACACAGCTTGTATTAAAAGCCTCACAGTCACTGTAGAGAACAGCAACAGAGAAGCTGCTATAATTAAGTTACTAATTTCTATTTTAAAACCCCCTCAAAATATCACACAACAGTTTTTGGAGTGCAGTCAGTCTTGCTTCTCTTCCCAGGTGTTTTTTTTATTTTATTATGGACACTACAGAGGATGACAACTCCAATTCACGTTTCCTGTTGTTCAGTCACTACTGAGCTGAAGTGTTGCTCAAACTAAACATAAGCAATAGCAAAAATTGCTAAAATCTCAGCAATTTATTTAATTGTGAGGCTCACTCACTTGGGATCAAGCACCCTTCTTGCAAATGTGCTTATTTAAAGCCCATTTGATATCAACTAATTTCTGAATTTCTCTGAGATTTATCTCAAAGGATTTGAATTTATGTACTTCTCAACAAACCAAGTCCTACAAAAAGAGACACATTTAATGAAGAATAAACTATGGAAGAATATGATTTTTTTTTTGTCCAGAGATGCCATAAAAAATTATCCTGTAGGGTTTAAGAAGGATTTCTTAAAATGTTCTGAAAGTGTTATTGAATTCAGCAGTAATTTCTATATGGAAAATTTACTGACATACTCAAGTGCAAAGATCATGACTGTTTCTTTTTTGCTGTATTTTCTCAGGATGAAGGTGGGAAGTGACTAAAGGATTTACCACGTTATCTCTCCCTCACGTTCTGGGCATCAGAATCCAGGCCACAGACCCTCCAGGGACCAAGATAAACAAAGGACACATTCTTTTCCAGGTAAATATATGAAACTGAAGAAAAGTTTTCCTAGGCTAGCTTTTGCTTTGAAGGATTTTAAGGGCATAAATATCCACAACAAAAATGTGGGGCTTGAAGGAACCCAGTGCTACCTTTAAAGTTTGGATGCTAAAACTTTCCTCCTCTGAGAAAAGAATTTCAAAGACATCCATACTAAGTTTTTGTATAAAGGTAATTGCTGAAAACAAAATGCTAGACCAACCACTCTATTTTTATGCCCTAGTGGTATTTTAGGAAAACTGTAACCCAATTAGAAATTTATGGGTAAGTTGGTAGGAGGTCACATTATCAGGAAGGATCTTTTGACTAGGCTGTAGCTGAAGAAAAGGAAAAAAGGGAAAAAGAGAAACCCTTGAGCAGTTCAATAGTTTAATTAAACTAAAAGAAAGTCTGTAATTCAGCACCAAAATACATCCCCTCAAGACATGAAATAACTATGTTAAAATCTGAATTTGAGAGGCCCATTTTCTATTATTCCCGAGAGAAAAATAGGAGTTACCAAGATTACTGATGTCGTGCTATTTCATTAATGAGCCCTGCCATAGCCACCTCCAAAGCTGTAATTGGCAAAGAGCTTCTTCCTTCTATGTACAAAAAACGGAGACAGACTGAAAAAAATATTTGTCCACTTTATCTTGGGCAAACATACTTAATGTTGGTGACTGCAACATTGAAATTAGCATGTTGGCACCATTTCTTAAGATAGCAACGAACACAATTTTAATGCAAGAAAGAAACTGAAGAAAAGTGTAAGTAATTTAATACAGAGGTTGAATATGATTAGGGACTGTTTGGGGGGGTGGGGGCATGCTCGTCTCTTGAAAGCTTTACTTTGGTTGAGTATGAAAAAAGAAGCAAAACCGAACACTCAAATTTAATATCCAGTAGAGACTTGCCCATCTCAAATTTACTCTTTCTACTCCATATAAAACTAATTCATCATTGTTAAAAAATACAGAAGCACTATGAAGCATCTGAAATTCACTTATTTTCAGATTGCTTTCAATCTCACTCCCTTCCTCCCCCAAAGAAAGTGACTAATAAACAGCAAAGGCAATCAATATGGTACTCTGATAAAAGTTAAGAGCTGCAGAGTTTTCTGTATACTTGTGCTTAATATTTAATTTCTTCATTTTTCCGCCTTGAACCCCATTAAGCGTTTTAACTTTTCAATGGACATTATTGAAGGCCCATGTTTTATTAACCTTTTGATTAAGCGTGAAAGAGTCTCATCTAGAATAAGCATACTACAAAACCCCCAAAATTACTACTCTCTTACAGTTGCTCAAAACTTACTTGCTTTATCAAAAAACATAGTTTGTTATTTAGCTAGAAGAGCACAGATAAGTATATGAGATCACAGAATCATAGTATCATTTAGGCTGGAAAAGACCTCTAAGATCATCAAGTCCAACCTTTAACTGCCAAGTCCACCACTAAACTCGGTCCCTAGGCATCACTTATAAGTCTTTCGGGCACATCCAGGCACGAACAACCAACCACTTTTTTGGGAAGCCTGTTCCAAAGCTTGACCACTCTTTCGGTGAAGAAATTTTTCGTAATATCCAACCAAAACCTCCCCTGGCACATCCTGAAGGCCATTTCCTTTGATCCTGTCACTTGTTACTTGGGAAAAGAGACCGAAATCTACCTCACTACAACCTCCTTTCAGGTAGTTGTAGAGAGCGATAAGGTCTCCCCTCCGCCTCCTCTTCTCCAGGCTGAACAACCCCCAGTTCCCTCAACCTCTCCTCAGAACACTTGCTCTCCAGACCCTTCACCGGCTTTGCTGCCCTTCTCTGGACACACTCCAGCAACTCAGTGTCCTTCTTGTAGTGAGGGGACCAAAACTGAACACAGTATTCAAGGTGCAGCCTCAGCAGTGCCGAGTACAGGGGCGTGATCACTTCCCTACTCCTGCTGGCCACGCTATTCCTGATACAAGCCAGGATGCTGTTGGCCTTCTTGGCCACCTGGGCACACTGCTGGCTCATGTTCAGCCGGCTGACAACCAGCACCCCCAGGTCCTTCTCGCCCAGGCAACTTTACAGCCACTCTTCCTTCCCCAAGCCTCTAGTGTTCCATGGGGTTGTTGTGACCCAAGTGCAGGACCCGGCCCATCGATCCAGCCTGTCCAGATCCACCTGCAGAGCCTTCCTACCCTCAAGCAGGTCAACACTCCCGCCCACCTTGGTGTCATCTCCAAACCTCCTGAGAGTGCACTCAATCCCCTCGTCCAGATCACTGATAAAAATATTAAACAGAACCGGCACCAAAACTGAGCCCTGGGGAACACTGCTCGTGACCGGCCGCCAACTGGATTTAACTCCACTCACCACAGCTCTTTGGGCCCAGCCATCTAGCCAGGTTTTTACCCAGCAAACAGTACTCCCATCCAAGCCATGAGCAGCCAGTTTCTCCAGGAGAATGCTGTGGGAAATGGTCTCAAAGGCTAGACTACCTACCCAGTCAACTTAACTAAAGTCTAGGTCGACAACATTCACAGCCTTTCCCTCATCCACTAAGCGGGTCACCTGGTCACAGAAGGAGATCACGTTAGTCAAGCAGGACCTGCCTTTCATAAACCCGTGCTGACTCTGTCTGATCACCTTGGTTCTCCTGTACCTGCCACGTGATGGCGCTCAGGATGATCTGCTCCATAACCTTGCCCAGCACCGAGGTCAGACTGACAGGCCTGTACACCCCTCGATCCTCCTTCCAGCCCTTCCTGTACGTGGGCATCACATTTGCTAACCTCCAGTCAACTGGCACCTCCCCAGTTCGCCAAGGCTGCTCACAAATGATGGAAAGCGGCTTGGTGAGCACTTCCTCCAGCTCTCTCAGTACCCTTGGGTGGATCCCATCTGGCCCCATAGACTTCCTGTGTGTCCAGGTGGTGTAGCTGGTCACTAACCATTTCCCCTTGCATTATGGGGGCTTCATTCTGCTCCCTGTCCCTGTCTTCCAGCTCAGGGGCCTGGGTACCTGGAGAACAACTGATCTGACTATTACAGAGTGAGGGAAAGAAGGCATTAAGTGCCTCAGCCTTTTCTTCATCCTTTGTCACTCTTTCCTCCCACACCTAATAAGGCTGGAGATTCTCCTTAGCCCTCCTTTTGTTGCCAGTGTATTTATAGAAGTTTTGGGTTTTTTTTTACTGTCTTTTACAGCAGTAGCCAGATTAAGTTCTAGTTGGGCTTTAGCCCTTTCATGATACATAGATAAAACTGGTTTTTAACAAAGATGACATAAATATAGAATATACTTCCTTCACATGTTCTTACAGGTATAAAGGTCTAAGATTAAATTTTTTGCAAGTTACATGAAACGTCAAGCCAGTTATGACAATTTCGGTTTTAACACAACCTATTCCCTTCCATTTCATTTATCCTATTTTCCTCTTTTCTGAAAGCACCCCATCTCTAGCAAAAAGCATGACTTTGAAATACCCTATACAAAACTGCAATATGATTATTTTCGCCACCATGACAGAAAATACCCAATTCTGTATTTGGAGAGGTATTTGAATGTGTTGAAGTTAAGAAGTATGAGCTGAGTTTTAATCCAACCTTTCCACAGAATGGTATGTTCAACATTGGACAACAGTAGCAGGATATATTGATTAATAGTAACAGACTCCCTACAGCAAATCATGTCCCTAAAACCAGATTTGCAGGGCTTCTAACTTAGGGGGTTCTAAAAGCAATTCTCGTTGTTTATTGAGAGCATAGCGAAACATCAGTATAGAGATGTTCCTCATTCTGAGGAGGTAAACAAATTCCTGGTTTTTAAATTTAAAACTGAGAGGAATGTAAATTTATGTGGCCTAACACTTCGACTTAAATTTTATGCTTCTTACAGTGATAAGGTACAAGTGACTATTTACCTTAGTGAAAGTAGGTATTTTGTTTTCTCTTTGAATGTGACTTGTTACGTGTTTTCTTTTCTCTTCTGATCGATACACCCTTACTTCTTCTTCTCCCTTTGCTGTTCTCCATTCTTCCTGCCTACTGAAAAAAGAAAACGGAGATGTTAACTTTAAAACAGAATACTACAACTGAAAGGATCAATTCCAAATCAAGGAATACATCTTCAACATTTATAACATTCTTTGAAGAGTAGCTCTTCTTTACAGTCAGAACGTGGCTTCAACATTATCCTTTCTGAAAAAAGAAAGATTTCAGTCTTATTTCAAAAACCTAGAGCAGTTTATATTTTATCATGGCCAGCAGGCTTTTTGACTTACTGATATAAGTATTCATCACAAGAGTTAAATACCAAATGAAATAAATTTCCAGTTTGGAAATAAAAAATCAGCTTAGGCACCTAATGGATTAGGTCAGTGTCCCAGCCATAAAATGCTGTATAATGGCAGGAACAGGTGGAGTTAAAACATTATTAGAAAACACTGAGGCAGTTAGATCCCACTATACATACAAGTTAAATTACTCCGTCATTTGTTAAATGGTCGATTTTTATTCACAATACTTCTATAACTCCAAGATTTTAAGTGATATGCAGAAAATAACTGATTCCAAACCAAAACTTATTTTATAAGAAGTATGTGACCACAGAATAGATAAATACCACACAAATAGTTCTATGACAATGTGAATTCCAAAACTGTTCAATTTAATTAAGTTCACCAAACTAAAATTCACTGCAAACTTCGTCTATGTTTACCTGGCCACACCAGAAGACAGTTCAGGCACTACAACCCTTCGACTCCAAGCCACAAGGTCCCGCTCAGTGGCTATTTCACTTCTTGGTGCATTGCTATGCATCTGACGCACACCTTCAATTTGTCCACTGCGTCTTAATCCTATATTTGGTGGTGAATGTACTTCTGAGGTAGAACTTACAGATCCTAAAAAGTCAAACATAGTTGCACCTGATCTGAAACTATAAGGGAAGCACTTACAAAGAAAAACTCAAAATGAAGGAAAAAAGAATTTCACTTAATCAATTACTTCAAAAGAAATCACATATTAACTGAATTTAACAATTTCAGCAAATTCTGTAGTCATACTTAAACAGCTCTGGGCTGCAGTACTCTGTTTAAAAATTCAAACTGAAAAGGAGCAGATGGATCAACAATCTGAAGCAAAGCGATTCATTCGTTTGCTTTTATTTAAACATGGTTTTGAAAACATTTATGCAAAGCAGACTATTGCTACTGCACTCTATTTCCTTATTATAACTATCTCACTGATTCAGTGTATTCCTTAAACAGTCTTCTACCTTAAAAAAAAAAAATAAAGCACAACACTGGGAATTTTCAGGAATGAAAGCTGTAAAATTTTCAGATGAGAAATTAAAATAGTCAAAAGAAAAAAAAACCAAACCAAAACTAAACCCAAAACCCCACACACGCGCGTGCGCACACACACACAATCATTCAAAACACCTATGCTGTAGCAAAACTTCAACATTTGTCTGCATCCTGCCACACACAAGCTACTCTTGCTTACTCAGGTGGACTGCCAACCATGATTTTTTCAAGCGTTGAAAACTACCATGTAATCTAGTGTAAGACACAAACATTGAACATCTGTACTGAGAAACAAGCAGCTCCTTCCTATTGACTCCCTCCTATTGCCTGATTTGAGACAATCCAGATTTCAAATCAAGTAGATGGCCACTGCCAGATTAAACAGTACGGTAGTTACTTCTAAGGGAATGCAGTTGCTGCAAGTTCCCTGAGTGAGCATACAACAACTTTAACAAAGATAAATTTGTAATGTTAAGAATCCTGAGATTTTGCAGAAAGGAAAAAAAAGATGGGAAAGCTGTATTATTTTCTATGGCTCCATCCCTCCTTTCTAGTAGTTCAGCAAAATGTACAAATCATGCCCAATAAAGCGATTTATGTCTTCTGACTCTCAGCTGTTTCAATAGAAAAGCCACAACAGCCATGCCCCAGTCATCTACCTCTGCTTATCCGGCTGGTACTACTCGTTCCTGCCTCCCCAGAACGTCTCTGGTCCTGCTCTTGCTGAAGTCTTTGAATCATACTATCCAATGGACTAACTTCTTGATTTGATTGTTGACTAAGAACTTGATTCAGTCCTGTGAAGTAAAACATACAAGAGAATAACACACAAACGTTGGTTTGAAGAACCAAATGTTACAAACAGCTTATCTAAGTTTTAACTTTGAAACGTACAAGTACAGTGTATAATTACATGAGTTAAGCATGGGCTAGTGCATATTTTTTTAATAGCCATTTTTTATACAGGACACCTCTAAATATTGAGAGCATTATATTTTCTGGAGCAGGGTCAAGATGATCACATGCCACTCCTAATACAATTGAAATTTGATCAAGTGCCAGCAAGTCACAGAAGCTTAATACAACTGTTGTTTGTCAGCTTAATCGATGTAAATTGTTCAAATGCATGCTTAGCCTGCCCCAAATGCATTATAAAACGCTTTAGTATAAACTTCAATGAAAGAAATACTTCAAGAAGGTCTAACTGAATTAAAACAAGAATTATCTACACCGGAGAACAGCAAGCAGAGAAAATGCTTGACTGAGCTCCACACAGGCATAATGATGATGCAGGTTAAGGAATGCTAATTTTCTTTGGTATGTAGAACAGCCAGGAAACCTCCTTTTGTGTAGGTGACTTGAATAAACGACAGGAAACAGTTCTCACGGAAGTGATTACGAGGTGATAATACTGTTTCTGTGCAGCAAGCAAGAAATACAGCATGTCAGCATAAACAACACAAAACCTCTTTTCATACTCAAAACAGACAAAAAAAATGAGAGGTATGGAGAAAAAGGCAAGGTTTACAGCACTGATTCGAAAAGGAGGTCAGATATCTCCACACAGAATTGATAGATGGTGGAGTGGTGGGACGCTTAGGTCAAGAGAAGCAGAACTTGCAAAACGTTGTAATGAGGGACGACAATGTTCAAAGAAACAAGCTACAGAGATTATTTTTCCAGCATGATTCCAAAGAGATATCATAGTATAAACCAAACTTTGCAAGACCAAATACAGGATTTTGTAGTAATTGTACTATGAAATGAAGAGCTTTGATTATGTGGCTAGACAAAGCAGCCATCTCTTAACAGATGATAGTATGCAGAAAGAACATAAATATTTAAGATAGCGCACTCAGGGTTTCAAGGCTATTGTAGTTGAAGTCAGCTTCCCTAAAGCAGCAGAAGCTTGGAATCATGGAATGAGCTCTGGTATAACCACAGCTGGATGTCTTCTGACTCATGTAGCGAGAAAGTCAGATTTATTTGGTGATCTCATGAGCAGACACGAAACAATGGGAAGTAACTAATAACCCAAGAATGATCTTAAATAAGGAAACTGCTACCCAAACAAAACTCATGTTTTTCATGTATCTAGCTTGTGAGATTTTACCTTCACAAGTAACAGCAAGTTCTTTTAAAAAAATGAAATAATAAAGACACTGGTATATATTTGATCTTTTTCAAAACATCTGGTTTAAAGGAGCTTCACATACATCTAACCAGTAAATCAAGCATGACTATCTGAATTCCCCCTACTCTTATAAGCCCCTACAGACAACTTGACAAGAAATAAGTTGTCAGTGCTCTGAAGGAGATCCATCAAATCCCACAATAAAGTTTCAGAAAGAAATGGAGCTTCCTTAGTGAAGGGAACATATAAAATACATGAACACAGTTTAGCTCTGCATAAGACTGCATATATTAATCCTGAACTGTAAACAGGTAGTAAAATGTCTTCTGTTTCTCCAAAAATCTCTCTGGCTCTCTGTCAGCCTGGCTGACGGCTTCCTCCTATTAAACAGAATGCTACAGACATCATCTTCCTTTAGGCATCCATGTGTCATGCTGCCACACCATTACATTTAAAATTGCTGGGCCTGCGTGCAGAGTCTGACTTGTTTCAAGATGTTATATTGGAGAATGTGCCCAGGACTTTTTCAAATTTGGAGAATTTCAGAATGTCACAGGTCCATGCTGTAACTGTAACAACAAACTAAAATCGCATCCTTCCCTGGAAATCAAATATAGCTTCAATGCCACTAGCTAAAAAGTTAGAGACAAAATATGGCAAATATTCAGGAGAAAGGACCTTTTCCTCTTTACAGTTGCTTCTCAGATAGCCTTTCTTCCTATAACTTTGGAGGAAATATGAAAATGTTGTTTAAAAATTAGTTAAGTATTCAGTGGCTTGTAATCCTCAGGTCTACAAACGTGGATAAAGAGATCTTTCGGTAACAAGACTGCAGTTAACCTTCCTGGAATGCCTGACACACCACAGACTTAAGTATAGTGTACATATAAGCCACTATTTAAAGCCACAGTCAGTTTTCCCACATTTCAAGAATATCTGAATACTTAACAATGCTTGTCTTGCTGTTTGCTCATTCATACTAATATCAGACTAGTGACACGTAACAAGTAGGCATCATTTTTACATCCCCACCCATGTGGGCCACATTTAGGCAGTTTCTAACAGCCAGCCATTGGCCCACCATATGCACGTCCCTCCCATGTCGTGTTCATGGAGAATACAACTTCCGAGGAACTTCCTAGATTTTGTATCCTTACCAAGTCTTCAGAGTTCTCTAACCAAACTATCAAAGCTGAAGCTGAATGAGTGCCTTCATCTACAGAAAAGGATTTTGCATGTTGCAGGTGTCCTCTCATATTTCTCTTCTTGAAACAGGTAACATCTAAAACTAATCTGTGGAAGATCAGTCTATTTCCTAGGTTTTTCTGCAGTAGGAAATATTACCCCAAAGAGCTCAGCTGAAAGCTCACCCAGCATCATACACCATTGCAATAATGAAATGAGCTCCAAACTAACTGGCGTTGTAGCATCAACTAGTACTGATGTGATCGATGACAATACTGTAAGTGAAATTCTCACAAGCAATCAGTGCCAAGGACATTGCAATTCTTCCATACTACATGAACTACTATGCCCAGAAACGAAGAAAAAGGACGAAGTGAAAGGGAAAGTGTAGAACACCTGGAGGTAACTAGATAGGCTACTGTGTACTGAAGTGAAATTTTCCATACCTGAAGATGTCACTCCCATCTGAGGAATAAGCTGTTCCTCCCTGCAGTTCTCACGACCAGGAACTAGCCTTTGATACCTTGCAGGATGAGGGTTGCCATCCACATCAACCAAAAATGGGGGAGGCATAAGGTGTGGAGCCTGCTGTGTCTGTTCATCCAGGACAAAGTTGTTGGCATCACGGATAAGGGGCCGATAATCACTATGAAAGAACATCTGATCTGCTATCTGTAAACAAAGTCATTTTGTAATTTTTTTAAAGAACCTATTAAAAAAACATACAGAAGATAACTGCCAAAAGTATTTTTAACATGTTACTCATGGTCACTTTTGCAAAAACAAGGTTATAAGCCGATCTGTTCATCTCAGTTTAAAGGGGAAAATTTAATGACTCCATGGCTATTTTTTTCCCCCAGTACTCCCTTTCTATATTATAGTGCAAGGGGAATAATCCACATGTTTGAGGGTTGCGAGTGTTTAAAGAACAGAGGAATGGGGCAATATTTGACTACTTGAAGACATTTGATAGAACACAGCATGGACATATTAAATAGGTTACAAATTTTCTTCTATATTCTGAATATATGAATATATATTCTGATAACGAAAACTGTGTCACAGACTTATGAGCTATGGTTTAGGAAGGAGAGGAATGGGAAAATATTTATAACATCATGTCATTGCCAAATATTTTAACACCAGCAGCCAAACAGATATATTCTTACTGCAGTGCTAGATATGTGAAAAGGTTCCAGTAGATAAAATAAAGCTGATCTGAAGTTGAATTCTTCAGGCTCAAAGTTTTTTATTTCAGTCCACCTGCTCATAATTCATTCTAGATGACTTTCCACAGACACTCAAAACTGAGGAATTCTTTTGTCCAAATAGTATGTAAAAAGGCTTATGCTCCATCCCTCGCTGGTACATGCATCTCAGTGTGATGCAATCAAAAAGATACTGAACCACAAGGAGAAAAGAAAAGGAGAACACAAGAGAAGCTGATGCGTATACTACACATTCCAGCATTACCTACTGGCAAGCAAACCCCTTGGCAGCTCATGTACTCCGTTTAACTTTGAACAAGAAAGAATAAAATTCATGCAAATTAGATTTCCAGGGCAGTAAAAAAATGATTAAACAATTGACTCAAGGCATAGAGATCTCAAAAAAAAAAAAAAAAATTTTGTCTTGGGTGTTAAAGACAGGTATTTGAGCACAGAGGAATGCCTCAGTTGTTACAGAATATACTCTGATTTCTGAAGAGCAAGCTCTATCACGACCAATCCATAACATAGTTTCCAGTAACTTGTTACGTAGAAATCAGTAAGGCAGAGGTTACAGCATCTACTCAGAGGTCTGGTCTCTCAGTGACAAAATTCTCCTGTCCTGGATGTGAGAAGACCAGGAAGGAAAGATGATGACAAACATCTGTCAACTACAACATCAGAAAGCACCTACGTGCATCCACATGAGGTGGACAGAAAAAAAAAAATCAAAATATTAGAGGAATCATGGGATATGGACTCCACAAAAATTCAGAAAATTAACAACAGGAAGAAAATTGAAAAGATGCACAGAAAGACACAATGGCAAATAATTTACTTCAGGGATTCAAAAATTTACCTTTGCTAAGTGTGTATGGACAAGGTGACATCCCACTGCAGTAAGAAGCCCTCCCTGGATGAAGTCTTGTTGACAGATTCTCTGTTAACTTAACAGAGGCTGAATGAAAAACATACAAGTACGTTCATGTGTCTGACTGACAGAATCAGGGCCTTCTTAAAACTTCGTTCCTTCAGCTCAAATAGCTCAATAAGATAAAGATACTGGTCCTCCAGGAGGACTTATGATTTTCCCTAGAATGATAATAGTAGGGTATCCAGTACTTTCACACAGCGTAAATTTTCTTATTAAGTACTTCCCACACTGAAAAAGAAGAGATTACAATGGCACGATCATACAGACTGAGTTTTAATGTGCTGTGTTATCTGCATCTCAGGTTTTGTAAGCAAAGGGAAGATCTGAAAATCCTTCCCTAGATCCAGTGCCTATTCTAGCAGAATAGTCTCTGGTGCAAGATCATGAGGGACTTCTTTGCAATTACCCTTCTGTGTACTCTGTACTGCAATCAAGTATGAGAGAGAGTAAACAACAATTTTTTACTGCACGAGACAAGAATGGCATTTCATGGAGATCCCAGGCTCAGACCAACTCTCAGGAAGAACACTGGAATGTCCCTACTGGAACCTGGGACAACCACCTTATCCTCAGGCTATTCCAACTCCTAAGAAAAATAAAAATATTTAGACATTTTAGAGAATCTTAAATGGCTATGTTCAGCAGAGGACCAGTTAGAAGTACTAACAATCAGACTGATTTCTTGATATACTATTAGAGATTAAATTCATGACAGAAAGAAGATTCTACACCACCATTAGGACATATGAGTCCTCTGTACGTGTGACTTCACAAGCCCAGCTTGGGTTTCAGCAGGAAAGCTTTCCACAAGGTCTGAGCTCTACAGATAGACTCTCCTTCAGTAACTACACTACACATTCAGAATGTTCATGTTTCTCCAAATAGGCACACCTACACAAATGCAAAGAGATTTTCCCCACTGCTGCACCAATCTACCGCACAGGAGCTGTCATCTTGCAAAGAACTGTGGTTTGGGCAGTCTACAGGAACTACAGCCTTAGAAAGCTCAGGGACCTAGTCCAATCTAAGATTAAAAATCAACAGAAAGATACCTTATGCTTTAGGACAGTTAGGTAATTCCTGGACAAGTTTCCACCTGAGCAAGAACTTCTGAAGTGCACGTGCCCTGTTGACAGCAAGCTCATCTTGTCTCTGATTATCTTCACACACTCAGAAATCTCAGCTGAGATTGACTCAGGGTTTGCTTAATTAGGTCAAATAACATAGGAGCCCCAAACAAGCATCAAATGTGTTCTTCTCCCCCTGCCCCCTCAATCACTCCACAAAAATATGTATCATCAAAAAAAAGAAAAAAAAAAAAAGAGAAAACAAACCAAAAACACCCTCAGCAGAGCTAACACTCTCTCAGCTATTATCACTGTCCTGAGCACAATTCACAAACGTGTGAATACAGGACAGGTTACTACACTCCTTTCTTCTGTAAATATCATTCACCAAGATGGATGGAAAGCACTTTAAAGCCAAATAACCCACAGGTGCTACCAGAACATATTCTCAGATGACGTCTGAAAACCCCCCAAGTATCTGAGGGTGGGAGGACAGAGAAAAGAACACTGGATCTCCAGCACATACCTATTTGTAGTTATATTTTTCCATAAAGCAGGTCAGACAAAAATGAGAGGAGATGGAACCAGACAAGAAAGAGATCAGAAACTTCCAGGCTGAGTTTTCTGACAGTTGAAGACAGAGAATAAGAGGTAATAAAAGTGAGTCCTATTTGCTCCCATTTCTTCTATGGTCAAGAATGCCAAGATAACCATTGGCACAGTAACAGCTAGAAAGGACCATTTCACATCACCCAATAAATGGAAAATTTAAAAAATAATCTTTTCTCAGAGGCTGCAGCAAAAACCCCAAGTGAACAAAGGGTCTGTAGAATTCAAGAAGTGAAAAGCAACTGTTTTCATTCTTCAGACAGATCTAATCCCTCACAAGGTAAATTCTCAAATGGCAGTATAAAGGAAGCTCCTGGTCCATCACAGCAAAGACAAAAAGGCTCTCAGTTTCAATTTCATTTCTGACATTTTTGAGTAGCAGCGGACTATACAATTCCAAAATGACTGGAAAGAAAAATAAACCCCAAACAATCCATAGACATGGTGAGAAAAATGTTTCTATTACAACAGGCTTTAAAGTTTAGAAAACTAAGAACTCTGAAAGACAAAGATCTTTAATAAGGTCCGATAACCCTGGTTTTCCATGCTTGTGGTGCCTCTGTTCTTGTTGTTTTCTTTGGAATGGAAGGGGAAATGCACAGCTAGTAATAGCTGAGGGATAGCAACAGCAGCCAAGTACCACGTACTTCAAATTACAGTTCAGAGACAAGGGCGGGGAAATAAACCCCAATATGCAAACAATGCTGCAACTAGCGTCAAAATAAGAGCTAGAAGATTACAGAAAGAAATGCGGTGGCTTACAAAGATTAAAATCTTTTGCTCTCCCTCCTTCACACCCCTCTCCGTTGCTATGTATCAAAAAGTGCTTTCAAGGCCAGTCTGAGTCCAAAGATCCAAAGCAGGAGGCAAAATCCAGAAGCCAGCATTTCACCAACCACCTTCAAATATCATATACCAGAAGCAGAGATTAAAATCCTGGAGCAGATATGCCTCTGTAAGACTTAGAAAGAGGGAGAAGAGACACACCTCATCTCTTCCCTGGGTGGTAAAAGAAGAATTAGGGCCTTGTGGGCACTCCAAACTAGGTAACCTGTATGGTTCATAGGGCATGTTCATCCACAGAGAAAACGTAACACCACTATATATCTTTACAGTCATGAGGGTCTGTGGCAAGACACCCACACTTAGAATACACAATGTTAACTATGACATTATAATAAAGATGATGTATTTTAACTACACAGTAAGGGTGGAACATTGCTGTGTACGCACCAAGGCATCCACGACAGCAGAACTTCATTAGCAGACATAAAATTGTATCACTAGAACATACAGTACGCTTATTGTCCATAACTGCCTCCCAGGCTATACAATGTTTAAATACAGACAGCAGGAATTAGACCTATGAAATGGCTCCCTGCCCCGCACCCCTTTTTTGGTCTTCATTAGGAACAAGAAAATAGGTAAAGCAAAATGTTTAACTGTTATCAATTCCACCACAGTTTATTCACATTATCCATGTGGATCCATCAGTAGACAACTGTAACCTTGGCAATTAAGAGAGGAGACAGTGACTGGGTGATTTTTAAATTATTTTTAACTTCCCATGAAAACAGTAGCTTAATAGCACATTTACATAGTTTAAAGAAACTGAAAGAAAGCTCAGTGTCAACAACAGGAACCTGCAACATCCCATATTAATGGCTCAAAATTGCATTAAGGTACACCCCCTTGAAATGAAGCTCTGAAGGAAAGTTTGCACAAATGCATTCAACACAGACAAACATTTTGATTTTCATCTTGCACTGTACCTTGTCATATTTGCTACTGGAACCAAAGCCAAAAATCAGAAGGTGACCGTGAGAATCAGTACATGCAAAATGCTGTCCATCAGGAGAGCACTTGCAGTCAAAAACTGCACCATGTCCTTGTCCTTCAATCTGAAATACATCAACATACAAAATAATTAAGTCACCAGAAATAAATAATTTTCAATTATGATTCTCAAAATTGTGGTGCTGATGTTGAAATTTATTATAAAATCTGTAAGACAGTATACTGCTAGATGGAAGTTACTTTAAAACACAGTTTACTTTTTAGTAATTCACTTTTCAGTGAATTTTGTAATAATGCTCATGAAAGATGCCAAATTGATAGTAGTAGAAACTGACAGACTTTATCCACAAAGCAGGCACAGTATAGGAAGTGAAAATAAAAGCTTCCCCTTGAACGTCCTGCTAATGAGCCTAACCAGAGAGCTGGGTCCAGTTCAGGGCCTAGACACTACACCCTTGCGATCCTCTGCCTGTTTGCTAAGCTAGCCCGGTAGCATTGGCTGCTGTGGTGTTTCAGAACACCTGCCTGCTAGGAAACGCACTCACATAGACAACCCACATTACACAACTTAGCAACTGCCTGTTTCTGTAATTCCTACTCCTAATTTATTGGAGTGGGGGAGGTGTAGATTTGTGTAAAAACTCCACTTTTTAAAGGAGAACTGCAAAGATTTTAAAAAAGGAATTTTTACCTGATACTCATTTTCTGTTTTCCAGTTCCATTAAGCCAGAACAAATGGGTTTTTGTTTTTCCCTGCAACCTGTCAATCAAGCAGAGGTGACCAATCACCACTCTGAATTTTCATGTCTTCAGCACCTCTTCAGAACGCCCCTTTCTATTCTCCCCAGCAAAGCACTTTTGCATTTTCTTTAAAGAGACACCAAACAAAATTCTTTCCCTAACTGTGGCATGCCTGTATATTGCCAGAAAAAGCAATGATATTCAGCCTGCAGGCAGTAACACTATGCACTTCTATAGCACCTTCCAGAGGCCATCAGCATTATTTTAAAAAGTTAATGAACCAAGCCTCGAAAAACGTGTGAGGTAGGTACTGCTCTCACTATCTTACAGGCTGAGACAAAGGCAAGAAGTCTAAACCTTTTGCCCACTGTCTTACAACACATCCACACCCACACCCCTGCACACCCCCCAAAATGGCAGAGGCTTCTACACCTATTACCAGTGCTTTCAGGTGTTTGATTAAGGTCTTTCTCACTACAGGTACTTTCCATAAAAGTCAAATGAGTTTCTGGATTAGCAAAAGAGGAAGATAAATCAATGCAAGTTTTATATTCTATTTTGCCCATTATTCCAGAAGAACTGAATTCTTAACAGAAGTATCCTATAGCAAGAGATGGAAAATAAAAACAGGATTTCAAGCAAGTGACACTAACATCACAACAGCTAAGAATGCAGATTTAATTTAGGCTAAGCAAGATCCAACAACCAAGGCAAAGTTACAACTTTGTGCTGCTTTTTGTATGTAGAAAGCTCACCATATTAAAGGCAGACAGTTTGGGGAGGCAGGTGGAAAGGGGAAGGAACTTCAGCCCAAGAATAAGCTCTGCAGGTGTATAATAAAAACCTGGAGAGGAGTACTTACACGGAGACTTCTGTTCCCTTTCCCTTCCTCCAACAAAGGAAACACGGAAGTATCAAGCTTCCTAACATTCAAGACCTTCAGAAATAGAATTTCAGGGTTCTCCTAGATCCTAAGGTTTGAAGACTTTTTTTTGCTTTACAAGGAAAACAAGGCAAGAACTATTTTTCCTCTCACGATGGTTAGCAAATAAGAAATAGAAGGAGGAAGAAAAAAAAAATCAAGACTATTAAGATGAAGGTTTTTTTTTTTTTAATCCTTCCCAGCAAGAAGTGCTTTGGATGCACCATTTTCAAGAAACCCTTGGAAATTAAGAGTGTTAGTTGGAAGACATCCCCTTCTTATGTAAAGCAAAAGAACAGTGATCACTATTCAGTGATTAGTACAGTGCAAACAGTTTTACTCTAAATGTGGACAGAATCTGTTTTAGAGTGCTTTTGGACAGTACAGCAGTAAGACCTTTTAGTATAACCCCTCAAGTCTGACAAACAATTACTCAGAAAAAGATCCTTAATACTTTAAGAACAAAAATTACTCTAGAGGATAAGCTTCCAAGATATAATTACTATTACAAATTAAGGGCAAAGCCTGCCAGAGTGTGCTACCCAGTGGAATTCTTTTAAACAAAAATATTTTGGGATTAATAAATGACACTTTACAATGGAATTTTTTCAATAACAAAGCTAACACAAAGGATTTGGTCTTTTGGAACAGAAACTAAATGTTAAATTGCAAAAGGGGAAGCTGTAGTAAACCAATGAAGCTGTAACTTCAACAAGCTAGATATGGGACTTGATCAAGAAGGAAGCCGCTTTCCCCACTCCATCCCTTTTAAACTGAAGATGCAAGGTCTGCATGAAGACCGTATCCCAAAGGAGATAAACCATGTGTTCTACGTGGAACCTTTCCCTGCTGAATGAGAAGATATCAATGGTGAAGGGAAGAGACCTCCCACAAGAACAGAAAAAGCACTGGTCAATTAAGAGCTGTCCTGACAAAGGGTCACCAAGAGGGAACACGTTAAGATACTGCTGGTAGCAAAGCAAGTAGCAAGGATTCTTCAGCCTTCAGGCTGATTCTTCAGGGAAGAATCAGTGATGCTATGCAATGAGGAGTTATGATTACTTTTAGTCTCAACCCCAAGAATTAAGCTATTTGCCTGCATTTCACTATCAAGGAAACATATCGACATTGGTACATCACAAAGGGAGGAATGCTGATGAAATAAGAGAATGAAAAAGGGAAGTTATTTTTTTCCTCTCCATTTTGAAGAGAACTTACTGTTCTCCCCCAAACCAGGGAGAGCAGAGTTGTGAAACTAGTACACAAAGTAACATGCCATGGATCCATAACTTGTATGAAAACAGCAGTACCACCTCAATAATAAGCCTTTCTGACCTGTTATCAACAGATCGCATGAAAGATTTAAAACCTAGTGTTTAAGAAAAGACATGGAGGGGGAAAAAAAAAGAAAAAAATCAAGTAAAATGAAAATTAATCAAGAGATTACCAGAAAAACTTAAGACTTTGTTCAGTAAAATAATTAAAAAACAAACAAACAAAACACCAAGAAAATACAATTCATTCAACGTAGCTAGATATCACAGCCATGACATGGTGCTGGAAACTTAGTTCAAATGGAACAACAGATTGTGATTAACAGGAGAAATGCAGAGTAGGTAAACTTGCTAAGGAAAGGATAACAGTTATTGGTTTTGGAAAGACATACAGAGCTAGAAGGATGTTATCAGTGAATTTCCTCAAGCCAGACCTTTCTGTTAGTGACTACAGAAAAAATAAGAGCCTGTGGATTAAATGAACATTAGGAAATCATCCACTGAGAACAGATTTGGGACACAGCACAAATGATATTGACTGAAGCAATTAAAAGCCAACAGGAAAAAATGCAATAGGCCATGAACCCACTAAGATTATTAGAAATAACTTACTAACACACTTACTGCCAGAAAAAATAATGGAACACAATAACACAATGCATTTCTATCACGCCTTCCAACACAAGTCATCAGCACTGTTTAGGAGGTCAGTGAACTAAGCCTCTACTAGCCTGGGGTAGATGATGTTCTCTCCCATCCTTCACATTAAGAGACTCATGCAACTAGCTGGAAACACAGGGAGAAAGATCACTGTGTATTCATTGCAATGCATCACATGTAATGCAACAACAAAAAGAAAACTATACTCCTAAAATATACCAGAAGTATATTCAGAAAAGGAAAAGCACACATGCCAGACAAGCAGACAACAATAAGAACTCTTCCAAAGCAATAGACATTAAATTTTTGCTTCCTATGTTCAAGATAAGTAAATTCTAAGTGGAACAGCTACAGAGAAATATTTCCACTCATCATGATAATGGAATACCTAGGAGCTCGGGTTCTTCACATGGACACTAAGGAAAGAGGACTGTTTTTACGCATATACCAAAAGACCTATAGCAGGAAGAGACCTACTCTACTTAAATACATAGGAACAAATGAAAATTAGTTACAGGCAATGTTTGAACTTGAAAACTGAAAATTAGATTATAACGATCACAGCAATGGTATGCTAGCACACCTTTCTAAAACTAGCAAAAGGCAAAGTTAACTAATTGTTATTAAAACATGTAACCTCTTCCATAAGTGATGAGACTATATCATAGCTGCTCAAGTCAAATCAGCCTCCGAGTATTCTGAAGTTCCTTTGTAGGTTTACTGTCTCCTTTGCTTTAAGGAACAACCTCCAATCACAGCATGCTTCCACCAAGAGCCAAAAAAAAAAAATAATCTACGGACTTCCTTAAAAGTTAGGAGAGGTTGCTGCAGATTGGAGGAGTGGAAAAGAACACTTAGTTTTTGTAAAGCCAGCTTAAAAAAAAAAAAAAAAAAGAAGAAAAAAAGCTTCTACACTGCTTCCAGAAGAGTAACAGAGGATCAAATGGTAGGAAAAAGTAATTAAGAATAAAATGTTTGTTGAAAATGTTTCTATCCTCCTACCATCCAAGTCAGTTATCCATTCAAGAATGCTGCATTTGTCTCGAAAGATAAATGTATCAATGAAAAGATCTTAAAGATCACCCACGCTGTGGATGCCTGAAGTTATATAAAAGCTATTTAAAAAGTATTTACAACTTTTTGTTTTTTAAAAGGATATTTCTCTTAACAAACATCCTGCAAACTCAGTACTGGCTTCTGCTTGGACTACTAGAGCATTATGCTGGCTTTGCTCTTCAGGATGTGCTCTTACGTAGTATTCAAAGGTGGAACCTCTCAGAAGTTTCAAAGACATTTCAGTAGGACTACACACTGACTGATTCAAAAATAATGCATCTATAATCTTATTCTAAGTCATTCTGTATTTCAGATTAGTACAAAACCTGATCTAAAAATGCAATCCCATATAATCCCAGCAAAACTGGAATTCTCTTCAGACTTTATGAAGGCCACAACATAAGAAATAACCATTTCTAAATCTCTACTTAAGACTGGAGGTTAAAACACACTGTCCATATGAACAAGCAGTATGCCTTTTCAGACATTAGGCAAAAAAAAAAAAAAATCACCTCATGTGGCAGAAAATCCATGGACAGAGTATTCTGTGGAGCTGTCCTAGATGGAATCTGATCTTCCAAGTTGTACTTCTGACAGGGACTCCAATTTTTTGGTATGCCATTTAGGCTAAAACTAATCAAGTAGTTGTCAACAAAGATCTAGGTAGGCCATGCAGGTTTACTGATTAACAAAAAGGAAATAATGCTGTAACTGATACAATAATGCTGTTAGGGCTTCAGAGTTTATCAGGTTGCATTGAATGTAGAAGTAGCATTAGAAAGCAAAGAACCACACTGCACAGGTCAGTGAAAGACTGACCTCAGAGGATGGGGTAGGAAAAACGTTAAGATACACAGACATAAGGAGGCGTAGCATAGGAATTACTTGTAATGAAGTGTCCACTCAAAGCTAAAAATAAAGGACCAAGTCAACAACTAGCTCTCTGAAGGAGCAGGAGCACACAGAAAAACCCGACTGAAACTTAAGTATCCTCTGCTTGATTGACAATTTGCAGGAAGAAACCCTTTTGACCTGAATCAGTTGATGCCGTAACACTGACAGCAAAAATTCTAAGCAAAACAAGGATTAAACTGTACTAAAACATTCAAACAGTGATTAACACAGAATGTGTCTGTCCAAACTAGACATCATTACCATTATGATATACATGAGTACTATCACCTCTATGGGGGTTCACAATTTTTCTCACTGATTTATATAAAAACATAAGACATGTGAGAAGAGGGCTGAGAGACTTGGGGTGGGGCGGGGGGTGGACACACACAACCAACACATCACTGCATTCAGATGATCTGATTCTTCAGCTGTAGCGCAGACTCTCCATCACCCTCAAGTATGGGCAAAATTACACTTTCTAAAATTTCCATTGTAGAAATCAGGAAAACTCTGAAGAGCTAGTTGAACTTGACCTTTTTATGGTCAAGTTTTGTCTATGACAATTTCAGTCACTGGTTATGCTAACAGCTTCACATAAATCTACAATATAGCTAAAGCTCACAAAGCTAAAAGAGTGTTTCTATTAAAAATTTTCAAAAGATACTTTAAGTGCCAAAAAGTTGGGGAAAATGTATAAGCCTGAAAAAGAACCGTGCAATGCAATACCATACATCCTATAAAAGTAATTAAGGACCCACTTGGAAAAAATGCATGGAACCAGGAATAGTACCAGGCAACTTTACATTAATTAGACAACCAACTAGCTACAGACTTAGTGGAAAAAAGCTCAGACATTAGCTTCAGCAATCTTGTCCTTATTTCTCTAAAACCTACATGGCCAGAACTTTCAACCTTAACACCAACGTGTGGGGTTTTTTTGTTTTTGTTGTTTTGTTTTTTCTGTTTGTTTTATAATTGTTGGGGGGTCTGCTTCTTTTTTAATATAAAACACTTATCTTCATTAACAGTTTTACACAGATTAACTAGTATCTGGCTATGAAAAGGCATGTAATTCACCATGGTAACTTCACATAGTGGATGTAAAGCAAAACTAGTATGAATGCATACACATGCTTCAAGCTTTCTCACTGGATGCGTGACAGTACACATTTTCAATTTCAAAAACAAGCTGAATGTTTTAAATACAACTACTGCTGTTATAATATGTATCACTGCATTTCCTGATTTTGTGCCAGCATTTCTAAGAAGCATAACCTGTTTCATTAAGACACCATTTGAAATAGCAGCAGCACTTTAGAGCTATGCAACTATAACCATCACATAACCAGAAGAGGGTGGCCTTACACGGTAGGTTAGTATTTGCTTGCTGATTCTACTACTCTATTTGTTTTTTCAAAGGCAATCAAATGAAATAAAGGAATTTCAGAGATCACCTTCAAAACAAGCGTATCAGATCCATTTTTTGTTCCCTCATCAGCCCACGACTTCTCAAGAAAGAAGCAACCTGAAAAAGACGACTAAGGACCAAAGAGAGACACCTTTTTTTTCTTTATTGCAGCACAGTTTTAAGAGCTTGGGTTTAAAGACTGGTCAGGAAATCAAGGGACCTAAAAGTACGTTTGTGAGTATTCACAAGTAAGCTCTATTCTTCTGATTGTACGACAGCATTACATACTTCACTGCAGAAAAAGCTAGAACTTCTCTGATTGTCTAATGAAAGCTACTGCAACAGAATAATAAGTACATAAGGTTTTAATGAGCAGTCCTGCACCGTCACAAGATCCTTCCAACACATATTTTGTTCTACCTATCTTTTCTAGTAGTAACTGTTAGAAATATGGTCACGTTGTAATCCTAAGTGTGAAAACCAGATACTGGAATCTTCTCAAGTATAGGCACAGAGATCTTTAGTGAAGTAAAACTTTAGTTCTTCACAACTATTACTTCAGGAATACCCAGACATAATAACCACTACAGCTCTTAAAAAATGTCTATCAAGCTTTGTTTACACAATTGCCTCACTTCATGTACCTGACACAGATATATAGAGCTTAAAAAGAAAAAGAAAATATAAAAGTAATTGATAATTAATTTTGACGTAATAATATATAGTCCTTTGTCTAAAAATTAAATAACTCAGAAAGGCACTATACATGTTTGCTTGGAAACTACATAAATAAGCTGTGGTATTTTTTTCCCTTTTCAGACACTTTTTCTTTAATTAGTGGCAAAAGAAAAAAAAAAAACCAAACCTTAAGTTGGTCATATGTTAGCTGGTCTTCAGTCTTGCTAAGAAACCATGACCAGCCTTCTCAAGTACAGCTCTGCATTATTGTAGTTCAGCTAAGAAGCACTGCCCCATCAAATCTGAGACATCATTACAGAAGTCAACCCAAGTTTCTATTCAACTAGTAAGGCAGTATAAGACATCCAGTGCTGTGCAAAAGAAGTCATAACCCAAACAATTCTATAGCTAAGAAGTTCACAGTTCCATTGATGTTTTTACCCTGCTGCAAGGCTGTAGGCTTTTTTGGTTGTTTGGTTTTGTGGGTTGGTTTGGGGGTTTTTGGTAGTTTTTTTATTTGTTAGCTTGTTTTTCTTTCAAACATTATTAACTTCTGCAGTACTTTCCTAACTCCAACCAAGAACATAAGGGAAAGATCAGCCTACAGGTTTGTTAGTTCCACCCATAAAGTACCTTATGCTTGTTTGTACTCTATGTCCAGCAACAGCTTATATATAAAGTACTTAGAAAAGTTCTCACTACCAACAACTTCAGAGCTGATGCTCCCCACTGATGTACCTATTAAGGGGAACAATATCAGTTAAGTTTTGATGTGGCAGTATAATGCAACAGCCAAAATAAAGTCATCTTGCTGAAAGGATCCATAACTATTTATATAAAGTTCCAGTAAGGTGGCCTGTAATCTCTGAACTCGCAAGAACAAAAAGTTTTGTCCCCATTTTTCTTTTAGCTGTCACAAATTCTCTTCAGAAGAAAAAAGAACCAAACAAGGAAATATAACTTTGTTTATGCAGTTAAATCCAGACTTTATCCTAATAAATAATAATAAATAACTTGCTCCTGGAATGACAATTTTATATGAAGTTGGACAAAATAATTTCTTACTAAACTGATACTAAATTGCAACTGCAAAAACTTTTAACTTTTTAGAAAATTGATGCTTTTCAATTCAGCTGCTTACACTGTATCTGTTTTAATGTATTTTTAATACAGATGTAAGAAACCAACCAAATCTTTGAATAAGCTATTTAACATTATATGAAATAAACAAAGTGTTTAAGTCCTTACTTTGTTTAAAAAATGTTCATATTTAATGTGTAAGTTTCATTATGCGTTGCTAATTAATAAGCATATTGGAAAGAACACATGCAAGTCACAAGCCTTCTAGTTCTGGATACAATGCCTATTTACATAAAATGTAAGTAATTTATTTCTCACAAAAGCGTGGGACTATTCACCATGAACTACCAACAGAAAAGTCGCTAGAATGAAAGCGAACAGCTAGGATTCTGGAACAGAGATCTAGATGAAAATACACCCCGTGGTGGTGGTGGAAATCACATTTTTTGACCGAGGACACCTAAAAAGGGTAAGAAGTCTCACCCTACCCTACAGCAACTACGGCTTTCAAAGACACCGTTGCCCTTCCAGGTCTCAATGAAAAAGCATGCCTTAGCCCCAGGATCAGAGTTTTTCAAAAACAGCCAAGAAATACAACTGTATTCTGTATCTTCTCCAACACTGATGCAACAGGAAGGTCAGCCTCCCCTCAGGCTTTGCTATTTTGAAGGTTCCCCCCCCCCCCTCTTTTTTCCAATGGTTTCCATAAAGGCAGGACAGAGGGCATAGAACAACAAACACCAATTCAAACAGTAACTGTTAACACTGCCATAAGAAATAATCCACTACTCTTGAAGTACCTATCTGGTTTCCACGGCAAGCAACATGTACCCAGTGACAGAGAAGAACAATGGTGTTTCTGGGAGAGATTAAAGCCTTTCTTTCACAAATATAACAGAGTTAGTTAGTTGTCATTTCAAAGGAAGCAGAAGCGGAAAACAGCTTCACTGTGGAATTTTTTTTTCTTCCTCCTCCTCAAAAAGAATCATAAGGTTGCTTCAAATTGCTAGTTTACACAGCTAGAGTTGTGCTGCATTTCTGAAATACACTTATGATATTCTATATGCTCTGATGAAATGTGCTTTGGCATTTAGAAAAAGCCTCATCATCAAATTCACAACAGCTGGAGATACACAGTGTGACCTTTAAGTGTCAAAGGCTAAGGTGGCTTAGCCTTTCAGCAAGTCAGATAAAGTCACAAAGGTAGAAGGACTCTGAAGTACTCGGATCTGTGAATTTAATACAAGATTGTAAAAATGGTCTTTTTGTATGAGTATTTCAAAGCATTCTTCAGAATACGATGAAAGGGCCAAGGCCACCTTTGCACTTAGTTCAAAGAGGGTTCCAGAACTACCACCCACCCAGAGCATGTTGCAAAGAACACTGTAATACATGGCAGTGCTCAGAAAGACTCTCTTAGCACTAAGGTAATATAACAAGAATCCGGCCAAATGAACCCTTCACAACCCCTAGCAGGAACACATTAAGATTACAAGTAAGCAAAAGTCTGACCTTAACAGGCATTCAGGCACACAGATCATGTCAAACAAAGTCTACTACCAGCTACAGCAAAGCCTGACTTCTCAAAGATGCAACTCGCAATGAGAGTCAATCCAGTAAGACAGAAGAGCAACACCTAGTCATGAAAGATCTTTTGGTTGTTGGTTTTGTTTGGGTTTGGTTTTTTGTTGTTGTTTTTTGTTTGTTCAGGTCTGGGGTTTTTTTTTTTTTTTTTTTTTTTAGATCTGTCAACCATGAGAACCATTTTTTATTTAAGGGCATCAGTATTCCTACTTGATTAATTTCTACATTACACAAGGATTTCTTGAATGCTGTAAGGCTAGTCTTTATCAACTAATACACAAGCTTCCTGGTGCAATAATTGCAATGACTACTTACAAAATCTGCAGTCAGTCATTGGATTCAGGCAAAGCCATTACATTTGAAGATATGCTACAAAAAAATCCAATAATCTACAATGGCAATGATTGTAAAATTGACTGCTCTCCCCTCGTCTTCCGTTCTTGCTACTGTAGTACAGTTTTTGTACTTTCAAATACTTTTAAGTAACTGCAGTCACCATATGTTCCTGCAACTGTTCATAAAGCTATGCTGTAAACCAAATAATTAGAAAGAGAGAGGAAACAAAGAGAAAAAGAGCAGAGCTATAGACCTGTACATATCCTGAAATCTCTTAGGAAACTTTTTTTAATACTCTTCTACAGAGCAGCCCACTCATGGGACAAAAACTATCAGCTTTAACACAGGAGAAACCTACACTCTGAGGCTCCAGACAGAATACCTTTTGCAAGCAATCAGGATAGCTCAGCCCTGAGAGGTACTGCTTAAAGGAAAGCATGTTTAAAGGAAGCTATGCAAGTCCAAAAAATAATAATCAAGGGCAGCACTATAACACCACAAACCTATTTGGGGTCAGATTCAAGGAACACCAGTACTTAATGTCCAAATTGCCACACCAACAAAAACCCAATCACCAAAACAAAGCCCTGTGCATTCACGCAACATTACTAGGCACCTTTTTGTTCTGAAGATTCTTACGTCTCTGTAGTTTTCTTTTTCCCTCATACATTCTCAGAATTGAGAAACTTCTGCTTACAGCCTACAGAAACTGCAAGCCTAAGGCTAAGCTGCAGCACATACTATCCAAGTACCAACCCTGACATTCCTAACAAACAGACAGCGGCAGGTCTATTAAGAAGTAACTTAGCAGAACACCTGTAAAAGACCAGATCCTGTGACAACTACTGAGCAGTATACAGCTTTTCTTTATGGCCTAACAGATCACTAATCCTGCCAGTTCACGAGCTTACCTGAAGCTTGAAGCCAAAGGCCATTTCTACCACTTTCTAATTTACCTAGAACATGATTTCCATACCCAAGCAAACAAGCCTAGAAATGCCTAAACCCAGAGGCTACATATTCACACCTCTCCACAGTAGTACAACTTCCAGGGAAAGTTGGGAAAAAGGCCTGTCCAGACGTTTATAGCTGAAACGCCCTCCTGAGAAAGCAGTAGATATTGAACACCTCGCCACTGCGAACAGAACAGAATCTAGGTCTTCCATTTCCCACCTCAACAGCTTAACATTAGTTAAAGCAACTGCAGACGCTGAGTGCCACCTGCTCCCGCACCCTCCTTTTAGGAGCGCAGGGACCTCTCTCAGTTCTTGGAAAGGTGCCTTACCACACAAGGGATCCAGATGCCTCACTGCAGCTTTTGACTAAGAAACTGCATTTCAAATATATCTCTATGCACATTATCATGCAGTGGCTTCTGCTAGACAGCCCACCATCCAGTGTAATTTTTTTCCTGTATCATCCACTAAGACACCTAAATCTCACCTCCTGCTCAGTAACCCAAGGATTTGGTAGGATACTGCATTCTACTTTGGAGACTAAGGACCTTGGTGCCGCAACAGTCAAGTCCTTCACTGACTCTAGGCCCTGGGTAGTGAGCCACAATTTAAACATTTAGAAGGGTTTGTGCTGTCCTTCTGCAGCAAAACCACCATTTTTGTGAAATATATAAGCTCTGAAACAGCTGGCTGCAGCAACCACTTAAGGTTTATTACCCTGGTTTCTTCAGAAGTCTGCCAAATGCTTATTCGTACCTGGAAAACATAGCACATGAAACTGCCCTAATATTACACCAAAGCCACGACCTCATTGATTCCTTGGAAAAATGAATGACAAGAACAGAGAACGCATTTTTCATTAGCAGCTCTATTAAGTCAGGACTGGCAGGGATATCACATAGGCCACAAAACAACATGTATCTGTATTTGCACATACAATTTAAAACCATCCCAGGACTTATTTGCCACATCCCCAAGTTGCCTAAAACACTTTAACCCTCTGACACTCTTGATATTTCTGCAGCAGATTTCCCTCTCTGGGGTAGTGAATACACTCCCTGAGTCTAGCTGACTCAAGTCACTAAATTAAGCCAGTTCTGAATGCCTATGAACTCCAACACCAAGTTATGCGATACTTACATAACTAGATCAAGTGAAGTAAGACTACAGGCGATACTGTGGAATATACAAAATATATATATATATACACACTTACTGAGAGTAAACCCATGTGTGTAGTTACTTATGAGACTGAGTTTACAATTAAATTATAAAGACCAAAATCTGGCAAACAGACCAAAGATGCTTCAAATTAATTGTGACTGTGATAACTGATTTAACAGCAAATCTTAAGTTTAAAAACCTGGGAGAGAATGTTCTGTACATCCAGCAGTCTCTCCTAGTGGCACCTGTCTGTAACCAGTGAGGCACAAAAAAACTTTGATTCCCCCATTTAAGTTAAACACAAAACCAAAAGCGTATTTGATTACTATGGCTTTGCAATTTCACATTCACTGACTGGATAAAAGGAATTAAGTTTCAAACTGATTGACACTGCTTGCATCCCTCGGATTTTGAATTTTTTTTTTTTTAAATGCTGACAATGAAGGAATTCAGGAGCAGGGCAGGGGGAAGACTGACTTAAAAATGCCCAACCCTACTTTAGGTATTTCCCGCAAGGCTTTAGATGTATCAAGTAATCCATCTAGGAGGGGAATACCTGACTGGACTATCATTAAACTAACAGTCATTTGAGATTTTGCTAATTCAACCAACACCTCCATGGTCTACAATTTTTTTAAGTAGCTTTTGTTACAACAAAGTCATCCAGTGCTAGTTCTGATACCACAGACACTGTTTTGACAGACAATAAGAAGAGGTTCTTGAGTGGTAAAGCAGATTTCATGTCATTCAACTCTCAGGTTTGGTTCCTCTAGATAATGTTCCCTATCTGATCCAAAATAGTCCAATCTGTAAAAATTTCACACCTGCTGAATACAAATACTGTTTTTCAGAAGTATGAAATGATGTTGAGCAAGTCAATGAAGGTCACAGCTGTTGTCAGAATAATTTAATAGTGGCTAATCTAATGATGTTCCCAGCTGATATGCTAGTTGGGAAACTGGGAGAAGACTGGCAGCTCTCTCTGTATGTATTCATGCCCTCCCTTAGTAAACCGGAACACAACATTTGCAGCTCTGTAGAGGTGACTACGCAACCAACTCTTATGGTCTAGAAACCTCTCCCCCCACCCCAATCATCTAAGAAAACCTCTAATTTCTACCCATATCTTTTGAAGCATCAGACATGGAAGACTGGTTGGTGAAATACTCAGAGGCTGTAGAGAGATGCCTCTCTGACATACCTGGCTCATATGACTTATTCAATGGTTTGAGACAAACTGATTGTCAGATTTACACTTCCCCTCACCTCACACAGCAGGGAGACCTTCTCACATTCATTTCTAGCATGAAGCACAAGATTACTAGCTGCAGAGATCATCTTGATTTCTCTGACTCTAAAGATCTTAAATGTATGTGATTTTTACCCTTTTTAGGTGTTTGTGTTGCACTGCACCCTTGAAACAAATATTTCAGTCTTTATGGGGGTTGCCTAATATTACAGGCATTTGTAATTTAGATTCTGATAGCTCTTAAATGGACTTGTCTTACAAAGAGCAGATGAGCTCAGCCTCTTCTGACCTTAAATTCTATGAAACTAACTAGTAGTGGAAAGGCAACCTAACCATGCGGTGAGAACATACACCACAGCTAGTGACAGTGAATAGCACTGAGTAACAAAGATCTCTACCCATAGCTCCAAGATGATTGTCCCGACCCTTTACAAGTTCAGTTACAGAAATCAATGCAGAGGGAACAATACTGAACTGAGGTCAGTGCTGAAGGAGTCTAGGCTGCTCTCTCTCCAGTTAAACTTGCCCAAATCTCCTCGCAGACTTTATGAACACTGTACAGAGACTGTACACTGCACATCTCAAAATCTTTCTTTAGGTTCAGAGTGACCTTCCTGGCTTGACTTCATTTCTAGATGCTCTTTTTTTTGTGAGTACAGATATGGCAGGTCTCTTCAGATGTTCTTCTCTCAAAGACTGCCATTCCACTATGGCTGAAGGCCAGATGAAGCCCATTTGCCTATTCTCAGCATTCTTGATGATTACTCATATTCTACAAAGACTTTTGTAATTTTCTCCAGGAGATAAAGTCTGAATTGCACAACACATCATCACCTTTTTGAGGAAAAAGATACGTACAAAGACCCACTCAGTATCAAGAAACAGATGGAAATACCTGTTACAGCCATCTTCCAGAAGAACTAGTTTAGTGCAGAACAGACCAAATTTGAATCCTGCATGTGGATTAGCTCTACATAGAAAGCCTGAGAGCATTCAGTCCAATGGGCCAAGGCAGCATACACAACATTGTATGAGATCAGGTGACTCCTGAAGAGCTTTAGCCAGATTAAGAATTAGTAATGCTAAAATAACCTCGGTTCCTCAGGCAGGAAACAGAGAACTAAAGGAGGATCTCTGTCACCATGTCTCTTCTGCATGATCTCTGACAATGTAAACTAACACTCCAATTTCAAGTGGATGAAGCATATAGAAAGATGACACTACGAAATACAGTCAAAGAAACAACTTTTTACATTTTACAGATTTAATCTTTGCCCAGCTAAACTGAATAGGAATTTGTCTTGACTTCACTGGATGCAGGATCTTGCCCTATACACAAATGCATGCTTCAAGATGGCCTACATAAGAATGTATTAAAAGCAAAAAGTTTAGAAAAGTTGCTTTGGCGGATCTGCATAAAGCACAATAATTACCATGTTGAAGTAAGACCGGATTTTGACTCCTCTTGCCAAATCCCAAACTATGACATTTCCATCATGTCCAGCAGAGAAGAGAACTCTTGGATCAAATGGATGAGGTTCAAGTACAAACACTTCATCTTCATGTCCCTAAAATTAAAGGTACAGCAAGATGAACAAGACAATTGTCTCAAATACTTACCCAGGAATTCAATATGATAACACTAGCAACTACAACGTTAATGTATGAAAGTGTCCAACAAAGAACAATTACTTTGGCCACATGTTTCTTTCTGGGGTTGGGTTGTTGGTTTTTTTTGGTAGTAGTAGGGTATTACACTCTTATTGGGAAGCTAGAATAGCAACTGGAAGGAGAAGTATGTCAAGTATGTCACCATTACAACAATATGTCCCAACACTTTTCCCACGATTTTAAAAGGTTAGAGTCCACAACGTTCCATATTTTTGGTCTTAGTGCTCTGCAGATTTCAATTTCTTTAGCCACAGTAGCAGTTAGAAATTTAATTTAGACACATAAACATATATAACTAAAAGTTAGAGAACATAATCTCCAAGAAGAATACATTTTAAAGCTTACATGAAGTATTTCCATCTCTAGCAGAGCATCTAGTTACCTAGACTCACATATTTTCTCAATTAAAAAAAAAAAGCATCAGAGATTTGTAAGAATGTTGCTTGATTTATTCTAGCTAGAAGACTATTTTTTTTCCTACTTGGAATGATTAGGTTGCAGAAGTGTCTGTGTTTAAACGGGACAAATTTATCCATTAACCGTATTTCAAAACATTTCTCACATTAAATAAAGGTAAAATGAAACAACTGTTTCCTTCTCTCCTTCAAGATAGCACTTTAGGGGAAAAAAAGTCCAAAGTTAGTTTCAGAATCTTGAATAGCAACGTTTATTTGCTATTTTAAAGCTTTATTTTCTAGTAAGCAGCTGACAGACATCTCTATTATGTTTCAATTATCCAGATACATTAAGGCAGTTTTCAGTCAGTTAACAAAAAAAAAGAAAGAATTTTTTCATTATGTATACCCAAGTTTTGCATTCAAGATTGATAAATCAAGATGGAACACCTTACCATGAGAATATGAATGAGTTGGCCAGTGAAAGAATTCCAAACTTTCAGAGTCATGTTATTTACTGCAGTTATAACAGAGTTGTCATGGCGGTCCCATGCTACCATAGTCACTTTCAGCTTTGTGATTTTATCTTCAACTCCTTGTAAACTTTGTCTAAAACAAAAGAGCAAAAAGTTTCAAAGCAATCCTAGTTTGCCAAAACATTTTTATGTCCCTAACAAGGGAAAACACTTCTGTATTTTGCTTTATATTATAAGAATAGAAGCATTACTTCTTCAAATAACTGAAGAAATGAAAGATGTTTTCCATTTTGTAGCACATACAACCACAGAAGAATTGCTTATGCTTAAGCAATTACTATCGGGTCCTCTTAATATCTTAAAAGAATGTGTTGATCCCTTTTTCCAGAAAATGCCCTCTGATACATAACCTAACCCAAATAAATTTGCTAGCTACACTATTTGTTGTGACATTTGAAGAGCGAAAATCCAAACTAGTAAACCATTGAACAGTAATTTGTCCTGGAGAATACTTGTAATAAGTAGTTATAAAGGTATCAGAATACTTCTCTCCATGTTTAAATGAGTTAAACTCTCAGGTTATATTTAGTACTATACCACCACCCTCATGTCACTTCACTATCAGTAATAAGGACACCTAACCTTGCATGTATTTTGTTTTTATCCCTATGAAAACCAAACACTAGCCATCTGTAATATAACAGATCAGAATACTCCAAAATTACATTTTTGTCAGTGTGGTTTTAAGATAAATCACCACTGAATTCTCTAGCACATTAATTTCTGGGAAAACATCAACCAAACACAACAATAGCATGTTACCACCAAGTAGGCAGACAAAATATAGAATCTTCTATATAGCAAGCACTACAATACATTACACAATAGTTTATATTGTACAACTCAATAATAGAAAATGTAGTTACAGCCAGACTCCTTTCTAGATTCAATGTAGAACCCAGGAGGCTTTATAAGCTGAATTCACTCTTTCCTTTCAGTGCAGCAATTTAATTTTCTTTGATAAAATTGTGCTTGTACAGAAAAGATCAAATTTGGAACTGCACTTATCCCTCTAGTCAAAAGGGCAAAACAGAACTCATCTAAAGCTACTTCACTGAAATGAGCAGTTCAGTTTCTCAAAGAAGTTCAGCATTTGTGACCACAACGAAGAAGAATCCATTCCTATTTTTCCCAGTATCAGTTAGAACTTAAGAGTTTTTACAGGCTGCATTTTCAAGAGAGAGTAATCAGTCTGTTCTCAAAGTACCAGTGTTTTATAAACTCTTGTCCAACAGTTTTACATCCATGTTTAGTTGCATTTGCCGTAACTGACAAGATACATTCTGATCTAAACCTCTAACTAAATAATAGCTTATTTAGCTTCTCTTCCATCCCTGTCTTGGTCGTTCAGACATCTTTCCACAGGATTACTCCTGAAACCATTCTAATTTTTTTTTTCTTCTATTAATTATCATCTTTCAAACTGCCCAGTATGGTCAGTAAAGGGGAAAAGGTTTACCCCTTAAACCTATTATAAATCTTTCTAATGTATGCCAGCTGGAAAACATCTCCTCCATGTCAAAATAAAGAGGTGCAAGCCACAATTCCTACTAAGCCATTCTCCAGCTTCTAGTCTCCTCTGTTGCTTGTTATAGTGTACAATAGTTTCCCATACCTACAAAGCCTTGTACAAAATTCTTAGATTGTTTTAACAAATGAGAACCCATTACAAAGCAAGTGATTTATTTGCTTTGGCACGTGGTATGAGAGAACCCCATACTGCTTTTCTGGACATAGAGATTCCACATCTTTAAACATTACTAAAATGCAAGAAGCCTCAGTAACAGATCTGACCTGTTTTCTTGTTCCAGAAATATCTACCTATCTATGTAAGAAGCCATATAAATTTGACCTTTAATGGGTTTTGAGTATCTTTTATCCTTTTAATCTAATCAAAATACTAGTGCAGCTATTATCAGGACAAGCTAGTTTCCACAGCTGAATACACAGTCAAATATTTGTTTTCATTGGATTTCAAGAGCTAGACAAGCATATTGTGCATTTAAGCAACAGTAATTTAAGATGGCCTTCCCCCACCTCCCCTTTTTTCCTTTCTATATTTTTTTTTAAACAAGTCAGCAAATTATATCAATGGCCTTCAACTATCTATCTCACAGCAGAACATTTTACATCACTTACCCTGCTGGGCGAGTAGCCATATCTAACAAAATGCTTTTCCATTCCCTTCGCTTAAATTGCCAGATTCGTGCTGTTCCATCACGGCTTCCACTCACAAATCTAACAAAAGGGGAAAAAAGTTACTCAGAGACCAAAGGCAGACCTGTACAGAAAGGACACTTGAAAATTGAAGTACCAGAATTTACAACTCAATAAAGGAGGCTGTAAGTAAAAAGTCCAGTGTCAGAATGCTGTACAGCTGGTTTGAGGTGAGGTACTTCCCATACCAGTAAAAAAACTGAAGGCCTGCAAAAAGTGGAACCTGCTTCCCTACCCTGTACCCCTTCCAGACTCGACCTTTGGTGCACCTTGCTGAGTTATCACACTGCTCTGGCACTGGGACACCACAGCCCAATGAGCATTCTAAGAAACTAACCCTGTCATGCCAGGTGAAGCTAAGGAAGAAATTTCAGGGGTAAAAGTAGCTGAAGGGCCAGGAGAGCCCCGCAAGCAGAAGCACAGACATGATTTAAAACAAACAAAACCTACTTCCAGTAAGCTAGCACTGTATATTGAGTATTATGAGACTTATCTGAGTAAGTGTTTCCCAGCTTGAGTTTCTCCCCCTCCTTTTCTTCCCCCTTTCTGGGGTGCAGGGGGAGGAGGAGGAGAAAGAGGTGGGTGGAGCACAATAAAGCCTGGTTTACAACTATTTGTATCATAATAGAAGTGTACATTAGAACATCAATTAAATCAACTTTCAAAACTGGACTGTTTTCTTTAGCATCCTTCACATCCAACATCCAGCACTTTAAGTGAAACTTTAAAAAACACTAGGCCAGCTAACCAAGATATTGTTAGATCTAGTTTGATAGTTTTCCTGAATCCAGCAGTCACTTAATTGAGGAAAGGTTCATACATCTAAAAACGCATGCATTTTATATGTGAATATATATATACATATGTATTTCTTAAGAATAAATTTCAAGTATTTTTATGCTCCTTAATTTCAGCAAATTCAAAATACTTTAGTCATTCATTACCACAAAAACCACTGTAAAACTGAAGTAGTATTATTAAAACAAAAACAGTTAGAATCAAATAATTTTAGACTATTTTACTCAATCAACCGCAAAACAGAAAACCTTTGTTTTAAAAATAACTACTTCTAGAAACCAATATTTACAAATATCCATCAGGTAAAAAAATGTAGCTCTGAATAAATAAATTGTGTGCTTACCTGCTACTACTATTAGAAAACTGAATGCTGTCAACTTTGTCCTATATTTAAAAAAGAGTAAAAAAATCAATTATTATTCCAAATTTATCCAAATTATTTTTTCATCAAATACATATGTAATTTTTAAAAAAGTATTTACAGTATGAAACTCCAACTCTGATATCTTCTCTGGCTGACCTGATCCAAAGAAATAAACCCTAATGATGTGATCTGTACTTCCAGTGGCCAGGAACATTCCACCTGAGAAAAACAAACAGGAAAGTTTTAAGAAAAAAAAGGCAATCTAACATTATTACAGTATTTTTCAAGTAGCTGTAACATTAAATACTTAAATATATTCCCTTAATTTTATAACTGTATCTCATTTCCCCTATGACTGTAACTGACCTTCAAGTAAAAACCAACATTTAGAAACTAAAAAGTTTAACTGGATTTCAATTACCTCACATTTGCTGTCAGATAAACATGCAGCATCTGCAGATGTATCAGAAGCATTCACTAACTACTGTAATTTGCTTGTGACTAAGCCCACCGAAGCCTCAAACTTAACAAAAATTGAATAGAACTGGAGTTCCAGTACGCTTTCTGAAAGTAAGTTTCTGTCATTTTGGCATTTTATCCAATTATTTATGTCGCGTTCTTCAATTGCCAACTCTGGAATCAATGAAAGTCAGATCGTGAGAACCTGGTAATCAACACCTCCTTGTCCCAGTCCCTACAAATTCCATCTCAGATAAAGCTGACTCTCACAATCACTCTGAGAAGAAGGTATACATCATGTTTTTAAGACACTTGCAGTCACAAGAGACTTACTTTCAACATTTTATATTTGACTGCTTTCAAGAACTTCTGTAACACTAACTGTTAATGCATAGATTCTGAATTTCTATCTTAAATGTTTGGGCTTTTTGAATTGCTAGTTTAACTCAAGTCCATCTTATTAAGAAATATGCTACAGTAACTGTATTATACTTCATTTTACTCTCCAAATGACGACTTCTATTCATACAAGGGATGGGGGAAGAAAAATAAAAACGTAATTTACCAGCACTGAAAGAAGAACAGATCATTTGGACTCCAGGCCGAGGGCGTTCTGTAAATTTTGTTGGCCTTGGACTACAAATAAAGAAACAGTTAAATAATTTCCTAATAGAGATTCAAAAGATAAGTTCAGTATCTTAGAAATAAAGCACAGAAGGACAAAATTAAATATGAAGGAACAGATGGCTGCCCATCTATTCTATAAACAATCTCGTGTGACTATGCTTCATGATCTGATCTTTAGGAAACTAAGACATCCAGATGGACTAAGTAATCCATATATCAAGGAGAGCTGTATCACAACTTAAAATACTGTTCCCCTCTCCCCTCTAATATTGCTACACAAAACACTCTCCTTCAGTCACCAGCAAAGCAGAACAGAAGACACTACAGCCAGCTGCCCATCACGTTCAGTTTTAAACCACTGGGTGTGCTGGAACTCTGGTTTTCTCCTGCAGCACACAGCTGCTTTTATGAGAGAGAAACAGAGCTTGGAGCTCTTTATAGAAAAGGATACAAAAGAAATCTAAATAAATTCAGAGTTTCTCACAGTATTATAATATAGCGGTTTCTTCAGAAGACACACATTCTTTGTCAGCTAGTTTCAAATAGTGCCCAAAGAATGTCAGAACAATGGCTAGAAGTTTGTAAAGAATTTTACTTTATGGCCTGTGCTTCCTTTTAGGCATTTCAGAACCTGATGTGCAAGCAGAACTAAAGCTTCAACAGATTTGGCACTTTAAGAGTGTACGAAAGCAAAACAAATCAGATCTCGTTCTTCAATCATTGCTTCAGTTCTGCTCATGCACTGCAGCAACCTCAAATCAGTAGGTGGTCTTGCATAGTATACCATCTGCAAGCTTCACTCAAATAATAAACTTACTAGAGAACAGCAGCATTACACCCACAAGTGTCATCACTAAAAATTTAACATTAAAAAATGCGTATTTATAACTTATCCAAAATTTTCTTTTAAAAGCAAAATGGTCTATATAATTAATTTCAGCTGAAGGCTGATGCATGAGATCTTTCTTCACTGATCAGCTACTTACTGTTCTCTCAAAGAAAACAGTAAGTATTAAACCTTAGTGGTGGCCTATGCATAAAACAAAGTAAAAAACACAAGGAATACCAGTTAAGAAATCTTTCTCCCAATTGTCCATTCAGTATATGCTGTTTCTGCGACCTTTCCTCTAGCAGTTTTAAGGTAACTTCCTGCAGACTCATGACAAGGGAACTTCACAACAAGATACACTAAACAAGACAAAGATCCATTCTACGAAACAGTTGAAAACCTTCTTAACTGAGATACTAACATGAAAAGAACTATCAGATGATTCAATATGCAGCTTACATAATTTGGAGCAAGTGCAAATAGATAAATAGGCTGCTGTTTTCTTCCACTGTAGTTTGTGAACTCTGCCTTTTGGACAGCTGCAAAATAGAGTAAGTATGCACTTATGTTCTAGTTTGAATAATCAAGTTAAATTCTCCAGCTTATGTCTCTCTAATGTGTGTTATTTTACACTAGAGCAGACTGTGGTCTTTGCAAAATGAGCTGGGCAGTAAGTATTTTTGGGAAGCAGGGAAAGTGGACAAAAGTGTAATTTCTTGCAACATACAGAAACCAAGCTAATTGTTTCACTTTACAAACATTCTCAATCGAATTATTAAGTGGTTGGACAGCACTAAGATACCTTCATAAATACTTCATAGAGAGGTTCAGAAAATCCCTGGTAAACCATTTTCCTCCTGGAGACGACCTGTATTAAGTTCAACACAGACCCGAGGGTCTGCACGAGGGTCTCCACAAACAAGGGGGGCTGCAGTCAAAACATAACCTGCACTCAGAGCAACAAAGAAGCAGTTTGATCTGTGTGCCTCAACTACAGGACGCACTCACCCATAGAAACATCTCACAAGCTCATCTTCTTCAAAATGCAGCAACAGTGCAGGAGTGGTTAAATAATCCAAGCCCTGCAGACTACCCTCACTTTGGACGCATAATGGCTCAAGTAAGACTTCTTCCCAGAAAACAGCTGTGTGGTATAACCTCTCCAAATTAAGTTTCTGTTCACAAGCTAACAAACAAGGTTCAAGCATATCTGAATTCTGAAGTGTGACCAGCCCCTTTAACATCAAGTGCCTTCTGCTTAAGAAAGCGGACGGGAAGTATCACACCACACTGATGATAACTGAGAAATCAACATCTTGTCCAAAACAGGAACGTCAAAATCAGCAACACGTGTTTTTCCTAAGTTTTTTTTCCTCTTTTAAAATTATGGGGGAAAAAATAGAAAAGAAAAGCAGTATAATAAGTTCCTCTACCCAAATCTGTGAGACAGTTCTGCTGCCTTGTTCATATGGTCTGCCAGTAACAGACTAACACTGGAAACTTGTGATCCAAACAGGTGGCAGAAGAACAAACTCGGCATCCTTCTCAGAGAAGATACATTTGCAGTGCAACTAATTTAACTTTGATGCACTGACCAGTTGTAACAATTCTCCCTTAAACTTGATGCAGACTATTCTTCAATTTCTGATGACCCAAGGCTGACTTTCTCTCTTCTCCCTGCTGTCAACTGATACAGGATCTGACTCTTATGTTTTCTATCACCATCCAGAATCATAACAGGAGACTAAATATGGGGAAAGTCTTGATTGCCTAATTTTTTAAATTTTTTTGTCCCATCTTGTTGGGACTACATTCCTTGACTTCCTTACCTGCAGCAACCACCAACCTGACCGTGCCTCTATTTGGAAACCTAATGTACCTGGAATGCTACTGCTTTTGGACATATGTGGTACTGCCTGGTCAGAAATCTCTTCACTTGAAGAGGAGCAAGCAAGGGGCTCTGTAATACTGAGGAACAGGCATCCACACCAGCCACAGAAACACGTGAACAAGGCTGATCACTCTCCTTTGAGCAACATGAGAATTTTGTGGCCAGCCATGCCAATGTCTTTGTTTCATTCTATGGCACCAAATCTACTGTAATGTGTCCCCCTTTGCAGTTTATCAAAACAGCTCTGTCACCAAGCATCTCTTGTCTGGACCATATGTGTGACCTATATACTGAACACACCTCAATTAACGAGGTTATCAAAAAATTGGGAGACCAACATAGGAAGCCTCTAATTTCAGAGATACTATTAATACTGCAGCAGAGCTGCTGGCAAAGCTGAATACAAGAATGAAAAAAATGTAAGAATGAAAAAAATAAACATTTGCAGAGGTTAAAAAGACAAAACAAAGCAGAAACTAGAAATGGGATAGGGCACTAGACATTAGAAGGCTGAAAGGATATCAAAGTCCCTTTTAATGGCAAATATGACTGTTTTAAAGGCAGTGAGTTTTCCAATTCTTCATGATCTGTTGAGATAAAGTAATTGCTCTATAATATTTTGATCTAATTTTAGAACTGGAGAATGAAGAACAATTTTGAGTTTCCTCATCTCCTGAAGAAGCTGACAGAGAAAGATTGCCTTCAGGGGTCGTTCTTCCCAGGAGGGACCAAGTCCAATTTTCAGTTAAAGACAGGGAGTTGATCCAGTAGACTTAACCATCCAAGCTGGGTTCCACTGAAACCATTTTCAGCGTAGTGAAGGACAAAACTGATTATTTTTAATTCAATAGCACAATGAACACAGTAGTGTATCCAAATGCTGCCTTTCCCAAATTTTATTTAAAAGTTCAGCAAAGTACTTCTGGCACTGCCAATCATCTTGGAATTACGATCAACCACATGATCGTCATGAGGCTGCCCAACAGCTCATATAACTCACTGCCAGATGATTCAAGTAGTGCTGAGTATAAAAAGCAATGGATGGGGAGTGTATGTGTGTATATACTTTTTTTTTTAATCTCTTGAGCAGCTGAAATTTCAAGGTTTCAGCACCAGTCCTAATTTAAAGTACTGGACGATTTACTAACACACTTTCGTCACTGATGGAAATTGTATTCTTGAAGGACAGGCTACAGTGAACGTCAGGAGGAGCATGAAATCAAGTTCTGACTGAAGCATGTGACAGCACCCTTCACCTGCACTACTCAGATCTTTCGGTCTTCCCCAAAAGCTCCTATTTCTCTTGCCTGGGGCGGGAGGGGTGCTGGAGCTGAGATGCAGGGCTGCAAGCTCAGAACCAGAATAATTGTGGTAAGAGATCTCATTTTATCTTCCAGCTTTCCTCCTTTTTAGAGATACTGAACAGAAGCAAGCCTGTATTTTTTGTCCTTCCGTTTGTCGCTATAGTAAACTTCCCACCCCACCAGTTACTCTCTCTTCCAGATGGCCTACACATCATGTTTGTTAAAAAATAACCCCACAAAGGCCCTTATGAAAAAAAAATTCACAGGAATCTCTTTCCTTTCATGGTCTTATACCACTGGCACTTGTTTCCCCTAGCACACTACTGAGTGGATGTGGAGGGAACCTGCCACGTTTCTGCAATTCTGGAAGCGGATCCAGATCTAAAGGTGTACGGAAATGTAACCACCTCATTGAAAACTGTATGACAACCTACACCATTAGTGAGATGCACTGTTCATACAATGCAGCTTCCTCATGAAAAATTATACTGGACTCTTAGTTTCCCAGTGTCACTTAATATGATTTACTGGAATAAACACAATCACAGTTAGGAAAGTTTATAGAACAAATTCTCCTGACCTAATATATTGTTCAATTCAGGAAGAGCTACATTAAGACTTTTCTGGGTGTCCAACTATTTTGATATCTTAAGTGACACACAGTTATGTTCCAGTCCCAGAAGACATACATGTTTCTTATTCAGACTTCACCGTATATTTATCAAGTTTTAGCTTTGATCAAAAAGCATCTATTACTTCAAATACATAAACAGCTCTACTAAGTTCAAAGACCTAAAACCAGTATCTCTGCCTCCAAAGTAGCCAAAATCGGATGTGTAAGAGCAGAAAAACCATACAGTGGTATCTTTTGATATCTTCATATAATGCATAATATCATCCTGTGGCAAGGAGTTTCATAGCGTAACTGCATGTTCTGTAAAGAACCACCTCATTCCAATTTGGAGTTGGCTAACTTCGCTTGATACCCTCTAGTACAACGAGGGCCAACAAGCAATTACTCATTACATGCCCTCCTCAAGACATTCATGACTGTACATGTCATCTTCACGCACCCATCTTTTCCCAGACGGAAGAAACACACCTTAAAGGGTCCCTCTGCCTTTTCAAACACAACGTATAGAATACTTCTAGAACAGAAGGTAAGGATGATACAAATTCTAGTCTCAAAAATTTACTGTGTGCTCTGTCATTAAGCAACATGAATCACTGGCGTGACTTGGGTTACCAGACCACTTCCTTGCTGTGCTGCACGAGACAGCTGAACCGATCTATTTCCTCTGTGCCACTGTCTGACCATATCTGCTGCAACTACTTATACACAAAAGCATTACTCAAAAATCTTTTAGCCCTTTAATATTTGCCAAGTACACTTCACTGGAAATTTATACTCTACATTTACATGTCACCATGGATAGGAATTAGTTGAGAATCCCCTACCATAACCTACGCCAGCTTTCCCACTCCTTAAGTTTTACCTCGAGACAAATCCCATCCAACTCCATGATTCATCCAAATGTTCACAATTTCTAGACATTCACCTTCCAGTTTATGTATTATAACCCCCTGAAGTCTCATTAATTCCCCTATTCTCTAATGACAGAATTTGATTCAAAATACAATTCTATAGACTCAAACTTTATTTAGGAAAAGGAGAAAAAAGAAAAAAGTAAAATAAAGCAGCATGTGAGCTCAAAAGGTTTAAAAAAACAGGCAGATTAAGATTATCTTGTCAACAAGAGCTCAGACTTAAAAGAGCTCAAGAAAAGCAATGTGGTTGCAACTCCTCCCTTTCGCATATTAAAATAAGCATGTAAACTTATCCTCTCCTCAGTAAGGAGTAGAGTGTTCCTTTGACTACAGCATGCACCAGGCAGCAAAAGCAGCTTCATCTACAATATCAAAGAGAGCCAAAATGCCCAGAGAACATCAAAATAGTTAACAGACAACTAGAAGTGGCAAACCTACCTACTAGCCCTGCATAACCTTGGCACACTGCAAGAGATTCTAACAGCAAATACCAAAACTACAAGAAAATGGAATTAACCTACCAGGAGAATTCATCTGTAAGAACATATTCCATCCCCAAAGCTAAATTACTCATGATTACTAAAAACAACTACTTCCAATTTTGAGCTACATGTGTTTTGTGATAAAGGAAAAGGAGCAAAAAGCATTTGAAAGCCACTGAACAAGTTAATTTTAAAAAAGCCTATCTGTATGAGGGTCCTGACAACTTTTTTAGTATTTTACACTGTGAAGGCAGAAACTTCATGCTCAAGTTCAGCCACCAATACCAGCTGCCCAAGAATGCTGCCTCCTGCCACGTTACAGTAAAGAGAACTATGAAATGGTAGCAGAAATAAGGAAAGAACGAACATAAAAAATACCACATCCTAATTTATCACTAGGACATTACTCTCTCCTAAAAAATCTGGACTTTCAAATCTAAATTGCAATCACTTTAGCAACATCATTTTCATTTGATTTGGGATTACGAGATGAGAACAGAACCAAAAAGCACCAACTTTGACATCACGTTAAAAAAGTCGTAAGACATTTTTTACTCAATTAACAGCAAAACTGGTTATATAGTTACTTGCTTCACTCCACAAAATCCTCAACAGTTAGTTCTGCTATCACCTTAGTCCTTAAAAGATAAGTAAGCTATAGCTACATCAGAAATAGATCGCACCCAACAACCACAGTGAACCAGCCAGTGACAAGTTTTGTTTTAGTCAAATTTTTCTCCAACATTTGTATAACATTCTTAATTACAAACAAAGAAATAGCAACAAATAAAATCGCAACTAACTTTATTTTAAGGGTGCCAGCATCCCACAGCCAAAAGCATATTGTTCCATCTGCCCCGGTTGAAGATAAGTATCTCTTTGAGCCACTGCACAGTGGAGAGAACTGAGGGAAGTGAGGGAAGACAAAAAAGAAAAGGTGTCCTGTTAATCTGTTCCAGATGTGCTAATAAGTTCCTCAAGCCATTGACTTCTCACAAAATAATTCATGTATCAAACCATACCGAAGGAAAAAACCCTCCCCAGTAAATTACAATGAACACCAAAGTAACACGATGCTTCTCAGAGTCGCTCTCTTCCTTCAGAACAACCCTTGTAGCCAAAGCACTCTGGGTTCTCCCTCCCCACAACCCAGAGTTGTGCAACAGTGCACAACTCTAAACAGAAACATCCGAATTATTCAGCAGCAACTGGAGTTCTTACTCAATGTACCTGTGCTCAGAATCACAGCCTGCAAAGGAATGATACTTCAAAACAGCACTGCCCACGTGCCTCGTGAAATTTTTTTTGAACAGGATTATGCCTGACATTTTTCAAGGGTCAGGAGTTTTGATAATAAACACGCGTTATTTCACAATGTGTACTGTGGAAATTCCTTCTTATTTCACAGTTCAGTTGCTAGGCATGTACTTATATTACACGTAACATTTTGAGGTGGTTCCTTTTTCAGTCAAATGATGCATTCTACCGCTCAGGTGAGTTCACAAAGCAAAAACCTACCTGCAATGATGTTATGGATGCACTGTGGCCCTGCAGAACTGCTAAGGGTGCGCAAGTTCGAAGGCACCAAACTCTGATCATTTTATCACAGCTTCCAGCAGCTATCATGGTGTTTTCATAATTCACTGCCATATCAGATATTTCAGCTGCATGTCCTCTCAGGGTAGCCAACAACCTTCCATCATCTGTTGCCCAGATTTTTACAAGGCAATCGTCTGATCCCTAGAAGGGAGAAATCATTTCAGCCATACCATTAGCTGTTCTGACGTTACAGTTAACTAACACAATGAACTGAAGAATAGAACCAGCGGCATACATAGATAAATATTCCCCACCCACAATGTTAACAGTTTTCCACACTGCATTCAAAACACAACATCAGATTACATTAATTCTCAACAGTATATACAAGGCATGATGCATTTGTAATACAAATCGCAAATTCTACAGCAAGTTGTTGGATTTATGCTCTTCAGCAAGACACTTTTTTCAGAACTCCAGCACAAACTGAAGAAGCTGTTACAATACATTAAAATGAAAATTTACATTAAACGTTAAGATTAAATATTAATTGGTACTGCGTTTGTCATTCAGCATTATATCCACTTATGTTCTTTATCTTACCAGTTTAATCTTCATGCCCTACCAGCATTAGCAATATACTTACCACAGTAAGAGTGAGGTAAAGAGCCTGTACGAACAGCTATTCCATTAAGGTGAAGTACTATAAATCTGCTTTGATATTGACATTAACAAACACTAAACGACCACTCTTTCCAAACAAACTTCAGAGACTTCATCTACCTATTCATACTTATATTTTGCTGGTCTTCCCACGTCATTGTAACAGCTGCTTACCTGTATACAACTAATTCAAGGCCCTAACAAGAATTTCAGAATTCATCCCCTCATTTTTCATTGCATTCCTGCACCTCCCTGAAAGTCTGAATATCTTTACACCTCACTCAACACAATGACATCTGAACATTGCACAGAGACACTGACAGCGATCTGCTGTACACATTTCATTCATGCGCTTAGGTGTTGGGTTTTAACATCTGGAGCACCGATCTCCTACTGGACAGACACAGGAGCTGCAGCAAGTTACAATGTGACACCACAGTTAAAAAATTCACCTGGGTTTTTCCTCTTCCATATACTTTACAGTACCTCTGCACAAGTTTAGCTAGCATTTACGCTTTAAAGAACTAGGAAGGCAGAGCAATACTATCGTCCACGTTTTATTAAAACAAACAAAAAAAAAGCTATGCAGAATACAGGTACCAACAGCTGAGGGAGCTGGGGCGGTTCAGCCTGGAGAAAAGGCGGCTGAGGGGAGACCTTATCACTCTCTACAACTACCTGAAAGGAGGTTGTAGTGAGGTGGGCGTTGGTCTCTTTTCCCAAGTAACAAGCGATAGGACAAGAGGAAATGGCCTCAAGTTGCACCAGGGGAGGTTTAGATTGGATTTTAGGAAAAATTTGTTCACCAAAAGGTTTGTCAAGCGTTGGAACAGGCTGCCCAGAGAGGTGGTTGAGTCACCATCCCTGGAGGTATTTAGAAGACTGCAGACATAATGATTAGGGTTTAGTGGTAGACTTGGCAGTGCTGGGTTAATGGTTGGACTCAATCTTAAAGGTCTTTTCCAACCTAAATGATTCTATCATTTTTAAAAGACTGGCAAGCATTCCGTGAACATAAGCATCTAACAACCAAAAATCTCAAAAAATATTCAGAGGCTACTGATACTGTTTTCAACATTACAGATTTTGTAAGGAAAATAAAAATCATTTACCTGTTTATTTAGTACACTCTCTAGCCTAATCCCACATAACTACAGAAATCCTACACTGCCATGGCTTTATTTAGCTGCTCTTCTGGACAGCCCAATTCCCAGACACCAACTTGGGAAGTTCTCACTGACACAGCCACTACATGTGAAGTAGAGCTGTCCCACTGGACAGCCAGGCAAACACTCCAGGGAACACTTTCAAAAGGAATCCTGATACATCCTGCAGTTAGGAATGCATGAAAGGATTTGGAAAGCTTTTGTTTGTTTGTTTTTGCCTTTTTTAAATAAATCCTGAACTAGCCTGTTTATGTTAATGCTGATGAACACACAATTTCTTTCCCCTCATTTCCTTAACTTTTTTAATGTAGCTCCTATTAAAAAAAAAACCAGTTCTCTACTTGAAAAGGTACCTAAATGTTACTCATTACGTTAGTTCAGATTCAAAACTAGTATCTGAGAGAAGGAGGGGAACAGCATACCTGCAGTTACCTAACAATTACACACCCATTCTCATTTGTAGCAATACCCTGCAAACCAGGCAACTTCCTCAGGCTTACTTTTTGTTTAGTGAACAAGAAGTTCTTTCTGGCTTACAGGCAGTTATCCACAGCAGTTTCTCTCTTCCTGTTTTATTTATATCAGTTCAGACAAGACACATATCTCAACACAAAGAAATACAACTATAGGCCCAGTTTTTGAAACAGTAAGAAGAAAGTTGATTGTATTTAGGTACATTGAGGGAGCACATTTTTCTACGGAGCACAAATACAGGTTGCTTCTTTACAGAAGGTCTTGATCTCTAACATCAGTAAAAAGGCTTCTTTGGAGCATTAGTAATAATATAACCCAGCAGAATGTTTTGCAGGGGGACTCTAGACATGCAAAATCAAGATAATTTAAAACTTTACTGTGTATTTTATTTCTGGACTGCCTTGGCAGGTAATTTTGATCTACCGGCTGCCGTGCTTCTACTTCTCCTCAGGTGAGCATGACTTTTCTTCCTTCCCAGCTCTTCAAAAGGTGCACCCATGAATGCAGAGATGTGGGCAAGACAACTTCGCCCATATCTCTTCTCTATTTGGCATAAACTTTTGAGCCTCCAATTAAGGTTGTCAAATTCTGTGTCACTGCATGCTCATTTTAATCAAGTAATTCTATTAAGAGAAGTTCCCTCTTCCACGAGCAGAAAAGTATGTATTGAGATTTCAGATTTCTCTTTGGTCCTCCACAGATGCAGAGGCTGAGCAGCAATCAGCACTACAGAAGAGTAGCGCTCTGAACATTTAATCTCGATACTCCACTAAGGACTGCTTCCATGTGCAGTCTTGGTTAGTTACTGCAAGCAGCGACCAGTTTCTACTTCTAAAAGAGGGATTGTGGCAGGGATTTGCCTATTTGACAAAAGAGATAATAAGGGAAGATTGTTAGTAATTACGTTTTCTGCCTCCTGAATATGGAGAGCAATGGGAGAGCCTACACTGTTTCTACTTACGCATAAAACTTCCATGCTGAAATTCTGTGGTACACATTTGCCTTCTCTAACTGCTAGACAGCTACAGCGTCAGCCCAGGGAAAACAGAGTCTGTAGAGTTCAACAGCAATGGACAGACAGAATCACAGAATCAGTGATGTGGGAAGGGACCTCCAGATATCATCTAGTGCAACACCCCTGCTCAAGTAGGATCAGCTAGGGAAGGTCACCCAGGATGATGTATCAACCATTCCTGTTTCCTTATCTTCTGCACATTTACTGAAGGTACCCCGTCTCCCATCACCAGGTCCTTAAAGAATATGTTAAAAAGTACTGGCCTCCAGCTGGACTTCATGGCGCTAATCACAACCCTCTGAACCTGGCAATTCAGGCCATTTTCAGTCTCACTGTCCGCTCATCAAGCCTATACTTCATCAGTTTATCAGTAAGGATGTCATGGGTAACAGGGTTGAAAGTCTCGCTAATTCAGAAGAACACCCACTACTGTCCTTCGCCCAACTTACTCATTTCAGCATAGAATACTACCATTTAGAAAGGAATGATTTCCCCTTCATAGACCCATGCTTCTTGTTAATATGTTTGGAAATGGCTTTCAGGAGGATTTGCTCCATCACCTTCTCAGGTGACTGAGATGAAGAAGAATGGTCTGTAGATCCCTGGAACAACCTTACTGAAGACAGAAGTGCCATTTGCTCTCTTCCAGGCCTCAAGAACCTTTCCTGATCATCACAGCCTTTCAAAGATAATCAAGAATGGCTTCACAGGGTCATTGGCCAGCACCCTCAGCACTTGCCTCTAGCAGTTTCCCAACAGGTCCCAGGGATTTGTGTATGGCCAGTTCATTTAAACATTGCCTGGCCTGATCCTCCTCCACCAAGGAGAAATCTTCCTTGCTCCAGACTTTCCCTCTGGTCTCAAGGACTTGGGATTCCTGAAGGCAAGTCTTGCTACTAAAGACTGAGGCAAAGATCACATTGAGCATCTCACCTTTTTCCATGGCCTCTGTCACCAGGTCTCCTGCCCCATTCCTCAGCAGGCCCACATTTTCCATAGGTTTTCCTTTGCTGCTGATATACTTGAAGAAGCCATTCTTCTTGCTCTTCACATCCCTTGCCAGATTCAACTCCAGGCTGCCGTCAGCCTTCCTAACCCCATTGATGAACCTTCAGAGAGCGGCTCTGTGTTTCTCCCAAGTCCTCTGTGCCTGCTTCCACCTCTTGCACCCTTCCTTTTTGTGTCTGAGTTTTGTCAGGAGCTCCTTGCTCACCAACGCAGGCCTTCTGCCACCTTTGCTGGCCTTCCTGCACGTCAGGATGAACCATTCTTCAGTCTGGAAGAGGTGATCCTTAAAAAGCAGCCAGCTCTCCTGGACCCCTCCTCTCTGCCCCAGACCATACCCCACAGGATTCTTCCAAGCAGGTCAAATTGGGCTCCTCTGAAGTCCAGGGTTGTGATGCTGCTTTTTGCCTTGTTCCCCTCCTCACAGGATCCTGAGCTCCATCACCTCATGGTCACTGCAGCCAAGGCTGCCCCGACCTTCACATCCACAAACAGATCTTCACTGTTCCTAAGTGTTGTGGGTTAACCCCAGTAGGTGGCTAAGCACCACACAGCTGCTTGATCACTCCCCCCTCAACCCCAGTGGGACAGGGGAAGCATGAAATAGCTCTTTGGGTAGTTCGGGTCATCTGCCTAGTTCTGCCCCCTCCCAATATATTTGGGGGGGGGAGGGGGAGAGGGAGGCAGGCAGGAGGAAAGCAGAGTAGGAAACAGGGAAGGCCTTGGCCGTCTACAGACATTGTTCAGCAATAGCTGAAACATTGGTGTGTTATCAGCATTGGTTTTGTCACAAGTCTAAAACACAGAACCATACGAGCTGCTGTGAAGAAAGCTAACTCCATCCCAGCCAGCCAGGTCCAGTACAGGAACTATCAGATCCAGCTGAGCACCTATTGCCAGCTTCCCAGTGGCCTCTGCCAGGAAGCTGTCATTGATGCATTGCAGAAACCTTCTGGATTGCTTGCACCCTGCTGTGTCACCCCTCTAGCAGATACCAGGGTGGTTCAAGTCTTCCAGGAGGACCAGGCAGGTGGGGCATCTTCTAGTTGCCTGAAGAAGGTCTCATCTACTTCTTACTGATCAGGTAGCCTGTAGCAGACACCCACCCCAGTGTCACCCATGTTGGTCTGCCCTTTAACCCACCCATGAGCTCTCAGCTGGCTCATCACCTGTCCCCAGGCAGACCTCCATGCATTCCTGCTACTCTCTCACATAAAGGGCCACTCCCACTCCTTGTCATCCTGGCCTGCCCTTCCTGAGGAGGCTGTATCCATCCACAGCAGCACCCCAGTCCTGTGAGCTGCCCAACCCCACCCCACCTCTTTTGGTCCCAAGAAGATGGTAGTCCTGCAGCTATACTGAGATTTCCAGTTCCTCCTGCTTTTCTCCATAGTGCATGCATTAGTGTACAGGCACTTCAGATGGGCACCTAGTCAGGCTGATTTCTCACAGCGTGAAAGCTTTCCCCATAATCTACTTTTTGATCTGTGTGCGTACACCTGGGGTGTACCCACCCTTCAGCCCTTTTTGCTGTTTTCAGGGTTTCTCCCGTCTTCATCACCCCACATTCTTTGCTTACCCACCTGGTCTACCATTTCCTCATGTGACTGTGGTTTGTTGTCCCCCTCCCACATCTTTCCTATTCTAATGCTTTCCTCATCAGGATGACCACCCTGTTGAGAAAGATGCTTTTGCCCCGTATTTGCCTCTTATTCTCCTTTTTACATCCCTCAGTATCTGTAACAAAAAGCTTCCTCTCCCCTGCACACTTCCAGCTCCTCCACAACTTCGAAATCACCGAAACCCTTCTTAAAGCTGTTCTAAAGGGAAGTTACTCTGTCATTGCAGTTATAACATGAGCCAAAGACAAAAGTACCGCATAGATAAAACTGCACATCAAACCACCCTTTTGCTTTTACACTGGAAGCTCTATACCTCAAGCACACTAGAGCACCTTACTAACAGACACAATTTTCCAAAAATTTGGACAGTGCCACAACTCTTTCCTGAGCATTAATCTTCAATTTTTCCAATAGCCTTAGGGCATTATCATTAAAAAAAAAAATCAGAGTAGTCCAGCAGCAAGTACAACCCAAATTCTGTAATTTCTCTTAATTTCATCTAAGCTAGGACTTTGGTAGTCATTTTAACCACAACACAGCAACATAAGTATATATCAATCCCATTATTTGGCATGTATGTCAGAAGCCCTTCTGAATTACCTGAGAACTTCTTCAAATTGTAACCTCAAACTGTAACAAGCATTTCCAGTCTTTGCTCTTTGCCCCATCATGTTAGGCTGTATGAATATGAAAACCAAGTGCTCTGTACTCTGATTTTATCTCTTTCTCTCAAAACCTGTATCAAGCCATTGAAATGACCATTTCTTTCTAGATCACTTGTTCTAATTCAGACCGGTTGAACTAAGACTCAATAAATCAACCTACTATGCATCTTATTCTACCTTTATTGCTGCATTTAGCTCATCTCAAATTCTTCTATGAAAAGAAAGTAAACCACCTTCAGGAATAGGTTTTTATTAATAGGTAGAACTTGGGACCTGTCAATAAGATGCTCACCTACCCAGAACATCTACAAGAAGAAAGAAGATTCAAGGATCTCTTAAATTTACTGTTGTTTAACTGCATTTAAATGTAGTTGTTAGCATTTAATGCTTTTGAAAATGCTCCAAATCTTACTTATATTGAACACCTTGAAAGACACAGTGTTATTCATTAAAAAAAAAGTTTATATTATTAGCTTAGGCACAGAGCGTTTCTGACAATCGTACACACAGAGGCTAATTTCACTTATAGATTGATGTATTCACTTTTACTAAGTTGCCGAGAAGCTAAAGAGAAGGAAAATGAAAGAGGAAAAAAGTTGCTGAACAAGCGCAGTAATGCACACTTCCAAATCTATTCCGATGAACAAGTTAACACGGGTTTACAGCAGAACTAGCAAGCTTGCTGTTTAGAGCTTTATAAGCAGTTTAGAGAAAAAAGGGGCCTTTTTTCCCCCCTCTAAACTCTGCTATAAGCTGCTATAAGCTCTAAGCAGATTCAGTTTTAATCCCTTTGCTTCCTTAAAACAAACATGCGAGCACCAAAAGCACTGATTTGTTTCCCCACCGTGTTACTCGATTAAGTTTCCAACACTGTTCCTGTGTTTCTACATTCATATTTGCACTTCTGTATATAAAGCTTCACAAAGTTTCAAACTCTACACCTACTTGATGTAACTATTACCTGAAAAATAGTATCAACTCATTCTGTTCTACTGGTACCACAATGTGAGACTTAAGGGTGTGAAGAAGTTTGTGTATTATGCTCAAAAGTGCAGTCACCACCAAAAAACCCCAGGAAGTGGAGGAGACAAAAACCACGTGTGTGTGTAAAATTGATGCTTACAAATAATAGCCTCACTATGCAAAAGAGGAGACCTGAAAGCAGAAGGAGGGAATAGGGAACCCAAAAATTCCAAAACACTCTTGGGGGTGGAAATCACTCACATGTGGATTTATCTTTCTCAGAGCAGTGCATGCATGAGAACAGAAGCAAGCCATGAGCATTAAACTGCATCACAGTCTAGAAATCACAAACCACTGGGCTTGTTTTTCTTGGAGCTGCACAAATTTAAAAAAAAATACTCTGTCTACAGGACTATACATAAAACATGCTTCTGCAATTCTCACATTGTACAGATCAATATTATGAATAAGCTACTGACTTTACAGTAAGCTTACAGCCTGCAGTCATTTTACTGGATAAACAGATTGTTCAAAGCACAGAAAAAAAAGAGAGAAAAAAAGAAAACCAATAAACCAAACCCTGCATTATAAGACCCCTAAAATGCTCCGTGCAGAATGTAACTGATGGAAAGCAACCTGTACATGCACAACTTAAAGTTGTAAAATAGTAAGCAAGAAAAGAAAAGCTAGTTCTGGGGCCTAACGTCACCTTGAGGGTCCCCAGAGGTCTATTTAATAACAGCAAACCAAGGAAAGATGATCACCATAAAAGCAGCATGCTCCCTACCAGCTGGCTATAGTATAGCTATAGAGGCACATGTTGTACATCTCCATTGCAGAGAACAATCAGACAACTGTGAGCAAGTCTCAACAAGAGAAAGGAAAACAAAAAAAGGAGGAAAAAAAGACTAAGGTCAAATTGTAAATTGTGTAGCATCTTGGCAGGATAACAATATTAGAGCTCAAATAAATTTATGAGATTCTGCCTGAACTTAATAGGACAGTTCACAACTCTTAAAATATTGTTGCAGTTCTACTAGCAAGGGCATTGGCTTACACCACAGCTCATGTTTCCAAGGTTATGTCTACAACTGCTACAAATTATGTGCCTATTAAGAAGCATTTGTCAAAAGTGAATCCCAGAACAAGTTCAGCACCAAGAGAGAACTGATGACAGCATTGCCAAGGTATGGAGTAAAACTGGTTCACTTTACTACCATTACACAGACTTGTGGGCTGAAGTGGAACTGCCAAGAAACATACAAATTAATCTTGGGTTGGAAACCTTACATAGATGATTACACCATGCTGTAGATTATTCCCTAGAAAGAGTAATCTCAGAGGAGACAGGAAGATAAAGCTGGGCAAAAAGGAAGTGGCCATCCTTCTTTGCAGTCAGAAAGTCAAGCAGTGAAGGAACCAGAAGAGACAATGCCTATTTCTATTACCCTGCGTGGCTTCTGCAAGTCACGCTTTTCAAGAGATCCAAAATACACAGCCTCAGAAATAATTAGGTTTTCTTCAGTGATGGCTGATAGGTCTTTTAGCTGTGTCTTTCCAAATAAAGAAGATTTACAGTTTAATTGCGGTTCATTAAAAAAAAAAAACCCTAAATTACCAAGAGAACACAGTTTGTATATTTTTGTATATTCGGGGGGGGGGGGGGGGGGGCGGGGGAAGAGGTTGATCTTCAGAAATCTACAAAATCTGTAAAATATAAACAGTCATTGCATGACCTACTAGCTAGTAGGAAAACTGCATAATGTCCTGTTTTCACTGCCTTTAGGCAAACTAAGAGCACCTTCTTCCTAGCAAAGATAACATCTCCCAGAAGAGTATGACTCAAAAATATGCTGAGATCACTTTCTTTTCCTTTTAATTTGAAGCAGAACATAAGCAGGACTTGAATTTAGAGGCTTTTAATCCTTCAGAGGTCAGGAGGAAAAGAAAACAGTTATGATGCATCTTCTAGAACCAATTATAAATCTAAAACAGCCTCTTATCTCCCTAATGTCACAGTGAGTGCTGGAGGTTGTAGAGTAACAACACAGAGCAAGAACGATTCCCTGCTGATGCATGCAAATTTACATGCTGGCAAACAGACGTGTCTGGAATGAAGTCTGCCTTACTTTTGATTATAAATTCCTATTTCTATTTACTGCACTAGAGACTTTAGAAATTGTAATGATCTAGATTGAAAAGAACTGGCACCATTTCATTATAGAGACGCAATTACAAGTCAGTTCATGACTGTTTATCCACTGACTACATCACACCAGCTACAGTAACTTGGATTTTACTGGAATGTGGAACACAACCCACTGGTCTTCCATTTGTCAGCGACTGCTTAAACATCTATACAAAACCACCGGATTTACCTGAGAACACTAAGGTAATAAGTTCTGTCCCAGGTGCCCCAAAATGAAAATGCATCAATTAATTTCTATGGACACTTTATTTAACACTAGATTGAAAGTCACGATGATCTAAACTGGGACCTTTTTCAAGCAGCCATACCAGGACACTGCTGCATCTGTCACAGCAAAGGACTGCCAGCAAAGCTCTGGAGTTGTAGAAGCAATCTTGCTCCCCCATTTTATTTCAGGTTCTTCTACTTTTTTTTTTTCTCTTCGGGGGTGGGGGGGCAGGGGGGACAACACAGGGACACGGATGGGACAACAAATTGCCATTACAGTCAAGAGAATTCTCTCTTTAACCATTTTTAAATCAGACTGCAAAATGCAAGGGAGTGTGCAACAAGGAAGGATCATTGCAGGTGCACCCAAGAGGACATTTAGTTTATTTCTGGAAGAGGAAACATTTTAAGAACATGGGAATGTTTTAGAAAAATTAAGAACCAGAAGACTTTAACAAGGAGTTTTATGCACTTCCATCTAGGAAGCACAAACGTAAGTTTTTATTTAGAGGCGCACAGGGTGAGCATAGGCGATTTTTATACTTGGTACACGAAATCTCTAATCCATCCTGCCATGTCACATATAAAATAAACCCACAACAGAAAGCCCTTTTCCCAACAGGTTAATTGCACATAAACTCCACAGCATAAGAATTTAATGGCTGCGACTGGTGAGGAACTTAGCCAGCTGATGAAAGCTAAGGAGATATGGAAAAAAATCTCTGCTATGTCTGAAGTAATAAGTGAATAAATAAATAGAAACCTGTTTGAAACACTAAGTGTCCCAAACCTGCAACACACATCCCTCCACATAGCACAGCAAAACATACATGGATGAAAGTGCGAATTATACTTAAAACCGCCTTGAAAGAATTTTATGTATTGCAGTCCTAACTTATAATGTAGAACTGAACAGTTACTTCCACCTGCATTGTCCAAGTTATCTGCTAGGAGGTTAGAAAGGACCCAATCAAGCTCCTAGATCCACAAAGGTATCAATTACGTCCAAATAATTACATTTGTGGGAAGGCAATAAAGGCAGCTGAAGTGTCCCAGACTGGCACAAGGTATGTATTTACGAGATCTTTGGCTCTACTAAAATTGACTGCTTACCAAGAAATCCAAAACGCACTCACATCTATCTATTTTTGCAATTTCCGTTCCTTGGGAAACGGCAATTTCAGTACTGATTTCAGACATCTGTCCAGTATTTAAAAAAAAAAAAAAACAAACAACAAAAAACGAAAATAGTTAAAAGTACTAAGAACATTGGTACAAAAAAAGTTCCTGGGATCTCAAAGACAATTCCTTGTGAACCAACATTCATTACAGCACACTGTCTGAGTTTTCAGCTTTCTAGTTTCCATCAACATGCTGTACCAAATCTAAGTGTATCACCAGGCTGTTAAATTTAAAGCATGACTATTAATTTTAACAGAAGTTATAGAAAAGAGGGAAAATAATCTTTAATTATGTTATTGATTGCCCTCTCTGACTTCCTAATGAAATTCGGTGCTGACGGTCCATTCTCTTGCTTATGTTTTTGCTAGAGGTAAGTCCAGAAGAAAGAATCTACATAGGGTAATTTCCTTCCACTGAAAATAACCTGAGTTTTCTGCCTGAACTACACAGATCAGCAATCACCACCACACCTAGCTTTAAGACATGTATGCCGAAACTATCTTAACATGCAAGCTGGCATGGTTATTAAAAAGCATATATGAGAGTTACAGTAGTAAAGCATTTATCTGCTCTTGAGACACAACATCAGTACATTTAGGTTTTGGAAACAATTAGCTGACACACTATCTGTACTTTAAAAAAAAAAATCTATAAAAATAAAGATTTATTTACTTACAGTAAATATTCGCCTGCCAGTCCGATCAAAAGTTACACAGTATACAGAAGACAAGTGTCCTAAAATCCGTTTGTGCATCTTCATATGTTGATAGACTGCAGTTGGAACAAGGCGTTCAAGTCTGTATTTTCCATTTAGTTTTCTTGAAAACAGGGTATCCACTACCAAATGAGGAAAGAAAAAAGAAGAGACAGCATTTATATTAGGTTCCTAAACTAAAATACTTCTCCAGGACGGAAAGTTTATTTCAACACTGGACCATTTGCCATATGAATCATTTGTTACAGTAGTTCTCTCATTTTGCCATAGTTAGGGAAAAGTACATACAAAAGTAGCCTGTAATACAAACGTGCAAAAAAGTACCAAAGTGCAAGGCAGAACATAAAGATGCAATAAACTTTCAACTTTAAGTGCCCAAACATATGCTTCTCACTTTATACCTAGCGTGAGAAATTCAGGACTGACGCAGCTTCCATGGAGGAGTAAACTACTACAAATTTAAAAAGAATAAAAGCTTCCACACAGCTATTAACTCAAGATCAGCAAACATTCAAATTTTCTCCAAGACAACCTGTTTTTTAAGGTCTACACAATCAATCATTTATCTCATTTATCCACCACTTGCAAGGCAATCAATTTTTTTTTTTAAGAATATTGCTACCCACTACAGCTAAAGAAATAAAAGAACACCAACCAAAAATTTACATACAAATTTACCAAAACCTTACAGAAAATTCTGATTTTGACTAGGAGAACCTTGTTGAAAGAGTTTGGGATTTTTTCAAGTTTAAAAGCTAAGAGGTTCCAGGAGCAGGGATCTACTTCGTTTTAACAAAATGGAAATCTTCCGTCAAGAAATTCAGTAAAGAAAATAAAGCTCACTAAGTTTAAGCTGCTACTCATGCAATGATAAAGCAACAGAGTATAACGCTTATATGTGTGGCTACATAGACGTTAGTCAAACAGCCCCCCATATCGTCATTAGGCTGCAGAATGGCAGTGGCAACACATTTTATATTCAACGGAATTGTGATAAAGCAGGTAATATATTCTGATCTCCAGCTTCTGAATACATGAAAAGTGAAAACATAAACGCCCAACAATGTCCACAGCACTACACACACATGAAAAACAGGATCATTGCTAAGAGAGGTAGCGGATACTTCCATTACTACTCTGGTGACCAAGGCTTTGTCTGTACTAGTGAGCTGACCAGCATAGGTCTGGGCACTGAATCACATTCACTCCAAGGATACTGTGAAACATCTACAAACCTCTTGCATTGCTTGATTTTGGCCCAGACCAACCAGATACTGGTTCATGAGTCAGCACAGGTCAAAACTACATTAAATATACAAACTGGATTGTCGCTGCTCTATAAGGAGCAAAAGCACTTAGTGGTATGGACAACTGCCAAGCCCATTGGCCTCAGGCCATAAGAACAGCCCTGAAACATTTGGTTAACTGTCTACATAGCCCAAGGATTCAAGGAAGTTTTCCTAGTTCAAGATGCTTTGTGAGGAAGCAGGATCATTAGCTGTGGAGCAAGGAACTTTTAGTCAAAGCAGTCAAAGTGCTACCACTGCCTTAAGGCTCTACTATATCCTCTTCACCCTCCTCTTATACAAGGAAAAGATACAGTTGCATTGCTTTATGACATAGCTTTTCCTTGCTAACAGTCTATTTTAGAACAGCAGGAAATAGAGATTAGTTCAGTTACAAGATAAATCTACTTTCAGTTTCTGACAAATTATCCAACAGGTTTTGGTTTGGGTTCCCCCCCACCCCCCTTTTTTTTGTTTGTTCTTTTTGTTGGTTTAGGGTTTTTTTAATAAAAAGCAACCCCCAAAAACCACACCCCAAAAAAACCCAAACAACCCCCCACCAACACACACACACACAAGCAGAATAATGAAGGTCTTTGTCACAGCAATAAAGCGAGCTTACACAACAATCTCAACCTACTCAGAAGTTACCTTTTGTCTGCTCTTAATGTAAGATGGAGACGGTTGTTGAAAATCAGCTTCTAGCAGAAACTTCAAATGAAACCATAGCTCACAAAAAGGGAAAAAAGCCTAACTAGAAATTTAATTTGCAGTTGTGTTCTGTCAATAAATCAAAGGTGTAAGCAGACTCTTTAGGCTAAAACAACCAATGACTTCATTTAAGTATGGAATTTTTAATATACATCTGAATTTATGAAAAACTTTTTAAAGTACTTAAGATTAATTTCAAGTTTGTTTGGTTTAAATCACTGAAGATTGTGTTTAACAGAACCTAAGCCAGTGTTTCTGATAATATTCTCACTGATGTGAAGTAGTAATGGGCAGCTTGCTACTAATTCACATATCCCATGGAAACTCAACAGGCGAAATGCCCCTTGTCCAGTAACAACCAACCTAATGGAGGAAATAAAAGGCAATGCTGTGATACTGGAAACAAGAAGACTGGACCTAACTCACTCTTTGGCCTTGATCAAAACTTAAAACATATAAAATTAAGTGAAAGAAAAAGTGATTTGACATGGAAAAAATCCAGTATTATGAACTTACATTCTACGGGAAGAACATTTTTTACCAAGATGATACAGTTGGTGGGGGTCGGGAGAATCAAACTCCTGCAGGTTTGAACACTGCCCATAAACTCTTAATTTTTAGAAGACTTCTCAAACTGGTTTTTTTGTTGTTTTTGTTTTAAATTAGATTCTCACATCCACTACTGTTCTTCAATATGGCCTCCCAATTAACTATGTTTACATTTACTCTCACTGACTTTGCCATGTGATCCAACTTGATTTCCCTAACTGACCTATTCCCACCCTTTATGCCAAACACCGATGGCTCCAATGTGTCACTTGCACACTTTGCTAACAAAATAGCGTTTTTTTTTCTCCAGAGTACAGGTAAAAATTAAAAATAGCTGTGTCTCAAAAATAAATTCCTGCAGCTGAACAATAAAATTGATTTTTCTGGTACAAGCCAAGGTGAGAAAAGCTACCAACTGTTAATAACAATGCCTTTGTACTAATTATAGGACTTTGGTTTTATAATGATTGTTATCCATATCTAGCATCAACACTTGTCAGGCCTTACATGGCCTCTAATCTATTTTAGCTTGATTTTAACTGCATTTGGAAAAAAGTGATTTTAGAAACCCCTATCACAGCAAGTCTAATCTCTCTCTTGTTTTAGCCACATTAGCAGTTTTCTGTCTTTGCTTAAATTTTGCTTGGCCTCACATAAATGAGTCAGCATGAACAAAGGCATTAATCACAGGAAGAATGATAAGGTATAAGCAGTTAAACAGCTGCAGTGGGAGCCACAAACCATACGTAACAAGAGAGGGAAGAAGGATGAGCCTTTATCCCAGGAAGGGTTAGAAAGCACTGGTTAGGCCTTACAGTGAGTCGACCAACACGAAGAGAAGGTTGGAAGGGAGAAAGAAAACAAAAGAACAGAGCGCCTGCTCCCTGCTGGAAGGGCACTGTGAAGTGGACACTGTACAGAAAGAACTCTCATCCAATGCCTGCCCAACTAAGGAAATTAAGATTAACTTAGCTTTCCACGCCTGTCTACTACTCACACACAAGATCCCGCTTTGAAAATAAATAAATAAAATTTAAAACATACAAACCAAAAAAGCAGATGTTACTAAGTGGTTGTTGTGCAACACATGATGACAATCCACCACGTACTTCCAAACAACATTTTGGTTTCAAAAATCAGGATTCTTCATATTTAACAATGATGTTAACTGATCAGTAGAAACCAGTGCCTGAGGAAGCTACATATTTTGTTGACATTTTGAACATGTGAAAAACACTTTGCTACAAATTTTATCATTTAAGCAGCTATCAATTGTTTACCAATTGGTTCCCAATAAAATGCATCAGCTTCTAGTTTTTAGGTAACTGGGCTCATCTTCACACAACGTGACCAGCCTCAAAGACTGAAAAGGTCTGCTATCACAGACCCACAGAATGGCTGAGGCAGGAAGGGACCTCTAGAGATTGTGTAGTCCAACCCCCCCCTTACTCAAGCTGGGTCAGCTAGAGCGGCCCAGGGCTGTGTCCAGTCAGGTTTTGAATATCTCTAAGGATGAAGACTTCGCAACCTCTCTGGGCAACCTGTGCCACAACTTTCATCACTCCGAAAAGGTGTTTTCTTACCTTTGAATTGAACTTCCTCTATTTCAGTTTGTATCCATTGCCTCTGTCCTGTCAGGAGGCACCAATGAGAAGTCTGGTTCCATCTTCATCCCACCCTCCTATTCACAACTCCATACCCATTTATAACACACCCCCATGCTTTCTCTTCTCAAGGCTGAACAATCCCAGCTCTCTCGGCTTCTTGTACGACACGATACCTCAATCCCTTCATCACCTTCCTGGTCCTTTGCTAGACGAGCTCCAGTCTCTCCAAGTCTTTCTTCTTCTGAGGAATCCACAACTGGACCCAGCACTCCAGGTGTGATCGTACCTGCACTCAGCAGAGGGGGAGGAACACCCTCGACCAAATGACAATGCGCTTCCTCAAGCAGCCCAGGATGACACTTGTAGTTTTTTGTGCAAGGGCACACTGTAGACTCAGCGTTTGACTTGTGCAACACCAGGACAGCCAGCTCATTTTCTGCAACGCTGCCTTCCAGCTGGTCAGCCTCCAGTGTCCACTGGTACATAAGGTTATTCCTCCCCAGGGGCAGGACTTTTGCACTTGCTTTCTGGAACTTCATTAGAGTCATGTTGTCCCACTTCTCCAGCCTATCAAATTCCCCCTGAATGGCAGCAGAGACCATTTGATCCATCAATTACAACTCCTGATTTTGCACTGTCTGCAAACCTCGGTGTTTCATTATCCAAGTTATTAATGAAGACTTTGAACAATACTAGCTCTAGCATCAACCCCTAGAGTACACCACTAGCGACTAGCCCTCATGCCAGTCACTGGAACTCATTCTGCTGATCACAACCCTTTGAGCCCAGCACTTCTGCCCGTATCTTATCAGTTTGTCAGTAAGAATGTTATGGGAGCCAGTTCAGAAAGCCTTGCTGAAGTCAGGACAAACAACATTCACTACTGTCCCCTCACCCTCCAAGGCACTCATCTCATCTGAAAGGCTATCAAGCTAGTCAGGCATGACTTCTCATTCATAGATAAATGCCAACTATTCTCTACCACGTTCTTGTCCTTAGTACATTGGCTTCCAAGAGTATTTTCTTCATCACTTGCCCAAGGACTGAGGCAAGGCAGACCCACCTTTAATATCACAGAGGCTCTTTCTCACCCTACTTCAAGAGAGGAGTGATGGTTTTTTCTCTTCCAGTCCACAGGAAGCTCCCCTGACCACCAGGAAGTCTTAAAAGATAATCAAGAGTGGCCTTGCAATGACATCAGCCAGTACCCTCAGAACCCAGGGGTGCATCCTACCAGGGCCCACAGACTTTCGTATGCAGTTTGTTCAAACATTCCCTAATCTGATCTTCCTCTACCAAGGGAGTCTTCCTTCCTCCAGACCTCCCCCGGATCTCTGGGGCCTACAATTTATGAAGGCTGGTATTATCAGTGAAGACCCAGGCCAAGAGGGCATTGAATATCTCAGCTTTTCCAGCTCTTTTGTCACAAGGTCCCCTGCCCCATTCAGCAGCAGGCCCTGCTGCTCCTTCTGCTGCTGATAGGCCTGTAAAAGCCGTTTTTGTGGTCCTTCATGTGACTCACAAGATTTAATGCTGGAAGAACTTTGACTTTTTACTGCAGAATCACAGAATGCTTGAAGTTGGAAGGGACCTCTGAAAATTATCTAGTCTAATTCTCCTTTGAAAGCCGCATCAAATACAAAAAGTTGCTCAGGACCTTTTACTAGAGTTAAAAAAGAAAAAAAAATGAAGTGGGGTAGGGTGAGAAACATGGAACTCATTACCCAAAGGCTCTAACCTTAAGCTCAAGGAAAAAGGTTTTGGTTTTTTTTAATTAGGGCCAGTCAGAAACCCAAACATTGAATGGAGAGTTGGGCTCTTAAAACAAGTTAGTAAAACGGAACTTCATTTTTTAAAATCTCATTTCTACTGTTACAATTCATTGCTGCCAACAACCTTAATCTGAAAAACACACATCTCAAAGAGCCAAGATCAATCTTATTTGTTTGGTTTCCCCCCAAACAATTTAAAAATCAAACATAAATATAAAGCTGATGAAGGTAAAGTGGTGTGTTTTCAGTGGAACTTACAAAAGGGTGTAGATTTTCTCCCCCTCAAAAGGCACATACTGAATGCCTTGAAAGCTTTAGAATGTCTCCAAATTACTCCCCACCCATAACAGAACAAGCAGTTCAGGGAAAAAGAGCAATCTGCAAAAGGAAGATGAACATGGGGGTCTGAAAGATATGGCAGTATTTACTATACTGATTTTTTTTCCCCCTTTGGCTTTCTTGTTTTAGTTACCAAAGGGACCAACTTCATCACCTTATTTACATGGTCTTACCCTGGAATGTGAAATATGCCTTAGCGATAGGAGATAGTAATCTGCCTTATCCACTTGTCAGTGATAAACCTACTTTGATTTTGTACCAAATGTAAGTTACATTTTTAAAATGTACACACAAAAATATCTTTCATTTTCTTCCCTTCTGGAGTTGTATTTAACTAATGAAAGTTCTATTCTGAAGAACAATCCGCCTTTGTTCCCCTTCCATCTGCACAAAAATGGAACCAGATTCAGAAGGAACCTAGAAGGACACCTGAAGCATATACTTCACTTACAACTTTTAGCTATATTTAATCAAGTTTCATAACTCGAGATGCTAGACACACCTCTAATGAATACCCAAGCATTCAGAGTTGTTAAAAATAGTAATAATAAAGAGATTGCTAGACTCCTCCCTTTCACTCTCCAAGCTAGGAAGACAACGTATCAAGCACCAAATTTGGGGTTGTTGGGGTTTTCCCGCCCCCCAAAGATGTCCAAGATCAAAAAAGCAGCTTGAATTGACTTCTGCCTTCCTACCATTTTTCTGTTCAACTTCTAAACTCTATGCAGTATCCCAAGTCTCCTGGCTTATAGATGATTGTCAACTGATTGTAAAGTGGTTAAGCTAGCAATTTGATCAAGCCAGAACTTGACTCAGAATTTCTTGAAGGTGTAAGTATACTGACTCCTCACTGAAGCATTTCTGAAAATATAAAAATTCTATGTACATCTAAAACTTTACATACAAAATCAGTTGCTCAATGAAAGTAACTGCCAGCCCTTATTAATTCAGAGAGGTAGGAGGGATGATGTTTGGAAAGGCAGAAGGTAAAACCAAATAAAATCTATACAATCTCAAGCATTTCCAAACTGTTCCCTACTTCAGTGCAATCCCACTTGCTTTCACTATTATTTACTCAGTTTGTATTTTACTCAAAGTTAAGTACCATAAGACTTCTACAGCTCAGTCCTTCTTGCGTAACAAGAAGTCATTTATTTAAGTATAATTCACTCAACTTGAATAAACATGTGTGACAAGACGTTACTTTTACACAGATCCTTTAACACGAGGTGGCCGTTTCTTTTAGGTTTTTTTACTATAATTAACAGAATAATATAGTTACACAAGATACTCTTAGGTTAGCTTTTAGGCCTGAAGTATTTACTCTATTTCTAAAAACAGACATGTACACCACTTTCAGAACCTCACATTCTCTTTACAGCCGAAACAGCAGCATCATTTAATAAAGAAACTGTGAGAAAAGTACAAAATGCCTCAGAGCTTTCCTTGAAGTGGACTATTCAGCAAGACCATGAAATACTATTTTTGAAAGGCAGATATATTCATCGGTCAGAAAAAAAGTTCTTTGTTGTCTGGGGCGAACAGCCAGTCTCATTCAGGTCTTAACACCTGTGTGACCAGCTTCCCCAAGAGGTTTAAGCTCAGACCTCTCAAAGTTTTATGCTTTGGTTCTATGCTTTTTCAGCAGTTCCTGAAAATTACTGAAAAATACATCTTTTCCTGTTTCTGCATCCAAGAAAATGGGACCTTTAACAAAAACTAAAGTACGACACAGCTCTTTTTGTTCTTAATTAAGCACTTCAGCAACTTTTTATAAGATATGTTGCACAACTGGACACAGATCGTTCCGTATTCAAGTTTGGTTTATCTTTATTATGTTTTACAGATATTCTGTAATTTCCTGAAGAAGTACATATTTGTACAAATGTATTTTAATTGCATATAAACCAGCTACCTACAAGGCAGCAGGTATATTGTACACAAAAATTTAATTCTAAAGAACATTCCATCAGCATCATAATTGCATTGGTTCATCAGGCTAGGAAACAAATTAAGATTTCTGTATGTTCAGTGAAACATACATTAGGTTTTCCTGCACAAGATAGAAAGACTTCAGTATCTTTTCTGTTCCTCAACTATTAGTGGGTTCTCCACCTGAAATACATACAGGCTGAAGAATAAGAGGTTCCAATTGTGGTTTTTTTTGTTGGGCCAATACATAAAACACAGCCTTCCCAGGGGAAAATGGAGAAGTTATTTAAGGAAACCAAACAAATTTTTAAAGTTCCATTTATAAAAGAAAAATCATGTTCATTATTTTGTTGAGAGGATCAGACTAAAATAGGATAAATAAAAACCAGTGGTTTAACACACAGCTCTGAACCAGACATCCAAAAAATCCAAATACACTTCACAGTTGAAAACATTCAGTTACCAGCACTTATCTCAATGTTTGGAAAAGGAAATTATTGGTCATGAAAAAAGTGATATGTTGAAATAACTGTAATTTTGCACATATTCAGTGCTCTGCAAAAGGCTCAATGAAAATAACATTTATTTTGAAAGCCTCACTTGTTCATCCCTAAAAAAAGAGTCTGAAAGGTATTTTTCTGTACATTTAATTCCGCTACCACGGTGACTCTACAACTTTCATTGAACTCCAGCCACTGTGGATTTCACACAGCAATCTTTCTCCCTTTAAAAACTATATACCATGAAGCAAGCTACAGTACAATGCAAAACAGCCCTCTTCCACTCCCACTTCTCCAACACGTTTTAAAATGTATGCCCAAATAACAGAAAAGGTAAGGCAACCAGTAAAGAAGTTTTAGCTATTAGAAAGCTCAGTCCTCCAGCCACCTTGCAGAAATAGCTGTTCATCTAGTCCAAATTTGCCAGGTTTACGATCTTCAAGCCAAGGCACATCCACTCAAGAGGGAAAGTGATTCTACCCAGCAACAAGCACTTTCTCCCCCACCTCTAGAGCAAAACACAGAAAAAACTCCCTACATTAATACCAAAGGAGCAGCTCTAAACAGAACCACATTGAATGGATGGGGGTGCCACATGAGGGTTTAAGCGAACCACCTCTGACATACTAGCTGAGGCGGCTCTGGAAACTTAGCACTAAACCCCCCGCAAAACCATGTTCTCTTCCTATATTCCAAGCATCTACAGAAACATCATGGAAAGCATGCAATTCCTGCTTCAAGATGGAAGAACTACTAGGACACCCAAATACTCCACCATCTGACCAAGCACAAATTGGCTGTGCTGAACTTAAGAGCTTCTTAGCTCCAGTATGCTCCTGCTGCAGCTTTTAAGAGAACTATAATTCTCTGGGTAAAGAGTAATGGCATGCATTTTGAGATTTGATTCTAAGCTTCTTTAACATTAGAAATAAATAGCCAAAATTAAGCTCTCTCAATTATTTATAGATAGATAGATAGATCGATCTCCCAATTCATGGAAAACTTACAGGCTACCAACAGCCTCCAAAAGGAGTTTAAAGATTGAAAAATTGTAACAGCAAGTTACCACATTAAAAATGCCTCTGTTCCAAAAAGAATCTGGCTAAATATTTGTACACAGTTACTTATTAGTTCCCCAAATGTATCTTCAGTCTTTTTGCCAAGAAAGAAACCTTTGTCTTCACAGCAGCTGCACCTGATCAGGAGCCAATCAATGGGATATTCTCTGCCCACTGTCATCCAACACTGCACATCTATCTGCAACTACTGTTTTGGTATAAACCACTACTGTTTTGGTATAATCCACACCAGTAATTTCATCTTAACCATTCTGCTTCCCTGGACATCAGCAGAGAACAATGAAAAGACAAGTGATTTTGCCCATTTTCCTCTGCATGACAAAAAAAAAGAAAAAAAGATGCTTCTTAAAGAAACTCCTAAAATATCACATCGTTATTCTTCTAGCAATTAAAAAACACATATCTTCTTGTTAAAAAGGCGAGACCTAACAAATATGTTTTAATGACCATATGAGAGCTTAGAAATAACAACTAAAATAGAATGAAAGAAAAAGAATACACCTGCCATCCAGCTTCTCATTTTTTCAACAGCACAGACAGCACATGCACGCCTCATGATACAGCACAGCAAACTGAAGCACAGCTACAAAACTACTGAATGGACCAGAGAGCAGAAAGAGTAACTTCTACATGACACTTAAATCTTTCCAAAGAAAACCATTACCAGTCTATGTGACATTCTTCCCAACAATGGGTGCAGGCCATGCTGTCCTGGTTTTAAGTTGTTATATAGTACTAATTATTTATCTACTGACAGCTTTATTACACCTTTAAGAAAGAGAGCTTTATTTTTATGTATTCACTGTTGAGACATGTTATATGCCATTTCATACTTCAAATACAAAATCAGCTTCAGAGCAGAGCTAGTATATGAATTTACAATACCCATTTTTCCCCCACATACAAACTGGTAAATATGACAACATATCATCTTGATAAAAATAATACTAAAGGTAAGGTATGTGACACAAACAAGGACAAATATAAACAGAACTACTACTTAGCTCTCAACATGGCAATAATCAATCACCCTGGGAGTTAGGTATTACAATGGCAATGCCATAATAAAATTGACTTACCTATACTAGGTGGACTGCCATAATTCACAGGGGACTCTGGAGGCCTCCCACAATGTAGTGCAGCAAGAGCAGATCCCTTCCACACAACATGTTTGCAACCTATTTTAGAAGAATGACACGAAAAATGTAGGCAAGCATTTTTTCATGTGAAAACGCAAAAAAGGCATGAAATATCAAGAACTCTCACTCAAAATAATAATAAAATTTTCATACTTTTGTTTGTACGAAGCAAAGACTGTCTGCCAGCTCCTAATAACGTCTGCACTCCAGGGACACTTTGGGGAATTTCTTGCTCTAGAAGCGGTCCAAGTCGATGGCATATTTGAAGCAAGTGATCAGGTGCCAAGTGTCTGTAATATTTCACCTATTATATGAAAGAGCAAACATAACATTTTATAAAGAACATAATATTTTTAGGAATTACTGCTTTAATTTTTTTGTCTTCCAGATTGTTACAGAAATTCGTAAGAAAATTATAGTATATTAAGGATAGAAACAAATAATGACCTTTAAGTACAATAACTTATTCCAGCTGGTCCTAATTAATTCTTCTGTTCAGCACATGCCACTTAGTACAGAGAACTGTTGGCATTTACTACTTTCTGACTTTAAGGCACAGTTGGCCACAGACAAACTCCTTTATAATCACAGTGAAAAATGTAAAGTCTAAAGTAGCGATCTGGTCAATTTAAGTTACTGTAAGATAAAGATGAGACAAAGATTGTAAGGATGGTGACATTTACAGAATTCTTGGAAGATTCACCCAGATAAATAACATCACTTTGTAGAAGACAACGCAAAAACATTCTGCCTCAACTCACCTAAGTTCCAAACAAGACCATGTTGAAGCTCTGCAATGTTTTTTTTTTGGTTTGGTTGGGTTTTTTTCAGCTAAAGTTTTTGAACAACAATGTTGGCTTAAGTAATTCAACTTTAGCCTATATATTAGGCTACAAACACGACCAGTTTTTATAACTGCTTATTGTTTTCAATGGCACAGTACCAAAACAAGCTCCTACTCTCAGCAACAGATCTTCTCACCACCTGATTGCAACAATGTTGAACCGGTATTAATGACTGCCCAGATAAAACCAGTTCATTCTTTTGAACTATTATGAATTTAGATCAGAAGATCACCTTATATGACAAAGAAAAAAAAGCTCTGAAATGTATACATGACAACAGTAAAATCCTATTAACATAGAGCTTTCAGTTAAGAAATAGCATTTTTTAAAATGCATAAGCCATTGTCAGCTTAGAGTATAGCAAAAAAATTTAAAATAGTAAAACTAAGAAGGAGGACAGAAACTCAGTTTTCTCCAGTTCTTGTACAGGATTTGGCACGTAGTAGTTTTATCCTTCATATAGCCTAAAATATGTCTTCACAGTTTTACTTTGCAAAAGAAAAAAAAAGAAGTACCGCAGTAAAAGCTTGTGATGTTTTTGTTATTCTGCAACTAGAAAAGGCCATGACTGATACTTGAGGCAGCATGATGCTCTGTATCACACCCAATTAACAGGAATATATATGGTTCTTCGAACGTGCTCCTATCTTGCTGATGCACTGTAATTGCTTCATGTATTCTAGCAATTTGTTAACATAAAGAGCACTGATGTCTGTAACCAAGGCTCTGGAAAAGCCTTGCTTACGCCAGTAATTCCCACCACCACCAATGCAACCTTCTAGCAAAGGAGGAAGTTTTCTCTTGCTCCCGTCATGGTTTAACCCCAGCCAGCAGCTCAGCCCCACCCAGCCGCTCACCCACTTCACCCTGGTGGGATGGAGGAAAGAATCACAGAAGAGTAAAAGCGAGAAAACTCGTGGGTTGAGATAAAGACGGTTTAATCAGTAAAGCAAAAGCTGCACATGCAAGCAAAGCAAAACAAGGAATTCATTCACCACTTCCCATCAGCAGGCAAATGTCTAGCTGTTTCCAGGAAAGCAGGGCTTTCCTTCTGTGAATTATATTACACTTGTAGAAGGCCTTGCAAGCAGTCTGAATCTGACTGCCTGAAAGTTAAATGACTTTTAAAATTCATGCAAGTTAAAAAAAGGCTTTTCTTTAAAAAAATATTAAAATTATATTTCATTTTTTTGTAAAGTTACAGTTGATCGTATAGACCAATTCACTTAAAATTACTACATTTAATGACATGAGGCAGCCACCCTTAGAAGAGTGGCAAAAAATAATCCACTGAATTCAGAACTTGCTATTCTGATTGATTTTCCTTACAAGTAATATTCAAATAAAGCTTGTTTTTTTCTACCTAAAGGAGGAATCACAGTCAAAATACATGCTTAAGAGCCCTAAAATATCAGAAGAGCCATAAGTAGCGACAAAGCTACATACATTTTCTGCCATCAACAGCCCTGATCTATTTCCTTACCTTTTGTTCTCCTTCGGTCTCATCAAAAAGGGCGCAAAAACCTAGTGAATACTGCCCTTTGTATAATTCTATCTAAAAACAGGCTTCACATCTACAGAATCTGAACCTGACTAATTATTAATCTTGGAGACATCTTTTGGTTTAACCACAAATACCAGAACTAGAGAGGCAATACAGTTGTCATTTTATCCTGCTCAACACCCTTCAGTTTTACACATGCTCACAAATGCACAAAATCTGAAGTAAATGAAGCAAATCAGCTTTAACACATTCCAAAACTACAGCTAGCTGACATCTTGAGTCATACTTCTCATGATTTGTCGTAAGCCATGTGTTCCCTTTTTATTTTAGCAGAAACTAGGTAGGCTCAATTCCTCATGCTGTTTTTAAAGCAAATGTTTTAAAAAAGGGGGATCTATTTGTATTATTCTTGATCATACCTGTTAAAGATCTTGTTTTAATATATACCTTACACCCACCCTATAGCCTCTCCTTATTTAAGACCATTTGTGTGGAAACAGCTGCTTATGCCAAGTTACGCAGTAGTTTTGTTATGCTTCTGCACAGCATTTGTCTGAATAATCATTGTTCACTACTAAACCGCATTTGCAACCAGCTCATTAACAAACTGATTCAACAATACTAAGTGAGCTGTACGCTTAAAAAAAAAAAAAAAAAGAAGCAACACTGGCAATCTAAACACTTGTCAGTTCCAGAAAGTTTATAGAACTGTTTCATGAACCACATACAGTCAACATTTGGCTCTCATTTTCCTATGTAAGACTAAAGCACACACAAGAAACTTTTAAAAATAAAAAAAAGTAGGCTTCATTTCACTGTAAAATCTGCTAGGGAAAAACCCTCTTATTTTATTACAGGTTTTATTTGGACTTACTTCTTTCCCCTCTTCTCCTTCTATAAAGGAGGAAATGGTGAACTTAAATAATCTATTCAAAAGAGGCTATTAAGTAAGTTTTCTCCAGATGAAGTAATTTCTTCTTCATCAAAAAATAAAGAATATTCTATTACTATTGTTGAAAGAAGATTACTTCAGTTGGAGGGAAGCTACAACGATCATCTAGTCCATGTGCCTGACCACTTCAGGGCTGACCAAAGTTAAAGCATGTTATTAAGGTCATTGTCCAAATGCCTCTTAAACACTGACTGGCTTGGGCATCGACCACCTCTCCAGGAAGCCTGGTCCAGTGCCAATTTGTATGGGTGACTATTAGCATTAAAACAGAAGTCACAAATTTAAAAAAAAGTGTGTAACAGAAATTCACCTTAGTCCTGATTCTTCCTTTTTGAAAAAAGGAAAGGACAAGGTAAGGGAGTTTATTTAACATACTAAAAACCAAATAGTGGCTTGGAAGCTAATATTATTTGGATTGTTCTAAGGTGCAGCCCACCAGGAGACAATTCTTGCACTGACAAACTGTAAAAAGAAGCCAGAGCCAACATAAACCTGCGTCCTTCTCTAAAAACAAACAGTAACAAAAAAAACCCTAAACCCCAAAAACCCTTTCAAGAGTACTTTCAAGTCAGACTTATGTGACAATAAAGAAATAAAATTATGTTTTTGACAATAAAGAAATAAAATTATGTTTTAAATGGACACTTTACAAGCTTTGTCAGAGACAGAAAAGCTCATGACAACTAAATATAACGACGGAAACTTGTCTTGATATCAATCTGATTCAGGAGGAGAAAGTAAAAGCGAAAGGAAAAAAAACAACAGATGTACAAGCATTTAAAATTCATACAGGTCTAAATGAAAAGTGAAAACTGGACTCTACAAACAGAAATTTTAAACTTTTATGCCAAAACTGTGATGTCAAACACTATATAAACATCACAGATTTTTTTCTCTGCCAATCTCACCTAGCTGAAATTCTAGCCGGTTTCTTTCCTCCCCGTTAGGCTTTCTGCAACATCAAATTCTGCTCTTTTCTTCCAATAGAAATGCACAGAAGAGATGCTTTTATAACTATAATCATGAAATCTCTTTTTGTTCAAATGGACTTTTCACATAAGACAAGTTAATAACATTTCTTAAACATTACTATAATAAAAATCAGAACTCTGTTAGAAAGTACAAAATTTTCAGATCTTAGGCACAAATAATATTTTCTAGGAAAATAAGAAGCAGCATTACCCTCAACTTCACCCTTTACCTACTACCCCTGCAACCTTACTTACTCCAAACAAACAGCATGGGAAAACACAAAATGCAGCTAAGCAGCTATTTGGACTAACATTCAAATCTTTATTACCTTTGAAATAGACCTAAGTGCTTGTATTTCCATTCTGCATGACTCTGCAGAATAATTCAGCATCAGAATCACAGTGAATGTATCAACAGAATCATGACTTGACCTAGACTCTTTAGTTAAATTCATAACACACAGTGCAGTTACTTGCTGCCAGTATTTTAGACACGAAGTAAAATATGACCCTATTCTGGATTCTGCTCCAAGCACTATGCATACTGAAACGTTCTCCGACGTATTGTTGCTGGGGTTTTTTTGCCCCATGCTAACAGTTAACATGCTTAACTACAAGTTTGACTGTAAATATCTTTCAGAAAAACACATTTCCACACAAGGACATTTTACAACAAAATCTAAGTCAGTCAGCTACCTATATTTCAAGATGCAAGAGCTCAATCTTACCCATACCAGCAGCTACCACAGCTTTAACTATTCTGCTATGTAACATATTACCCAAAACAAGCTCCAAATTGAATTACAATAATTGTTGTACTGTATCAGACCATCAATCTAACTGAGTACCCTGTACCACCAGCCACAGCTTTGAAAATTATGAATTGGAATAAAGTGCAATTACTTTCCTCTGAAGCATTCTAATTATTTTTTGGGGGGGGGGTGGGGGTGGGGGTAGGGGGACACATGACAGGGAGGGGAGAATTGGAGAGTTAACTATTTTCCCCAAAACATGTTTATTTCTCATATAATTTCTAATAAATTGTACTTTTAGCTCAAGTATACTTAGCTACTATTTCATACAGGAATCCTTATGATTTTAACGTGAGATTACTTTTTCTCTCATGAAATAGACCTACATCAAACCAGCCATCCCAAGAACATGCTAGTCTTTCAACTATATAATGCTTTTAATAGGTGTAAGGCCAGAGCAGATAAACTCAAACCTTTAGTACACACAGACTGCTGCAAGCTTGCTACTTACCACGTAAGAAGGTATGAACGCTAGTAGCATTTGCAGCCTTACGGACTAAGGCGTTCAACTCTCTCTATTACTGTTAGATTACCTGTACCTACTTGGCCATCTTAAACTCATTCATAATGTTTTGCGTTGGTTTGGGGGTTGTTTTTTTAAAATAAAAGGTACAACTTAGAAACTTGATATTCCTCTTTAGCCCATCTCTCACCCTTGTTTCTTAGTCTCATTTTGGAAGAACTAGCACAAAAAGTCGACTCAGCCAATCCTCTTGATTATCTGTGGAACAAAGGACGTATCTTACTTTGCACAACAAATGAGAGTTCCTCCTCTCAAAATGTAACAGTTTGAACAGAGAGGCTCTAACATCAAAGTTCCCAGCTATGGGAATAATCTGTAGAACAGAAGTACTTGTCTTTTAGAACCAAAAGTAAGTCATTGAAGTTGATGTACCTCCAGCAGAAGCACTGATGAGACCAAAAACATTGCTAAGGCTCATAATCATTTCACAGGTTTTCTTGCCTCCAGTGCCAAGTCTTTCAGACCACCTTCCAAAACATCGTACAGACTTTACCCAAAAGACTCTTAATAACAAAAACTAGATGACAGTGCAGCTCTCTGATCCACTGCAAGTTTTACTTTTGCTCCCTATTTCTTTCCATACATTTATAGCACAAGATTTCCTGAAGAAACAAACCACTTAATATCTGGTTACTTATTAAGAAACAGAATTATTAAACAGTAACCACAATGCTACGTAAAAGGCTTTACTGTGTTAGGTATTATACGAACAATGAAACACAGTGTCAATGTACTTAGTGTCCCAGTCCCACAGGTACTCGTCGTAACTTCACATACCTTTGCATAACCAAAAAGGAGGAACACAGTGGCTTGACCTAAAAACAGTTTTTGTCATTTTCACTTTAAATCGCATTTAAGAATTGTGGGTAGGGGAAGAAGGGACAAATGTCAGCAAAACAGTAATAAACAGTTCCTGAAAAGGCAGCACACTGCCTGCTAAACCCATTGCACCACCTTCCTATTTGATGCGAACTTCCTGCCTTCTCCCTCAACCACCAACACACATAAAATTTTAGTTCAAAGAGAAAATTACAGTAACGTGAATACTTTCGATAAAAAAGTTAACACAATGGTTCTGATCACATACTCTATGATGCTTGTACCATAGAACACCTTAAAAAAAAAAACAAACTGCAAACCCCCACCAAACACAACCAAACAACAAAAACCCAACCATCCTCTACAGTAGCTGTAGTGAATCTTAACAGTTGGCTTCATCCAGCTGAAGTCCACTTTGCCCCCCAAAGAGGCAGCCCCAACACATTCCCCGAGCCCTCCCCCTGCACTCCTGTGTCTCCCTCATGGCAGTGGTAGGACCCATGTTGCTGAGCTCAAAATGATTGCTGAACCATCTGAAAATTATTTTTGTACTGTTCACTTTTCAGACAGTTCAGCTCCCTTATCTGACTGACCGCGCACTTGGGTGAGCGCTGGCGCCTACACAAAGGCTGCGGCAGAAATGCACAGCTTTCATCCACAAGGTACAATTAGAGCAGCTACACCCATAGTGAAACTGCAACATAAAAAAAACAATTACCCTGGAGTCAAATGATGCACCACAGCTTGTTCATGTGTCAGGGCCCTAACAAAGGTGTTTTAAAGCCTAACTATGCACCACTTAACTCATCTAACCACAATCTATAAACAATTCACAAGGCTGCTTTGCTCTGCTAAGATGAGCTGTTACCTCTTAAAACTCCTCAATTTCTGTCCCCCATCATAAGAAATCCTCGCTTTCAAAAAAAAGGGAAAAATAGCTCACTTACAATTAGAAAGTTTTCACAACTACTAAAGATAACACAAAATATCCTGAGAAATGTTACTGAAGAGTCCTGTCATCCTTAGTACACCTAGGTTGAAAGCAGCCTACCAGGGACTTGACTCTCAGAAAGCCTTTGGTTATATAGCACAAATAGGTATCTTAATACTGACAATACAAAACTGAGACTGGCACTCTGAAATAAGAGACTACACTCTCAAAGCGAGATTCAAGTGGTTTATACCACAAATGGTGACTGTAGAAAAATATCATATAGAAAAATTTGAGTTCAAGAAAAATCACTTAAGAATATGAAACAGAATATAATGGCATTTCTGAACTCATGTATTTTCCTGTGGCATTACAAGCCTGCACAGCATGGTGTTAGCCTGTAAGAAAATGAAACATTTACTTTCACTGACCAAACAGAAAAAGGAAAGTAATTTACAAGATGAAAATTGCATCGGCTTTAACATTATTTGCACAAATTAAGTTATAGAAATAAAATAACTAAGGCTGTGAATTTCGGTCTAATAACAGAAAGTTAACTCTAATAAAAGAGTTCCTAAATAAATGTTTTCAAAATGAGGACAAAACCAGGAACAACATCATCTCTTGAAAAGATGTATAATAAAAGGCAAGATTTCATACACAATAAAACTGATGCCTGGGATTAAATTCCATCCCCTGTTACACAGAGCCTTTATTCCCTCCTAGAGTAAGTCAGACATCTAACACTGCATTTACTGGTATTTTTATTTCTTAGCTTTTCTCCATTCAGCCCCTTCTACAAAGTTTAGTGAAAGCTCAAGGCATTCAAGCCTGAGAAGCGGTACCAAAGCATGATAAAACACTCCTTCCTCAGAAAGAAAAGTCATCATCTTAAAGCTAGAAATCTTTCTAAGGAGAAAAGGAAAAAAAAAAAAAGAGGAAACAAAGTTAGCTCGTCATCAGCCTCTAACCTAAAAACTAAATATTCTTTGGTTTGAAATAAAAAGTTTTTGTTTAACAAAAGGAGACTTTGTGAAAAATGCGTCTTTTGTATGACATGTAACTATCACCCTGCAAATATGCTTCTGTGCCAGCTTTCACAAGCCTGAAACATGAAGGAATACAAAGTTCACACACCTGTGACAACTGAAGTAAGAGCAGAGAGGATGGAGAGAAGCATCAACAACAAAGTAACCAAGCTCTTCCCCCTGCCCCCCAACATCTGGGTAAGGGCAAGGTAGAAAAGGGTATATAAATGTTTATCAGGAAAGCCTAAGAAAACTTTGTTAGGAACAGAAGACTAGGAAAAGAGGAAGGACCTAGTCAGCATCACATCTCCAATATACGCATCCAGGATCAAGTCCAAATTCTGAGGAAGTACACATCATTACATGTTATACATACCTATTCCGGCTAAATTAATATTTACCTGCTTCCCAACAAACAAATGATGTTTCTTGGAAAGGAGGGCCCGAAAGAACTTATTCTTCATCAAGTCTTCTTAACTTCAACCTTTAAAATGTCTTTGTCCTCACTTTCTCTTTCTTCACATCCTTCAATATTGAGACTACAGAGAAGAAACCCAAATCCATTCTACACTAAGACTGCACCTCCAATTCTTTATAATTTATAGGATAAAAGACTCATGGTAAGTTTTACCATGCAACTTCTGACGTTGTTTGAAATTAATAATATGGCTTACAAATAAACAACAATAGCATAACATATCATGCAGAAGCATCAGCACTCTGAAATCCCCAGTTGAATTTCTTAATGATCTTTAATTTCAGGAAAATTGAAAGTTATCAGTATGTATGAATGTTTTCAACAACTCAACTGCTATCAAATCTTCCACACCACATGCCTTACAATGCCTGGGCCAATCCACCTCTTGCTCCAGAGAAAACCAATGCATCCACTAAACCTGTTCCAACTACAACAAATACCTATGATTCATACTGTAACATTCGTGCTGTAACTAAAATAACGTATATGCCAACAGCCTTTATCGAGCACCCTACAGATGTGAACTGTTCCATCTCCTTTCGTGTGAGCTCAGAAGTTCTCTGTATGTCTAAGTCTCAAAAGTACTGGCGTTCAGAACTACTACAACCAACCAGAAATCCTGAAGGGAAATCTCACTTTGATGAACATTACAAGCAGGGCTCGGTCTTCCTCTGAAATCCTATTCAAAAATTCAGAGACTAAATTATACAACAGTGCACCTGTAGTGAAAACAATACCAGCAACAAGTTGCTAACAGACACAATTTAAACATGTTAATTGTTGTTTTCCCAAGTACAGTAGTTCACAACATCCTTGAAGACAAATATCTAGGCCTGTCTCTGCTAGTACTACTACTCTCTACTACAGTACTGCAAGTAATCGGTTTTTTGTTGTTTGTTTTTTTTTTTTTAATCACGGATCTACACCTGATGTCAAAAGCACGGACTGGGAGATTTAAAAAAAATAAAAATAAAGGGGGCGGGGGAGTGGGAACAAGAAAACACGTTAAGTCGAAGTTGTGATATGACCCTGGCAAGTCCGGTTATTCCTACGCACCAGATACGGCGTCTATACACACCGCAAAGCCACATAACGCACCTCACTAGCGCGCACCGAACTGGGAAGGACACCTCAAACTAACCCATCCCCGGTGCGGTTCCCGAAAGCGAGGAAACCTCCCCGCCCCGCAGCACAGGGACCCCACACCGCGGCGGAGGGAGACGCCAGGGTCCCGCCGCGCCGCGGTGCCATTGTGTGCGCGGGCGAGAGGGCGCGCGCGCCGCGGAGAGCGCCCCCGCCTGCTGCCGGCTCCGCCCGCTGCCCGTTCCCTGCCTGCCTGCGCTGGCCCCGCCCCGCGCCGCGCTGCGCCCGCCCGCACCGCGTCCATGACGTACCTCTGTTTCCAGCCCGGGGCTCTCCCTTCCCGTCAGGGCACCGGGCGTTATTTACCCCGCACCGCCGGCCGCCCCGCGCCCGCCCGCAGCGCCCAGGGGTAGGCAGAGGGGTCCGCGGTTGCTTGGATTTAAAAATTTTAAAAAAAAAAAAAAAACCACACCCTACGAAGTTTTTTTTTTTAACTTTTTTTTTTTTTTGCGGGAAATTCAATTTTTTTATTGGGCTTCTCAGGGAGAGCGAGGGGGAAAAGAAAAACAGTGAAAAAAAAAACCCAAAACTTTGCCCGCGTCCGCTTTCCTTACCAGGTTCTCGTAGCTGCGGGGATGCTCCTTTCCCGTCCAGTCCGTGCGTTTGGGCAGCAGCTGGGGGAGGGAAGAGGGGGCGCCCCGTCAGCGGCCGCCCCGTCCCCCCCCGCAGCCCCCCAGCAGCGGCCGGGATGGGGCGGGGGAGCGGGGGAAGGGGGAGGGAGGGAGGCCGCGGGCGGGGCGAGCGCCGGGTGCGCGGCACCGCTTACCTCTTTCTCCGCCACTTCTCGGATCAGGACCTGCAGCAACAACAAAAGGGGATGGGGGGATAAGAGAAGGGGGGCGGTCTTGAATAAAGAAAAAATAATTTAAAAAGGGGGGGGAGGAAGAGGACGGGGCTCCCGATCCGCCGGCCGCCCCCTCCCCGCCAGGCCCGGCGGCGCCATCCATCCATCCCCTACCTGAGCCGCTTGCTGGCAGGGTCCGTCCTCCAAAAAGCGAGCGATGAGGAAGTAGAGCTCTGAGGGGAGAGGAGAGGCGGTGAGGGCCGGAGCTCACCCCTTCCCCACCGGCTTTTCTTTCTTCCACACACACACCCCCCCCCCCCCCCCCGCCCCGCATCCCGCCGCCCCTCTCCGGCTCCCGCTCGGACCCCGCCGCCCCGCACGGCGGCTCCCCCGGCACTCACCCGCTCGCAGCTCCGCCGTGTGCCTGCTGTTGCCGCCGTCCCCGGACATGGCGAGGCGAAAACCGGGGGGGGGGGGGGAGGGAAAGGAGGAGGAGGGGAGCGGGGAGGGGGGGGGGTCGGGCCGCGCTCCCGCGGCAGCGTCGGGGCCCAGCGAAACGCGTCCGCCCGCCCGGTAGCTGTCACTGTTCGTTCACCAGGAAGAGTCTCGGCTCCACCATTCAACCCACGGGCAGGAGGAGGAAACAACAACTCACAGCAACCCGCCGCCAACGCCGCCGCTGCCGCCGCCGCCGCCGCCGCCAGCCAGCGCGGGCGAGCGCGATCCCTCCGCCCGGAGAAAGAGTCCCCTCCCTCCTCCTCCTGCGCGCCCCCCTCCTCAGCCCTCCCGGCCCCTCGCGCCGCGCCGCCCCTCCCCCCCGCGCCCCTCAGTCCCCGGCGCCCGGCGGCGAGGGCGGCCAGGCAGGGAAGGGGGGGAGCCGGCTTCTCCTGCCCCTTCTCCCGCCCTGCCGCCGCCGCAGCGGCCCCCGGCGCTGACCGGCTGAGGGGAGAAGGGGCGAGGGCGAGCGCTACGTGTTTATTAGCGGGCGGGCTGAGGCAGAAGATGTCGGAGCGGCAGAGGCGGGGTGGGCGGGAAGGCGGCGGGCTGTCGGCTGAAAGGCGCTTTCTCTGCGAGGTGCGGGCGGCCGGAGCGCGGAGGGATACGACGCACGGGGAGGAGGAGGGGAGGGGCGGCGGCGGTGGCGGGGCAGCGGCTATTCGCGGCGGCGGCGGCGAGGCTGGAAGTTACCGAGTTTCAGTGTCGCAGAAATGGGAAGCGAGCGAAGCCAAAATGCCCCCGGGGAGCACGGCCCCGCTGGGGAGGCGGGCTGAGGAAGCCCGGCCCTCCCTTCCTCCTCACTCCCCTCCTCTCCGTCCGCGTCCCCCCCCGCCGCGGCTCCCCCATCCCCCGTAGCCAGGCCCCTCCCGGGCGCGGGGCCTCGGCGGCCCCGGGCTCCCTCAGAGCCCGCCGGGGGCCTCGGGGCGCGGCGGCTTTGGCATCTGCGCGTAAGTGCCAGTGTCAGGCGTTGTCCTTTCTTATTCTTGCAACATCGTGCCTGGGGCCGGGTTAGTGCCTTGGGTTTGGGGGGGGGAGGTGTGGTGTGTGGGGGAGGTGGGGGGGGGGGGGTATGGGTGACGGGGGACGAACCTCCACAAACGCCAAACCACCAAAAAGGCACGTTTCTTCGTTGTTTGGCAGGGCTGCCGAGGCTGTTCTGCTTGGGTCCGGCTGTCCGCTTGCGGCCGTCGCCGCGGGGGTGAAGGGTCGCAGGGGCCTCGGTTTGAGAACTTTCCCTCTTTTTTTTTTTTTTTTTTTTTTTTTTAAGAAAAATTACGCAGCTAATAACGATTTTATTCATTGTTCGTGCCGCCAACCCAACCAGACACGCGGGACTGACGAATCTTCTGGCTTCTAGGAGCGGTGGCAGAGGAGGAGTGTTGTCAAGGCGAGGACCAGCGAGGGATGGCGATGCCTGCAACCTATGGCTGAACTGGAGGTAATTCACTAGCGGATCAATAACCTACCGAAGGTTCCTGAAAGGCTGCAACATTGTACGGAGCCTGATTAGCGATTAAATCATTTGGTTATTTAATGCTTTGCTAGCTTGATGATGCCGAATAAATGTTCTGATCGTGCGCTGTAGCTGCTTATTTGCTGCCTACAGACAAAAAGGAGAAGAAAATAAAAACAAAGCAAATGACTGCTGATAATTACCTTTAAAATAAAGCCGTATCCGATGAGGATGGGGCTCAGAGGAGCATAGCCATTTGTCTTTATGGTTTGCAGTGCATCCGTGCTTTTTCAGGTCAAGTTGGGGCCTTGCAAGAACGAGCATGTTTGTGGACAATAAGAATTAATTCAGCAGGGTTCGGTGTAAACACGGGGAAGCTGTCGTTTTTTAACATATATTTTGCCCCAATTATTAACTAGTGTAACTTGTGAAGCAAAGCCAATAGTATGTTTGAAATTACATAGAAACTAGACAAAGAATACTTGGTGTGTAAAGACCCTGAAGCTCTCAACTATATATATATAACTTTTAACAAAATTCAAGTTAAACCGTGTCTCTGTGCAGTGGAGGCTGGGTTGAGCATTTTTATCTGCATGTTTCCAAGGCCCACAAGCTCGGCGTGCGAGCCTACTGCTTGAGCTTTGTGCTTGGCACAGCGAGAAAGCTTGCTGCAGGCACCCTTCTGCTTTATTGCATGAACGTAACCACGACAGGGTAGAGAATGGAGGCTAAAATGTCACGTATGTCTATAAAGCCACGTTATAAAAGGTGATAAAAATTAGATTTATATAGCAGATGCCTAGTTGCTATGCATTTTGATGTACAAATTATCAAATGCCCTAAAAATTGTTAAAATCATAACCTAACACGTGGCCTGTAATCATTAGGGTAAATGTGTTTTGTAGCGTAGATTTTCTTTTTTTTTAAGAAGTAGTAGTAAAATCATGCGTACTCGATTTCACTTTATCTGCAGCTACGCTCACTTTATATATTTAAAAATGTATGGGTGGCTCTCTTTGCCCCCCTTTTTGTAACAATAACCACTCCGGGTTTCAGCTTTATTTTAAATCCACACTTCAAATAATTGAAATGGCAATTTCAAAATCATATTTACCATCTAATAAAGATTTAAAAAAATAAAATGACTTGAGTCTTTTCTTAGCAATGTAAAAAATGTATTGTAATATCTCTCGTAGGTGTTTCTCACAACAAAGGGCTGCATGAATAATGTGATTAACATTTTAATTTCCCTTGATGTTTACATAAAAGAAGGTATACTTAATATATGACATCACTAAAACTATAAACCAAGGAATAGAGACATTTTAACAGTTAAAGAGTCTGAAAGTAGAGGAAAACTATCCTGAATATATTGAACTTCCCTGTTCTTTCGGCAACTCATAACTTTTCCTGATGCAGCTTAAAATACAGCCCACAGAATCAAAATGTTCCTGGTGTTTTGACAGTAAAAGAAGGATTGTGTCTTTTATTTAATTTTTGTGGAGCACCAAGCAAAATGGAATCCTAGTCCCTGACATCAGCCCGAGCAACGCAGCACTACAAATAACGTTTAATAAATAGCTTTTACAAACGTACAGTCCCCTTCTTTTTACAGATTAAATCTGATGGGGTTTTCTGTTTATTTGTGGCTTAACATGGAAGTCACACGGGCCACAAGAGAAGATGTGGAATTATTATTGTTTGGTGATGCATGTTAGAATGAATTTTAAGAATTCCTGCGGCAGTAATAAATATTCCATTAATTTTTCAGAGATATTTTGAAAGTGGAATTTTTTTCCTTATTGCAGTTAAATTGTGGATGTTTTTGCTATGTATGCAAGTGGAGAAAAATATCATCATCTCTGAATTTTTACTATCTTGATTGTTTTGCTTTCAAGTCATTTCTTTTCTTTCGTGTGATCCTGTCACATTATCTTTAAGTAAAAAACATCAGTTCTGCTTTGTCAGTGAAAATTAATATTTTTTAGGACATATTTCTGCTCTGAAAGGTCTGCATTTAAAAAAAAAAAAGTAGTTGTAATGGAATTATTTTCCTTTCCAGCTATAATAATTGTTAAAAAGAAAATCTCAGATAATTTTAATCTAGGAATTGGATTGGTTTATCACTTCATAGTTTTACATATTCTTTTTGCAAATGTCGTATCCTGTTATTTTATTTTGTGACTTTCAAATGTAAATATTCACACGTGGTCACTAAAATAATTTTACAAAAAAAGCAAGAATAAAGTTTATTCAATTTTGCTGTTAATAGAGTTGATACATAAAACTTACAGTCAGTTATGGACTGATCCCAAGGGTTTGGGTTTTTGTTTTGGGGTTTTTTTTCCCATACCTTGGCCTTATTATTTTTTTTTATTCTTTTTTTTCCCTCCTTCCCCAAAAAGTGCTAAAGTACTGTACGTATCAAAATACAGATATGTTAGAATTCTCTTGAATTACTTGTTACTTTTGACAGATGAGAATGTAGTATCTTTGGTTTCTTCTTGATTTTTCTGTATCTTGATAGTTGGGGGGGAGGGGGTGTTCACTGATATTTTTTCCCCCACCATTGTTTATATCGGTTATCAGTATGGTTTAATAGCTTGCAACCAGAAAGCACGTTACTTGAAAATTAATGGTGGCAGTTCTTGATGTGAAAATCCTTTCTGTTTCTTGTGAAATGTGCTCTTTTCTTTATAGACAAAGGGGAGTATTTAGGGTTTGTAAATTGTCAAGCTGAACAATGTAACTAAATGTTTGAAGCACGATGCTGGAGAGGGGGAGGTTGGTTGAGAGCAACATAAAGCATCGACTAAGCTTTCCTCCGGTTTTGTTGGTTGGTTGGGGTGGTTTGGTGTGGTTTTTTTGTGTTTTTTTTTTTTTTCTCGAATGAGAATTATCACTACCAGTTGCGTGCCTTTTTGTGACCAACCATTAATCTTACAAGGACAAGCGAGTGATGGTACTTACGAGGCCGGCCAACCTTTTTTATTATTATCGTGTATATTAAATATCTGCAGAAAGAACCAACTGTGCCAAAATACAGTAGTACTATGAGTAAAGTCCTTCTGCAGTTTTAAGCAATAACCTACAATTTAACTAAGTAGCTTCACATCAGAATTCTTTTAAATACTCACTTGTTCGTGCTTCATACCAAGAATATATCCTTTCTGCACCCTGCATCGGTAACCTACCTGAACTTTCAACTGTGGAGTTCCCTACAGAGCCTTTAGCCGCTGTGTACTCTGCCCATATCAGATACTGAATAGCAAACTCTAGGCTTCGATTCTTTACCTTAATTTCCCTTTGCAGTGCAAAAGAGTGCAGAAATGCAAAAGTACCATAGAACGCAGGTGCCTTCCCACGCCAACCAAAGCACACCGTTTCACCTTTCGCTTGCTTCTCCCTCTTGGTGAAGAGCAGGGTAGCGTTAGGCACCCGCGCTACCCAAAGCACCATCAGCACTGACAGATTAACATTTTATAAAAGCACACAAATAGGTTAACGTCCAACAGGCCATTTATGAAAATACCATTCCTTTTTGTGTAAAAATAAATAATAAATCATTAATCTACTCTCAGTCTTCTGAAACTAGGCCTACATGCCATTTATGTTCTGAGCAGTAAATGAGTCTGGTTGAAATCCATGCAATGACCCTAAAAACCTCTTTAGTCTGTTGTTACCCAAATACATATGAATTGCCCCAGCCTTGGTGTTCTTTCAGTTTCACTATTACATCTTTGAACACAAAAAACTTCCATTATAAAGGAAACTAAGCATTACACCTATATAATTCCTACGGATTAAAGGAATTCCACTGGTTTGTGGTGGGTTTTTGTCTGGGGTTTTTTTTGATTTGTTTTAAAGCGATTTAATTTGTGCTCCTGTATTTTGTAGAAGACCAATTAAAGTTACTGCGTAAGTTTGACAGTGCAACCAAATAAGTTCCCTAATTATCCAGAGGATTTTGAGAAAATTATTAAAATGCTGTACTTAATTGTTTGCTATTGGACTGTTCTTCACAGAGAATCTTGGGTATTTGTCATGTTCAGTTGCACGCCCATTTGATGTCTCCAAAGTTTTCTAAGAATTCTAAGGATCATATGGGTTTTTCAAGTGAAGCTTTCAAAAAACTAATATATTTTAGAGGAGAGCAACTCCGTAATAAATATAGGAGTAGAAAAGAAGAATGTTTACTATGTTGCTTTGTATATTGACAATTATTTTCTTAGATTATTACTTCCGGAAAACTTTTGAAAGCATTTACTGTTACCGTACTTTCTAGTACGGTATTCCAATATGCTGAGGCAATTTTTGTTGAGCAGAAGGTTCGTAAAATAAGCGGTACCATTGATTTGTTTCACTAGTTTCATTTTAGTGTTCTAAGTCTAAGACAACTTACTTTAAGTCTTAAGCAACAAATTTTGTTTATATTGATAAATTATAAAGTTTATTAAGACACAGTTTAATAGCATCCTTCAGTGACTATTTATCTTTCCATTTCTCTAAATGAAAATCTAGATTTCTGTTTAACCAAGTTTGAGGGCCATTTGCAATTAGGGGTTTGGATTTGATTTTTTTCAAGTACAGTAATAGCCTGTTAGAAATGCAACTTTTTAAAATAGATGAGGGGGTTACTTGTCTGCCTCTTCAGAATGGAGCAGGTTATCAGTTGCTTTGGTACAGATGTGGAATTTCCCTGAAGTTAATACAGTGGACTATTAAGGACTATTAAAGACTATTAAAGATTTACATCTATGTAATAACTTGAGAGATACAGTCATATTGTTATCAGAGATACAATCTGATGTACTTGTTAATGTGTAATTAGAGAAAAGGCTGAAGGAAAAATATTTCAGTGTTCACAGATGCTCATGGTGCAATTTAGATAAAACCAGAGGCGGCCATAAGAAGCATCAGAGAGATCTACCCAGAGAAGAGATGAGCAGAACAATGTAGGTAAAATTTCATGATGTTACATTCAAAATAATCTGTTGGACAAAATAATGAGAGTCAGGCATGCTCCTTATGGGCTCCTAAACCAATATAAGGGAAAAAAACGCTCTATTCAATAACCAGTAGTAAACTGTTTTAAAAAGACTGTTCTATTTATTACATACTCAACATTGAGAATATGGTAATTTTTTCAAGAACTCTAAAATGAAACCAGCAAAACAAAACAATGACACATCTTCTGTTGGAATACTGCCTTTGAGACTTTCACTTTATCTACAAAGAATGGGAGTTCAGAGATACATGAGGAAAATAGTTAAGAAAAATTATTAAAGACCAAGGAAACAAAATAAATATTTTGAGAAGGTAACATTTCAGTACGGCATAGAAAACGTCTCTCTTTCAGAGACGATAAAGAAGGATCTTCTGTAAATTCTAGGATATAGTTGAAAGATTTCAAATTAAAAATGATGTTTTCCCCCCATCACAAAGTATAGCCACCTTGGCTTTACTTTTGCCTCAGATGTTGCAAAAGCTCGGATCTTGGCAGTCTTCAGAACTGACACCTCTGTAGGTAAGAACATCCTGTGACAGTACACATACATCATTAGTCTGATCCAGCACAGCCTTGCCATGTTGCTAGCTTTAAGACAATCCTTAGTTTTGCCCCGAGTGTTTCCTTCTAGTGTTGTTTGATTTCATTTAGAGCTGCGAAGTCTTTTTATTTCTGTGTAGTTGAAATATCTGCATTCCCCAAAATAGTAACGATTCAGTGCGAGTACTACCAATATTTGCACTTACAGTAAAGATTTTAGTGCTGTTAGCATTGAACCATTTGGCTGACAGTGCCTACTTTGTGTAGCATATGCGATTTGTCAATCATCCATGAAATACACACTGAGATTCTCGTCTCCATTTATTGTTCAGTCTTTTGAGAAAGTACTGGGCTGCTGATCCAGATTTCTCAGTATTTTGTGTTCCTCTACAGCATCAACTTGGTGCTGCCTTGAAAGGATTATTTTTACTTTCTTAAATTTGAATCAATCATTGAATCAACCTCTTGGTTTTACAGGTTTTAGAGTAGCAGAGACAGGAAGTGTGATTAGACCAAGAACGACGTTTGCACATGTGTGATGCTGGTTATGTTTTTGTTTGCTTCCTTGTTTTTAACCTAATACTAATATAAGAAGGAGATGGGCACACATGCCTCCCTTTTCCCAGGTGAGGACCTACCCCAAGATTAAAAGATTGCGTTCACTTTAGCTCAACTAATCTGTAGTTTTGCCATGAGAAGTGGAGCAGCTTATTTAACAGAGGCTAAGAAGAACCCTCTTTCAAGGACATCGACCCAGGTGGCTAGCTCGTTCTTCTCAGGGGTACAAAATACTGTTTCCTCTTTCCTGTGGTAGAATTTGAACTGAAATTGGATCCCCCTGTGTACCCGAGTGGCTGAAAACTACAAAGTTGTTGGATGAAAAGGCACAACCGGCACTTTGGTTGGGACCTAGTTCAGTAAGCGTGCTCTGGAAATGCTCCGTGTGCAAGCAAGACAAGCAGAAGATTTTGGATCCTGAGCTGGTCAGAACAGGCAGCTTTGGGCATGCTCGGAAGTCTTTCAGACGCCCAGAAGCTTTTGCTGTTGGAAAATTATGCATCTGCATTTTGAATGGGGGTATCTAAAGACTATTTTATAGTCAGACTGTTAAACGCATTTTCACCCATCTCTGGGCCAGCTCGTCACCCATGAGTGTTCTTACAGCAAGCTCTGGAGCATTAGCACACTGCTAGTTTCTGCACGCGTGCGTTTGATTAAAGCTCAGGCTTCCAAGATCAAATGAAAAAGGAATTGAACTTGATCTTTCAGCATCAAGTTTAACTGCTACTAATTGCCTCTCGGCCGGCCCGTGTAAGTGAAGCACTGAGTAACACTAAAACGCAGTCAACTAACGTAAAGAAACATGGTGTCTTGCAAAGACTAGAGTGAGCATTTAAAGAAATACACAGGTATTTATTTTTAACACAGTTCTAATTTTGGAGTTGGTTATTCTGGTTATAATAAAGCTATGTTTATTTAGTCCATGTATCGGGTTTTTTGTCTATATGTTTGAAACTGCTTTAAAAGAGAGATGACCATGTAGGGTTCACTGACCCTTCTACCTTAATACAACTAAAGCTGGAATGAGCTAGTTAAAATCTAAGTCATGCCAAAAGTGCATGTCAGCATTGGAGGAGTTGGGACCCTCCAAAATCCTTTCCTAAAAATACCGAGGTTCTTTTTGTTTGCATGCAAGGTGGTTTTGTTCTTAGGAAACAGTTCGGCCATGTTTTATGTTTAATCTGTTAAATATTTATTAGAAAGGAAAGCTGAGGTTTTCACAGTTTATTCTAGATCTAAGCAATAAAGTAAAATATCAAATTCCCACAATTTGAGAAATAAAAATAGAAAACAATTTCTCCCATGTAGTCTAACATGATTCCTAAAAATCGTTTGGGTTTGAAAAGAACAAGGGAGGGGGGCGTTCTGCTGAGCCGCAAGAGGAATTACCCACAGGAAATCAAGGTAACATTGAAAATAAGATACTGACTTTTTAAAGAAAAGATCACGTGGATCCTGTTGATCACAATTTCATCAGAACTTAATGTCTCAAATCAAAGCTTGAATTGCAAGACATAGTTAAATTTCAGGCAATTCTGGAAAATTTGTTTTGTACAAACAGAAAAGACAGTTGCCTAATAAATTACCAAAAGTATTTCCTGCAGAGCCCGCCAGTTGTCAGGTTTTTCTAGTTTTTGTTTTGCTGTTTTTGAGGGATGAACGAAGAGTGTAGAGAGCAAAAAAGCAGCAGACGAACCAGCAGAAGTCAGGGGTAAGTCACCTGTGATATGACGAGCTCCCGAACAAGCTGGAATGACGTTTAAAAATTGGAAAAAAAATTAAAATATGGACAGTCCCTTAGAAAAAAGTTAGATCACCTTTACACCCTTCAGGTAAATGCCCAAGTTAAGGAAGAATTGATTTATGCCAGAGTCAGTAACTTCAAATGACAAGAGGTTCCCACTGAAGTTCTAATATCGATGTTTCTGGTTACTGAGAGTTAAACATTACAGCAGGTTCTCAAACCCCAGCGGGACATTCCCTTTCCTCAGACCCTGCATAGCAGTGGCTGACAATTTTAACAACATAGGCATCTGATTTCTAATGCCCAGAGCTGAGCCCCAGTGCTGTTTAAGATCCTACTTAAAACTTATTTTCAAAGTAGTAAATGTACTTTAAAAAAAAAAAAAACAGGAGGAGGTATTCACCTATCCAATCCCATTTAAAAACAAAACACTACATGCTGCTTAAATTCTAACAACATAGTGGCACCTCTGCTCTGTTTTTTCCAAAGACCTTTTCTTTGGAAATCCTTTGCTAGTCCTAAGAAAACCAGTCCAAATTACAGGTCCTAAATCTCCTTTCTTTGCATCTTTTAATCTAAACTAAATTATTAACATCCAAGTAAAATCAGGAAACCCCTCAACTTAAATGGACTTTTTGATTTATGGTCCACCACTCTCGGTGCATCCCAGATTTCATCAGATAAAGCGTAACTCTGACCTGTTGTTCAGGTATACTCCCAATCCTGATTTTCAGAAATTTTTCAGCAGTCAGCATCCCTACAGCTTTCTCCTCCCTCCAGCAGCGTGCTGCCTGTGCCCCTCGGTTCATTCACTGTTGGCTGTTCCTAATAGCGTAGGACTCTCTGTAGGAGGGCAGGTCGTGGCATAATTACAGACAATAAAAATTTGAATTCCAGTACGCAGAAGATAAGGAGTACTTGTTGCTGTATTCCTCAGTTTTGAATTTCACCCATACTAGTAAACCGACTAGTAAACCCACTCTGTTTTGGAGGCCAACTGCCACATGCCAATGGCCACGTCCATATTATTAAACGCTTAACCGCCAAAACAGGGTGGCTGCCTCTGCATTGTCAGCTGGGGCTGAGCTAACCCTCAACCATGCCAAGGGTTGCTTGGGAGAATGCTGCTTGGCCCGCACCAAGCGCAGGGTCTCCACCACCGACAATTTAACAGTGTATGCAGCAGGCTTCAAGTCTCTAGCTCCGCACCCTGGCACCTTTTAATTTGCTAGCGTAGTCACAGCCTTCGCGACAAACGAAAACACAGGCTGCCATTGTGCATTACTTCTAAAAAATCAGATGTCTTTTTAGCGGGGTATAGTATATAAAACATGGAATATGTCCAAAACAGATGTCCTTTGTTAGGAAGTTCTAGAGGCTGAGCTAAATCCTAGCCAGTTTGTAACAAAACCCTAATACATTTCAGTACATTTTGCTTGGCCTCGGAATTATTTGATTCTTTATTCTATCCAGGAATTAATGAGAAACCTCCAACATGCTTAAAATGATTATAAAAACTCCTCAGGGCCACACTGAAGATCACTGAAGGAAGAGCTGATGTGGAGAACAAACCTGAGAAACAAAGTACAAAGCTGCCAAGAAGTTGAGAGAAAACTATGTAAATGGAGATAAACGTAAATTAACAGCTGTCAGGGAGATTCCCAGCACATCTCAAACATTTACAGTGCTCTGAACTGGTAACTGCCTATAGTTAGAGGTCGTCAAGAGCTGGTTGCAGTTGTTTGCGGCGAATCTATTTAGAAGTGCTTGAGGGATACTGCAAAGTTGATGCTACGGTGATCAAAGACTCTCAGCCTTCCCTAGGAACAGGAAGGCGAGTGCATGAAAAGCACTGAAAAGAATCCTTAAATGGGATTTGGGCTTAAAGCTTGCTATCTTGTTCTTATGCGGTGAAAATAGGACTATTGGGAGGAAGGGGGAACACCCAGTTTTGAAAAAAATAAAAATTTTTAGCAGAGCCCTTCAATCACAGTCCAACAATAACATAAAAGGTATCAATCTGCTAAACATGACAGATGCATTGTTGTAAAGAGATATAGGATACCAAATGCATTGTCTAATTGCTTCATGAAATAAAGGGGATGGTCAGCATCTTCCACGCTTGTTGATGTAAAACAAGGCTATTGTTATTAGCGATAAATTGAATCAGTCACTGAGTTTTGTAAGAATGCAGTGTTTGTGCTGCAGGCTGCTTTCTACAAATGACTTCATGTGTTTTAGGATCTATAGACCTAAAGCACCACCCTCACCACGGAAGGGTGAACCTGATGCTAACGCTGAAGCATTCATCAGATGAGTGTTATTGCCGTTTTCCCTTAAAAGATCCAGCATTTCAAAAGTAAGTTACGACACCCCTGTGATCCTGCAAGTGTGAATCAGACACTGGCCTAACAGAGCCAAAGAAAAGTATCCTAACATCAGTTACTTAAAGCTTGCGTGGCAGCAATCCCCCTTGTGGTTTAATCACTGAGGGAGACATCTACTCAGAAACACAATTTTATTTTTTATTGGCCTTTGGGATACCTTTACAGCTATAGTCAACTGCCGCTGTAATTGGTGCTTGCAACTCAACGTTTAAAATCAGTTTCATATGCTTCCCATAGTCCTAATGGCATCTCTACTACCAGAGAGCTAACCGTCTCTTGTAATTAATTCCCATTAACATTATCCACATCCGCTATCTTCAAATAATTATTGCCAGCCTTCCAACTCACTGTGATCATTCAACAGAGCCAGCCGCCAAAGAAGTCACAACCAAGTCTATCTTTATGCAACCTCTTGGAAGCATGCCCTTTCTCTGCTCCCTGGTATCAGTATAATCTACAGCAGTCGCGTCCTTCCCTTAGATGGGCTACCACTGCACACGCATTGAGAATTCATGGCCCACGCCTCGCCTCTGGCTGCTGAGGACGAGCAACCCTCACCTGGTGCACGGCCATTCTGTAAAGAAGCCACAAAGTAGCAGTAGCGGTGCTAAGTTCACAAGGCCTTCCCCGGGCTATCTTCATTTGCAATCTTCCCTCTCACCTCAAAGGCCGGTATCTCTTGCTGCTGATGCAGGCAGCAGGCTTCTCAGTAGCATCTCGATGCCAGACAGACTGCGTACCCTCTATCACCTCCATGCCAAAAGGGGCATCAAAATTGTTATCTTCTACCCTCATATGAAATGTTGACGTAGACTTTCATTCACATAGAATCATAGAATGGTTTAGGTTGGAAGGGACCTGTAGAGGTCATCTAGTCCAACTCCCCTGCAGCGAGCAGGGACATTGTGGAGGATGCTGTCCTGCTGCCTTTGGAAGGGCTCTGAGCTCATTGAGCCCTCTCGCCGTGAACAGGCTTGGCTGGAGACTCACAAAAATGATTTTCAAATTGAGTATAGTACATTTATAAATCTGTTTAATGTGATGGGGTAAACTTTAATAAACAGGTCCTGGATGCCCAGAGTTATCTTATAGTTTAAACTTTCACCTACCTGGTTCTTTGGCAGGTGAATGAAGCAGGTAAAGCTTACTGAAAGACTCTTGAAGTTCAGCAACACAACGAGTAGTTATCCTACAGGTGGGAAATTTGGGACTGATACACAAATGATACTTAAGTGCAAAAATGCTCTCAGAAAGTAGGAAAAAAATTTAAAGCTACAAGGTTTACCAGAACTGTATCCCAGAAGCAACAACAACAAAAAAACAACACTCAGCAACTGAATTGTTGATAAAAGTCCTGAGGGGGAAGAAAAAATAAATCTAGTGACACTCAAGGCTTGCCTACACGTGCAGAGTGTTGCTAGGTTTTATTCTTGCACCTATTCCTAGAAAAATCAGTCTCTTTTGTGTTGTGCGAGATCTCTTCCTCCACACCCACCCACCCACCCAGGCGGCAGGGTCAGGCTCCTGCCCTTCGTGCCGTTCCCCGCCCCTGGCTCGTCTTCCACAGAACAGCATCGCTCTGCAATCACCGCGGAGTATCCGCACGTCTCCTCTCCCACCTCTGACCATGAGGGAACTTGCTTCCAACCTCATCCTGGGACAACCCACAGCTACCACAGCAGAAGCACTCCTCCCCCTCGGGAATAATACGCAGCCATCTTGAAAACAACTGTGAACAGAATCGCAAAAATCCCCCAGACCCGCTCCTCCTTTCTTATTCTCAGTTATTCTAGATGCCACTGCCGTATTTACATGAGTTTCTTAATGTCTAATGATTATGAATCCTTTGGTGTTATTTTACGAGCTCTGATCATCTTCCACCTTCTTTCCTCACAGAATATTACCAGAAATCAGGAGGGGTTCGGTTTGAAGAAATTAGATCCTTAAGATAGTTTATTCTGATTCTTCTAGAGAAAGCTTAGAGTGGCCTTTCAGCTCAAGTCCCAGGGTAGGCAAAAGTTCTTGTTCTACAACCTTTATTTTGTGAGGAACGACGGCAACGTTTTTATATGCGTTTCAGAAATGGGCTGAGGACCTTGACAAGATCACTACCTCCAGTCTCTGTATTGTCATCTTAAATTATATTGCTTCCCATTAAATTGCTCATTAAAAGAATATTCATATCAGACAGCTTAGGCCCTGAAATCGTCCAACACAAATTCAGTTCTTATGGGCTCCAAGCCTGAAATTTGTTTCTGAACGAGAATCAAAACAGTGAGAAAAAAATTCCTACAACTTACACTGCTGTTACTTAAACACAGTAGTAAAATTAAGCACAATGCAAAGTTTCTTTTTTTCAGAATGAATTTAAATTACTAGCTTTATCTTAGCAGGTATGCAAATATGCTTTTCCATTCACATTTAGAAAAAAATGAGACTAATTAGTATCAACAGACAGATTTGAGATGTACTGTTAAGTCGTTTTTCACCAGAACTCCTTTTCAGCCGCTTTGAGGGTGCTTACAAGGAGAGGGTGCTTTGCAGTGCTAGTCAAACACTTGGTAGTCTCCGCCTGCTACACAGGAACTACTTTGTTGCTAATACCACGGTTCATCACAAAGGGAGTAATGGATTAAAATAGCTTATTTCTCGTCTTGCCCATTTTCTACAGGAAAGCCATCATTATTTTATTCCAATTTATTATAAATGCAGAATTGGACATTATAGAAGGGCATTGGTGGCAATTTGGCAAGGCAATTTGGCTATATCTAGCCAAATAACAGCGTTACAGTAAGTTCAGAGATTCTGAATAAAGCAAAAAGTATGTTCATTACAGAGAGCGGCAGTAGAAAATTCTTGCCTTTACAAAAAAATAATGGCACTGAACATTCTGGTGCTGCTCCTGACCATTACACATGCAGCAATTTAACCAGCAGTGAAAGCATTCATGTTTTCCTACAAATAAAAGAATAACAAACCTTAGCTAGTGGGATGACAAGAGTTCCTGCCACTGAACTTGTTGATAGACAGCCTCCTGTGTCTTTTTGTACTTTGATTCAAATATAGACATTTACGGACTTATTTAATATAAATGAACACAGTGGGCTAAAGGGTTCCTTTAAATCCAATACCGGTCAGCTGCCCAGCAGTATTCCAGATACAGTGATGCCAGTGAAAACACAGGTCCAATAAGGCAGCCAGGTCAAAAGCAACTTATTCAGAGACAGAATCCTTCACATTTCAGATGGCTTCGCCCTTTCTCATCTGATGACGCCTTCCCTTTACAGAATACAGCATGGCCACTCGCTTCTCAGCTGTACAGTCTCTTTAGGGTTATATAAATTTTGCATAATTTCAGCAGAACCATGATCAACATTGTGTCTGTTGAGGCTCGATAACACAATGTATACCTTAGTGTTGTAGAACTGGTTTGATTTTAAACCATGTTCCCCCTTGAATATTTAATTGATCTTATTTTCCCTTTCTATGACTACATTTAAAAAAAAACACAGAACTTACAAAATAGCCCCAAACTCCCCAAAACTTTTCTCATTCCACTAGAAATTTAACTCTTACATATGTGTTTTTTAATTCTAATAAGGGATCTTTATTTTCTTGCTAGTCCTTTTCCCTACTTCTATTTTTCTTTTTGCAGCTATGCAGACCAAATAACTCTCAAACTTTCGAAGGTTGAGCAAAACACATTTATTTTCACTGCTGTTTAGCATAAGGATTAATGTCCCATTAGCACTCCCCTTAAACGCTCGTGTCTCATCTGCGTGGTTCTCCACTCAGAAAGAGCTGCCTTTGCCATTTGAAGAGAGGAAATACTAAGTGTAACCTTGTGCTGGCAGATGCAATTAGCCCAAGGTCAGCCAAGGATAGGGGAGGCAGTAACAACCTAGAGAAATTATATATAAAGATGAGGGAAGGTAGATCTTTAACTACTCAAGGGTGACTGGTTTTTTTTGATCATTAAGTTTTGTCCCTGATGTACCTGCCTTCTTCAAACTTAAAATCAGTCCATCCTTCCTCATAATTTTTTTTTTTTTTTAATATACTTTGAACTACCCACCTGTTACACCCCACCAAGGACACATACCCCTTTTTCAGGGGTCCCTCCAAACTTTGTGTTCTAGCGTGAAGCAGCCAGTCATTAAATCCTGATGATGCAAGTTTCTTCACGGCCGAGATGCAGCACCTGGCACTTTCAGGTGCCACTTCAGAACTAAAATACTTACATACTTCCTGAAGGTGCTCTGCAGATCACCAGCTGCCCACAAAGCCTCTAGCTACAGATGTTTGAATGTGTGACCGTTCTAATTTAAAAAAAAAACAACCAAAGTGTTCTGGAACTTGATACAGTGCTTTGAAAATCTCTGAAAACTTGGACACCTAGAGGAAAAAGATAGGAAAGCATCACATTTACAGAGCGCTTTTGAAAAAACAGAAACGGGAAGTGAATCAGCAGGGTAGTGTGTTTCATTAAACTTCACCCAAGCGAATTTTCGGCCCTTAAATACTTCGAACAGGACTCTGGCACCGAGGTGAATCTCCTAATCTGGTCAAGCCGACAGAAGGATTTTGTGCCAAAATTACTCGGTTAGGATATTGTGTGATTTAGGACCCAACTTCTGCCCACCTTTTAGGCATTTAGTAAAAGGAGCTCTCCTAAAATAAGCCTGTCCAGAGATGTGTCGGTGTCTTGTGATACTCATGCCTAAATTAAATCTAAGTTTAAAAAGGTCATATCAAGAACTCCAACGGTCTAGATAGGATTAGGCGACTAATCTCTCAGTTATCCACACAAAATGATTAGAGTACACAAACCCCCTCCTCACAGGAACAATAAACCCATAAATTGACAAATGCTTAGAAAGAGCACTTTGATGATTCTGTGAAAAAGTTCAGACGGTTAAACTTCCCATGACCACAGTGTCTATAAATTAACAGACTTTCAACAGGGTCCATCGGGACGTGAATCAGGAGCATGGTGCAGGGCTACCAAGTGTGTATCACCGAGTAACAATATGGACTTTCCTTCTCATTAGGCTACAAGTTTTGTTACAGCCCCCTGCCCTCCATCACCAGAAGCAAAGACTTAGTTTAGATTTTCTTCCAAAATTAAGTTCACGATGCCGAGAACTGCCTCCTCTTCTTTGGCTGTGGCAAGGCTATGACTAGAGCAGCAGTGGCGTTCATCTCAATGCAGTTCTTAACTACTGTTCTAGTTAGCATATAGGGTTTTGGTAATCAATCTTCAATTTCTAAGTACAGAGAGGTTGGGCTTTTCTGTTTTAATTTAAAAAGGCGACTAGAGATTTCTTCCCAAAGAATAAACAGAACGCCAGGTCAGGCAACAGTCATTTATTTATTGACTTGAACAAGCAAAGGGTATCCTCAGACATAATGGCCACCACTTGAGCAATACAAATCAATGCTACTGAAGAACAGGGAACATCTTTTCTCTCACCCCTCCCATCCCAGAAGTAACAATAGAAATACCAGGGCCCCTAGAGAAAAGAGAAGGAGAAAAATTATAAAAGGAGCTTAGAATGAGCTGCAGAGTTGAAACATGGACACTAAAAAAAAAAAAAATCATTAGCTAATCCACCATATCACCACAATCACCTCAAAAATAGCTTTCATTGTTCCATTTCTACCAGGTACCAAATATATAGCGCTGTTTAACAGCGATTTCAATGTATTAACAACTGTCCTCAGCTGAAGCAGAACAGCAATTACTATTTATATTAAATTTGAGGCCGCAGATAGAAAGAAAGGTTTCCACAGAGTACGATGCAAATTAATGGAAGGAGAGTGGGGGAGAAACAAAGCCACTTTTAAGTTACTGTATGTCTCTACCAATCAAGCAATTCATTCTGCATCGATAGCTCATTACAGACCCAATATCCTGATAAAGTGTGGCAACTCTACTCACCCTGTAACAGTGTATCTGAAAGATGTATGTATGAAGAATACATCTATAAGTCCCTTAAGTTGTGGGCCACTGAAAATCCCAGCCTGCTACTCCTGCACGGGTATTTTTTAATCAGACGTCAGCCAAAAAGCAAACAGACTGCATGCAAACCGACTGTTGCAGATTCGTTTAGTCTTCCTTGTAACAGCTGAAAACATGAGTAAGGCATTCCTCAGATTTAGAGAAAACATTAGGAGGCTGTAGCTTTGCAGGCAAGGAGACCTTTTATTTTAATCCATTAAAAGAACCCAAAATAGTCAGCAGGTGGCCACATCTATCCATGTTTCATTAAAATCACATAAACCCTAAGTACAAAAGCACCACTGATTATTGCTCTAGAAAAACTGCATGAAAAATTCAAATACACACAGTAAAAACATCACCATATGCACAAGACTTAATTTCTTAAAGCAAGTGTATGGAATGCTGATCCAATTTTACACATACCTTGCAATATTAAGTTGATATTTATATTACTTGGCAACAATGGGAATTTCTAAAAGCACTGTTATGAGAAGGGAAATGTTCATATACAGTTTAATATGTCAACTATCATAGTCCTAAAAAAATTAGCATTTACAAAATACTTGATAAAAATATCTTTTAAAAGTTGTCCAAGAGGTACATAAAATCAACCCAAAATTTTCATGATATTTCATTCATTCTTGTCCCCTACTGATTCAGTTTTCTGAGCCTGTGGAGAAGAAAGAAAGAAATTAATTACTATAGTAAATTGTTGTTACGTACCTACATACCCAAACTACCCTCACTCCTTCCATTTCTTATTTGCACCAGCTCAGTTCCAAACCTGTGTCCGTATTACATTTACACAAACGAAACAGGTACATTCACACACTTGTCTTAAATTATTGGTCCCAGCTTTTCAAAAGCAATACAAGCCTTACCTGTCAGCTTCCATTGTTCATACTGAAAAGCACCACACTACTACCTGTTCCTATTCACTGCACACATGCTGAATGCTCTACCGTACCCTTAACTTTCACTGTTTCAATCTGCCCTTTTACTGACAGTGTGCTGGGTGGGGCACCTCTGGATGTTGAAACACTAACAGTTGAGCGAGAGATGCGAATCTGCAATAACATTATGGGCAATAAAAAGAAACATTATGAACATGCTATCAATGTCTGAAAGGCTGAATAATTAAAAAACACTGATTCAATCAGCAGGAGGTATGTGTGGAAAGTACCTCTTCAGCTTTATTTTCACCATTTTCAGATGGTGTAGTACCTTCCTTTGCAGCTTCTTGCTTTTCATCCTTCTTCCCTTTAGCACCTTTGTTGGCCTTTGTTCCAGGTTCCTTCTGGCAGGAGATTAAAAACATGGGCACAGACATTGTATGAGTAGCCAGCACCCTACATCTGTATCAAAACCCCCTCATATGATCTAAAAAGCCAGTCTTGGCAAGCTGCGTGTGCTGGACTGAAACCGAAAACCAGCTAAAGACTACCAGGAAAACTTTATATCCACAAAAGTTATACAGAGACTCTCAAAACTTCTAGAAAATGCTGATGCCTGCTTCTTTATTGTTTCTGCTAATTTACAAGGATACAAAACCCCCTCAAACTATTTTGGTAGAGCTGAGCTGTACATACAGAGGTACATACAAGATATCTGTACGAACAAATCCAATTACAGTATAATGAAAGCTTATTTAGCCAAGCACAAACAACACGCTGCTTGTGTACAGCACTACATTTTCTATTAACATGAAATATTAAATTAGATTTTAAAAATTAAGCATTTTTGTTGGCTGTCCTTTTGTTAGTTTGATAACATCTGTGATGTTCATTCCATGTCAATGAAAGAACCAACCAACACACTAGGGAGGCAAACACTGATAAAATTCCATCTGCAGCAACACAAAGCAGAGAATTTATCAAAAGGAACTATTATAACAGCTACAGTTTCATTTGGAGATTTGCTCTTAAACAAACAATTCATATGTTGAAACCTTTTTTTTTTAACTCTATACGTATTTATAGTTGTGATCTAAGGCTAGCAGAGACATAGGTTAAGGATTTTTTAAGTGCAATGGGATAAAAATTTAAATGGCATTTCACTGAATATTTTACATTAGTATTTAAAGAGGTTCTGATAAACACCATGGAGATCTTCCATGTGATCATTTGCTCCAGATTCTCCATGTAAAATGGCAACAGTAGCTGTGAACGGGGATATTAAGGTCAGTCTCCCTTCACTGCCCTTCCCCAACGATCCCTATACAGGAGCAGGGTGGTAAGCAGGGAGTACCAGTAATCCTAGTTCCAGGCCAGCCTGAATTACTCCTTTCACCCTTCAGCTTCAACGTTACACACTGAGAAGCTTATTGGTGCTGTGAGTATAGTCCTAACTCTTCACCTACAAAAGAACAAGCTGAGGATTTGACTTAGTAAATCCATAACTTGCAAGATTTTAACACCAAAAATTATCTCAAGTCTGCACCACCTTTGGTTGCTTACTAGCAGGCTCAGAGTACACACTTGATGTTTTCTGTTTAGGAGACCAAGATTAATATAATCCTTAAAACGTGATCCAGTCAGAGTTTGGAAAAAAGCAGACTACTGTATTAAAAAGTTACTTAGAAGAATGTTGTAAAGGATTCATGAAATTAATTTGAAGTGAGCTTCCAACGTCTCTCACACAGCTTTGACTGACTCCGTAACACCGAGCTCATTTCACAACATGTACATGAAGCTACAGAAGCTACCATATTCCCTTCTTTATTAATACTCTTTCTTTAAGAGAGAAGCAGCGTCTTTAAGAAGAGAGAATAGTGTCTTTAAGACACTCAGCAAGACTTTATTGCTAATTTCATTTGATAAATCATAGTGTTCAAAGTCACAGAGTTTTACTCTCACACACAGACTTTGTATACCGATACTTGCCCAACTGAGATACCAATAAAAGGACTTGAAAAATGTAAGTGGGACGAGTGCTAGACTCAGTTTCTAGCATGGTTTTTTTCCCAATAAAGCAATTGCTCTTATTTAACATTTCCCCTTGGGCACAAATATATCTACAGTTTCTGAAGTACATGATTTATATGCAAAAATCCTGAAAAGGTATTTCAGACACTAATAAGATTTTAATTTGACTGTAACTGGCCTAGAAAACCCAAACCATTCAATTTAAATATATTTAATTTCACCTTTAATTATAATTGTGCATTCTCAGCAATGGCAAGGCTTCAAGAACAGATAAGAGTTTCTCACTATGAAATGAAGTACTGCCCCTCTAGACAAGGAAACAGGATGGCAGAGAGTAATCTCAAATCCTATTGTAGAAATTGCTAGGTCTTGGCCAGAGCTTACTGAACCAAGCCTGTATATTTCAGGAAAGGTGTAGGAAAGGTAAAGATTCTTCTTAAACTAGGAATTTGCTACAAACTAACATGGTCTGCATATCAAACAGGCAAGACATTTTGTTTAGGCCAGTAATGAGGCCAGGAAGGGGTGGAACAGAAAGAAAAGAATGATCTAATTTGTTGGTTTTTTTTTTCCCCCAGGGCGGGGGGAGCTGCAGGGAGAACAGGAGAGCCAACGCCTCACAAAAACACTATGAATCAAACTGTTTGCAAGGCAAAGGAGTAGTATACTTGCTTATTATTGGCTACAGTGATGGCAACTAACTAAAAAGAAGAGTATTTACCTTCGTGGTTTTCCTTGGTTTGGGTTCAGGTTTTGGTGGAGCAGGTTTCTAGAAAACATTTTCAGTTGCACAGCGTGTTAGATGCATTACCAGAAGCCAGCCAGCCACCTCCACCCCACACCTTCCCTTACTTCCTGCTCATTAGTACACTTCTAGAAAAAGGACCGAAAAACCTTAATGCACAAATGCACCTCATCACTGTACACACCCATTTTCACCAGCTCACTCATCTCAAAGCAATTTGAGGGTCATTCTAAGAGTAAAACGTGGAGATTAGTAGAAACTATTAAAAAAGTCAGATACGTTCTAACAGGGAAGAGAAGTTAAAACCAAATACTAGTCGTGGCATCAAATGAAGTCCTTGAAGGACAGCTCTTTCTCCTTCCCAAAGTAGCAGCTGCATTTCCGCAACTAACATCAGCCTGCAAAATGGTACGAAGTCAATACTGCACGTAACAGACAGTGTTGCACTGAGGTGGGGAAATACATCTTTTGTCAGAACAACCTGAAACCTGAAATCAAGAAAACACAGATAACTTTAGCTCTAGAGTTCTTAAATATCCCTCAGCAAGAATAAAAATTGAATCAAACAAAATATAGCAAACCTGTTTGGTCTGAGAAACCATATGTGCCTAGAAAAGTATATACCAAGAGGCATTATACATACTTACAGCTGACAATCTTGCTGATCGTCTCGTGGGCTACAGAAAAGAAAAAAGGGGAAAACATTTTTATAGGCTTAGAGCAAACAGTATCCAGAGCAACGTAATATCACTCATTTCATGGTGACAGGATAAAATATGCCCCTACCACAATAAGTCTCTATTGCAGAACACAATTCACATCTTCCTCATCTCTGACAATCATAATTTTAAAAGGCCAAAGTGATGTGAAAATTAATAATAAAAATTGCTCAGGAATTATAATGTCTAAATCTCCAAATGGTTAAATACTTTCCCCTTCCCCTCTCCCCCATTTTACAAGTACTTCCAAATCACTTGCTGCTCTATGGAAGGTTCACAAATACAGCAAGCTTGACACTTGCACAGGATGCTGAACCTTTCTCATGAATACTTAGAGCAGTGTTTTTATAATCTAGCAGACACTACTTGTAAAAATACCATCTGATTAACAGCAGAATAAAGTTAACACCCTTCTCTAGCGGATATCAGAGTGCTAAAATTTGAAAACATGAAATTAAGTCCTTCTACTTCCTCAGTTCCCCCCACACTCAGTCCCGAAGTCCAGGTGCACGAAGGCAGCTGCAGGATGAGAGGGAGAAATTGTTTCTTCTATTTAAACACAGCTCTCAAAAGGAAAGAAGAAACTCAGATATTCTGCTTTCCTCCACCTTTTTTTATTGCTTCAATACACCTTCCTTATTGAATTTTATTTCACTCTGTTCTTCGTCATAAATTTATTACTGAAGATGAGTTATGTCTTAGCAAAAGTTGTAAGCTCATTAGTTCACAATATTTTTGTATTCATCAAAACAAGACGAACCCATGATCCAGTTACACAGCATCGTTATCAAACAGAGTTGAAATTCGGTCTATGTCATAAAACTGACTAAAAATATCTTCTTAATTACATACTAAACATTTAAGTTGAGCTGAAAAAACATGGCTCCACACATCTTGCAACAGGAAAAAGCTGTTGTTAACATCTGAAGAATGCAGTAATTTGTATTCATTGGAGCCATTTAAGTATTCTTAATGGAAAGCAGTAGTGAATAGTTGAGATCTGCATCCAGCAAAATAGAAGCCTTGTCAAAAAACACCTAAAGATATTTTCAGCTATCAAATATTTATGCATCATTAACAAAAAAAAAGTAAACCCCTCTTTTCTTGGCAATTTAGAATATCAGCTGATAGCGAAGCAGCCAAGCATTATTTTGTAACAGGTTAAATAAAGTGTTTCACTCGGTCAGGTAATCAAAGAACTCCTAGCTGAAGACATCTTCTTTTAAAAATATGTTTTCTTAACGGATGATTTCTATCCCTCAGCATCTGGGCACTGGAATATTATGTTAGCATCTACTTTTTAAAGGATAATATGTTGTTTTAGATAAAATTATAATTCTCTCCCATATTCCCCAACTGTTCCTGTTCCATGATTGGTTTCATAGAAGGCTTGTATTGCCATAAGAAAGCCAACATAAACCCTCAGTTCTTTAAAAATGCCTAACGGGTAAGTAATTTTAATTCTCATTCAGAGTTTCTATGTATTTTGTGCTATCTGATTATAAGGAAGGAACTGCAGCCAAGTCAGCAAAGGCCACGTTTTTATGTGCTTTTGGAACCCTTGTCCCCCTCCAAACAGCTGTACTAAGCCAGGAACTAGCAGCTTGCCCAACAGTCTATTTGACACCAGCCCACTAGCAAACACCTACGGAAAGAGTCTATGAAATGGAGCAGACACAGAACAACACTTTGCACTTTCCTACCATGCCAGCTTCTGGCAATCTACAGCTGCAAACTTTCCAACCTGGATATTATATCCACATCAGGTGTTTAATAGTCCCCGAGGGTCATTTTCTCCATAAAATTTGTCTAATAACCTAATGAACCCATTTACACTTTCAGTTTCCATAACATCCCGTGGCAATGAGTTCCATAATAGGATTATGCACTGTGTGGAAAAGAAAAAGCAAAACCTTGCCCCTCTGTTGTCTTTCCTTTAAACTTCTCGCCTCTTACTTTCACTAGATTCCTCTTGTTTTCGGGTTACATGAGTAATAACTCCCAAACTGCCTTTCTCTGTGTTACTGATGATTTTATCACACCACAACACTGTTTACATAAAAAGTCAAGAATCCTAGAAAATCTGGGTTGTGGTTTGGTTTCTTTTAAACCTGCTCTCCATTCTCCGTTTGTCCCACAATACTTGGTATCCTTTTCGTTCTATCATGGCCTTTTTAAGGCAGAGTCAGGAGAACTTCATTTACTAGTCCCACATCCAGGAGCACAACAAATTAACCTTGTGATACACTGACGTTTCACACTCTGTCCTCTAGTATTTTTTCCTATATTTTAGTTTCCTTTTGTTTAGAACAACTGACATTTTCTAGTAACTATTCACTGCGATTTCACAATCTCTCCCCTAACAGCTGATTGGGTGACCCTCACTGTATCTTCTCCCCTCGGCCCCATGTATTAATTTGCATTTCTCCATATTGAATTTCTATAGATATTTTATTACCCAGTTATCAGTGACATAACAACCTTCTCTGTCTCTCTGACTTCTGACTACCCTGATAATTTTTTTGTAAATTTCAGCAAGCTTTGTCATTTCTCCAGTACCTCTTCTCCTAGATCATTAATGAATACATTCAGCAGTACAAGCTCAAACACAAATCCTTCCAACACTCCCCTGGTAATTCTCCTCCATCACAAAAATTAACTACTTCTTCCCTACTCTCTGCTCATATCTTTATCCGTTACCAATTCTTAAGAAGATCCTCCCTTTAATCCATGCTAGCTTAGTTTCTTTAAGAACCTGCTTGGGGAGCCTTATCAAAAGCAGTTTTTACATGCAAGTAAACTGTATCAAATGGCCTGCTATCACACGCATGTGGACTCTCCTATTATACATTTATCCACATACACTTTTTTTTTTTAACTACTTTTGCAAGTTAGACTCACAGGCTTTATTTTCCAGAATCCCTTATCTGAAGTCCTGAGAGCATTTCATCACCTTCAGTTACTCTTGTACTGAGACCAATGCAAGCAGTAAATTACATACTGCACTTAACAGCTTGGCAATTGCTGGTGAATACTGTCTAGTTCTCACTCACACTTATTTAAAGAATGTCCTCCAGCCCTACACCCATGAGAAAAGGCTCCACTGTGAGAACCTCCCTAAGAATTCTCCGCAGCAGAAGTTTCATTACTGTTTTTTAGCTTCACATTTGCCACGCTGGAGGGTTTGCTCCTTTCCTTATTATTTCCCATCAATTAAAAAAACTTTTGAAACAACTTTCAAAATTTCAAAACTTTCAAAACGAATACATTTGCCTTATTTTGCTATTAAACCATTCTGGTTTGGTTTTCTTGGTGTTTTTTGGGGGGTTGTTTTTTGGTTTGACCTTTTTTTTGTATGGTTGGGTTTTTGGTTTGGGGTTTTTTTTTTTGTTGGAGGGGGGCAGGGGGTTGTGCTGTGCTTTTGGAAAATAACACGCCTTTCTGCAACCCTCTAGAATGGCATACCACAAAGCCTCTTTGCCACCTGAAACCATTAAACTTTTTAGCTGCTCCTTTTAATAGGCTCTCATTTTTAATAAAGCTCCTTTTCCTGACATCAAATCTAACCACAGCGGAGTTTATTTGCACTTACATTCCTGGATGGTCCTTTGATTTGTTCCTCCAGGAAGCAAGCATTTATAGTTTTAACTTTTTTGCCTTTGTAATGCCATCCCATGCCTTTTACCAAATCTCTGAAGGGTAACATAAATCTCCATCAACACTATTTCTGTCCTCAGAGCTTCTCTGATCTCCCTTAACATCCCATGGCCACTTTTATTATTGTGGTCGGATGATACCTGGCATAATTTCCACACTATATACTCCCTATTTACACATGGCTTGGCAATCCATAAAGGATTCCACTGTACTTATCGATAAAATTAACCTACAAAAATATAAAAGACATGTAAGAGAAAGCTACTTTACAACTAATGCAACTTGGCTCTCTACCCTGGATAATTTGTGCCTTGGTGTCACAGTGTCCCAACAAGTTTCTGAGTTGCCCATTATGTCAATGTCCTCATTTAAAGCCAGGTAGTCCAAGTTGCCCAGATTTAGATTTGCAGCTTTTGCATTTTGGCTTGACCGCCTGTTTTCATCTGCATGAATTAAACAGGGCTTTATTTCTCAAGATGGCTCGTTACCTTATCAGATGCAAACTTTTATGACTTCTGTGCTAGCCTCTGCTCTCCGCCTGACAGGGAGCTCTGACTTTGCCCTATGTACTCTCAAGAACTTGCCACCCTCCCCGCAGATGTTTAGTCTAAAATAGATCAGAAGGTCTCCTCAGTGCCATCCACATAGGGCTGTTTTGATTCAGACTGAAGCCACCCTTCCTACATAAGTTCTACCTATTCCAAGAGCTCCCACAGTTTCTAATCTAATCCTACAACTATTTTACTCACTCACACACTACGAGCTACACATGTATCTCCTGTGAGTATCTTAATTTCTTCAGGGTTTTTTCTGTAGCATCAACAACCACTATTATCTCACCTTGACTGAAGACTACTCTAAGGGCTCTCATATTTCAGGGTCAGCAGGCTCTCTCCAGAGCCTGTGTATTTCTCTAAGCTTCTTGGTCTTTCTTCTTTATTTTAGCAATCAGGTCTCAGATTGTTAGGGGAAGGAACTTTTACTTTTCTGGCTCTTGAAGAAATAATATTTAAACTGGGACAGAGAAAAACATTGATTCAGAGCAAAGGAGATTCTATTTTTACTATGATTTAGCCAGCCTTTTCGTAAAGTATGAAAAAGAAAATAATTTGTCTTCTAGGAAATTCCATAGGAAGTTACTGAGGTATCAAAACCTATTCCTCTCAGACCTCTTTTTTACTCTGTTTTTTTTAGGAGCTTATTGTAAACTTTACTATTGTTTGAAATATTTTGACATTTCCACTTTTTCTATTGGACTGAGCAACAACTGACTTCTCAATTCAGAAAGTGTAAAAATTCATTAGAGCATTTTTCCTATTCAAACATGCTCAAAGATTTACAAGATCAGCAATTAATTGTTAATTACTTTGAATAATCAGCCACTCTTTTCCAGGTCCTGGTTTAACTTTGTCTTCCACAAATGAATCCTCGTAATCTCTACCTGTTTTTTAAATTCACAGTAAGGGCTGTGGCAAACAAATTAGCACACTTTACTGTAGGGGTCAAGATATCACCAGCTGTCTCCTTGCCTTCTCTGACAGAACTTACTGTGCCCTTAAAACTAACTCAGACAAAGAAAACACACAAATGTGTCAGCTGCCCAGCTGAGAGCCTGGTATCTTAATTCAAGACACCCTTCCATCAGTCACTTAAGCTAAGAATAGTTGTGAAGTAGACTGGCTGAGGTCTGTGCATTAATCCTCATCCGCCAACCTGCTAGGCAGCAACAGTTCCAGGCAGTAACATCCTACACTGTGACCACAAGATCCACCAGAGCTTGTCTATCAAAGCCTTAAGTGTTTGTGAAATTTATTTTGTGTATTACTAAGTTGTATGAATCTTTAGTACACCAAAACCAAATTACACCATAAAAACTACAAATGTGCTTTACTGTAACTATTCCCACTGAAAACACCTCACTAGAAGTGCCAGAGCAATGCACACTCTTCTGATATATAAGGCTGCTGACCTCCAGTTAAATAATTACATGCCAAGAAAAAAAAGAAAAAATAAAATAAATATACTTGCCTCTTGTTTAGTTACTTTCGCTGCATCCTTGCCTTCAGCACCCTCTGGAGACTGAAAGAAAATATTAAGTCAGTATTTTTATTATTCGTGGAGGAAAAGCTGGATGTGAGGCGACAATGTGCACTCACACCCCAAAAGGCCAACTGTATCCTGGTCTGCATTGAAGCGTGGCCAGCAGGTCGAGGGAGGTGATTCTGCCCCTCTACTGCGCTCTGGTGAGACCCCACCTGCAGTGCTGCATCCAGCTCTGGAGCCCTCAGCACAGGAAATACGTGGACCTGTTGGAGCAGGTCCAGACGAGGGCTACAAAAATGATCAGAGGGCTGGAATACCTCGCCTACGAGGACAGGCTGAGAGAGTTGGGGTTGTTCAGTGTGGAGAAGAGAAGGCTGCGGGGAGACCTTATTGTGGCCTTTCAGTACTTAAAGGGGGCGTATAAGAAAGATGGGGACAGACTTTTTAGTAGGCTTGTTATGACAGAACAAGGGGTAATGGTTTTAAAGAGGGTAGATTTAGACTAGATTTAAGGAAGAAATTTTTTACTATGAGGGTGGTGAAACTCTGGCACAGGTTGCCCCGAGAGGTGGTAGATGCCCCATCCCTGGAAACATTCACGGTCAGGTTGGACGGGGCTCTGAGCAACCTGATCTAGTTAAAGATGTCCCTGCTTATTGCAGAGGGATTGGACTAGATGGCCTTTACGGGTCTCTTCCAACCCAAACTATTCCATGATTCTATTCTATTACAGACTTAAAAGCATCTAGGCAAAGGCATAACAAAGATTACAATGAAGATTCTTCTTTCAAGACATTGCAGCAACTTAAAAGAAGCCTGGCAAATTTACACGAGTATTTACAAGCAGCATTGTACCAAAGCCATTCTCAGTTTTCCAAGGAAGAACACAAGGACTGATCATCACCAGGTGCACACATATCACATCACACAGCATCCCTCAGTGGTCCCTCTAGCCAATTAACCAAGGCATCCGCAAGATCCAGTGGGAGCTCCATCTAATCAGCAGTTGGTAGAACAACAGTATGAACTGGAAATCTGAGCTTTGCTCTACTAGGGCTTTTGAAATCCCAGAGAAATTTAACACGCTTCTCCCCAAACATGAACTTAACCAGCAATGAGATGCGGTAAGATGAACCAAAAAAGTACAGCATTACTGAAATGAGTGATTTCGTTACCTCATTTACTCCTTTCATGCCTCAGGCTCACTCAGCTGGAAGCTTTAACAGTATCTTTCCCTCATCTCATCTCCTCCATCAGAACAGCAAAAATCAGTAAAACACCAAGACATTGACAGGAAAACTAGGGACAAACATGTTTCTTCACAAGAACAAAACATCAACCTGACCATTCTAATACTGGTCTTCCAGAGGTACTAAAGAAACGTTACTTAAGCCACAAGAGGGGGAAAATAAAAACAACAATAAAATAAAGTAATAATAACAACAATAAAGCAAGCTTCTGTCTTTTGTTTACAACTCAAGAAATATTACTTAACATTTTGCAAATGACTGGCTTTCCACCTAGGAGCAAGAAATTCATGGAAAAACAGTGAGGAGCAGCAGCAGTTAGAAGAGAACTACAAGAATGGCACGTTTCAAAAAGGCATTTAACAGGCACCAGGGAAGGCAATTTGGTTGCTGTTTTGTTTTTTCAATCAGTAAAGGAGCAGGCTAGTTATCTTTGCCTTTGCCTTTCCATTTCAATCCTAACCCAAGCCTCCCCCCAGATTTTGACACAGAACGTCTCGAAGTTATACAGTTATGGTTTGGAGCAGAGAAAAAGACTGACTAGTTTGCAGCAGTTGCCCACTGCCTTCTCCTGGCATTGGGCTCTAACATACTTACAGAAAGACACCCCCCACCAGAGAATAAAACGTGGCTTTGTTACTCTGCGCTCTCCTGACAGAAAGGAAGCATGCCACAAAAGCAGCTGGTTTAAAAAAAAGCCGAGGACTGATCATCTAAGTAGCTAGAAAACAGCACGAAGTTAAGCAGCACTGCGCAGCGTAGAGCAACTCGGAATAGCAACAGAGTCAGGCATCCAAAATGGAGCCTGGCTGCTGCTCCCTGCGCTACTGCAGCCTCACCAGCCGCCTGCAGGCTCGTTTCAGGTCTGCATTCCTAAAAGCCTTTCAGTTTGGTTACTAAAGAGTTGCTACAGCTTGATGGTGCGATGCTGGGAGGATCAAAAGCCATCGGAAAAACAAAACCAACCAGTTTCATGACCACTGTCAGTTAACAAAGTCTTGTTTCCTACGACTTCCCTCTTCAGCTCATGATACAGTACAAGCTCTGGGTATAGCTTTTCTGTAGTTCATGAATTTGTAACCTGTTCCTCCTACATTAATTTTCTCAAGTCTAACAAACTTGCTCCACACCCTTTCCCTGGGAGGGAACTCGAATAGCATCATTCCTGTCCTGGGCACTTATTTATATGGTAGCTCTTTCAGATTTTATAGTCTTTTCCTTATAGTGGTCAAGAGGCTCAGTATTTACAGGGATAGGGACAGAAAGATGGCATGGTTCATTTCCTTCAGAAGCCAGGCTAAAAAGCTCACCATAAACTAAATTAAGCTGACCGACACTCCACAAACAGGCTCCTTTAACCCTGCTGCACTTTCAGGAACCACAAAGCTTTGAAACAGGGCTAAACCATCACAAGGTGGCACTGCCACACACCAACAGCCCTGCAATAATTGCCCAGGAGCAAACTCTCACCCTGCAATACTGCAGAGCTAACACACAGTAATTTACCCCATTCTCTTTAGCATAATGAAAGACAAGTCTCCTACATTTCTGATAGGCTGGGCAGCTTGATTTTAGATGCCAGTATTATTGCTTGACAACAGGTTTTAAAAACTGCTCATGAAGCTAACCACGGGGGGGGGGGGGGGGGGGAGATTATATTAAAATACTCTTAATGCAACCACAACCACCGTACACTACTATGATATATTACACAACATACTTCAATTAAGTTAGCTAATTACCCCAGCATTCCCTCTCAAGTTAGAAAATCCAACAGCAATTCTGAAGGCCACATAACTTTCTCCGTGGAGGGACATGCACAGTAATAATCTCAGAGGTGTGAATAAACAGCAAGGGGTTCTGACACGCTCTCATTTCCATTTCAGATCTGCTCCCTCCTCTCCACACTCAGCACTACAAGTCCAGGCGTTTGGAGGCTGCGCTCACCCTCCCAGCGCCTTGGCTCCCCAGTATGCTGGCAGAGCTGCGTGGGAGGCCATGTCATGAATAAGGTAATTGATCCAGCTGAAAAATAGCATGCTGCTTAAACAGATTTATAAATAATATAAATATATAGACAAATTATAAATATATAGTCTTCCCTGCTCCAGCAGAATCATTTTACTGCACAAACAATTGAGCCAGTACAACAGACAAGAATGAAGTAGCACAGGGCAGTCGCAAGCAGCCTTGGGGCTCTTTAAGCTGACAGACGCACCAAAAAAAGAAAAAGAAAAAAAAACCATGTCCAATACGGCTACAGTATATTTGTTAGAAGGGGAACAGAAACTTATTTTCCCCTCTGTCCAGTCCTGCTTAGACATTCCAGTGAGTCCCAGCTAATGCGGGCCTTCATGCTAGTTTTTGCAGTACTTCCTCCTCTCCTGAGGGACCAGAGAGATTTGTACACGAATGGATTTGAGCCAAGCATAGTTCCCAAAGAACTTGGCATGCCACATCCAGTGACGGTTTGCACTAGTAACTGGAAGTCACAGAACTTTTATGTAGATACCAACAAAACCTTAAAGTCCTTGTCCCTAACTCTTCCACAGGAACCCTTCCCCCCATCTTTTGTCCTGGTGACAAACTACTGAAGGAACTCTGGTTTCAGAGCAACCAAACACACTAAGTAACCCATCCCCTTGGCACGTTTTTCCACATGACATAATGCTATGTCTCACCCGTATTTCACATTACACCCCAGTCACATTAAAACGCACCCTAGATACTGTGCCTCACATCGTAAACTAGTCAGCAGCGGGACTGTCCGCTGCAAGTTTTGTGCGGCAAAATCAAAGACCAGTGCGAGCACTGAATCACTTGACAAGGACAGTACTCCAGCCTCAGTAATTCTTCAGCTGTACTCCATCATATGCCTGTATTATACTCATGAAGTAGTCCCTATAGGCCTGCTGTGCTTGATACTGTATGGATGCCTACAAGAGACAAGGCAGATAAAAAAAGCAAATAAGGACACAGATAACAGTAACTTCCCCCCCCCCACCCCCAAACACAGAGGTACATGGAAGGAAGCTAACTGACTAACGCTAAATATGCTTCTGACATTTAAACTAATAGCAAGTTTTAGGTTCAGATGACCACACGGTGTGTCATACCTCAGTTAGCACTACACATTGGCAATAAGATTCTAAATTAAGCTGTAGCTAGGGTTTGCAAGATCTGTCAGAGCTGTGTAATTTTTATACCACAACATTAACCTGGAAGGCTGCATGGAAGGTTCCCTGTGTCTATCAGCAATCTGCTTCTTTTTTATTTGCTTTTGTCCCCCCTCTTTTTAAGGGGAACCTAGAAAATTATTTTGAGAGGACTGGAAAAAGCAAAGGAATATTAATAGATGGTAGAGAGCACTAAAACACAAAGGAATATTCAAATTGAGCTTGTTTGTATACACAGTTCTTGCATTTCACCAGCTGTGAAATACACATAAGAACCAGCATTTCCACACACCAGGCCAATACTGCCATATCTGCAATGCCAACACCATTACAGAACTGTTAAACTGAAAACAGAAAACTAGATAACTGTTTTAAGGAAACATTTAAGAGAACATACAGGCAATTTTCCTTTTTTATTGTTCATAAGCTGGGTTACCTGGTAGAGATGCACCACGAAAGAAACAAAAAGCTTCAATTTTCCTAATCAAAACCCTGCCATATAAGCAGGATGTGACAAGAACACAGTAACACAAAGTAGTGAAGTTATTGATGTCTGTCTGAGAGATCCAGAGGTACATGTTTGAACTTGCAGTGACCAGCTTCTTGATAAATATTTTGTTTGTACTTCAGTGAATAGATTGTGCTATTATAAAGGAGTACATCAAAAAGCACAAAGAATGAGAGTACAAGTATTTGAGGAGTAACAATCAGTACAGAAGGTTGCTTATAAAAGGAAACAGATAGTTCGTTCCCTGAAGGATCTTGTTACTAGCCGAAACTCAACACCTTGGCTCTGATGGGACAGAAATTAGTCCTTTCACACCCCCGTAAAATAATAAAAAAAAAAAAAGCAGATGCAAATTTCATTCTCACTACCACATACAAGAAGTTAGAAAGGCAGAAAAGCCTTAACCATCCTAGCACTTGAGCATTTGCAATAGCGTTTCCTCCCTTCTTTGCAAGCTGTTTTGTTCGGCCACATCTCAATACGCTGCCTGCAATGGGATTTGCCTGCAGATACTTTCCTGGCTCGCTGTTCTAGCTGCAATTTCCATGATGTAATGCTTTGGTCATTCCTCCAACAACTTTTTTCACTGACCAAAATATGATAAAAGCTTGCAACAAAACCACAGTGCAAGACGACATATCAAGTCCTAAGCCTTTTTCAGGGTTTACTGCAATATTTCCCTAAAATGTTCCCTCCTCTCACTTCCCTGCATAGAACTCTGCATTAGACTAAATTTAATTCAATGAATTGTTTCCCCATACCTGCTACATCTTCTAATTATCTGTCTTCAGAGCAGCTCCCAAATTTTGTGCCAGTTCATAAACATAATTAAAATCCTGTTTATTTCTTGTTTCAGATTAACAAAGACTACGTGTTGACTAATTTAACATCAACCAACTCCTGCCAACACCCTTCTAACCCTTGTTTCCTCATTTAGCTCCTCCAGCATCTTATCATTAACCTTTGTTTCTATCTAGTTCTTCGTTCTGTTTTCAGAGGATAGAACAGTACTCACTGCCAAGCCAATGTGAATGAACTTTGCAAGTAAAATTCATTCTCCCTAGTAAATGTGTTACAAAATCAGGTATTCTTCCTACTACATCCCTCCACTTCGTTTTTTTTCTACCAAGAGCCTGATCCTGGAAGGGTAGGGGGGAAGCATGTCACTAATTTAAAAAATGAGTAATTCTGGCAGACCCACAAATAAAGTCCAGAATAAATCTGGTTAGTGACTGGATTTTTAAAATACTTATCCAAAATTATATCTGTCTTAATCTCTTCCAAAAAAATCCAAGGTTTTTTTTCATATATACTGCATATATATACACACACATTTTTCACTAAAAAAACTGACCAAAACCCCAAAACAAACAAAAAACCCCACCCTGCTTAAATATTCTTTAAGTATATACTCTTAATCTTTTAAGAAGGATTACAGTGAAATATTATACAGTGTGTCATATTCAGATCTTAAATTCCTCCATCTTTATAGATACTAAGAGCAGACTATTTAATTTTCTAATTCTCCGGAAGAGAATGTCAAGATCATAAAATTCTGAAAAGACACACAGTACTTAAAAGTTTGTATTCAAAGACCACCATTAATATCCCCTAGTGTTAATATGCGATTAGAAGGAAAAAAAATCAGGGAAAACATTTCCTAATCGAAGTCTCCGTTCTTGCTTAGAGATTCAAGCCAAACAGAGTGACTGGTTAACATGCACTGCATTTTCAAAGAATATATGAGAAAATAAGAATAGAAACAGCCTGGTTACAAACAAAACCAGTAGGTTCAGAAAATGCATTTTATTAAATTCTTTAATTCTTAACAGATAACTTCTGCGAGCTTTATGCTCTTCCAGGCAAGACAGAAACCAAGTTAGGCCTGGGGTATTTCTAGATATCCAAAACCAGCCACAATAAATGCTTTTCCAAAAAGGAAATTCTTTCATTGTAGATTAAGGTTTTGCTATTCCCACTGAAAAGAGGTCAATGATTGACCAATATAATTTAAAACTCATTTAAATTTGATGGGACATTTCAAAAGTCTCACAACTGGTTTGGCTTTCATTTTTCCTTCCAAGTTTGTCTTCCCTGTAGTCAGTTTTTTGAATACGACATCTTCTACCCACAGCAGAGTGAAGAAGTAACAGCAGTTTCTAGAGGCTCAGATTTAAAAAAACAGCATTGTAATTTAAAATTAGACAGACAGTTCCTTTTTCAGACAGTGAAGTAATCAGCTGCATTTTGAAAAATACAGATCAGACATGGGAGCAGTGAGCACAGTGCATCTGAAATCATTCAGGTCCCCTGAACACCAAGCATGAGATTTCAGCTAGGTAGTAAGTAAATGCTTGTCTCGGTATGTGCTTAACCATTTTACTGCCACCATAAAATAAAAAGGCAGATTCAAAGAACATGATGGATGAAATCCAATCCCTAATAATATTATTTCTTGTCATGGTTTTGGCTGGGATAGAGTTAATTTTCTTCACTGTAGCTGGTATAGTGCTGTGTTTTGGACTTAGAATGAAAATAATGTTGATAGCAACAACTAAAACATCAGTGAGTTAAGTAGTGCTTACACTTATCCAAGGACTTTTCCAGCTTCGCATGCTCTGCCAGGTGCACAAGAAGCCGGGAGGGGAGGGGGCACAGCCAAGACGGCTGATCCAAACTGGCCAAAGGCATATTCCATACCACATGATGTCATGCCCAGTATATTAACTGGGGGGAGTTGGCCAGGGAGAGCAGCGATCGCGGCTCGGGGACTGGTGCCGTCAGTCAGCAGGTGGTGAGCGGTTGCCATCACTTGTTTCTTTCCTGGGTTTCACCTCTCACTATTTTCTTTTTCATCATCACCATCATTACTATTATTAAACTGTTCTTATCTCAACCCAGGAGTTTTCTTGCTTTTGCTCCTCCAATTCTCTCCCCTGTCCCACTGGGGTAGGGGGAGTGAGCAAGCAGCTGGGTGGGGCTTAGTTGCTAAATGGGGCTAAACCACGACACTGACCTTTCAAAGCTGATGCCAGTTCTGCTAGTGAGATGAAGCTGAACAACTCACACAAGTTTAGGTACAGAACCAGACTTTTTTAAAACCTTGAAGATTAGGTTCCGAAATCTGTATCTAAATAGAACTGGTCAGATCTGCAAAGCAAAATCAGCATGAAGTACTTCTGAAAAAAAAAGAAAAAAATTATCTACTTAAAGACAGAGATTAAATTTAGTCAACTACTTTCAGTAACAACTGGTTCCTGAAAATAGCCACCTCTGACAAATACTCTGAATGCCTGAAAAGAGGTCTATAATACCTCCCCTCCCAGAAGACACAACTGTGATAAAACCACAATAATCTAGAAAAGAGCCTGTGTTGTTGTTTCAGCTAACTGGTGCCACAGAACATCTAACCTTCAAGCTGATGATAGCAGGTCCTTGAGTAAGAGGCAAGTAACAAAGGCACAACTGGTACAATGCCTTAGATAACACCGACCTCTTACATCCCTGTCATAGTGCCAGCCCGGGTTAACTAGAATACTGCTCTACTACAACAGCCAGAATGGAGAGCTTCATAGACAACCTAAACAGAGTTTCAAGAGAAGGAGAAAATAAAATATCTCCAAGAGGGTGCAGGTGGGATAAGGAAGAAAGGAAACAGTAAAGATAAAGGATGTTTTCCTACTACAAATAGAGCACTGACACCTCTCCTCAACTCTGCTTGAGAGGAACAAAATACTGCAAAGGCAAAAATGTCATTAGACAATTAATTTCCAACTATGGAAGCACTCTTTGCAACTACAAACTCGGGTAGCATTAGGACAACAGAGAAAGCTAGGTGGGAAGAGCAAACATACCCCCAACAGTCCCAATAAAGCCGATGCTCATGGGAACATAGGCATTTTTTTTTCTGCAGACATCCCAACATTCCTAGGGAACACTGCATTTTATATTTGCAGTTTTCACTGTTGCCAAGTACACCCACTCTTTACTACGGGAAGACAGAAGCTGTATCTCCAAGCTACAGGAGTAATTAATTGAAAATTGGTTATTTCCAAGGACACCAAGGTGGGGGGTGGGGGGACACAACCAAAACAAAACCAAGCCCAATGCCTTTCCCCCATCCCCACTCCCAATGATGCAATAACACAATTTGACCACTGAGTTGTTCTGATTATTCTAATGAATTCAAGAATACTCCTCTATGCGCTCTAAGCTAGGGACAACAAAAAAAGGCTGTCTAAGGCTGCCATCTGATTAACTGCTGCTAAGAAGAGGTCCAGCTCTTCCCCACCTAATCGTTCCTGCCATTAAGCCACCTTAACTCTTTGTGCCAAGGTGTGGGAAACTACATCAGTGGATGTGTCTGGCCAAAAACTACCTCAAACACATATTAACCACAGGTTAAATCAGAGTAAGGACAGGAATGAGTATCTGGAATTGCTTCTTTTGGCCTGTACACGCCAGCTTGAAGTATCTGTTGAACTATAGCCCAAACTGTAAAGTCTCACACTACCAATTTTGCTGACAATAAAACTGGTATAAGAGCATCTTACTTCTGCATGCACCCAGTTGCTCATTCCCAGCCCTACTCCCTTCTAACAGGTTACCACACATTCATTGTGCCACTGAGCAACATCTCTAAATTGGATCAGTAAAATGATCCAGGATAAAAAAAAAAAAATAATTCAGAAGCATGATCAAACCTGTGAAATAAATGAACATTAAGAGAATGAAATATAATGGCCTGAAATATAAGTCCAGCACCTTAAAACACCTTTTTGGCTACTGGATCATCATGGATAAATCGCTGTGCTAGCTTAGTGCAGTTAAAGAACAGAAAATAGATGGTGGCCATTATGATCCCACAAAGTGGTAATTTCCAAGAGAAATCTCTGGACCTAGTTTATTTACACTCTGCATGAAAAACAATATTAGAATCATGTCAGGAAAAACCCAACTTCATACAATTTCTCTTAAACAACACGGATATACCTTTGAACATACCATGTACAGCTACTGACTGGGTATAAAACCGCAGACAAAGTGAAGTTTTTCAAGAAAGACAGAAGAAAAGCAGCCTTAAACTAAACAGCATATACCTGCCACATTCCATTTACACACAGGACTTCTAGTTTTTTTAAACTTAACATATTGATACTCTAGAATACAAAACAATATTACCCCTGTTGGTGTGCTGAACTACTGGATATAAAAAGATTACCTGCACCTGGTTAGTTCTGAACTCCAAGGTAATGACTTACAAAGACTGTACTACTGGCTACGCCTCATCAGACACCACGCTTTAATGCGCCCAAGAAGCATTAAGAAATATTTTTAACTGACAATTCAGTGAAAAATCTAAGAATTTTTACGTTGCCCGTTCATTAAGTCCAACTGTATTTCGGTGTGGTCTAAGAAGAAAATTTAGCTACATTGTTATCAATTGCTGATAAACAGGTCAGGTTTTTACAGACTTGTATACAATGATCAGAAACATTATAGATCTATAAATCCTTGGTCAATGAGCTCTTTTACCCTCCCTAACTAAAAAAGTCATAGCTAAAATTATATAATTAGCCCTTTCTAAGCGATTTTAAAGTGTATTGTTAATATAAAACGTGGACAAATATTCCTCACATGTATTTAATAGCCCTGTAAACATAATTTATTGCAACAGAGCACAGCAGCATTGCTCAAGCATGTTTTTTCTTCAGTGCCACTCAACACTGCTACACTGTATTATACCTAAGTGTGCCACATGCAGATAACATTTGTGATCTTTTCTGCCTAGTTTTTCTATGATTACAATAGATGTAGATCCTTTGAGTCAGTCTGGCCAACAGACACTTGGGAGTAGGCCAGCTAAGCAGTTTTCAATTGCTTTAAATACATCAAGGTTTAAAATTCTCAATAGTTACAAATTTAGTACAAATGGTACAATTTCTAAAATTGAAGAGCGACAAAACATCCTTTTCCCTTGCATCAGAAGATTCCTGCAATATTTTAAGATGCTCTGGCACCTCTACTCTGTTTGCCTTGGTTGAATGTTAAAGTGCACCTCTGCATAACAATTGTTTTACCTGTCCCTGCAAAGAATGCTGAAGGTAGAATCCCACCTGAGGACTCTGCTGGCCCATTGGGAAGGAGTTTCCAAAGTCAGGGGTACCTCAGTGACACAGATGCAAAGAAGGTCGTCATCTACTGTCACCTAGCCTGTTTTCCAGTAGTTACTGCATGGTCTAGGATTGATCCAATGGGAAAAGTGGAAAGAGAAACTACCTTTTCAGAGCTCTGACTTCTGCTCTTAGTCCTCATGGAGCACAGGGAGAAAGGAGGAAGCAGTCAGCATGAAACGCAGGGGGAGTTCAAGCGAAAGTCTGGAGAGAGAAGTGGGACAGAACGGGAGTGGGGAGAGGGCAGCAGCAGCCAAGACATCCGGATCTGGTACTGATCCCCTTTTCCCTTCTCATCTGTAATTGCGTCCAGAGTGTAAAATAAAATTCAGAACCTCCCCCATTTCTGCATCCCACTGCTAACAGAGTGTTCTACGATAAACTGAAGAGTGCCTCTCCTACAGATCAAGAGCTTCCCACCCCAGTGGATGAAATAAGTTGTTGGCAAGGTGCGAGCTCCCACAACACCACAGCAGCTTCTTTCCTGCTGAGTAGCTTCAAAATGAAGATAACCATAGCAGAAAAAAACACTAAGTTACATTGATGCTGGTATGTTGAATTGATACGGACTGGCACACAGCTGAAGTATCAAAACATGGGAAGTGACATGAAGTATAGCTGAACAGTACCTGAGTGAGCTTCATACTGCTGCATTATGAACACAAATTCACCTACTACTCTTTGCACAAGATCAACACCTCATTCCACAGACCGAACAGCGACAGTGGGATCATTCAGAGCCACAGCAAACAGCTGTCACCTGCAGGACCCTTGGCTTCATTAGTTAATTGGTGTTTGATCACATACAAGTTGCTCCCAACAAAATTTTATAGAACCGGTTACTATTGCAAGTTCCCCAGTTTCACACCACAAAGCAAGAAAATAGATTTGGAGAAGTAACAACAAGAAGGGGGGAGTGGAAATCAGGGCAGATATCTTAGCCTGAGAATCCAAGATGTCAGGACTTGACCATTTACTTCTGTGCTTCATTTCCTTACCAGTGGATGAGGAACAACATTTATCCTTGATTATTCATGACACTTCAGAAATGCAAACTCAAACATAAAGAAGGATTTCACAAAGAGAATTGAGTTTAGGTCCAGACAAAAAAAAAAGAAAAAAAAAAGTAGAATTTAACAGCTTTAGGTGAGTACAGGTAAGACCATGCATTTAACCCCAAGGATTAGAAAATACATTGATTAGACACCTGGTTGGCAAAGCAACTAGTAAGGTAAGGGGCCCACAAAAAAACCCCTATCACGTGATCATGTGACTAAATGCACTACGATATGACAATCCTGGAAAATGGCACCTTCTACGACCCACTAAAGGAGCAGCATTCCAAGCGAAATATTCAGAGGGTTTGTTTTTCTGTAGAAAATATAACCAACTAGCCTTTCTGACTTTAAAGAAATTGCGCTTGCATAACAGGAACCCACCACAGATGTTCTCTATTACATTTTCACAGCATCAACTGTACTGCAGAAACTAACATTCCTGACAACAAGGAGGCAGCAAATAGTCTACTGAAGCGGCTAATTAGACCACCACATTTTTTATTTGCTCTGAAACAGCAGCAATATTCAACGATGTTATATTTTAATATAACATATATTCAATTATTCAATATATAACTTTGAATATAATTTGAAAAAAAGACTTGAGAAAAAGCTGCATCTAGTCCTCACATCTAATTCAACTGCAAGTGTTTTCAAAACAACATGTGAGGTGCAGGTCGCATTGCACAGAGTCAGATTACAGAACAAGTTGGGTCATTCTGGAGTGCAACCCCAGCTAACTGACAGGCTCCCCATTCAACACCAGACAAGTCACCACTTGACCTGCCTACTAATATCCCTCAGAGACTGTGCACATTCTACATAAAGGTGCAAGTACCATTCACCTTGATGACAATCACGTATCCTGATACGTACCTGATGTACGTATCTATGCTGATGCACGTGGGCACATGTGACCATGCCACGATTCTCCTTGTCATCAGATGCAGAATGGTTCTTCATCCTTTTATGGCTAACATTGAGACATTTTTACTGGGGCTGTTCAAGGTCAAGGAGTTTTTCAGTATGACCCCAGAGCTAATTCCAGCAAGACAAGCAACAAAGCAGAACACCCCAATCCATTTCAAGGCGCTCGTTGTTATCAATACCACAACAAGCATTCTGGTTGATCCCACACCAGGGCATGCTGTTCTTGTGAAAGGCCACGTTCCACCACAACATGTTATCACAACAGATAAAGGGTGCAGAAATCTGACAGAGGGAGTCCAGAATTCAACCTCTTTTTGTTTTAGCACAGTATTTAACGCCATCTCAACACACAGTAAGTTTTTCCTTTTCCCCCTGACCCTCAACCAAAGATGCCACAACACCTTAAGCCTCAGCCCTCTAGAGAAGAGGAAACAGCCTACATTTTTTTATTACTAATATTCATAAATGGACGTAAGGCCAGGGACTCAGCAACTTGACTTCAGTTTTCACAGACATGAAAAAAATCAGAGATGAAAAGAAAAGCAAACAAAAAGGACCAGCCAGTTTAGATAACATAGGCATACACAAAACCAGGTACAAGGGGCTTCATGCCCTTTCTTCAATATTATTTACTTACTGCCATAACTGTGAAAATGTCTCATTTTGACTTGCGATGTCTATTTCCTTACAAAACTTTCAGCGTTAGCAGTCTTTTTGTAAGTTAGAAATTTTAATAGAAGAATTGACTGTTAGCTGCACGTGATGGTTTTGTCTCCATGCGGAAGCTGACTGGTGTAATTATTCAGCTACTGCTGCATCACTACCTTCTCACTCTATGGATGTTATTCTAGAATAAAATTTGACTATTGTAGAATGCTTATGGCAATTCCACTTTTCTCAAAAAGCAAGGCCACTAATCACACACTTTTCCTGGAACCAGTGCTTCCCAAACCCCATATTTCATATATAATTTTAAAACACAAACGTTTACCCATACAAATTTACTGCGCCGTTAAAATTCATCTCCATTGCTCTGATCCCCTATGCAACGTTTTTACTACTTTTTTACAATCTTCTAGAAAGAAGACATGTTCTTGTGGACATACTACTCAAAGACAGTTCCTCTTAATAAACATTTCACGACAGACCACGAAAACTTACATGAATGACTTTAACTCTAGCCCCTCTTAGGAAGGACAGCCTGAAACACTATCGGTAGGTAAGAACACAGAGAGGAAAGGAAACTGGGTAGGAAGTTTGCAAAGCTTCCAAAGTTGTGAAGAGTCCTATGGGCACAGGCTAATTTTCAACTTTTTCCTGATGACAAGTGACAGCACCGAAAGACCAGAAGCATGCATGGCCTTCACGAGGGCACAATGACAGAGGAGCAGGAGGAAAAACTGCCCCGTGTTCACTAACTTCAAGCCCAGTTATCCCAATGAAGGCAATCCACCCCACAGTCCTATCCATTTTCAGAACTGGAATCAGGTTCTTAGTGATGAATTAAATAGTTTGGTAGCATACTTGATGAATTGACATTTTGATACCTCCCACATGGAGTATGGAAAGGGCAAGAAGTGAACACCGAGCTACCTGGCAGTCATTGTCTACCCGTACCTCTATTAAAACAGATTCCAGCCCCAGCCCAGATATGGTGTATTAGGAGATCACTGGTGACATTTTGGGAAATCTGAAATGTCAATATTACAATCCAAAATTGCCAACCCCTGTCAATCCTTATAAATATCTAAAGGGTGGGTGTCAGGACGATGGGACTAGGCTCTTTTCAGTGGTGCCCAGCGACAGGACAAATGGCAATGGGCACAAGTTGGAACACAGGAAGTTCCACCTAAACATGAGGAAGAACTTCTTTCCTGTGAGGGTGACAGAGCAGGGGCACAGGCTGCCCAGGGAGGCTGTGGAGCCTTCTTCCCTGGAGACATTCAAAACCCGCCTGGACGTGTTCCTGTGCCCCCTGCTCTAGGTGTGCCTGCTCAAGCAGGGGGGTTGGGCAAGATGGTCTCCAGAGGTCCCTTCCAACCCCTACCATTCTGTGATTCTGTGAAATCCCCCAAACCACGAACTGCTTTACCTTGGTTGACCTAGTTAAAATTGAAGAACCGCAGCTATTCTTTTTTGGTGTAACGTGTGTGGCGCTCGGCCTGCCTCCTGCCGGCACAGCGGCCAGGGGGGCAGGCTCCCGGTTCAAGCAAGGAAGAGAAGGGAAGGGGGGGGGGGGGGAAACCCCCACCACACCCAGCCCGGCCGCTGAAGGGCCGCCCAAGTTTCTTTCTCACCGGGAACGCGGTCTCACAGCCGGCTCCCCCCGCCCCGCGGAGGCTGCCCGCCCCGAGGTGCGTCGGAGAGCAAACAAAAAAGGGGGACAGCGGCCGCGTCCCCCCGCTCCGCCACGGCTCTACCGTCCCAGCGGGGGCCGCGGGCGCTCCCTCAGGAGGCGCCTCCCCCCCCCCGCCATCCCCATCCCCGCCGGCCGCCACCCGCCCTCGGGGCCCTGCCGGGCGCCGGAGTTGGTACATACGGGTCTGCCGCGGGAGGCGAGGAGAAGGGTGTAGTTTGTTTTAAACATGGCTTGCCTTCCCCCCCCGCTCCACACCTTCCTCCTCCTCCTCCTTTTACCTCGGAGCCACCACCCGGGCGCGGCGGGAGGTGGCGGCGGGATCCGGCCGCCCCGGCTGGGGTCTGCCCCCTCCCCGCGGCGGCGGCGCCGGAGTTCGCCAGCAGGAAACTCCTCCCGCCGGGGGCCGGGGCGAAGCCGCGGCTGCTGCAGCGCTTCTCCCCGGCGGCAGCCGAGGGAAGAGGAGGAGGAGGAGGAGGAGGAGGGGGGGGGGGGGGCCGGAGTTGTGATAGCGACTTCACACACCACCACCCCCCTCGGGGACGGGGGCGATGCCGCCCCGCGCGGCGCTGGGAAAGTAAACAGGGGGCGGCGGCGGCGGCAGGGAGGGGAGGGAGGGCGGAGGGGGGCTTTGCAACAGGCAGCAAAATACCCGGGCTCGGGAGCAATCCGCTGGTTCCCGAACGGAACCGCGGCGGGCGAGCAGCAGGCGTCCCCGGCCCCTGACGCGCGTTTCGCCCACCGGCCGCCACTCGGCTCCCCCCGAGCCCTGCGTGGGGCGGCACACCGGGGCCACACGCCCGGGGCGCCTCACCTTTCTCTTCGGCATAATGTCCCTGCTCCGGGGCCGCGAAAGTAAAGCGACGAAAGAAGCTCCGGCAGAAGCGCGGATCCGCCCGGTGGCGGTGGTGGCGATGGTGGCGGCGGTGGCGTCGTGGCTGGTGCCCGCAGCTCTGCCCGCGCCCGGTGCCCGCCGCCCCCGGCAGCCCCCACCGCCAGCGCCCGCCTCGCCGACGGGGCGGGCAGAGCGGGGCAGCCCCGGCTCCTGATTGGCTGACCGGCCGCGTCGCGCCCCCCTCTCCGGCGGGAGCGGGCTAATCAGGGGCAGCCCGCGCGGGTCAGAGGCCGGGCGCGCGGGGAGCCTTGGGGCCGGCGGCGGCCGCGGGCCCGCCGGGGAGCGGGGCTGGGGCGGCGGCGCCGCCGCCCGGGGGGGCTGCGGGGGGAGCCGGGGGCGGCCCGCCGGGCTGCCGCCCTTCTTCCGGAGCGGCCGGGGAGGCGGACTCGGGGGTCTGGGTGCAGCCGGCAAGTTGCGGCTGGCGGCGAGCAGCATCCACTCAAAAAAAAAAAAAACCAAACACCACAACACCCCGAAACCCCCAAAAACTGCAGCGCCGGTTGCGCGGCTGAATTACTTCAGCCCGTTTAAATTTCCCTTCACTTTCTCCTCCCACTAGTTCCGGTTTCTCCTCCTCGACTGAAATCCGCTGCAGTCTTTCCCCTTCTTCAGCCCGGGGGTTTATTGTGCCGTGTAAATCCATCCATCCTGCGGTCCCGCAGGTGTGAGGAAGGTGGGGGTTTTTCCCAAGTCTCTACTTAACATGCCCTGTTAGATCACCAGAGAGACAAAACAGTGCTGCTGAAACACTCCATTATAAGGCAGTGTAATCAGTCTTCCAATGAAGTTCAGATGCCAGCAAATACATTTTTTTTTTAATTAAGAAAATTGAGAAAAAAATTTGATTGACCTGGTATCAGCGTCGAACCAAGTGATCCCCCTCAAGCACCTGCAGAAGCAGCAGAACTGAAGCCGGAGGCTCGCCGAGGGGCTGGCCACCTGCCTTTCAGCCAGGAGCGAAGCAGTTAGGATGCACACAAGGACGTGGCAGCCGCAGGCCTGGGTTCCCTCTTTGCCGGAGGGGATTTGAACTTGTGACTCTTCTTCTCCCCTAATGTTATTTTGACAACAAACTACATCACCTCTGGAGTCGGAGAGCTTAGATTCTCCTGTTGATACTGTTTCAACAGCTTTGTTGAATTTACATTAATTCATTTGTACTAATAATTCACCAGGGCAGCAACCCCCTTGGGTTTGCTCCCAGCTTAAGTGTGTAAACCGCCAAACTAGGCAGTCACACCCTCTTGTTTGCATGCTACTTCCGTACATTTCAGTAGCTTATTTAAAAGTGGTTTATAGTTCCACACGGAAAGACTGAGAAACATGCACTTCAGCAGGAAAGGCCTGTGCTAATCAAAGGTTTAGTCCCACCTTACATAGTGTAATGCCTAGATATTAATTAACATAGGAAGGAAACATGTTGGAATGACTCTATAGCTTAACCTTTCCCTCTTTCTTTTTTCACCTGTTCTCCAGCACTATTCCCATGCACCCTTAATTACATACGGATGATGCAAGCAACCTCTACAGCTTCACCATGAGCTGTCCATTCAGAAAGAGAAACCAGAGGTAGGTGGCCATTAATACAGATGAATACTATTCGGAAGAGAACTGCACACAACTGCGGCGATAGGCATAACCATAATATTTCTTCCTATGCCACCAAAAATTTGGATTAAGCCTACATCTAATTCCAAATCAAAATAATTTGGGGGGTGGAACATGTTAAGTGTTCTGATTAGCTTGGTGACTACCTTCCTCCTCATTCTATTATATTTCTGTTTCTTCTTTTCCCCCTATTTTAGAGTCGTAGGATAATTCAGGTTGAGAGGGACCTCAGGAGGTCACCAAATACAACCCTCTGCTCAGTTAGAGCAGGCAGCCGAGGGCCTCGTCATGTTCAGAATATCTATGCAAACAGAGATTCCATGACCTCTCTGGGCACCCTACGCCAGCTCTTCGGTTCTGTCCCTGCTTATGCATAAGTGCAATTCTAAAACTGTCCTCACCATTCCCCCCCTGCCCTGCAGTCACTTACCCCAGTTTATTTAAAGACGACAGAAGGCAATGACAACATCAGTTCTATGAGAGCCGCAGAAGCCTGAGAACAGGCAGAGAGAAAGTCCAGTAGATTTGAAGAGGTAATTTTTCCAAGCTTTATGGGAAGGGGAGAGGCAATCCTGTCAACATTTCATTTATAATTAGCTAAACTAAGGAGCGGTGTGAAGGGAAAGCAAAATTTTAGCAGCAAGATATGAGAGAAAGAACTGGTGGATCTGATAAGTTACTTGCAGATGCCTTTTGTCCTCCATGGAACTAAATGCAAGTTCAATGAAAACATTTCACCTCAAAATGAAATCACTCGGGAAAGTTGCTGTTCTGTAGAACATTCCAGTTGGTCTCTTTCTTCACTCTGTCAGTATTTTCTGGGTCAGTGTGGAACTGTCTATATTCACTTTCTGGCACTGCAAGTCCTGGCAGGTCTCTGGACAGTGGCAGGTTGTAGAGGAGGTTCACTGAGACATGAGAATAGCAGCAAGTTGCTTTTCTACTACCCATATACTAAGCCCTCCTGTGTCTGTGTTAAATTCTGTCACAGGGAGAGTATATGTTCAGACTGGCTGGCCTGCTGCTGCAGCCTTCAGTTAAAAACCATGGGAATTGTCTAGTAGTTTCTTCTTTCTGCAGCTGTTGTCTTTTTTTGAGTGTACCTGACCTGCTAGTGTTAAAAGATGCCTCATCTGAAAAGCCCTGCCACTAACAAGAAAAACACTGATCTGTAGGGAAAATGCAAAAATGCTCACCTCCAATATGTGATGAAAACTTCCCTACCACAGACATAGGCCATGCCAGAAAGGCCATATTTTGACCATATTTTTGGTTGTCATAGAAATCAGTATATAGCTTATTTTAACTTCACAACTGTTTCTATTTATCCGTAAATAGGGGATGCAACTGTAACACAGCACCACTTTTCTGTACTAATACTTAGGAATTACACAGATCAAAGTAATGTAGCCCTACATCACCTTTCATGTCCAAGGAATGACACTTGTAATACAGACAACCCAGACAGATAGCCTTGGAACTCTTGAAGTTGTTATTGTGATCTGTTCCCTATAAATGAATATGTGGCTGTGGGCCAATAATTCAAAATGGTGGAGGTAAGGGGTTATGGATATAACAAACAGAGCAATCAACACACTTCTAGTTAGTTCCACTCTTTCAGTCGTAGGCGCTCTGAAGCCTGGTAATTATTTTCTTTTATTGACATCATTAATATCTGGTGCATTTGGGAATTTCTGTTACTTCAGAATTTTTACTTGTAAGCAGAAATAATCTATGACAGTTAACTTGGAAGAGAAACCCATTGAGCAGTTCAATTGGTATGAAGGAATTCCAATAAAGCATTTAAAATTAGTTTCAGAACAGCCTTATAGTTTATCTCTGAATAAGAAAAAAGGATCAAGCACTCCACATTTACCACACGACTATCATGACAGTTTCCAAGCTATCAAGCTTTTGGAATATGTCACAGCTCTCACCAAAGCTCCTTCTGCCATTGATTCAGGGACGTCTCTACCACCTTGAACCATTACAGTCACACTTTAAGCCTCTCCCGTACTGTAAGGAAGGAAACTTTTGAACAGAAGTGCTCTGCACAAATACTGCAGGAAATAGCAGAACACAGAGACATTTAGTGGCAGTTCACCCAGTTTTCAGTCCATCTTACTGTCCACTTATCTGGCCTATGCTTCATCAGTTTGTCAAAAAGACTGTCATAGGGCAGGATCAAAAGACTTACAAAAGTCAGGATAAACAACATCCACCACTCTCCCCACCAGTTATGTCATCATAGAAGACTATCAAGCTGGACAGGAATGATTGCCCCTTCATAAATTCATGCTGACTATTCCAAATCACCTTCTTGTCCTTAATACATTTGGAAACATTTCAAGGATTATTTCCTCCATCACATTTCCAGGGATCAAGGCAAGGCTGACCAGCCTGTAATCCTTCCTCCTTGAGCACAGGAGTGCCATTTGCTCTCTTCCAGGCCTCAAGAACCTTTCCTGATCATCACAGCCTTTCAAAGATAATCAAGAATGGCTTCACAGGGTCATTGGCCAGCGCCCTCAGCACTCGCCTCTAGGAGTTTCCCAACAGGTCCCAGGGATTTGTGTATGGCCAGTTCATTTAAACATTGCCTGGCCTGATCCTCCTCCACCAAGGAGAAATCTTCCTTGCTCCAGACTTTCCCTCTGGTCTCAAGGACTTGGGATTCCTGAAGGCAAGTCTTGCTACTAAAGACTGAGGCAAAGATCACATTGAGCATCTCACCTTTTTCCATGGCCTCTGTCACCAGGTCTCCTGCCCCATTCCTCAGCAGGCCCACATTTTCCATAGGTTTTCCTTTGCTGCTGATATACTTGAAGAAGCCATTCTTCTTGCTCTTCACATCCCTTGCCAGATTCAACTCCAGGCTGCCGTCAGCCTTCCTAACCCCATTGATGAACCTTCAGAGAGCGGCTCTGTGTTTCTCCCAAGTCCTCTGTGCCTGCTTCCACCTCTTGCACCCTTCCTTTTTGTGTCTGAGTTTTGTCAGGAGCTCCTTGCTCACCAACGCAGGCCTTCTGCCACCTTTGCTGGCCTTCCTGCACGTCAGGATGAACCATTCTTCAGTCTGGAAGAGGTGATCCTTAAAAAGCAGCCAGCTCTCCTGGACCCCTCCTCTCTGCCCCAGACCATACCCCACAGGATTCTTCCAAGCAGGTCAAATTGGGCTCCTCTGAAGTCCAGGGTTGTGATGCTGCTTTTTGCCTTGTTCCCCTCCTCACAGGATCCTGAGCTCCATCACCTCATGGTCACTGCAGCCAAGGCTGCCCCGACCTTCACATCCACAAACAGATCTTCACTGTTCCTAAGTGTTGTGGGTTAACCCCAGTAGGTGGCTAAGCACCACACAGCTGCTTGATCACTCCCCCCTCAACCCCAGTGGGACAGGGGAAGCATGAAATAGCTCTTTGGGTAGTTCGGGTCATCTGCCTAGTTCTGCCCCCTCCCAATATATTTGGGGGGGGGAGGGGGAGAGGGAGGCAGGCAGGAGGAAAGCAGAGTAGGAAACAGGGAAGGCCTTGGCCGTCTACAGACATTGTTCAGCAATAGCTGAAACATTGGTGTGTTATCAGCATTGGTTTTGTCACAAGTCTAAAACACAGAACCATACGAGCTGCTGTGAAGAAAGCTAACTCCATCCCAGCCAGGTCCAGTACAGGAACTATCAGATCCAGCTGAGCACCTATTGCCAGCTTCCCAGTGGCCTCTGCCAGGAAGCTGTCATTGATGCATTGCAGAAACCTTCTGGATTGCTTGCACCCTGCTGTGTCACCCCTCTAGCAGATACCAGGGTGGTTCAAGTCTTCCAGGAGGACCAGGCAGGTGGGGCATCTTCTAGTTGCCTGAAGAAGGTCTCATCTACTTCTTACTGATCAGGTAGCCTGTAGCAGACACCCACCCCAGTGTCACCCATGTTGGTCTGCCCTTTAACCCACCCATGAGCTCTCAGCTGGCTCATCACCTGTCCCCAGGCAGACCTCCATGCATTCCTGCTACTCTCTCACATAAAGGGCCACTCCCACTCCTTGCCATCCTGGCCTGCCCCTCCTGAGGAGGCTGTATCCATCCACAGCAGCACCCCAGTCCTGTGAGTTCTCAAAATATTGAAACAAAGCAAGTCTGTTTGGAAATTCCTTTGGAATCTCCTGGAACAATTTTGGTTCCAGAGAATCAAGAAAAAATGAAATAATGGAAAAAAAAAAGGAAGTCTTAAGAAGGTAATTCTTGAGGACTTGTCGAGTAAGTAAACCAACTCTTTTCAGATATCAGAAATTGCTGTGAGAAAAATCTTGTCAGTTCGATATCTCCAACATTCACTGTGCCTTACATTAAAAAAAAAAAACTGCAGGAAAATTAAATTACAAAAAGCTGAGAAGGACCAGAGTTCCACGACTAATAAGTCTGTTAAGCCTTGATGCAGTGGTACAATAGAAGCACTCACCCTGGAGAGGCAACTGCATATTGAAGTTAAATGAGAAGCACACCGCATGGTTATCCAGCCCATTGTCGGAGTCAGACAACCTCCTGCCACACTAGCTTTCTTACTTTATTACATAAATCCATGAAGCAACCTATGACCTATTTATATAAGCACATTGTTTTGCGTGACTTGCTGAGAAAAGGCCTTCATCTGTCTCAGGTTCAGCAACATCTCCAGCCATTATGCCTTCTAAATACTAATGTAGACACTGCATTGCCACAAGTAACACTGTTCTTACGGTATTTTCTCTCCCTCTTGTCTCAACTTCTTACCTTCTAATCTTCTGGCCTACAAAAGCTGGACCAAGAAAGATACCACCTTTTGAGATAAAGTGGTATTAAAAGTAGTAAATCTTGAATTAATATGCATGGCCGGGGGAAGAGCCTTTCTGGTTTCAGGCAAGAATTCCAGAGAAGTGATTCTATCACCTTACATCTTCTCCTGAATCATTCTACTTGCAGTAGCCCTGTCTTCAGAACTCTGTTTAATTCAGTGCCAGCCCTTTCTAAAAGCACCCACAAACACATACCTGTAAGTATACACTCATACTTCTAGTGTGATGTTAATATTTTTTCTCTGAATGCAGGAAACTTACCTTGAATACACACCTTTCCACTATTTATTTCTACATTTATTCTCAGCACACCTAAGCCCTTCCAGAAAAAAAGCAGCTAATAAATGAGAACAGAGGAGAACCCTGAAATGCTTTCCACATTGTGGTATACATCAAGCAGGCAAAAGCAGACATCTTTCAAGTGCTTTAAAGAGGGTCTTACATGTTGTTCCACCTACCACTGAACTAGGTAGAACTAGAGAGTCCTCTCAGGTCTGTTGATATACCAACTTATGTGGCCACACCCAAGTTGACTACTTATCAAAGTGGTTGGGTTAGAAACACAAGTGTTTAGAGGTATTTAATTAATCAAACCATATAGACCCAAGTCTGAAGGCAATCACAGATAGAGTGTGGTTTGGGTAAATGGTAACCTCCAGCTAACGAGGCAGGCCAGTAATCTGTAGCTGGCAGCAATAGACTTCATTTAGCTGCTGCTGGAACAGCCTGTCTGACTGCACTTGTCCTGCCTTCTAGCCTTCATACAGTTAACTGCAGCAATGCCCCATTTCAGTTGCAGCTTTGCTAGGTCAAGGGACCCCTCCACCCCCTAAACCATTAAAATCCTCTGAAAGCTGCTGCCCTCAATTCTGCTGTCACAGTCTTTCAAACAGTGCTCTCTATTTCAGTTTGGGCAAACAAAAATGGACCTGCAAAGACCTGTCACTGGAAGCGAGTGGGCCTGGCTCATTTCAACACAGGTTGGGGAGTAATCAGACAAGTTACACCGGCAGAACCTGGGAGGTGGAACTCTATGGTGGGGGTGGTAATGAGCAGCTGGGGGTGCCCCAAGTGTTCTTCACTCAGCATAGCTACAGCCAGAACTAGCTGTGTGAACGCAAAAAACCAGTTGCCCTAAGCATCCTCTTTAATTGATGGAGAGCGTTGGGTAGCCATAAGAGGTACTTCATCCTGCTAAGGTTCTGAATCAGCCTTTGAAATTGCAAAAACCACATAAATATCAGGAGGAGATTAATAATTCTAGATGAATATTTTCCTGTTAGTATAAAGTAGTGTTTCCATCACTATTATGCTTGAAATATTACAGCTGATTGACAAAACCAGGGAAGAGTTTCTCCTAAACATTAAAATCAAGTTCAATTTTAAGGCAAGTTTAGGAAAGTGATAGGTCTTCTTTTAACATACAGTGAGGGGAAAAAAAACCCCAAACTACTGACTTATTTCTGTTCCACAGCATTATGTCCTGCTGTTAATAATCAGTAAGAATTTATCTGTAGCAAATATTATAAAGGCCCTAACTGGATTGGCTAAAACTTAATAGTCATTTAAAAAATTCTCTAGATGTACTGATATACATTTATTTCAGTAAAAGGTAAGTGGGTTTTTTGGTGTAGACACTATAAAGTTCAACTTAGTTGAAGATGGGATGAGTCCATCTTGACTAATGACAAAATGCTGCTACAACACAGGAAGAATAATATTTCTGAGCTTGTCATTTAATGACACTTTCAACAGCTCAAGCCAATGCTTTTAATGTTCTATTGAAATTCAGGACTAGCTAAACAAAGCAAGCACTTCTTCTGCATCCCCTATTACTAGCTCTTTTCAATCTTTGCTTAGAGTTTCTCTGCAATCAATTAATCTTCCTCAAACTGGAAAGGTAGGAAGCATACAAGAGAACACAAACTGTAGCTGCAGTGGTCTGGCACAGAACTCCTGAGATTACAGCAATGAGATTGCTCTCATCTCCCCTTTACAATAAGGCTGCATCTGCTACTGGGAAGACTGCTGTTAGATGTTAAATATGAATCGGTCTTCTGTAAGCTTGCACTAGGGGTGTAGAGTTTAGTTTATTAGCTATTTTGTAGCAAAGAGGCAGTGTAAATATATATTAATTAAGTCTTTCCATCTTCCTTGCATATGTTTTCCTGAGCTAACTGTGCTTGTCCCTTTTTGTGTATATTTCATGATAAATATGTCAATAAATAATTGATTGAGCTCACAGGAAGAAAAAGACAATGCAGTGGAAACCTTGTCAAAAAAGGCCTTTAAATAGCCAGTGTAATTTAAATGTGAAATCCTCAATCAATTGGTAGATAATGTAGTAAGCAAATGTATTAACCAGTAAGTAAACATATTAACCAGCCACGAAGTCATAAATTATATTTGTTGATATATCAAAGTCTAGTCATAGCAGTCAGCAAAGGCATGAAGAACAGTTAATGAAACTCAGGAAATAAAGATAGTATATAATTTTATGGACTTTATAAATTACAGCTTCTAAACACTTCTTTAAATAAATGTTTCCAGATGGCTGTTTTAGAATCATTGTTGAAAAATATATTTTGTTCTCAATGAAACCTAACCACTTAGGAGATTTAGAGGCATTAATGCTCAAAGAACTCTTAAAGTTCAGGAATGCATGACAGAACTGTTATTGGAAGAGTGCTTGGTTCTGTGCAGTAAACAGTTTATCATCATTGTACTGAAAAAGCATTTATTGGGGAAATTTCATCACTATTTAAGAAAAAAACCACCAAACAAAACTTGTAAGTGCATTCACGCAGGCAGGATTTTTATGGTATATTCTAATAAGATACCTTTTAAAAATGTTGGTGTGTTAGACCTGGCTGTATTTACAAAACCCTTTTTTTCTTTACAGTGTGCTTGCACCCATTCATATTTTTTTCATTACATGCAGACCTATTTTCCCCTGAATCAACCTACCCTATAATTATCCCCTTTAGTAAAAATAGATATAAGAATATAACTAGCCTACCCTTTTCTACAACAAGTTGGCTTCTAACACCCTACAATAAGTAAAACCAAAGAAGAATATCACAAGCACCACCACTCCCTAAGCTGACAAAATTTTACATCATGCATCCTCTTCAAACCGAGGAGACATCATCATTGGTGAGATTTCCCAAAGGTTTGCTGTCAGCTATCTGCTGCCACTGAAAACAATGAAACCATTGTCTTCCATAGAAGCAAAGTTAGGCCAAAGCCAAGGGCTTCTACAGATCTTTTCCCTGGCAACTGCAAAGAGAAAAGACATTTGAGAATATGTATTATACTTAAAATGTTTATAAGCCTGCATGGCTACTTCTGTAAATGCCCTATCACAAATTGAGCTAAAAAGAAACCAATCTTCCTGAAAATTCATATTGCTGCTTCTAATCCCCTAACGATAAACCATTAGCTATTGCATGCATTGTTATCTTACAGGAACCTGTACAGATGGGTGAACAGTGGAAGTCACCTAATGGAATAAGAAGTGTTTTCAGTGGGGAGCTGAAGGGATCCCATAGTTGCTAATTTAGGCATTTGGAATTGAAACAGTGGAGAACTTTAGGGAGGAGAGGGTTAGCTGAAGTTGACTGAAGATAGCTTTTCGCTTGTTTGCTTTTGCTTAACAAACAGGTATCCATAGCTGAAGCTGTGTACCTGGTACGGCCTTTACTGATGTAGCAATGCCAAAATCAGAGCATTCTAACCAAAAAGTTCAGAGGTCTACAACGTATATCAGACATACTGCTGCTTTATAGAGTAATTTTTTTTTCTAGTATGGTGATGATGTCAAAGCCTTAAGAGTTGTTTCTGGCATGCTCTGAGGCAATCACCCTCATGGGGATCACCTTTGTATGTACAACTAGTGTGTCTCCTGGGTTTCATTTTCTTCATCCTAATTGCTGGCATAGGTTGTGATGATTGTCTTTGAGGGTTCACAAGTACTACCTCCAACAAAGACATTAAAGTATTAAAAGAAGTTGGTAAGCTGAGCCTAGATGTACTGATAAAGTGATTTTCTTCTTAACTCCTATGAGAAGAAATCAAAGCTGCTGAAGCACAGTACGCTAATGTACTCTAAAAGCACTTCTACTTTGCACTTTGTAAAGTTAGGCTGCCTCAGTGTTTTGCTACAGTATCTCTATGTGTCAGAGATATACAGAGACATTTCTTTGAAGGGGAGGAGAGGTGAGCTGGGTGCCATTTGTGTTAAAATCTTTCCTTCAATTAAGAAGTAAACTTAATTTTATATTTATACATATAAATGTATATATACACACATACATAAAATGTATAAATGGGCATGGAATATAACATAATAGAAAATATAAGACAATATACATTTCCTCATATATTTTATATTGTAATATATTACTGTAATATGTGGTACATACGACAAATTTTATATACAGAATAAGATATGCATTCAAAAGTTACGTTGTAGATTTAAGGTTTCTCTGGCTTCTTCACTGGAAGTTTGTCATGGTCCTTAGAAAGGAAATGAATGGGGTCACAGTATCAAGCCCACCTCTGCAGCTTCATACATCCGCTGTTCACCTGCTTCTTTCCTTCCCTTTAAATACCTTATCCAAAACTATGTATGCAGCTAGATTATGAGAAAGAAACTTGCTAGAATTATGGTTACGCGTGTAACGTACATGTAATATCTCTGTTGTGGAACCAGTGTGTCTGAACGGGGCTGTAACACACAGCGTGTACTTCATGCTTCAGCGTGAAGCAACTGCCTTCAGTCAGCTCTGGTTGGTAGCCCTCTGCAACACCCTTCATTATGTATTACAGACATGCTTTCTGCCGCTGACTGAAAACATTGCCAGGTTTGGCCACCATGCTGTGAGACACAGAAAAGAGAGGTGTATGGACAATGACATCTTATCCTTAGTGAAACTAAGAAACACCCAAAACATTTAATTGAATTACTTAGGGTCAAAATTGCAAAACACAAGATATGAAATGCTCATCCTGTTGTCCTTGGAGAAGGTTGTTGCAGTGTGGAGTTTAGACACATTCATAGGACATATCAAGACTTGAAATGACCTGGAGTTGTTGCCCTTGAAATGATACATATCAGGATAAATGCAATACCCCCACCATCGCTAAGAAATCGGTGTCTTTCTTGGGAGTTTGCATCTGTGTCTAAAAGTGAACATCACAACGTTGAAAGCTGCAATCCCTTTGATTCCATGCAGGATTTATGAAATTTCTGTACAGAGTCAGCTCAGGTCCCTACGCTATGTGTGGTCTGAGGAAGGTAGCACTAAGCATTTACGGTCAGCACACTCGTAAGGTTTTGGCTTACTGATACGTAGCCAATGCTGACTGTAATTCCAGCTCTGCTCTGGGACTGAGGCATTCAACACTAGGAGAGGGATCTCTCCTCTCCTCAGGCCATGTGGCAGCAATGTATTTTTAAGAATAGGAGGAGATCTACAAACTTGAGATCTGTGGTCTTTTGGCTAGGATTTCTGGACAGCTGCAGCCTGTTGGAGCTGCAACTGCCAATAATTTATCAGCACCAGAGGAATTTTCAAAGTCTTTGAGTTCCACCCAGTGGAAAACAGGATGTGATCCTAGGCTTCTCAGCCTTAGGGCCTTTACCCAGGATGGGGGAGATCTAGTTTTTTAGTTTTTGCTCCAAGAACTGTTCATGCATTTTCTTCACTGACAGTTTCTTATAAAATGCAGAAATTGCCAAAGCAGAACTCAGATCCCAGATGTTTCTCTAAGGCCAACCAGTCTTCCTGACTATATTTCCTCTTTCTTCTCAGGGAGATAGAAGAACACCTTGGTTTTGGTACCTCAGCTGGTGCAGGTGGGAAAGAGTTGCCAAGGTGCTTCAAACACACCTGTGGAAGAGAGCTGAGAGATTTGTAGAGATATGTCCGAATGAGCCGAGGTTTTCAGATTGTCATTTTGAACTCTCATTTAGGCTCCAGGTTTGGTGCTTGAAATCATTGCTGTCTTTTTTTTTTTTATGTGCATATCAGTATTTGATTTCATGGATATCAGCTGGATTTAGCTAACATCACACAATATGGATGAGATGGCAAAGAACAGAAAAATGAAACAAACACAATCTTGCAGCTCAAAGCTGAAGTCAGCAAAATAACAATGAAGATTAGCTCAGTTATGGAGCAGGTAACTGAATATGTCCCCCAGTGTCAAAACCAAGAACAGAAGTTTGCCAGAAAGTATGTGTAGCCCAGTGCTGAATTGCTAGATTGGGGAACAAGAACTGCAAGATGAATTTCCACGGCTCAGTGCTAATATTAATGTAGGCTTTTATGGACTGTGCCCCATTGCAAGTCTAAGACCGATACACTTTTTTGGAGGAGACACAACTTGCTTATTCTGCTTGTGCCTGGAATTGTTTTCGTGGTCTCTTCTGGTTCACAACTGCACAGTTGTAAGCCTTTACTCTGGATGGGCATGAGTCAGCTCCAAACCATAAACAGTGTAGCCATGGTTAGTAAGCCTGAGGTACTAAGCCTTTGCTGATAGTGTGGGCACAAGTTGTGTCTGCTTCGAGCACCACCAAAGCAAGCTCACACCTGCTTGCAAAAAAAAAAAAAAAAAAGTGTAAGCATACCTTCTCTGTTCTTTTTCTGCTTCCTCCCCCTGCCTTTCTCCTTCCCTCTCCCTTTTTCTCTCTGTCCCACACACACACATCCACAAGAGCACTCACAGAAACTCCACCTATCTAAGCCCTCCACCCAGATAGTTCAAATTCCTGAGTGGGATCTCACAGGGCACACATTTGTTTAGAGTGGTAACAAGTGGCTGTGTTTTGGTATGAGGCCCCTTGCACATTTCCTTACAATGGACTTGAACAAAAAGCAGTTGTTACATTCATCTGTTTCAACTAGGTTTTACTCAACCTAAGAAGTATTCATTTTTGCTTACTACAGCTGACTGAACCCACAAAAGGGTACAATAGGTTATGGTGGGGGAAGCCACTGTGCTGAGCTCCAAACAGTTTTCAGGGGTTCCCCATTCAAAGGGGAGTGACTTACCATAAGTTTCAGTAAACCCACTATGGCAGGACGTCAGTGCCCTGCAGCCCACAGCACAGACTCTGAATGCCGAAATGTCAATAGCAGCCTTGCTTTGTTGTTGACAGTGGCAGCCAATGACATATGAATTTTGAGTGACTTTTCATGTGGCTACAGGATCCAGGTTCCATGGGGTTTTCTCATGCACAGGGTAAGAAACAGGCTACTCTTTCCCTAAATTTTCTTTTATTCTACCTTTTCTTCCACTAGCTAAGGACTAATTATGTTGTACATCATCTGCCATTTTCTGGCACAAGCAGCATGCTGGCACAAGTCAGTGGAAATTCAGCATTCATTAAGGTTAGACTATATTTCCTGTGTATCTCCTCTGTCTTTTTCCTTTTTTTCCCCCTAAAATGATCACACACAAGAATGAGACTAACACTTAATTTTACAACAGGAAGCCCTCCATGTTAGACAGCAAAGCTACATAAGCCGCATCTTGGCTATCATTACCTTGATGCCTGGGATTTAGGTTTTCTGAGATTTGTGGATTTTTACCAGTAGGTTTTGAAAAACATCAACTATCGTAGTCACTTCCCACAAGGAGTGTGTTCTCAAGGAAGCAGTACTTTTTGACAGGACAACGGTGAGAAATGCTGGGAAGTAAAAGGATCAGCACAGAACTCGTCCCTTTCTCTTTTTAAAATATATAATCCTTACAGGAGATCACTGATGGGTGAATATTAGAGCTAATCTGCCTTGAAAGCATGTTTCTCAGGGAAAGCTGTCTTCTGCCAAATTAAAGGAAATAGAGTTTCTCAGGATCCTATTTCCCCCTGCACAGGAGAAACTGATATAAAAGAAAGGAAGCTCGCTTATTCCTTTGAATCTTTCCTCTATGTGTATGTGTGTGTGTTTTTGTGTGATATTTTTATCCCAGTGGCAGATCTGAGCATTTTCTTTTCTCATATTGTCTACATCTCAAGGAAACATTAGGAAGCTAGATAAATATGGCTCTCCCTCTGTCACTTTTTCCTGCTACCTGCCAGATGCCACAGGTTCTGCAGGTTCATCCACATGCTCTATACCTTGGTTAAACGTGGGAGGAATATTAGTGTCACTGTTCTAGTTGGAAGATACTTACATAGCTCCACTATTACAGCATAGTCATAAGCTTTTACATATATGTCTTCCATAAACCAGACTAGCACTGGGATTCCCATTAAAAAAAGGGAACAGAGAACGAATTTGTAAATGACTTGCCCAATATTACATCTATCGATGGTCACGCAAAATCACATTTGTTCCCTGTCAGAGCAAGGCTTGATTTGTTTCACAAGCCAAAATAGTGCATTAATTTGTTTAACAAGCCCAAAATAGTGCCTTAACCCTTTCATCTCTAGATCAGTACCTTGTTATGGTGGAATTAAGTATTGTGTAGTACCTAAAACAAACACAGGTTTCTCATATCTGCCCAGTATATACAGAAACTTCACAGTATTTGGGCTAAATGGGACAGTCAGGGACAGCAGATGGAGTGCGGAGCTCCTCATTTTCAGAACATGTTCTGGGGCTTGGAAAGGTCAGTCTTAAAAACCATCAAGTCCCACATGATCTTACCTGCAGGAGAAGGTGAGAATTCCATTCCTATATCTTCTGCAAGTTAATTTCCTGTTCCTGCTCGACATCCTGAACCTTCACAGCCTGCACTCTAGGGCTATGCTATGCCTTGAGGAGGGAGAATCCAATTAATTATGTCCTACCTCGCATTCAGCTTTCAGCAAGCAGTTATTAGACAAAGCCTGGTTGTGGCCCTTATTTGATTTGGGAGGCTTGTGTGTCTTGGCATTCATCAGGATTTACTGATGTTGATAAATTGCTCTTCTCTGTCATGGCTCTAAATAGATATATCAGGTTTGTCCAAGGCTCCTTGCCGAGCCTTGATCTAAATGGTTTTTCATCTAGGAGTATGGAACAGTTGTTCTTTTATCTCGAACTGTGATACGGAGGTCAGAAGTAATGAAAGTGGCATTTGCCTAATTATGAATTCCATTATTATTTTCTATCCTCACACAGCTGGGGGTAAATCCACATGAGTCTGCTTCAGTAAAGCTCTCCTGAACTAGCATAGTAAGATAAATTAAAAGTAGCATGAGACAAGTACGTCCTAGGATATCTTTACATGTAATACCTGAGAGAACCTAGGTTGCCATCTGCAAACATGCTGCTGCTAGATCCAGTGCAACAGATTTGAAAGAGGTGGGTCGGGAATACATTCTCTATGAAGACTCTGGGATGCTGCCTCTTTCCCCCATCCAGCACCTATTTGTTTTAGCTGCTCTTCGAAGTGGTTGGAGGAGTAACATGCAGAGAGATGAATAGGGGAGTATGCATACAGCTAGCTGGTACTAAGTTTGATTTAGTTAAATTTCAAGATAATTAACAGGGTGCTCAGAGCCCTGTGGCACTCCTGCTATATTTTAAGCCAAAGGAAAACCAAAGAAAGAGGGTGAAAAATATTATTTTTCCTTCCTCTCAGCCCCCTGTGCTCCTAACCAGGAGCTTTGTAAAGTACTTTAACTTGGCTTTCAGACTAGTTTTTGAGATCATAGCCACAATGGGCAGGAGTCTGCTCTTTCTCACAGAAGTACTGAACTGGAATTACTCCTAAATTCATTCTAAGTTCCTGTGAGTCATATTACTTGACAGCTCAGTTTAATGCATCTAGCTGCTAATGTTCAACGATCAGTTACCGGTAAATACCATGTAGTGTGTGTAATAGAATTGCTGCACGTATATGTGCATAACTTCTGGGTTTTGTTTGTTAACACCAGGTAATTCAGGCTAGACTCTTTTAGCATAACCAGATATAAAATCTAATCTGTTTTGACCACCTCCATCTCATGTAATATTCAAATTTGTGGCAGTTCTACATTAAAAACTACCGTAAGGGGCATATGTCTTTCAAATTCCAAAGAACTGCCTCCTATAGCTATGCTTGTATCCCAACTGTATTTTTATGTAATAGGTTTTTAAATGCTCACCACAATCATTAGATTATTCCTCATCGACGTAGCTGTGTGTTTATAAAAAGAAAGTCTGTTTTCCCACAAATGGTACTTGCTATCCATTGTTTACTACCTAACTGTTTTAAAAATTTGCTGTCTGGTCAATAAGCAGAAAAGATGTCAAGAGTTGCTGATCACAAGTGAAAACCAGAGAATAGCTGAGCTTATAATATCGTGGAAAAACCCAGGCACAATTTTGATGCAAAAAAAAAAAATATCAGTGAGCATTTTAAAATAAGTAACCTCTGCAAGTATTACAAACCTGAATACTGTCATGAATGTTGCTGAAATATTCACAAGGACAAGAAGGGCTTGAATTGATGGAATGTGATTACCTGGAAAATGCCATGACTGTACAGCTCAATAGTCTGTGAGCAACTTTCCTGATGCAGAACTTCCTATTCCTGAAGTGGAAGTGGTACTCTTTCCTTCCATCACTGCGCACCACTTTCTAGGGGAAATTCACCGCCACCTCACCGACTATCGCCTCAGCTGAGCTTGTGGAAATCAGGTAATCTTTTGGCACTGAGTATCGGTATATCACCTTAAGCTTTCTTATGTCAAAATGTCAGTGGTACTAGATATTTTTATACTGCTTAATATCGGCATTATTGTTCTTTTATATGTCAGCCTGAAGATCTAATAGTATCATAATGTGGTCTAGATGTCAAGGTATTTCATTATTATATAATAGTCAGTGCAGTTTGCACTCCTTAGCTTTGCAGTAAAAGTTGACATATTTCTTTAGAAATCATTCATTACTTTACATATCTGATTAATGTAAAAACAAACCGGGACATACTCTTACAGAAAAGGTATGTTGGATCTAACAATTAAATAACCAAACAAAAGCAAATACTTAATTGTGTTATTTGCTGTTAGAATAATATTTTCTGTAGTAAATTTTTGTATGGACAATCAGAGGAAAAGCAATTCCTGGCTTGGAGGAAGACATGTTAAATTTCTTATCTTTTATTGACTGCTTAACTAAGAATATAGGAAAGCAAGGTTAATCAGGATGATTCAGTGAAAAGAAGGTAATTGTGCGCTTTTTTGATGGCCATGCAAATTTAAGTGAACCATACGGTTTTAGACAAACATGTGTATGTTTATTAGCACATCATTTTTGCAGTGTGTGACAAGTGAGTAATTATCTTTAGAAGATAACCTTGTATGAACAAAAACCAGCCTATATGCACTACCTAATGTAAAGGTCTCCAGGAACTATTGTATTCTGTACAAAACCTAATATATAATTTAAGGCAGATATTCAGACCAGCACTTAATTTTGAGCAAGCATTTTCCTTTGTACTTATTATATACAAGACTCTTGAAGCATAATACTAATTATTATCTAGCAAGTGACTCTTACTACTATTAATTATCGGTGAACTAAAATCTAAGTGATATAATTAGCTTGAAAAATATCTGCAATAAGAACATGCCACACTGTATCATATCAAAAGTCCCAGTCACCCAGTATCCCATCTCCAGCAATGGTAACAGGTAGAAGAGATAATCCACAACCTCATTAGCACTGAAATGGGTACCATAGTTTGTTTCAGAAACAACTGGTTAAAGCACAGCAGGAGTTTGATTCATCTCCTTTAACAGTAGGTATCTGCAGTGTAGATGCCTACATCTGAGCTAACTGCCTAGCCCCCCTATCCAAAATTAGTCACTGGAAGGACTAGAATGATTCATTTCTGATTTGCAACCTTAAAATGTCTGTCTCTCTTCAGGGACTATAAGACGAACCTGCAGTGACTGTCTCAGACATAGATATTTACATGACTCCCTCCACAGGACCTTACGTTTTAAAACATTCAATTGTTTATACATGCAGGTAGGACAGGAAAGCCAGGGGCACTGCATTCATCTTCTCTGCAAGCAAACGCAAGAGAGATGCCTCAGGTAAAACAACTTCATTCAAACTCATTCATCTGGACATGTAAACCATAGCCAAAACTAGCAGAGCTCATAACCTTTTAGACTAAGAGAATTCACCATGGAGCTTGTTGCTGCTTGGTGAAGAATGGTGAGGAAATGGAAGGATTAACAAAAGTGATCTGTACCTACAGTGAGGATTTTAAATGGGCAGACTTGGATAAGCTGGGAAAACTATATAGTGAAGCAGGCTGGACTCAAGTGCTTAGGGAAGGCAACGATTGAACTGGATTTTTGTGAAGTCCAAACTGCAAAAAATGGCATGGAATTTTTATCCAGAAACTGGTATGAGAAGGTTCAGAATCAAGCTGGACAATTAACCACCTCAGACGGATATTAGAAATAAGTAGACACCCTTAGTGAAATACAAAAAGAGACTGAACAGTTTCCTGGAGGGTAAAAAGTGTAGAGCTAAATTAAGTATTGCTGAAAGTTAAGATGAATTAGATCTTGTAAAGGCAGTTAAAATAGTAGATTTTCATTTTAGCTGTATAAACAATAGAGAACCAGGAAAGAAGGGGGCTCTTACGTAGCAAAGCTGAGCTTACTTGTTTTTTTGCCAGTATGTCTGGGATAAATGGAACAAAATCTGTTTTGTGTTCACCAAAAGTAGATTATACAATAACAACACAATTTTTTAACACAAAAATATTTTCTCTGTGTTATCTTTCCCTTGAAATGCAATAGCTTTAATCAACTTCGATGTTGCTTACTCACTTTCTATTCCATGCAGAGAATCATCAGTTTATGAAGAGGATATATATAAGAACCAAAAATAGGATAGTTAGAACACAGATGACAGGAGTTTGTGCTGAAAAACAGTCATAATACTAGAGGGAAGTATGTAGCAGAATTCCTCCAGGAGCAGTTTTGGTCTGTCTTCATCTCTAATTTAATATTTTCATGTACTATATATTGTAATGGGAAAATCTGCGTATCCTTATGAAATCTGATGATGATGCAAAATTGAGAGGCAACATTGACATAGAAAAGGATTTGAATATCGAGGGTATAAAACAGAATCAAAGGGTATAAAAGAGGACTGGAGAAGAGTTTGAGGACAGAATGGCATTTAACAATACTGAGTGCAAAGCAATAGACTTAGGAACAAAGAATGGGAATTGCTGCTATTACATAGGTTGCCATCAGATGACCACAGGAGAACTATGTGGTGCCAAGATGATATGATCATGGAAGAGGCAAATGTGATTCCAGGAAGTGTCAGTACCATACACAGAACTGTCCCTGGACTTTCTTTTGGATGGACCACCATTCTCTGGTGCAGTTCTGGCAATCATTTGTCACAGATATTGTTCCCTGCAGACAGAGGTGGCCTCTAGTTGCCAGGTTTTGCTTCCCTAGGCAAAATGTTGGAGGACATTCCTCCAACATTAGCCCAGAAGGCTTAAGACACCCTTGAACTCCACTGGGCTGATGCCAGGCCCCAGAGTAAGCAATACATAGTTTCGCCATTATGCTATAAAAACAGTGCTCTGGTGGGCTCCATCCAGCGCAGTCCTTACATTCACTTTGAACTGAAGCCTCATCCCACCCACATACAGAAACACACACATACACAGAGTTGTTGTTGTTGTTGTTATTATGGTTTAGAGCCAGAGCCCCTGTGCTGTCCCCATGCAAACCCAAGTCAAGTACTGAGCAGTCTGTGCCTTGGTAGGTTTTATTTTGGACGTGGATGCTCTGCATCACTGGGTCTGAAGGTCATCTGGGAGGATGCCTGCAGACACAGGCATGGACACAAACTACCTGTGGACATTCAGGACCAGCATCTACTACCTTGGCTACAGCTTTTCTGGCTGTCGCTGGAACACACTAATTCCTTTCCTGATCTTTGCAATGCGAGCTCTGAAAGCAGCTCTTGCAGCTATCATGGGGATACACTCCTTTTGCCTTTGGCTGTCCTAGGAAAGCTGGACAGTTGCTAAAATCCCAATTTAATGATTCATTGCCCCCTTGCCAATCTAAATGAATGTCTTGCTAGACAAGAGAGGTGTGGGACCAGTGCCTCTTAGCCAGTTTGATGACATATTTAAGTCAAAAGAAAGAGATAAAATATTCCAAATGTAAAGCAGATGTCACAAATACAAAAGTTTATAGAAACAAAAAGAAACTGCTTAATCTACTGGTACCAAGATCAACATTTTTAAAAAAATAATCTCTCCTCTACAGTCAGTGTCTTGTAGACACAGTGGGTACCTCTACTCTGGTAAACACACGGGTCCAGGGAGTGAGCTTTAACACTAGAGCCTATCACTGTCCTATTAAAAGTTTTAAGGAAACTAAGCAACTCTGTCATGAGCGGAAAGTCCTTGCATGGATATATAATTGTTTAATTGCCAGCTTACCCCTGGCTCTGCATTTGACCACTCTAACTTATTCTCTGCAAGGTAAAAACCCAGATACTGTTTTGGGAGCAGCTCAATCCAGGAACCAATTCTAGCATGCAGTTAGAAAGAGACTGTGGTGTTCAACTCCCTGCACAATCCTCCAGCAAAGTGTCCCAACAGGCTTCGTACCCTTTTCCTTCCTAGAGAACACAACACAAACCCTCCAGCTTCAGACTCCAATGATACGACAGTGACAGGCTTGCCACATAGTCCTGAAGTTATTTCAGAGACTTCGTGATTAAAAAAAAAAAAGACACAAGATAGTGATTACATCGTAGGATATTAGGGTAATACATAGGATCCAGAAGAGACTTGATGCCAAGTACACTGTAGCGTGGACGTGGTTGATTTCTCTAGAGGGGACTAGCCCTAAGCAGTGGGGACGTTTGCTAATCCATGCCATCTGGCCTCAGGGTCAAGCATTGGTCCCAGTCCTCTCTTATTTACCAGCACGGATGTGCTCATCTCTTCACTGATTCTGTCTCCTCGTCTGCCCTTTTCACATATTGTGTCCCACAGCGGAAACCACCTCCTATTACAGCATCCTAACTCCTACGGCCAATACTGTTTCTTTATGAAAAATGATTCCAGGGAATCATTTGGATTCAGTCATCCTGCCCCCCAAAATTACTTGCACTTAGTTATTTGAGAGAAGATTTTCCTCCTTTTGATTTAGGAATAGACTAACCTTTTCAAGGATGGAAATGTCACACTGCCAGAGCAGGTGTCATCTGTACTTGGCTGACCTTGACTTCTCATGGAGTAAAATATCTTCCTTTGTTGTGACTCTGTGTGTGCATTTCAGTGTGAATTGTCTTCACCTACTGAGCTTCTATTTTATACCAACCTGTAAATTGGATAATGTACTTCTTACAAACATTTACATTAGTTTAGTACATCTCCTTCATTATAGATTCTTGACTGACATAGAAAAAGACGATAATCTACCACTTTGGATGAAAATGAGTTTGAGGTTCTCCTTTTTTAAGAGAGGAGACAAAAAAGTTTGCCTTAGGTAGCTTAGCAAAATGAGAATTGTGACAAATGGAACTGTAGGATAATTCCTGTTGGAAGGGATCTCTGGAGGTCACTCAGTTCAACCTCCTTCTCAAAGGTAGACCTAAATTCAAAGTTAGATTAGGTTTCTCAGGGTTTTGTCCAGTTGAATTTAGAGCATCTCCAGGGACTGAGTCTCCACAGCCACTCTGGACAACCTGGTCCAGAGTTTGGCCATTCTCCTGTGAATTTTTTTTTTCTTCTTTTATCCAGTCAGAATTTCTTTGTAGCAATTTTTGCCTGTTGCCGCTTATCTTTATTTCTGAATACTTTGAATACGACTCTGATTCTCTCTTCTCTAAAAGCCCCTAGTAGTCCCCTAAGCCTTCTTTTCTGGCTTAACAAACCCACATCTCTCAGCCTATCCTCATATATCATGAGCTCCATGTTGAACTTGAAGATACAGGATGTCTCTTTCTCTCCTCTGTTTTGATTTTTGCAGAATCAGTTTTAGCATTTTGGCTAGGGCAAAGTTTTCCAATATTATCTTAAGCAGTTCCTGTCCACAGTGACCTCTCCACTGTGGACAGGAGAGTTTAGGGAACATTTGTGAAATCCTTATTAGGAACAAGAGTCTTACATTTTAGCTGCAATTAATTCTAACTAAACACGTGTAGAAGTCCCCCAATTTGTGGCACCCAGAGATAAATTTTTTAAAAAGATTATGTCTTCTAAGACTGCTGGATGCATTCAGTCTTGCTTTCCAGACTTCTCTGTACAAACATGAGTATAAGAAATGTACATTACAAAAAAAAAAAAAAAAAAAAGAAAAAAAAAAACCAGAAAGAAAAAAAAGGATATCTGAGATATCTCAGTTCAGTTCTAGAAGCTGGTGCCTCACAGAAAGTCTCCAGCTTTGGCAATGCTGTACACATAAACCTGAGAAGAGAAGAAAAGGTAGCTGAGTGTTTCCCCATCCTCCTGCAGAAATGGTTTATTCTGTTCATTCCTAGGATCACTATATATTTTCACCGGTAATTATGAAAGGAAAAGAGAGAAATGAAAACTGATGTGGGTTTCTAAGACCATGTATTATATCTGGGGTCCAGAATGAGCCACGTGCAGCCCATCACTAGACAGGCTGTGAGGAAAAAATACTATCTTCCCTCCATTAATTCTAGAGTCTGAAAAAAAGTATGTGAAATGGAGACCATGAGACTAAAATTCAAAAGCTCATGCTGAAGTGGAGAGATAGAAAGTGTTTTTGGATTTCTAGCTCTTGGCTATTGCTATCCTCCTTTCTTGGGAAGATCAACCTTTGCTAAGCAAAGAGTTAATGCAACGCTCTGTGTTACCGTGTTGAACATCCTCTAGCAGCACATTCGGTTTGACATGAAAAGGAAAATAATTCAGCCAGTGAGCTGTAGAGTGCTATCGCCTACTCTAAAATTGCGGCTATGGTTACTGTGTTCTCTTGACATTAGTGATCAGATCATAGAGACTCTACTTTTGTTTACAAATAATTTCTTTTTGAACTAACAGCACCAGTGCAGCTAATGTTTTTGGGCTGACTGCAGATATAATCATGTCTCTCTTCCATGCCTAAGCTAATCAACTAGGAATGAATCTTGGTGGGCAGGTTCTCTAACGTGATCAGTGTAATGGACCCGAGTCAGCAGCATGGATTTCAGGAGCATTTTTCATGCATATAACACTCTGTGGATCACATTGTACAGTTAGGATCTATGATTTTGGGGGAGTTGGACATTGTCAGTAGGAAGAAAGCATTTCTCTTTTCAAGCAAAAAGAATTCTGCTGGCATGTTCTGAATAAAGCCCATTGAGCCACCTTATTAGCATCTCTTAATGACTCTCCTGCTTCTTTTGACTGCCACCAAGAATACTTTTCTGCCTAAAGAAAAAAATGGATAGTATTATTTTACAGCAGATACCTGCTTTACGTTGGGAAGAGAAAGATTAACGGCACAACAGAACCCCAGCATTTGGAAACCTGTGACCCAAACTTCCCCCTCTAACAAGGTACATCTTCCACTATTATCTTTGACTTTTGTATTGATTTGCAATCAGCTACAAATCCTTGATGTCCCTTAACTGATTCAGACAACCAGCATTTCATTGCAAAGCAATGATGCCCTAGTAGTCTATAACATGCTAGAGTATTCTTTCTAGAACCACATTAACAAAAGAACTATGAACTTGCCCCTCTAGTGTTATGGCACTGTTATACTGTGCATACTCTCATGTTATATTGCATTAATTGACTTAGGAAAGTTTAAAAAAACCCAACAACCTATGAACAGATTTGTGAAATAAATATTTAGAGTTATTCAGAAAGAGAAGATGAACTCCCAAATCAATTACATTTTCATAGCTTGTTCAGCTTAAGCAGCAATTTGGATTCAGTGGGACTTTAATTTATTCCTGAATTGTTTGCTCATCATTTGGTATTAGATTGCCTAGTAATACATTATTCTCTGCTGTTTTCAAAATGTGAGGTTACAGCTCAATATATACTGAAAGAAAAGGCTCTATCAAGTGTATGTTCTCTTGTCACTAGGACCAGTGAAAAAAGGAAGAAATCCACAACACAACTAATTGAGCCAGGCAGTAGGACAGTAAACCATCTTCCTTCTGTTCTTGGGAGCAGTGCCTTTTTCCAGCACTGTACCTACATTTTAAACCGTGATAATTCTTTGTATTTTCCTTCAAGTTCCAGTCACTGGCTGCTTCCTCATCACTGTTTTGTATTCTTGACTTCTTGTCTTATATGATTCCTGAAGACAAGGCAGGAATAGAAACACAGCACTTGAATTCACCAATGACTGAAGCAACCTGCTAGACACTCATTAATTACAATAATTAAGGAAACCATTAAGGAAAAATTTGTAAGACTCTTGCTTTTGTAGACCCATTGACAAATATAGGCAGATTTTTTGCTTGGAGAGGTCACCGTCCTCTATTTTCCATGTGCATATGTTTCAGCTGTAAACTTGGGCCAGGCTCTGTCCAGCTTTTCACTCACATAAACTGTTCTTTATTTATTTTACAAAGAACTAATTAAAAAATTGCAAGTGTTGTATTGCCCTTTGCTCGGGAGTGTCAGTCCTGTAGCCACAGCCTCGATGCTGTACATCCCTCCCAGCAGCATTGTTGGTATTTAACAAATATTACAGAATGATGGAGGATGTTCACCCACTCATTTTCAAAATGCTTTTGGGAATAATGTGCTCCATTTGACAGGGCATTCTTGCTGAATGAAGCTTGAAGGAAATAATGTCAGCTCATGCTCTTTGTCTTTGTTAACGGTCCCGTGTTTTCCCTTAACATTAGCTGTGTACAAAGCTCAATACCGAAAGATGACTCTATACTGATTTTCCAGACTGACAAGCGGAAAATTGGCCAAATATATATTACTAAGCACATGTTAGACAGCGTTAAGCACTAGCAGTTTAAAAAATTGTAAAGACAAAGAGGCACATCCATCTTCAACTGATGGACTTTCAAAAGATGATCTATTGCTGAGGAGTCTCACTAGCACTCAGTGTCACCCTTAAAGAAACTGCTTTACACCAGCACCATCACGAGTAGCTTCCAGCCCCGGTGCTCAGAGTGTGGATGGAGAAACAGTGCACTGAGTCTCTCACTCATACATATGTCAACATTATGGGTTTAATGAACTGCCTTGTCGCAAATCCTGTGAGAATAGCAGTCCTGTGGGGATAGCTGTTTGCAGGGCTGAGGTACAGAGCTTGGGATATACGCAAGACCCTTGTCATAACAGGGCTGTCCCACAACCATAGGCAAAGCCAAACCTCTTTATCAACCCCTGCCTCCCACTCCCCTCCAGTAGCATTGGCACTATCTGTGTTTCCATCACACTTGGAATGAGAGGAAAGGATGGCCATTGTGGAGTGGGAAACGAGACGAAATGGAGGATGACGGGCTTAAAACCTTCTGTTCTCCCCTTTCCAGAGGCTACAGATACAAAAAAAAATACAGGACTCTTCAGTCTGGAGAGGAGAAAGCTAAGAAGAATTTTTAAAAATCCTGTAGGTGTTAGACAAACTGAACTTTTATTCACGGAAACCTGCAATACTGGAACTAGGGAAATTCACTGAAATGAGTGATAGAGCATTTCAGAGCACATGTAAGAAAGTACATCTGTACACGGTGGATAGTGAACTTATGTAATTTGTTGCCACAGGGGGCTGTGGGGGCAGATGGTACCAGCAGCTTCAAAAGGGGCTGGAAAAATTAATGTCCAATGGGCTGAGAGCCAGATACTGAAGAAAATTAGCAGGGATGTACCCTGTGATACCATGAGTGTGGCTTATGGTGATATGCGAGGGAATGAACTCAGAAGGTGGCAAGGCTTCTCTGCACTCTTTAAACAGCCTCTCCTGCTGCTGCGCTCAGCACAGAGTACAGGGCTGGGTGGACCACTGGTGTGATCCATTTCTTATGTTCATACTGAGAAGAACAGTAGCAGCAGAGAACCTGTATGCCATGTCCCACACTTGCAAAGTACTGGTATGAGATACAGTTCTCAGAATACATCTCACACCATATTGTTGAGATTCAGCAAGGCCAAGTGCCAGGTCCTGCACTTGGGTCACAACAACCACATGCAACGCTACAGGGTTGGGGAGAAGTGGCTGCAAAGCTGCTCAGCAGAAAAGGCCCTGGGGGTGCTGGTCGATAGCTGGCTGAGCATGAGCCAGCAGTGTGCCCAGGTGGCCAAGAAGGCCAACAGCATCCTGGCTTGTATCAGGAGTAGTGTGGCCAGCAGGAGTAGGGAAGTGATCATGCCCCTGTACTCGGCACTGGTGAGGCCGCACCTCAAGTACTGTGTGCAGTTTTGGGCCCCTCACTACAAGAAAGACATTGAGGTGCAGGAGTGTGTCTAGAGAAGGGCAACGAAGCCGGTGAAGGGTCTGGAGAGCAGGTCTTATGAGGAGAGGTTGAGGGAGCTGGGGTTGTTTAGCCTGGAGAAAAGGAGGCTGAGGGGAGACCCTATCGCTCTCTACAACTACCTGAAAGGGGGTTGTACTGAGGTGGGCATTGGTCTCTTTTCCCAAGTAACAAGCGATAGGACAAGAGGAGATGACCTCAAATTGCACCAGGGGAGGTTTAGGTTGGGTATTAGGAAAACTTTCTTCACCGAAAGGGTTGTCAGGCATTAGAACAGGCTGCCCAGGGAAGTAGTTGAGTCACCATCCCTGGAGGCATATAAAAGATTTGTAGACATGGTGCTTAGGGTCATGGTTTAGTGGTGGCTTTGGTAGTGCTAGGTTAACAGGTGGACTTGATGATCTTAAAGGTCTTTTCCAACCTTAATGATTCTATGATTCTATGATATTGTAAGCATTGTCCCTTCAAGACCAGGAGTCTGAGATAACTTCTGATTTCTGCTCAGCAGCCAAGCACAGCTGTGGCAGCAGCTGGATTGCAGTTTGGAAATGCGCCTGTGGGGAATGGCCCTACTCTCATTAGGCTGAGGAGACAAGTCTCCATGCCTGATGAGGTTGCCTTAACAGCCACACAAGCAGCCACAAATGATTATGTTCACAAAGGCTGTGAAGGGAAGCTACAGCCAAGTCCTTGTCAGTCTAAGCATGGAGAACATCCTTCCTGAATGCTTCCCTTGGCCGCAAGAAAGCTGTGAGTTAATGTGATACTTTAGTACTATGTAGCTCTGCTTTGTAAGATTGCTTTGAAGCAATTCTGATTTACAGCAAGTAATCACATAGCTAATGAATTTTTTTAATTGAAGAGAATGAGCATAATCTAGTTATAATAACTTTAGAAGAGTATGACCAGCTTTTACACTGAAGCCAAACAGGATGACCCAGCTAATTATAGTTCTGACGGCCTGATATCAATCCTGGGCCAATTAATGGAATGACTGATACAGGACTTGATTCATTAAGAATTAAAAGAAGGGAATACAATTAATACAAGCTAACAGGGGTTTACTGGAAACAGATGGTATCCTACTATGATTTTTTCAAAAATAAGATTTCATGTTTAATCTATAAAGGCAATAGAATAAATAAAAAATGCATGACCTGGTATGTCACAACACTTTGACTGAGAAATAGCACACATCTAAAGTGTACTGATATGTCCATGATATATAATAAAAGAAGGATAAGCTGTTTAACTGACAGTGTCCAAACGTAGTCATAAATTTGGAATCACCAGTGACTTGGTGCTTCTTACAGGTGCCACAGGATTCAGCTGGGGGGTTCTAACTTGCAACAAAATCTGATCCTAATGATGTTTGAAGATCACACAAGAAGGTGTGAAAGCAGTAAGTAACAAAGAGGTTAAGGCAGACAGCAGCATGGATTGCTCTTCAAGTGTGTTGAACATGTGCTTCAGGACAGTCTGAGAAACATTGTACATGTGTGGGACAAAATATATACGCAATGTTTGAGAACAGGGGAATCTGCCCTGTTGGGCAGTGGCTGTGAAGAGAAGTGGTGGGTCAGAGCTGCAAAGACATGACTATGAAGGCTGGCTGTGGCCGATCATAACACATAGTGCAAGCTGGTGAGAAAGCTTCAGTAACATTGCTGCACTGTTTAGTCTCCCTTTCTCAATTTCACTTCTGTAGAAATAGTTTTTCTGTAATGTGCTTCCATCTGCTCACTCTCTGTGGGGTATACCTCTTTCACCCTTAGCAGCCTCAGCAATGCTGGACTCTTTCTGGTAGACCACTGCTCAAGTTCCTAGGACAGACTGGATGAAACACCTTCTGGAGGAGCCCATGTCTCTTCACCGAGAAAAGGTGAAATCTAGAAACTGGCTTAGACAAGCCCCTTCCTTTTAGAGAGCTAAAGTTCAATAAAATGAATCCTGCCTGATAACTGGAATTTTAGACGTACTTAGAGACCACAAAGCCTTTTGAGGGTGAATGGTGCTCAGACTATCTGGCACTGAAGTTGATTAAGCTTTCTTTCTAGCCAAGATAAAACGACAGTATTTGTTAAAATGGTTTGAAGTGGTTGTCTGTGTTCGCTGGAGCTGTCTATGATTCTTCAGACCAAAAGAACTTACAATATTGAAATTAATATACTTTGTACCACAGTCACCCGCCATATGTCATGAAGGGCAAAGATAATGTGTTACAGAAGTTAATACGCTGCAGATTATTTTCAAGGGCTTGAGTGAGTTCTGCAGCAGAAACAGGTAAATTAGAATGTTTTTAGAAATGCATTAAAGGAGTTCTGAATTGAGAAGCCGAGAGAACATTTAGACAGAATTCAGCAAAACTAATGTTGGTTATAATGAAAGCTGTGTATCGTAAAAGATGAATTGCTGACACAATGTGAAGATCTGTGTGATCCTGTTTATTGTTCTAATTGGCTACATCTCGTTTAAATACCAGGAAATGATTGATCTCTCATCACAGATGCTTTGTGAGTTTGGTTTTGGTGCATCATAAGCAGTTTTAACAGCTGGGTATAGTTATTACAATTCAGTAACTGAAAGAGCAATTTTCTTTAAATATTCTGATGACATAAATTAGCTGTAAGGCTAGAGTATTGCTTTTCGTCAGGCATATTGCAGATGCATAGACCTTATAGTGAAAAAAAGTCTTCCTTGCACTTGGAGTGAAATGCTGTCTCACTGAAGTCAATACATTATCTTCAGTGGAGGTGCATTATCATCTATTCTCTCCACGATTTCTGATTTTTATCAACATTGAATAATTACACTGAACACAGTAGCGATACTTGCTTGTGCTTGCAGGGTGGGACCTAAGTGTAGAGAAACCGGAGATGTCTCACAAGGGAATATTTATACCGCTTGCTCAGGGTTGTAAAGAAAACTGTTAGTGTTAGAAATCTGTTAAAACTCTTTTAGCAGGAAGAGTCTGATTCCAGACAGTTCCAAATGTACTGAAAGGATATTTGAAATATTTAACTCCATTCCTTTCTCCTGACTATTCATTAACTTCAGAAGAAAAATTCATGACATAAGATTAATACCATAACTTTAGGACATCCTTAGCTTGGAATGACTGGTAAAATGGCAAACCTTAACATATATATAGTGATAAATATTCTGCAATTCTACTCGGTTTTGCCTCCAACTTGACTGAGTTAATGCAGCCTCCATGTAGAGACTATGCTACAATGATATTGATAAATATTAAATACCTACAGTGACATGTATTTCAATGATGTCTTTAGATCCAGCCTCCCTCCTGCCATTCAGGGATCAGAAAAGTAATGTTTAACTTAAAAACATACAACCAGAGTTATTCAGCTATTTCAACTACTTGTACCACAAAGTGAAGCAGCAAGTAAATCACTGGGAGGTTTTAGTGATAAAAATGATTACTGGTAATGGGAAGTAGCTATGGCCATCTGAATTCAAAACAAACATGTGCACTGAAAAAAACCCCCCAAATCTCAGCAAGCAGAATATTGTGTTTTTCAGAAGACGTTCAGAATCTGTTTGGAAAATTTTGTAGGCACAAGTAAAACTAGCCTATACCATCTTCCTTGGGCACAAGACATGGACCTGAAGAGGATAGAGAATACTAAAGAAAGATTTTAAAATATTTTGTAAATAGTTGTATCAGTTTGTTGTCCTATGCTCAGCTTAGAGGATGTTGGACCATTGAGGAACAGGTACCATAGATGTACAGAGGCAATGCTGTTGAAAGACCATGAGTCTGAAGAGGTCATATATAAAAATATGAGGAACATCAATGCCAATATGTATATTAAAAGCATATTATAGGCAATCATGCAGGAGTATGCATAATTTGTATGTATGTATTTGTATGTATGCATCATATGCATCATGAGTATGCTCATGAGAAGGAAGCAGGCGAGGATTTTTTCTTCAAAATAAAGCAACACTGCATGGATTTAAAATTAAAACTCTGAGTCTTTTCCATGTCTACCCCAGCTGGAGAAGACACTAGTATGGGAAGTTCAGTTACACTGTGCACCTTCCTGAAAAGAGCTGGTTGAAACTTTTTGGCAGCATGGAAATAAACTTCCCACAACCATTACTCTATGCTCCCATTCCTTAATGTAATTCACCACATTTAATGTAATTAATTTGGAAAGAAGGAAGAGCAGTTTTCCTGAAGGAATCTCCTGACCGACAGCTGGTTTACATAATCAGCGCAGAAACAGCAGTGGTGGAGCATACTCCAGCTATTACCTCCTAATGGACATTTACTTTGCTTTACTACCATTTTCCTCAGCAAGATAGCTAGGGAGATTCAATTTAAATGCTTTCCCCTATACAATTAATTCTTTAGCTAAGCATGTATGTTACAGAACGTTTTGCTTTGGGGCAATAATGAGCCCAGTCAGTCTGCAAGTCACCTAGGTATTCCCCAGAAATATCCGTGTCACAAACAGTTCAAAAATCCTCCTTCCCGATGAGAAAATGGTAACATCTTAGATACTGTTAGCTTTGTGTAACTCTGAAGTAAAGAAAATGCAAGAACCCCAATAATGTTTGTAAAATTATTTGTGAGTGCTTAATAAGGGAAAATATTCATTTTAATAATTATTCAAGCGTATTTGACTGAATTTATGAAGTGAAATGGAAAAGCACTATGAAGAAAAACCCAACAATGATTTGACACTTTTCTGCAACACAGTGTAGTGAAGAGCGGGTGGAGAGTAGTAAATATGTAATAAATCCAATATTTGATTCCTCCTCAATAATGTTTACCTAATTTGTGGGAGGAAAAGAATCACATCTTTCAATCTTGGCTCATATAATACACAGGTGACTTGTGGAACATGTTTCTAATTTTCCATGTTTGTTTTAAATGAAAAGCTGTGTATTTTTCTAAGCTAAATTTGGAAAGAACCATCAACTTGGTAGGAATCCCCCCTGCACACTATACATGTAAATGTTCAACATTAGGTGGTGCTCCCAGGGTACAAATGTACCTAGGCTAAAATGCAAATTAAAGAGGGTTTACTGAGGATGGAGAGCTCTTTGGGGTTTTTAATATGGTAACTGAAGAGTATTTAAAGTGCAAGATCTCTAAATGGATATTAAATATTATACTAAATGATTTTTAAATCCTGTGCAACTCCAGGACCACTCAAACAAATATGGAGGATGGGCATTTTTCATCCTGTTCTTTTTCTCCAAATATTGACGCAACAAATTATTCACTCAGCTTACGCCCTGGCTATGGAATTTCTGTCCATGTGCTTTATTGCCCAGTTGTCGTTCACGTTTGCTGAGAATGTAAGTATCAAATCCAAATTACCTATATGGTTTTCTCAGTTGTTAAATGTTTAATCTGTTTTATCAGCAGTTGTGCACTTTAAATATTCTTTTTGAATTACATCCTAGATTTATAGCACATACCATGGAATTCTTAAAAATCCTAGAATCTTTTCAAAGTTATAAATAGCAAGAGAAGCTAATATTTTCTGTTGGGTTTCTTTGCTGTAGGCATTCTTCGTTCAATATATGTTTGCTTTTCAGTTTTGTTGCTTGAATTTTGTGATACAAATACGCTCTCACACATTCTTTATATGACCAGAGAGCGTCACATGGGGACATAACTTAGTACACTCAAATTCCAGCTTGAATGGCATTGGCAGACCATCCTACAATTTTTTTCATGAAATATGGAACTAAAGTTAAAATAGCAGTTGAAAACAAGCCACAAAGATCAAGTGTCCCAGATAGCTTTCCAAAAGGAAGGTGGTGGGTTTGGTTTGGGTTTTTTTTTCAGTGAATATTGGACTTTCTTTGCCTGTTTATATTTCTGTAGGCATTCAACATAATTTACATAATATACTATTTGTTTATACACAATCTGACAAATGTGGTAATTTGCAAACTGTATTTTTTAAATTATAGTAGGTGCTTTGGCTATTATGTATTTGAGCAGCTTGAGCTAAATTGAGAGAATAAAACCAATGAGGCAGGAAAGTCCAATTAAAAGCACATTAATCAAATGCCCCCCAAATGCCTTTCCTCTCTAATATGTATTGCTGCACTTTATGTAGACTGCCTGTTTGATGTCAGTTGTCCTTCTGTATCTAATGCAGTATCTTGTTCTGTCAGTGTGCAGTAATAAATGTAATTGTCAAGTGCTGGGTTTTGGATGCTTCATTTTGTATTTTTATAGATTTTATAGTTCATTTAAATTTTAAATGATTCTTCTTTTTAAGATTAATTATAGCCCAGAAACAAAGAGAAATGAGAAAGTGACTACCATGTTAAGAAATGACGGTTTAAAACACAGGCTGCTTTTGATCTTCCATAGTTGCAGTAGACTATCTTCAGATCTGCACTGGAATAAGTAGAAGTAGATTCTGTTGGTTTTCGCATAAAATTCAAAATAGAAAAGCTCTTCAGAGAGCACTTAAAATTTGTTCTCTTGATATCTGATGTACATTATTAGCTTGACTCAGCTTCTAGTATAATGCCATAAATCAAGAATAGGTCTGTGGGAGCCCACAGGAAAAGTTTACTTTGCTGCACTCAGTCAAAAAAATGAGGACTTGCAGTTGTTCTGAAACACAAATTAGGCAGTCAGGTAGTCTGAGAGCTGGACACAGAATTCCAGTTCTTTGCTCCGTGGCAGCATCTTTATGTGACACCAGGCAAGACCCTTTCAGGACTAGACCTCAAAAAGAAAAAAAACGGAAATCAAAACAAGATTCATACAGAATTCAGGCTCTGCATCTGTTCTGTCTAATGCCTGGAGTGCCTCAGTTCTGTTATACTTTTCAGTTCCTTATATGCCGAAGACACACTCCTGTTTATTTTGAAAGCAGCCCCACTTTGAACAAGGCTGAGCAATATGGTGTCTGCCCAACTGCAAGACTGGCCAGGGAAGAGGCAGTGTTTGCCCTGGCAGGGGGGTTGTCTGGCAGACATTGTCAGCACGTACTGAAGGCATGCTGACAAGACTGGGCCCCCTGCAGAACCCCACCGTGCCCACTATTGAAATATAAACCCACAGGAAGGTACCCAGATGCTGCTATAGAGAAAGAAGATTTCCGGATAATGGTACATCAAGTTCAAATAGTTCTTTATCCATACAGGGCTGGAAGCTCCTGGTAAGAGTAGTTGGAGTTGACATTCTCTCAAGCTGGAGAGAAATCCGGGACCAGCGCTTGATTTAGGTTTCTCACTCTTAGAGGATTGTAAAAGGTGAGTCCTATGGCCTTCTCCTCTTCAGGTGATAAGCAGGGAAAGAGATGTTCTTTGAGTGAAAGGAGCACAGGAGCCCGCCTGCAAAGGGTGAGCTGTGGGTGCCTGCATCTGTGCATGAGGCATGGGAAGCAGAGAAAGGGTGGGAGTGCAGCCACACATGCTGTACTCATCGTCGCCTGTATGTTAGTGCTACCTGGTGCTGCACTGAATGTGACAACTTCAGGTAAGTGCCCGAAAGCAAGTTCCACCAAGTTAATCCTTTGGATCCCTTTCTGAGCTACCTTGCCATGGACACATCTGCCTCTAGTTCCAGCTGAGCCAACTGGAGAGGTTTGACTCCCCAGCTAGCTTCCTCCACCCTCATCTCCTTTGCACGCCTCCTCAATACAGACAGAGCACCCTTTCTCTCCCTTTCCCTACCTTGTTTCACTGGAGGTTTCCATCCTCCTCAGCCTCCCAGCTGAGCTGCTTATAAGCCATTCCTGACAACATGAGTCAAGTTGGCAAAGACCTAAATTAATTCCTCTCGAGCCATCTCAAGTAATTGCACTTAAGACAAAGTGAAGAAGGTTCATATGAGCAGGTGACATAGGTAGAAGATTTAAGGCATGAGGGCTCTGTAGGCAGCCCTGCCGGTGATAAAAGGGTCCTTGTGGACAGAGGAAGGAACAACCAAATAAATTTTGTAGGAGACTTAAAGGTTTTGCTTCACATGGGCGTTAAACCTGGGCTCGTCTTTAATGTTCCTCTAGCAATGGCCATTTTCCTGTACAGAAAGAAGTCTGTTCATTATTTCTATTCAAATGACTTACACAATTGTTTGAAATAGCTGAGCATTCAGTAAGATGCACTAATATTAACTATTGACTTTCCCTTCAGTGAGAGGATTCTCAGGAGGAGACTTCTGAATTAAGTTAAAGGAGGTTCATAATAAAATTTTATACAACTATTGATACAATCACCTTTGGTGGTTGCATTGCCATAGGATATTTATCTTGTTGAAACAGCATCCCATGTTAAACGAAGCCTTCCATGGGAGAAAAGAGGGTTTACTGGAGTACATGTTCAATATACATAATAGATACCTTTTCACAGGATTAAAAATATGGACTCCTGAACAGTAAATTTAAGCCTTCTGATGAGCTTTTCCTAGTTATCTTTAGCAGCTCTCTTAGGAGTAGTTCAGAGACCATGGACTCCATGTTCCCTGGTTACAGAGCATGGAAACTGGACAAGTTTAAGGAGAATAGCCCTGAATAACAAAGCTTGAATGGCACCTTCAACTCAAAAATACCATAAAACAATTCTGACAAAAATCTGTATAAAAAGAATAAGATAAGATCATTACCAATTAATTTTCTTTCACTATATGAAATTCTAAATAAAAAAGACAGGTATATTGTGTCCTTAATGAGGAGTAAATAAAATATGCTCAGGTAAATGATTGCCCTTTTCATTAGTAATGCCTCTCTACAATGTGGCATGTATTAAAAAACAGAAAAAAAAATTGTTCATAGTGCTTTATGCCTTGGGCTAGTTTGTTTAAATTTGAAATATTGTACTGAACTAAAATTAAAACATATGCTCTGTGCATATGTTATGGAGGCACGAAACGTTTTATACATGAAGGATTGCAGACAGATATACTTTTTGTAAGTAAATGAAGATGTTTTTAAAAAATGTATAGCCAGTTTCTTTCTAGGGATGTGCAGGCTAAACAAATGTGCCTTGCCTCAGTGTTGCTTTAAAAGCAGACTCATAGAAAACCTTGAATCAAATATTTGATACAAACCTCTGACACTCAATGAGATTTGTCATAGCAGCTTTTAAGTTTATTCTCTCATTGTCACGTCTTGAAAAAATACGAAGAGCACTGGCAAACATTAAATATATATATATATGTATATTAGTCCATCCTGCCTCCTAGCAAAAAATAGAGCTTGTTACATATTTATAAAGCACTACATCCATTCCTCCAGCATTCCAGCAAGGCAGTTTGATTTATTGTTTTGCAGAAAGGGAAGACGGAGGGACCAAGAAGTTGGGAGGACTTGCCCAAAGTCACAGAGTGGGTAAAATAATAGAAGCAGAAAGAAAACAACAAAAAACACCCCCGACTGCTTATCTCCCACAGCAAATGAATAGTTCTCTCCAGTGCTATTACTGAATTATAACAGAGAGTCTTATATTCTCAATTTTCATGCCTCCAATAGGATTCCCTCATTGTCCAGTGGAGTTTTGCTGCCTAATTAGCTCAGCAGAAATCATAGGCAGGAGCCCATTTCCCAGCCTATAAAATCCTCCCGTGTTTAAAATGAAATAAGGAAAAAACATTTAAATGAGAAAGAACCAAAAATCAAGATTTCTGTCACCAGGACAATAAACACCGTAGGAGGCAATTACTGAGCAATACATGTGCCATATAGGGCTGTAGGCTTCAGCTGTAGGGTGGTTTTTCCTTGTCCAGTCATAAAAAAAAAAAAAGATACCTAAAACCAACATGAATTAAAGAATTCAAAATAAAATCATCATCTCACAGAATAATTCACTTTCCACAGGATTTTCTGAACCTTGCACTGTAGATCAATGTTCTCACTGTGCCTGGAAACTTTATTCTCTGAATAGGCTCCTTGGCCACCACTCTATTTTATTGAACTCTGCTATCTTACTAAATAATATATCCTCCCACAATACATCTACTGTTTTATTTGGCCTGCAGACCTGTGGGACTCATTCCTTTTCCAAAATCATAAGTTATGGGTCATGTACTGATTATGGAGCATAGCCAAGGGTCTAAATACAGAGCAACCGAAATTACAGTTTCTGAGAACGTAACAATAGAATCCAATCCCATTGCTTTTTTCTTGATTGCCAGGTGACTCCAGTCTATATTTAAATACAAAAAATAAAAGTTTCAAGTGGACTAAGTATGATTTTCACGGTCAGCCAGTCTTTAAACCTTGGCCTGTGCGGGGCTGTACGTCCATGCCAGGATCATGGCTGTCTCTGCCACTGGCTGCCTCCACCTTGTACCTGGCAGAACTTCCCTGGCAGCATTTTGAGCTCCAGGCTATGACCCAGTACTAGGCATCTGTTCCTCTAGGCAGGCTTAATTCAGCTGAAGCCCTGGGTGCCTACTGCTGTGTCTGCTCCTGAGGCAAGCAGTATCAGGGCTTTTTAAAGGCGGTGCCACTCTGTCTTCTACCCCCACCTCGGGCCACTTTTTTCACCCTCTTCTGGACCATGGCAATTGGGACAGTTGGGAAAACTATGGAGAAAGCTCTGCCGGATCACATGGCAGACAACTGCACACCGGAGAATGTTAAATGTAAATGCAACTGAGATTTCTTCCGGAAGGAACAAGCATACTGGGTGTTTCTGCAAATAACTAATGTATTTTAGCTTTGAGCTCATCCTAGGAACTTCTGTGCAGCAGTGTAAGGGCAACCACTGACAACCAGAGGGCCGTATGTTCTATCCAGATAGAAATGGGGATTTGATTTTTTTTAATCAGGACTTTAAAGCCAAATATCTACTCTGTAAATTGATGGAAAGTACGTTATTTTTGGCCTAGGCTTGCATTAACTCAGAAGTTGGGCAGAAAATTGTTCTATTATTTTTTTATATTTCACTATTCAAATTAACAGATGCACTTCCTATCATTTGGTACTTTTTCTGTCAATAACATACAAATCCCATGGAAGCATGCCAAAGATTTTCTTAGCAACCAAGACTCTTGCTTGATACACACGACTAACTACAACAGTCTGTTAAAAGCTTAAAATAAACCTGTCTTTTTTATTTAGAATGTCATATAGTGAAACAAGATTCATTGGTAATGAATTTACCACAGTTTCAGAAGAATTTATTTATTTTTATGGAGGCTAAGCGCTGAAGGGATGTCACGGTAAAAGCAAGTGTTGCCATAAAGGCAAATCTGCTGGGATTGGTCCAATGACTGTGAGTTCAGATAAAGTAAAAGCACTCTCACCAATTGATGGTGTTGGCTCCCCTATGATTAAAATGTAAATTGATTCATGCCTTGTTAGTGCATAATACTGCTGCAGAAAGCATCCTTCTCCACCAAGTAGTAGTAAATTCCATTATGAAAGATGGGATTTTAACAAGGTGATTCTCGTTCCAAGAGGGTAAATACTTTGGAGAAGAGCATGCGGACTCTGGGCACTGCTTTCTAAGTCTCTGGAAGGTGAAGACTAATTACAATTTCAGAAAACAGAAGTTGTAGTTTTTATGTCTTCACATTTGGATAAAGTAAAAGAACAGGTTCTATCCTATTTCTAGAGAATCTTTTTTATCTTTGCTTAGAATAATCTCCATTGACTTCACTGCCTTTGAATTAGACCCAGGGTGCAGGCTGATGGTATACGAAAAAGAATTATTTTTAGAAACAGTGTACATAACTGCTATGAAAAGAAAGAAAACAACAGTATTTGAGGTAAAGACTGACACTCACTTGAACTCAGCTTCTTAGAGGCTCGTGTGGCATGCTTTTGTCACAAGCTAACCATCTATTTATGTTGCAGCCATCAAAAAACTTAGAGACCTTTAAGTCTCTCTGTAGGTATTAGACAAAGTTAGTATTTAAATATCCTATTTCTCCAACAGTCCTGAAAGTAGGTGTCCATGTGCAGAAATTTCTCTGGCGCTGAGGAAAAAATCACTATTAAGTAGGAGAATAAGAAACAAAGGAACAAGAAAACACAGCATTAAGCCTTATCAGCTGAAGACCTTAAGCAGCCCTTTTTTCAGGTCTTTTAAATAGTTTATGGACAATGGCAGCTTTAGTGATCTCATAGGAAGAATGACTTCTTCAGTAAACCCGTTTGCTGAAATTTAATGATATGCCTCCAAGTACAATTCTCCTGATTTGTGCCTGCTGTCAGCAAGTACAATACATCATAACAACTCTTCCCTTCACAGGTGAGCCACAAGATGTAACGCAAACAGCTGCAGTATAGTAACATGGAATGATCTAGATGGCTGTGACAAAACTTGCAGCAAGTTAGACATTCTTAAAGCTCTGCAAAGCTGTGCAAACTAGTAAAGAAAAATTTTAAAAAGATTAATCCTTGTTTTAGCGGGTTTAATAGCAAAAAGTTATTAGAAAAATAAATACTACATGTAGCTTTGAAGACAAGGAATACTTCAGTTACCTGGAGCTGAGTGGCTTGAGCTGTGACCCATGGCAATCGTTAGGGGTCCGTGAAATCATACTGGTGCCAAATGTTAGCATGGAGAATCATATTTGCCTGTGTTATGGCACAGTAATAAAATGCAATGGCCAGTACCAGCCATCTCTGTTATTCACTTCTGCTGCCAGGGGATGGGAAAGGGTCTTCCACAGCCATTTGGAGAAACACATTGGCATGCCTCAGTGCACTGTGCTTTTGCCTGATGCTGTTTCTAACCTTCATACCTCTGTTGCAGAGGTATAAAATGACCTTGAAGTAACAGAGCCTTTTTTTTTTTTGTTAAAATTTGGTCTATGCATAAGTTCTGAAGTAGTATTGTAGAAAATGGCCTTATAGGTAAGGAATGTATTGTCAGCTCCTAGTCTCCCAAAATACAGATGGCCATCATTTCTTACAGATCTGATACATATATAGGGAAAACACTTCTGCAGGAATCAAGAGAAAAGTCTAACTTTTTACTCCATGTGATACTTGCTGTCTGTCTGAAATAAGACTAGTTTTATGCAATAAAAACAGTATTTGTGGTAGAAAAAGAAGATAATTCAAACTGAGCCACGCCACCCCTGGAGCCAACAGCTTGTAAGGCTGGGGAAGAAGCCTCTTCTTTTATGCACAATGCAGTAGTTCAGCTCTCATTAATTTCAATTAGAAGTTGATGGAGTTCTTTGGTTTATTACACTGTCATTCGCACTACATTTTCAAATTGCAGCAAGACATCAAATATACTCGCAGGCGGTAACTGCTCACAGGGGATTTTATGCAGTGCAAGACACGTAATGAAACCCAACTCATTATTATTATTAATTATTTGTATTACTTTATTGCTTAGGAGTTGTAGTCATGGATCAAGACCTCATTGCATGATGCACAAAGCCAGAACAAAAAGGCCATTACTTCTTTAATTGTTACAGATCTGAGGTCCTTAGTGGCATTGCTTGGCTTAAGAGCCTGAATTTGAATTTTCACCTTTCCCAAACCTGGGCAATGCTATCTGACAAGTCAACTGAGTTGTCCAGTAAATGTTCAAACTGCCCTTGCAACATCTGTTGGGAATCAATGCTGCCTGAGCAGCCACCCTCACTCAATTCACTCCCAAGGAAATCCTCAGGCTGAGGCAATCACGTTACTCACAGCAGTGTCAGTCCCCTGGTGCTCCTCTGCCCAGACTCCCACAGCCTCCCCTGTCCTGAAGAGCAGTGAGCATCTCCCAGCCCTGCCTGGTGCATGCCAGCTCCTCCCACAGAACTGGCACCAAGAATTTTTGTAAGTGGTAAGACAACAACGAGATATCTTGTTGTATTTAACAGCCTCAGGAAGAAAGGGCAGGCACCTGTTTGTGACTTCTCTCCCAGCTTTGCTGGGGAGGGTCTGAGAGCCATTGCACTCACACCAGGTGGCTTTCCTGGGATAAAAGGATGCTATGGGCCCTCTGTGGTCCAAAGCAGATGCTAGGAGGCAAGACTAATGCAAAAGCCACCCTCCAAGTAGCATTGCTAGGGCACAGCTAATTTGAGGCCAAAGAAAAGGATGCTGCAGGGGTGGCTGTGAGCCTGGGCAGCATTTCTGGGTAAGTGGTGGATAGTGAAACTGCATCTCCTAGATGAGCTGAGCCACAAATAAATATATTTGATACATATGATGTTTGACATGTCTATATCTATATTTATGCAAATTACAGGAAGAGTCTGAAGATGACAGGTGTGACCTGAGGCACATCTCCAGTTCCAGGGCCCCGACTGCTGGCAGCATGAGATGCCCACAATCTTCCCCCACAAAGAATGAAGGCCAGGAGAAGGCTTGGCTGAGATCTGCGTTAGTCATTCTGGGACCAGATAATTACCCAAGACATGTCAGCAAGACAGGCCTGGATTGAACAGAGAAGAGAGGGTCAGAAGAAAGTTAAACCAGCTCTTTCACCTGCATAGAGATATTTACTGTATATGGGATCAGCCAGTAGCTACACATGGAGAGAAAAGAAGAGAGGTTGGAGCTCTGTTGGAGCACCCCAGAAAGAGGAGTGGGTGAAGAAGATGGTCTGAAAATCATGTTAAGGTTTTTGAGAAATACAAGGAAAAGCAGGAAGGAAGAGGTCTGGAAGCCAGGGGAGAGCAAGAAGGCATCTCTCTGTAGAAGGAAGTATTTGTTCTGCAATGAGGGCTGTCTCCTTTGGGTGCTGCAGCTGCTAAACCAGCTTCCAGGTATTTGTGCCTGACCCAAGTATATGACTCCCTTTTCCCAGCAGATCTGGAGGGAGGCTGGTTTGTCCTTGTCCTTACGGACTGGTTCTGCCAGCAGAGCACATTCCAGATGGTAATTGCCCTTAGGACAAAACGTATATGGAATGGGGTCAGGGAAGAGCAAAACAGTGGGAAAATATTCAACTCGTTTCACTACAGAGCCTATGGCCTTAGGCCACATATAGACAGCACACTTCTTAAATGAGAGAAAAAAAAATGGTGTGCAGAAAACAGTTGCCAAAACCATAGCACCTTGCCGTCAGCCACCCACAACCCACAACCCAGAAGAGAATACCTCCCTGGAGTCATTTTAACAAGCACTACATATACACAAAAAGGTGCTTGTACTTCTGATAGAAACACTCACCAACTCCTAAATTTCTGATTTCCAGAGGATGTCAATTACTCTGAACACTGGGTGACCTGGATCTTCCAAGCCCCAATATTGAAGAACCCAAATGAAGGACCTCAGAAAAGATATGGAATTCTGTAAATGTTCCCTGTTCATAGAATCAGAAGTTAAGCAGTTTTCTGAGCTGAGACCTCTCAGAAGTATTTCTGAAAGTGGAAACTCCAGATTTGCTGGGGTATAGATGTAGGAAAATACTGAATTTACTCAACCCTTGAAACAGGAAAACGAAGCTGTCCTGATGGTTAACAGAGAACTGTAGCCAAGTAGTAACACTGAAAGGACTTGCCCTGGGGTAAATGGATACATAATAACAGTATATTTGGGCTGATAACTTCCTAAACATGTTTATCCAAATCTTGAAAGCTTGTCATCCCAGACAACAAGGAAGGGGAGGGAGAAAAAAGAAGAAAAAAAAAGAAAAAAGAGGCATCCTAACCTGCAGCACCGAGGCCGTTTTGGGCTCAGGAACCTCAAAAGCAGAGTAGTTTCAACAGGGGATGAAGAATCATGCTGGACTTGAGGAATCACACAGAAATCATTGCTTAATTGATAGGGAATCACAACAGCTAAGTTAGGACATTGCCACTGAGGAAATCTGATTGATCACTTGAACACCCCGTCAATCCAAGCAAAGCGTTTGCATTCCCTTCTAGCCCATTAAAAAAAATATAGGCTTGGGTAAGAAGTGATGTCAGGAGAAGTGATTTTCTTTATTTCATAGTGGAATTAAGCCAGAAAAAAAGCCCACAGTTTTAAGGATGATAATACGTAAAGTGGGATTTTGGAATTACAGATTTATCTCCAAAACTCCATCTTAAACATCTTAAAAATGGAGCCAGAAAACAGAGAGAGGCTTCAGAGGAGCCATTCTGGTCTCTTGCAAGGGTGCCAGCCACAGGGCTGTAAGCGCCATGGGGTGAGCAGTTCAACGCCGTCTTTCAAAGGCAGCCTTCCTTAGCCCCTTGGCAGCATGCCTGTGTGCCAAAACAGCCTCACCTTGTGTATCCTCCTCTGGCTGTATGTGCTCTTTCCTTGGAGAGGTTAAGTCCTGCCTGCCCGGTGGGACATCTCTGCGGGAGAGCTCAGACCTCGCTGCCTCTGGGCCAGCTGCAGGGGCGAGGGTCAGGGAGGGACGTGGCTCAGCAATTCCCCCCCAGGGAGAGCTGCAGTCCAGGCAGGTGGATAAAAGTAAGCCCAGCTCACCAACCTCATGTGCGATGAAAGCAGGTAGGTGGCTGAAGGGAAACAAGACTCTTGGCACTGCTTTGTGCACAAACTCAAGTGCTCCAAGTATGTTTATTAAGAACATTAGGGCTATGTTTAGGTCATGAATTTTCTGTGGTGGTTTTTCTTTTCATGCAAGGTGTCAGCTATCAAAGATTTGGTGGGTGGTTTTTTTTTTTTCAGAAATATTCTAGTTTATTAACAATTTTGTCATGAAGTTCTTACCAAAATATCAGCAATGCCTCCTCTGGCAATATTCAACAGCTTTTGGGATGCAGGAGATGCTCACTCTGATCCTTCTTCTGCTACTCTCTAACAAATTCTCCTCATCTGCCCAGGCTGTTCTACATTGTATAAATGGCATATCTACCAACCGGAGAAAGAAACCTGTTCTTTACTTCAGGTCAAAGTTCCAGCCCAGTGCCACTGGGGCTTCTTATTTAATGCAAAGGTTACAAAGGGCTAGTAGACATGACACGGGAGGTGAGAGAGATGTGCACCCTTGTAAAGCTGGGCAGTCAGGCAGGCAACATACGGCATTTCAAAGCCTCATATGTAGGTGACTGTATCAAGCACCCGATCCACAGAGCTCAGCTGACTTCGCATGAGGCGTCTACTTCAGAGTAAATTTAACTGCCCCCATTGATACTCACCAACTGAAGAAGCTCAGACATTTGATGTGCTTCTATAACCTAGAGCCACATACTTAAACTTAGGTTTCTTAGCCTGTACCTGTCTCCTGCTCCTTCTCCACAGAGCTGCCACAGGGGTATTGCAGAGGACTGGCCGAATTCCCATCCTGGATATGGGCTGCAGCATCTGAATGCATGTCCCATGTGCTGAACCACCTCCAGCTCTCTCGCCCTGTGTGTGAACATAAAATACCTGGAAAAGTCTTGGGTTTGTCCCAGAACATGATAAGAGAGCTTCTGAAATAATTTTGCAGCAGGAGAAACTGTTCCATACCCATCTCTAGCCCCAGACTTATCAGGTGTCTGAGACATTTATATGTGAAAGGAAAACCTCACTATGGGTTGATGAGAAAAGTAATGAGGTCCCAAATATTTTCTCAGATAAACAAATGGGGTCTTGACAGGATTAACAAAGTAAGTCTCAAGAGAGCAAACCGACCTTCCTACTCCGTAAATAGCAACAAAGGACACCAAGAACAGAGACAAGAGCAGCAGTCACCTCAAATTAATGAAGAAAAAAGAGTATGTCAAGGTGGAGAAGCATCAGTGTAAAAGCACAGCAGCAGTGACCATACACGCAAGCTGAAGACAAGGAAAGGGAATTAATTCTCTCATCACTAAAGGATGCTCCCTGGAAATAGATGGACTCAGTATACAAATATATATCGCTATGTCTGTTCTGGAGACTTCTTTCACATTTTTGTGTCTGATTACAGAAAATCACTTTGGTAGTCTCATCCTGTCATAAACTGAAAAGAAGGCAATATGCTCATTTATGCGAATGACAAATACCTTTTGGCATACATTTTTTAGCATTTGAAAGTACGTTTAATAAGAGAAGCAGGAAGAAGAAAAACATAGCTATGTGCAAGAACATAAAAGGCATTAAAAGGATTACAAAATTAACCGTTCTTCTGTCAACCTAATATCAATTCTAGTAAATATAACAAAAGAGCAGATACAGGACTTCATTATTAAATAAACGTAAGCAGAGACGTACAACCAATATCAGTAAGAAAATAAGAAAAACAGATTTTTTCCAAAGCAACTTGGTACCTTTTTGGTTGTGTCACAGATTTGGTTGATAAATGCATAAATGCCAAGCCAATATATGAAATATAGGTATATATAGGAAATTTCAATTATTATAGATTATATTTCTGCTGAATCATCAATAGAACAGTAGATGATAAAGCCAGTTAACTGACCAATCTCAAACATAAGCATACCTAGGGAATCCTCACTAAGGAACTGCATTTTTGGTCATGTCTCTTCACATTATTTAACCTTTATCAGTGAACTGGAAGGAAATATAATACCACTGATAAAGTTTGCACACAAAGTAAAAACGGGAGGATGGTTAAATAACCAAAAGGCCTGGTCTTCCCTCCAGCAGATGCAATAAACTGAGCACAAACAAGCAAACAGAATTAATTTACAGTGAAGCCAAACAGCTACACACTTGGAAAAAGTACATTTGTGCTTATGGGAGCAGAGATTATGCCCTGGGGAAAAGAAAAGAAGTTGAGGAGTCACAGTAGATGGTGTGCTGATCACAAAGCTTCAGTGCAAGGTGATGGCATAAAGGATTAACATGATCTTAAAATGCTTAAGATGGTACACTGAGTAAGAGCAGGGGCTTCTATGAGCTCTGTATTTAATATGGGTTAATTGAAGAACAACATTTCTGGCCTCAACTGAAACAATGGGAAATTGTCCCTCATCATATCAGTCCTTTGTCCTCATGTTAGCTAGGCGTGAAAGGCAGTTACCTTGTGAAGCTGAAAAATATTGGGGACTGAGCTGTATGTTGGATATAGACTTTTATCTATAGGTCCCATTAGTTATCAGCAATACATTGGATGACAAATTTCATTGTGATATATTTGAGTAACTCTCATAAAATTTTAATATAGCTCCTAATCAAACTATCAGCTTTTTGGAGCTGCAGCCACATTTTTATTAGTGTTTCAAGCAAACCACTAAAATCAATAATAAATAATATTGAGATGAGTCACAGCTCATATGCCTGGGTCCTAGCTGCCTTAGCTTTGAAGCTGCTCACATCCATGTATCAATTTCAACTCAAAATAATATCTAATAATGATTCTAGCAGACACCTGCACCAATTTACCTCTGCCTGACAAGCTCCTACGGAGAGAGCTCCATACAAACTCGGAGGATGTAAGGACAGTAAAGGGGCTACAGAGCCTACGTTTGCACAAGAGGTATGGGGTTCCTGACTTGTTCGGCATCATGAAACAAATCAAGATTAGCTCCTTTCAGAAATACCTTGGAGCCAGTGGAGAACCAGAAAAGTACCGTAAGGGTAATTTTGAAAATCAGAGGCTTTCTTCACAGCATCACAGGTTGGAAGGGACCTCAGGGATCATCAAGTCCAACCTTTCTGGGAAGAGCACAGTCTAGACAAGATGGCCCAGCACCCTGTCCAGACGACTCTTCAAGGTGTCCAACATGGCTGAGTCAACCACTTCCCTGGGGAGATTAATCTAATGGTTGACTGGCCTCACTGTGAAAAATTTCCCTCTGGTGTCCAATCGGAATCTCCCCAAGAGCAACTTGTGTCCATTCCCCCTTGTCCTCTCCCTGTGACTCCTTGTAAAAAGGGAGTCTCCATCTTCTTTGTAGCTACCCCTTAAGTACTGGTACACGGTGATGAGATCCCCTCTAAGCCTCCTTTTCTCAAGACTAAACAAACCCAGTTCTCCCAGCCTATCCTCATATGGAAGGCTTCCCAGTCCTTTGACCATGGTGGCCCTTCTCTGGACCCCTTCCAGCCTGTCCACATCCTTTTTGTATAGCAGGGACCAGAACCATACCCAGTACTCCAGGTGTGGCCTGACAAGTGCTGAGTAGAGTGGGATAATGATTTTTTATCTCTGCTGGTGATGCCCTTTTTGATGCAACCCAGCATCCTGTTGGCCTTCTTGGCTGCAGCAGCACACTGTTTGCTCATGTTGAGCTTCCTGTCCACCAGGACCCCCAGGTCCCTTTCCACAGAGCTGCTCTCCAGCCAGGTGGATCCCAGTCTGTGCTGCACTCCCAGATTATGTTTTCCCAGGTGCGTGATCTTACACTTTTCCTTGTTGAACTTCATAAGGTTCTTGCTGGCCCACTCTTCCAGACTATCCAGACCTCCCTGCAGACCAGCTCTCCCTTCTGGAGTGTCTACTTCCCCACTCAGTTTGGTGTCATTCACAAACTTTATCAGGCTACACTTGATCCAGTTATCCAGATCACTTATGAAGGTGTTGAATAACATTGGGCCCAATATCAATCCCTGGGGGACCCCACTTGTGACGGGTTGCGGCTTTGAAAAAGAGCTATTTACCACGACCCTTTGGGTGCGGCCTCTCAGCCAATTCCCCACCCACTGCACAGACCACTTGTCTAGGCCATAACGCATTAATTTCTCCAGAAGGAGGCCGTGGGGTACCCTACCAAAAGCCCTGGAGAAGTCCAGGTAGACAATGTCCACTGCCCACCCTGTGTCAACCAGGCAAGTCACTTTGTCATAGAAGGCCTCCAGGTTTGTAAAGCACGATCTGCCTTTAGTGAAGCCATATTGGCTTTTCCCAATCACGTGCTTCATTTGACTTGTGATGGCCCCCAGAAGGATTCGTTCCATAACTTTCCCAGGAATTTAAGTAAGGCTAATGGGCCTATAGTTACCCGGATCCTCCCTCGAGCCCTTCTTGTAGAAAGGGGTAACATTTGCCTTCCTCCAGTCCTCTGGGACATCCCCCGTTCTCCACGACTTCTCGAAGATCATGGAGAGTGGCCTTGCGACAATGTCAGCAAGCTCTCTCAACACCCTCGGGTGGATGGTGTCAGGGCCCATCGATTTGTAGGGGTCAAGCTCCTGTAATAATTCATGTACTAACTCTTACTTCACTGATGGTGGGTTTGGCTAAACCAGCAATTTTGTTCCCAAAGCCTGGGACCCAACAGTGTTGGTAAAGACAGAGGTGAAGAAAGTGTTGAGGACCTCTGCCTTTTCAGCATCGTTGGTGATTGACTCTCCTATTCTGTTTAACAGTGGGCCTATGTTTTCCTTCTTTTTCTGCTTGTGTTGAAGAAACCTTTCTTGTTATTTTTGACATCTATGGCCAGTTTCAATTTGAGCTGGGCTTTTGCTTTTCTAACTGCATCTCTGCACACTCTGGCAATGCCCTTGTAGATCTTGATGGATAATCCTCCACTTCTCTATCTCTGGTATGCTTCCCTTTTGGATTTGAGTAGACCCAGGAGGTCATGGTTGAGTCAAGGGGGCCTCTTGCTCCACTTACTTCCCTTTCCTTCATAGAGGATAAACTGGTTTTGTGTTTCCAATAGAGAGTTCTTGAAGAACACCCAGCACTCACTAGCTCCTTGATCTTCCATGGAAACATCCCATGGAATCCCTCCCAACTGAGCCCTGAGTGAACTGAAGTTTGCTCTTCTAAAATCCAGAACCCTTGTCTTAGAACCGACCTTCAGCATGCTCAGCAGGATCCCGAGCTCCACAATATTATGACCACTGCAGCCAAGGCTATCACTAACCGAGATATTACAAAGCAGGTTTTCTCGGTTTGTGAATAGCAAGTCCAGCAGCGCCTCCTTCCTGGTTGGCACTTCTAACATTTGTATGAGGACACAGTCCTCTACGCATTCCAGGAACTTGGTGGATGACATGCGAGCTGCCATATTGTTCTTCCAGTAGATGTCTGGGTAGTTGAAGTCACCCATAAGGACCAGGTTGGTCCTTGTCACTAAAGCAGTAAGAACAGCTTTCTAGAAGGAAGCATGGGGCATGAAAGCCAACTTACGTTAAGCCTGGGCTAAATCAGCTTAAGTCCAGGATTATGTGACATTATTTTCTTGTCTGATTGCAGGACTGGGTTTCATGATGAAGTCCCTTCTGCTTTTCTGCTGCTACACTGAAATAAAGGCTGGGTGCTAGGAGTGGGTGCACCGGAACTTTGTATGAAAGTTACATGAAGATCATAAAATGGAATAAAAAGAAAATCTTTGGGAAAAAGTGAAAGAGGTTTAGGAGGCTAGAGTGCTATGGCATTTTGCATGGGTGAACTGGAGAATGTCTAAAATGAGAGAGAGAGAAACATTAAGTCTTGAAAAGATTAAAAAAAAGATATGACACTGCCACTGCTTTAAAGCAATGGACTTCCTGAAGGTATGGCCATACCAACCAGGCATTTATGGCATTTATTTTCCATTACAGAAGTCGGAAGTCACCCTAACAATGCAACAACATCTGAAGGAAATTGAGCCCTCAGAAAAGCCTCAGGATATCGTCCAGTGTTTCCATTCAGGTAAAAGCTTAATCTTTTGGAGTAACTGGGGGTGGCTGCAACAGAATTCTCTTGACCATCACTTTTACAATTGATGGGAAAGCTAGTGGTTTGAGCAAACAGGGTGTGCCACTGGAAACAGGGGAAGGGAAGAGGCTGTATATCAGTTACACACGATCACAGGATGTTACCGGTAGTCTAGAGGAAAATGAGAAGTCAACTTTATTTTTCAGAAATAAGTTGATTTTACGTTATAAAAAAAAACCCCACACCAGCAGCTCCACACAAACTGTGGGCATGCAAAAAACCCGAACAGGCCCTGGTACTGAGCCCAGCCAAACAAATGGAAGCATGAGCTGAAACCAAGTACCACAGTGACAGCAGTGATTGAGAGCAGTAGCCAGGACTGATCACTGCCCAAATCCTTCAGGAAAGGCTACGAGGAACAGGATGAGCTTCGTGTCCATAGTATGATCTTTCCTATTGCACCTCATGCGAAACATTTTGCATTTGAGGGCCTTTCCAATAACTGGCATGAACCAATTCTCCTTGGATGCATTTAGTCCCGCTATAACTACATTTATACCTCTGGCTTACCCAACACCCTTCAGCAAAAATTATAGAATTTAATTAAGCATTGCACAAAAAAGCACTTCCTTTAATTTGATTTAAATATGTCGCTTTAATGTTATTTTCTCTGTTCTGATAATACTGTCACCACCCATCATGTCATTGATTGTTTTATAATTTCTGTGGTACCCTCACTCCATCCCAGCTGGTTTTATCTTTCCCCATGCTGAAGAGTCTCAGCAACTGACTGCTGCCTCTTCACTGAGGGCTTCTGACCAGCACAGCAGTTGTGGGACAACATTCAGAGTACAAGGAGTAAATTGTTTTTGATAGAAGATGCAACTCTATTGCTGTATCAACTACAGTCTCCCTTTAAATAAAGAAAATATAGTTGAATTCTGTCTTTCCAGGGAGGAAGCTGACTGTGTTTTGGAATGGTAACTCTAGCTTAAAATTCAAGTGGAACCCATTATGGACATAGTGACAGAGGAACAAATTTTTAATTTTTCATCAATGACTTCAGACCATTCAGCGGCAGCACTGACAGTAACTGGCCTTCAAAAGAGGAAGATCAGGAGCACATGCCTTTCTTTGGAGAACACCTCTCTTAGGCTGAAGCAGGTGAAGTGCTGCTGTACTTGGGACAAGCCTCCAGGAAGAGGAGAGCCAAGAATGTACCTGTAAGAAGAGAAGTAACCTCCTCTGCTGCTGAAAGCATCTCTCACAACTGCGACGTGACCTTTCCTCAGGACTAGAATTTCTATGCTGCTTTGCAGTAGAAAGGTGCATTTGGAGCCTACGAGGTATCCAGGGTCCCAAGTACTTTCCTTTTTTTTATGCTGTAGCTGAGCCTGGGGCAGGGAGCTGCACTGAAAGGGGAAGATGTCTTATGCTATGAGGAGTGAATCAGCACAAGAACCGACTCCAGGCTGAGGTTTAGTTTGTGTCTGTAGCTACCTTCTCCACTGCTAGTTTTGCCTTTTGGCAGCTGGGAACCCACTCATCTCATGAAGAATCATTACAAGCAAGCTAGCAAGATAAGACTGAGATATCACACATATGCTACGGTGATACCCTGGTCCACCCACACATTGCTGCACCCTGCCAGGCTCACTACACTCAGAGGTGCTCCAGACTTGTGGCCTGGATGCTCAGGAGTATTTCAGGAGCTACTATCCACTGCTTTCCCTGCAGATCAGGTGCTCGAGTGCTCTTGAGCTTGGTTTAGGAGTGAAGTGTTTTATAAATTGTTTTGAAACAGAGCAGGTGAAAACACCTTAGATCAATAGGTAACTAATTTCCTTCAAATTTGGGTTGCACTTCACTGGAATGATCTCAACTCTGAGGTGTCTTAGACCTTTGAACTATGAGAGGAAGATGACCTTGGAAAGGGTTACAAATACTTTTAAGTTTTGTCTCAGTAGCCCTCTGAGACACATCACTGTTCTCGCCTTTTAGAAGAGGGAGGTACAAGGAACTTGTGGTAACAGAGAGGTTGTCACCAGCCCCACTGGGTCCCATATGAACGGAGATTAAATCACGGCACCCCAAGTCTGAAACAGGACCAAGTGGCCATAGTTACTGAGTGGCTAACCTCCCTTAAGGTACCTTGGAGCCAGACATTCTCAGCAGCTCTGGAAGAGTCAGATTCTGTGTACTCATTCTCTTCTTGTAAAGCAGCGATACTGATAATGTATACTTATTTAATTGGATGGTATTTCATTGGATAATTCCTCTTCTCTTATTTAGGAAGAACACAGCATTCAGCGTAATGGCACAAACCAGCCTGAAACTCACGGTCACCTTAATGGAGACTTGAACTGTTTTTCTGAGTAAACCAAAATAATGAATTGTTGCCTTCTGTCATGAAAATGAAGATATTAAAAAAAGAAGTACAAGATGAAATACGCATTTGGAACTTTGGTTATTTTATCAAGTATTTTTATTTCTTAAATGTACTTTCTATTTCTTTTTCTTTGAGGACTCTAGCTTCTATCTTTCAAGGTTTTCTCCACAAACATTGGGAAAAAAGCCCGGTTTTTTTAAAATCAAAGCTAAAAATCTCATGGGATTTGCAGAGACTCAGTAGCCCTGCAATGAAATGCAATTCCCTGAGGTTTAGGATCACAGAGATGTAAACATGCCTGCCATAGAGGACTACCCAAATAACCTAGAAGTTTGGTAGAATTACATTTTCTTCCAACTTGTTTCTGCTGATTTAACTAGGAAAAAAAGGGACATTTTATAACATTCTAGAAGATACTTCACATTTTCTATGTGTTGTAAGAGCGAGGTTGCAGAGCTTTTGGGGATCGAGGCATAACAGCAAGTCCCACTAACACAAGGTAAGTTTATGTTGAGTTTCCTGAATATCAGGTCCATCCAGAAGGTTTAATCTGCTGGGTGTTATGAAAATGACCCATGGCAGATATGGAAGAAGAGATTACTGGTGGGTTGGTGAGATTCATAGGATTACATACCTAGGCATGTCTGCTGGGCTGCCTTCTGGCTATTTCTGCTGCCCTATGAGTGCTTCATTGTCCTTGCAAAAACCCTTTGCAAGCCATCAAAGGATGGTATTTCCACCCTCACCTGAGCTTTTCTTCTCCCCTCAGTCCAGTCCTCCCTCTCTGCCTGTGCCAGCCAGCCTGCTCCCGCTGTGGGCTATAGGTACCTTTTAAGCCAATGAAGAAGACAACGCTCTGAGCATGATCAAAGATTTGGTTCAAAGGTTACAAATGCGCTGAACAACCCCCAGCCATCTGCAATGTTAGAGATGGGCTCACTGCAGCTCTGCAGTTAATTAACTGCGTAAGTATAAAATATAAACCCACATTATCAGGCCCATGTTGATGCAATTGCACAGAAGAGTGTATAAGCAATCATAATAAGGAGTGACAGAGAAGGTAAGCATCTGAATGACCACTTTGTTGGATTTTCATTCATCTCCATGAAATTACAGTAATTATCTGGACAAATGAGACACATCCTTTTGAGGGTTCAGTTCTAAAATTAAGCTAATTTTTTGTTGCAGAGCATACATTTATTTACACAGTTATCTTGCTTACATCACTGAGGACTTCCCTTGAACCGTGCATTGCCTCTAGCTGGGAGGCCGTGGTAGGCACTTTCTATACTTCTCTGATCTCTGTGCTTCTCCATTAAAAACCAAGGAGCAGAAAAAATAGATTAAGAAATCTAAAAGCAACTTTCTTCATTTTGGAAAGTAACTCCTGTCACCCATCGACCTCCTAAAGCTGCACCTTTTCGGCATCACTTTATCAAGGAAGATCACCACACAGCCACATCCTGCCCAGCTTGGGTACAGCATACAAAAACAGAAAGTGACAGAGAGAGAGGGAGAGAGAGAGGGAGAGAGAGAGGGAGGGAGAGAGGGAGGGAGAGAGGGAGGGAGAGAGGGAGGGAGATGAAGTGATACATCTGGCTGCAGAAATATCACTTCTACTGGAAAACAGGTGAAGTTGTAGGGAAGAAGAATCCAGTATATCTCTGTAGATCAGTGGATGGGAGAACCTGCACCTCTGAGACCACACAGTGGAAGCGAAGGCTCACTTGTATGCTGGCCTCTATGGCTTGAAGCTGAGCCTTCCAGTCCTCTTAAACCCTTTATTAGAAAACACCGTTCAGCATCCTGGAGTGTAGGTTTCTTCCAGCATTTTGCTTGGTGACTAAGAAAATCATCATAGCCGAGGCCTGAAAAGTCTATTGCAAGATGTATTTTACGTCAAATATTTGCATACAATAGAAAATGTGCACTAGCCCACAGTATCCCGAATATTTAGAGCAAAAAATACTCAAATGGACCTCAAATGTCCAGATGTGGATAACAAGCCTCATTAACAGCAAGTACAGGCATTTACGTAGACTTCAGGGTAGTCAATGGTGCCCTCTAAAGGAAACTCACGTGATACACAGGGGCTCTTGATGGCTGTTGTAGCCACTGCCCATACAGCCACTGAATAATCCAAGAACAATTTCTGAGCAGTAATTTAAATAATCAATAAACTGACAAAATACAGAGCCCTCAATATCCCTTCTGAATTTCAGAGAGACAGCCTGCGCAAAGTTCAGATTTCTTCAAACATTTATTGTCTAGGGTAAGAAGGCATCCTTGTCCCAAAACACACGTAAATGTTATTGGGAGCAAGACCTCAGATCATGGCTCAGAAAAGAAGCTACATCGAACTAGCAAGACAGTCTGCACAAGTGAATGTGGGCCATGGTCTACTTCATAAAACTTTATCCTGAGCTGAATAACACAAACCAGCAGTGGGTACATAGAGGGCCATTACAAGAGCTACTCAGGAATGAAGTGTGTGAATAAACAAGCACCAGAGAGGAACTAAAGCTCTGTAAGCGGTGTTTTGTCTCTGCCTCAGCCAACACGAGTCTGCAATTACTCTGCAGTTCAATTCTAAAAATCAACATAGTCTCTTTTAAGAAATATGAAGTACCTTGAACAATAACACATGCTTTGTTTCAAACTTGCAGTTGAGCTCTGGCTGATTGCGCCAGCCAAAGAACATAATTTGCCCAAATCAGGAAAAGAGCTATTGATCTCCAATGTACTGATGTGCAGATCTTAGACGTGGGTATACATTATTTCAGGACAACACTCTGCTGCTCAGGAAGATTAATCTTGCGTTGAATTCTACAGGCTCTGCAATGCTTTGCTGCTCAGAAAGTCAGGACGATTTTTCCCAGGTGTTGTGATTGCCACTCATTAAAATGAGGATTTACTTGATTAGGTTTTGAAAGAACTCTAGATCTCAGAGTGTAATTTTAACTGAGAAGAACACAAAAATATTAATATTGCTTAGAATTAAATATTTCTAGTGAATGTGGAGATGTTGCTCATGCTTTAACTGTGCTTTTTTCCTCTGGATTGCAGGTATAGTATAATGAGGATGCTGTGTTTTATCAGTTAAAGCAAAATTACATCCTTTGCTTATGAAAGTTACATCCATGTACCAGCATAAGTGGTGTATTCACTAGAAAAAAAAAAAATCAGAGACATGATTTTTAGAAGACATTGGAATATTCTTGGGAACATTTTAATCCTAGATTTATGCTTTTTATGCCTGAAGAAATTACACACTGCAGTTCATTCCAGGACTGAAGACTGGTTGAATGCCTTTTTCATTAGAATACCTGAGATTTGGATAGAGGATGCCTATACGCACATGAAAATGGGGGTGGTACCTTATACAGAGTGAGATTGTGGAAATTTCTAGTCTAACTCTGTCACCGGCCAGTGTGGCTCAGAGAAGGCCTTTCGTACCTCTCATTTCCTCAGGGCTTCCACATGGGTGGTGTGAGGCCAACAGGTTTACTGAGCACGTTGATACAAAAATGCCTCTGAAACCCAAGTGCAGTTGCTGTTATTCTTCACATTGGATTATGAGCGTACCAGGCAAACAAATGCTTGCTAGTTAAATAAGAATCATTCCCCTGGGCTCGGGTGCTTGGTTCACACAGGCGGTTTAAGGCTTACTTCCGTGCTTGTTTTCACTGAGAACTCAAAGCCAGAGTTAGCTTCACAGCAAGAGGAAGGTCATGTATGGCAGTTCAGTTTGTGCCCTTTGCCAATCCAAACACAATTTCTTCATGCTGAGTACTAGTAATTAACTGATCTCTAGTGAATTACAGCACCTGCGTTATCCATCCTTGCTACTATGAGAATTATTAAGCAGCAAACTGTGAAGCTAACAGCTCATTAGAAGCTTTGCAAAACACAGCAGCACATAGCCTGGGTCCCACAGACTCCCAATACATTGCACCGTAGAGAACAGCAATGGAAGCAAGACAACTGGTATAAAGACAGAATGACTGGGAAGGTCTGATATGTGGGAGCAGCAGGAGGATCAGCAGAAGGGCTGTAAGAGGCACCTGGATTAGCAGGTCATCAAGATCCTAGCACAGCAACATGCAGCTTCTCAGGTTCCCTGAAATAGAAGGGGTGGCCTATATCCAGACTAAAATAAAGACTTAAGGCATTGAGGGGCGATGGTGGGATGATAAAGAACAGGCTGGACCCCATGGCTGCTCAGAGGAGGTGAGAAAGGACAGTGAGGAAATCCCAATGACTCTCACAGGTTGCACAGGACAGATAGAAAAATCATTGGCAGCTCCCAAAGGGCACAACAGGCACTTCCCAAGCCAGCCACCCTCCCCAGCCAAAGCAGTGACAGGGGACATGAGGAGGAATTCAGAGCAGACAAGCCGCATTCTCTGGGTCGCTGTAAGGATCCCTGACCAGGTCAACTGGGTACAAGTGTCTCAGTGTCTGGTCACTGGACAGACCGCTTGAGTACATGCATCTTAGAGCTCACACGTAGGGGTGCGAGTACAATCGAAATCAGTTTCAAATTAAGAACAGCTCCCCTTCCTATAAGGCCTTTCCTACCCTCTTGCAACATTGCTTCCACCCACAGGTGAGAAGAAACATAGTGCAACACGGCTGGTAGGGAGCTCGAGCGTGACGGAAGAAACTGTGGGAGAGGAGATAAAGGGAACTTAGGGGGAAGATAACTGTGGTGCTCAGGGGATGAAATGCAGAAGGCTATTCAGACAGAATGAATGAATGATGGTCCATTAAGAGGAAAGACACAGTGGAAGCAGCAAGAGGGGTTTATGAAACTTAGAGGGAAAGAGAAGAAAGAGGGTTGTGGGACAAGGGAAGATTCACAGAAGTGACAGCAAAAGGTTCTGAAGACAAAGTTTGAACAAAATGTTTCAGGAAACAGGAAGATGGAGAAAAAAAGTGTATTGGAAGGATGTGCATGCACGAAGCAGCCATTGTGGAGGGAGTTGAGTTAGGATTTGTGTCCTGAATACAACATGCTCATATTCAAGAACAGATGGACACACAGGGGGTGTCTGAGGCAACTTTGTGCAAGTAGCTTTGTGCAAAGGACTTCTGCTGGAAGGGAGTATTAATACCAGTGGGACGTGGCAAAGATGACAGAATCACAGAAGAGCTTCAGTTGGGACCTTGGCGCATCATCTGGTCCAACCTCCTGCTCAGAGCAGCAGGGAAAGAAAAGAATACATGGGAGATGAAAAATTCCCTTGCATCTTCACAGATAGAAAGTTAAGCCTTAGCTACACACTAGAAATGCATATCCAAAGTCAAACCTTCGCTTGGTTCTCTATGGTTGATGTTCCCTCTGGAAGCAATGCTCATTTTACAGATTACTGGGATTGCTACTATAATTGCTCTGGATTCTTTGCTCTGGAGCACAGACCTTTTTTTGCAAACCAAAAGCAGGCAAAAGACACACATGACAATCAACCTATAGCTTGCCCTAAACACACACGCACATCTGATGCACAGTTGATGCCAGCACAAAACAAAGACAGGAGAAATATTTCTCATGCAAACTGGGTTGGTGGTTAATCAAGTGAATCGTACCTTTTAGAGAGGTATCCTAGCAACTCCCCAGCAGCCACAAGTCCCGGCTGACAGGGCACACTGATGCAATTGTTCTCCTCCTGCAGACATCAAAAATTTGTAGCTAATCAAAGAGATAATTCGAAACAGGAGACCACGTTAAATTTAATCCAACAAAAGGGAACTTTATAAATGAGCAATGTCACCCGGGGCATCTCTTATGCTTAAAGTTGTCATCTCGCAACAAGAGCAGGTCAGGCTTAGTGAAGCCATGCAACTCTGAGAACAAAACCTTCCTTCCTGTAATTGGCAGCACGATTCTCCTGAAGGTGCTCGCTTCTGCTGAGTAGATTTTTGCTGGTCTCCGCTTTAGAGCACTATGCAGACCTTATTACTATTTTCCTGAATAGCAAAGGCTCACCCAAAGCACAAGTATCAGCAAAAGTCCCGCTGATGCACTTGTAGCCATTTGCCCCAAGGTGTTTCCCTGAACAAATTCCTACTCCTAACGCGCCAGATCAGATATTCTTTCACACCCCCGGACAGTGCAAATAGGCTCTGGGCTAGCTGGATTAGACCTTCTGTCTCAGGACCAGCAATGAACCTGAGGCTACCAAGTGACCGAAGCACATCCTCACCAACCATCCCCGTTTTGGAAGCATGATAGATTTGCAGTTCACCTCTGTAAGCGTGTATGCAATAGGTGAAGCAAAAATCAGAAAGATAGGATTTATTAGGGTTCTGAAAAATAACTTTTTTTTTTCACTCTTTAGCTAGCCGGAAGATACCACGTATCTGAGAAAAATACTCAATACATTTAAGCATTTCTCAGTTTCTTACTGGTGTACTGTTCTTCAGGCTTCAGTTCAGAGTTGTGGAGGGCATCCCAATTTCTCCTCCTACAGCTTACATCTCTTTTCCTGGATTACAGAAGATCTACTACGCCCTTCCCCTCCCTTCCCCCCGCCCCGTTCATCTCCTTTCTCAAAGAGAAAAATCTTTATTATTCTTCTTCAATTTCCCATTTTCTCTGTCAGGTGAGCCCTGACACCTGACAACCTTCATCAGATGCTTCTCAGATACTTTTGTTTGATGACCACGCTCCTGGGGATCAGAACTGGAAGACCAGTTTGCCCGGGGCAGTAAACACCACCCTAAATGTTCCACTAAAACCATTAATCAAGCTTTAATGATCTTTTCCTGTTAGAACGGAGGAGTTTCTCCCATCACCTTTGGTGGTTCAGAAGGAAAGCAAAACACAACAGAACCAACAGCCACACGATCTGAACACTTAACAGAATCCACAACTGGACATAAACATCAAATCATAGTCAAATGATTATTTGTGACCTAATGTTTACCACAAAAGATGGATTCTTTTGCAGTCAATAAAGTGCTGTTAAACACTGCCACCACGTAAAGCAACATGCAGACTATCTGGATACAGTAGTTGAGACCAGGGGTCAAGAAGACTATAGGGGATGAACATGTCTAATCATAACGTCCATAGGACCCTTTTAAGACCTTAAAAAAGTTGCTTCCAGACAGCAGAAAACTGTTACTCAACAGCAGAAACATTGCTTAAAGATGTTAGAAAGACGCAAAGCTTTCCCCACACACACAGAAGATTCCCTCTCAAAGCACTGCCTTTATACATTTTAACTGTAATGGTATTTGCATACAAGTAACTTAAACTGGAAAGTGAAGCAACAAAAGAGAATAAGCTGTAGAGACAGAGAAGCAATGAGGGGATATGGCAAACTATACCTGTGATCCTGTTCCCAGCAGACCAATTTATTTTCACCTTCCTAATGCAGATACACCTTTTTTTTTTTTTTTTTGTGCAAGTCACTGCAGTGTTTGCTGAGGAAGATTCTGGTAACAGGATATGAACATTTGTGACTTAAGAAGTGGCTGATAATATGAAACAGATTAGAAACTATATATTTGTAATTGAAACAGCAGGGCACATCAGTTCAGCACGACAGAATTTGCCAGATGTTAATGGGTTGACTTGCAAAGAAACAAAAAACAACCCTCCATACACTACACGATCCTTAATAACCGCAGCAGCTACATTATTGTTTCATGTCTTAGAATCCTCAACCACAGGAAAGAAAAATAAACAACCCACCCCAGCAGTATCTTCAGGAGCAAAGTTCCTTCTTCCAGAAGGGCAGCCGTCACCCACAATTAAGACAAGCAAGTTAAGACAAATAACCAGTCACTCACGAACACCCACAGTGTTTACCCGCAGACTTCTCCTACCTCTTACAACACAGTATTCCCCCAAAGTCATTGCGGAAGAGTAACCAGTTAAATTCACTGGTACTGGTCAGAATTGTCCTGATATTCTGAGCATTTGCAAGCAAAACGAACCAGCGAAATTTTGTAATATTATAACCCATCTAATTGGGACTGTAACCAAGCAGGTGAACGTGAATCGCTCTTCACTACAGGGTGCCTAGTGAGGACGGTCCCACACACTGGGTCTGGATCTGTGACTAATTTTCTTTCTGACTGGGGGAGTGAACAAAGTTATTGCATGATGCAGACACCAGTCTTTCTTTTCAGAACAGCCATTGTGTTCAGAGAAATCTTGACTCAAAGCATCTTGAAATCATGAGAATTCTTCTCTGTGTTTTAGTAGGTTCTGAATCAGGCTCATAGGGAACATATCACAGAGGCTTTTCAAAATCTGGTGTTCTAGTAAGGAATGACCTTCAGCTTATTTTCTGGAATGTCTCTGCCAAATCCTTCATTGCCTACCTTTTTAGTTTGTGTACACAGCACCATGCAGTGAACAACATCACTAGCAATGTTGCTCCCAACCCTCCCTCCCCCCACCAGTATCAATAACAAGACATAAAAAGTCAGAACTTTGTGTTAAAGATGATCTACACACAAAAATTTTACTCAACTCATTTAACAAAACCATTTTGTTAAAAAAGACTTAGAAATGATTGGAATTTTACATATAAAATTCAGAAATTACAAAAAACTGGCATTATAAAATAAATATAACCTGAATATATGAGAAGAGTTAGACAAATTTGGAAGTCAGGTCTACAGAAAACCTATGCAGAAGACAGATCAGCTGTTCCTGAGTTAATTGCATTTCTGTTGATGTTCTTCTGAGATACATGATTACAGTGTAGAATATTCTTTTTCTACCTGAGCCTTTGTGATAGGTGCATCTCTTCTATCCATTTCATGACACTGATATCACACATGCCTTCTCCTGACAGAGTTAAAAGGCTCCCAAATGCCCGAGAAAGAAAATATCTGAGGCCTAAAAGAAGTACTCCAGATGAAAAGCAGCATACTGTGAGCAGTCTACAGGTAAAAAAATACCCTGAACACTTCCTATGCTGGGTAGCCAGAGATGCACATCTAGTAGCTGCCCTGAATGCCAGGGCTGCCACATGAAAGCTTGTTGTCTTCTTAGCCAACTCATTCTGCAATAAATTATAATGCTCCCTTGCGAGAAGTATAATTTTACTTGACATACCATTACACATCAGTAAGTCTCAAAGCTTTAGAGGGTGACAGCAAGAGAGAGAGGGTGAGAAAGGGAAAGAGGGAGAGAGACAAGTATGAGGGGGGAGGAGAGCGAACAAAGACATCAAGAATGAAAGGGAGCATAAAGGGTGCATGAAAGCCTCTACAAGTCCTTCCATTCCTATGGCATCACTACCAGCTCTGCACTACCGAGCCTCTCGGAGCCATAGCCACAGCTGCACAAGCCAGATGGTGCCACACAGCAACAGTGACAGTCCGTCTGGAGCCCAAGCTGGGGCAAAAGTGCCTTCTCTGACTGACTGAAGCGGCCAGCCAGTGCCTATCTCATCTACCAAAGTCCCTCAGGACACTTTCCCTGTCCTTCTGCCAAAAGGGTCACTGCCAGATCTCCAAGGTCTGTATTTGGATATTACATTTTAGAAGAAATTTCCTGCATATAGGTTAGGCTGTTCTATCAAAGTGCATCTTTCCTCTATACATATACCCATTTATGAAAACTATTCCTTCATAAGGCTTTACAATATATCTGAAATGTTTCAGATCTATATCTAATAAATATTTCATAAAAATATTTTTCAGTATTTACATATAAAACATATAAAAATATGATCATTGTAAGATTACTTCTTCGATTTCATCTTCTAAAGAACCAAGGGTCTTAACTCCTGGCTTGCTTGTAGTGTGTTGCAAACGGTGCCTGTTTAGGTTTCTTCCTTCACTGAAAAGCTCATTGTCTTCTTTCACTTTGACTTTACTGTTTTTATCGACAAGAAGAGTATTACTAGAGTCCCAATCTATGTCAAAAGGTGCTGTATCATTTTTGGAATGAAGGATGGTGCTGGCACTGCTTCCAAAGAGTTGTTCCATTAAATTGGACTTTTTTTCTTTCTTACTATTGAAATCTGAATTTTCCTTAACATTTTCTTCTAAGCTGTCACTTCTTTGCATAAGCCAGCTCGGCCTCCCTGATCCTTTCCCAAAGGATGGTACGTAACTACCAAATGCTAACTCACTACTTAAATCCATGGTCCTTAGGTTTCGTTGCTTCTGCCCTTGTGCTCTTGTGGCATCATCCTGGCTGTCATCTACAGGAAACCCATTAGTAACCTTCCCAGGAATCTCAAAGAATTGATTAGGTTTTTCTTTTCTCTCCAGGGAATCAGATTTTCTTGCTGTATTTATGAGTGATGCTTGGGAAGCAGGTTTTGTGTTCATTTCATTTTGAGTTTCTCTATCAATTTCTTTCATTTTAGCAAGCAGGAACTCTCTTTTTCGCCGCTCTTCCAGCATTTCAGTGCCTTCTCTCCCTATTTCAGGTTTGTGGATTTCTGTTTCCATCTTTGTTTTCTCTTCTTTATCCAATAAAAAGCTTCTTTCTTTCTTCATTTTGTCATATTCTTCCCTTTCCCACTCTGCAGGAAATGTTTAAACATTATTTAAAATGTTTTTGTTTTAAAATGCCTTTAGAAGAATATTTTGAAAATAATGCAAGCAAAAGCCACTGAGCTTTTAATATGCTCTTCTACGTATAACATGGTTTTCCTACTGCAAAAATAAATTCTTCAAAAATTACAACTAAATTCACACCAGGTTCTCTGCCAAGATATAAAAGTTTACTGTCGTCTTCTAAAGGGATTAGGACATTATCCAAGTTTTAGAATTTCCAGAGAAATTTAATTTCTGCCAATTGCCTTCCCATTTCCTGGGTTTGAATGAAAACAAATACAACAACACTGATTTTAATAGTTCTGACCTGCACAGTATTTTATTTTTCTTTGTCAGCAGCACTGACATTAGGACGGTCTGAGATATAAGTTTGGGGTCTTCTTTTCCATAAAGGAAACTACTCCTGTGAAGCTATCAAGACAAAAAGTCATAAGAGTCGTTACCACTTTCAAGTAGTGAATGATCTATGATGTACGGCATCTGCTGCATACAGAAAACACCTTTACAGGAGTGTCTGGTGCATCATCATGTGAACTCAATGAGAGTGTCTGCGCAAATACCAAATGTTAGTTTGCACAGCTATAAAGGGACACCAAAGGTGCAAAACAGTAATAAACTTCTAGATAGAACCTGCAAATACTTATGTGTACAAGAAAAAGGAAGCTTCTCAAATATTTTTATCTCAAAATATTTTTCTATCAAGACAACAGATGTGTGTTTGGCCAAAAGTTGAACTTGGCCCCTACAACACACTGGCACTCCCTTTTGAACACTTCATTCAAGTTTCTGACTAATGTTTTCACAAAGTCCCATGTTATCTATTGTACTTCAGATTGAGCCCACAGAAATAACTGCAACAGTTCTGTTAATATATTTAATATTTATATTATTTCAATGGGATATCATTATACCAAGTTAAGTAAGGAGCTACCTTTCTGTATGTAAGGTGGGGAAAACATCAGCTTATTCTGTAAGATGGGTAAGGTGGTCAAATCATCTTACTTAGAGACATAGCAGAGTGGATTCTTGGCTTATGTAAGTTGTGCACTGATGCCAGTGGAGATAGAAGATTTTACCTCTGAAAGCAGCTATAGATTTTTAGAATTCTTCCTTGTCATCTAGAATAAGTGTTAATGTTCCGTAACTATAATCACTGAAAGAGTACTTTAACATGACAGGATGCAGTCCATCTAAAATACTTCAGATAAGAGACTTATGAATGTAAGTCATTAAGATGTTGTGAAAACCAAATGAATAAAAAAGGCAGTATTAAAATATGATGATAGAAACTGACATTTCTCAAATAGTCACACCAAATGATTCAGATAACCACAAGTGAAAAGAGAAACTACAATTTCAAACAGTAGAAGTGAAGTAGATATGTACTGAAAAAACTGGCCATATTAAGGAAAGCAGATTTGTTCTACAACAGAAAAAAATCTACTGCCTACCTCAGTATCATCTAGCAAGTCAGAGATAACATCAGCATTTACCTGCTGTGTCATCCTTGTTTTGTAAAGCAAAATCTCTCAGGCTCCAATACTTTTTCGTAGACAGCATTTTTTGCTGCTGCATACTCAATCACAGCTGAGTACAGGACACAGATTATTCCATATCCCATATTTCTTTCTGATTCTCTTTGCATAATATAACTGAAAATAATTTTCCACTGTAGTGATCTCTGCAAAATCATTTTGCTCTTCTCACAAGAAACTAGCAGCCTCACTTGATTAGTATTCTATGGTGTATTTTCCAGCTATCAGCTGCCCATTTCCTTACCATCGTGTAGTTTTTGAACCCTCCCCTCTAAAGCCTGTATTTCCTGAAAACTTTTCAGTTTCTCTTCCCTTTCCCTGTCTTGGTCTTGTCTTAGGAGGTCTGCTTCCTCTTTCCATCCCGTGTCTTGAGTTTCTTTTTCCTGAAATAAATTAATAGAAAACTGAAACTGATGGGGAAAAATAGCCAATAAAACAAACAAACAAAATCATATTAACTTCTATGTCATTCTGAAATCACATTGTTACTGCCAAACATAAAAGTGAGCAAGCGTCTAAACCAAACCAGCTTTGGCAACCCAGGGGTTTGGCCCTAAAATCTTATCACCTCTAACATAGTTTTATGCACCTGAAACAAAATTAATAGACAGTCAACTCTTTTCTGTATTACACATTTCAGGAAAGCTGCAACTTCAATGTCATAAAGCAAAATTATCACTGTGTTAGGCTAGTTCAAGGACTTTAATAGAAGGACAGATCCCTCCACCTTATTCTTTTCACAAACAAGCAATTAGTTACCCCCTATTTCCACATTCTATCTTCTTACTCAAGTGAGTGGGTTGTAGATTCAGACAGTTTCACAGTGGTACTTAAAGTTATGGAGTATTAAGTAACAAACAGTGAAAGAGAAAGGTTTAATCTTGGGTGAAAAATTCAGCTAGTGAGTATACATACACATTTAAAAGGAAAGAACCTCCAGAAAAGATACTAATGTCAGCAGTAAAAATCACTAACACAGAAAAGTAGTGGCAATGAGGTGAGGAGAAAGCCAGTGTAATCCAACATGTGGATGATTTGTAGCTTGCGCTTATTTTAGAGTAAAATAAGCTTCTAGATTAAAATACAATTCTAAGAGAAATAAAAGAAACAGTTCCTACTTAATGAACAAAGAAACTATGATGATTAGCCAAAACAACTTCAAGTATTTTCCCTTCATGTACAAGATTATCATTATTACATTTAAACAAAATTATAAACTTCATAAAGTGATGGCGGCCACGTATTTAAAATGTTTGACTTAGAAAACTGATGAAAGCACAGGCTACCCAAATCTAATTTATGTTACTTAAAGCAATAGCCATACAGAAACTAGAGAGGTTTGCAACATGACATATAGTTGGACTCGATGAGCTGCAGTTGTACCAACTGTGCAGTTCTGTAACTCACACACCAAACTATATGCTGGAAGAATGCATACATTAAATTACATACATTGGAAGAACTAAATTACATTACGTTGGAAGAGAGAACATATGTATGAACGAAACTGCCATGAAAAAGCCTCAGTCCTACCAGGAAGCCAGTCAAGACCATCATCAGAGCATTGTTTCTGACAAACGGTCCTCGCCTTAAGTAATCAGAATTTGTACAATTTGTACCAGAATCTGTGTCATTCTGATTTGTAATACCGCACAAACCTCTCTGATTTTAGCCTGAGGTCACAGAATCATTAGCAATACTTCTAATGGCGCTATTTTATTATAAAAAGGGAAAAAGAAAAAAAAAAATCCACCCATATTCACAAAGCTGGAAAAGGACAGAAGAAATACCAGCACTATGACAATAAGAGGAAGTGTTAGATTTATGCATTGTGAAATAAATCTGGAAAGTAAAAGAAACCATAATTAAGACCAAAGCAAAAAGAGAGACAAGGCAGCCAGCACTGTTACAACACAGTGCTCAAATCAACATTAGAAATAAAGAAAAGGGGAGAAAACCAAAATGAAGTCTTCAAAACTTCAAAGAAACGACAGTGGCGGAACAAGAAACAAATTAAGCTAATGGTTATCAGTGAGACACAGAACAGGATGAACAAAGTGTCACAAAAATGGAGTATGATATTTCTGGAAGGGTAGAGTTTCTCTTAAAGATCAGAACATTTTCCAAGTTGTATTTTCTATGTGTTTATATTTGTATACATACACATATTTTCTAAAATATAAGCTCTGCGTTAAACATTCAGTCTGATAGATGAGTTATCTGGAGCAAGTCTCAAATTTTTATGGAACTCACTATTTTAGGAAGAATCCCTTCTTTCTTGTTTACTGTGTCACCACAGACAAGTTCTGATTCTAGAAGAAATTCTACTGGTGAGAAGTATCCACTGGTCTGTACACCTTTTGTGAGCTGAGCTCCTTTTTTAATATTTTGGTTGTTGGCTGTAGAAAATACAAACTAATTAAATCATGTTTTCACTTGAAAATATCCCACTACATATCTATCTCTCATTTTTAGTGATTTGCAGCAAACATGAAAGACTGTATCGGAGGCAATGGAAGTGGATAGTATTGACAAATTTCACACAGTTGTTTTCAGCATCTGTAAAAACTTATTAAAAAAATTGCATGCAAAACTTCTACTGAAAAACTAAATAAAAAGCCTTAAAGCTACTTACAAAGTCATTACAGTATACTGAGTATTTGTTAAAAAATACCCAGAAAATATCTCGCTTATCTTGCTGCCTATCACAGAAGCTATATGTAGAGAAGCAAACTGATAAAATTAAAATTCACTTATTTGCATCTTTGAAACACATGCACTTATCTCTATGGAATGACAATTTTAAAAATCTGAACTTAAAATGAAATAATAGTAGACTATGTACAATAAAATGAGCAGCAGACAAACTGTTTGAAATGCTGGCATTAAATATTTAAAACAGTCCCATATATTCCTGTTTCTTCTAAAAAGTAGATTCTACTGATCCAGAGAAAACAGTCCAAGTCCACACACAGACACACATATAGACACACATATTTACAGGGAGAGCATAAGGCTTGAGGCTGCCTTGTCACACCAGAAGAAATCACTGCGCTGATACTTCTAGAAGATTATGTTCTAGGACATATGTACTCTTCGAGGGGAAAAAAAGAGCGCAGCTCATCTGACAGTATATTTGAATTAGTAAAAAATAAATAGAAAATATCACCAAAATGTTCATAGCAGGGAACTTATGTATTTTTAAAGCCTCTGTCATTTATATGTCATATAGACATTACCTATGATCTATTAGAGAATTTACTAAACAATCTTCCCTTCCTCCTCCACCCAGGAACATATAGTGTGAAAGGAGTTAAGAATGCTGTTTGATGAAGTTCTGGGTTTTGGTTCTGCTGCAGCTAGAGAATAGTCAAACTACGTGCCCTTCTTTGTAACCAGTGCTGTGTTTAAAGCAGTGCAGAAAAGTAAACGTTCTTGAACAAGCAGGGGTAGGGTCAACCACTGAATGGCATGAATGACAGAACCTAGAAGAGTATTTTAGAAGTGTTGCTATTAATTTTTCTGCCCTTATTGCTTTATGTAAGTTACCTCTTTTTCTTTGTATAATATCCGTGTCTTTCCTTGGTGATAGCTTCAACATACGATTAGCATATATGTTTTTTGCTTCGAGTTCTCTTTCTTTTTCCTGTGAATAGAAGATGTAAGTATAACAATGAGTTATTAATGTTTCATTTACTAGACAGCAGCAAAACTGTAAATTAAATTAAAAGTACATGTTGTAAATAGAAACAGAGTTAAGTAATCAATAGTTACATCCAATGTTTTCAGGAGAACAATAATCACATTCCTAACTTCGCTTATGCTGTAAGAAAGCAGATAGAACTTTTCTCCCAAAAACCTCAATAGCAAAATATCTGGGGGGGGGGAAGCACCTCTGCAGTAAGAACTAAACTAAATGCCAATGCTTCCATACATTTTAATAAGACTTACAAGGTATGTATAGATTGCACAACTGAATTTTCAGTATTGTAAACGTTTCAGTGCTAGCAATGTTACTTGTCACAGGGCATGTCAGTACCTCGGAGCAGAGGCCCACTGCATCACAGAGGTAGAGACATATTCTTCTTTCATGACATTTATTGAATAAAATACAGAAATGAACAGTGAGTTGTCAGAAATCATCTGATAATGGTGATAATGAAAATATTTTCAAAATATTAAACTTTCCACTAACAAACCAGGCTTAAAACCCTTAAAGAAATAAGTTTTTGAGTTATAACACTACTGCTACTTGCTCGATAGCTAGGAAGGTGGTACACTGGTGCATCTCCATTACAAATGTATGTTTGAGACTTGGGGCTTCAAGGAAATTCTCCTAGAAACTAAGTAGCTCAAGTCTTATTTATTTTTTTTCCCCTAAAGATAAACTGACTAGGTAGAACACAACAATATTTTCAGTCCTTAAATTTAGAATTTGGACAACAACAGGTTGGGGGGAGGCAAATAAAACTTTGCACAAATTTAGCAACACATGCAGATATCACAAATACAGAAACCTACTGTAATGCAAGTACATTAGTAACATAAAATACTGTCTACACCTGCAGATATAATTTTTAAAATCAAGCCTTCAAAAACCTAGTTTTCCAGTAAATCTTGTGGTTTAATCACAATGCTTGGCTATGTACTTGATCTTGCTTTTCTTAACGAGTGCTAACAACGATTAACATAGAGACTTTCCACTTATAAACCCTGTAGGGTTAGAGCACAGAATGTTTCGATTTAAAGCTGGAAAACAACTCATATGTGGTATATAAGTAAGTACACATCAGAGTGCAGTCACTGGTAAACTAGTCAAACCTAATTACAGATACTTCCAAAGATAAAATGTCAGAACATGTTAGCAACTTGTATTGCTCATGTTTTACCTTCAGCTTCTGATTTAGTTGATGAAGCTCTTCTTGGAGAGCTCTGTTTTCTTCTTGAGCCTCGTATATCTTTTTTTTCTTTAAATGTAACTCTCGTTGAAAGCTGCTACCACTTAATTCAAGATTTTTTTCCAGATCCTTCAATTAAAACAAAATAGTGTTTTTATGACTGAAGTACTTTTTTGACAGTCAAATTACTTAAGTAAAATGACAGTAAACCAGCGTCTTGGATTCAAATGTCGGCTCCACCGTTGCTGTAACACTGAATACATTTAAACCCTTAATCCTAACTTTGAGGGGGCAGACAGAGCACCTGCAGATGCTGCAGCTCATCCTTCTGGAGTATTGAGAGGTGACTTGAGGACATAATGGGAACACACACTACTTTCTGCAAGGCTCTTGGCACGGTGGACCTCCAGATCTCTTAAGACAAATCTCAAACTGATGGTTAAGAAATAGAGTACCTCCCTGAAAGTGCAGCATTAGAAGGAAGAAGACAAGAGATAATTTTTAACCTTTCTACTAGAAAGGAATTTGTGGTTGTGATTTCATTTACATACCCTTGCCTTGCAATAGCTGTTTTAGTGAACCTGTGATGAGAGAAGGAAAAAAAGTAGAAGAAAATCCCTTACTTTTTAAAGCATGACTCATTTTAACTTTACCCAGTACTACAAGTGCTGAAATACCTGATTGTAAAACTAAAGATGCCAGATGGTGACACTACAGGGTGAGGTGATTTGGGTAACTCAGCAATTTATACCTTGGTATTTTGGGATTTATTTTATGAAAGCTTAGTTCCCAGCTTAATCCTTTGGATTTCCAGATCTATTATCCCTGTAATGTAATTTAGGTTTAATCACTAATACAGACACCAAACTTTAACACCATTTTAATGACCAACATAATTTCAGCTAAAAATAGTATTGCATATACCTACCAACAGTTTAATAGTGTTAACACAATTATTTTTAAATGAATTTTTAGACATGTTTACAATGTATAAACGTTTAGACATGTTTACAAAAATGCAAACATTTTTTCTGAACAAAATTAAAATATATTGCACAAAATTCTTAAAATGGATACCTGTAAAATGTTCTAAAGCTCATTTGGGTACTAAAAAAATTGTGCTAATTTTGTTCAGCACAGCTCTCAGATGTGCAGAATAGCAGACATTCAAACACTGCATGAATGCAGTTCACAAAAGTGAAAAAGAATTACTGTAGGTATGTTTCTTGGAATTTTAGTGTACAGTTCCCTAAATACCCAGAAAATGTTTAACAAATGTTTCCCCTCTGAGAGGATAAATTAGATTGCGTAAAGTTGTATTATAGCCACATGCATTTCTGAAATGTTTTTACTAGTTATAAAAACACTTAAAAGCACAAATCCACAGCATATATTCTGACAAACATACTTAATTTGTAAACAGAAATTTGCATGCACAACTACCAAGTATGTAACTATATAATCATCTTGGAAATAATTTACTTGATGATATTTATATAGTTTAAAAAAAAATAAATTTCTATTTGCTCCACAACTGTGGAAAAATACAGTTCATGAAGCTCATTATGGTAAGAAATGTCTGTACCAGAATTTCTTATGACAAGGAAGTCATCTCACTCACCTTAATTCTCTTTTCACTGTCCTCTAGCCTGCTCTCTGCATAGGCCAGTTTCTTTGCCAGGTCATCTCTTTCAGCAAGGTGCTTATCTGCAGACAGCTTTTTCAGTTTCTGCAAGGCAGTTTTTGTTCTGTACAGTTCATCTTCCGAATCTTTCAGCCTCCTCTCAGTTGCACGTTCTCTCTCTTGAGATTTTCGTAGACGCTCCCTTAATATTCTAATCTCATTGTTGTGCCGAGCAAGGAGCTGAGAGATTTCATTTTCTGTATCTTCAAACTTATTCAATGCTTTCTCCTGCCTGTGCTGAAGCCTCTTCAGTGCCCTGTTTTCCTTCTGCAGCTCATCTAGTTTGATGTGGAGTTCAGTCAGCTCATTTCGGAGCTCATTGATTTTCAGCAGCCTAGCAGAAAGAACTCTTTTTGTAACAAGATCTATATCTTTTGCAGGAGAATCCCTAGTGAGGCTCCGAGAACGGAAACCCCACTGTGTCCCTCTTTTGCTTGGTGCATATTTGGAACCCAATTTCTTTGTTGCTAAGAGAGGAAAAATAAAAAAGCATGTTTACTATTAGACAATGCAATTTGTCTATTCAGACATCCTTCTTGGAATAAAGCTCTGCCTGAAACAATTTTACAATACTTAGCAGAGAGTGCAGCTTTCAAACCAGACAATAAAAGGCATATATGAGATAGACTTATGCTCCTTTTGATAGATTAAGAAAAACAAAAAATGGAGATTTATGTTTGTGATCTACTGTAAGAGGTAATATTTGCAGCCACCAATACAGCATCATTGTAATCATCTGCAAGTCGTATCAGAAATAACAGTCATATTTTGTTAATATTTGATTATATTTATTAAAATGTTTTAGAAATACTGTACTCTTATGCATACAATATTATCAAATGCTTTTAAATGGCAACAATTAGCTAAAGCGTTAGCTAGTTATATATTATGCAAGATGTAATTCTCTCAGACAAATGCAATAGTATTTTCAAATCCAGCTGCCACGCTTACAGACAAAACAGCAGATTTCAAATGCTCAATGCAAAAAGCCTCCAAAGCAAAATTACAAATCCCATGAAAATTCAGTTCTCCGCTGAATAATTTATTCTTGTATCACAAGTTGTTTTCCACACAGTATCCTTATTTGATTACTAGTATGCATCACTCACATTCCTATTTGGTATTATTTTATTATCATCCCCATAGATAAAAGCTAAACATTTTGTTTCTATCTCATTTGCCTCTCAAGCCATACTCCAAGAATGAAGCATATAATCCACCAAAAATACCTCTTAAAAGAACCGCATATATAGAGAGTGCATAATTCATTAAGGTACATCAGTGTTCAGAAGCGACATACTAAGCAGCAGCGTATAATTCAGGCTTGAAAGGTGGGATATAGCAACAGTGGTTACCTATACACAGACAGCGAGTGTGTGTGACAGCAAATTCTTCCTCCCCTTTGGTGCTCACACTGTTTCTATTCTACAGAGAATATTTTACAGCAAAAATAACAGCTTTAAAATATTTTCTTATCATTTCCTCTAAACATTTTGTACAAATACTCATTCATTTTCTGCTTGATGTTCATTTCTCCCACAGCTTGGGCAAACAAAAGGTTTTTTTTCCTTTATGAAGAACACTGTCACATTCAGGTGTGAAAAGATTATCTAAAACATGCACTGCAGGAATGATGCCACTCCTATCACCAACTAAGGGAATTCCCACTAATCCTAGACTTCCAGCCCTTTAAGAATTTCTCCACATTTAGGGCAGAACAGAAAATTCCAACACTAAGTTTACACTTTTGACCATAGAGCTGAATTGGGGAATAGCATCCTTCAAGAACAACATGACATTCACAATACCATCATGTAATAATTATATTCAATTCTGGCTATGTAACCAAAGAAATAGTTATTCATTTGCCCCCTTCAAATCAAATAGCACAGTGGAACTGTAGTTTTTGTTTCCCAGAAAGCTAACCCATGACGGCTGTGGAGAAGTCACAGAGAAATTTGGCAAAACAACAGTTGCACCTGGACCTGAATCTGAAGAGATACCCTCCCTGGGCAACTTCCAATATTTACGGTTAGATGTTCTGGCACACTCTAGATCATAATGTTGACCAAATGATTCACACGGTATCAAGCACTTATGAATGAAATAGAGCACTTGCTTGAGAAAGGCAGGATATGCTCTGACTTCACCAGAAAATGGATGTAATTATTTAGAACAAGCTGTCAAAGTGTGGCAGAGAGGCTTCACATCCCTACTTCGGCCCAGGACCTGTATAAGCATTCTCTCCCTTTTTGTAGGGGTGTTCACTTCTGTACAATCTCAACCAAGAAAGCAGCTTATGTAGGTGAGGTGTGTGCAACAGAGCTCAAAGTGGAGCTATTTAATCTCAAATTGGAGATACTTTTCCCTCAGTGAAGGAGGGGGAAAAATATCTTTTGATTCTGCACATGCACCTAACTTCCACCAAACATATTTTCTCTCTCTTGCTACATTAATAGTTTTACATTTATTTGTTTTTTCAAAGTACCCGATGTTACATTGTAAAGCTTAGTCAACTAGACTTCCACTAGAGGGATGGATATCTTTAGGGGTATTTTGTCAGAGAAATTTTAACAATTGTCTCTCTTTTACTGACTGCCTAGTAAGGACTTGCCTTGAGTCCTCAGCCTCAAGTCTTTTTGATAAAGCCAAAAAGAGAGCATCAGCTTGATTCAACAAAAGGCTAGAATAAGGGCCACGTTTACTTGTTAAGTAAAATAGAAATAATTCTGAAAAATCACCAAAAACCCTTCTTTTGCAGGAACAGGTTAATTTAAGTTACAATCTACCTGCCATCTGTAGCATAATTCACATGAACCTTATTTGTAGATTCTCATAACATTAGTTTCCCACTTTTATTTCAGCTTTCAAAGATAATTAACTCTTTAGAGCAGTTACAAAGCAGCAGTTTCTACTATCTACCTACCTTGGTAGTGCACAAGGCTGTTTGAAGTTTGTGTTTTGTGATCTCTCTTTTCTTGGCTTGTAGATGGATAGCTTAGTGTTGGTGACTGGCCAGATGAACGAGATGCATTATCTTCATCTGAATAATAGGAGTCACTATTTTTATCCCCATCTGATTTCCTGTCGTGTTCAGAATCTGGGCTCCTTACTCTTTCTCCCATTTTTCAGATTTAACTGCTTTCCAGATTCTTCTCAAAGACTGTTCATTTTGACACTAAGGACCTTTCAGTTGTCACAACGGCAGCAGCTGGATTATTTCCTTGGATTTATCAACTTCATCTCCAAAGCATGAGATCTTTGCAGTTCAGTTCAGCAAACAGTAGTTACCATTCAGAATGTATTTTTTTCTGTAACAATTTAGAAAGAGGAAAAATGTGAGAATGGTTGTGCTGTTTAAGTTAAGAAAGAAACATTAAAAAAACCCCGTAAAATTATTTAGGATTCCTATAACTTCATGCCATGTGCTGTGCTACATTAGCCTTATTATTTATATTAAATGTGATGGACATCACTCTAGGAATGCTACTACTGTTACATGCAGTAGTTTGAGGCACTTCATCCCCAAAAGAGACATCAGAAAATTAACACAGCTAAATCTAGAGTAAGAAATTACTCCCAGGTTACAGACAGGGGAAAAGAAGCATTTGGAAAACAAAACAGAAGAGAAGGGAAAGCTTGATGCTATTCAGTAAAAGAAGTTAAACACATCTGAAAACAAAATAAATTAGCAACTTATTCACATGACTAGAATTGAGATATTTGTAGAATTTGATTAAATCTTCCATATCTCAGTTTCTGGCACTCCAATGATATTAAATAATGGGCTTTAAAATCAGTTGTCCCATTTGCCTGGAGGACATTCTGTCCTAACCGCTAATGAGACTGTACCTACATATCACAGTCTTTGCCCTGGAAGGTATTCTCGTACCCTACAACATCTAGTGTTTCATGCCTTCAGGAACTGGCAGAAGCACACCCATTTGTGTCATGTGCTTCATAGAAAAATTAAAATACAGCCTTTTGGGTTTTTTATATCTGATAAGAGAGACCATGCTGCTGGTATATAGTAAACATTATATCTGCAGCAGGTATAAATTGAGAAGGGCTGCTCCTGCAGCCTGTCTTCTGACGTAAACTGAAAAAATCCCCTGATCTCAAGGTAGTATCACCTCATTTTCCATTTTGGAGATACTTCCCGAGAATGTAATGGAGCAAATATATCCAAAATTTTCCTCACCTTCTTAGTCAAAAGAATCTTCTCATCAGTTTAGACAGTATTTTAATGACTATGCTCAGCCCTCCATGTCTTTTGTCTCTCTCGACACTCTTCACAGCTCTCAAGCTTATTTCACTATCTCCCTTCAATCCATGTTGAGGACATCAAGCCTTAAATAGGTGAATAAATGGGCTCTAATGCAAGTCCTATCAGTTCTGCCTGTTGAATGACATAAGCTGCTAGCCCATTTCTAAATGGCGAAGCAAACTACACACAAAAAATTGAGCAGCTTTAGATCAAAACTCTTCTACACTGCAGGGCATACAACATATCTGTAAACGAGCTGTAAATTTTTCACTGTATTATTTCCCAATAAAATAAACTTAGCATGCTTCTTGGCCTTCTATTCCACTGTCTATAGATGTAGAATTGCATAACCAAGGAAAACAGAAGTATCAGCTGCCAAGACAGGTTTCATTACAAATTCAAGCTTTCTGGCCCAGTTCACTGTTAGCACAGCTCACTCTCTCCAGTGACTGGAATCCATTTGCCTTCATAATCTATGCAGAAGGAATTCAAGGAATAAATATCCCAACAGGTTTCTAAACTGGGAAGCTGCTGGGAAATGAATATTGATTTATTTGGAAGAGCAAGGTTGTTTTTTTTTACTGAGGGAGTAACTTTAAAAAATAATGTTTTTTAAGCACCTAAATATTTTCAAAGTGGTTAAAGAAATTACATGCCTGAAACTGACGTCAGAGAGGATTCTGATGAAAACTAAAATTGCACTGCAAAACCCAGAAAGAAGACAAGCTATGCTTGACATCACTTGTCCTAGAGATTGGTAAACACATGCTGGAAGGTATCAGTTATCGCAGACATTCAAATTATCAGTAAGACACTTCTTTTTTCTTCTGAAGTAATGCAGCTGTTAAAGATATTTTGAAAGTACATACCTAACTATAATTGTATTATCTTGTTTTTCTTTATGTAATGACGTGTAATGTCTAAGTGTGTAATGTGTGTAAAGCGCAATCAAGACCCTCATATATGTTCATGAATGCAAAAATAAGATCCTGTAAGACTATCAGAACATATTCAGGGTGCATCCCTACTCTCAAACAGCTCTGCTCTTTAGCACTGGGCTTGCAAACATCTCCACAGAATGCACGTTATTTTGCTCCTTGAAGAGAAAACCAAGCCCAGACTGAAACACGTGCAGAATTTTCAGGACAACCTGTTCTCCAGAGGGTGCACAGGCAAGACTGCATCAGCTGTCTCCACAGGTCAGAATCTCAGGGAATGCAAAACAGAAAATAAAATATAGACTTATTTTTACTTATATTAAAATACTAATATAAAATATATAAATAGTACTCTGGAGGGCTGTAACACAGACCTCATATTATTTACCGTCATCCTGACTGAAAAAAAAACAACTATTAAAAGCAGTAGTTGCCTTTGTAACCCACACGAAGTGTGGTATTGTCACTGATGCCAAAGGCTTCGTTTCCAGCTAACATGGGCCACCAAACTTGTCAGACTTTGTCTGAACTCATCTTGGGTGTCTGGAGCTTTTCTATAGCTTATTTAGCTGCAAGAAAATTAGTTAACAAAGAGGGAACTTACCTAACCTGTTTTAGCTTTTTGCTTAGCTTTGTACAACTGTCAAGCACCTACTGTTACATTTATGTTTATAAATAACAAGTAGTTATTCTGTGCAGAGCGAGCTATCTGCAGCCCTTGGAAAAATGCAGCATAAGGGAGTACGGGCATGGGGTGACTGCAGGGGCCGGAAAGCACAAACACAGCACAGTACTGGGGCCCTAAGCTATAACAGCTCACCTGTGCTTAATTACAGGTCATCAGTGGAATGCAGTCTGGGGAGCTGGGTAAAACTAGTTTGATAGGTAACATATAGAACAAAGGACAAGTACTTGACACACGCAAAACACACCACATGTATTGAATTCAGATGTAATGTGGAATCATGAATCAATGTATAGAGCAGATCAAATCCCCTTGAGGTACACATTGGAATTCCCCATTCTCCTGCATCCTCCACCAAGCACACCCAGGTCCTTGAGCAAAAGCAATCCCACAGATGAGTTTGCCTTCGCTTGAGGCAGGAGTAACCTAGCCTATCTTCCCCAGCATATTTTTTACATGCACTACAGGGGCTTTATCCCTTTCTACAGGGGATAAAGGTTTTGACTGGGCAGGGCCAGCAAGATAGGCAGAACCCCTAGTTTTGACTAACCAGGTGGCTTTTGCCAAATGTGTATCCCAATGTCTGAAGGTCCCAGCACCCATTGCTCTCAGTGTAGTCTTTAACAGCCCACCATATCATTTGGTTTTCCCAGAGGCTGGTGCATGATAGGGTATGTGGTACATCCACTCAATGCCACGCGCTTTGGCCCAGGTATGAGGTTGTTTAGGAAATGAGTCCCATGGCCTGACTCAATTCTTTCTGGAGTGCCACGTTGCCATAAGACTTGCTTTTCAAGGCCCAGGATAGTGTTTCCAGCCACCTGGTGGTTGTCTCCACCATTGTAAGCACATGGCATTTGCCTAGGCAGGTTTGTGGGAGTGTGATATACTACATGATATACCTTTACAACCAGGTTCTCTACCTGGGCAGCAATATCTTGCCACAATGCCACAGCCCACATGGGTTTGCCTCTGCACTGCCAGTTGCTCTACTTCCACTGCTGTAACCAACCCCACAGGGCATTTGCCACCTTCCATGAGTCAGTACAGAAATAGAGCACGGGCCACTTTTCCCGTTCAGCAATATTTAAAGCCAGCTGGATGGCCTTTACCTCTACAAACTGGCTCGAATCACCTTCTCCTCCAGCAGTTTCTGTGACTTGTCACATAGGACTCCATACAGCAGCCTTCCATCTCTGATGCTTTCCTACAAGATGACAGGACCCATCAGTGAACAGGGCATATTGCTTCTCATTTTCTGGCATTTTGTTATACACCAGGGCCTATTCAGCAGGTGTCACCTCCTCCTCTGATGATATTCTGAAATCTTTCCCTTCTGACCAGTTCATGATCACTTCCAAGATTCCTGGGTGACTGGGGTTTCCTATTTGAGCCAGTTGGGTGATCAGTGCAACCCATTTACTCCACATAGCATCAGTCGCATGGAGTGTAGAAGAGACCTTTCTTTGAACATCCAGCCCAGCACCGGCAGTCGGGGTGCCAGGAGCAGCTGTGCTTCAGTACCAGCCACTTCTGAAGCAGCTCAAACCCCTTCCTATGCTGGCAATATCTCTTTTTCAGTTGGAGTATAGTGGGCTTCAGACCCTTTGTATCCCTGACTCCAAAACGCCAGGGGTCGACCTCGGGTCTCCCCTGGTGCCTTCTGCCAGAGGCTCCAGGTAGGGCCATTCTCCCCGGCTGCAGTGTAGAGCACATTTTTTTACATCTTGTCCTACCTGGACTAGCCCAAGAGCTCCTGCATGAACTATCTCCTGTTTAATCTATTCAGCTGCTTGTTGTTGCTCAGGGCCCCATTTGAAATCATTCTTCTTCTGGGTCACTTGATAGAGAAGGCCTACAGACAGAATGTATTTGGTATATGCATTCTCCAAAACCCCACAATGCCTACGAAAGCTTGTGTTTCCTTTTTGCTAGTTGGAGGAGACATGGCTGTTATTTTGTTGATCACATCCATTTGGATCTGACGATGTCCATCTTGCCATTTGATTCCTAAGAACTGGACCTCTTGTGCGGGTCCCTTGACCTTACCTTGTTTTATGGTAAAACTGGCCTGCAGAAGGATTTGGACTATTTTCTTCCCTTTCTCACAAACGTCTTCTGCTGTGTTACCCCACATGATGATGTCATCAATGTTTTGAAGGTGTTCTGGAGCTTCTCCCTGTTCCAGTACAGTCCGAATCAGTCCATGGCAAATGGTAGGACTGTGTTTCCACCCCTGGGGCAGTCGATTCCAGGTGTACTGGACACACCTCCAAGTGAAAGCAAACTGTGGCCTGCACTCTGCTGCCAGAGGGATTGAGAAGAATGCATTAGCGATGTCAATTGTGGCATACCACTTGGCTGCCTTGGATTCCAGTTCGTATTGAAGTTCTAGCATGCCTGGCACAGCAGCACTCAACGGCTGAGTGACTTCATTCAGGCCACGATAGTCTACTGTTAGCCTCCACTCTCCGTTAGATTTCTGCACTGGCCATATGGGACTGTTAAAGGGTGAGTGGGTCTTGCTGATGACTCCTTGGCTCTCCAGTCAACGAATGAGCTCATGGATGGGAATCAGGGAGTCTCGGTTGGTGCAATATTGCTGCCGGTGCACTGTTGTGGTGGTGACTGGCACGCGTTGTTCTTTGACCCTCAGCAACCCCACAACAGAAGGGTCCTTCAAGAGACCAAGCAAGGTAGACAGCTGTTTAATTTCCTCCGTCTCCAAGGCAGCTACACCAAAAGCCCACCTGTACCCTTTTGGGTCCTTGAATCACCCTCACCTGAGGCAGTCTATGCCAAGGATGCACGGAGCCTCTGGGTCAGTCACAATGGGGTGCTTTTGCCACTCATTCCCGGTTAGGCTCACTTTGGCCTCCAATACAGTTAGCTCTTGGGATCCCCCTGTCACTCCAGCAATGCTGATGGGTTCTGCCCCTATATAGTTTGATGGCATTAGGGTGCACTGTGTACCAGTGTCCACTAAAACTTTAAACTCCTGTGGGTCTGATGTGCCATGCCATCGAATCCACACAGTCCAGTAAACTCGGTTATCCCTTTCCTCCACCTGGCTGGAGACAGGGCCCCTCTAGTCTTGATCATAGTATTCATTACTCACTTCTTGTAAATGCAAATCAGAAGTCCCTGTATTAAGATGAGGAGTAAGATCAGCCCTTCTGCTGTGTCTGGGAAACTGCTCACTGGAAACTGGAGCAACAACTTTCCTGGAAGAACCCCACAAATGATTGTTTTTCCCTGCAACTCATCTACCTGTGCCTCTAGAGTCAAGATAGGTTTTCCATCCCACTTCCTCATGTCCTCTCCATGGTCAGGCAGATAAAACCACAGGTTGGCCCATGGTGTGTGCCCACCATATCCTCTCTCTTGAGCAGAGGGACACTTACTCCTAATAGCTGAGATACTAGTCGATACATGTGGGGAATAAGATGTGTCCTCTTTGAGTGGCTGGACCTCCTGGGACTGCTTCTCCACAGCCAAGATTCAGGCCCACAGGGAGGAAGAGAGACCTCCTTTGTATTGCTGGAGTTGGCTAGCCAATTCATCTACTGTTTATCCTCCATCTTTCCAGGTTGTTACTGCTAATGAGATAGTATATGATGCTGGTGCACTTCGTACAAAATTCTGCCACATGGGTTGCATGCACTTGACTTCATCTGCATCTTTGGATAACAGCTTGTTGTCTAGGTCATTGTAAATTACCTCCAGCATGGCTAATTCCTTCAGGTACAGGATACCTCTTCCCATGGTGGTCCACTTACCTGGGTGACATAGGACATCTTCCTTTCTTTCACACCTGACAGGAGGCACCTCCAGAGGCTGAGGGCTTTTGCCTCCTTTCCTTTCCCCTTGTCAATGCGCCCTTCCCTAGAAAGGGATCCCAGTCGTTTGGCTTCCCTACCCTCCAATTCCAGGCTACTGGCACTGTTATCCCAGCATCAGAGCACCCAAGATAACAATGTGCTCATCTGGACAATGACTTAAATCTTTTCACATGTCTCACAGCTTACTCAGGCACAGGGACCAGGTGGTTACTGCCTCATTTATAAGTCTGCCTCCTGTTGTCATGATGATTCTGTTCCATCTGCCTCATCCACTTCTTCCCTTAGTAGTGGAAGCTTCTTTCCTTACTAAACAAGCTGATTTTCACTTCCAACATTTCTTCTTGTGTATAGAGGTGACTGATACTGGCACAGGTTAGCTCTCTAGTTCAGCTGTAGTGCATGTCGCAGGGGTTGCAGTATCTGCAGTGCCTCTCATGGGGGTTTGAGTGGCCGCGGTGCCTGTCGCTTTGTCATCATATCCAGAGACCTGCTCTTCCCCTTGAGGGTACTGAAAAGTGTTGAACAGGGCTCAGTAGGCATGGGCCAGGCCCAGCACACTGCAGTGATTTATGTCTCTCTGGAATTGCCAGGGTGTCATCATACTATCTCCAAATATTTTACTAGTTTTTCAGGATTCTGCACTTGTTCAGGGGTGAAGTTCCAAAACACTGGAGGTGCCCACCGTCCTAGGTACTTGCTCATACTATCCCACACACCCTGCCACTCATAACTATCCAGCCTCAGGGCAGATCTCTAGGTGGTATTCTTAAATAGTAGTTTAACCTTAAACAAGATTTGAAACACATTCATCAGACATAACAATAGGAACATGCTAGTTTGAACATGCCAAGGATATTAAAAATTCTCAAGAGCTATTGTAACTAGCCCAGAGGAGAAGGGGAAGGAGTGGGGAAGATTGTCCCCCCTTGTCTCCCCCATAAATTGGCTCTCTGAGGAGAAAAGGTAAAGAGTGTAATTATTAATAGTTTCCAAGACGTGGTTTCCGAAGTATGGAGAGATGACAGCAATGCTGAATACAAACACCAGATTAGTCTCTTGACCAGTAATTTTATCATATCATCAGCAAGTGTTACACAGTGCAGCAAAATTATAACCTTAATCCAGTCCCTGGAGGTGATAAGTGGCACAACAGGGAACATATACAGCAAGTAAGGTGTTGCATAAAACAACTCTGAGAAGCAGCACAACAACTCTGAGAGCAAATAAATCAACATTGCAACCAGTGACTACTAACCTAATAATAAATGCTTATCAGAAGTTTGCCTTAACACACTGCAGTCAGATCTGTCGTTATCTCAACCCTTTGAGCCCCTCGGTGGGCATCAAAGAGACTGTTGTGGTTTAACCCAGAAGGCAGTTAAACACCACACAGCTGTTTGCTCACTGCCCCCACAGTGGGATGGGGGAAAAAATTGGGGAAAAAAAAGGTAGAACTCATGGGTTGAGATAAAGACAATTTAATAGGACAGAAAAGGAAGGGAAAATAATTATAATGATAAAAGAATATAAAAAACGAAGTGATGCATATGCAATTTCTCACCACCTGCTGATTGATGCCCAGCCAGTTCCGGAGCAGCAGACCCCCGGCCAGATTTTCCCCTAGTTTATACTGAGCATGACATCATATGGTATGGAATATCCCTTGGTCAGTTGAAGTCAGCTCTCCTGGCTGTATCCCCTCCCAACTCATTGCACACCCCCAGCGTCCTCGCTGGTGGGGTGCTGTGAGAGGCAGGAAAAGGCCTTGACTATCTGTCTGTGTTACTGCTCAGCAGTAACTAAAATGTCAGTGTGTTATCAACATTACTCTCATCCTAAATCCTAAACGCAGCGCTATAGCAGCTACTATAAAGAAAATTTAACTCTATTCCAGCCGAAACCAGGACAATAGGAAAAAGACCAAAGGGCACAGTATGTTAACAAGCATGTAAAAATGATCCCCAATGGACCCAAGGCAAGGAGGAAGAAACCACCAACATACTCCTGCCAGGGAAGTATCTGGGATGCTGATGACTTGTTGTAAAGACTTCCCCCTCCCAGTTGAAGTTAGGCAAGTCCCAGATGAAGAGTGGGTGGGTGAAGATAACACCAGAGAAAGGTTTTGGTACTAGAGTTTGTGCCTATATCACTGTAACTGTACATAACTTGAACTGTGTTAGTAACTGGACTAAGTCTTTGATTAGACCGTTAAGATTTTAATTAGACTAACAACCAAGTGTTGGCTTTGCATCTAAGATGTGTTCCCTGTTTTGCTCTTAACAACATGCTGAATAAAACAACCTGACAGGAATTCAAGCAACCTAGTCTGTTACTTGGATGCAAGTCTGTCCCAGGGCCACATGTGGCATCCAGAGGAGTCTGGACTCCAGGACTGGGCACATCAGTGCTAGAGGCACCACCACATCTACAGGACTTTAACCTAGCCCTGTGTGGAGGCACGGATTACTCTATGGGGCAAATACCTTCAACAGTGTAGATATAGCCAAGATACACCCAAATTTTGTCTGCCTTCAGGACACAGGACAGCAAGAAATCACTGTGCACAGACTTTTTCTTGAGAAGAAAACAAATATGAATGAAAACAAAAAGGACTGCATTTAGGGAAAACATAAATGCCTAGAGTTCAATCATCAAGATGTCTAATTATATATATAAAACATGAACACTCGCTTTCACTTACTGACTTAAAGCTGATCAGTTATTTTATAGTCCCACAAGTGCTCACTGAAGAGGCAATAATCTTTTTGAAGAATGCTTTTCATAACTCAGTGTATTTAAAACAGACAAATTGTGAGAACTGGAGGATTAGAATTATCCATCACTTCTGTACTGGATATTCCCCACTTTTGAGAATTATTTTGCTAAGTATCATTTTCACATACAGCAACATAAATGAACAGTAATTTCTGATGCATTCCAGAAGTACTTTGAAAAACAATGGACTGAAAACAAATTGAAAAAGGTGAACCAATAAAAGCTCCCTTGAGGAATCACCAAAAACATTTTCTGAATCTTCAAATGGTTTCTGGTTTTATAAATTGGTAATATTATAACATTTTCCATACAAAACAAGAAATCTTAATTGGTCAAGTTTTGCCAAATTCAGTTTTCCACCAGTTTATAATGTAATTTGATTAACATAAAGAATGCACAGTTTATCCTGAGAACAAATGAATGACTAGGATATTTGAGTTTTACTTCAGTTAGCCTAAGTACTGTCTAATTAAGAAATGCTTTGGTTCACTGACTTTTCAACTGTTACCAAATAGTTTGACTATAAAATAAGCTCAACTCGTGGGGGTAAGATCCACAAAGATATCTATTTTCTCCTGGTACATTTAATAAGTTTGTGAGGAGTGAAACATAGCAGGTTATCAGTGGGTCTACTAAGCTCCACCACCACCAAAACCCCTAACCCCTCCCCTCAAAGCTTTTAGATGCCTAATGCATCAAGATCAGATCAGTATAGAATGGCTGAAGTAAATATGGGACTTGTACAAACTTTAGAAACAGTTTCGTTTCCAGAATTCCATACTCCTTCACTTCAGCAACTTCTACTATTGCTATTATTTACATATTTTGTAGTGAAACCATGCTCTTTATTACAAAAACCAGTCAACCTCCAGGTCACTGTGAAGGATGTGACAGACAAAATAGAGAACACAAAACAACTGCAGTGGTGACAGAACACCATCTCCCTATCACTCCTAGGTAGATCACAGAAACAGAAACTGAACTACTGGATTACAGGTATTAAGCAACAGAGAGAAAGGAAAATTACTCAGTAATTCCTCTCTCACAGTACACCCAGAGCTCAGTTCTGAATGCAAGACTCATAAAACTTTTTAAGTCCTTTTCAGTCTTAATACCCTTCTAAGACCAGAAGAAGCTAGATGCTTTTACTGGTCACCATATGACACTTCCTGACTACAAATGCTGACCTCTAATGGTCCACTCAGTTCTTCCACCTATTCTGAGAAAGGGGCAACGCAAGAAGGACCCAGCTTCAGATGAGTACAAAAGCATCAATCCAAATTATTAAAGTGCTAAACTTCAGAGCAAAGAATAACTTCAACAGAAATTTGTCCCCTCCTCTTCCTCCACCCATCTTTTTCAGATCTAAATACTATAGCTTCTCCAGAAAAAGAGAGGAGCAAAAGAACTGTGTCACATCAAAACATACTCACTGATGAAGCTTTAGTGAGGAGCAAATATTTTATTAGGGAAGCTTTCTGCAGCTGCTAACGTAACTGTATACATTTCTTCTAGGTTTACCAGCTTTTGGGGAACTAAAACTCTATATGGTTTTAAGAGCCAACGTTCAGTTTATCTGACCCTGTGACAGTAATACTTATTGTTGCTTCCATCAGCAGATCTCAAAATAAGAAAGCTGCAGTAAGTCCCAGGTCAGAGATAAGGAAATGGCTGTCCAAATAGGCAATAGGCAGGCCAGTCCTACAACCAGGAAAAGAGATTATCTTTCTAAATCCTCTACCAAGGAGGCCGATGCCATTGTTCATATTTCCACCTATACCACTGGTGTCTGTAGACTTACCTGGTTCAACTTAGCCATTCCTGAAAGCAGCTTTCCAGCTCCCAAAGCGTGAACAAAGCGGTTTTCCTTCACTGAGACGTTCTTAAAGAACATACCGAATTTTTTTTTTTAATTAACACTTTTTAAAGCAACCAACGACTACATGTGAGAGCACATTATAAGTGCAATCACTTAACCATAATGTAACGTAATAGCACCATAATGTAAATACAATCACTTTACCCTAAACGACTGCCGAGGAAAGGGACGGAACGCCCGCGTACCCACACCGCCCTCCGGGAGGCCCTACTGCCCGAGACCCGCCGGTACCCGGGACGAAGCCTCCCCCCGCACCCGAACTCCGCCGGCGGCAGCTCGGGGGCCCGGCCGCCGTCCCCGCCGCCTGCCCCGGCACCCGGCCGGTCACCCCGGCCCACACAGCCTGCGGATCCCAGCACCACCCCCACGGGAGGCTAAGCCCAGGCCTAGGCCCGGGCCCGCTCCCAACCCCCCGGAGCTCCCCTCTCCGCCCCGCGACACCCTCATGGCCCCAGCCGGCCCCGGCCCGCCCCGAGCGGCCCCGCCGACGCCGGTACCTGCCCATCCGCCCGCCCGGGCGGACATGGACACAGACGCGCCGGCCCGTTGCCGCGCTACGCTTAAAGGGGCCGCCGCGCCGGTCCACGGCTATTGACAGCGGCTACCCGAGCAACCGGGCGAAGGAGGAGGGAGGAGGAGGAGGCGGGCTCTCGTCGTCAACCATTGCCTATCTGTCCTGTCAGCTCGACGGAGCGCGGCGGATCTCGGCTGCTGATTGGTAGGGGTGGAGGAAACAGCTCTCCCCATTGGTGGGAGGCTACATTTCGGCTGCTGATTGGGTGAGGCGCTGAAGGGGAGACATAAGGGGCGTTCAACGGATAGCTGCTGCCTGTGTTCGTGGTGCTCCAGCGGCGGCTTAAGGTGGCGGCAGAGGCCGGACCTTGTTGAGCCGGGCTGTGCGACCCCAGCTCCCGCCCCTCGGGGAGCCACCGCCGGCGGGGGTGGTCGCTCCGAGGCGCCGCCCCGAGGTGTCGGCAGGCTGCGAGGCCCTGATCTGACGCCGCCATCTTGGTTGTGTGGGGAGGCGTGTGTGCGGTCGGAGGGGGCGTCAAAACGCAGGAGCAGAGAGGCGCCCGGGGGGTGAGGGCAGCAGCCCATCTTTACGCTAGCACCCATCGTATGGTGAGGAGCCATCCTCCGCATAACACCGCCGGGGGGGGGGGGGGCGGTGGAGCTGTCGAGGGAAGCCTTGAGTGGCCTCAGTGCTTATCATCATCTGGGGTTTGAAAATCAGGCTGTGGGTCAGAGCAGCATGTGGGAGTGATGACTGATCAGAGAAGATAGCAAAAGGGATAAGTATTAAAACAAAGAGTATTTTTTAAGCAGGATGGGAAACTAGATGAATAATGTATATGACAGGTTTTATGTATATAGACATATATAGCTATACAGGTGCACTCTGTGTGTGCGATGTTATTTAAACACAAAACCCCCTTAAACCAGTGGGAAAGAAAAGGAGGAATGGTATCAAATTATAAAATGCCCCAGAACTTAAAGCAAAGTGGATTATGCTGACAAAAGGGTAAAGGATTTGCTAGCTTGACTGCGTAAAGCGTAAAGCTTGACTGCGTAAAGCGTAAAGCTTGACTGCGTAAAGCGTAAAGCTTGACTGCGTAAAGCTAGCAAATAAGCTTGAATTTAAGGGTGGGCCCAACGTAACAAGGCTGTTGGGCTTTATTACACAAAGAAGTAAGAGGGTTTCTGAACATTGGCTTCTATTACTCCAAGTTACTGGTATATTTTTTTCCTAATGCTAACTTCTAATAACGAATATAGTCAAGCAGACTTCTTTCTGGAGACAGAAGGGAAAAAGAGACAAATAGCAGATCGTGCTTACCTGGCTTACTGATGGAATATGTTATATGGTAGCAGAGAGATGGAAGTGATGTAAGAATTTGGGAGGAGTAGAATAAAACAGAACATTTCATATAAAAGTTATTATAACCTGCCTGTATGGGAAGGCATAAATGGGACATTCAAGAGAGGGAGACAGGTTTGCAGTTGACAGCTGACTCTGCAGTTCCAAGTGTTCAAAATTAACACTCGTTGACCACTCAATGAAAATAAAAAAACCTGGAGGAAACAGGACATGGTACCAGTTTTGTTAACCGAGGTAGTGTTTTCAGGCAAAACCCCTCACTTCTCAATAAACTATAAGGAAATATGTGAGAAAATACAGTTTTAATGCACTTGAAATTAAAAGATTGACATCTCCCCAGAAGATAAGTTTTAGGAGGAAAAATTTTATCCATTTCAATGGAAAAAAGAAAGAAAATTCATGATTGTGAAAGTCAGAATTGAGAGTTTGTCAAAACTGACATTGTGCACAAGAACTCTGAATATGCTTAATTAAATTTCTTGAAAATGTAATGAGTAGGCTAGAATTGAATCATAAACATTTTGGCATAAACTGTAAAAGAAAAGGAGGCAGGAATAGGTATTTCAAAAGCACAAAAGCACCTGGGAGGCATAGACCTGACATGGAGTCTCCCAGGCTGCACGGAGCTTTTAATTTTTTGATCCTAAAGACCCAGAAAATGGGCATGAAGCATGCAAAAAAAAAAAACCCACCAGTCCCTGAATTCTGTAATTTTGATAGTGTCCCTAATTGCACTTAATATTTTTGCTATAGTTGTATTACTATTCTGAAATTGGTTTAAAAAAATAAAACAATAAAAATTCATGTGGATAATTTTTTAAATTCATCCTCCTGTGGCTTTGTATAGCTCACCCTTGTGCTAAACAGCTAAAGCGTATAATTCATCACAGCAACGCTGGCAGAGAATCATTGATGTCCTTCAAAAAGATCCAGGGAAATGCGGAATAACAAAGACGGAATAATTTTATTGCTTGCAACTGGAGGAAATGTATTGCTTGTACCTGGCAGCAGGCCAGGCCAGAGTCTGAAATGCTGTTGCTGCTGTAAATCGGATGAAAGGGATTCATAATCCATCTCCATGCCCACTGTAGCTAGGAAAATTGTAATCAGGAAAAGCAATTAATAGAAACAAGAGAAAGCATTAAGAAATGGGGAAGAGACGTCTTTTTGTTTTGATAATTTATAGACTGATTTTCATGAATGACCATTTGGGGCTTGATTAGCAATCAGTTATTGAATGTAGGTAATATAGTATTGAATTTAGGCAGTATGTGTATTTAATACAGGTATTGACTACTGGTATTGAATTATACTGAATATATGGGTCTTGTTCAGGACAAATGACATCTCATCAGGCTTCTCTATCAACTGCTCTGTACAGAATAATGTGAACATACTCAAATCAGTGGCTGGACTGGAATAAATTCAGATACTGTGTGTTATCGGCATAGGGATTAATTGACGGAAATTTGTTAATCTAAAACCCGCAAGTAGTGTATTTAAGGTATTGTCCTCTACGTAACAGTTGATGCAGTGCAGATAAATGGTGTGGTATTTCAGATTCCCTTGGACAGGACAAATATATGAATCACCTGAGCAAGAAGTAATGTTTTGCAGTTTTCTCCTGTCTCTGTGAAGCAAGCATGATGTCTTAACTGCATGCTTGGATGGGAAGGTCATTGAAACAGAGTGTTTCATTCAAGAGCTGGAGGGGGAGGTAGAAGGCTTGAAAGGAATGGCCCTGGCTTCAGAGCTTAACTGAGGGGAGGGATGCTTCAGAAAGGAGGGTGGAAACCTTCAGAAACTAAATCAGGTCACAGTGTCACACAGTTTGGTATTCCCAGAGGTGCCAACAGGGATAAAGCCCCTGGGCTTATTCAAATGAGTAGAACCCATGCTCATTTAATTGTTATATGTAAATATCGATGGGAAATCCCTGACATATGGAAAAAATGCTATTGATTTCCATGGCACAGTAGCAATGGCTGTGGCATACAGGGCGGGAACTACTACAATGACTGTGATGGATGGAACAGATTCCCTGAATTGCCAGAACAAAGATGGTGGTCAGGTTTGGCAAGGGAAAATCTTCATGGTATCGCTTTGAATGCCATAACTTCTTGAAGAAGTTGCAACTTAAAGAATGTGTGATGCTATAAATGAGGGAGCTAAAGCAACATGCTGCTTGCTTTAACCAGAGTACAGCATGATGTGAAACTTCACTGTGAGATTTAGAATTTGTGGTGGGTTGACCGTGGCTGGACACCAGGTGCCCACCAAAGCCACTCTATCACTCTCCTCCTCAGCTGGGCAGGGGAGAGAAAAATGTAACGAAAGGCTCGTGGGTCGAGGTAAGGACAGGGAGAGATCACACACCGATTACTGTTGCAGGCAAAACAGACTCAATATGGGGCAATTAGTTTAATTTATTACCAATCAAATCAGTTTGGATAAGAAGAAATAAAACCAAATCTTAAAAACACCTTCCTCCCACCCCTCCCTTCTTCCTGGGCTCAACTTTACTTCCAATTTCCCTACATCCTCCCCAAGCGGCGCAGGGGGATGGGGAACAGGGGTTGTGGTCCATCCATTACACGTTGTCTCTGCTGTTCCTTCCTCCTCACGGGGAGGGCTCCTCACACTCTTCCCTAGCTCCAGCATGGGGTCCCTCCACGGGAGACATTCATCCGTGAACTTCTACAATGTGGGTTCTTCCCACAGGCTGCAGTTCTTCACCAACTGCTCCAGCGTGGGTCCCTCCCACGGGGTGCAGTCCGTCAGGAGCAGACTGCTCCAGTGTGGGTCCCCCACGGGGTCACAAATCCTGCCAGTAAACCTGCTCCAGCGTGGGTTTCTGTCTTTCCATGGATCCACAGGGCCTGCCAGGGGCCTGCTCCAGCACAGGCTTCCCACAGGGTCACAGCCTCCTTTGGGCATCCACCTGCTCTGGCGTGGGGTCCTCCACGGGCTGCCGGTGGCTATCTGCTCCACCATTAACCTCCATGGGCTGCCTGGGAACAGCCTGCCTCACCATGGTCTTTCCCATGGGCTGCAGGGGAATCTCTGCTCTGGCACCTGGAGCACCTCCTCCCCCTCCTTCATGACTGACCTTGGTATCTGCAGGGTTATTTCTCTCACATATTCTCTTTCTGGCTGCAATTGAGCATATTTTTTTCCCCTTCTTACATACATTTTCCCAGAGGTGCTACCACCATCACTGATGGGCTCGGCCTTGGCCAGCGGTGGGTCCATTTTGGAGCCGGCTGGCACTGGCTCTGTTGGACAGAGGGGAAGCTTCTAGTGGCTTCTCACAAAAGCCACTCCTGTAGCCCTACCACTACCAAAACCTTGCCACACAAATCCAATACAGACTTAGGCACTCAATTTCTGCAAAAGATCGAAGGCTGATGAAAACCATCAGACTGAGTATGAAATACCAAAGAAGGTCCTTTTTGGCTCCTACAGCCTTCACGTTTTCTGATGCTTTCCTTCAGAACAGGCTATATGATACTGCCTTGCACAGTGGAGCAGGTGCATAAACACATCTAGACATATCTCTATATGTACACCAGAGGTGGTATCTTGCATCTGCACTGCAGAAAAGCTTTGTTTAAGATCCAGGAATTGATACTAAGAAGATTTTGGATCAAAGCAATTCTGCAGATCTGGGTAGACAAGAGTGCCATTTCAGGCTGCTGTTTCCAGTAGCAAGGTAGATATTTGTTCCCTCTCTCCACTGCCATAAAGGTGGGCTATGATGTGGTTAAGACCTCTGTATTAGAGCACGAGTACGGATGTAGTTAGGGTCCAGCTGAAGGTTTTTTCCTTCAACACACATTGGAATATTCTCCTACGTACAAGATAGGCCATGTATGAGCACATCCTTCCCTTTGCTCTCAATTATCTGCAATCATATAGTCAAAATATTTTAAATTCTAATGCAAATAAAATTAAATGGTCCGTTTTGGTGCTATAAACATTCCTGTTCTTGTACTTTTTAATGCATTTATCAAAATAAGCTATGTTTTGGTTGGAGGCCAACTGCTTTTCCTACTGCATGCTCACCTACCTTGAGAAATGAGAAGCCCAAGATTACTTTCTAAGCTTGTCTCCCATGCCCTGGACTCTAAAGGGACTCAAAATCTTTTCACTCTTTCTTTTCTCAAGTGCTCCCAAGTCATCTGGTGAAGAGCGACCGCTCACCTTTTACAGCTTAGTGTTATAATTCTTTGAAAGAATGTCTATTAGTGTCACTTCTCGTACTATGACTAGTTGCAGCCCCCTCAAGGGGATTTTCCTGAGCATTCTCGTGCCTGCGGTGGTGTTGGAGCTGTTACGGTGTTACTGACACCCCTTTTGTGTCTCTGACAGGCAACGGAGAATGGGCTTCCGTGACCTCGGCTGAACCTGAAGATGTATAAAAGAAGCACGTTGGGCATTGTTCATGGGGAATTGTTTTTAACAACACAATTTTCCAAGACTGTGAAATATTGAAATATTGAAGGGGAAATATAGTGTAATGAAAGAAAGATTTACATGTACTTCACACCACTAGTTGATTTCAGAGATTTTATGGATTTGTTAAAATTCTTTGTTTCAGTATACCTGCTTGGATTTTGAGCTCACAGCTGCCTTGTGGAGAAGTACTAGGTGAATAACAAAAGTGGTTGCTGGTGAATCACGGGAATATAATTTACAATATGGTGAATTAATACTTCCACGTAATAAAATAAGATGCTCCATTACTACAATGTGAAGCTTTAAGTGCTCATGTTGTGGATATAGGTGTGTTTTAACAGGGTCCCAAATTAAAACAATGTAATTATTGCTTACAGGCTAGCAACTAGTATTTTTAAAGCAATTTAAATAATAAAAAAGCCCAGTAAAGTCTGGGAAGGTGGAGAAGTGGCTGAAAAAACAAGTGTTGAATGTTTGGTTAGAGAAAAGTATTATTTGAAGGAGACATTTCAGTTAAGGACATCTTTCTCCAGAAGACATGTGCTACTGGGAGGAAAATTTCACGCAGATTGTTCAGGATCTGGCAGTTTTATGGTAAATGCTGCATTTCTTCTTAGAAGGTTTCAGTGATGTTTTTCCAGAAAACTGCTTTTTGAAGGACAAACGCAGTATCTGTGGACTTGTTTCTGCTGCTTTTGCATAATCTGCAATTTCATATTCACAATATGTATTAGTCTTAAAAAAAAAAATTAATGCAGCAACCAAATAATTTTGACATATTCTTTAATCAAAAACAATGTGTGTTGCTGCTGAACATCCGTCACTTTTGGCTTTAAAATTCATTTTTAGTGCTAGGATAGCAAATGAATTGTGTTCTGTCTCTGTAGGGTTTAGTGATATAAATTATGTTGTAGAAAAATAAGGTCAAATGTATCTTTGAAACCAGTGAAGAGAATGGATGTTATATCAAAATAAATTTGGCCTCAGTGTTGAACGTGACTGCTTTGAAAACACTTTTTTGTCCCAGTTCCACAACCATCATATAGGGATGAAGAAAAATCTTCCCCTTTAAAAAAAACCTTCATTGCAAATATAAACACATCTTGATTATTAGTGTTAGATTCAGAATGAGAACTAGGCAACTCACTCCACTTCTAAGCACCTGAATGTATCATCAAAATTGTATTTTTGTGTTTGTTTGGTTTTTTTTTTTTAATGCAAAATGGAACGCTTCCAGTGAGGGGGGAGAAGTGCCAACATCTCAGCTCACAGTCTTACGTATCAGAGACTTCGGGCAAGTAGGAGGTAGGGATTTGTGCCTGCTCAGTTAGCGGAGGGAGTTGAAACTTGCATCCTTGGATTTCTGCATGTGCCTCCCAAGTGAAGCGTGGTAAGGGAGTGTAGGCAGACCTAAGTTAGCCATGAGACGCTCCCCGAGCTGCCCCATCACTGCGAAGGCTGAGATGCCTCTGAGCGTAACACATGCCTTGGGAACTTTGGGCACCACTGATTAAGACAAGAACTTGGAGACAGCATTCTTGACTTAATTACCTTAATTTATTAAAATCCTATTTAGGATAAGTCTGAGCCATTACAGCTGGAAGTGTATGAACTCTGCAATGTATGCATCAGCATCCTGGAATTCTCTTTAGCAGAATTAAGTAACGTTAAACCAACGCCCTTTTCATCTTCTCAGGATTTGCAGTAGTTTAACTTTTTTTTTTTTGGCAGTAAAAAAGCTAGAATATTCTATTATTCTTGTTGTGCCTCCATACTATGCTTCAAGGATGCTTTGATTGATGAAGACTGCTTTCTGGATGTTTTTTCCCTTTCTGTTTTTATAACCAAAACTGTCAATCCTCTCCTAAGACCTAGTAAATAATGAGATCAATCGCTGTGTAGTTGGTGGAAAAGCAAGGACAGTGACTGAGTCAACCCTGGACTGCAGGTGAGCAAACAGGGGAGGGATATTTCAGTTAAAGCAAAATCCTGGGCCTGCTCAGACAGATCGAAGGCCTGCACAAGGGATGTTTACAAAAGCTAATGTTAGGCTCGAGAGGCTAGTTCTCTGGACAACCCGTATTGTCAGTTAAAAGGGAGATCCGACGCCCATCCAAACCGAGCAGGTGAAGTAGGCTTTACTCTCATTTGCTTTATCTTGTTCTGTTCACCACAGAGGGAACCTTCTAGTAGCCCAGCAGACTGACGTGAACTGCCTCCCTGCTGGATGCACCATCTGAAGCGTGATGAGCCAGCTACTACAAGATGGGAGAAGATGGCGAAGGGGAGTGCTTCCTCAAGGAAGGATTGGGTTAACCTGTACCACAGAGCAGATTCTCCTCCTTTCTTTCTGTCCTGCACCTTTCATGGCCGTGAGTTTACTGCAGTTCTGGAGATGGAGAAAGGAGTCAACTTGTAATTGGGGCTTTAAGTCCATTTTTGTTACAGTAATAAAAAAATTATAAGGAGTATTGATCCTTGGGGGTTTAGTTTGGAGAGGAAAGTGGCATCACATCTTTCTGTGCCACAAGTGAAACCTGTCAGCTGAAATAAGGTAGGGAGTTCTGGCATCCACACTTGAAGAGAGGTGTTGAAAAACTAAAAAGACTTCACAAACACATTTCAAGAATCGCTGGGGTCCATAAAACTTGATTTTACAGGGAGAGACACCCAAGAGAAGATTCAGTACAAAAAAAGGTTGAGACACCATTTGATAGCAAGCTCTGTTGTTCCTGGTGGTAGACGGCTTTTAGTCGAGCAGTAAAAAGGTGCAATGAACCTTAGTGGTTAGAAGTTGGAGCTAGTTCAGAGCAAGAAAGTGCACATTTCTAACAGTGAAAGGAAGTGCTTTTACCCAGATGAACTGAGCAGAACAGATGGGGGAGTTTTGAGTCGTGAGTGCCCCCAGCTGTCTGCTCTGCCCTGCTGCTGCAGGTGACTGCTCTTACAAAAGCCTACAGAAGGAGGTGAGAGGCTCTATCTTGGGTACTTCAGAGTAAGTCTGGTTTTTTTTCAGTTAAACTCATCTTCACTGGTAACTGAAGCTGCGGTTCTGGGGAAGGGGGAATTGTACCTCACTAAATTACCATAGCAGTATGTGCCAGAACTGGTGGGTTGTGTCCACACTACACCATGAGAACAATGTGAAAGGCCTGGTTGACTGACTACGTCACCTGGTGAAATAAGTGCCACGAAGCAGTTCTCAAAAGCAGGATGCTGAAAGCAGCTAACCTCACGGTTTTAACTGGATCCTAGCTCTGAGGTCATGTCCAGGCTGGACCAGCCTCTGTGTGACAAGGATAGCTGGGTACCTGTGCCAGGGAGATAATTAGGTACTGATCACCTGAACATAACGTATAATGAAGTGAGATGACAGAGGTGATTGAGGGTGCCAGAGCAGTGGCACAGGCTGACCAGGGAGGTTGTGGACTCTCCTTCCCTGGAGACATTCAAAACCCACCTGGATGTGTTCCTGTGCCCCCTGCTCTAGGTGTGCCTGCTCAAGCAGTGGGGCTGGATGACTTGATCTCCAGAGGTCCCTTCCAACCCCTGCCATTCTGTGATTCTGTGAAGTCCATGCTAGGATACATCATGCGTGATATGAGTGTTAACTTGAGCCAGCAATGCACCCTTGTGGCAAAGGCAGCCAAGGGCACACAGGGCTGCAGGAGGGGAAGAGCTGCCAGCAGGTGAGGGAGGTGACCCTTCTTTGCTCAGCACTGGTGGCACACATCCTTGCAGATACTCAAAACCTGACTGGACACAGTCCTGGACAACCTACTCTGGCTGAGCCTGCTTGAGCAGGGGGGTTGGACTAGATGATCTCCAGAGGTCCCCATAACCTCAGCCATTCTGTGATTCTGCATATTATGTGCGAGGAGTGATGGGGCTTATGACACTGGTCCTAATAAGATACTTTATCAGTTGAATTCTCATGTACGTGGTGTTTTGATTAGGGCTTTTCACTGTGGCATCATCACCCAACTGCTGTGGATTAACACCTCGGGATTTCTTCCGATGGGGTTTGGAGTCTCCATGTCCTATGGCATTTTAGGACTCAGCCGCAGACCTAGAAATCTGATGATGTTTTTTGTTCTTAGATGCATGAGCTTGCATTTGGGTTCTCAACTGCATTACCAAAACTGGACATATTTTTATCTCAGAAATGATCAGCCATTCTGTACAATAGAACTGTTGCTTTTGTTGTTTTCCACATTAGCAATCTGTGTGTCATATTGCACATTTTACGTGCAGTAATGCTATGTTTTCATCAAGAGCACTGATAAACTTATTGACAAAATTCATGCTAAAACAGATCCCTCTGTAAGCTCACAAAATATGAAGTCCCTTGGAATAAAACCACTTCAGCTGTAGTATATTTTTCTGGCCCGGCTGTTAACCAGTTTTTAAAATTACCATTTACTATGAGATACATTGTTACTGTTTGGAGTTATTTTTTAATGCAAGATTATGTTGTATGTTTGGTAAAAACACTATTTCAACCACGATCTTCATTATCAGTCTAATGCTTAATCTCATTAAAACAGTATCAAATTTGTTTGACAGTCTGAGTTCCTGGGAAGCTTTGTCGACTGACATTAATAAATCCATAATCCGCTAATTCTTCCATTAGTATCCCGTATCAGCATTTCTGTTAGTTTGCTGATGACACTTGCTAGCTGAAGCTGCCTGTAGTTATGCAAGCAATTATATTTATTGTCCGAAAATATTGGTTCAACATTAACTTTTTCTATGAAAAGCCTCAAATTCAAATCATTGAAGCACCTTTGCCAAGCGACCCGGCAGCAGAAGCGCGGGATTGCCGTGCAGGCCGGTTTGTCCTCAGTTCCTTCAACCTTCCCCATTTCCTTAAGGGCGACTGAGGCGTTATTTGTGTGCCGCCTCCCCCTCCCCGAGCGGCGCCGGTGGCCGGTCCCGGCGGGGCGGGGCGGGGCGGGGCGGGGCGGGGCGGGGCGGGGCGGCGGGCGCAGTAGCGCGGCGATGCTCTAGGTGGGGCTTTAGGACCGGCGGAGGCAGCGATCCGGCCTGCCCAGCGCTGTAAGAGTAAAACCAGCCCTGAAAGGCGATGGAGGGATTTGAAACAGCTTCGTCCCGTCTTTAAATTCGTCCTTGTCCTTCGATCTGGTTGCCTTTTTAGAGGGGCTCGCGTGCTGGGCCGCTTCCTTTTCATCGCGCTTAACGAGAAAACCTTTTTCTCTGGGCTTGTTTATAGTGTGGCCAGCAGGAGCAGGGAGATGATCGTGCCCCTGTACTGGGGAGCTCCGCTGGTGAGGCCGCACCTCGAAAACTGCGTTCAGTTTTGGGCCCCTCACTACGAGAAAGACATAGAGTTGCTGGAGCATGTCCAGAGAAGGGCAACGAAGCTGGTGAAGGGTCTGGAGAGCAGGTCTTCTGAGGAGCGGCTGAGGGAATTGAGGTTGTTTAGCCTGGAGAAAAGGAGGCTGAGGGGAGACTTTATCACTCTTTACAACTACCTGAAAGGAGGTTGCAGTGAGGTGGGCATTGGTCTCTTCTCCCAAGTTACTAGTGATAGAATGACAGGAAATGGCTTCAAGCTGCATCAGGGGAGGTTTTGGTTGGATATTAGGAAAAATTTCTTTAGTGAAAGAGTGGTCAGGCATTGGAACAGGCTGCCCAGAGAGGTGGTGGAGTCACCATCCCTGGAGGTGTTAAAAAAATTTGTAGACGTGGCACTTCAGGGCCTGGTTTAGGAGGCATGGTGGTGTTGGGTTGATGGTTGGACTTGATGATCCTAGAGGCCTTTTCCAACCTTTATGATTCAATTCAGTTCAATTCCCTTAAAATTCATATGTGCCTGGCAAGCAGCCAGCATGCACGGAGGTTTGCACAGCAGTGCAAGGGTGTAGTCTTGTTAGCAGAAGCTACATCCACAAGTCCTCTAAACTATTTTGTACATCTCAACCCCCCACCTTACTGCACTAGTGGGGAACAGGAAGGCCTTGGTCTGGCACCAAGGTCTCTGCAGGCAGGAGGAGAGCTGACCCAACCTGCAATTTGGGGGATGAGCTATAGGCTGGGACTCTGCACCTGCATCCAAACCAGCAGCGCTCCCTGGCCTATGCTGCCTCCCGAACTGTGCACGGGGATCGCTGGGGAGAGTCCTAGCTGACTAGGGGGAAATACCCCTGGAGGTATTTAAAAGATGTGTAGATGTGGCACTTCAGGGCATGGTTGAAGAAGCACGGTAGTGTTGGGTTGACGGTTGGACTTGATGATCCTAGAGGTCTTTTCCAACCGTAATGATTCTATGATTCTATGAAAGCCATGGCACTGGCCACAATCACAGTTTCACACTGAGGGAGGCCAAGTTCCAGTGTCTGGTATGGTTTAAGTAAATAAACACAGTTTCCAAAAATAGAAACATAAATATAAATATGGAAAATAAAACCACTGCTTTATTTTCACACAAATTCTCTTAGCTTGTTCATTCCATTCATTTCACTGATGGCAATAGTTGCGACTATGAAATCCTGATCCTTCCCAGGCTGTACACTGGACAGGTATCACCGAAGGCTCGTGCGCACCATTACAACTATATGCAAATACCTTTTCATTAGCAATGATATTTCATTTACGCTTTTGTAGATTGAAAACCCTTTTTGAAACTGAAAACATAAATTTCAGAACCAAACCAAAGAGTTCTTATGTTTGACTGATTTTCTGTAATAATATGTATATCTAATTATTAATTCCTTACTCCTTGTTAAGATCCGTTCATATCAAGATTTATAAAACAAGATGACTTTTAAGATTGCCCTGGTTTTTTTCCATACAGAAGACAGTATTTACTATATACATATTTTTAAGCAGGTTTTCTAGAAAAACAGGAAGCTGAGAATCTTTCCTGCGCCTTCCAAGTTCAGTGTCATTCCTAGAGGGGGAATATAATCCAAAGCGGCTGAAAATGCCCTGCCATCAGCCTTTCTCTGTTTGATCTATTAGCCACTCAGCTGTATAATGTATTATCTGACACACAGTGATAAGCAGCTTAGCTGTCCGAGATCATATTAAATATGTTTGGTTTAGCCTAATTCTGTGGTGCTCCATGAGGAGACACCCTGGTGTCCATCTGGAGCCCTTCTGAAATCAGTGCAGCCATGTATGGGGATGGGGACCCTGCTGCACGACTCATGGCCTTGGAGGAGAATATCCTCACCGATTATCTGGTCCTTCCTTCTTTTCTCAAAACCTTTTTTTCAGCTCCTGTTCATGCACTTAAAAAATTAAATATTCAAGTGAGCCCATGTCCTAGAAAACAAAAATATCCCTGTGGCAGATCATCCAGAAGTTGATAGGTTAGAATGGAAATGCCTTGATCTCTTGTTTAATGAGTTCTGTTGGAAAAACACATTTAAAAAAGAACTCCTACCCTGCGTTTTCCATACTTTAAAAATACACCCCTTTAGTGTTTTGTCAATAGTTCCCTGGAAGACTGGCAATCACATATACTCCCTATATTTTCTCTTTAATTACTTGTAAAATTCATGTCACCTTGCAAAAAGCCCTGAATAACCAGGTTTCTCTTGAGCCTGCCGAAAGCCCTGACACTAATGCCCAGGTGAGGTAGCAGTCTTTGCCTCTTTTAAGACACCTCTCTGAGGTTGAAGGGATAAAGACTGTAATGACAGATCCTCTCAGCCCCCTCTCCACTGTGGCTCCAACTGTTCCTGGCACGGATGCATGGACTCCTTTTGCTGTTCGGGGAGCTCCATCTGCAGCTCAGTGATCACAAGCTGAATTTTAACCAATAGATATAAATAGATTTGATGGGGATGATGAATATGATAGTCATCCCTAGACAGTCACTGCCAAGAAAACAGTGATATTATTAAAAAAAAAAAATCCAAAATGTTTGGTGCTTTTTTTTTTGGGGGGGGGTGCAGAATGGGGGCAAACGGAGGTGGAAGGAAGCAGTACAGGCAACTGTAGAACTCAATAATAACTGATATTAACATTGGCTAAATCTAATAAACACAGCACTGGCTAAAGTGCAGGTCTACCAGTGTTGGTGGGTAACCCCGAAGTAAGATTGGTGAATACTGCTTGTGGTAGGAAAAGGAGAACAAGCACAAGTTTCTGCTTTTTTTTCCTTGACTTTTCTATTCATTCTCTGCATATTTTAAAACACAATCAGAGCCCTCAGATCATCAGCTTTAAAAAAAAAAATCTGCTCAGGCTTCTCCTTACAAACTCTAAAATGCCTATTTTAAGGGGATTGCTTGTACTGCTTTTGGTGGGAAATCACATTCGACACTGGAGTTAAAGGTCATATGATCTCAAACAAGATGGGTGACAGTACTGAGAAAACCGAATAGAGTGGTACAATTTCCACAGGATTTAAAATTAACCTCTTTGCATGATTGGCTTACATTTCTAATCCGATATATCAGGCTAAATATAGCCTTTGAAGACAATTTCTTTCCATGCAAATAATCACTGCAGGCTAAAAATGAGTAAAAATTTAAATTAAGGAAGAAAATGTTAAATTAAATTATAGACAAACTATTTTCTTGCTAGAGTATTGACCTGAAATGGCACATATAGAAGACACCTGCAAGGGAGAGAATGCAAAGGGGGGGGGAGGGAAGATAAATTAGTGTGTTTGAATATATATTTATAGAGGGAGAGTTTCTGATGCTGTCAGCAATTTCTGTCAAAGATCTACCTTCAAAGGCATCACTGTTGACTTTCAAACATTTCATGTTTTATTACTGCATTTTAATCATTAACTGTGAAGGGCGTCCCTGGATGATCTGCAGGAGCTATGAATCATTCATTAGAACTAAACCAAACTTTTTCTTTTTTTTTTTTTCTTTTTTTTTAATTAAAATAAACAAATATGAAATAGTTTCCAAAAAAATCAGGTCAGCAAAACCTTTAGAAAAGAAGTAATGTTTTAGGAAATGCTACAAATCAATACCACAAAAAACTCCAAGGTCAGAGAAGGAATCACTGAGTAGGAAGCTGAGATTAAGACTGTATGCAGGATTTTTTGTTTTCTCCTCTAGTCTCCTAAATTCCTGAATAATGTAAGTATAATAAAATGTATTATGTAGGTATGTGCAATTCCAATTTAATAAGTCCATAGTAATATTCTTAGGTTCTTTGCTTCTGTGCAAGGACCAGCTCTGTGGCACTGAACCCATTTGGGAACAGTCTTTCATTTCCCATATTAGTGCAAGACATGAATTTCCATGTGAGAGACAAAAAAGATTTGCTTCACTGACAAAGGTTCCTATCTCTGTTGGAATTCAGCGAGCTCCAAACATAGGAGAAACATTATAACTCAGTTCACTTGGTTTTGTTTATTTGTTAGTGTAACTTGTACCAAGAAGTATAAATAGCTCTTAGCTCCTGGGGAAGTTCACGGCACTGTTTTTGATCAGCCTCACAAGAAATCTGCTCTGAATTCCTAAGGGGTTTATTCTTAATACATGAATTCCAGCCTGTGAGAGAAACTACACCTTCAGCTGTGATTGTCATTAAATCCAAGTCCCATAAAAATCGGTCTCATTCGGTTCAACATATAGATTAAGCTTTCAGATAAACAGGTGAGACAACTCAGGCTTGGAGATTGCAGCAACATGGAGACAGCGTGAAGATACCACAGCCAAAGCTGAATCATGGCAAGATGGAGATGTCTGTAGGTATGAAAACCATGACTAACAATTATCTACTGCTTGTCATGCTTGATGGCTGCATCCCAGTGAGTGACAAAATGGAAAGATCCCAAAGGAAATATTGAAAGAGGGACTGTTAGAAATTGCTCTAAAGAAGATATACCTACTACACACTAGGTTGGCTGCACAAATCAGAATCAGGCCAGGCTTCTTGGCCCGTAGGCCAGTGTCTGAGCACTGGATCATGCTGTGGTAGGTTTGTAAGGCCCTCACCAGTTATATCCCAAAGAAAAGTCTTCTCTGTTAGTCCACATTGATTCGCAGTTGTTACCTCACTGCCTGAATCTGCAACCCAGTTTGCTGAGTATCATTCATTCACACAGATAGTCCCATTTATTTCGCTGAATGCTACTTGTCTGAGTGAGGTCTGCTCAACAGGAGCAAGGACTGCAGGTACAGGCTTTAGTGATTACATGGGGAGGCAGGCAAGTGGATCGCAATGAAGAAGTTAAACTGGATCTGTGGGCATATGAAACAATACGCCTCTTTCCTTTCTGTGAAGTCTTCCTTGAGGTCTTTGCTGGACCGTTGCTTGTCTTTGACCCACTGATGATGTGAGGGATCTCAGGAGGAACCCCTCACACTGGCCTCCAGTGCAGCCTATTCTGTTGTCCAAAAACTCTGTGAAACGGTCTGTTATATATCCCATTATTGAGACTCCATTAAGAAATGCTGCATCCAATTATGATACCAAGGTATCCATTGTGCTCAGTTTAGTATTTCTCAGAATTTCCTAGACTGCAGTCATCTACATTAGAAAGTTCATACTGAGTCAAACTTATCTCCTGTTATTTTAAATAGAACTGGTTTTTTAAGTGTAGAAAGTGGACTGGGTGTTAGATATTCACCCACTTAGGGTCTGGTACAGCTGGTATAATATTTGTCCATTTGTGGTCAAAAGGCAACTTCCTTTATACAAGTAAGGAAATAATTAAAAATAGGTTTTAAAAAAACTGTAGCTTCTTTTTCAGGAGTTATCTAAGAGCAGCCTATGCTGACCAATTCATGGCTAAAATAGGTTACGATGGAGACAGGTATGCTGTCTAAAATAGGCTAGTTTGCATGCATTGCTTTTGTGAACCTTAAGATGTGAGGTGTTTTTCTACTTGCCAAACAATCTCCTTAATAATTTTTGCTTTTAAAATTTAGTCTAATCCTCAGCATTTTCACATTGCCCAGGGTCCTGTTCTGCACTCCAATTCATCCCCCAAAGCCTCTGAGAGCAAAACGTTGCTGTCAGGCTTAGCAACATAGTTGTTTGGCCATACCTTCATTAGTTATTTTATATCTGCTATTCTGAAAGTAATTCTAGTTCAGTCCAGCTGCATTTAGAAAAAATCAATAGCAGCTTCGACGTGCTTACCCTTGCCATGCCATCAGTACAACAGCAGGCTTGACCCTGCTGGCTGGATGATATGTCTGTTGCTTAGTGAAACAGAAAGTATGTATCTTGAGAAGATGATTTTGACGAATCGAGCAAATAATATTTCTTGCAGCAAGATTAATTTTGCTAACCTCTCATAACTTCTCATTTGGCTTGCCATGTTTGTTTTACAGATTTCCGATGAAGACCAGCTGTATGCCTTTCACCATCCTTTTCCAATTAATTAAAAAAAATGGGTTGAATTAGTTTTTTGTTCCTACCATCCAAGTCATGCTCTGAATAGTCTGGAAGCTGTCCTAAGCTGTGCGTTCACTGACAAAAGTAATACACACTTATTGTGTCAACCGGCAGTTCTCCCAATGGGAAAACATGGACACAAAGAACATCAGTTTTTCTGCAAAGAAGAGCTGGTAAGGTCAAAATGAGCAGGGGTAACAGTACCGAGTTTTGTAGCTAACTTTGGGGAAGTGCTAAACATGCCACTTAGCATTTTCACCACTTTACGTTTTAGAACTGAACAACAGTTATAGGTTAATTAGTCCTCTATGGAAAATATTACTTCCTAACCGCTACCTCCCTATTACCTTTATGGCAGCAGAAAATAAATCTCATATAGCTCTGAGACAGAGTAACAGCTGCGCTGAAGATCTGATCTGGGAAAACGTGGTGCAAAAAACAGGATGTGGAAATGCAAAATGTAACAAACTTTGTGCTACAAATCTGAAAGGAATAAATAAATGTTAGTGAATTTTGAAGGGTTACTTTATCAAAGAATACAAGAAGTGTATCTGCTTTGACAGGCAGGTCCATGCTTAGCACAAAAGAGCCTGGGTCAAGACTAATAAGGCAATACATGGAAGGGCAATGTTTTGTCTATGCAACTCTTTGAGAAGTTGTATGGTTTCTCATTTATTTAGCTGCTATTTAGCCTGGCTTACATTGCCTCCAGCCCGGTGTGCTCCTGCTCTGAATCCACATCTCTTTCGCTTCTGTCCAGGCAGCAGAGGGTCCTCTCTGTTCAAACTAGCTCAGGAAATTGCTATCAGTTCCCACATAGGTCAATACAACCTGCCTGCAGCACATGCCTCATTGCTGCTGCCTCATTTTCCTTTTCTGCCTTCTCCCTCCACCAGCTCTGGCTCCCATTTGCTAGTCTGCTTTCCAGATGGGAGACAGGACCTGCGCGCTTTCCCCACCCCGACCTCTATCACCATTCTCCTTGGCCCCTGCCCACGAAGCCTGCGATGCTGACAGGGCATCACACCCCTGGTCTAGAAGGATGTCAGTAGGTTGGCTGCAGCCATCTGTGCTGCTTTTACGGAATTAAATTCATGCCATTTACACAGCCTGTCTGTGGGGAAGGGCTCTGTCAGTCACGCAGCATCACCTCCAGAAAGACAGGGTACACCTGCGACAGGGCAGGGACCAGCACAACATGCCTGGGCCACCCACACTGCACACAGGGATACCTTTGGCTCGGAGCTGAGGATTAGTGTGGGCCAAAAACTCTTCCTTGCTGGTTCCTAAAGGTCAGCTCAAACCTGTGTCCGACTACAGTCTTGTGTCCCCACGATGTAAGTGTGGCCTCCATTTGTGGGCTTGAACCCATGCTTGAAATGCAGTGCACAAATAATCTTTACCCTTAAATTTATGTCAGCTTTCCAGGTTTGGGATTTTTTTCCCCACTCTCTGTTCTGTGAAACATCTGAAAACCTCCTAAGTACTATAAAAATAATAACTATTATTAGTTTATTTGGTGCATACACTTTAGGAAAGATGCCAGTATTCATGTACTCAGCTGCTTCTTATTCTCCACAAGGTTTCTCCCTCTTTGTCCTTGTATATGTAAATATTATTGCTGACCCACTTCTCCTGCATCCTGCAAGAGATGAATCTTCTCAAGTGCCTTGTCAGCGTGGAACTGGACAGACGTGGAAAACCAGCTGGAAAACGGCCAGAATGAACGTGGTAGTAGATTGCTTTTCCAAGGGCTTGGCAGAGGGTCCCCCGGAAAGGGGCTGGCAGGAATGTAATGCTCTATGATTGCTCCCTGAGTGCACTTTGCATCTCGAGTGCTCACTAATTTAAGCTTTGTTGAAACTGCAGATGGGGAAATGAGATTTGTGGGGGCTTTCATTCCTCATCCCTCTGCAGTAATGTAGATTACTAAGGGTTGCTCAAATTAGAAGAAATAAATCCGTTCCCTAAATCAAAAAAAAAAAAAATTCAAAAAAAGAGAAGGCTGCTCCCAAGTTTGGTTTCACCAAGAAATGCAAACCTACTGGGCTCAACATTATTAGGCCTGATTTGTTTGCAATATCTTGGGCTGAAAGAGTGGGTGGGGTAGAAGGCTGGGCACCGACTGAAACCTGCCTGGATTCCTGCTCCTCAGTCAGAGCCACCAGCTTCAGCAATGGTGGGATCTTTAAAGACACGAGTGCAAAATGCACGCTGGCACGTCTTACACAAGGTAGCTGTAAGTTTAAGGAATGATGAATGATTTAATACAGAGCATGAAAGGTGTTTCTACCTCCAGGTTCAGTAGTTGCAAGTCAGATGACTGAGCCATGTCAGATGGTGAATTTCGCAGGAAATGTTATTCTTTTCAAAGGTCCTTAGTGTTGGGAATTCGTGGAGGGAATCAAAGCAGCCACAGATACTAACAACTAGTCATGCTTCAACTAAAGGGCAGCAGCTGAGAAGAATGAACTCTTACACAGCTTTGGAATTTTCTAGGTATATTTAGATTGAAGGAAGGCTTACTCAGCTCTCTGGGTTTGTTTTTTTTGTTTTGTTTTGTGTTGTGTTTTCTGTTGATTGTAAAGGGATGGTACAAAGAACAGCCCTACCTTTCTGCTTTCCTCAACAACCCACAAATTTCTGAATGCAAATCAAAAGAATCAAAACCTTTTTCAAAATTGTTCCAGCTCCATCTCTTCCCAAGAGCCTGCTTTAACACCTGCGATTTGTAGTAGCTTCAGCGTGATTTGAGTCAAAAGAGAAAAAGCTTTACCTTGGGACGTTATCTCTAAAATCTGACTGTGGGGAAAGCTGTGAAATGCTCTGAATGTAAACCTCTGGCCACAGTCAAGGTTCTGGACAAAACAGAGCCCTGTGTGAGACTGAGTTTGTTATTGGGACACTCCAGTGTGATTTACAAAACCTCTGAACCTATTTTTGCAAGGGATAGGGTGATCTTGACTATGAGCTGCTTGACCTGTTGTGCATGTGGAGGAGGAGTCATAATATCATGCCCAACCCATGACAACAGGCATCGATGCACAACAGAGAGTGTACCCTGGAGGTTCCTTCTGTGATTAAACAAGAACCTTAAAAATATAGTGGCTTCTAGGACGTGTGTGGAGAATCAGGCTCCAAAGAGCTTTCCTTTATATGCTTTCAAGTTGTGTCTAGCCAAGGTATTTATAGGCTATCAGCCACCACACTGGGTGCCATTACTCAACAAGTGGAACAATCCTATACTTACATCACATTACTTTGTCTATTGTATGTTTTAGACCCTTTAAGTTATCTACTTTCTCTTGGGGTCTGCAAGTGCGAGACCAGCTGATGATACTCCATAGCTCTATTGCAGCGGGAGCATTCTGTTTTCTATTTATCTTCTTCTTTTGCTGCTCCCTAGCACAATGGTCACATTTCTACCCAGGAAGATTGCTCAGGACTGTCAGAGTTTCAATGACACTCTAAAAGAGTAATTTTCAACATGTTTTGATACTTAGAATTTTTATAAAGTGCTAAAGACCCCTTTAGAAATTTCAGCTCTGCGATTGTTGCAGAGTCTATGTGAATTTACTACTTTTTAGCAATGTCTCACAGAATGTAGAGAAATAACTGATGGGTACCAGCAACGCACAGACCAGCAAACTTCTAAAATGCCTCAGGCAGGCTGCTCCTTTCAGGTGAGAGACGAAGCCACCTTAGCCACTTTTTCAGTCCTGAACATAATATTCCATTTCTCCAGGATTTTTCCCCTATGCCTGTTGCATCTTGCTATACAAATAATCTTTTCTCATAATTAGAATCTTCTATGTCCAAAGTCGTACTTTTTAACTTCTGTTTTCACATATTTGCAAGCCTTGGTTCTGTGAGTTCTTTGTTACCTTAGCAGCAGTAAAGTTCTGCTTTATCTTTCATAAAAATCTGGCATAACAATGAATCATTCTTACCATGAAGTTTTTAGAAACACCCCTTGTCCCCCATGAACTAACATTTTCAACTCCAGTCTTAGAATGCAGTGTTTCTATACCTCCTGTAAACATGGAAAACTGCTCATAAATAACGTTAACAGTGTTTTAAAATTATTACATTTCTTCTACTTAACTACATGTTTGCACCATTTGGTCTTCAAGCCACTTGTATAACTGTACAATAGAAATGGAGTTAAAGGTATGGCCTCAGGACATTTACCAGCACTTACAGCTGCAGGATGGAGGGTGATGGCCAGTCTTAACCTATACATCCCCTGAAAGTGCAAAATGTCACGTGGCGATGTGCGATAGGTTTTACCCTCCACAGAATAATAGATCGCTGCTTAGGAGCCATGTAAAGTAAGAGGCTGCTCTACAAGCTTTGAAATCTTCAACTTCTCAATGTGATATTTATTTTTCCTAACGTTCTGGATTATTTCTGTGACAGAACTAGCTTCTTTGTGTGTACGGAAACAGTAGCAAAAGTGAGAAATGAAAAAGCTGTCTGGATTCTAGGTGCTCATCAAAGTTGATCCTGAGAAGTTACAGGTGCAAGATTTTTAGTCCAAAATATTATAAATCTACTCATAAAAATTGAGAATTACAAGAAAATTCATTGAAATACAGCTTGAGATTGTTCAAAACCTGTTTCAAAGTGTGTTTGAAAGGACACTTTAATTAAGTCACTGCATTCATTGTCAAGTAGCTGAATGCAGGCAGGAAGTCCCCTGCTGTGACTTAGATGGTGTCTCTAAATATGCGTGGAACAAAGTTGCTGAAGTGCTGGCTAGAAACTCTGTTAAGAGTGATGGATTTCCGTGAGCTCTGGCACTTTGGCTCAGTTTGGGTCTATCAGGTCTGGCCATGTGTTTGGCTGCTCAGACTCTTTTTTGAAGTTCAAGCTGTAGGTAGGAGTCTGCTCACCCAAGGGCTACAGGAACAAAAGAGACTCTAAAAACATGAAAAGAAAAATGTACATTGGCTCAGCTGGCTGGGACCAGTTTAGGGCATTCAAAATGCAATAGTGCCTTTGGATTCTTCTAACAGGTGCTGGTTTTGCCTGGTTTTATCTTTCCTAACAATGTTAAATGACATTCAGTACCCTTCAGAATCAGACTTTGCTATCTTTTTTCTACTTTACTGTATTTAAGAAATATATGAGAAGGCATGAGTTATTAATATTATAATTTATTGCTATATTTTAATGCTGTGACAGAATCAAATACAACCAGCTGCAGTGAGTTGCACTGATTCTATTTCTTTCATATAATAACAGTATGGCCAAACTAGAACATTAAAAACAATATTTTCTAGTAGGGAGTAAATAGGGAAGTAAACACCTCCATCTTTAAAAAAAACCTCTTTAGAGCAACAGAGGTAAACACGTTGTCAGAAATGATCCTGCAGTGTGAAGGAAATTCACTGAGTAAGGTAATGGAGATTTTCCAGCAAATTCTTGTAATTACTCACCTATCACAGAATTTTAACAAGTTGCTTGGAGTTACCTTACCAACCAACATAAAAAAAGTTTGCCTGCTTTGCTTCTTTTGCTGGTTGCTCAGAAGCAATTAACCAGTAAAAACTTGTTGGTCACTGATTTGTCGTTCCTACAGTAGGAGTTGCACTCAAATGAAGATAGCACTGAAGCCAGAAAATCTTAACCTTTGTACCTAAGTTTACTCTGATGAAATTTACTCTTTTCAACAAGCACTCTCATGAAAGCAAAGTAATGCATAGTCATAAATCTTTGCAAGACTGATACCTGAATTCCTGTTACAGGATTGGACTTTATATTGCTGATATTGAGCTCTGCTCCAGAGGACAGTGAAGTCAGGTGGAGAGCCTCCCAATGACTTCCACAAGATATAAATAAAGCTTAAAATGAGCACTGAGCATCCTGATTATTTTTTATGGCTCTTGCTAGATAACTTCCACTAGACCTGCAGGATTTCAAAATAAATGATCAATATTAAAATGTAAAGAAAGCTTTAAGGACGTATTTGGCAGCAAGTTGAGGTCTGCACTTAGTCTGGACGGTGGAAGTTCACGGAGGGCGGTGGCGATGGAAGGGTGTAACGGAGCCAGGCAGCACGCACTTCACCACTAGGGCGAAGTTTAGTCAGAGGGAATGAATAACCATCTGGCTGCATGTAGGGAAGTAAGATGATGAGGGTTATGACTGAAGTAGTATGTGTAAGGCTGCCAGCTATGTGGTTCTGAGTCTTTAAAGACAGGCAGCGTCCTCACATTCAAAAGCTGATGAGGGCTGTAGGGATTCCCCTCAGTCACTTGCAGATGAGCTGACTGATGAAGGGTTATTTGGGTTATCTGCTTATCGTGTTGATTAATAACATCTGTTCCACAGCTGATAATATTAAGAACTGTACATCTATACCAGGGAGTGAAAACAGACAGTGCTGTTTAACTCCTTTGAGATGTATGGCATAGGCGAGTCCTCTCAACCAGCGGCCTGCCTTTGTCCCTTTTGCCTGCCCTGAAAGGAATCAGGATCACAGGATCACAGAACGGTTGGGGTTGGAAGGGACCTCTGGAGATCATCTCATCCGACCCCCCTGCTTGAGCAGGCACACCTAGAGCAGGGGGCACAGGAACGCGTCCAGGTGGGTTTTGAATGTCTCCAGGGAAGGAGAGTCCACAACCTCCCTGGGCAGCCTGTGCCACTGCTCTGTCGCCCTCACAAGAAAGAAGCTTTTCCTCATGTTTAGGTGGAACTTCCTGTGTTCCAACTTGTGCCCATTGCCCCTTGTCCTGTCATTGGGCACCACTGAAAAGTCTGGCCCCATCCTCTTGATACCCACCCTTTAGATATTTATAAGCATTGGTAAGATCCCCCCTCAGTCTTCTCTTCTCCAGGCTGTACAAACCCAGGTCTTTCAGCCTTTCCTCATAAGGGAGATGCTCCATTCCCCTGATCGGTTTTGTAGCTCTCCACTGGACTTGCTCAAGCAGTTCCCTGTCCTTCTTAAACTGGGGACCCCAGACCTGGATGCAGTACTCCAGATGTGGCCTCATTCGGGCGGAGCAGAGGGGGAGAATAACCTCCCTCGACCTGCGGGCCACATTCCTTTTTATGCAACCCAGGGATGTGCCTCTGTGGCCTGTCCAGAAGGGCACCATTTCCCACCCCCTTGCTGCTGTAAATGGTGGCCAGCAGGGACGGACCCGGGCCTGGTGGAGCAGAAGCGGCGCTCCACACGCATGGGGCAGGAGGACCAGGAGCATCCAGAGGGGCCGAGCTGTTAGGGAGGAGCAGCCCTGATGGTGGAGGGCATGAATTTAAGCGCGTTGTTCATCATGCACCAGGGCCACCTCGACCTGCGGGGCAGGGCACCTAGAGGGAGGCACAATCCCCTTCTCAGCCTCTCAAATGCGAATGGTGGCACCCGGCAGACCCGGGCGCTGGGGACGTGGCAGCTCGGGGCACGCAGGTTGCCGGCTTGGCTCGCTTTTCCCGGCGAAGCAGGACGAACGGCGGGCTGTCCCTCGCCCGGGGAAAACTACAGCGCCCGTCGGCCCCTGCGCGCCGCCCCCACCTTTCCCGCCTCTCGCCGTTATCGCCTGCCTCCTGTCAGCGAGGAGCCGGACCCGGCTCGCCCTAGAAGGGCTGCCGCCTCGGAGAAGCGGGGTGCTGCAGCTGACAGCCGCCTTCGGCGGGCGGCGGGGTGGAGCGGGGCGGCCCCGGCCCCCTTCATCCCTGTCTCGGTCCCGTGCGGGGGAGCGGCGTCCCCGTAGCCTCCGCTGCCCCGTCCCGTCCGGTCCCGTCGCCTCTGCGGCTCATGAGGTGAAGATGGTGATCCGCGTCTTCGTCGCCTCCTCCTCGGGCTCGGTGGCGGTGAGTGGGGGCAAGCGGCGGGGAGAAGGGAGAAGAGCGGGGTGGGGGGCCGCCGGGGCTCAGCCTCCGGGGCCGGGGACGGCGCGGGGCCAAGCCGCCGCTCTCCCTCCCCGCGGTTGCCCCTCGGAGCCTGCCCTTGGCTCCGAGACCTCGCCCCGCACGCCGGCATGGAGCGGGGGGGTCAGTGGGCTGCTGCAGAACCCGGGTCTCAATCCGGCGGGGCTGCGTGTGCAATGGGGGCGTAAAAACGACACCCCCCACCCCCCCTTTTAAGGCTGCCAAAGTGTAACTTGTTCCTGAATTGCCCTTGGCAAACCAAGCCCTGTGAAACCTCTTTGTAGGGGACAAATATTGTTTTTAAACGGTCTAAAAGGTGATTAAAGTGGGGCTAAACCGTCCCGCTTGGGAGGGGGTTTCCGCGCCTCGGTGAGGGGGAGGCGCCCTGAGGCGCGCCGTGCCCCACCCCTCAGGTGCGGGGCCTTGGTGCCCGCCAGCTACTGCGGGCTTGAAAAATAAATACAGGGAGAGCCCTGAGACAAACTTCAGGCCAGTAGCACCTCTCTGCATTAGCAAATACTCTAGGAAAGGTACAACAACTTTCAGACTCGGTTTTGAAAGGCATCACTGCGTCCTCTACTTAATTGAAGCTCTTATAGCTTTCTCTTCTTTAATTATGCATGTGACCTATGAATTTCCATATTTTCATATAAAGTGACAGCTCTGATTTCCATTGAGGCAATCTGAGTGTAAGCGTTCTACTGAATTTGTTCTTTAATGAGGAACATCAGAAGGATTTAGATATAATTGCTATTCTTTATGCCTCAGCGGTGAAGGCAGTGGCATTTTTGCATTGCAGAAGGATGTAGCACTGTATTTTCCCATCTGAAGGTTTATTGTGTGTTCACTGCCATCAGCCTTTTACTGCACAATACTTGTTTTCAGTTCAGTGGCATGGTGACAGGTATGGGTTCCGATATGTTTTGGCATGAAGTGTTCAAAATGCTTAGTGGCTGCATTTCAGCTAATAAAAACTAATTACCCATTTCAGTAGCCAACTGAGTAAACACGGAGCGTCTTCAGAACTCTGTAATCCATGCTCATCAAGCATCCATAATAGAAACATCTTCCCTGCATGGGCAATTGTTTCATGCTGTGGTAGCTCAGTATTGCTAGGTTTAGTTTCTGATCCATGCCTCATAGCTTGAACAAGAATGCCTAGTTTTATATTTTGTTTTTGTTGAAGGGGGAGAAAAGGGACGCATAGTTAGCTCACCCATATCTCCTGTTCTTACCAGTCTATGAATAAGTAATTGATGGGAGTTTTTGATTCTGCCCTCTCCTTCCTGTCTCTCCCTCCAAGGAACATACCCGTTAGCAGCAGCAATATAACCCTCTTCACTGTCTATTAACCCAGCAAACCAAATCTGAGGTTGACAAGCATTTTAATTTGCACATCAGTTCATTTGCTGACTTCTTTCTGGGTTGGACAACAAGAAGATGACATACAATACAGATTACAGTTTGCAAACTGGTGATAGTCAACTTTCTTCATCTAGACAGCCTAGCCAGAGAAGAATAGACAATTTAGTGTTTGAAGGTAATGTTACGCATCTCTTTTCTGTCAGTTTTTCTTTATCTATGTAATCACAGCATTTAAGAATCTTCATTATGGGCTAGGTTCCTGCTGTGCTCAGTGTCGCATCACCGAGGCTTTTTACTGTGGGCTTTGCAGGGGGTGTCCCTGGATCACAGCTAAATGATGGAGGAAAATGACAAAGAAAAAATTATTATCAGCTGTTTATGTGGGAATCTGCATCTGGAGAAGAGGGCAGTTACTGTATTGCACATCTCTAAACAGAGAAGTTTTAAACTTATTTTCATCCTCCTGGAACTAAACACTAGTGAGAGGGGACAAAAAGTGTTTGAGTCATGTAATACCTTGTAGTCTCCTCCAGCCTTCAGCACAACTGTGTCAGTTACTTTTTGGGATCCTGTGCAATTTATGAGACAGGATGATTTCCCTGACTGGAGAAATGAGTACCCCTCATAGATCCTACTCTGTCTCCTGCTAAAAACAGTGTCAGAATCCATGGTTTAATTTCCACTTGTAGGTCAGCTTGAGTCAAACTGTAGGCTAGCGGCTTTTGAGAGTGGATGTGGCTGAGATCAGCGTCTGTCCTGCTGCAATTAACCAAAAACTTCTATATGTAATATTTGCTGATAAACTAAAAGCAACGTCATAGTGACATGATTCACTTTGCTAATCTCTCTAGAGATGTTTTGTTAAATTACTCTTTATTTTAAAATGAAAAGTCCATCTAGTCTCTAGAGTAAGCTTTCAGTTTTGTTTGTTACCTCACCAGCAGTGTGCTGTTAAAGCATGGGCACTTCTCAGTCCTCTTTCTTCTTTGTGCATGCAATAAGACTGGTTTGAGTTTGCGGAGAGGGAAGGGTGAAGGCAGTGATTTGTTTAAATAACAAATGCAGCAATTTCCTTATGTTAACTGGTGAAATGGTATTATCTAGCAAATATAATGAGCTAAAGTCTTTGTGTTAGACTCCTTTTGAAATTTTCAGAATAACCAGGTCAAACGATAGGCATTTGGCTGAAACATTCCTGAGAAATATACTGGTTGTGTAGTCAGCAAAGGCTTCGGTTTTCGTAACTATAACTTCCTCTGGAAACTTTTGAAATGTTTGTTCATCCTGATGCTCAGTGTAGTTTACTTTGTGCTAAAGAAGATAAAAATACGTAACAGTAATACATAGTTCTAAGAGTTCAGCACATAAAATGTTTTGGGGGTCATTCTGGAGAATGAGAAAAGGAAATAGTTAGAGTGGATAAGAAGAAGCCAAGAAAAATGTGAACCTTCCCTCCTTTTGGTCTTGGACTTCTCCCTGCAGCATCTTCCTCACATCTGAAGGCTCTTAGACCTTAGAGGTTAATAGTAGTAACTATTTTTTTTTTTTTTAAATTTGTGAATATAAATGCCTCATGAGTTTAAAAGAGCTCACAGATCCCAAAACTTAGTTGTTGCTTTAGTGGAAACATTCATCTTCAGTGTTTATGGAAGCTGGACTGTGGGTTTACCCTGTTGGGATGCTGCAGTCAAGCTCCTGTGACCTTCTTGTGGGAAGGGAGGAGAGAGGCATTGTGTGTATGTCTGCATACATTTCTAAATAACCCCGTGTTGTTTTGAGCATGCGTTAGGCAGCTGAATCGCAATGGGAAGCCTCTGAATAGGCAGGCAGGCATGTTTCTACAAGCCTTACTGTCTCCTGCTTTTTCTGACCTGAATTTCTGTTTGTTGGTAAGCTGTGTCTTGAATTCCAACCACTTCTTTGTAGGGCTGGGGAGGCAGGCTTTGCTACTCCTCCCTGATAAGGACAATCAGTGTTCTTTTGTGTTTGGGAGAAAGGCTACTTTAAAATGAGGCTACTTTTCTGCCTCAGAAGTGCTTCACTGTTTTCAGGAAATAGTTTATGCCCTCATTTTTCACCAAATCATTCCAAGGTGACTGTAATTTAATCTGCTTCACATTTTCAGTCTATTAATGAAAATTTACATTTGTGCTAAAGTACTACGTATTGAATCAGTTAAATGGTTTTTCCAGTGTTTTAAAGCGGCTCTGCCTTTGACAGGAAGGGTAGTATGAGCTCAGTAACTCTACGCCTGGAATTCCTATAGTTATCTAGAAATGTCAAACCAGAGGAGACTTCAGTCCTCTTGCAGTCAGAGGACTGAAGATCAGGTAAGGGGAATGTCAGTGGAAAGCTTTCAAATAATGAAGGCACTTCAAACAGCTGCCTCACTTGCACTTTCTCCTCTGTGGTAATAATTTATTGCCTTGGAGCTTCATCTTCTGTTAAACCGAACAGATAATATAGGGGAGTTACTGAAATAATGGCACAGCAGGTAGAATCTCCTCTGACTAGTAAGAGGTGCGAAACACTTTCCCACTGAAATTTTTGTGTATTCATGAGATGTGAAAAACACATCATTGAAATGAATTCCATTTAGCGTATAAGGGCAAGTGCTGCTCAGGCATATTCTCCATGAGAACATGTTTAGGAATAGGAGGGCTTGAGGACAAACAGCACCAACCCGAAAAGAATAGACTTTTTAAAATGACCAAAACTTGGACTTTGACTCTTGCTACTGAAGAGAATGATGGATTTTTTTACTAGGAAGCTTGATAAGATAAGTGCAGTTATCGTTAACTTGTTTCTATAGCAAATACTGGTTTTATGAGACTAAAACTCTGCTTTGTTGAAGCATATCGTGGAGGTCAAAGGAGTTGGAATTTTTGTTTCCTGGAATGACTTTAAATCACAGTATAAAACATCAGAATGTCAGAATAATTACAGTCATGTTTGGTTCACGTGTTTTTGGATAACGTGACAAAGACAAATACAATGCTAGCATTCTTAAGGCTAAGCTTGTCTCCTAGCGAGAACGATGAATTTCAACTCCACCCTTGTTTGCACAAAGTCATTGTAACTCAATGTTTCTCATAGCTCTTGAGGTGTGGAATAAATTAACGTAGAATACGTCACTTCTAGAATATCCACCGTCTAACAGGGGTTTCTTGCCTCTCTGCACCCCAAAAGCGCAACAGTTAAACCTGAAAGTGATTTGGTTGAGTGATACAAGTGCTGTTTGTGAAAACTGTATTAATTATGGTGGTCATCTGGAAGGATCTGCAACTTGCTGTATGTGATTTACAGAAATTCAACTACCTGTTATATCAAATATTAAGCTTTGCAAATTATAAACATTATCATGATTTTTAAATATTAGAAGTTTGTGAAATGAGATCATAGCAGCAGGTCAGTTAGCTTTTTGGAAATGAGACAATAATCTGTACAATTAGAAGTGATCCTGCGATATTTACATGGGAAAGAGCAGTATTTTAAATGCATAACCACAGCATTGTCTAACATCTGTCAGCATGCTGAGGATACACCTGTTGGATTGGATCCTCAAAGCCTGATTTATGAATCTCATGTGAACTTCGTGCTCTGTCACTTCACTTGGTCAAGGTGGTGGTGCTTTTGGTGGTGCACCTACAGAGTCGTGCTGTAGCAACACCAGTGATACTGGGAGAAAAATTCAATCCTTGCTCAGTCAAGGGACACATCATGTATATCATGTCTTGGACCTTAGCAACTCTATTGTGCCCATAGGAGAGATCTGGGGACTTTCTGGACCTAGGCCCTTTGACTGGCAGAAATGATTTCCTCATCCTTCCTCAAGTTTTCTATTGTCAGGTCAGGTGGCTCATATTCATCTTTGCTGGTTTCTGTCAGTCCCGTTTTGCAGGGGTCACGGGGCAGAGGGAGCTTGTGAGCCTTGCTCGTGACTGTGAATTCTACAAAGTGGGATGGTCAGCGCTGAAGGCTTCAGCTGTTTTTCACTGTTAAGGGCCCTCTGTGGATCTAGCTCTCAAGTCTGTATTCCAAAGAAGTCTAAATTCTAGTTATATCCTCCTGCCTCCTGGTGGAGAGAATTAAGAGTCTCTGAACAGGAGTTCGGGTAGCTTAATGAATGTGTTCAGGAGGGAGCCAGGAGAGAACCCTAGTCACAAGGTGACAGGTGGAATTTAGAACATCTGTGTGTGTTATTCAGTACCTAACTGTTGCACCATTCTTGTGTGCTCTAGCACTTTTCAAATATTTACATTTCTTCTTGGCGGTTAGATGATGTCAGAAATAATGCTACCTTGAAGAACATGCTTTGGACTGCATGGTGTCTGTCATGAGCAGTAGGACTGATACTGACCTTTGATTACAACTGTAACTGTAATAAAACTTCAAGGGAGGTATTGTTCCAACTGGATTTCTGAAGACTGTATGGATTGTGTGTTCTGACTGTCCGTGTATTGGTCTGCTTTGTACAGGCATATGGTTCAATGTGTCTAACAACTGTATAGTGATGTTTTCATTAAAGATTTAGTCCTCTATTTTGAATATACTTACATGGGTTGGAAAGAACAAAATGAGTAATAAAAGGCGACTTGTTCATTTTGAGAAGGTTTTTCCTCTCTGTTTTTCTACAGAGGACAGCAGTGTCAAAGTACAAGTCCCTGAATGGATGTACTTCCCCGGTAGTGATCTATTCTCCTTAATCTTCCACCCATATCTTCAAAACCTAGAAATTCTTTTTCCTAACACTGGTCATAGCATCAGCAATTGTATGAGGTCACATATAACTGAATTAATGGAAAAAAAAAAAGTAATAACTAACATGCATGCTATTTATTAGTACAAATGACTTTTGGATTACTTTTCCACATGGTTTTGTGAAATGAAAATTAATTTTGGCACGTAGCTCACCTGTCTGTTTTCTAGAGGGTACAACCCAGGAGGAAAGGCAGGGAATGAAGCATATGCCATTCTTTGGTTGTCCCCATTTTGTTGTCTGGCACTAGTACACCAATATATAAACTGCCACGTTTACAGTTGTCATTGTCATGTTACTCTCTGCCAATGTTGCTCCTGCATAGAGAAACTCCAGCAGAGGGGCAAGGCAGGCAGCTCTCACACTGTAACATGTTGGATCACTGCAACTGCTTGCTTCAGTACTGCTGAACTGGAGATCTTGGTACCAGCAACTTTAATCTGGTGAATTCAAATGGAAAGCAGCATGTTTTCCATACGCAGCCTGCTGCAGTCTTGGTGTCTGGTTTCTTGTCACTACAGAGGCTGCTCAGCCAAGGGACAATAAACTGAATTCCACTGTGTTTGGGCATCACAGAGCTGCTTTCCCAAAATTTGTTCAGCTATTCTTCTGTAAACCTAGGTCAGACATTCACTTCCTCTCTAGATTTTTTTTTTTTGTTGTTTTCCCAAGAAGTCTTACTTGGGCAAAATATGCTAAGCACCAGAGCATCAGTGGTTTTTTTTTTTTTGGAGCTAAGTATCTGTGTAAAAAGAGATATTGAAAAATGATGTTGAATTAGAGTCACTGCTGGACTAATGTGAATCCTGTGATCTGCAGCCATTTAATGGGATGTGGTGTCTAGTGCAGTAAATTCATATAAGATGTGATCCAAAGCTTGTTGAAATTGGTGAAAACATCTTCATTGACTGACTGGGCTTTCATCCAAGCCAGGTGGCTTCTATGCTTACCATTAAACCTAAATGGTGTCTGTGTGTCTGGAAAGTTCAGGACTCTAATAATGTGTATTGTTCTAAATGTTTTTATTCATGCGTATAAAGGGTACAACGCTGCTGGCTGCAAGGTGGAATTGCTCGAGTACTGTCTGCAAACATAACATGTCTTCATTAGCAGTAAAGAGAAATGAACCTCAGGATACAATCTCCTACCTAAAATGAAAGAACTAGATTGTTGGTAAAATGATTGTATAGGACTCCTAAGCCTCTGTCCTTGGGCAAACCACAGCAAGTAAGTACCAGCTGCAAGTAGATACCAGTACAGGCCACATTCTAGGTGAGAGAGCTGAATTTCCTGAATTTCCACCACTCAGTGAGGCTAGAAATAAATAACTAGCTCTTGCAAAGTTATGTCTCCTATTCCTCAGTACTCCCCCATTTTTAAAATGTAAGGGCCTATAGATATAATTCAAGAAACAGTAAAGACATACCAGTAAATGTGGAAGTGTACTAGTCAAAGTTACCTGATAGTACCAAAGCCCAGCAAACCTTGCCGATGTAATGGGACAATATTTATTCAGAGTAAATTACCTTTCTCAGTACTTGTAAGAGCTTAAAAAAATCCGATATTTTAATTGATATATTGGATATTCTGATTCTAATAGTCTTGTCAGAGTATACTGCGGAATAAGTCCGTTTCACTTGCTACATGAATGCTTTTGATTTTAATTACAATCCAAGCAAAAATTAAGTCTATAATGCGACACATTTCAGTTGATCTCTGTGAGATTCTCACTGGTACTCTTCTGTACAATCCGTCTCCCAGTTTAATTATTTCAGACTGTTTATACTTCTGTTTATCCAAAGAGGGAAATGTAGAAGAAATTAGGATTTGTGGTAAAATAGTCAGCATTTAATGAAATTCTTTATTGTATAAAATCAGGATCACTTTTGTCTTTAGAAATCTGAGTGTAACTTGCAGACAAAGAATTGTCACTAAGATGGTAACCCAGAGTGTATTATTTTACTAGCAAGTACACTGAGGGCAACAGTTTCCTTACCTGCAGCCTCAAGTGCTGGCCTCCTAAGGGAGTCTATCTAGAAGGAGATAGTGTTATCTTTGTTTTGCTTGCAGTATGAAAGCTTGATGAGAAGAGTAAGGAACACATAAATGCTGTAGTCCTTGGAATCTATTCTTAGTTGAAATCTACTCTATCCAAACCCATGATCGTGTTCTGGTATGTCAGTGTTTTTTACCAGCGTAATGTTTGGTAAGTTTTACGGAAGATAGTTAACATTTTGCAAGTCCCTTAGGCTGGTGGATTTACTTCTTGGCAAGGTGAGGGGAAATGTAGAGGCGGTGGCTCAGAGTTCTGAGTAGAGGTACTGAGTTCCTCAGTAGCCATGAGATTGTTTCCTTAATCTTTTCTACTGGGGTTGGTATGTTGTTTAAGCAGCACCTGTTGGATGAGCAGATGGAGTCAATTCCCAAGCCTAAGTCACTGTTGACTCTTATTTCTAAAAACAAACATCAGATTCATTTTAGTGGGACTCATGTAGGTGAGCAAAGTGTGACCTGATCTTTCAAGGAATGACTCAAGTTGCTGGTGAACTTCAGATGGTTTGACTGGGGGGAAGGGGTGACTGACATACAAACATTGTGCAGGCAACTCACTTAACATCTTTCATCTCAGCAAGAGAGCATGGATACAAAACCTGCTCTCTAGTCTTTCTTGGGCTGTAGGCCCCTATCTCTGAAGTATTTTGGGGTGATACCTTTTGATTCTTCTGTCTGAGGCTGTGGCAGGCCTTCGATTCTGGTGTGCTATGTTACTGTAAGAGTTATTTATCACCACTCTGAAGGGGCTGAGCCTAAAGCATGTGGATAGCCTTTTGGGGTGATAAGAGCTACAGTGATGAGGAACCTTTTTAAAACGTTATTTCTGTCTCCTTAGTGGGGGAAGAGAAAAACAACTGGATTTTACAACAGTAAGCAAGCTTATTTAGTCTAAATTTAATATTGTACTTCACTATTAAAGTAATTGAATTTGGCATTGAGGAAGGGGAGTAACTGTCTTGCTAGCTGATTCATGAAGAGAAGCTCTCAGGAGACACAGGTTGCTCAGTGACTCAGGTTAGTCATCAATAACAGCATGCCCTTTTGTTGTTGCCCATCTCCCTTGGGTAGAATAGAGCTCGTCTTGACAGTAAGAGTTCCAGGATTTGTTGTTGTTGTTGTTGGTTTTACCTCAGCCTAACTAATCCCCAACATTACTAGTAAGACAATGTGGAAAACTGCAACATGTTTCTTCAAGGAATAAACTTGCAGCAATTAATGCCTAGGAGTGACCTTTGCATATGTATCAACCTGCCTTTTGTTTGAATATACATATGTAGATGTGTATTTTTGCATACACGCCTATATAATGAGATATATATATTTATGTATCTATATAGTGTGCATATGTTAAGTATATTTATGTCTGTGTAGGTATGTGTGTCTACCTTTCTTAACCTTGGAATCACCAATAGATGCTGTTTATCACTCCGTAAAAATAAACTACTGATTTTTGCATCCCCAGAGGAGAAGGAAAGGTAACGTGGTGCCTTGCACTGGTTGCTCAAGGTATGTCAGCATCTGTCGGGGCCCCGTCTAAAATGACTGCTTTTTTATTTGAATGTCTGGACCTTATGGAATTGTAGCCATCGATGTCTGTCTTCTGTGTAAGCTAGAGTGCTAAAATCGTGGTGCTTGCTCAGCTGTCTCAGCTACTACATGTGTCTGGCTTCTACTTAAGTGCTTTACTTAAGTATCTTATTTCAGATAATGAGATACTTACAAAACATCAAAATAGTTATACCAATATAAGATATCCACCAATATAATTGTGTTAGCTAATGGGGACAATACAGTGCCATAAATATTTCCTTTCCTACCTAGGAGAAAGGTAATGTCAGTGTAAACAATGTTAGGAAGATTTTTATCTGAGAGCCCTGACAGGGCTAGTGGTGGCAGTTGAAGACCTTACTGCTCGTCACTTCAAAGTTGCTCTTCTGCCTGTTGCAGAACTCCAGGACAGAACACGTGCCTGCATTATAGCCCCTTTGGTTGCAGCCTTTTGTGTTTGCCTTCATGGGTACTGAAGGCAGGCTAGTAATATGCTGAACTGTGCAAATGAGCCTCTGCAGCACCAGGACTTGCCCAGTTTTGCCACTGTTGCAGGGATGATGATAAGTTTTGGTAGGAGGAGGGTATCAAGCTTCTGCTTGTGACAAAGCCTTAAACAGCCACAGTTTCTGGCTTTCTGAATATCCCGTTTCATGGGATTGTTCTGCTGCAAACTCTGCCAGCAGGGTTGCCCTCAGAGCTTTTGTTTGTAGGCAGACCCTGAAACCATGCTCTTGTGCTCCATATTAAATACAAATCAGAATGTGTGATTGTGTATGTTCCCTTCACACATGCTGATAAGTTTTTCCTGTTGGCTTTTGGCTTTTTATGCTTTTACAAAAAGAGAGAATCTTGTTAACCTGCATATGCTAGGAGATATGGGCCGTTGTGATCCTTTACACCAATCTGCTATGTAACATGGGTCCTCTGGATTCACTGGATAGATCCCAGCTGAAGCAAGAGAATGTGACTCAGAAAAAAATATTCATTGGAATTTAATATTGGAAATTCCACCACAACTTTCACAAATGTGTTCTATTTCCTGAGATTTTCCTATATGGCAGAGGATGATATCAGGTATTATCTGTGCTATTAAAACCTTTGAGTGATTATTTGGAACAACTTAATAGTAGCATTACAAATCAATTAAACACTGCTTTCTTAATCATGGAATTGGGGTCTGCATTTGTCAGAGAAAGGCAAGTGAATTTTTCTGTGTCTTCATTTGAAAGACACCTTTGACCTGATGAATAATAGAGCATCAGCAACTGAAATGTGTCATTACCTTGCTAAAGTGTTAGTGGAATTATCATCCCTGTCTAATCTGAAGAAACAGAATTCAAGTATGCATGAAACCTTTGATGTGGATCTGAATCTCCTAAGGTCAGACAATCATGCTGAAGCATCTCTAATTGAGTGATCTGATATGTTTATATAGAAGCAGAGACAGGAATGGCATTTGAAGGATTTAGATAGCATGAAATTCTTCAGTAGGAACCTGCTAGGAAGCTAAAATTAGTTAGAAAGGAGATACAAAACTAGTCTTTGAACAGAGAAGACAGCTGCCTTGAAGGCCCTGATGTGCAAGCAGTCCCTTCCTACTTGGTGAGACTAGCTTGTCTGCAGCGAGGCCTCTTTTTCTGGCAAAGGATCCCAGCATCAGGCCCCAGGAGAGCCTGAAAGTTTGTGGGTTTATTCAGCATAATGTTCAGCAATATCTTTGGCTCTGTGGAGGGGACTCCTGTTGCCCTTAGAGGAGATGTGTCTGCAGTTTATGGGATAATGATCAGATGGCTGCTGTGTTTGGGGATGCAGCTAGTCATCAAGAAATGGGGCTGCAGAAGTATAAAAGAAAAGGTAATTTGTGCATACAGAGCTGCAAGAACACACAAGCTACATGGCTATAGTTGCATTTGTTGAAAGAGAAATAATGTTGACATTTTTTAATAAAGTTAGAAGCCTCATTCTGCTCTCTTTTGACTCAAAGGTAATTCTGTTATTGATCTGAATAATAGCAGTGGCAGTCAGCCCTAGTTTAGAGAATGATATCAACAAAATCCATCATCCTAGCCTTACAAAAACATACGGATAGGACTTTGCAGTAATACAGTCCATTTTTATCTGAAACGTGGTGTTTGTCTAGAGCCATAAATGCATTTGTCTGTTGCTATTTTATATACTGCTGGGAAAACCTGTAAATATCCGTAAAAACCTAGCACAACAAATTCTGAATGACTAGCACTGCTGTTACTGCTGTTACTTTAAAGTGCATTATCAGGGGTGTGTATATCTGTGGTTGGCAGAATGACACATCTGTGCTGTGTGGATAGCAGCTGTCAGGAGAAAATAGTGAAAGTATTGACAAGTTTATTTCACAAACTTGTTTTTCAAATACTTTGGAGCATTTTGGAATCATAATATCTGTGATCTTTCAGGATGAGAAAATAAATGCAAGCATAGCCGTTCTTAGGGAAAGGCTAGATGTTTTTTCCAAGTATCCAATCATTCTCTCAAATTCATGGTGGGGGTTTAGTAGCTGTGTGGGAGAAATATGGATGTGACCTTGTGTTTATGTGGGAACAGGGTTCTCCGTAAAACCCAGTATGCCACTGCTGGGCTGGGCAGTACTGTAGTCTTGGACTTTGCGTTAATGTTTCTTTGAAACTTTATCATACTGTCAGGAGACTTTCTGCTGCATGTGACATCTTAGGGCTCCACATTCTTCGTCAACTTGTTGTTGTTTCAGAAATAGCTGGAGCTGCAGTTGGGTGTAACTGGGTGTCGGGCTATGGGTCCCAAGTGACAAAATATAGAGAGGGTGCAGCCTCTCAGGTAGGGTAGGAGGTGGCCAGCGGGACTTACATCTTGAGCTAACAGAACCAAGACCCCACCCAGACAAAACCAGGCTTATTACTTATGTCTTATGGGCTGCTAGGTGTTTTTATCCGTTCTAATAGGTAAATATTCCTATGCCACTGAGTTTTGATACTTAAAGCTAATGAGAAGGAAGAAATATGACTTATTTTTTTTTAGTGCCAAGAAATTTGTTTATATCTCATTTGCAGTAAGTACAGAAAATACAGCTGGGGATGCTTTATTCATTGTTACAAAACAATGTGACTGATAAATACATAGAACTAGTTCACAACACTTTCCGTGCTCTGCTGACTCACCATGTCACAAAAAGAAGATAATTGCATGTTTTCATCTTAAATGTTTAGGTGATAAACATGTTACGTAAGAGGAAATGTGTGTGAATTTCTTGCTAGGGGAATTTTTTGTTTTTATTTTTCTTGGCAAAATTTAGAATAGAATAGAATATTTCAGTTGGAAGGAATGTACAGTGGTCATCTAGTCCAAGTGCCTGACCACTTCAGGGCTGACCAAAAGTTAAAGCATGGTATTAGGCACATTGTCCAAATGCCTCTTAAACTCTGACAGGCTTGGCATCGACCACCTTTCTTGGAAGCCTGGTCCAGTGCTTGGCCACCCCTTTGGTGAAGAAATGCTTCCTAATGGCCAGTCTAAACCTCCCCTGGCACAGCTTTGAACCGTTCCCATGCGTCCTGTCACTGGATACCAGGGAGAAGAGCTCAGCACCTGCCTCTCCACTTGCCCTCCTCAGGAAGCTGTAGAGAGCAATGAGGTCGCCCCTCAGCCTCCTTTTATCGAAACTAGACAAGCCCAAAGTCCTCAGCCAGTCCTCACAGGACATTCCTTCCAGCCCTTTCACCAGCTTTGTTGCCCTCCTCTGGATGCATCCAAGGACCTTCACATCCTTTTTAAACCGTGGGCCCCAGAACTGCCCACAATACAGAAGGTGAGGCCGCATCAATTCTGCACACAGCAGGATAATCACCTCTTTTGACCGGCTGGTTGTGCTGTGTTTGACGCACCCCAGGATGTGGTTTGCCCTCTTGGCTGCCAGGGCACACTGCTGACTCATACGGGTATTATAGCATTTGCTTACTTTTCAAAACCTTCTTATAAAACTCCTCTCTTCAATGCTATTTCAGTGAACTTTAAACAATGACAAAGTATTTAACATATTTTAAGAAAATAAAGAAATAAAACATAGTTATTGTGTTTTTCTTCCCTCCACAATCCTAGTCTACCAAGCAAGCTTGAGTCACATTAATGAAGTGATATCTCTTAAATCTCAGATTTTCAGCAATAGCAGAGTTGGACTTCCATGAGCAAGACACTAAACTGTTCCCTGCTCCCCTAACTCTGCAGGAGGAACTCTGAGATTCAAAGGTCAATTTTCTGTTCATTACTGGAGGACTGAGAACTTAGTTTCCAAAAGTTCAGAACTTTACAGTTCTCAACAACCTTGCTGAACTGGGACTTTACTGGGAAGCAAATGATATTCTTCAGAATCAAATAACTTACAGAAATCAAAAGAAATAAACATATGAATAAAAGTAATATAGCATGGAGATCAGAGAACAACTTGTGTTTAATTAGGAGGTACTAAAGAGTAGCTGAATTAATAATGGTGGCAGTTATCATACTTGTATGTATGCATAGTAAACATTTTGAAAAGGAAGATAGATGTTGCTTGTTGAAAGGGTTTCTTTCATGATGCAAAATACTTGTTATAAATATGCCACTTTGACAAAAGAGAAGAGTATGAGGAGGAGTTAAATGTAGAATGCTAAACAGGAGATTTAAATTATTCTTTCGCAACTTTGAGCTGTCTGTTGGAAAAAAATGCATGAAAATAACACTTTCTTTTTAACCACTCTCTTGAATTACTGAAACATATGTTAAATTACAAACAAACACATCTATTTATTGAAAGAAGTTAGCTGGCAGCTAGGGTTTGAATTGCTCGTCTTTTGAAATGAATTATTCTAGCCCTGCAGGATGGTTCCATCAGGAGAAGTTTTTGATAGCTGAAAATATGCTTTGAGTCCCTGAAATCTTCCAGGCTGCTCAAAGTTTCTCATGTCTTTTGTGCTAGCTACTAGGATCACCAGTCTTGTTTAAAAAAAAAAAAAAAGTCCTAGCATGTAATTCTAATAATTTTGAAACTTCTTGGCTCGCTGTTGGCTGAGATATTTTAAATAACAGACCAAGTTACCAGCATGCTCTGGTAATCTGCCCTGTTTTAGCTAGAGGCCCAGCTGAAGAAGAACCAGTATGCCTTCCCAGTGTCCTCACAGGAAAATACCTATGACTAGGAAAGATCCTGTATCTGTAGCACAAATATAATTTCCAGCATATATTTTGTCAAATAGAAATGTAAAAGTTTTCAGGATAGTGTAGCTCCACGGAATGGAGCTCTTGCTGGAGGTTATGATCTAAACTGGCAGTGGGTTTTGCAAGCTTCCCTGCTAGAACAACCAACAGTGCATCCTGACCATCAATCTGGCAGTCAGCTGCTGCTTGCCAGGCTAGGCTGGGAAGCCTCTTGCTATGTTTCTCAGTCTGCATGGAGTCCTCTGGCTGCTAGTCTGTCAAGGTCTCTCTCATTTGGAGCTGCCTGCCTATACACAGTGGGACTTCCAAGTTCTGGTTCAGTTCCTGTTGCAAAGTCTTCAAGTTTCACTTTGTTGTAGGCATTTTTTATTTCCAGAAGCAATAATGGGTTTTTTGGTTTCACATTGATGCAGTGGAATACAAATTCATGTCGTTAATTAGAAGATCCAGCTTCAGCAGTATTCTTAGTCTTTTGTTAGGAAGTAATGAGCCAAGATTTGGGTCTCATAGCATCTGGTTTCCTCCAGTCCATTAGGGACTCAGGTGTAAGTGGATTTTCAACACTGTAGGAGTACATTGGTACTACTACAAGAAGAAAATGATGATAGAGTCACTTACTTCATTTGTGTACATCATTGGCAAGTCCTGTTTCCTGAAACAGAAGAAATAAAGAGAGGTAGGCTTGGGAGTGACTTGAGAGACTTTCTCAGCTGCACACAGCTCAAAGGCCCCTACACAGTACTGCCTCTAGCTGATATTTCTATAGAACCTTCTCTTTTAACTTTCTTGGTCTTTTTCCTTTTTCTGTGTGTTCCATATCTGTCTCCCCTTTTCTCTTACATGCTTACTGAAATAATACCAAATAAATCCTTGAGCAAACTCCCATCATCTCTTGTTTTGTGTAGTGATAGATGTATTTGTACTTGCTAAAGGCTCCTTCATGTTTGAGTGTTACCTTGTTACTTGCACAGAAAGCAATAGTTTCTTAATTAAAAAAAATCTTAAATAAGAAACTTTCCCCTTCAACTTGTAATACATATGCATACACAGAAATAGGTTTAAATGCCATTTTTATAGCATGCATCTGACAAGGAGAATATGAGGTTAGCAGGCATTGGGCATGGAACAGTTTACTCTCTTCTGTAGCTTTATAGAAAAAGAATATGTTTTCCTTTGCTGACTGCTTGTGATTAGGAGTCTTTTAAAAAACAAACCTGTCTCAAATTTTAACGGCATTTCTTAAATACTGGACTCCTTCAAAGACACCATACAAATACCGCACAGAGGTAAAGGGGTACAGATTGCTTGGCTAAGTAGTGTCTCAGCAGCTCCCAGGGACCTGCAAACTGATTTTGCATAAAGCTGAACAGATTGCCCTCCCAGTTCAATAGTGTGTTTCATATGGCATGTCCTTAATTATGTCTCTGTATGCAAGCGTAAGATTGCTGCTAGCAGGAGACCAGGGCAGTGCAGGCTGCATGCAGCCGCTGTTCAGGGACTGTTCTATTTCTTTTCAGACTGAAAAGTTCCGTGGTCAATTTTTAGGATATTGAAACATTGAGGTGCAGTTTTTCTTGAGGATGAAGTGTGGAAGGTGTTTTTAGCTATTTGGAGGCCTGTTCTGAGGAGACTGTATTTTCCTTCTATCACATGTAATCCAGTATTTGCTACAGCAGGTAGCCACTTACTTTACTTTTGGGAATAGTTATGTAATGATGATTTTTTTTAAAATTTATTTTTATTGCAAAATTTTCTTCTTTTTTACCCTCCTTCACCTCACCCTAGCTTCTCATCTCCTTTTTCCATATGTACATAGCTGAGTTGTATTTTCCTGTGCCAAGAACAATGCATTAATCATACAAACCTTTGTAATGGTCTGTCACAGTACTGCCATATCTCTGCAATAAAAATTGCAAGGGGTCAGTTGTGCTCTCCTTTCCTAAGCCAGGCAAAGAAAGAGAAATTTGGCAGGAACTCTCTGTCGCTACAGGTTGCAGATATAACAGGACCATGAGGAATTGCTTGTCAGCCTTGGTGAATGTGTGAGATTGTTTTTCATTGCTTCTGTATGAAAGCAGCAACACAGTGGAAACAGAAGAAAAGAATGCAGATGTTGCTTAGTGTGTTTGTGAGAGGCATTTGTCTCCTTGCTTTTCTAGGGAAGGTATGTGTAGGTTTGCAGTTAACACTGTTCAGAGTTCTGTTCATTTGATGTGGTTAGGGCTTGCATTTCTTTGTTAAAGTGTAGTATCTCCTTATTATCTGGGAGTATGTGTTAAGCCTAATCTCTGTTAGAAGTGAAGATTAGTAATCCTCTGCAGTAAATACATTACATCGGCATTTTACACTGCAACAATCCCTTTGGTTTTGTTTGCGTGACTTGTAAAGGCAGAGACCCCCATGTGACATTCTTAGCTATGGGAGTGAGCTGAAGCTTGTGTTTATGTAACACAAATGCTGTTTATGCAGTTCATATTTCAAATACCTGTAGCTGGTCATGCTTCAGCTTCTGCCGAACCATTTTCTCAGGGTGCAGTTTTGCTACTGATATAAACCGATGAGATTGTGGCGCTTACATTATTGATGCTCCTTCCCTTCTTCCCCTGGTTCCTGCATTGTGCTTGTGCAAGAAAAACTGCAGGAGCTGCTTGGCAGGAGGGAGTAACATTGTGTCATCTCAGTGACAGCCAGCGGTGAGATCTGCTTAGGTGTATCATCCAGCTGTACCCTAAAGGTGTCTCTGCCAAACGCAATACATTCAGTTTTCAGCTGAGTCAGTGAGCGGATCACGTGGCTGCTGCAGTTCTGGAATAAGGGCAGAGGTCAGGAAAGAGTAACAAGATTGAAAGAGAAGGAAGGGAACCAGCAGGACCATATCCATTGTTAGAGGCACAGGTCTAGATAGACATACGCCAGTCTGTGAAACAAGTCTTTGAGGTGGACTTAGGCATCCATTCTGTTTTGTTTTTTTTTTAAATGTCAGACTTCTAAAATGTGTGTGTGGTGCGACAAAGCAGCTTAGATGATATTTATCATAAGGCCTTGTTCTCAGCATGTGTCGTCTGAATACTTTTTGGGGTGGGATTTTGTGTTAGAAAGCAGGCTCTTTGTCCTTGGGTTCTGTCTGCAATAAGTGGACAGTTTAAGTTAGGCTTTTGGTGCCTTCAGTTCCAGGCAGTCAGGACAGTCAGTGCTACACATCCTGCTCACCAGCCAATCACTGAATGGTACCTGCTGTCATTCCCTCCACTTGCAGGCAGGAGGACTGAAGCCCAGGAAATGCCTTATTTCCAGAAGGTGGGTCTTAGAGCCCATAGCAGAAGACCAACCTCCCGCATCTACTTTGTGGGCACCGGATGCTCAGCAACATGCCTGCTGACACGGTGAAGAGATTTAAAACTGAGAACGTGTCTGCTTTGTCCCTTTTATATTAACTGGGCTAATGAAATAAGGCAGAGAAGTTCTCTTTAATCATGGCTATTTCACAGTTCCTATTACTACTGCTACTTGAGTTATCTTGCCTATAGTATAGTAGAAGTAATATTCATTTATCCTATCTGGGTTAGATAAATCCTGGATTAGTGAGATTTTTGCAGTGTATTGGATATCTTGGTTAAAATAGTATAGAATAATAAAATACTGCTGCCATTTAGTAATGGAGAGACCACATGATAAACTCTGGTTCAGCAGCTGTCACTAGGCAAGCCTTCCTAGTACAGATGATCTTCTGGAAACAGATTCAGGAAGCATAGAGAGTGGGGAAAAGAAGGAAATTGTGACCTGTTGGAAGTGATGAGAAGCTTCCAGGGAATTTTGGACTGATGGTGTGATCTGATTTTCCTAAACCTCTGGTCCAGTCTGGACATGATTTATGATGCTAACACCCTGATTCTGCTGTTAAATGAACTATATGATTTATCTTTTAACCGGAGATCTCGTTCCCGGAGATCTGGGAGATCTGTTGTTCCCTGTCCCCCAGAATAGTTATGTGGGAAACAGAAATCTTATAACAGAATAGTTTTCAGTCTAGCCAAAGACTTAAAAAGTAAAGTGGCTGAAAGCTGGAAATGAGGCAAATTCTGAACAGAAGCAAGCAAATATTTTAAGCGAAGACAGTTAATTAACTATGGGAAAAATTTACAGATTCTCTGTTATTATCACTTCAGGAATGAAGCTTAGGGGGGGGAAAAAGTCCAAAGAAACTATTTACTCCTAAGAGGAATTAATTCAGGGATGCTGAAGGTCAGAACAGATAATCCCAGTGGTCCTGCCTGGCCTGGCATGAGGATGTCTTTGAAGTATTTCTCCGAAGCAGTCTGAAACCTCCTGTTACCTGTTGCAAATCAGTGTAAAGAAATGAAAACTAAGGGAAAAAGCTAGGATACTTTAGCTGAGATAGACTTTTTTATTTTTTTGTAAATCGGGCTACTGAACAAGTGATTAGCTCATTTTGGCAGTTCTGTGCATCAAAATGGGCATCCTATTTTTGTGCTTTTTAATCCTAATAAGGAGACCAGCTCCAAATACTGGGATAAAATGGAGACGTCTCTGGGAGTTTTTTGCCTGTCTTACTTTTGTGAATAAAAAAAATACATTAACCAAAGCCAGAGAAATGATGTTCAGAAAACAATCAGCCTATATAAAATATGGGAGACAAACATTGTATTATGATAGTAGACTGTTAGCTCTATCAGAGTTTTCTTCACCATGCTGAAGATAGATTAGGATCATATTATGTAAAGAGGCATGGATTTTTGTTTCAAAGTCAATGTCACTGCTTAATAAAAAGAGATGATATTGCCTGTTCATAGTTGTATTTATGGCTAATATTCTTTCATGACTACAAATAAATTTTTAAAAAACCAACATTGAACTGCCTGTTTGAGACAAGATAAACAGGATGCATGTGGAAGCTGCAGTCTCTTTATAGAATGCAAAATTAAGTGGGGGACATGTTTTCCTCTGAAACTTCTCACAATGGGTATATATTTTGATGGTGTATCTTGCATTGTCTTCTGGTGTGCTGAAATGTATTAAAACCAAAATATTTTGATGCTAAAGCAATCTATCCTGTGAGAATACAGATGCTTTCCCAAAGCAATGTGTGAATAGCCACGACCCAAGTTTTTTGGAACATGGTACCTCTGATTATATGGATACTCTTTTTAAGATTCCTTTTGGTTGCATCGCACTCTGGAAACCTCGGAGGCAGCAAGGTACAAGGCTGAGTTTCACAAAGAGGATTGAAGTAACCACCTCTGTAGTTTGTCAAGTGAGGATGTATTTTTCTCCAGGTGACTCTTGGCAGGAGCTCAGATCCTCTGCATAGGCTAGTGAGGAGGGGAAAACTGACACTGCTCTTTGTGTCATGTTGTCTTTGCTCAGCGTTTCATCTGGTCGAAAACGCTGGAAATTTTTGTAGCTCAGAGTAACCACAGATGAGAGCTGCAGGCAGGATTGTGAGGCTGACGCACTTCTGCGGCACAGATCCAGTTGTAGAAGATGACAAAGGTCCTGTGGTTTTCTTGGGGAATAATCAGCTGGCTTCTGTTGTGGCAGATGCTCTGAGCATCCGTCTTAAACAATAAGACATAATTTAATAGGACTTTTAAAGTAACTAATGGTCTTGTTTCAGTTTACAGACTTAAATCATTTGGGGGAGGAGAAGATGCTACTTTTTTGGCTAAAAATTTTCAGGGCATTTTGTTTAAATTTATGCAGCTGGCACATCCACAGCTGATAACTCATGCAGATGTCATGTGGAAAATTGCAAGGCTTATGGCTAAAAAAAGCACCCCACAATTTATTTCACTTCAACATCTTAATTAGTTTTATAAAAATAAAAAGGAGAGATTAGGAAATGTAGGTTTGTGGGAGAATTCTCATGGTGTGAACAGTAAAATATTAGGGATTTGATTAAATCTGAGTTGCAGTTAAACTTGTGCCCAGTGTACAGACTACCAGAAGACAGCAGATCAAAATGGGTACATGTAGATGCGTGGGTACTGGTACATGGCCTGGGCCTGAGCAATGGAGCTCTCTGGTACTGTGAAACTGTTGGAAGAATGGTTGCTGGCAGAGACAGCTTTGGCCAAGGCTTACTTACAGTCTCACAAACAGTTTGTGGCCATGATTTAGATGTTACAGCCTGCCAGGGATCTTTCCCAATGTATAGTCTGCACATAGCCACTCTGAGAGGGTGCAGGTTTAACAGATGTCATGGTTTAACTCCACCCAGCAACTAAGCACCAGGCAGCCACTCGCTCACTCCCCTCTTGGTGGTATAGGGCAGAGAACCAGAAGAGTAAAAGTGAGAAAACTCATGGATTGAGATAAAGACAGTTTAATAGGTAAAGCAAGAGCCGCATGCACAAGCAAAGCAAACCACGGAATTCATTCACTACTTCCCATGGGCAGGCAGGTGTTCAGCCATCTCCAGGAAAGCAGAGCTCCATCATACATAATGGTTACTTGGGAAGACAAACTCCACCACTCCAAATGTCCCCCCTTCCTTCTTCCCCCAGCTTTATGTGCTGAGCATGACGTCATATGGTGTGGGATATCCCTTTGGTCAGTTGGGATCGGCTGTGCCCCCTCCCAGCTTCTTGTGCACCCCCAGCCTCCTGGCTGGTGGGGTGGGGTGAGAAGCAGAAAAGGCCTTGACTCTGTGTAAGCGCTGCTCAGCAATAACGAAAATGTGTCTGTATTATCAACACTGTTTTCAGCACAAATCCTGAACACAGCCCCACACTAGCTACTGTGAAGAAAAATAACTCTATCTCAGCCAAAACTAGCACATTCGGCCTAGGGCCAGAGGACTGGCCCAAGCATTATGTAGCTTTCTAGTTGCTCAGACCAGCACAGGAGGGAATTCATGTTGGATTTAGTAGTACTCCACTACAAGGAAATCACCTTTCCCACGCATCATTTTAGACACCTCTTTTATGTTTGAACAAATACTTCATATTTGTGGTAAGAAAATCTCAGTCTCTGTCTCTTTGGGGCCTCTTTTGCAGCTTTTTTTTGGTGAAAGACAGGATAAAATATTTTTGTCTCTCACTTCTACATTGACAACAGAATTTGTCTTTGCAGCTTTTAGGGACACAGCGAAAAGCATATTGTCTTTGGTACCAGCAGTGATGATGATGCAGTAATTTTGCTGTTGTTGCTAATGCATTATTTGCACAAAACTTTAGGAGCCACCTTCTGTATGCAAAAGTGATCCTTTCACATATGCCTACCCCCCCCCCCCCCCCCCGCATATGTAAGAAAAGGAAAAATAATAAGACACAGAGACACAAACTCATTATGCAGCCCACTTCTTAAGACATTTAAGGGCTTTGTCTTTGCAGTTTCTTGGGATGGCTACCCTCTTATTTCAAGGAAGCAATGATTCCATCAGCATTACCTCCAAAAGTTATATATTTTTGTGGTGCGTCTAGGTAGACAGAATGGGTTGTGTGACAAGAACAACTAGCACATACATTTTAAAAATCCTCTGATTTCCAAATAGTATCTAGGTCATATGATACCCACAGGCATGATTCATCTACCTGGGCTTTATGCCAGTCAGCAACTCTGTGGATCTCACACTCCAGGAATAATGTAAAATTATTAAAGCTGTATTTTTTTTCTTCAGGTGACCCTGTTGATGATTATTATAAAAAACACAGCATATAATTTATAGTTCCTTTCTGAAAGAATTAATTTCTTAAGTAGATGCAAAAAGTACAGTACAGACTGAAGAGAATGCAGAGCAGACCTAGCTGACTGAGCCCATGTAGCTTTCATTGGTCCTACAGACTTATATTTCAAAGGTTGCTCTCTTGAAGTAAAGTCCTATTTGAGGCAGAAGTAGTGTTCACCTGAGCCTATCTACTTGAAGCTCAGGTAGCTGCTAAGGGTTGATCTTAGCTACAATGAGCAAAAAACTGCCAGTGTTTTGCCTCTGTTAGGCTTTTGTATAAAGACGATAATCTTCCTGAGGGGCAGAAACCCCATATATTTAGGACAACCCTCATTCACTTTTTTTGCAATGAAGTTAATTTTCAAAAGATGAGATCATGGTTATTTTTAGGCATGTGTATTATGCAGACAGACACTCTTACTTAAAGATTCAACAAGCCTTGTTCAGGGAACCATCAAGCTGCATTTTTAAAAGATGTGTAGGTGTCTAGGAAAACAAAGATGTGTGTAGCTGGGGTGGGTTTTTTTGAGACGTACCAACATGTTTATCTCAATGAACACTTACGGGAATAGATACTTCTGGGGCTTGCCAGGTTGCTTGCCGTGCATTTCTAGGTGCCTGTATACTTCAAAAATGTAGGCCCTAATGATTTTGAAAACAAGTTACCACTTTTAACTCCTACTTCTGAAGAGCCTCATACAGATCATTTATTTTAAAGCATCTTTAAAAGGCTGGAATTCCCAGAGTTGAATTAAAGAGACAGCCTCTAGAAATGAGGTGAGGAAGTATAACCTTTGCCAACTTGTAGAGAAACAATGGTGTTTAACTTTTATGAACTTAAAACTGAAAAAAAAAGTTTTTCCTTTGTCCTCCTGAGTTTGTGACTTCCCATCCTATGAAAGTGGGATGGGAGAGGAGGAACGTTCTCAGGTTTGTAAGCATGTCTGTGTTATGATGGACTTGCTCTGAGTATTGGTTTTTATTTTCTTTCTTTCTTTCCTTCGTCTAGATAAAGAAGAGACAACAAGATGTGGTGAGGTTTCTGGAAGCCAATCGCATAGAGTTTGAAGAAGTGGATATCACAATGTCAGAGGAGAAAAGACAATGGATGTATAAAAATATTCCTGAGGATAGGCAGCCCGCGCAAGGCAATCCACTGCCACCACAGATATTCAGCGATGATCGGTACTGTGGAGTAAGTAGCTGTTATGGTTGTCAACAGATAATATATTAGTATACCCTGCTGGCCATTTAAAAAGCTAGGAGTTGCTGTTGAGCTTTCTCTAGTAGTATCTGAATTAATGGTGACAGTTTGGGGTGCAAGGAGCAGGTGATGATCATACAGTGAAAATTCAGATAATTAGTCTGTAAATCATAAAGTTGTCTTCAGCTGGTGGATTCCCTCCACAAATGTAAGAATTTGTAATGTCACATGCTTCGTGTACAACTTGTTGATGGTAAAGTCCCTTGTGAAACCCCACTATACGCTGGGGATTTATGGTTTTCTTGCTACTTGGGTCTAGTCCAAGCATAAAAATTCAGGAGGAGATCTTTGGCACAGTAAATGAGAACATAGACTAGACTGAGTTACATTGTCATTGTAATTAAGCTCCTTCTCTGCTGCTGCCATAGTGTAAATTTCATTTATGCTCAGAGAGTCTTTATGCAATTGGAGCCTCTAGGACAAATGAAAACTATTTGCTGTTTCAATTGTAGAACAGTTTTATTTTTTTTTCTAAAGCAAAGCAGCTTGAGACTTGTTTTCCTCTGCTGAAAGACTGCTGAGCATGAGAGCCTGTGAATCTGGCAACAGATTGATGCGTGGACTGGTTTCTCTGATGGTGTAAGCTTCAATAACTTCTCCATCCACTAGTGCAACCTGAAGCAGTAGCTTTTGATATGTTAAGAATGGCACCATATGAATGTTTTACTCTCCTGTGTAGCCAGCATGCTACGCTGCAGCTCTGAGTCTTGGGCACTGTTGTAGTCTGGGAGAATCTTCCCACAACTTTTACTCACCTTTGAAAAAAATGTAAAAAGACCACAGCTGGGCCCTCTTTGCCTTGCTGCATCTTTTCATACTTCAGTCATGTGACTTGCAATTCCTTTAGGAGGCAGGTTTGAGGTACCTTTTAGAATAGCTGATGAGAGAAGGGGGCGTTTGTTGTACCACCCTGGCTGCATCAGGAAGTGATTGGGTAAGGTTTGTCTGTGAATTCAGTAGGAAAACTAAATGGGGGAGAGGGTCCCTGTGGTTATAATAGCTGGACCAGAGTAAATGTGGGTATTGCATGGATTTCTGATTTACAGCGTGGTGGAGATATAGCCAAATTGGTTCTTAGTCCTTGCCAGACTCAATGGTGCTGTAACTAAGCTGCTTCTGGCTGATGGACTGTTAAGATCTGCTGAGAACCTGTCGGCTGCAGTGCAATTGTTACCTTAATGTAGGAAGCATATAAGAAGTTATTTAGGATCCTCTGCAATAGATTGGCTATGATGCAGCAGCTAACTGGCTTCTTGAAGCGAGGTATTTAACATCCCTCCCATATATTTTGTATTGGCCTCACTTGTTTACCTCAGCAGTATAATTCATATCTTCCTACTTCCAGGTAAGAAATGTCAGTTAAAGAAACGTATCTGGGGCATGGAAGGGATTTTGGCACTTAGGGAGCAGCCCCTCACTTACAAATAACAACATTTACATTGTTCTGTGTGATTTTAGTTTGCCTGGGAAATACAATGTTTTAAGCTGTTATTTCTTACCCTTTCAGCTTGTGTTTATAGCATGTTCTAACATAGTCTTGGAAATTGCTGTTTGGAATTAGCAATGAAGGAGATGTCATGCAACATGTGAGATGATCTTGTTAATCTGTCTGCTGAGCTGATAGCTGTTTTGGTTGAGCAGAGTTAATCCTATTACTAGGCCTCACTCTCTGCATGAACATCTTTAAAAGGCAAGCATGCTTTGAAATAAACTGTTTTCTAGGATGAAGGAAGAAGTATGTGCAGGATCTCCAACATTCATGAGTTAGACTACTGCGTTAGCTAATGAAATCTTAGGTAACAGAGTAGAGGCAAAACTTGAGGCAGGAGGCAAAGGAGATCAGTGCTGGAAAGGGGGTTAAAATATCACAATTAGATGAAGTCAGCAGACATTGCACAACTTGTCTTTTTAATTTCCACAATGAGTTTTTTTCAAATGTTTATCTTGACATAGATAATTAAAACCCCCCACTATTAAATAACTTAAACTGAAAAAATACCCACTGAGGTTTCTGTTAGTTGAATTAGTGAAAATCGTGGCGTATCACTCCTGATTTGTATCCAGGCAATTTCTAATTCAATTTACTCTATTAACAAAGACTGACACTTTTTCTGCCTGCCTGTTCTACAGTCTCACCAGGAAACTGCCTGTCTAATCATTCTGGATTATACATTGTTACTGAAAATACAGGCTTGCTTACAATACAAACTGGTCAGATCCATTGCTGTTCCTTTAAATGTGTGAGGGCTAGACAAGGCAAAGCAAAATAGGTACTGTTTTTATTTTGTTCATGTTATTTCAATAGAGGTTCACAAGGATATGGTGTGCAAGCCATGACTCCATGTCATGTTCATAGCCATACTGTTTTTTCTGTGTTAGTGAAAGCATTAATTTTTTTTTTTCTCTCCCCATTTTCGCTTTAGTAGAAAAGCTCAGCAGTAGTATCTTAGAATAGATTTTCTGGCTAGGACATTACCATTTGAAATAATCATTTTTCAGAATGTAACTGCAGCACAGAGAAAGTTTGTCTTCAGCATTTTCAGTAAGTATCCGAAATGGGCTGGTGTCAGCATTGGAACACGTGATACCTGGTGTAAGGTGGGAGAAAGGTACAAAAAGGTGACCAATGCTTACTGCTTCACCAAACAAATTGTCTTGTACCACAGAGGGAGGGATCCTTCTGGTATGAACAAACTCCATGTTTTGAAGTGTGAGCAAAACCTTGAAGTTTTTCTGAGTCGATGTAACCACAAATATGATCGTTAATCTATCTTGTCCTTTTCTCAGTCTTCTGAGGTGCACTTGCCAATTTTTCACTAACAAGTTCTGCTAATGGATTTTGAGATAAAGTACTCAGCAAGAACCATTTTTATTTCCTGTGAACAAGATAAGAGCTGTGAGCACACAAGAACACAAAACATTTTACAGATAATTCATTGTTTTGTCATAGCACTGACACTATGATAATTTATGTATTTTTATGACTTTACGATCTGTTGTTTCATCTTAGTGACATTGCTATAACACTGTAAGTGTGTGAGAAGAGAGTCTACATTTCAGACAAATCAGACACATGAACCTGCTCTTCTAATTTACAGTAGTGTAAATCTGAAATTACTACAGTTGCCTTGCTGTAGTTAGTGCTACGTAAGAGTCAGGAAATGTTAGCATCTAGTGCAGGACTTCCCCCTTGGAAGATGCACCTTGCGTAAAAGTAAAGTGGAGATACTTTGGTAAAAGATTAAAAAAAGAAAAAAAGGACAAGTAGAGCCTTAATAGGAGCTGGTGGGTTGGGTTGGGTTGTTGGGCATTGAAACCAGTCGTGTCTTGCCCCGTTCTTTACAAGACTTATCCTCAGTTTGAGTTGCTCCTGCTGTAGTACTTTGACATACAGCTATGGCATACAACTCAAATAATGAATTATTTTCCCCCAAGGTTAAGTCTCCTTGTGGTACACACCAGGTTCTCCCATCCTCCTGCATTACTTGCCAAGTGGACCCTGCCACGTGAGCGAAAGGAACCCCATGAAAGGGTTTGCCTTTTCCTGAGGGAGGAGCAGCCCACGCTGTCTTTCCCAGCCACTGTTCTCCACAGCAGAGAAGCCTTACCCGCTTGACTTGTTTGACCATGATGCATGTTTCGCATTCACAGATAACCTGTTCAATGGCTTTGATGGTCAGGTCACGAGCCCATCTGTACATGCCGTCTCTTCCTAGGTGTCCTGATGTGTCATGGGCCCACTGAGCTATGAATAGCTCACCCTTATGTTCCCAGTCCAGGTCCACCTTAGCCGTTTCAGTTCTGGCAGCCTGGTCTACCTGCTCCTTGTTTCTGTGTTCTTCAGTGGCATGGCTGTTGGGCTTGTGAGTATCTATGTAACATACTTTCACAACCAGGTTCTCTACCCGGGCAGCAATGTCTTGCCACAGTGCAGCAGTCCAAGTGAGCTTACCTCTGTGCTGCCAGTTAGTCAGTCAGTCTGTTGCTGTAGCCACCCTCACAGGGCATTTGCTGCCATCCGTGAGTCAGTGCAGAGATAGTGTACTGGCCAGTTTTCTCTTTTGGCAATGTCTAGGGGCAGCTGGATGGCTTTCACTTCTGCAGGTTGACTTGATTCGCCTTTGCCTGTGACAGTTTCTATGCCTCGTCTTGTGGGGCTCCACACAGCAGCTTTCCACTTCTGATGTTTTTCTACAATATGACAAGACCCATCGGTAAAGCATCTTGGGTTTAATTTTCTGGTAATTTGTTAACGCAGTGGGGCCTCTTTGGCATGAATCACCTCCTTGGGTGATGTTTCGAAATGTCTGCCTTCTGGCCAGTCCATGGTCTCTTCCTTCTGCTTCCCTTCAGGAGGAGGTTCTTTCTCCTTTACTAACTGGGTTGACGTATGCTTCCGTTGTTTCTTCTTGACTGCAGGAACAACTGTTGTAGTTGAGAGTTGGGTACATGATTTAGCCAGAGCATCTGTTTTTATGTCCTCAGATCCAAAGACCGTTACAGTGTCAGTTTGTATGTCCTCAGATCCAGAGACCCTCTCGCTCCTTTGAGCGCAGGCGTAGGCCTACCCCAGACCCCAACACAGTGCTGGAAGTTGTGTCTTTATGGTACATGCAAGGCATACTTCCTTCAGGTGGTCTGCCAATTCAATAGGATTCCACGTCTGTTCAGGATTGATGTCCCAGACCAGCAGAGGTGAAATCTTGAAATCTGCTCTAGGCACCTGCCCAAATTCTCCCACACACCTTGCCACTGTGAATTGGTTGTCTCAGAGCATATTCCTCTGTGGCATTCCTAACTGGTTTGTTAACCTTACAAAAATCCAAAATCAGCCTCACTGCACTCACCAATACACCCTTCTGGTTACATAGGGACATTCAAGAAACTGAAGGGCCATTGCAACAAGGGTGGAAAACTCTGTCCTGGAGAAGTGGCAGATGCCATTCTTCATTTCCTCCACAAAGTGGCTCCTGGAGGAGGAGAAAGGTGTAATTGCTAATTGTCTCCACGAGATGGTTCCCAGAGTACTGGGATGGCAGCAGTGCAAGGGCCAAATACCAGATTAGGCTCAAGGCCAATGCTTTTATCATGGCTCTCCCAGGCAAAGTAAAAGTCATAAACAACACAACAAACAGCAAAAGCTGAAAACAGCCAATAACAAGCTCTTAAGTTTGATGTACAGGAAGAAGTGGAGCAGGCAACAGAGCAACTGAGGGAAAAAACAATTCAATATCAAGAACAAGCAAGTCAACAGTGTGACCAGCAACACGAAATAAGAGCCTGCCAAGTAACAGCTATGTGGGTATAACAGCTGTAAGTTCAGTCTAGCACACTCTGATAAAATCTGTCACTATCTTGAACCTTTTTCAGTCCCTGTTCAAAAGCAAAAAAGGACTGTTGTGGGTTGACCCCAGCAACCACACAGCTGCTTGCTCCCCCCCTCCCCTCCCCTAGCAGGATGGTGGAGAAAATAGGAAAAGCAAAAGCGAGCGAACTCATGAATTGAGATAAAGACAGTTTAATAAGTAAAGGAAAGGGGGAAAAAAACCCGCTGATGCAAACGCAGTCACTTATCATCTCCCAAAAGCAGACTGATGCTCAGCCAGTCCCCAAGCAATGGCTACCATGGAAGACAAACACTCCCCAGTTTTTTATCAGCATGACATTATATGGTGTGGAATATCCCTTGGGCCAATTGGGGTGAGTTGTCCCAGCTGTGCTGCCTCCAACCTCTTGCCCACTTCCAGCCTACTCTATGGGGGTATCAGAGGGGAGCGGAGTGAGGAACAGAGAAGGCTTTGAATGCTGTGCAAGCACTGCTTGGCAATAGTCAAAACATTGGTGTGTTATCAAGGCTGTTTTAGTCACTGATCCAAAACACAGTGCCAGTTAACTCCATCCCAGCCAGAGCCAGTAAAAATGGGAAGATGAAGACTGTAGTTCATTTTCTAAGTTTTTACTTACTAAATCCTTTGCTTTTAAGGTTACAGAAAAATTTCTGAATGCTCTACCTCTCATTGTGAATTTATTTTACACAGCCAGATTGGTGATTTTGCATGTGAGTTCAGATTTTTCTGAAGTACTGCTGGTAGGATCCAACATAGCAGTAACTATTCAGTATCCTGCAGGTTAAAAACACTATTTAAAAGAATGAACAAATACTTACTTACTTATTACTTACTGTTACCTTTTTAGCAGAGACCATGGGAAGTCCAGACAGATGGAGAGATCACTGCAGATTGGTGCATTAGGGCCATATTCACCAAGGGACTATAGCATGATGCCAAGCACTGAAATGCCTAAATTTTGGGCATGTGGCTTCTGGACTGGAATTGCAGCCCCCAGCTAGGGCTCTAGCTTCTTGTCATAGTAGGTGAGGAGCCATAGGTACATGCATCCCGACAGGATCTGCAGTAGACAGAATGCTGGACATGGAGAGCTCTTAAAGCAGCAAGCAAGATATGCTAGAGAAGTCATGTCTGAAATTAGGCCTGTGTCTCACGCCTCCCTCTTCTGCTTTCTCTGAATTCTCCCCAGCTGAGTACAGCTGAGAACTCTTCTTAGACTAGAAGTGCCTCCTGGATCTTTCACAAGATTGGAAACCTCCACCTCCTGGTGCAAGTGCACTCTAATTTTAACCTTACAAAGCTGCAAGTTAGCACTTCGAAACAGTGACAGTTTTATATGCAGAAATCTGCCACTGATACGAGATTGCCTGAAATTTAGGCAAACTGAAATTAAAAGGAAATCTGTTTCCAGGTGGGAGTTTGAGCTGGAGAGAAAATATTTGCATAGCAGGCTAACTTTTTTTTTTTCTTAGAAGCTGCTCGTTTAGTTTAGAGTGTTAGGATAAGTCATGATAGAGTGCCTAGTGTGCACGGCAAGTAGAGGCAGAGATATGTGATGTTTATTGTCCTTCCCTGAAATGTAATATATGGGTATCAACTCCATGAAAACAGTGAAGGCCTATAGACAAGAAAGAAATAAAGCAGGCTGCTGAAAGAGGTGCAGTGTTCTTGGGAACTATTGAGTGCACAGGCAATTACTATGCCACTGATTTCTTTGCACTGTTAAGTATCAGTCTCTTCTGTTTTTCTTAAAGATCCTAGAAAGATTCATATACATTTCTCTTTCTTCCCTTTTTATGTGTGTCAAATGACAAATCAGTAACTACTCACTGATAAGAGAAAGAAGAGGAAAGAGAGGATTTAAGAAAACTGGCTAGAGGCCACCTCAGAGTTTCTGTCCTGGTCAGTTTGTCATTATTCTTGTGCCTACACATACAGAGAGCTTGAACTCTCTCTCTAGATCCTCAAGCGATGTGGCGGAATTCACCTTAGCACGCCTGCTGTAGTGTGTTTACTTCAGGAGCTAGGGCAGCTGTGAGGCTAATTTAGTATTCAGCAAGTCTACACTCAGTTCCCTGCAGCCTTGGAGCTGTGTTATCCGGGTCTGTCTTTAGAAGAGGGATAATCTCGCTAGATAAAAGTTAATGTGAATTGTTCAGAGGTCATCTAACAACTGTTAATGATTGATGATGCTCAAACTTTCTTGATTAACTTTTTGCCATCAGAAGTAGGTTTTCTTTATGGCCAGTTTATGCTGTTAGTTTGAAATTGTTCTTAATTACCTTTTACAGTTGCATTGGAGTAGTTTGTGGCTCACAGGTGTCCACAGACCCTAGGCTGAATGTGAGTGACCTGGGACCAGTGAGACAGCACTGTTTCTCTTCCTGATTAAGCCCTTTTTGCAAGCAAGGCATAAAGAAGGCAAAGGTGGTGTTGGAAAGCAAACCCTGCCCATGTGTCTTCTGCTTGTTGGCAAGATACTGTTCAGACCATCCACAAAGTCAGTATGGTTGTAACTTACAGGCTATGCCTATGCTTTTGCTGTCCACTTCTCCACTGCTTTTCTGCATCCTGAGGCAAAAAGATCTCTAGTTCTGTGTGGCGTGTACTTAACGAAAGGAAGTGTGGCACTGGAGGCAAAGTGTAGAGTAGCCTGCCCAGTGTTAGAGCTTAAAAACCAGACACTCCACAATTCAGTAAAAATAAAATCATCCAAGAATTTTACCTTTCCCAGAGCAGTTAGAGCTGATATCAGTAATGTCTTAGTGCTGCTGTTTACCATGTAGTGGAGAGAATACATTCCTGTTGAGCACCACAGTTTTTATTTGTACTGTTGGCTCTCTGCTTTCTGAGCTTCATGAATAGCTGTTTCAAGGTGAAGTAGCAGGTATTTTCTTGTAAACCATCCCACCACATAAAGATGATAGCTGTCAAAGATGATTTGATACATCTCTGGAGATAACTTACTCTGATTTCAGACACTGTATCCTACATATAATGATATAGGGTGTTTATGTATTTTAAAACATTTAAAAGTGACCAGTATAAAATTACAATTGTTGCCTTTACAGGAGATAGTAGAAAATACCACGATTTTTTTTTCTTTTGGATTTTTATATTATCTACATTGATGTTCTGCAGAACTTATGGGTAATCAGTAAGTGTGACAGAAGCTACTAACAATTTTGTTTAGGATCCCAATTCTCCTTTGCATGAAATGGAAACTTCCTATTGTGCCATAGGTTTCTGGGGAGAAAAGGTTTAGTCCTGAAGGCATCAAGTCTTTTATAAAGAGTCTGGTCTACTAAAATATGCTGAGGAAATGATAAGAAAGCTACTAGGTGGCAGCAATACTTTGAGGGCACATAGTATTGGATGCAGGATGAAATAATAAATTTAGTGCACCACTGTTTCACTTGTAATTGTGCTAATATGATCATGTTCTAAGACACTTTTTGAAGATATAGCAAAATTATAATCGATTCATAAGTAAAAATGCTGTTAATACATTGCAGTGCCATTACAGTTAGCGTGGCTGGCTTTCTTTAGTAGATGCACATTTTTGTCCTTCTCTGAAGGAACCACAGAAAACAAAGGAAAGGTTGAAAGATATTTCTGCCAGTGTCCACTTCCTAAAATAAACAAATGGAAGGGGGAAATCCAGATTTCATTTAATGCTCTGAGGTGTCACCCGATATGGATATGAGTAAAATGTTCTAAAAGGAAAAAGAATCAACATGGTGTCACGTCCCTTGTAAAGTTACAGCTACCTTAAAACACGTCCAAGTTAAAACATGTCCATGCAGAGCTTCAGTGCAGCATGGTCAATTTATGTCCCTTAGCCATGATTTCATGTAAAAGGATGACTACCACAGTTAACTCCCTGATGTTTCAGTCCCTTCCTCTCTGACTCCTGTCATGGTCTGATTTGATAAAATTCTTATGCAAACAACTTGTAAAGTAGTATAATGAGCTGGAAGGTGCACAAAATGGGGAGGTGGCACCTGCTATCATCCATTGTACTTACTGATTCTGCTACTTACTCCCCCTGAATATTCCCCTGCCCCAGGTGGGCCCTATGCCAGTTTGAGGTTGTCAGTGCTTGGAGGGGGGAAGCCCTGCTGTACTTTGACTCCCTGTCTTAGAGGTGAGGGATATCGGTGCTTACAGAGTTGATGTCTGTGTACCCTGTCATGGCAGCTGAATGAACGGCAAACATCACATCAGCCTGACTTTGTCATGTACTGTTCAAACAATAGAGCTGTAGCTGACATCTGCCTCCCGTTTATTAAAGCCTTTGTTTTTGGAAGCCTAAAACAAGAGATTATTGAAATAAACATCTGGCCCCTAGAAGAGGAGTAACAGGTTGCTTTGCAGAGTCAGTTGTATAAGCTCTTTAAAAATCCTGTGCAGAGATCTTATCAGAAGGTTAGCTAATTGAAAACTGTCATGTTTAGGCTGCACTGTGTTGTACAGACAAGATCATCTTATTTTTGTGTGCTTATATAATATTAAAAAAGACTCACACATGCACACACACTTGTTCTGCAAGGAGAGCTGTGCTGAGTAAGAGCTTTCCATTGTAATCCTAATCAGATCAGTAAATGAATGTCATCTGTCCTAGAGAACTAGGCTGCCCTTTTCAGGAAGGATGCTAACAGCTCATTCTCAATGGCACACGGTATTAACTCACTCAGTAGCAGAGTGCTGATTCAATGCATTTAAGTTATGAGTTCCCCATTACTACTTATAAGAGCAATTACCTTGCCCCTTTTATAAGAATCAAGAGATCATAATCATATATTAAAAAATCCTTGCCAAAGTGAAACAAATCCAAACAGCATGCCGAAAGACTTACATTTAAGTACTATCCAGTAATTAGTGCATATTAAAAAAATCTGTATAAAAAGCAGCGCAAGCTACATTTTGGCGGGTTCTTTGTTCTTCTTGGTGCAGTAAGCAATAAGGATTTGTCTGAGATCTGTAACAAGCTCGCTCTTTCTCTTGGTGCAGACTAAAAGCAACTTTTAGTTGCTCATATTGATGTGAGAAACTATTTACTGCACACCAAAGTTAAAGCCAGCTTGCTCTTTTAAAGGAACTTACTGGGAGGAACTTTATTCACAGTTACTGTCTTTGAAACTTCATTAGATATAATGTTATCCTAATCTCATTTGCAGTAATGAGTAGACAGTGTTTGTATAATTGCTAATTGTAAATGCAATCTACTTTGTGTTAATGTTTTACTTCGACCCAATGTGATCATGCTTGTGTTGCGTTCCTTGAAGCACAAATAATTATTTATGCTGAACTGCAGTACTGCCAATTTTAACTTTGGTGTGCAGTAAATAGTTTCTCCCAGCAGTGACAGTGTTGATTTTAAAAAGCCTCAGCATACCTGCTTAACAAAATGCTGAGCCAAATTAATTATGGCAGTGTCTGTAATCACATCAATGCAGTGATCTGGTTTCCTAGCACCAGGAATACAACACACTTAAGGCACCCACATCACAGCTGGGATACAGCTATTGCCGTAGCCAAGTTGAGCTTTGTGAACTTGGCAGTTGCTGTTGAGAGAAGGAGAAGCTCCCCTGGAAGTGGAATTTCTGAGGAGGAGAGAATTCGCAAAGACCAACAGTTTTCCTACTGGAGTAAGTTGGCATAAAACCTACAGAAGGATGTAAGGCATAATGTCGTAATTAGGAGTTAAATCTGGATCTCCTGCATGCTTGTCCACTGTCTCAAAGACTTAAGTTGCTCTTACTTCACTGTAGCATTTGGGCAGTGGATGGCTCTTGGGATTTCTGCATAATCTGGGCATTAAGAGAGTTCTGCCTTTGATTAATCTGGTTTTAAAGAGGTGCAAAGCAACTACAGCACCTTTTGCTTTCAGGGTAAACTGCAAGGACTTAGATGTTGAAAACAAAACTATCTTAGTGTGAGGTTTGTTTTTTTGGTTTGTTTTTTTTTTTCCTTTTACTAGCATGCTAAGTAGACAGTATTACTTCGCTGACTATTTTAAAACTTTGTGTAAGATACAACTTAAGATAACACACGTAGCCTTAACTGTGTGAGACTGAAGGTTCCACTTTTGACCTTGAAAGCAAAAGTTTCAGTTTTGAAACTGAAGTCCAGTTTTGTCCCAACAGTGGCCATAAGCATATGCCTAGGAAAGATAACAAGCAAGTCAAACATATAAAGTACTTCTGTTGAGTATTCTCCCTGTGTCTAGCTATTTCTGTGAAACAGATATAACTTTAATGTATTTTGTAATTCTTACTATGTTTCTCTTTCATGAGCTTCGGCCTCTTGGTGAAGCCCTGTAACCATTTAGCATCCTTAGTGTGCTTTGGCAAGGTGCACCATGGGTCCACTGAGCTCTGCATCTAGTACCAAATGATCCTGCCACCACAGTGAGCTTCACAGCCTTCCTCCCATTATCACCTGGGGCAACTTTGCTCCTGAAGGCCTTTGCAGCCACAGCCTGCCTCTCTATCCTGGTTTAGAGTCAACTCAGCAGGAGGAGAGAAAGCAAAGCAGCGCTTTATGCCGTGCCAGCAAGATTTTGCTTATCTCTGTAGGTGAGCTGTTGAAACTTCAGTACAGTTACCTTTGCTGATTTTCAGCAAAGCATTCTGGTGTTAAAACAGAGGGGCCGTGTCTTGCTCAGACTACTTGGTGATCAAGCTGCCACTGTCTTTAAAGGTGAGGAGCCAGGCCTAAAGCAGAGAGGGCTGTAATCCCAGTAAGAAACCTTTTCTGACTTGAAATAGCTTTTCACTTGCCTTATTTATACCTCTGTCACTTCTCTATCCCCTCAAACCATCCTGAGATATACTTTTTTTCTTCTAACTAGTATTTGTCATTCTCTGTAACATGTCATACCCTTATCTTTTTGATTTGTCACCTGTATTTTTGTGACTTTTCAACTTTTCCAGAGGAACTGAGTATGTGTGTGTCGCTGATTATTCATTTCCACTGTCACTGTCCCCTTAGTTTTAGTAGCCATAATCAGCTACTAATGTTTCCAGAATTGTATACATTAATAATGTGTAATTAGCATCTCTGGAAAGCACCAAGGATCATAATTTAACGCAATACAGTCAAAATTATATTTGTGCACAGAGTTGCCTTCTGAAGTGGGCAGTGGGTGGCAGTTTGCCATGCTCGTATAGTTTTAGGTTAACAGCTGCTTTCTGAATGCCTCCAGGGCATCAGTGGGAGTCACTTCCTTGCACAGGGGCAAGGCCGCAGTGCTCAGCTGCTCCCAGCAAAGCTGCAGCACCCGCTGGCTTGGTAGAGCTGCTTGGCACAGTAGCAAGGGGATTGAAGTAACTTGGTACCAGCAGTGAAGCCTGGTGCAGAAACCAGGAAGCACTGCCTCGCCAAAACCAGCGGATGGTGGTGTCCTTCCTCTGCGGGAGGCAGAGTGTCCCACACGTTTTTTCCAAGTGGAACACATTGGCTTGCAAGCAAGTTGGGCTCTTGTCTGTGTATGAAGCTTCAGCTTCCACTGAGTTTGGCACCATTTTCATTCTTCAGCCTTTGCATCTACTGCTGGTAGCAGTGGGATGTTCTTTATGTGAGACAAGAATTCTCATGTCCTCGCCGATGAATTTAGTGTCTTTACATGTGGCCCAAATCTACACAAACTTTCTCTCCTTATAAAGGTAAGGTCAAAGGCAGGATGTTTTTGGAACATCTGTGTTGTGGTTTAGCCGGCAGCTCAGCCCCACACCGCCGCTCGCTCACTCCCTCACTTACTCACTGGGGGAAGAGAGTCAGAAGGGTAAAGCTTGAGGGTTGAGATAAGAACAGTTTAGAATAAAGCAATAACAACAGCAACAATAATGCAATGGAAAGGAAAACAATGAAAGAGGTGTGAAACCTAGGGGGGGGTCAGAATGAAAAACCAAAACAAACAGCTCACTGCCCACTGACCTGATACCACCAGTCCCTGAGCCACAATCCAACCCCACCCTCCCCGCGCGCACCAACTGCCCCCATGAATATACTGGTCATGGTGTCCCATGGTATGGAATGAACATCCCAATGGCCAGTTGGGGTCAGCTGACTTGGCTGTGGCCCTGCCCCTCCCGGCCTCTTGCCCACGTGGCAGAGCATGGGAGGCTGGAAAGGTCCCCGACTACTATAGGTGCTACAGTGACAAGAGTTAACTCTTTCTCAGCCAAAACCAGCACATTCTCCACCCCTTATTCCATACCATTTACACCATGCCCAGGTCCTATACCATCCAATACAACCTTACCAACCACCACCCCTCCCCTTCCCATCCTTTAATATTATACACAGACATCATTCCCTTAGTCTATGGACCTTCCCTGTAAAATGTCCATAAAAATGTCCATTGAGTTCACCCAGTCCATGACTCTGGGCTCCATCTGTCATATCAGTCTTTCAGGGCAGGAGAGATGGTGTGTGTGGTGCTGGGTTGCTGCATACCGAGTCAGTCATCGTTCCATCACTGCTGCACTTTCCTTGTTTCATCAAAGTTCATCTTCCATAGATTGGGAGATTTGTACTGTGATATCATTGATGTGGCATATAGCAACTACAGAAGAGATGACATATATTATATAGCAGTTTGCATTATGCCATTCAGTTCATTGGCTGTTTTCACCCAAGATCAAATCCCCTTGAGGCACACGCTTCTCCATCCTCCCACATCACCCACCAAGTGCACCCAGGTCTGCCTGAGGCAGAAATAACCCAGACTGTTTTGCCCAGCATATTTTTATGTGCACTACAGGGACTCTATCCCCTTCCACAGTGTGTAAGACTTCTGACTGGGCAGGGCCAGCTCGATTGGCAGATCCCCTTGTGCTGACTAACCAGGTGGCTTTTGCTAAATGTGTATCCCAGTGCTTGAATGTTCCCCCCCACATTGCTCTTAGTGTAGTCTTTAACAGTCTATTGTACTGTTCAATTTTCCCAAAGACTGGTGCATGATAAGGAATGTGATAAACCCACTCAATGCTGTGCTCTTTGGCCCAGGTGTCTATGAGGCTATTTCGGAAGTG